>NC_046314.1:11715022-13066651 GCF_009819535.1 Lacerta agilis
TCTGCCATTTGTATTTGAGAGGCAACGCCATTGGAAACAAATCCAATTAGATTATAAATATGTCCAGGGAAGTAAGCAAAGGGTACTCATTAACGGCTCCTCTTCATCCTGGAGAGAAGTGACTAGTGGGGTGCCCCGGGGCTCTGTCTTGGGCCCAGTCTTATTCAACATCTTTATCAATGACTTGGATGATGGGCTTGAGGGTATCCTGATCAAATTTGCAGATGACACCAAATTGGGAGGGGTGGCTAATACCCGAGAGGACAGGATCACACCAGAATGACCTTAACAGATTAGAGAACTGGGCCAAAGCAAACAAGATGAATTTTAACAGGGAGAAATGTAAAGTACTACACTTGGGCAAAAAAAAAATGAAAGGCACAAATACAGGATGGGTGACACCTGGCTTGAGAGCAGTACATGTGAAAGGATCTAGGAGTCTTGGTAGACCATAAACTTGACATGAGTCAACAGTGTGATGCAGCAGCTAAAAAAGCCAATGCAATTCTGGGCTGCATCAATAGGAGTATAGCATCTAGATCAAGTGAAGTAATAGTACCACTGTATTCCGCTCTGGTCAGACCTCACCTTGAATACTGTGTCCAGTTCTGGGCACCACAGTTCAAGAAGGATACTGACAAGCTGGAACGTGTCCAGAGGAGGGCAACCAAAATGGTCAAAGGCCTGGAAACGATGCCTTATGAGGAACGGCTTAGGGAGCTGGGTATGTTTAGCCTGGAGAAGAGAAGGTTGAAGGGTGATATGATAGCCATGTTCAAATATATAAAAGGATGTCATATGGAGGAGGGAGAAAGGCTGTTTTCTGCTGCTCCAGAGAAGCGGACATGGGGCAATGGATTCAAACTACAAGAAAGAAGATTCCACCTAAACATTAGGAAGAACTTCCTGACAGTGAGAGCTGTTTGGCAGTGGAATTTGCTACCAAGGAGTGTGGTGGAGTCTCCTTCTTTGGAGGTCTTCAAGCGGAGGCTTGACAGCCATCTGTCAGGAATGCTTTAATGGTGTTTCCTGCTTGGCAGGGGGTTGGACTGGATGGCCCTTGTGGTCTCTTCCAACTCTATGATTCTATGATTCTATAAGCAGCTTGCAAACATAAGCAAGTAGAGGAAGCAAACATAAAGCCTTCTTCCCCCTCGCTGCGTGCCAGAGATGGGTAAGGGATATACAGTAATGTTCAGAGCCTGGTTATGTTCTGTATCTTCTGAAGAGTTGAACTGGTGCAGTGGGGAAAAAAATCATTTGTAGTATGCGGCGTTCATGGGTGGGAATATTGAGCAAGTTTCCAGCGTAATGTATTTGTGCTATGATCTTTTAAACTCTTTCCCCCACTGCTGAACCTGTAACACATTTTGAAATGTTGAAGTGTTTTAGGGAGAGAACTCACACACCCTCCAAATCAATTTATTACCGAAGCTGCCTGAGAAACTAATCCAGTGAGGTACCATGGCAACAGGTCTCCCTACATACATTTTGCGCATTGCTGCCTAACGGCACTCTCAGATTGTGCGCCTTCATCGCCACTCCATTTGTGCAATGGAAATCGGTGATGCATTTTGATGACTGCGGCCACTAGTAAAGCGAGTGTTGAGATGATTCTTGTGTAGTAAAAAAAAGAACGAGCTCTGAACATGGGCATTGAGTGCTGGCGAGGAAGGAAAGGTTGTGGGGAATGCCTAAGCAGGTTGTGTGATGCAGGCACATTCATCCGAGCATGCAGCAAGGATAGAGGTACTGCTTCATAGGCTTATCTGTTGAATATAACTATGGGTAAGCTGTCCTGGGAACAACTCATGTGTCTTGGGGGTGAATTAGTAATCAGACTTCTGGGACATTAATCTGGGGAGAACAGAGCAGTAATTTTTTCCCCATGTTCGGTTCACTGGTGGTGACTGGTGTGTTCTGTTAGATTATATTTATATCTGCATAGTACAATGTTATTAATCAGTGGTGTACTGAGACCTACATGCAGAAATCATATTTCTGTGCTTGTTGGAGGGCATCGACCTTGTCTTCTGGGAATGGGAATATAAAATAGGAGCATGTTATTCAAGAAAGACCTAGATACAAGAGACCCTAATAAGTGCTTTTATTGCAGCATCCCACCGTTAGGGCTAATTAATTGGGATTTGGTTGGATGAACATGACTTATCATTTGCATACATTTAAGTGGGTCTATGCGGGTGTATATAGAAATATTTAAATACTGGACAGTTTATTCCTAAAAGTTGTAATAGTACTGCAGTCTATTGTTTATTGCAGCGTGAGATTTCTATTATTAATTCTAGGCGTTTGTTTTTGCAAAAGACTATTTTTTCCCCTGGTAAGTAATCAGAGGAGCTGAAACTCGTAATGGCAGCTATTTCTTAAGAGCACTAGAGGTATTTTGTAAGTTCTTTCTGAAAGGTAAATTAGGGTCACTTTGTGCCAGGTACGGTACAAACTCCCCCAGCAAGCTTGCAATATGAATAAATCTTAGCATGTGAGTACAACTGGCTAAGGGTAGAGAGTTGTGCATCATTGGAAGTGGAATCCACGTACAAGCTATTCGCCAGGTACCCTAATCTCAGAAGCATGTGTCAAAAGGAAAACGAATTGATAATGATTTTTATATATTAGTAACTTTATATTCATTGGGACCCAGGTGGCGCTGTGGGTTAAACCACAGAGCCTAGGGCTTGCTGATCAGAAGGTCGGCAGTTCGAATCCCTGCGACGGGGTGAGCTCCCGTTGCTCGGTCCCAGCTCCTGCCCACCTAGCAGTTCGAAAGCACGTCAAGTGCAAGTAGATAAATAGGGACCGCTCCAGCGGGAAGGTAAACGGCTTTCCGTGCTCTGCTCTGGTTCGCCAGAAGCAGCTTTGTCATGCTGGCCACATGACCCGGAAGCTGTCTGCAGACAAACGCCGGCTCCCTCGGCCTATAGAGCGAGATGAGCGCCGCAACCCCAGAGTCGGACACGACTGGACCTGATGGTCAGGGGTCCCTTTACCTTTACCTAACTTTATATTCATGTAACTTTTATTTCTGTGACTGTGTCATTTTGCAATACTTTGTTTAAGTTGTCTGTTGTCGTTTTAGTTTTCTGTACACTGCTTAGAGATATTTAGAATGTATTAAGTGGTATAGGAATTAAATAACCAGAATCGAGTGTAGCATGTCTCCTATAATATTGCTTGACTCCTTGCACATTTATGGGAATTGTTTTGTATTGTCAGGCAGAACAGGGAGATGTTCCTTCAGAAGCTCACACTGAACCCAAGCCGGCACCAGCTGAAAATGGAGTAAACTGCACCGCTTCCCTCACCCCAAAACCATCCACACAGGTTACTCCCAGCCAACCAACACCAGGTAAGAACTAGACTGTACTGTGTCGTTTTTATAGTGTCTTTCTATGAGGGAAAAGAATTGATGCTTTTGAATTGTGGTGCTGGAGGAGACTCTTGAGAGTCCCATGGACTGCAAGAAGATCAAACATATCCATCCTTCAAGAAATCAGCCCTGAGTGCTCACTGGAAGGACAGATCCTGAAGTTGAGGCTCCAGTACTTTGGCCACCTCATGAGAAGAGAAGACTCCCTGGAAAAGACCCTGATGTTGGGAAAGATGGAGGGCACAAGGAGAAGGGGACAACAGAGGACGAGATGGTTGGACAGTGTTCTCGAAGCAACTGGCATGAGTTTGGCCAAACTGCGGGAGGCAGTGGAGGATAGGCGTGCCTGGCGTGCTCTGGTCCATGGGGTCATGAAGAGTCGGACACGACTGAACGACTCAACAACAACAACATGAGGGAAAATAACCCAGCTGAATAGACGTCTTTGTTCTTCGTGTTCAAAAACTATTAGAACAAAATAGGAATTAGGCCAGCCCCTTTTCTTTCCCTCCCCCTTCCGCTTTCTCTTTTGTGAGATATATAAAACCCACCAGTACATTTGTATTGGCTTGCTTTTGAAAGACAACACCCGTAACAAAATCTCACTCCTTTGCTACCCTCCCATGTAGAAAACCCGCTGCCTGGCAGCTCTATTGCAATTGCTGAAAGGCCTGGTAGAAGAATGCTAGCTATCTGTATACATTATTGTGCTCCAACTGAGTGTAACAAACTGGGTTACATCCGCTGGAGGTTGGACCATTATGGCAAATGGGCACTCAGTCTGCCTTCAACCAGCCCCCAGCTGCCTGCCTTCTTACAAGCAGGCCAGGAGCTGACACTGCATGTCAGATTCCTCCTCCTTAGTCCCATTGTTGCCCTTCCTGTCATCACCTCTGGCTCCACCTGCTGTTAACCTCCCTGCCTTCTGCCCTATCAGCCCCAATGAACACTGGTTGGATCAGGCAACACAGGTTCATATCCCTTGTCAGTCATGAAGCTCATTGAACTGGATGCAGTTTTGCAGAGTGCTTTTGCTCATGCCCTATTTGGATCCGTTTCACCATATTGTCAATCAGTAGATTTTTTTGCAGGCAACCACTGGCAAGTTGAACTTCTTGCACCTCTTCCTTTTCCTTTTGCAGAGAAAACGAGTAAGGAATAGCTATGAGTAAGGAATGGACAATCTTCACCCTTCTGAGTTTTGGAAAACAGGGGAATGCGGGTTGCATTGTGACATGCTTTTATATCTCAGACTCACGAGAAGCCACTTGAGAGGCACTCAGGATTGTGGAGGAATTCGTTTGGCCCATTTCCCCCCCCCCAGAAGATCAACATGATTTGAGGGTCCTGGACTTGCTTGTGGATCACATCGCAACTGTTTTCTATCTGGATTTTGCACTACATCATGCACAAAACCCCCTAAGTTTTATTTGTTTTCCGTTCAGTTTTTGTGAAGTTTAGTTTCACTCATTGTATTGGATGAAAGAGAAGAGCAATGCATGAAATAGGTGATGGTAGCAAAAACAGCAACAAAGAAGGACAAGGAAATAATGACATATAGCTGCTTGGAGGGCTACCACCATTATTACAGCTAAGAAGACTCATAAGAAACACTCCCTCATTCACCCTATTCACCTGATCTAGCAAACTTCTGAAATAACTTCTAGCTCTATTATCTGTGAATAAGGTAGTAAGGATTTTGGGATCGGGGGGGGGGGCAGGGGGCGGGTGGATTTCAAGTCAGTATCCATAGACACATCTATGAAAATATGCCAGGTATGACTAATCAAACAAGTTTCACTGTCTTTTTTGTAAAAAGAGCAATCACAGCTTCCATGAATTAGGAGGATGTGGAGAGATGGTTTTTTTAAATGATGTTTTCTCACCTTAAAAAGGAAACCTGTGTGTCTATAGCCTTGAGGCCATATATTGTTCATTTCCAAACAACTGACTATTGATGGCATTTTACATCTAGGTTCTGTGAAAGTGCCAGCAAAAACAGAAGATCTTATCCAGAGTGTCCTGACAGGTAAGAAACGTGTGGTTGGTATACAGCGGGATCTCTTGATCTTTTGTGTGAAGGAAGTGCAACCTGATTCTATTTATTTATTAAACAGGATTTATAAACCGCTTAATCATCCTTAACTCCTGAGTGTTTTACATGGAATATAAAATGTTCATTAAAAAAAAATACTGATGAAATGGAACGTTAGAAGCAAGTTAACTTAAACCAGTAGTTATTAATAACATACCTGCCCATTTCACTGAAACTTCTGCCATTGTTTAAAGCTGCCACTTCCCCCCTCAGTTTTCTTCCATCCTTGCTTTATTCAAACCCCTGCTGTTTCCCCAGTGTCTCTCCATCACTGCTTTATTCAAATCTCTTGTAAGTACCATTTGAGTTATCTTCTCTAGCCGTGTGCTAGGGCCTTATTCAAAAGGAGCTCAGATAGTAATTAGCCTCAGATAGCCTCAAATAGCACTGGATGGCCTTGGGAAATTTGAATGGCTTCCCCAGGATTACAAAGGGCAGATAAAAAGCTGGTAAAAAGCCTCAGGAGAGAAAGGGGAGGTTTAAAATACCTCCTGGTGGCTCCCGGATTCTTTATCAGGCTCGACTTTGTTTGTTTTTTATAAGATTTTATTATTTTCTATTAAGACAAAAGGAAAACATAACATAAACACCAACATTAACAATACAGAGATACAATACATAAACACAGCACAAAAACACAATCATACAATTACAATAAAAAGAAGCATATACAAACCTTTAAACTAACACTTATCCTCTTACTGTTCTTGTTACTATCTTCTCTGTTTTAGGGGACTTCCCCCATTCCCTCCACTGTCTTCAAAATCATATATATCTTCTAGGTAGCTTTGTATCTTATTCTATTCACATTTGCTCAGTTTTTAATATACTTTACTTTACTTAATCATATCTTAACTTAAACACCAAATCTTAACATATTTTCTAACAAATAAATCTTTCACACAAAAATATCTTGCTAACAATTTTATCTAACATAAACCTGCTAAAGCCGCTATTCTATTTAATTCTGCTCAAATATTCAATTTTACTGATTTAACTAGGTAGTCTTTGAATTTCTTCCAATCCCGTGACACCTTCTCCTCCCTCTGGTCTCGGACTCTGGCGGTCAGTTCTGCGAGTTCCATATACTCCATCATCTTCATCTGCCATTCTTCCACCGTTGGTATCTCTTCGCCTTTCCATGTTCTTGCCAATAAAATTCTAGCTGCTGTTGTGGCATACATAAAAAACACTCTATCCTGACTGGGTATCTCTTCATTAGTTATGCTCAGAAGAAATGCCTCTGGTTTCTTACAAAAGGTAACCTTCATTACTTTCTTGAGTTCGTTATAAATCTTATCCCAGAAAGCATTTACCGCTGGGCACAACCACCACATATGAAAAAAGGTACCTTTCGCATGTTTACATTTCCAACATACATCTGACATTTTGGTATTCATCTTTGCTATCTTAACTGGTGTCAAATACCATCTGTAAACCATTTTCATTATATTTTCTCTTAAACTATGACAAGCAGTGAATTTAATACCTTTTTGCCACAATCTCTCCCAGTCATCCATCATAATATTATGTCCTACATCTTTCGCCCAATCTATCATTGACGATTTAACCAGTTCATCTTTCGTATGCCACTCTAGCAAAAGATTATACATTTTGGAAAGGTTTTTAAAGTTCGATTCTATCAGTTCTGTTTCCAGTTTTGATTTTTCTACTTGAAAACCAACTTTTTTGTCCATTTTAAATGTTTCATACACCTGATGATAATGCAGCCAGTCGGGGACCTGGCTTTTCACTTGATCATAGCTTTTTAGCTTAAAAGAGTCCCCTTCCTGCTGCAATATGTCCATATATCTTAACCAATTTGCAGACATGTTCGGTCTCTTATAGGCCTTGGCCTCCACTGGAGAGATCCATCTAGGGGTCTTTCTCTCTAACAAGTCTTTATATCTAATCCAGACCTGATACAAGGATTTTCTAACTATATGAGACTTAAAAGTTCTGTGGATCTTAACCTTGTCATACCAAAGGTATGCATGCCAGCCAAACATATTATCGTGTCCTTCCAAGTCCAATACATCAACGTTCTCTAGTTTAAACCAATCCTTTAGCCAGCAAAAGGCCGCTGCTTCAAAGTAAAGTCTTAAGTCCGGCAGGGCAAAGCCTCCTCTCTCTTTAGAGTCTGTTAGAATCTTAAACTTGATTCTTGGCTTTTTGCCCTGCCATATAAACTTTGATAGGTCCTTTTGCCATTTCTTAAAGCAATCCAGTTTGTCCAAAATTGGTATGGCTTGGAATAAAAACAGCATCCTTGGTAGGACATTCATTTTTATCACGGCAATTCTTCCCATTAACGACAATTTCAATCTTGTCCATATCTCCATGTCTTTCTTTATTTCCATCCACAGTTTTTCGTAATTGTCCTTGTACAGGTTCAAATTCTTGGTTGTGAGATTGATACCTAGATATTTTACTGTTTTAACAAAATTGAGGCCAGTGCCTTCCTGTATTCTTTGAATTTGTTCTGCACTCAAATTTTTTCCTAAGACTTTGGTTTTCTGCTTGTTTAATTTGAAACCAGCTACAAGTCCAAATTGTTCAATTAATTCCAAGGCTCTGGGGACACTGCTTTCCGGTTCCTGCAGGGATAACATCAGATCGTCTGCGAAGGCACGTAGTTTGTATTCTTTCTCTCCCACACGAATTCCTTTTATCTGTTTGTCCTTTCGTATCATATTTAGGAGGACTTCCAGGACCGTAATAAAAAGTAAAGGGGAGATAGGGCACCCTTGTCTTGTTCCCTTTTCAACTTCAAACTCCTCCGATATCACACTGTTTACTATTACTTTAGCTCTTTGTTCTGTGTAGATGGCCTTAATGCCATTCAAGAATTTTTCTCCAACTCCCATCCTTTCCAGATTCTTTTTCATAAATGTCCAAGAAACTTTATCAAATGCTTTCTCTGCGTCAACAAACAGTAGTGCCGCATCTGTGTTTATGTTTCTCTCCAGTTTTTCTAAAATGTCCACAATAATTCTTGTATTATTACTAATTTGTCTTCCTGGCAAGAAACCTGCTTGGTCTCTATGTATATAATCTTTCAACACTCTTTTCAGCCTTGTAGCCAATACATTTGCAAAAATTTTATAATCCACATTCAAAAGGGATATTGGACGGTAATTTTTCATTTGAGTCTTATCAGTATCTGGTTTTGGAATCCGTGTGATAAAGGCTTCTTTCCACGTCTCTGGTGCCCTATCTCCTTCTAATATTTTGTTGCAAACTTCTCTTAGCGGCTGCGATAGCCAGTCTTTCAATGTCTTATAGTATTTTGCTGTTAATCCATCCGGTCCTGGAGCCTTCCCTAATTGCATGTTGTTTATTGCGTCTTCTATCTCCTGTGTCGATATTGGGTGGTTGAGAGTAACTAGTTTTTCCTCTGGGACTTTTTGCAATCCATTCTTTTCCAGAAATCGGTCTATTTCTGCTTCATCTATCTTCTCCTCCTTGTACAGTTGCTTGTAGAACCTTTGAAAACACCATCTGATTTCCTCCGGTTTCTCCACGTTTTTTCCATTTACTACCAAAGTATTGATGACATTTACCTTTTGTCTTTTCTTCAATTGCCAAGCTAGTAGTTTTCCGCACTTATTGGCCGATTCAAATGTTCTTTGTTTCATCATTCTCACTTTCCATTCAATGTCCTGATTCATTATATTGGCATATTGGGATTGCAGGTATTTGATTTCTTTTTGGATTTTAACACATCTGGGGTGTCCTCTTAATTCTTTTTCCTTTTCTTTGATTGATTTCAACAATCTCTCCATTTCTGCATTTTGTTGTCTCTTCTTTTTTGCTTTTTCACTAATGAGAAATCCCCTCATTACAGCTTTACTTGCATCCCAGGCAGTTCTTTTCTCCACTTCGGAGCTCCAATTTATCTGAAAATATTCTTTCATCTTTTTCGCCGCTCTTTCTACTAGCTTGGTGTCTCTCATCAAAGCGTCATCCATTCTCCATCTAAAAGAATCCTTGGAAATCATTTTTAGATTTAACTGTACCGGATTATGATCTGAAAGAGTTTTAGGACCAATTTCTGCCTTTTGTATTTTTGGAGCCAATTCATTCGAAATCCAAATATAATCTATCCTCGACCATGACTGCTGAGATTCACTGAAATATGTTGCCTCTGTGTCTGTGGGGTTTTTTAACCTCCAAGAATCCACCAAATTCAGATTATCCACCATTTCGAAAAAGGTCTTTGGGAGTTTCCCATCATTCGTTAATTTAGTTCTTTGAGATCTGTCCATTAATGTGGAAACTGCACCATTAAAGTCTCCAAGGCAAATTAATTTGTAATCCAAATAGTCCAACAGCAAATCATGTATTTTCTTATAAAAAATTGACTTTCCATCATTTGGTGCATAAAGTCCCAGAATCAAAAGTTTTTCACCTTGTATATTGATTTCAATTGCGATGTATCTCCCTTCTTCATCTTTAAATAGCTGTCTTGGGCTGTATTTCTCCTTTGCATATATCACTACTCCTCTCTTCTTGACCTTGTCCGATGATATAAACTCTTGGCCTAATTTTTTATTCTGTAGTAATCTTCTATGACGTCGGGCTATGTGGGTTTCCTGTAAACATATTATATCCAGATTCTTCTTTTCTATACTATAAAACACTCTGCGTCTCTTTGGTCTCTGATTCAATCCCCGGACATTCCATGTCATTAACTTGAGCGCCATTTTCCTTTCTTTAGTCTTCTCCTCCAGTTGCTTCTCCTTTCTTATCTTTCTCTGATTCCTGGCTTGGACTTGGTAGACTTGGTAATCCCGGCGGTGGTGGAAATACCAGGCTCGACTTTGAACTTTTCCGAGTGTCTTTCTGTATTATTGTTATTATTTTGTAAAAAGCTCCTCACTCTGTTGAGGCTCACAGAAGACTTACTGCCGGCGCCATCTTGGTTTGGGTTAAATATACCATTTATGTGAGGGCGATCTGGCTGCGACATCTGTCACCCCATTGATCGCCAGGGTTGATTCGGCTGATCTGGCTGGCTAGGCGGGTGTCCCCTTCCTCCCTCACCGCTCCATGTGCGTCCCTCCCGAAGCTGCGTGCTCGGTGGAAGAGGACGACCATCCCAGATAGAAGGAGTGTACCGTTCTTCGGTCAAATCTCTGCTGTTGTTTAAAACCACAGTTGCCTTATGTGCCCAGCTGTTCCTGCTTTACTGAAACCTCTGCTGCTGCTTAAAACTACCATTTCCCCCTCAGTGCCCTCCATCCCTGCTTCACTCAAACTTCTGTTACTGTTTTAAACCACCACTTCCCCTCTCTTTGTGTACCCTCCCTTCTCGTTCCCATGCCGTGGCTTCTGCTGTTGTGCAACCTGCCGTCTCTTTTGCTGACTTCGTTCAAACCCAGGATTGTGATGCGGCCCTGCAAATTCTCCAGTGGAGCCTGCACGGTGGCGGCCTTTCATTTCATGTCCATGGGAAGCAATAGTGACAAAGAAAGCTTTCCTCTCCTTATTTTTAGAAGTCGAAGCACAAACTATCGAGGAGCTAAAGCAACAGAAAGCGTTTGTGAAACTTCAGAAGAAGCACTACAAAGAAATGAAGGACCTTGTGAAGAAACACCACAAAAAAACCACGGATCTTATAAAAGAACATACCACGAAGTATAATGAAATCCAAAACGACTACCTGCGACGGAGGGCGGTTTTGGAGAAAACAGCTAAAAAAGACAGTAAGAAAAAGTATGTTGTATATAGGGTTTATCCCTCCTCTTATAAACCAAGTTTCTCTTTTTTCCCTTTATTGCAGTAGCATACTGATTTCAGTGGGCCATACCAAAAGGCAAATGTCACTCCTGGTTGGTGTTTGGAATCCTCCCAGATTCCCACCATAGGAAGATAGCTTCTGTTGTGGGACAGTGACTGACACAAAACCCATTAGTGGGCAGTGGGTTGGAGCTGCACCCCTCACCAGACCTCCTTCTGACAGAGTTGCTGCTGAATACTGGTGTGGAGAAGGGGAGGGCTGAGGTTGAAGTGGTGCAAACTTGCCTGCAGGAGTGCCAGATGGGCTCCAGCGGCACTTTTGCACCGCAGCGGCCGCTCCATTGCTTCACTCCTCTGCCAGAGCATCCTAGTGGAAATATGTTAAGTCTGCTTTGGTGCTAACACGTTTCTGGGAATTAAAGAGTGTTTGGGGTGGAGAATTTCAACATGCACACTATATGCTGACTCTGGTTTGCATGGAAGGAAGCAGGTTCTGTAGCAAATAGATAGCAGCTGTACCCTGAGCTGGGACAAACAGAGGAGGAGCAACAGGTGGTTGGTAGAGTAGAAATCAATTCTTTGATATCCCAAGAGCAACTCAGCTGGTCAGGAAAGAGGCACAGCCCCACCATGCCATCTGCCTCTGACAGAGAAATTCACAGCCAACCCTGTACTTAGAAGTAAGTTCCATAATGCTTAATATAGGATTGCAGCCTTTAGAGAGTTGGTGTCCGAGAGCAGAATGTGTTTGAAGATGCTTTTTAGACTGGACTTTTCCTTCCTCCTGAAGGAAATGAAAGACGGAGATTTAATCTTCCAAATATGGCCGCAGTTTTGGATGCAGATGCAAAGTTTTTAAAATGCAGTCGGCCTTCATCCTTAATCTGAATGTGTAGAATAAAAATAAACATGGGTATGAAGCTTCAACTCTGGAAACCGGAATCTAAGGAGTGAGTTGATTTTATCTGGATGACGAATCACTAAATTTTTTATTGTTTAGTAGTAGTAGTAGTAGTAGTAGTAGTAGTAGTAGTAGTAGTAGCTGTTGCATTTATTTCTATCCGACCTTTTTTCCAGACAGGGATTCACGGATGGTATACAGATAAAATAGAAACAGCTAAAAACATACAAAAATAATAATTAAACAGCAACAGAATTAAACTACTCTCTCTCTTCTCTCTCCATACATACATACATACATACATACATAAATACATACAAACACACAAACAAAATCTATTAAAACATCTAGATAATAACAATAAAAACATCACAGCACCAGCCCTTTCCTTAAAAACGGTCAATTCCCCAAAGCCTGTTGGAATGATAAAGTCTTCATTTGCCAGTCTTTAACTTCTCTAGGAAGGGAGTTTCAAAGTCTGGGAGCAGCCACCAAGAAGGCCCTCTCCTGCACCCCTACCAAGCACGCCAATGAGAGTAGTGGGACCAAGTTCTCAGCCTGGGCAGTTTTGTATGAGGGAATATGGTCTTTCAGATAGCTGGCACCTAGCAGTATGGGGCTTTATAGGTCATAACCTGCACTTGGAATTGTGCCCAGAAACAAACCGGTAGCCAGTGGAGCTGCTTAACAAGGGCATCTTATGCTCTCTTGTAGCCAGTCCTGGTTAACAGGACTCTTCGAGCAAGATGAAGTTTCTGAGCACTTTTGAAAAGCAGCCCCACATAGATTGCATGTAACTAAGGCATGGGTCACTATGGCCAAATCAGACAGCTCAAGGAACAGGTGTGGCTGGTGTGCCAGCTTTATCTATGCAAATGCATTTCTCACCACTGCAGAGACCTGGACATCTAGGCTCAGGGCTAAGTCCAGGAACAGCCCCAAACTGCGAAACACAGGGAGTGTTATCAGGCTCGATGATGATCTTTCTCGAGCAATAGCTATGGCCTTAAGTAAACCCTCACTTTCAGACTCTATTCCTGTGGTTTCCTAGGCAACTAGCTTAACACCTGGGTAGAGCTGTAAACACCTCTGATTATCTGTCAGGGCGCAGACTGATGTATTTCATTTGTGCTGGCTTGGTTTTTAATTTTTAATTTTTTAAAAAATTGCTCCTGCTGTTTAGCTTGCTTACACAGTTGCTCTGTTTCTTTCACATGCCCCTTTCATTGCTTCCTCTTCTCACCTCACCCTTTAGAGTTGCAGTTCTTTCCCAAGACCCAAAATATCGCACTGCTCCCCGGGGAGTTTGTTGTTCAGATTCCATTTTATGAATAAATATATTTCTCCCCCTTCTGCTTTTGTGTGCTGCTCTGCTCTCTTCGCCTTCCTTTGAGAGACCTTTGGTTTTTGTGAACTTTGTCCTTTGGTTGCCAATAAATACTTGCACGTCAGGGTGCATGAATTTGGGGTGTGCAAGTTCTGCAAGGAATTGAGCTGACTGATGGAGGTCTTTCTATGGCTCTTTAAATAATGCAAGCCACAGCTTCCGAAATGCGATGCATAGAGTCCAAGAGTGTCGTTGGAAGATCAGCAATTAGATTCAGTGCTGAGAAACGATTGGTGGGTTTGCAACATCGCTTGCTTCCCCCCAACTGTTTCTCCCAGTCTTCATTCCATTTTGTTCTATTGCTGCTCACTGATCTCACCACATGGTTACGTTTTTGCCTGGCTCTGAGTGTGATTTCTGTTCATATCATTTGACATTCTTGCCTCCTTAAAATAAATAATAATAATTGATATTGCTGCAAAGAAACCCCTCTACCAGAGCATCCTAGTGGAAATATGTTAAGTCTGCTTTGGTGCTAACGCATTTCTGGGAATTAAAGAGTGTTTGGGGTGGAGACTTTAAACATGCACACTGTATGCTGATTCTTGTTTGCATGGAAGGAAGCAGGTTCTGTAGCAAATAGATAGCAGCTGTACCCTGAGCTGGGACAAACAGAGGAGGAGCAACAGGTGGTTGGAAGAGTAGAAATCAATTCTTTGATATCCCAAGAGCACACTGTTTGATTCATTTTTATTATTTACTTAATTTTTATCCTGCCCTTCTTCAAAGGAGCTCAGGTTAGTGTGCATGCCCCCCTTAAACACACATACCTATTTTATCCTTATAGCATCCCTCCAAACTACCACCCAGTTATCCAGTGTGCTTCTTGGTTGAGGTGTTGGTTTGAACCAGGACCTTCCTGGTCCTGGTCTCTTAGAGGTTACACCAAGCTGCTACTCATTGATAGCACCTTGGAGCTTCTACCAGGCAGCATAATGTTATAGGGTCCTTTGAACAAAGAGGAGCTTCAGATCAGCCTGAGGAGGTCCATGCCTACAGGACAAAACCTATTAGGCAGTGCATGTAATGTTAAACAATGCAGTAAGAACCTGAGGTGTAGCATGGGTTGCCACTACCTGGGGCCACACAGAGGTGCGCAGGAGGGAAATAGAGTAAGCATGCACATTCAACTGCCCAAGACATCTGTGTCACCCAGGAGATTGCAGCTACGGAGATAAGAAGAGTCCTTCCATTGTTTTGAGAGGTCACTTCCTGGTTCTCATGGGGAAGCTGTTTTCAGCGAAGCCCAGCAACGGAACCACATAGCTGCATTGAGGCAGCACCGGGTGTTGAGATTTTGTGCCCCTAACAAATTTTGCACCCAGGGCAACCCCCCCTATGCCCAGAGGCGTAGCAAGCCCAAGTGGTACCCTGTGCAGATTTTTTTGTCACCCCCCCCCCACATCCGCCCACACCCCTTCCAGTCACAGTGAGCGTTCTGCGTTCCCCCACAATGCTTTGTGGCACCTCATTTGCATACAAATGCCTACAATGCATACAAATGACTGAGTAAAGCAAGCACAGCTAATGCTTTTGCAGTGCTGTGGTGAGTCCTAAACCCAAAGCCACTGGATTTGCTCTGGCTTGTGCTTGAGGCTCTAGGTGGAGGTGCCAAATGTCACCCCTTGAAGATGGCACCTTTGTGCCCCCTGAGAGGGCAGTGCCCTGGTGAAATGTGCCAGGCTGCTGGGTGGAGCCTTGGCTGGGCAGAGCTGTGCTTCTGTGGCTCTTCCCAGCAGGAAGGAAAAAGCAAAGTGTGTGCTGTGTAAGCCAGCTGCTGCACTGAGCAACTTATGAGTTGTGGGGTGGGCATGCTGAGAGTCACCCCCCTCCCTTGGAACCCGGGGCGGCCTGCCCCCCGCACCCCTAGCGATGCCCCTGCCTATGCCTCCCCCATGCTATACCACTGGTAAAAACAGTGGGTTACCTGGAAGAAAGACTCTATGTGAACACCCTAAAGAATGTGAGAGCACAAGAGCCAGTGAAAAAACAAGTTCACTGAAAAATAGAACATGTATATTCACTTAGCTACAATGTGCAAACCTTGTGACATGTTGGGGCAAAATGAAAATCCCCATTGGTAGGAATTGCCACATTATTCATTGCACATCTCATGTCAGCAGAGCACTCCTATAAGCTACTAAACCAGTGAAGAAGCAGCTGACTGTAAAATCAGACTTCCTCCTCAGGGTGAACCTGTGTGATCCCTCACATTTCTGGAACCAAGTGAGGTTTTGACTTAGGTTGAATAGCCATTAACTTAGGATGTCTCAGCTCATTTTCCAGATGGTGAGACAGCTTGTGCTTGGGTGCCCTCAGCGGGTGAGAATTCAAGTGTGTGCGACATTTATAAATAAGTTGACATGGGTCAACATGCATGGGAGTCATCGCTTCTAAATATGGTTTAGCGGAACCCTGGGCTTATGGTAGCTTAGCCACAACACCCAGATGACATCTGCACATCCAAGTTGAGATGAATCATGGTTGGGTGGGGGGAAGGGAGGATGTGTGCATTGTACTGCCACAACTTGCATTGAATTTCTTTTGTTGTTCCACATTGCTCTGCAGAGGTGACGTTGGCAGCCCAGATCACAGTTCTTCAACTGTTGAACAAGAGTTGACCACCCTTGATTCAGAAATGTCCCAGAAGTTAATAGAGCTTAAGGAAAAGCAACAGCAACAGCTGCTTAATCTTCGGCAAGAACAGTATTATAGTGAAAAGTACCAGAAGCAAGCACATATTAAATTGGTATGTATGAGCACCTTGCTTCCACACTTTATTTGCAGCTCTCTGGTATCAAGGTTGCATGGAGAACTAGCTGTGTTTGGGGCCACTTGAAATGTGTCTGTGTGGAGGTGTGCTCACTTTCTGTGCTTCTGATTATCATCCCTCTAACATTACAAATTTGCGAAATAAAATAGAATATAAGGATTCACTTTGGCCACCTCATGAGAAGAGATGACTCCCTGGAAAAGACCCTGATGTTGGGAAATATTGGGGGCAGAAGGAGACGGGGACGACAGAGGATGAGATGGTTGGACAGTGTTCTCAAAGCTACTAACATGACTTTGACCAAACTGCGGGAGGCAGTGGAAGACAGGAGTGCCTGGTGCGCTCTGGTCCATGGGGTCATGAAGAGTCGGACATGACTAAACAACTAAACAACAACAAAATAAGGATTCACAATGGCATGGGGATAATTGTGGAAAGAGTGTATGGAACAATATTGCAAATACAGCTAGATCACTGGCCACTTTATTTTCAGACTCTTTCCTAATTCTGATTACAGTACCATTACAAGGCCACATCTTGCAAAGCTTTCAAATTTGCTCCGCACGAACTACAAACATTAGGCCATAATTGATTGGTTTGTTGTTAGTTTGGATGGTGGGGAGCATCTTTCACCGTATGACTTTGAAGCTGAAACCAACATCCTCTGCCTAATTAAATTATCAGAAATCATTCCAGAATAAGCAGTTAGATTAGCGTGGCCCACGAAACTGGAAACGAGAGCTTGGATGTCGCTAAAAATGGCTTCCAACTAGTTATTGTTTGTGCCAAATAGCCTTCTGTGAAACTATGTGTGCTCTGAACGGATGCCAGAGCACAAGCTATAAACAGCAAAGTGATATTATGCATATATTGTCCCAAAGGAGCTATTGTTTTTACAGCTGCAAATCTACTGCTGGTGGGGTCAGGCTTCCCATGTAGGGCAGCCCTCTGGGCTGAAACAGGAATCCAATCAGATGGTAATAGATGCTTTGGAATGCTAAAAGAGAAGAAGGCAATTGAATGCTACTATTATATAGTTCCATTCTGCCCCCAGCGTGTGGATGCTGTCAGAGGTACTTTACCATGCTCTTTACACACTTGGTTACTTTCTTGTACAAAAGATCAAAAGTTACCAAAGTATTCCATCTGTGTACCACAGTCAAGCAGAGTTGTTTACAACTGCAAAGAACCTTTGGGAGCCGGTATGATTGTGCAGCAGCTCATAAGATTGGGTTTTGAAGCCAAATCCTATTGGCACAGCAGCCCCTACAGGCCTCCCTGCTACAGACAGGGCATTTGTCTGGTTCTGGCAGGAAGGGCATTTCTCATGGCCTACTTTGGGTCAATGGAAAACCTTCGCTGCCCTCCCTTACTTTTCTCCTACCAAAAAATGATCACTTTTGCAAGGAGTGAGCCTAGAGACAATGTTGACCTGTCTACTGGATTTGGGTGGATCATTTTGTTTGGATAGAAGTCTAGTTCCTTTGATGACTAGCTGTGTTTGAGGTCATCCTTTGGCCCACTGGCCTTCCTGGCATAAATGCTGGGGTCCAAAATGGGGCTGGCAAAGACTGTCCCACTGCTTTGGGCTACTTGGCAGAGGTCGGTGGACAGTGGAGGACATGCTAGGAATAGCTATTGCCAGACAAAGCCTTGGAGACTGCAATCCTAGCCTGGCACATCAGAAGTAAAGTTAGTCATCAGTGTAGCAATTTTATCCATTACTTTTGAGGAGACTTCAATGGATTAAAGCTGAAACGTGTGTATTTTCCATAAGACAAAACAAATGATTTCAGCTTGGGAATTGGCAGAATGAAAATAAGAAGACGCTTCAGTGTTCATTTTGTATGGAAATAGAAAACAAACCCAACCCAACGAAGAACAACCACACTTTTACAATGACCCTAGAACTTAATGTTGACTTATTTGTTTACTGTTTGTGCACTGTCATGCACTGGCATAGCCATCAATGGCAGCTTCATTCCGTACAAATTTGGCAAATTTTGAGGGTGATGTGATGCCCATGTCTATTCCCACATCTAACGTTGTGTTGACAGCGATTTGATTTGTCTTGCATCTCATCAGCAGATGGTCTTTTATATAGAACATATGGGAATTTGTTGCTCTTTCAGTGTGATTTGTTGTATTATCAGGAGACAGGGAAGTGTTTTAATGATTCTGACAATTATAAATGATGCTACATTCGCAATGCATTCAAATGAATTCAGCAAAGTAGAACTCTAGTTCGGTACCCAGGCTTGTTAGTTAAGTGTGTGTGTGTGTGTGTGTAAACCTTTGTAGTGGTTGGTAATCACTATCAGAAAGGAGGCCATCAAAGTAGCACACAAGGCACCTGCCAAATGGTGTGCATTGGTGCAAGGGGTTTGAAAGCTCAGCATAAGCCAAATGGACATTACTGGATTCTCTTAGTGAGGGACTTACATGTCATTCAGAGGTAGTGTGTTTATGCTTTGCATATGGAAGATCCCAGGTTCAAGACCCAAGATCTCCAATTAGCAGGATTTCAGGTAGTGACACTGGAAAGTCTTAGGCCCTAGAGGACCCTGACAGTCAGAGGGCACAGTCCTGGTGTGTGTAGACCCATGACACTGTCCAAGTATAAATTAGCTTCATAAGTTCGCATAGAACTTCTCCTTGTATGGTACAAGTTATTCCTGCTCCTTAAACATGGCAGGGTTGTGACATAGCAAAGAATGTCACCATGTGGCCCTCCTTCTGTGTGTTTTGCATGTTACTGGAGCAGTGATTTACAACCAGTGTGCCATGGCACTCTGGGGTGCCATGAATGATGGTCAGGGGTGCCGCGGGCAACACTGGCCTCTGTCTCTCTTTCCTTCCCTCCCTCCTCTGATGCCCTCTTGCATCTCTGCCTCACAAAGGCTTACACAGCTGTTTGTTGCAGTAGGGTTCAGACAGGAGTCATGTACTGTATGTCCTCTACCATCAAGTAATAGCAAAACCCATCCCTTCCTGTGCTGTGATGATTAACAAAATCAATGCTCCTGGCAAACTGGCAATATCCCCTCGCTCCCCCAAGTTTAGGATATTCCACCATTCTTCAGCAGAGTTTCGTTTTCTTTGAGGAAAATTCAGTGGCTCACGTAACTGCAAACTAAGCTTTAATAATACTGTAACAAAATAGCATAATGACAGAAACTAAATACAACAACATGAGACAAGTCTGAGGCAAGAAGCAAGAAGAAGCAGTTGGACTGGCATTCTTAATTGAACATAACGGAACACATTGAAGGGAAGGGCTGATTCCGGGCAAAACACACAAGTCCCGCCCACCAGATACCAAGCTCCTTTACTATGCAAATTAGGCCCCAATGTTTTTCTTACATCCTGAGGGTTGGGGGCTGGGGTAATTTAACACCTTAAGCCGTCCAAATATTCAACAATCAGATGTGGTTCGTGCAGTTTTATAACACGCCTGTTTCCCCCTCTTTCAGCTCATTCAGAAGCTGACAGATGTAGCAGAGGAATGCCAGAACAGTCAGTTGAAGAAACTGAAAGAGATTTGTGAGAGGTAAGGCATGCTGTAAGTAAACGAAACCTTTGTATTCAAAGTTGAAATCCTAAAGCACTACAGAGCAAGCCCCGCTGAAGACAGAGGGGCCCAAGTAAATACGCATGTTGTTGCTCTGTCAGACTTAACTTTGCCTTAAAAAGAAAAAAAAGGTTTTGTTTTCTTTGCAGGGAAAAGAAGGAGTTGAAGAAAAAGATGGACAAAAAGAGGCAAGAAAAAATCACAAAGGATAAAAGTCAAGTGGATGAGTAAGTGTGGCCTTCAACTATTCAATCTTTAAGGGAGTCCCCTTTTCAGGGACATTTTACAATATACGTAAGCTATGAGTCTGTTCACACAAAGAATGCTGTAAACACAGATGGACTGTTGTCAGGAATGGTTATTTAGTAATGGGTTTATTTCTGCTTTTGGCATCCCACATCCCTTTGGCCCAAGGTTGGTAACATTTTATAAATGCAACTCTGTAAAACACATGCACACATGTGCATACACAGAGAGAGTGACATGCATGCCGACATTTGAAGTCCATCCTCTTTAACTATGATCATAACAGGCCACCCTAAACCAAGTCCCAAATCCAACTGAAGTTGGCAGTGACTAAATTGCACCAAAAGCAACGGAACCACCTTATTGCAACTAACTGAAGTGCCATTGCTTTTCAGTTGCGACTAGACACAACTGAATTTAACTGGATCCAAACTAAAGAGTGCTTTCAAGAAATAACTGCATTTTGACAGGCGTTGAAAATAAGTTCCATAGTGATTCTTGAAGCAACAGACAATGTTAAAACAATTTGGGGAAGGGGTCAGTTAACTAGTTAAGCCCATCTCTTCTCTTACAAAATGATGCTGCATTGCTTTTATTATATTGATTTCATAATATCTCTCCTACCAAATTATCTCACTGGCATATTTAACTGGGATAAGATGGATCCCTACAGAGAGAATCCAATAAAGATGATGACCTATTGTGACCTTCCTACAAAAACAAAAAGTTATTTAAAAGCAAAACACAATCAGGTGAATACAATTCAACATAAAACCTACAAAACAACAGGAAAGCAAAAGCACAGCAGACAGAACAAAACCAAGGAAAACAGTATTTAAAAACAGTATGCAATCCTGACTCAAAAGGTTATTTGAATCAGGATTGTTTTAACCCAGGCATAGGCAAACTCGGCCCTCCAGATGTTTTGAGACTACAATTCCCATCATCCCTGACCACTGGTCCTGTTAGCTAGGGATGATGGGAGTTGTAGTCCCAAAACATCTGGAGGGCCGAGTTTGCCTGTGCCTGTTTTAACCTGTTTCCTAAAAGAAAATGGTGGAAGGGTGCCAGCTGAACATTCTTGAGGAAAGATCTCCAGATCATTTGAGCCATTACTGAAAAGGTTCTGGTTCCCATTCTGGAAGAGACCCACAAATTGCTTCATCCCACAGCTGAGCTACCAACATATTAATGCTCAGTGGCACTTAAGGCTGCATGAAAATCCAAAACCATCTGCAAGTATCAGTCTCTATGTGGATATAAAAGGACTAAAAATGAAATGAAAAATCACTTTAAACAAAAGAAAGAAGCAAGAAGGTATAACACAAAAAGGGCAATTTATGTCTAATTAAACCTGGCATCCAGAGTTCCTCTGATTTAAATGGGAGATGGATTGCACACGTAAATATTTTAAGCTGAAACCTTGAAGAAAATAATAACCTGCAGTGAGATAGGAGAGTAATGACATCAACATTTTGGCAAGCGAGGAACAGAAGGCTACAAACATCAAAGAGTTGTTGATGAAGTCAGACATGAGGCATTCAGTTTCAAGTGAACAGTGCAAAGAATAGCATGTTGGAAATTATTGTGACTCGGCGATAAAAATTGTATTTCTGTTCAAGATTAGGTGTGATATTTTATAGGATTGCTGTGAGCATGTAATTGTTCAAAAAGATTTGAAGGCTTATAAAGGAAGCCTAGCAACATCAATTGGTTCATGACATGGTGTATAGATGCATGCTACAGTGTCACTGCTGAAGCTAAGCAGGGCCTGGTCATGGAAATATGGCAGGAAATGTGGAATAATTAAACATTTACACGTTTATGCATAAAATTCATTGTTTCAAGATGTCTGCTGGCTGCCATCTTGAACTGAGAAGCTCTAGCAACTCTTGGCAATTTCTAGCTACAAGAAGCCAAGTTACAGGGAACCAGGCAGAGGGCCTTCTCGGTAGTGGCACCCGCCCTGTGGAACACCCTCCCACCAGATGTCAAAGAGAAAACCAACTACCAGACTTTCAGGAGACATCTGAAAGCAGCCCTGTTTAGGGAAGCTTTTAATGTTTAATAGATTATTGTATTTTAACATTCTGTTGGAAGCTGCTCAGAGTGGCTGGGGAAACCCAGCTAGATGGGCGGGGTATAAATAATAATAATAACTAGTATTATTATTATTATTATTACTATTATTATTATTATTATTATGGTTATTGTGTTGCTGTTTTGTTTTACTCTTTTACTTGTTTTTATCCTGTATTTTATTCTGTGAACTGCCCTGAGATATTATGATGAAAGACAGTATATAAATGAAAGAGAGAAAGAAAGAAAAAGAAATTGCAGCTTTAATGGATGAATTTTAAACCACTTTTCTAAGTAAAGTATGCACAATTGTGAGGGGTGACTATTGACCTGGTAAAGATGGGTTCTGTTAAGACATACAATAGTTGAAAGTTCTATGACCTCACGTTACCTCTTCTCCTCTGTATGCTTGTGTTATATAAGGTAGTTAGCTATTTGCTTAGTAGAATTGGGCCGGCATGGTTAAATTTCAAGGAAAAGAGATGCTGTTGCTCAAGAGTTCACAGAGCAATAAGCTGACTAGTGCAGAGTCGCTGGATATTGTTCAGAAGACTTTCCCATTCAAATAACTGCCAAGTATGAGATGTGCGAAACACTTATTCTCAAGTGCTAGGCTATTTCCAATGAAATTTCCAACCTGAACTTTGGTCAATAGCAGTCCCTATGGGACCCACATGATCCCCAGCATTTTCTACAGGGAGGACTGAAAGAGAGTGTGGCTATAGCTCACAATGCACAAAACATCAATTTTCTGTACTCAAATAAAGGACTGTACTGAAAGGTGGGGAAATGTTTATGATGAGTGAAATCACTTGGTCCACTCCAGAAAAATTTGGAACATACTGGAATGAATACATCCCTCTTTGCCCAAACTGTAGAATGATTCTGCTACTCACTTGGCGCATGGCATAGGCCAAAGGATGGGAACCTGCAGCCTTTTAGAGGTTGCTGTCTAAACCTTGGAGCATCTCTGACCACACTGGCTAGGGCTGATGGGGGGTTGGAGACAAATGGGATCTTCATCCCTGGTGTGGACTTCCTTGTTCATGATTTGAGGTTGTTACACAGTAAAGAGCCATCTCCTTGCCTTCTTTGAAAGCTTTTAGGCATGTGAGGTGAAGCCCAGTGCAGGCTGGCAACATCCTTCTGCCACTTTAAGCCCTGCCTTGCGGTGTAGTGAGGGAGCGGTGATGACAACTTGCTACGTTTGACTAGTGCTGAATCCACCAGAATCCATCAGAATGGGGCAGGTTCTATGGTGGAGTACAGCCTCAATCCTAATTGGTACAGAACTCTGTTCCATCCCTGCAGAAGATAAGGTGGGAGAGAGATAATGGGTTCAAGAAGAGTTGCTTGATGTAAAACAGTGGTGGGGAACCTAGCTGTCTCTAGGTGCAGTTATTGGACTCCAGTCTCAGCCAGCAAGGTCAAAGGTCAGGGATTGATGGGAGCTATAGTTCAAGAGGGCTATGGGTTTCCCTGTCCATGGTGCTGAAACGCTTCTGAGGCACGCCTGCAATTTCTTTCCTCACACATTTAAGAACCGAGGTGACCTTTCTATTCACAAGTTTTGTGTGGTCCACTTGTGGTCTCTGGTCAAACCACTTCTAATGCAGAAAATAATGGGTTGCTTCTGTGCTGTCTGGTTTTTCTTTTCCCTTATTTAGCTAAAGTAATGTACAAAGTGTTTGTGAGAAGGGTTTTTGTGGCAGAAGCTAGCAAATTATGCATTAATAATGCCAGTTAAAAATTAATGGAATGGAATCAGTAGTTTTTAATCTTGCTCCCAGGGAGAAGACAGAAATGATTCGATCATATATTCAGGAGGTGGTGCAATACATTAAAAGGGTGAGTCTGCTGCATACAAGTTCAGCAAAACTTTCTGTATTTGCATATGGCATGAAGATAACAGGCAAATTCCAGTACTTATATTGGTTTACATGGAGTAATAATGTAAGAGCAATGAAAGTGGTGTTTGAAAATAGATTTCTTGCATTTATGGTTCCTTGCAATGCTATTTTTTTTTTTTTTAGTAAACTTGGTTTGCCATCTTCTGTAGAATTATCAAGAGCCACTTTGAATATTATCTTGCTGTGCCGGAGTCGAGTGTTTCCCCATGGCAATATCACATCTGAAATGTGAAGGAATGTTGGAAACTTTATCAGCTGTGTTTCAGATCTGATGTTGCAGAGGAACAGGAAGTGTGGAGAATTTTTTTAAAAAAAAATCCTCTTCCTGCAGGTAAGGTAATGTCTCAAAGCTGTTTTAGGAAATCTGAGCAGAGTCCCCTTCCAGCATTTACAACACATTGCAAAATGTTGTCACAGGAAATTGAATGTAAGGGCTCATGATGGCAAATGACCTGGTTTGATTCCATGCAGCCAGGCACAAGTCAAGTTTGGCGCTTCTCATAGTCTGTCATTAGCTGGCTGAGAGCATGGCCTGCCGCACCTTGAAATCGCACACCTGGTGCTACCTCCCTTCCTTCCCCAGCTCCCCAATGACCTAGCGACTTTCCCAATGGCAAGGGAGACAGCGGAGGTAGCCAAAGAGCACCCATTCCTGCTGGAAAGGACGGCATGACACTGTTTGCATCAATTTCAGCCAGAGAGAAGGTATTTCCCAAGAATTGTGGGTCAATTTCCCAGCTAAAAACAGGAATGGTGAAATAGGCAGTCCCAGACCCAGCAGAATTGATGCTCAGCTTTGGATCAACATAGGCATGTGGAGGAGCCATAGCCGAGGCTTCACAAGTTAGACATTACGAATTATACACACATGCATGTAACACAGAGCCGATGGCTGCTTTTTGTGAACAAAAGTGCCATTGAGAGGGATCCGCTTTGAGCAGAGCAGTAGTGGGTAGCGAGAAGGTGTTTATTCCTTTCCCCACTGCTCCAGATCCTTCCCAGAGACTTTTCCTCCTATGAGATTACATGGGGGGGTTTGCCTATGTTTCAGCTCACTGGGGCAGGAGGAGGAGGAGCAGTGACATTACAGGAAGATCAAAAATGACTGTCAGAGATAAGAGTTGAATGCTCCCTATCTGATACTTTCTTGCATCACTCATAAAGCCCTCCCAAAGCTGCTTTTCTTCAGAAAAAAAGTAGCCTTTCCGGGTTTGTGCTGCAGGTTTTAGTGAACAAAGCTTTAGCCAGTCGTCTTCCCTCCCATTCTTGTGAAATGCATGAAGATTTAAAATTGATCATTGAGTGGAGGATGATCAATAGGTAAAAGGGAGAGGGCAACAATGCTTGGGCCAATGAATAGAAATTCCTGTTCAAGAGAGTATGGCGTATACGCCAATTGATTCAGAAGCTGGTGTCAAAAATTGCATTGCAGCATATGTGAAAGTTAGAAGTACACAACTGTGTTCTATAGAGCATGTGTTTTTAATTATTATTTTTTAAAAAACCCAAAGAAAATGTGTTTATTTGTTGGCATTCTTTTTTATTTCTCACTCTTTCTACTTGTTATTCTTTGCTAAAAAAAAAAAAATTAGTCCTGGCTTCATCCTTAACTGTGCAAAGCTGTCTAATTTTTTGGTACTGGATGATGGCGTGATTAAATCAACTACCTATGAACTTCAGCTGTTTCTTCTAGTATTCTTAAGTGTGTTTTAAACTGCACATTTCTGGGGGGGGGAATTTAAGGTTTTAAATTAAATCTCCAAGTATACATAATATATCAATAAGCATTTTTTTGTTGAAAAACAATTCAAATATTCTACTAAGAATGCTTACTGTTCTATTCTGGACAGAACTACTTTAGTATAGAACTGAAGAACGAAATGCACATGTTGAATGCAAAAAAAAAAAAAAAAAGTTTCTCTGCTTTATTCCAGCTAGAAGACGCTCAAAGTAAAAGGCAGGAAAGACTTGTGGAGAAGCACAAGGAGATTCGTCAGCAAATACTGGATGAAAAGCCCAAGGTAAGGAGACTTGAGCACCATTTTTTATTGTTTTGCTTACAGACAATGAGCCTGGTGTCAGGCTGATACTCGACCAGGCCTCTGATTATGAATGCTAACTAAATAAATATCAGAGAAAGATGTGCAACGCTTCATCACATGGAAAGCAAAAAATAGGCAATGTTAACACACAAACGAGTATGCATTTGAAAAAAAAAAGATATCCTACAAAAATACCGTATTTTCTCAAGTCTAACGCCCCATCAAATCTAATGCACACCTCAATTTTCAGAACCTAGAAACCAAAAAAAAGTATTTGCAGGTGAATGTAAATTGAATCTAATGCGCACCTTAATTTTTGCAACGTAATTTGACCAAAAAAAAAAAGGTGAGCATTAGATTCGAGTAAATACGGTATGTTATTCGTTCTTGGTGCATGTCATTGATTGTAAAGAATGTCCTTGACCAGCAGAGGGTGCAATGCACCTGAAGTTTTTTTTTTAAAGCAATGCAAAATCTCAACTTTTTATATTTGGGAATAAGGGGTTTGTTTTTGAAGCATGCAAAAATCCTAGTATTTTGTTATCTGAGCAAAGTAAGGAGTTTGGCACCCTGCAAAAATCTCTCACAGATATGGAATATATCATAGGAGAGCCTTGTGGCTGCAAAAGACTATAGCATGGCTATCCCTCTCGATGCCGGCAATGACATGTGTTGTGCATTGCACCTATTCTCCATCTCAGACACTGTGACGTAACGGTGCATTCGTGTTGTTTTTTTTCCCCTTCTCCCATAGACAGGACTGCTTAACAGCATTCCCCCCCCCCCTTTATTTCATGTAGCTTTTTCTGGCAGCTGTTAACATGCAGGAAATTAATTCATGGCACTTTACGTTATGATTTTTGAAGAGTAAATCGATAAGCAGCTTTTTAAAAGGTTTAGACCAGTATATAGTCTCTTAACAAAATAGGTGCCAACTTTTGACTGATTCGTTTGACACAGGCAAATTATAGGCACCAGTTATTTCATGGAGGTTCCGATGAGCAGAAGAAGAATATAATTTTAAGTGATAGATCAAAAACCGTTTTTGCTTGTTATTTCTAATGGCACAGTAATCCAGTTGATCTAATTCCATGGAGGATATTGTTCTGGTTCACACATCCTGCCAAGTCAAACTATTTTATCTGTAGGCTGCCTAGAATCTCTGTCAGGGGGTATTAATAAACAAACCAATAAGCAATAGCTTTTCACAAATGTGTGGGTTCCTGGAGAAGGGATGGTGGCAACAATGATCTCCTCCTGGTCCTCTTGTGGTGCTACTGTGAGCAAAGCCATGATTTGAATTAGCAAGTTGTCTGGACCAGGATTTGTGTTTTGTCTTGCTTTACATGAGAGATAGGGAAGAAACTTGATCCAGTTCTCATCTTTCAAATTTTTGCCATTCAAAACAACGTGAGAGACAAAGTACAGTGAGCCTTTGAAATTTGCACTCATCTGAATTTTGCAATGCAGCCCTGCAGCCAATCCCTGTTTACAAAAAATGCATATGTTGGGGGGGGGGAATAAAGATGAATGTGTTCGTGAAGATAGCTTGCAAAATTGCATTACACTATGAGCAGTTGCTTGCAAAGATGTACACATTAGTCAAAACCGCTGGCAAAAATGAGTTCACTAGGAGAAATCCACACTAGATTGCTGGAGAATCTTTCGTGAAGTTGGTTTTTTTAAAACACACGCACAAATTTCTGTGGAGTAATGTGGAGAACTAAATTTAAAATGGCAGAAATGAGAAACTGAGAGAACTGAAATTGACAAATCTTTCCATCCTTGTTCCAGAAAAACCATGAGCATTACCAGTGCTTTTTTTCTGGGGTGACGCAGGGGTACGTATACCCCTAAACATTTTGTGAATCTTTGTAATCTTGTCCATTTACTGTATTTATTTTTCCCGATTTGAACTACAAAATGGTGATTTTCTTGAGTCAAAATTAGAGTATCCCTAAACATTTTTTTTTTAGAAAAAAAAGCATTGGCAGTAACTAAGGTACTGCAACAGCAAGACCACTGGGGGGGGATGCAGTTTTCACAATCCCCTCTCTGGGAACCCACACTTCTGTGTGTTCACCCTAAGTCATGCTTTGGCATACCCAAGTAGTCCACAATCATTTTGCAAATGCAGACAATTGTCTTGAACCCAGCTTTAGGTTTGTTTTATATCGGTTGGGGGGGGGCGGAGGGAGCTTTGCACCACAGCGCCGGATATGCTTAAGACGGCCCTGCCAGAAAACTATGTGAAGGTTTTGTGGATTTCCAAGACTATGGTGCAGACAAGGGGGCAGCAGAAATAAAACAACAGGTTTCGCCCATCTCTTGGCTATAGATGTTTAACCAAAGTGCTCAATGGCATCACGTGACAAAACGTACATTATCCAGCACCCATTCAGTACATGTTACACAGGTTCCTTAAGAAAGACACGTCAGGGTGCAGTACAACTTTAGGAAACCTTCCTACACAGGGTTATTTACATAGGTAATCTTCATGTCTAATCGTTCTCTGCAAGGGCCTGTTGCAGATCTCTGCGCAGGTCTGTGTATGATGTGTGATAAGAATAAAACAATGGAAACAATGGAATGGGTAGACGGTAACCTACATTATTTATTTGGCTCTTGTTTGTTTCAGTTCCAAATGGTGTGCAATTCAGTAATGCAAGATGAAATGTGAGCACTTAAAGTCCATGCATTTATAAGGTTGCAGTCCAAACTCCTGACTGGACAGGTTGCAAGGGAGGTCCACCAATGCAGAAGACCTCAACACACCTGCAGGAAACACCCCCCCCCAAATATGGAGTGTTGCAGGGCTGGCAAAGAAACCACTGGATCCTGGGCCATCCCTGCTGCCACCCCATGGTGGCAACAGACCCTATCAAGTCTTCTTTGCTATGCCAGCCTGGCAGCTGGTGTAGTGAAACCGCAATTTTAACTCCCCCCCCCATGCCTTCCATCCTGGCCAGTGCAAGCAGCACAGCTGTGATTGAGGTAGGGGACACTCTTTAGGCCCTATGGCTGCCTCCCGGGGATTCTGGATAACTCTGTAAGACTTTTAAGGTGCAGCATCCTGCCAAGACAATACATTGCAAGGTTTGTACACTCCATACTTATATGCCATTAAAATCATCCTTCATCTGGGAATTTGCATCCTCTTTCCAGCTGCTGTTCTCCACTATATATTCATATGCATCCTTCTAGCAGTCTACTGGTGTTTTGCTTTAGCCCTTTGGTTAGGATTAGGGCACAACTGGACAACACAACAGGATATCTGGGATCATGTGTCCCAACTTTTTCTTGAAAGGGTCAGTGCAACTGCAGAGTACCCTGCTTTGAATTTGAGGTGGCAATAGAGAAAGGACTTAACTATTTTCCCTGTGCTTCAACATGCTTCTCTCCCCATTCCCCCAGGGCAAAATATGCAGGACCCCATCTCTCCCCAGTAGGGTAAAAGCACCTAAAAAGGACAATTTTGAGAGAGGGGAAACTCTTAACTCTTAATCCACCTTTCCTCCACTCATTACAGCCTCCACTTGTTACTTTTCAGGGGAAATTGCATGGTACACTCTGACATGTATGGTTTGGCCCAGATCTATTCCCCTATAGCTTGATTGGCAACAACTCAAGGTATCTCTGAGGCTCTTGTACCTGCTATGATCTGGTATACTCAGAAAACGCATTACCTAAATACAGTTCAGGAACCTAGAGCTATCTGTCTGAAACATCTTTCACCTGTCACCTCTTGATGTCCAAACAGCTGTTTCAACTATCCTATTTTTAGTGTACCTGTCGAGCAGTCTAGAGGTGTCCTCTAACTGTAATTGCCTCCCTGCTTGTGCAGATATTAGAAATTCAATAATCCAGGAGACAGTTTCCTTATATAGATGCCTGAAGGAGTATGAGGACACATTCTTCTGCATCTCCGTGACAGAGCAAACACTTGTGGAAATATAAATCTTGGTCTAGTGCTATTTAATACACTCGTTAACAAGGGGAAAGAAAGTACAGAACTCAAATCCGCAGGTAACGACAAACCGAGAGAGACTGAAAGTGCTTTGCAATGACAGGGCCACAAATAAATATTTATCTTGACAAAATGGGGGGGGGGGGATTGGCGGAAATAAAAAGGGTTACATTTAATGAGCATAAATACAGCATTCTGGAGATGGGTAAAAACAAATGCATAATTACTAGCTTGAATATGTCTTCCTAGCAAATAGCAGTGCGGAAATGGCTTCAGGGCAAGGGAGGGGGGGTCATAGCAGATAAGATGATTGATTAGCAATGTGCTGCTGTGCTAATGCCATACTGGGCTCCATGGAAAGGAGCATTATGAGTAAAACAGAGGCGATAATTCTCCCCCACCCCTTTCCCTGGCATTAGGGAGGCTTTGTTGTGAGTACTATGTCATTTCCAGACTTCAAAAAAGACACATGGAAGCTGGAAATAATCCAGAGCAAAGCAACAGGATTGCTTAGAGGTCTGGAGAATATCCTTTCTAAGAAGACTGAAGGAGTTGAGCTTGTTTAATACGGGGAAGAGAGGACGGGGGGCTTCACATGCACAGCTGCAGTCTATGGTGTGCTGCCAATGAACACATTTCTCACCTCACCTGCTGTTTCCGAGAGTGAGGCCTTAATTTCTCCCTGCGCTGAGACTGGCATTGGACTTTCTCTTCCAAGCCTGTTTACCTATAATTCCGCTGGAATCGCCTGTGGTTGCAGAGCGTGAATTTTCATTTATTGCTTTAACTTTGTTGTGCTCCACCTTGGCTACTGTGCAGTTGAGAAGTGGCACGCAAATGCAAAAATACATTAAAAACACACACACATCTATATGGTTGCTTTAAATAGGACAGTAATCAGTTTTTTTTTTCCTGACACCCCAGTATGGACAAGAAGGTACAGTGGGTTCAAACCATAACCCTAAAGATTTAGCCTGAATGCAGCAAACAATTGTTTAATTGTAAGAGTGGGGGCTGATCATGTGAAGCCATGATGGGATTCCACTACTAACCTTCATATGGAGCAAAATTAAAAGAGCTGGCTGGATCAGGGCAATGGCCGTGTAGTCCCTCATCCTGTTTTCACAGTGGCCGAACCTTTGCCAGTGGGAAATGTCCAAGCAAGACCTGAGCACAAGAGCACTCTCCCTTCTTGTTTCCAGCAATTGGTATTTATTATTATTAATAATACTAATTACCCGTCCTTCACCCTAAGGTGGGTTACACTAGTGAAACACAATATTTAAAACAAATTAAAACAACCTTAGAAAGCATACTGTCCCCAACCATGGAAGCAAATCATAGCTTCCATCATGGCTAGCCACCATCATTAGACATAAGCAGCATGTCTAGGTGCTACTTTCAGCTGTGTTTCCATTGGCATCCCTAGGTGGGGGTAAGGGGGCAATAATAGTATTGGGTAGGATTCCTGCTTCTGAGAGGGGAGTGTGGATGTAAGGAGGCAGTGGTTCCCACCTCATTCCGTGTATGTCACAATCAGTCATGTTTCCATTCTGCTACAGTTCAGCCTGTGCTAAAATGTATGCTGCTCATCTTGCTGTCCCCTATAGTTGAATGATAGGGTTAAATAATGTAATTTATCAGTGAAATAATAACAGAATTGATTTCAGTGCATTTCAATGGAAGGGCAATGTCAAAAACAATGCAGAAATAACAAAATTATTTGCATAATGTCTGGGGACTGGGGGGGGGGAGTCAATGATAGCGCATACGGCTCATATTTGCTTGTGTGATTTCCGTTCCTGAACTCCGGACGAACATGAAAATTGCATGCAGGCAAAATGCAAATTGCAGTAGGCAAAATACAAATTGCAGTATGCAAAATGCAAATGGCAGCAATTTCCTCCCCCATTTCCATTTCTAATGGAATTCTCCAAGCCTAGAGGGAGTTGGACTTTTTGATTCCTATGTACAGGGCAACCCTAACCACATCTACTGTGATGTAGATCTTAAAGATTTCAATGAGGCTTACTCCCAGGTAGGCAGGGTTAGGACTGCATCTTAAGACCCCTCCAGCCAACACTTTCTGGTATGCTTAATGGACCCTTTTTGTTCCATGTGTCATGGGAGAAGTTCCCTTCAAATGTTGATGCATTCACCAGTTTTGACTCACTTTAGTTCTCCCATGTCTATAGGGGCTTCTGAATTTCATCTGAACACTGCAGAATATGTTGCTCATGATATCTGTCAGTGGGTGGTGTTTCTCAACAAGGCCCTGGAGCCCTACAGCTGGTACAATAATTTTCCAAAGTGAATAACTCTGAACAGGCCAAAAAACTTCCCCACTTTGGTTCTTGCAGTCCCATTAGAAAACTATTACTTATTCCTCTTGATTTTTAGAATAGGATAGGATACAAATCATGCTGCAGAATACCTTTGGGTTTTCTCATAAAGCAGAAGAGGCATAAGAAGCTGCTGCTTTGTAACATACTGTAATCGGCAACAGAACCAAAACAACACAGGAACAAGATGATTAACAGAAAAGGAAAAGGGTGTTAACCATATCATTCAAAAGCAAAAGGCACAGAGGTATGTCTATATGGTTTTGTAATGCCATACCTTGCAGTTTAACGTGGTTTATACATAATGTTTCAAATGTTCACATAAATTGCAGTAGCTGTCAATAATTCATGCTTTTTCTGTATCTGAAAAGGTCATGAAAATTTCAGATGACATACACACACACACCAGGTTCAGAGCAAATTAATGAGTCCTGCCCCCTGCAAAAGAAAAGGGGGGGGGAAACGTTGGCTTCAGGGAAATGGAATGATTTCTGACATGAACCTTTCATTAAATCTCATAATTGCCAAGCATAATGTACAGCGAATAATCCAGAAGTCAGGGGAAATCTTTAAAATATATTGATCTTTTTTTAGACCTCAGGCTTGTTGGCATAATTCTCCTTCCCTGTGCTAGATCAAAATACTTTCCCCTTTTTCTCCTTTGCATAATCTCATCCTTTTAAAAAAGAAATGATTGTGCTTGTAGCTAACAGGATTATCAGTCTAAAGCTCAGAAAGTGCCTACTGTGTGGTGTACATAAGTCTTTGGAAATGGATTTTAATGCTTGTTTAATGGTGGCTAAGCATGCATGCATGTGGCTGTTAGGAAATCAATGAAATCTGGAAGGTAGTATTAGGGCTGAGATTTAGGAGATTCCGATTTGCTTCTAAACTCAGCAATTGACATTTATTCCAGAGTCCAAAACTCTGCCTCATGGCTGGCCCTAGTCAGGAATGTACCTTCAGCCAGTTTAATCAAGGGACACTGAAGTCTCATGTTATAAGTAAGGGAAGGTGAAAAAATGTCTGTCTCGTGTATTTCCACACCAGTCGTGACCTTTATAAATCTCTGGCATGCTCCCACTCACCCACACTGCTGTCATTTCTCTAAACTAAAAGGGCACAAAACCAATTGCATTGGCCTTTTCCTGTACGAAAGGTATCCCAGTGTGGAAAGTCTAATGTGTTTTTGTGGCCTGAAGATTAAGCCGATGTTTTCACACTTCCATTTCTTAACCTCATCTTTTTTATATATAACCCCCCCTAAAAACCTTAAAACTATAACTGTGTTTAGTGTAATTTAGCACATTCTCTTCTTAAGTTAACTAGATTAAGTATCAGTGCATCTGAACATATTTATCCATTTCAGGACAAGAATCTCCCTCAGTTCTAGCTCAAATCTAGTGCTATTGTTTTATTTCTATATTCATATAGCCTGTTTGTGCATATCCACGTATGTTCAAATATTCTCAGAAACTGAAAAATGTAATGAGGATGAGGCAATATATTTCGGTACAGAGTGAGAGAAAGGAAACGGAAGGATTCTTGGGCTGTCTGTTTGTGTGTTTATAGCAATTGAAGAACAACTTTAATTTAGATGGCCTTATTCCAGATAGGCACAAGTGCAAACGTGGAATTGCATCTTTCCCATCTTGTAAATGAAAACAGGGTTTCCTAAGTTGCAAGTTGTGACTGTGCTTGTTGCTTTGCTTAGATTTATTTCTTTGCCACATTCTTTTCACTTTATCTTTGTTCCAGGACCACAACACATTCTTATCTCAATGACAAACAGGTCGCAAAAGATGCACGTAACAATCCGAAGTGATATTCAGCATGACAATTTAGTTCCTTCTCCTCTCTTGGTACCTATGCATGCATGAGTACCTGGGGGATTTCAGCATTTCCGTTTGATGGCCTGTCCATTACATGGTGTTTACTTTAGAACTGATGCTTGGAAGCTGCTGGTTTTGTCAGCTACATAAAGATTCTACACCCAGTCTAAGCAAACTTAAAACAGAGCAGAGACATGTCTAAACAAAACGTGCACTCACCTATGGGAGGGGGAGTGTCTTAAGGTGCATTTTATAGATACTCCCCCGCTGCCAATGACTGCAATTATTCTTTAAAAATATGTCAGATTTGTTTTAAGTTCACTTAAAGTGGGCGTAGAATTTTTATGCAGCCGACATAATGTGTTTCTAGGGTGATCCTACTCTACGGCAAATAGTCTTCTATAACAGAGGTCGGCAACCTAAGGCCCATGAGCCACAAGCGGCCCACGGGGGTCATTTAACCAGCCCATGAGCCGCCCCCGAACTGAGCCACCCGCTTGGTAAGTCCCCGCACGCTGTGCTAACGCAGCGCAGTGCTGGAAATTGCAACTGTGCGTGCGCAGACACAGATGCCGGAAATCGTGGGCACGTGCGATCCGGCCCATGGAGGGATGTCCGCTGGAGTGAACCGGCCCAGACGAGGTAAACCTTGCCGACCCCCTGTTCTATAGAAAGAAGTCCTCCATTTGAAAGGTTGAGCATTCCAGCTTTGAATATAAAGAACTGTAAAAAGGGAGAGGAGGGACCTTGAAGTTGTCTGTTATTAGCAGACTGAGAGGCAGGCACACAGATCAACTTTGCACAATCTTTCCCCACTATGGTGAAGTGTATTGCATTTCTGTCTGGTATAGTAAAAGTAAAGGTAAAGGGACCCCTGACAGTTAAGTCCAGTCGCGAACATCTCTGGGGTTGTGGCGCTCATCTCACTTTACAGGCCGAGGTAGCTGGCGTTCGTCCGCTCTGCAGACAGATTTTCCGGGTCATGTAGCCAGCATGACTAAGCCGCTTCTGGCGCAGCGGAACACTGACACCAGAGCAGCGCATGGAAACACTGTTTACCTTCCCGCCGGAGTGGTACCTATTAATCTACTTGCACTTTTTGCATGCTTTCGAACTGCTAGGTTGGCAGGAGCAGGGACCGAGCAACGGGAGCTCACCCCATCGTGGGGATCCAAACCCCTGACCTTCTGATCGGCAAGCCCTAGGCTCAGTGGTTTAGACCACAGTGACACCTGCTTCCCTGGTATGGTAGTTAATGACAAAATCTGCCTCTATACTTAGCAATTCATATGCACATTTTCACTCAGCACGTGCAAATTGTCTGCAAATCTGTGCCCTTTTTGGGAGATGCATATGTGGCTACCCTAATGACATCACAGAAATTCAATATGTTCTGGCTTTGAGCCTTATTCTACAGGATTCTAAACATACTGATTATTCCCAACCATAGTTTTGTTTTGTTTTGTTTTTTAAAAAGTCGCTTGGGACACTTATGTTAAAAAGCCTTGTTTCTCCCATGGGGTGACATTGCCATTTAAACTTGGATATTTCATTTTCTTTTCATTTCACTTTTAATTTGTATACGGCCTTTTTATATTACTATGGTTTATAAGGTGCTTTACAAGCTGAAGAAACAAACAAACAAACAAAACTAGACAGCAGAGCTCATACATGTAAGAACAATCTGATCCAATACAAAACAGTCGCAATAACTTTAAAATAAACATCTTATATCAAATAAAACAATAGTCAGTAATCCGTTAGAATAAAATAGTAAGCAGTAAAATCAAATATCAGAAAGTAATAATTAAACAGTTTACACTTATCAATCACAATAAACATTTGCTTCTTAAGCTTTGGCTTTTATGGGCAATCTTACTCTGAAAATCAATACTTGGTGACCTGTTGTGGCTTAGGCCTTGTCATAATTAATTAAGAAAGGGGCACAGTGGGGTTTATATAAGTTGTGTGTGCATGTGTGTGACTCACTTCAATGTTTGGCAACTGCAGGCAGAAGATGAGCACGTACAAACAGTTTGAGTTGCAGCAGGAGGGCTTGGAAACTTTCTGCACAGTGGGTTGGGGATTTCAAGCTGTTACAGGAAATTGCTAATTATGGTTTAAATAATCCTTCATTGTGTGTTGCGATGGTCTGGGGCCACGTGGCACTAATCATTTTGCCAGGTTCTTTTCATGTTTGAAGATGCCAGCTTGGTGCCTGCTTGAAAGTGCAGCATGTAATGTGTTGGGGGGGGGCGGAGTGCCTTTTTGGTGTGGCCTTGTTTGCTACATAGTCAATGTTACTTGCTTATTTCTGCTAATCATATTTTGGGCAACTAGTGAAAATGACTGTCTAAGTATTTGTTCTTGCTAGTTGTGTGCTGTCCATCCTCCACCTAGTAACACAACCTAGTTATTTACTTGACCGCATTAAGGAGAGCAGGTCATAGAATCATAGAATCATAGAATCATAGAGTTGGAAGAGACCACAAGGGCCATCCAGTCCAACCCCGTGCCAAGCAGGAAACACCATCAAAGCATTCCTGACAGATGGCTGTCAAGCCTCTGCTTAAAGACCTCCAAAGAAGGAGACTCCACCACACTCCTTGGCAGCAAATTCCACTGTCGAACAGCACTTACTGTCAGGAAGTTCTTCCAAATGTTTAGGTGGAATCTTCTTTCTTGTAGTTTGAATCCATTGCTCCGTGTCCGCTTCTCTGGAGCAGCACTTCTCTGGTTTACACCACTTCTCTGGCACTGTGGTGTAAACCACAGAGCCTAGGGCTTGCCGATCGGAAGGTCAGCGGTTCGAATCCCTGTGACGGGGTGAACTCCTGTTGCTCGGTCCATGCTCCTGCCAACCTAGCAGTTCGAAAGCACGTCAAAGTGCAAGTAGATAAATAGGTACATCAGTCCTGCTCTTCTCACTTGTCCCTAACCCCCTAAGCACTCACTGCACCCCTCATTGTGAAACAGTGCTAATGAAACTGGGACACAGAGGCAGCGTGGGTACTGTGGGGATTTTCATTATGAATCCACAATAGTCATTCTGCACCAGCATGGCCGCATTCAACACAGAAGCAGTCCAATTGACAATGGTTGCTGACTGCACCTGTTCTTTTGGACCAACCATCACCAAAAAGGAAAAATAAATAAATTAGAGTCTTTGTCAGGCTATGGCTTGCTTTTGTTCAATTCTGAATCCTATCTTATTTTTGTTTGTTGCTTTACTGTATGTCTATGTTCGGCTCACAGAACAAAAACTAAGATGTGATGCAGAATTACAGAATATAATAATTAAAATGATATATCCTGATAGTCCCTGCCAACCTAGCAGTTTGAAAGCACATCAAGTGCAAGTAGATAAATTGGTACTGCTCTGGCGGGAAGGTAAACGGTGTTTCCGTGTGCTGCTTTGGTTTTGCAAGAAGCGGCTTAGTCTTGCTGGCCACATAACCTGGAAGCTGTCTGCGGACAAACTCCGGCTCCCTCGGCCTATAGAGCGAGATGAGCGCCGCAACCCCAGAGTTGTTAGCGACTGGACTTAACTATCAGGGGTCCTTTACCTTTACATATTTTTTACCATTCTCTTTGATGTTGGGGGGTGGGGGAGCATCAAGGGTTGGCTTGTTTGGGCATCTATTAAGGGGCCCCTCAGACAAGAGTCCTCTGGACCTCTTCTTAGGACCTGCACCTCCTCTTCAGCTTGTTGACCTGCCTTGTGCACTCACCCAGGAAGCAATGGTAGTGTGAAGGCGGATCAGTCAATGTCACTGCCTTTATGCTTGTGGATTTTTTTCTGGTAGCCAAAATGGTGGTAGCAAATGATGGAAACGAAGAGGAGGAGCAAGTCATGATAAGGACAGTGAGGAGGCGATTGGGGGTGTGTGGTCTGTGGAGGGTGTCTTGCTGAAGGTCTCTACTATACCTGGACCCAACTCTGCCTGATATGCTAGCTTTTAACTTGAAGGGATTTGATCTCAGGCCCAACTTGCTGTGTACATTTAAAGCAGTATAATACTACTTTAAAACAGACACAAATCTATTGTTTGGCTGGCTTAATGAACAAACCTGTTAAGATGACAAAAGGTGTTGATGGGCCGTTAGGGAGCGGAATTATTTAGCCTGGAGAGCGAGCGAGGTGTTACCAAGGTAATAGGGTTTGTGCTTAAGGGGACAGGAAAAGGCAGTTTTCAAGGGAAGGAGAAGGGAGAAGAAGAGCCGAGAACCATCTTGGGAGGGGGCTGGCTGCAGGCTGCTTCTACCTCTTGAAATGATGGTGCCTTATGATCTGAATTCCCTCCATTAAGGCTGAAGGTGTAAATAGGTGAATAAACCATATTCCTTAAAGCACAACAGCCTCTGCTGAGTCTTCATTTCTCCAAAGGGACACAGGCTCTGTGTGGGTGCCTGGGACCCCATCGGATCTTGCTACTGCTCGGCAGAGAGAGCAGCAGGCACCTGACTTTTGTAACAGTATGCTGGGAACTAGTTTGTTAAAGGTGCTGAGAGTTGTGCTGGGACAACTCACCCTGGTGGAAAGGGTATTGTTGTTGTTGTTGTTGTTGTTACTGCTTTCCCCCCTCACAGAGCAACAATTCCCAGACTTACCTGGAAAAAGGGATTGACTGCTAAGCCGCTCTGAGAATTGCATCTGTGAGGGGAATGTTCTCCTTCGTTGTGCTGATTACTAATTTGCCTACCATATTTCATGATGATATATTTCTTTCCCATAATGGAAAGAATAATGGAGCATCTTATGTTACAGCACAGAATGTTGCCAATACATATCCTGTCACTTGGAGGCTCTGCTGTCGAAAAAGTGATGAGCGGCCTGGCTAATGCGTCTTGGGCAGAAACTGAAAATCATTGTGAATTCCTTAGTGACTGATAACATAGCTCGTAAGAGAGCAAGTCCACTAAGCAGTTGGTATATGACTGCTTTCCGCAAACTATCTCTTTGCGATTTGTGGCGCAGGCTCTAATCCATTACAGTAAAACAGCAATTGCTTTCATTTTGTATCTCCTAAAGATTAATAGCTGAAGCCTTGCCAGTGAGTCATATGGTTACCTGTATCCTGGGTAACCCCTCTCTGTTTAGCTAGTCTAAGTCTGATTGAAAGGGGATTATGAAAGAAAATAAATTTATATAGGCTCTCTGCAAGGATGTGGGTGTGGGTGCTTTCTATTTATATTGCACACACAAAGAGAGGGTTATGCACAGATGTAAACACAAGCCATGGATTTGGGAGGGAGCAAATGCTGTTTGGACTCATTCCACATTGAAGGCAGGGCCATCCAGTTCCCAGGAGACCAATTTAAAGGAATCCAAAGCAGAGGGGGTCACAAGATGAGAGTTGGGTATGATGCATTTGGCAGTGGGGGGGGGGAAATGAATATAGACCAAGGTAAGGAAGCCGTACATGACCGGGAAGGTAGGCTAACATGTTGTATCTCTCCTTTCACTCATTTATTCTGAAATGCACAGCCACATTGCAACAGTACTTCAGGGCAGCAATGCAAAGCAACAGCATAACCATGCACAAAGAAATGTCGTGACATGTAAACATCATAGTTTTAAAAACTAATGTCAGAGCAGCATAGCAGTGAATGGAGTAGGTAAAGGTAAAGGGACCCCTGACCATTAGGTCCAGTTGCAGACGACTCTGGGGTTGTGGCGCTCATCTCGCTTTATTGGCCGAGGGAGCCGGCGTACAGCTTCCAGGTCATGTGGCCAGCATGACTAAGCCGCTTCTGGCGAACCAGAGCAGCACATGGAAATGCCGTTTACCTTCCCGCCGGAGTGGCACCTATTTATCTACTTGCACTTTGATGTGCTTTCTAACTGCTAGGTTGGCAGGAGCAGGGACCAAGCAACGGGACCTCACCCCGTCGCAGCAATTAAAACATTGGCTTGTGTTTCCAAATGCCTGCCTGCCTGTTTGTTTGTTTGTTTGTTTTTAAAAAACACATTTTGGAGGAGGAGGAGGAGGAGGAGAATAGATTGGTGAACAACTCTGATTAGGGAATTGCATCAAGAAGGATACTAAGAAAACCCTGCCCCTTATTCCTGTCAAGCTAACTTCAGGAAAAGATTGGAATAGTAGCAGGGCTTCCTCCAAAGATTTTGATGAACAGTGGAGAGGTTTTCATAAGGTACCTTCACCAAATCTATGTAGGGGTGGAGGGCTTATTATCATACTGGGGCTCCAGACAGGATGGGTAATTGGAAAACTCCACTGGCTCAAAGAGCCTTCCATCAGCGCAAAGGACACCAGTGGATGAAACCCTTTAAGTTGTGAATGTATCTTTTGCTGAAAGTCTCATTGCATTGTGGGTTTTGTAGTGAAGCTTTCTGTTTTCAGTTCCACTGGGAGGTTTAACCAGTAGGAGACCAGGAGCAGTGAATGTGACTTTTCATTGTTTCTAAACAAAGCAATTTTAAACCTTTCATTTGGCATTAAGAGTTGGCATGCCCAACTGTGTGTCAACTTACAGCATTTGACGGTTGCTCTCTTAGATTATGAAAGAGAGCAAATGTCTGGTACTCAGAAGAAGGGAATGCTCTGTTCTTTCCCCATTGCTGTTAGCTCCCAAATGACTCCTGTTATGAGGGATATGCAATATTGGAAAATTATTATCTAAGGGCTCATTCACACTGGAGTTGAATTTAGATTTGAAGCTACCTCTGTCACTCTCTCATTTTTGTGGTGTCCACACTTACAACCTCATCTAGTGGCAGCCTGCACTTTCCCCACACATAATTAATATTCTCCCCTATCTACAGATAATCAGATACGAGAAGAAAATTCAGTATAAAATCACATGCTATCTGACTATGGACATACTGAAGCACATTGTGTGGACAGGTTGGGTTTTTGTGTTTTGATTTTGACATGTAGTGACATCTTGTTTCAAGAAAACCAGGGGAAAGAATGCAGCCCATCTTTTTCCACCAGTTGCTGCTAAAGGCACATTTGCAATACTTTTTATTTTTTTAAAACAGCTCTTTTTCACAGAACTGCTCTTGCACAAAACTACTGCATTAAAAATAGAAATTGAGATTGCAGGTACAATAGGCAGGAAAGGAAAATGCATGGAAAGGAAGCAGCAGCTTTTCATGCAAGTGACTCCAAATACTTTCCTGGCTTAGAGTGGTCCACACTTTATTATCACTTTTGACCACTCTTTTGTGCAAATCCAGAATGTCAAAAAACTTGTATTTTTTAAAAAAATAACATGTTTTTGGGTTGTTTTTAAGGTGCCCATGTAAAGGTAAACAAATACACCTGCACATCTGCGCAATGGACTTCAGGTTTTCTAGTTTGGACATATTTTTTTCCAAATGATATTGTCATTGCAGTCCTGCGTTGGACAGGATGACCCTTGGGGTCTCTTCATCTCTACAGTTCTGTGATTCTATACTGTTTAGTGCAAATCTGTAACTTGTGTTAGAAAAAAGGGATACATCACAAAGATAAACAAATATTCACATACCGTGGTACCTCTGGTTATGAACTTAATTCGTTCCGGAGGTCTGTTCTTAACCTGAAAGCGTTCTTGAGGTACCACTTTAGCTAACGGGGCCTCCTGCTGCCGCCACGCTGCCGCCACACGATTTCTGTTCTCATCCTGAAGTAAAGTTCTTAACCCGAGGTACTACTTCTGGGTTAGCGGAGTCTGGAACCCGAAGTGTTTGTAACCCAAGGTGTTTGTAACCTGAGGTACCACTGTACATGCCCACAACAGACCTCATGTTTCCAGAAATTATGGCTGGTACTAATTGAGGGGAAGGGCCAACACCCCACAGCACAAATACATCCTATCAAGCACTTGCCGCTTGGCTGGATGGGAAACTTTGAGATAGATTTCAGAAGCATTAAACTGTAGCCTAAGTGCTCACAAATACACATAGGGAAACAGGAATCCAGGTGCACACAGATGCCCTGGTGTGGAGGACAAGGCCTAAATGGTAAGCTATTGACCATGATGCTCTATTCCTTCCCTATGAGCAACAGCTATCTCTTCCAGCCAGACTAAAGTCCTCTATTGGCTCTGCTGACTCGTAGCATTCAGTGTATGAAAGGTGGCTCCAACCAGCCAGCAGTTGAATCCCTTAATACTAACAGCGACACTGAGGGAAAATGCAAATTGAAGCTGTTTACACACTATTCTTTAAAAGCACATTCAAAGCACATTCTTTCCCTCCAAAGAATTCCAGTTGATGGGAATTGCAACTCTGTGAGGGGTAGACAGCAGGGCCTGGAATTCTTTGAGGGAATAAATGTTTGCTTCAAACGTTCTTTAAAGGTATTGTGTGTATGCAGCCCCAGTAGCACAAAACCCCTCTGGCGAAAAGGAACTATTGCTCAAAATTACATATATAGCAGTTAATTACCTCCTAAATTCACATTATCACAGCCTCTTTAATAGCCCCTGGCAAAAAGTTTTTTAAAAGACAGTTTGTTTGTTTTTTGTAATGAAGAGGATAGATAAAACTTACAGCACGTGACCATGATTGCTTTTATATATATATAAATATAAAATACATTGAGATGTTATACATCAGTGATCATCACCAAACTAACATCTCACTATTAAATTGATATGCATTTGGCATTTCATGGCTTATTTCATTTGTCTTTATTTTTGTTTTGTTTAGCTAAAAACTTTAAAAAAAACCTTCAGCAAAATGAAATGCTTCAATAAAGTGTTTCCGTTACTGAAGGGAATGAAATCTGCAGTGATGACAACTGCCTTTGTCTTGGTTTGATAAGTCTGTTTGCCCTTCTTGGGCACATAGTTTTGCAAGCGGGTTCCAGGCCTCCTCTGGAAACCGGCCTACTGCAGAGGGCATTCCCTGGGCGTGGGACCATCTGACCAACAGCAGCGCATGATACCATGCCCATGGCAAGGTTAAATAACTGGCCTGTGGAGCCTTTCGACCTCTTGCTTGCTGAGCCGGTTGTCCCACCCACCCTCAGATTAGGGTTATTTGCGGATGGTACAACTTTGCTATGGACATTGTTGGTCGGCAGATTGAGAGGTCGGGCAGGAATTTTTCCCATCTGGCAAATTAGCACTGCCATTTGGGTTTTCGCCTACCTCATAGCAATCGTCACAACTTTGTAAGGCGGAATATGCATTGGGTAAGCCTAGTCTTGGTTGGTTGCATCCTCTGCCTTCTACACCACGGGTAAGGGGATCCTGTTAAAAAGATCCAGGAGGAGTAGCTCCTGTTCGATGCCCAGATGGGGGCTAGGGCCATACCACTCCTCCAACAGGGACCACCTAGGGGACGCCCTGATTTGATGTTGGCCATAGGGTGTCCCCCCCCACTGGTTTCACCTTTAGAAAGACTCCCAGTGGATAGGTGGGAGTGACATATACAGTTGTTTACCTCAATGCCTATGGCCAAACCTTCACATCTGTAACTAAGTTGTGTCCTTATTTGAGCCCAAACTAATATACCGTGTATTGTCTAGTTATTTGCTCCTTAGGGTACAGAGTGGTCACGGGGCCTCATCACACAACATATTGCCCTCAAAAGATACATTGCTTTTTCCCCTACCATATTAACTCTGCTGTCCTCTTCCTGTTCTGATACATCTCTCGGGACGATTTCAAATGGTTTTCTGACTCTGGAGACTTACTGATTATTCTCTTGACAGTGCAAGGCTTTATGTAGCTTTCACACAAGGGGACAAAGCAATTTCCCCTGTTAATAAGCTTTTTGAGAAGGGGCATTGTGTCTCCTCCATGGAGACATCATGTGTACAGAACTCTACCTTCGTATATGTGTGCTTGCTTAGGGGAACTAACTGAGCACCTGCAAGCCAGAAATATTTATTGCCAAACCACATGTAACCTTAGCTGCATAGTTCTGCCTGTTTCTCTCCCCCCCACACACACACAAATTACAAGGGCAAGGGCCCCCAGTTTGGATCAGGCACCAAGTATATTTGTTAGGTTTTAACCCTCTACCCCTGATGTGGCCCCAGCCTGGATCCCATTGAAAGGGACCCTTTTTTGCAATGCAAATTTCAGACAAGACGGGGAATCTGGATTGGGACCACTGTGGAGGGGTGTGTAGCTTAAGGCCCCTTTACCAACAACCCCATGTTAGGGTCCTGATCTGAATCAGGGCCCCACACTGGCCATGTATGAAATTTAAAAAGCTCTGAGCTCGAGAGAAAACTATGCAGCTAAGGTCGTGTGTAGCCCGGCCGTCAGAATACCAAGCAATATGAGCACCTGTAAAGATGGTGGCCAGATGGCAAACAGGACCGGGCTCCTGCACTTTTAGTAGTGCACTTCAGCAAGGCATCGTTTGTGTGACAAGCTATACCTGCTGCAAGTGATACCTGCTGAAATTCCTTCTTCTACACATGCATTAATGGGGTTGGGAACCTGTAATTTTCTGCAACTAGCCACCTTACTAGCAAGCCAGACAGACTTTAAGTGGAGCTCCATACAGAAGTCAGCCATTTCTTCCACATCCTCAAAACCGTATATAATCATTTGCTTTTGAGGAAAGAAGTACATATGCCTATTATTATTATTATTATTATTATTATTATTATTATTAAGACTATAAAATGTCTCTGTGCCTTTAAATCATACTGGGGTACTTGCTATCAGTAGACCATTTTAGTACCTGGAGTGTCTGTTTGCCAGCTGTCTTCTTCTTTTTTGGTTATAGTTTTCATTAAATTTTCTGTTTTACAATTTAAAGTATCCATTTTTACATCCTTAAAATATCATTGACTTCCCATCTTCTCTTTCCACGGTTCATTTTACATATCATAAATCCCTGCGTATTTTACAGAAACTATACCATTCAGTAGTACATTATTACATCCATCATAACATAATTACACTGTTGAATTTACCTTAATGCTGATGGCGTTTTCAGCTGTACACAGTTATTTCCCATATATTCAATAAAGGTTTCCCAATCTTCTCTAAACATATATTCTTCTTGTTCTCTTATTCTATATGTTAAGTCTGCAAGCTACGCATATTCTGTCAACTTAAGTTGCCATTCTTCTTTGGTTGGGACCTCGCTCGCTTTCCAATTTTGGCTTAACAAGACACGGGCCACAGTAGTGAAATACTTTAAAAAAACACCTTTTTTACATCTGGGAATTTCAGTGTGAATTATCCTCAACAGAAAGGACTCCGGGTTTTTTGTTTTGTTTTGGAAAGTACTTTTAAACATTTTTTTCAATTCATTATGGATCATTTCCCAGTAATCCTTTACCCTTTTACAAGTCCACCGCATATGAAAGAACGTCCCTCAACCTCTTTGCATCTCCAGCACCTATCTGGATTCAGTCTTAGACATCTTAACAAGCCTACTTGGAGTTAAATACCAGGTGTTTGCCAGGTCTCTTCTTTGCTTTGCTGCTTCTCTGCCCACATGTTGCTGCTCAATTCAGTGTGGCCATTTTGTGCACCCATGGCTACTGTCCACCTCAGTCAGAGAGAGAGGCTGTGCCTACAGCATCCTGCATGTGCTCACTGCCATAAGAAGGAGGCTGTACTCACCAGACTCTTGCCTATGCTTGCCCCCATGAAAGAGGAAGAGTTGTGCGACTACCAGTTGTCTGACCAATCTGCTCCCAAACTGCCCACCTGAAGGAGAGACTCTGGCCATTGTGACCTCATGCTGATGAAAAGTGACTGGCCATTGTGACCTCATTCTGATGCTGCTTCACTGAAGGAGAGTGAAACTGCTGTCCCCTTAGAGCCGGGGAGAGACTGCCATGCCCACACTGCCAACAAATACAAGTGTTCTTGTATCCCAGACCAGACAGGGTGTTCTTAAAACTCTGTTTATTGCTCTTCCGTTGTCTCAAATTTAAGTTGTCCCATTCTCAGGCATTGTCAAGGTGTCAGTTATTGCTCTATTGGTCCAAAAGATCCAGCAGAGAAGAAGAGGACATATCCCAAGGGTACTTGAAATATATAACCTACTTTGTGTCTTTTTAAAAATGTTTTTATTAAAAGGATTTCCACAAGTAACAAAGTTTTTAAAAGTCATATTGGGTGAGGTGAATGGTCCCATCTTCTTGTTCTTTCCCCCAAGTCGTTCATGTCTAACTTCTGTTGTCAAGAGATCTGGGCACATGGTGGAGAATAATGCATTCCTTTGCCCTCTTGGTTAATACATGCTGATAAATCTACTACACATTAACTTGCCTGACCCCCTTTTTGAACCAATTAATTATATTGTCCTTCACAAAACCCAGGAGGTGCAAGTTCCATAGTTGCAGCTCTCTTCACATGGCCTCTAGGCTTTGAACATGTTTTTTGTTTCCTTTCCACCTTCTTCCTAATTTGTACATCCTGTCATTTGTAACATCTGTCTCTATATGAAAATATATATATATTATCAGAATTTTCCCTCTTCAGGTGAAAGATATTATGAAAAGGCTAATTACTAGAGTGGTGTAGAGCCTTCAGGAGGTAGGTTAGCACATTGATTTTACTGCAGAGAGAGAGAGAGAGAACTTAATTCTTGCTTTTCATGCATATCTCTTGGAGTAGAATGTGCTAATAGCTTCCAGTGATTTCTTATCTTGGGCATATGCGTGTATGTAGAGCTGTTGAGGCCAAACTGGATGATGTTTAGGCCTTCTGACTGTTTTTATTTTCACTTTAATGTAGCCAGGAGAGATTCCAAATTTGATCACAGTTGAAAGGCTGAAGATGATGCTAAATCCTTTCCACACAGGCTGTTTTCCCACTCATAATTCCCACATATTGAGCAATTAGGACTCTCTTCTCAACTTCAGATGTATCACAACTAGCCATTGACTCAGACCACCTCGAAAACAGTGAGTCAGGTCTCAAAAGTATCTACCCTGAGCTGCCATTTTGGGATGAGTCAAGGACAGGGGTGTAGTCTAACATGGGCAAGCTCAAATTCCAGGATCCGAGGGTCCAGAGGCAGCTGAATACATGGAGAAAGTTTCTGAGCAGGCAAACAGAGGAATCAGAGTCAAGGACATTGTCAAAGTCAGCCAGGGGTCAATATCTGAGTCAGCAGTATCATTTGCAGGCCTCTGCAGAAAGCCCCATATGGCCAAGTTAAGAGGTCCCTGTGGTCTTCAAGCATCTTTGAGGCATGAGTGAGACCATTTTCAAAGTTTAAAATGGGGGGAAGGCTTTTCCAAACCCTCCTCAAATACATCATGGAAATTTCTGGAACATCCACCTTTTCATGAGGGTGAATTGTCCCGCAGAATGAGGGGTTTCTATCCAACATTGTTCTATTTCCAGTATTCACTCATGAATACATTTAGTTTTGATTAAATCTGCATCAGAATTTGCATGTAAATTGTGTGTGTGTGTGTGTGTGTGTGTGTGTGTGTTTGTGTGTTTGAAATTTATTTTCTTTTGAAATGTGTTCTCCTCAAATTTATTTCCTTTCAAAATAGCACACTTGTTAACATATTTTATGCACTTTTGAACCATCAAAATGATTGGGGACTGCAAAGGCTGGTGCATAATGAGGTTCTGATCTACAGATTAGTGCTAACGAGGTCAGTTTATACTGCGATTATAAAAGATCAGATTCTTAAAGTATGCCTACATGGAGCCACCATTTTAAAGGAAGGTCTCCACAGTGCTCTGCCTAATGGCACCTTATCATTGGCAAGTGCATTTAGTAAGGTTACCAGATTTTTTTCAAAGAATCTGGGGACACTTTTTTTTTGGAAAAAAGGTTTGTTGGGTTGTTTTTTTTAAAAAAAGAAGTAATATCTTCTCTTCTGTGGTCTCCTCTGTTGCATGGCCTTCCTCTGGGCCCCGGCCTGCTCTCTTGGAGCGCTAGCCGCTGTGGAGTAGGCTCGGGTCGGGCCTGGGCTCGGCCACATGTCCTTGCCCTCCCAGTGCTCTCCTACATCTCCTCAGTGGTGGCAGTGGCGCGGCAAGGTTGGGGCTCCCCTCTTTTTTCTCCTTCCTCTTTCTCTTCTTTCTCCTTCTCCTTCTCGGCTCCGGTGTTTTCCTGACCGCGGAGCACCTCTGGGCAGTTGGCCGGGTGCTCTCACTCCTGGCTCGATTTGGGTCAAGGGGGGGTCAGCGGTTCCCCCAGTTGACACACCAGGCATCCCTGGTTCCCCCTCGGCAATGGTGGTGGCAGCGACTGTCTCAGCAGCCCGGAGCCAGCCTGGTAGCACAGTTGGCTCTGGCTGGCTTCAGGAACTGTCCGTTGCCATGGTGCCCGCCATTTTGGCTCCATATGATGTGTCTTGTGCCATTGAACCAATCACGCAACATTCATTCCCTACCAATAAATCTATAACATTTAAAAAATAAACCCGGGGACATTAAATGAAATCCGGGGACATTCTGGGGACAGATTTTGTCCGGGAACAGATTTGTAAATCCAGAGACTGTCCCCGGGAAATGGGGACATCTGGTAACCATGCTTTTTGGCAAACTGATGGTTGTATGTGAGCACTGCTCCTGGAATAAATTTCACACTTTCTGAAATGTCACCTCCAGTTCAGACTCCCCCCCCCACTCTACCCACATTTTTATGTTGGAGCTTCCTTCATGCAGTCATCTTTTTGAAAACGGATTTGCTGAAGTGATGTGAGCTTTTTTTGACAACGATAATTAGTTGCTAAGTTGAATGGAGGAGGAAATTAGTGGCTTTAGCACATACATACAAAACATTTTGATTTGTTTGTCATTCTCTTCCTTAATTAGTTACTCTTCAATCATGCTTTCCTCTTTGCTGCTGACATTTTGTCTGAAGTTTTATCAAGAATGGCACATCTCCCTCCCTCCCACCACCCCCTGCTTGATAAAATAAACACACCATTTTCCCACCAGAGAGCACTGAAAATTACCGAAAAGCAAAATCCATCCAAAGACAATAACATCATGAAGCAAAATGAAGGATTTCTTTTTCACATGTTGCAAAATTGGTACAAAACCAACTGCACACAATAGCTTTTTGAATCCATTTTTATAGTTTGGGGAAACCATTTCTCCCTTCTAAACATAGGACTGTTTGTCTGGTTTGTTACCATGACAGGGAAAGGAGTTTTGCTTGGGTTAATATGAAATGCTTCCTGCCATTCAGATGAGCAACACCATCCTAAGTAATTGTATGATCGCATAACTGAATACAACCGCACCACCTGCACATGGTGTCGCAGCAAGGGTGTGGCGATGCACACTGCTCTACCATTTTTTAGCATCAGACAGGAAGCAAAGGAGCATTGATTTGTCAAGATCCTTATGGATCCTTACAAACATGCCTGTTTGGCTTGGGCATAGGAAGCTGCCCTATAGCAACAAAACCATCCTAAATCAAACTCTCTAGTCTGGTTGATGGCAACTCTGTAGGGTCTCAGAAAGAGGTCCTATGAGAACTGAATTTAGGACCCTTGGCAGGCAAAGGATGTGCTACTCTGCCCTTCCCTATAGGTTGGGCAGGCTTGCCTCATCATTTACAACCTCTTGGGACTTTGCAATACCTGGAGTTCGTTGGAGTGACTATGCTTTGCTTCTTTAGAATTAGCATTGTTATTGACAGCCGATCAGAACATGCATGTTGGCAGATGTATATTTGTCTTTCTGTCATCTTACAAATATGCAGCAACCTTGGGCTTCCAGACTTCTCCTTTAGAAACTTAAAAGCACCAACAGGTCTGCTCTAGGAACTTCACAATTAACATCTATTACAGAAAGGTTGACTTGTGATTCCTTTTGAAAGAACATCCCTCGAGGAATGAGGGAGCATCGCTTACCATGTGTTTTTATTTTTAAAAAGAAAGAAAGACAAGATAAAACTGTTGGAATTATAATATTTTTACTGCTGGAACACTTCCATTCAGAATGCAAAAATATGCCCACTGCATCTAAGCTAACTAAGAAAACAAGTTGCATTTTTATTCAAAAGCGTTGACGCTTTTACCAAGCATGAGGCAGCAGATTGTTAGGCATGTAAGTAGGTCAGACATTGTGTTGAATGATTGTGCTTCATCTTTTGCCATCTGGCAACATGAATCAATGTCAGCGGGATGCAAAATAGGACTCTGCAAAGGTGACCTTGGTGACAGGATTGGGCCATGGAAAGCAGTCTGTTAAGAGGTTACCTGCATTTATAAGGACAACCCCCCCCCCCTCCATGCTGAAGCTCTCTGCAAACATTGAGAACCTTCAGAGGCTGAACAACCTCTGGTGCAAACAGTGTGGTCTGAGTAGATTTCACTTTCAGCTTTCTCCAAACAATTTCAACCTCCTTGGGTGGGGGAGAAGAGTGTTCAGGGTCTGAAAGCGATCCCTGGTCCACCATAGATTCCTGGTCTCTGTCTGTCTGTCTGTCTGTCTGTCTGTCTCTCTCTCTCTCTCTCTCTCTCTCTCTCTCTCTCTCTCTCTCACACACACACACACACACACACACACACACACAAATACACACACTTGCCAGTGAGAAGGGCTCTTCCATCCACTTCAACAGGTTACTAAGCTGGAAGGGTTGTTGGGGCTATGCACCACCAAGACCTTTTTTGTCCCAGACCTATCCTTGTTATCAGTGGAAGCCACTTGCAGGGGACCTTGGATTTCTGAGGAGATACATGCGCGAACCCAAGACAGGAACTTGGGGAAGTAACCCTCCGAGAGGAAAGGGAAGCCCTCCTCCAGAGGGACCACAGCACTTCCTCACTCACACCCTGTACCCATTGGGTAAAGGTGAGATTTCAGCCCGTTCTCTTGATATTCTATGAAGGAGTGTACTGGAGAGTGTAGGTCAGGATATGAAAAGAGTTAAGACTGTAAAGAAGGGATGGCCTCCAGGTACTTGTGAACTACAATTCCCATATCCTTGACCACTTGCCATGCAGACTGGGGCCTATGGGAGTTGTAGTCCAACACCTGGAGGGCAAGATGTTAAAGTGTGGTGTGGAGTTATGGACATGTGAGAAAGGAAGACTGAAGGGGACTTCAAAGGAAAATAGTGTGTGTGTGTGTATAATTTGTACCCTGCTCATCTGACTGAGTTGCCCCAGAGGAAGTCTGTGGCTATTGTGCTGCAGAAAGTAAGAAACGGGGAGTATCAAATTAATGGTAAGGACTTTTAAGTGGCAGGTGGTGATTTCTGGAAAGATTAGTAGCCAGATTCTGAGTGCTGTCAAGGCATTTTATCTCATTAGCAAGGTGGAACTCAAAGAAGACTCCGTCTAAAACATCTGACTGCAGGGGTGGGAGCCCTTAGTATCTAAAATAAGAACTTATGGGCTTTATTCAAGTACAGGCTTCAGGCCTTCAGAGATAAATTTGAAGCTAGGTACTAATGGCATCTCCACCTCTGAGTCCTAGTCTCAATAATGTCTTATGAAGACTGAGCTTTCACCATTACCATTCTCATTTAGAAACAACATCAGTTAAACCAGTAGGCGGGGTCGGTCCAAGACATTTTGGCATCTGAGGCAAACCACAAAGGTTTCCAGCCAGGGAAGAAGAGTTGAGTGAAGATCTACATTGGGATCTGCTGCCCCTGTAGATTTTGCCAGTGATCTGGATCTTAGCAAGACTCACTCAGACCCATATTTTAATCATAAGCATATATACAAATCCACAGGCTGGATTGTCTGATCTTTTCACACCACTACCCAACAGGTTCGTGGATACAGAAATAGCAATATTGTCTGCATATTTATGTGTCCACATTCAAAGATGACTGCTGGCTGCTTTTCTCCGAGGTGCGACTGAATACAAAAGTAGCCAGAGCTAGCTCAGCTTCTGCTTACTACTTATAAAAAAAGAAATAATTCAAGGCAGCACACATTTTGAAAATGATTCACCAAGGTGCCTTGTGACTTGATTAACATTTGCCAGCACTATCAGGATAGTAAAGGTAAAGGTACCCCTGACCATTAGGTCCAGTCACGGACGACTCTGGAGTTGCAGCGCTCATCTCGCTCTAAAGGCCAAGGAAGCTAGGCGTTTGTCCGCAGACAGCTTCTGGGTCATGTGGCCAGCATGACTAAGCCGCTTCTGGCGAACCAGAGCAGTGCATGGAAACACCGTTTTCCTTCCTGCCGGAGCAGTACCTATTTATCTACTTGCACTTGATGTGCTTTCGAACTGCTTGGTTGGCAGGAACTACCAGGGTATATCATTTTAATTATTATATTTTGTAAATCTGTATCACATCTTAGTTTTTGTTCTGTGAGCCGCCCATACACATACAGTAAAGCAACAAACAAAAATAAGATAGGATTCAGAATTGAACATAAGCAAGCCATAACCTGACAAAGAGACTAATTTATTTATTTTTTTCCTTTTTGGTGATGGTTGGTCCAAAGGAACAGGTGCTATCAGCAACCATTGTCAATTGGGATGCTTCTGTGTTGAATGTGGCCGTGCTGGTGCAGAATGACTATTGTGGGTTCATAGTGAAAATCCCCACAGTACCCACGCTGCCTCTGTGTCCCAGTTTCATTAGCACTGTTTCACAATGAGGGGTGAAGAGAGTGCTTAGGGGGTTAGGGACAAGTGAGAAGAGCAGGACTGATGTACAGACTTGAATGGTGCAAAAAACAAAAACAGCCCACAAAAGCGAGATACTAAAGCCCCCCTTCATATTAAATCCCCCCCTCAAATCTGTTGTACCAAACACTCCCCACTTTCATTAAAAGCAAAATTGGACGTCGTGTAGGCAGGGGTGTTTGCTGTTTACGTATCTGCCCTGTTCGTGTCTAATATGAGATGGGAGGTGTACTTCTAACATCAGAAGGAAACCCATAGGTGTGTGGAGCTGAATCCACCCGCATCATTCCACTCTTTTCTCTCTCCCAAGTTCCCCATGTCTCATGACATCCCATGCATGTGTTTCTCATATATGCATGCATTTGAATATTCACACATTACTCTAGCTCTGCAGATTCCAATACCAGAACTGAGATGGAATGTGGCAGGGAGAAGCAGCTGAAGTAATGTATGGAATGGATGTGATGCAGGGATAAGTTCAGCTTCCCTTAGCCACATACCCCTTTTTCATGTGAAAATTAGACACAGTTGCACTCATTCATATGCAAACAGGGCATACGATGAAGGACAACCATGGCTGCCACGCATATAAGAAACAATTCAGGTGATCTTCTGAAGCGAAATGGAGGTGAACTTGCTGACATATATAAACTTGCTAGGGAAAAGAGTATGCAGTCACCTTTTAACTTGGATTCTGTGTTGACTTACCTGCGAGTAAGCCCCGTTGAATTACCATAAATAGCGTTTGTCTCTGAGTAGACATGGTTAAGATTGTGCTGCAACAGATTCAACAATGGACCAGAAGTTTCCGACACAAATGCAAAAGGGTAGGTAGAAATGGCATAATGTAGAGTACATGAGGTAAAGGCACATCTGGAACACTCGCTTATGTCTAGAAATGGAAGAGTTTAATATTCTATATGGCAGGGATGACAACCTGTCAGGATGACTTCGGTTGGAGTCCAACTTTTTATCAAGCCCAGCCAGCATGGCCAACAGTCAGTTCTGACAACATCTATAATAATAATAATAATAATATTTATTATTTGTACCCCGCCCATCTGGCTGGATTTCCCCAGCCACTCTGGGCGGCTTCCAACAGAAATCAAATACAAAAATATCAAACATTAAAAACTTCCCTAAAAAGGGCTGCCTTCAGGTTTTTTCTGAATGTCAGGTAGTTGTTTATTTCCCTGACCTGTGATGGGAGGGCGTTCCACAGGGCGGGCGCCACTACCGAGAAGGCCCTCTGCCTGGTTCCCTGTAGTTTTGCTTCTCGCAGTGAGGGAACCAACAGAAGGCCCTCGGCGCTGGATCTCAGTGTCCAGGCTGAATGATGGGGGTGGAGACGCTCCTTCAGGTATACAGGACCGAGGACCACAGGCCTGCCCTGTCCCACTCTATGATTTGTTTTTCCTGTCCTGTTTTCTACCTTGATAATATAAGCCTACTCTATTTTCTCTTGTTGTTGTTTAGTCATGTCCGACTCTTCGTGACCCCATGGACCAGAGCACGCCAGGCACCCCTATCCTCCACTGCCTCCCGCAGTTTGGCCAAACTCATGCCAGTCGCTTCGAGAACACTGTCCAACCATCTCATCCTCTGTCGTCCCCTTCTCCTTGTGCCCTCCATCTTTCCCAACATCAGGGTCTTTTCCAGGGAGTCTTCTCTTCTCATGAGGTGGCCAAAGTATTGGAGCCTCAGCTTCAGGATCTGTCCTTCCAGTGATCACTCAAGGCTGATTTCTTTAAGAATGGATAGGTTTGATCTTCTTGCAGTCCATGGGACTCTCAAGAGTCTCCTCCAGCACCATAATTAAAAAGCATCAATTCTTCGGCGATCAGCCTTCTTGATGGTCCAGCTCTCACTTCCGTACATTACTACTGGGAAAACCATAGCTTAAACTATACGGACCTTTGTCGGCAGGGTGATGTCTTTGCTTTTTAAGATGCTGTCTAGGTTTGTCATTGCTTTCCTCCCAAGAAGCAGGCGTCTTTTAATTTCATGACTGCTGTCACCATCTGCAGTGATCATGGAGCCGAAGAAAGTAAAATCTCTCACTGCCTCCATTTCTTCCCCTTCTATTTGCCAGGAGGTGATGGGACCAGTGGCCATTATCTTAGTTTTTCCATATTTCTTCTATTAATAAGATTCAGGGGTCTCATGATTCCATAGTAGCAGTGCTATTGTCCTGCTGGTGCATTCCATATTGAAAACGATAGAGGTATAATATCCTTTGTGCAATAATGTAATAATATGCGTATTGTGGAAACAGTAGCATCTGCATATAGTAAAACCAATAAAACGTGCTCATTTAAATTACCCTCTAATGTGTCTCTAAGGAAGAAAGCCAAGAATGACTCATACAACTTTTTAGTTAATGGGAAATGGAATATGTAATTGCTTGTTTTACTTAATACCACTTTTCTGTTGCTTCAAATGCACTTTAGTTTATTTTAGAACTTGCTTTCTCAGCTGAGCAAGTGCCTATGCACAAAAAATAATTTTAAATAAGTAGACAAATCAACGGCTGTGCTGCCGTAAAGGGTCCTAGCGATGCTTGATATGTAAAAAAAGTTGCGTAATTCCTGTGTGCATGATAGGATTTCCTTTGTCACCAATCCAAGCACTTACTTACCATAGATAGATTTAAGAGGGAGTTAGACAATTCATGGAGGATTGGTCTGTCAGTGGCTATTGGTTATCAGGAGGCCAAATATAACCTCAATACACACTAATCTTTGTAATAAAATGTTACATCTTATTAAGATACTTTTATTGAAATTTTCAGTTTTATTTTAAGCAGCTTTGGACATGTTGTAAAAAAGAAGAAACAGCAGCTGTGTATAGATTTTATTTTCCAGCAAGAATAGGAAGAACAGCAGCAGTCAATTTTAGACTTCCTTAATACGTATACCGTCATACACTGTGTTTTCTGTTTAGAAGATTGTTTTTTGAAATGTCAAGGGCAGACCTTTTAAAGTCAAGAGGCTAAAGATGGAAGTCCAAGATTATTTGTGCTTCTAAATTAGTCATAATCCCTGCAGCTCCAATTGACATAATGTCAATTTCAGGCAACAGGAATTTAAAGAAGATGCAGTGGGGTCAAGTAGCCTTTACTCATTTATTTTTCTTTTCATGGGTTGCATAACTGGATTGGCTTGACGTGTGTATATTCATCACCATAGAGATTTTTAAAAGAAAAAGAAAAGAAAGAAGTTTATGCACAGTAAGGACTGTGTGTGTTTTATTAGTTTTATTAGTTTATTATATGTTATGGTTGCAAAACTATTGAGTTGGCTGTTCCCAGCTACTGCTCAATGTGCCCCCAAAGTTTGCAAAACTAGTATGACAGAGACCATGACAATACACAGCTTACACACAATAAATAATAACATGATAGAACATCGCAGATACAGCTGGCGCAATGAAGCAGTCGCTAGCTTTTGTTTGGTCACGACTTCCCTAAACCATGCCAATCGAGGATGGAATTGGGGAAGGGCCATTGCTCAGTGGAATAGTCCCCGGCATCTCAAAGTAGAATTGTAGATCTGCAAGGGATCCCAAAGTTGGTAAAATGTAGTCTTTTTGTCAGATTTCTACCATTATTAAAGGTAAAAGGTAAAGGGACCCCTGACCATCAGGTCCAGACGTTGTGGCGCTCATCCTGCTCTATAGGCCGAGGGAGCCGGCGTTTGTCCGCAGATAGCTTCCGGGTCATGTGGCCAGCATGACAAAGCCGTTTCTGGTGCACCAGAGCAGCGCACAAAAACGCCTTCCCACTGGAGCGGTCCCTATTTATCTACTTGCACTTTGACGTGCTTTTGAACTGCTAGGTGGGCAGGAGCTGGGTCCGAGCAATGGGAGCTCACCCCGTGGCAGGGATTCGAACCGCCAACCTTCTGATCAGCAAGCCCTAGGCTCTGTGGTTTAACCCACAGCGCCACCTGGGTCCCTACCATTATTATTTCTACCCAAATAATACCGACGTGTAAGGAAACCGGGCATTCCTATGTACCTACTCCAGATTTATGAAGAAAGTTTTGTTTCCATAGAAGGTATTCTTTCCAAGAACTGCCCACCCTTAGTAGTCCTTGACTTTACCTGTCCAAGAGCACAGTCTCTGACTTGGCAATCAAAATGATGGATGGGTATATCTTCTACTGTGGAGATTGCCATTATCCCCGGGGCGGGGGAAGGTATCTTCTTTCCTGTTGAAACTATTCTCTCTGCACTCAAAAATAGGTTTGTAATTTGAAGAAAGTGCTGTCACATTTTGATGAGTTAGAATGGACAGAGCGGTTTCATTGCCTGGCTATGTAAGCCAACCAGAGAAATGTCGAAGAGGTGGCATTAAAGATGCATTCAATGACCTTTTTGTTGTTCGTTAAGCACAATGATGAAATTTATTATTATTATTATTATTATTATTATTATATCTATGTTTGTGTGTTACTAGCTGTTTTGTTTAAAATGTCATATTCTAGTTTAGAGCAATTGCCATTCTCCTAAAATTAAAACGATCCTTGGTTTTGTTTTAAAGAGCATAGAAGAACCAGAAGTAGAGGAGGAAAAACAGAAGTAGAAATGGAGTATGAGACTAGTGAAAGTGAGTGAAACATTTGCCTTTCTTCTTTAGCAAAACTAACAACTCTCATTTTGTACATATTGGTAGGAATCCTAACATAATAGCCATTGATCCATCCAATTCTTCCCCCCACCCCCCGATACACACCTTTGCATGTTTTAATCCCTGATGTTGTTTGTTGGTTACTTGACAAAGTCTATCACTGATTATTTTATTATTATTTTTCTGTTAAGAAACTTGTGCTGTTTTGAAGTTCCCACTGCCTGCAAATGCTTCCATTAATTCCCACCTTTACAATGAGCAATGCATGGTATAAATATATGCAATTAATGATAATTAAGAGGGCTGTGGATGGCAGGTAGCATTGAGATCCGGAGTATTACTTTTTTTTTTTTTAATGCTGTATGGCCATGAACTTCATAATTACTATTTTGTTCCCACGTCAGACAAGTACTTGAAATGGTGAAAAGGAAACTTGGAGGTCATATCAAGTTAGCATTTTTGAAGTGATTGTGTGAACCCTTGAGTATCAGACTAGGACCTGGGAGACAAAAGCTCACCTCCCCACTTGACCATGAAGCTCACTGGGTAACCTTGAGCCACTCACTGCCTCTCAACCTCACCTGCCTCACAGGGTTGGTGTGCAAAAGAAACTCCCCTGCAAAAGAAATGGGCTCCCTGTGGATAGAATTAATAGGTAGGCTTAGAATAATTGATGAAAGTCACTTGATAATATATTTTGGAATCAAATAATCTGGAATAGAGAAGCACAAGGGAGTGAGACTTGTCAGAATAGAAGAGAGAAAGAAAAATCGTGTATAACAGAAACAAGGAGGTCCTGGGAAACAGGGTTTTCTGCATTTTGAAATGAGAATGAAAAATCTTCAGAATGCCTCTCTAGGAAGAGGGAACTCTCAAACCAGCACTTGAAACTGGTGTTGTTGTGTTTTGTTGCTTTGTTTTAAATAAGCCAAAAACATCACTCTGCTCTGTAGTTCAGTGCCTTGGAACTGGAAAATGAGCGGCTCAGGACAATTTAGACCAGTGTTTTTCAACCTTTTTTGGGCAAAGGCACACTTGTTTCATGAAAAAAATCATGAGGCACACCACCATTAGAAAATGTTAAAAAAATTAACTCTGTGCCTATATTGACTATATATAAAGTAATTTTTCAATTTTTCCCACGGCACACCAGGCAACATCTCGCGGCACACTAGTGTGCCGCGGAACAGTGGTTGAAAAACACTGATTTAGACAATGTTGACATCAGCTGCATGCTTCTTTTCTTGCAACACCGCCCTTCCATGAAAATAGAGATTAACACTTCTATGTATCCCAAAGTAATTTGCATACTAACAAAGCATGGCACCCCCATGTTAAAGTAAGTCTTTGCTTCAAGTGATTTTGAAAGCCCTCGATACCTATCCCATGACACACTGAGTAGCCATGATTTGGCCACGATGATTATGGAACGGTTCCCTTGTGACTAGTCCTCTTTTCATAATGTACTCCTGGAGAGGCTCTGCTTGCAATTACCAGATGGAATGGCATTAAACTTGTCCTGTCAGGGTCCTACTCAGTGACAGAGCATATGTTTGCATGTAGCCATTTCCTATGTTCATATGTTCAGGCGATGATATTTCCACTTTTAAAAGGATAGCACAGCTGGTAAAATCTCTCCCTGAGACTAAACGGTGATATTCAATGCGTAATTACAAATGTCTCCATCTCATAGCTATGTAATGAATCAAGTGCTGTTTCTCATGAACTTCTCTTTCAGAGGAAGTCTTATGAGATTTTCAGTGCTGGATTTACGTATAAGCTAAAGAAGCTATAGCTTAAGGCCCCACTCTCTTGAGGGTCCCCCCAAAAAATTAAAGGGAAAAAACCCTGGATGTACATTTCCAAAATATAAGATAAAAAAACAAATAAAATAAAACCTACATACAGCAACAGTGTTTTGTGTTGTGTAGGCCCCTATGATGTAAGTAATGGGCCCCGCCTGCTAGCCTGCTCCCTAAAATATCACTGGTTTGCTCATTTCTATATATAGGGTACCTACATTCTGTGTGGACTGTTTAATAATAATAATAATAATAATTTTATTTATACCCCGCCCTTCCCAGCCAGAGAACCGGGCTCAGGGCGGCTAACATCAATTAAAATCACAACAAAAAACATAAAAACGATCAATTTAAAATAACAGATTAAAATACAAATTTAAAATTCAATTAAAACTGCAGGTCTCAATTTCAAAATAACCCACCAATAAAAGATGAAGCATAAATATTAAATAGAAACCAACCCAAAGGCCAGGTGGAACAGCTCCGTCTTGCAGGCCCTGCGGAAAGATGGCAAATCCCGCAGGGCCCTGGTCTCCCGTGATAGGCTGTTCCACCAAGTCGGGGCCAATATTGAGAAGGCCCTGGCCCTAGTTGAGGCCAACCTAACGTCTTTGTTGCTCGGGACCTCCAAAAGATTATCACTTGAGGACCTCAAGTGATAATCTTTTGCATGGCAACATGTGCAAATGGCTTTAGATGCCTATTAGGCCCATAAATTACCATATAGCATATATTCAACACAAAAAACAGCGGCAATTTGTTGTTGTCAAAGGACAGCTGGCCATACAAAGGGCCCCATTACCTTCAGTAGCTTAGGGCCTCATCAAACCTAAATCCGGCCCTGGAGATTTTGCACGCATACAGTCAACATTCAGCAGACCAGGTGCCCCAAGGCAACTTCCTTTGCAGGTTGATTGCACAGAAGCTTTTGGGACAAATCCATGTACCAAAATGCACTAAAATGTCTATTTTAGGATGAAATACATTGAGATAAAATAATACTTAAACGTGTATGTGGGCTTAAGTACGAATTTTAATGCAGAGCTGTTGTTTGTTTAAAAATAGAGATAGATAGATAGATAGATAGATAGATAGATAGATAGATAGATAGATTAGAATAACGAGGGAACTACATGGAATGCATTTTTTAAATGAGCACATGTGAAATTGCAAAAATGGATCTGCACTGCGTATCTCAAGGGCTGGTAGTGGCAGTTATTTGCCATCTGATGGAGGAAACTCTGGCACATCTCATATAATGTCATTCGCCCTGCATGCTAATGGGAAAGGAGAAATGATATTTTGATAAGAAAGCTTACAAAGAGCTTTAGCTCACTGGCAGAGCACATGCCTAGATTGCAAAAAGTCTCAGGTTCGATCCCTGGCATCTCCAGGCAGGGTTAGGAGGGACATCAGACTTAAACACAAGAGAACCATTACCTCTCAGTGTTGACAATACTGAGCTTGATGGACCAATAGTCTGACTTAGTCAAAGGGAGCTCCCTATGTTCCTAAATATCTCAGAATACATCCTAATACAGTTACTATTTATTTTCTGAGACAGACATTACACAGAAGCAAATTTGAGCTGAAACTCATTCTTCCCTAGGCGAGGGAGCACACACTCTTGTTTCCTGATAAGAATCATCAATAGCTTGAGGGAACTGTTAGAAAAAGCTTCTCTTCCACCTTCCCTGAGGCTGCTTAAGACATGTGTGACTGACTGTGGAGCTTGTGCCATCAGCTTCCAGTCGGCTTCAGAAGGCTCTGCCTTCCACACTTTGCGTCATTTCTGTTTTAGCCTTTTAAAATTGTAAACCACCTTAGGTGCCTTGGCAGAAAGGTGGAATATGAATGCAGTAAATAAATAAAAGCAGAAAACAGTGAGCAGTTTTAGAATAGCCTCGATTTAGAGGTGCCATAGGAAGCTACCTAATATTTGGGAGGTGGGGAGATGTGAAATTAATATTGAAACATGTGTTTCAGTGCAAAGTACGGCCATTTTCTTTCACATAGCGTGTCCTCCATAAAGTTGCGACCTGGCCACCTGACCCAGTGTTGTGGGGGGTAATCTGGAATCAGCCACAACCCTGATAGGTCGGTCCCGTGTTGCTGGGGTGCAATCTGACCAATGGGGTGTCGCAAAAAGCAGCAGTGCGAGACCTATTTAAGCCCATGCGAGGCTACTGAGCTTCCTCTTTGGGGCTTTTGCATCGGAACACCCGCCCACCTCTCCCTATATTTAGGGCTTGCGCTTGACCTTGCTATGCCGCCGTATGTCGTCTGCCGTTGGGACAGGGGCACGGCAGGAATTTTCCCCACTTGGCTGATTGGCTGATGCCATTTGGGTTTCGCCTGCCGCGTAGCAAATCGTCACAACTTGTAAGTTGTGGATAGGCTCTGGTTCAAGTGATAGGCGTGGCACGTGACGTGCCACGCCTATGCAAATGAAGGATATTCTGCTAGAGGAATCCAGGGACTCACTGGTTTGGCATTCCCCAAAAGGGGTCCGGCCCGCACCCAAGTCCAGGGGACATTTGGGCGGCTGATTGGCGCTCCTTCCATCAGCTGTCCCTGGTGTTCATCCTTGGCTGTCCTATGAACGTGGCTCTAGGACAGCACTGCCTGCAAGGGTGCAGGGAGCTAGTGGAACCAGAACCTATGCAACCACTCACTTGGTTGTAATCAATAAAGCTGTGGCCTAAATTTCTGCCAAAAACCAAGCCAAATATCTGACTCTGGTGTGAATTTATTTGGGGAAAGGTAAAAGGTCTAAACATGCAATTAATGCCAGTATATACTGCAAAATTCTTATGTACATCTATTCAGAAAAGATCACATTAAATTCAATGGGATTTGCACATTGCATCCTAAATCCCTTCCTCTGAAATCAGTAGTACTTAAAAGTGATTAACTTCTGTTCAGTATGTTTTATTATTTAAACCTAAATTTTCATTAAGCTGGATGCCTCACAGCTAGACTGTGAGGAAGAATAAACATAACATAGCTTCTGTAAAAAATAAATAAATCTGGAAATAATTTTGTGAGGGATTTCTTTTTGATGAATACTAGTATTAGTTTCTCTTTTGGGTGGAAGCAGTTATTTAGTGTAACATTGTCCACCACAGATAGAATAGGCTCCCCCACCTCATCTTTAGTTTTGATTAGGTAGAAAAGGCATTCAGAGAAGGAAATCACATTTTTTTAAAAAAAGAAGATCCAGCCAGAGCCTTTTGAATTCCACCTAACTTCTAGCTACACTCCTTGTTTTATTTTTATCCTATTAGCAAGTCAAAGGAGTCCCACCGAGCTGTCAGAGCATTTGCCAGCATCCTTAAGCACCTGATGGATGCCTCAGAGAACAGCCAAGCAATTTCCATGATATATTTCAGTAGCAAGAAGGTCTTCATAAATATATAGCATGGGAAAACCAGCTGTGCCTTTGCACTGTGCCTTCCACTGCTCTCTCAGTTGCCCTCCATGTTCCCAGGCAAAAGGTGGCAACATCTTCCCCTGTTTCTGGTCAGGAAGGAAGCAAGAATATAGACAGGAGGGGCAGGAGAGGCTCAGCTACTTATAACAGATGCTCATGTGGAGAAGAAACCGAGCCCTGATCCCCATCACAACAAATGAAGCACATTTTGCACAAACCTAACTACGTACATAAGACCAGTGACAGGTAGTTAGCCGTGTTGGTCTGCCATAGTCAAAACACAATAATAATAATAATAATAATAATAATAATAATAATAATAATAATAATATTCCTTCCAGTAGCACCTTGGAGACCAACTAAGTTTCTTCTTGGTATGAGCTTTCGTGTGCATGCGTACATAAGAGCAGTGCTCTTTTGCAGGACCCAATTTCCAACACTAGCTAGCTATTTCCCTGAAGCCCACAAACAGGCATAGCTGTCAACCCTCCCTGCTGTTTCCCAATGCTATAATAAGGGCATTTCCCGCAAAAAAAGGGGAAAGGTTGACAGCTATGCAAACAGGGCATGAAGGCAACAGTCCTCTGCCTTGTTGAAGAAGAAGAAGAAGAAGAGTTTGGATTTGATATCCCACTTCATCACTACCCTGAGGAGTCTCAAAGCGGCTAACATTCTCCTTTCCCTTCCTCCCCCACAACAAACACTCTGTGAGGTGAGTGGGGCTGAGAGACTTCAAAGAAGTGTGACCAGCAGCTGCATGTGGAGGAGGAGGGAATCGGACCCGGTTCCCCAGATTACGAGTCTACCGCTCTTAACCACTACACTACACTGGCTCTCTGTTGACTGCCTCTAGCAACTGGTGAAATAAAATGAACATGCAAGTTCCATTTTGCTTTCTTGGGTAGCAGCCATTGATAGGCTTCTCTTCTAGGGAGGCATTCAGTCCCCTTCAAGAAGAACATGTAAGCCCCAACAACTATCACCAAATTCCGTAATTATTCACTGTATGAAGAAGTGCTATTGTTTATGTCTCTCGGACTCACTTGAAAGCTGTCAATGAGTGTCCACACTCTGCACCTTCCTTACAGAAGCTTCTGCATGCAAGGAACCTCAGGAGCTTCCCCCCAAATAGATCCACAAGTGGTTGGGGATTGCTGGCCATAGCATAATTTACCTGCAGGCTGATCAGCTTCCCCACAAGTGGAGGATTGGTGCGTGCATATAGGGAAACATACAGGGAGTGAGATGGTATGGGCCATGAAGAAGAAGAAGAGTTTGGATTTGATATCCCACTTTATCACTACCCGAAGGAGTCTCAAAGCGGCTAACATTCTCCTTCCCCTTCCTCCCCCACAACAAACACTCTGTGAGGTGAGTGGGGCTGAGAGACTTCAGAGAAGTGTGACTAGCCCAAGGTCACCCAGCAGCTGCATGTGGAGGAGCGGGGACGTGAACCCGGTTCACCAGATTACGAGTCTACCGCTCTTAACCACTACACCACACTGGCTCTCATGAAAGTGTGTATGACACTAAACTTTGAATGTATGCATTTGTGGCCCTCAAATTAATTCCATAAAAAAATGTAGAAATCTCTGCTTGTCATGAACACAGCTTTGCTCATAGTCATCAGAGCTGTGACATGTTCTGTGTTGTCACTCCATATCCCAATACGTGTGTGACCAGCAGTAGCATAAAACGGAGTGTGAAATGAGCAGGTGGAGAGGCATTTGAGTCTCCTCTGTTTTGTTTTTAATAAGGAAAAATCATTTATTTCGGCACCAGCCTCTCATTTGTTACTTCCCGACGTGGCATTTTTCTAAGGGAAAGCGAGGCAGTGTTTTCCAGTGCTGTCTTGTGGGAAATACATAACAGCGCCATCCTCTCCTCATTTGTGAATCACTCGACATGGAGCTGAAACAGCACTTCCAATAGTTTAGCATGAGTGTGCTCTTGTAGCCTACATTTGGAAGATAAAGCTCGCGGCCTAACGTGGACTGAACCTGCTCAGTCCATGGAAACCAGGCTCAGAGGAAATACGGCGAGGAGAATCGTAGAAGTGGCTGGCTAGGGCACTCCGCACTGCAACATTTTGTTGCATGTCCCATTTGTCCTCCTTTAACTGCGGCTGGGAACCAGAGGAGCTATAGGTTTTTTAGGTGAGGGCTTTTTTCTTTTGCCCTACTTCCTTTAGTTCTCTTGAGCTCATAGCTGATTGAACTGCATTGGTGTCATGGTGCTGTCAGACAAGTAATGTCTAGAGGGAGGAATTAGCTCTTGATTGTCAAAAGTACACTTGCAAGTTAGGAAAAGGCATGTCCACCTGTCCTATGCCTCTCAGCTACTCCTAGGTGTGTATCCAATAACTAGCTAGCTTCTGTCATACCCTTCAAATTATTTCCTGGGAGAGAAATATTTTGCACCTCTTAAAACACACACACACACACACACACACACACACTTAACCGAGAGGGACAAAGTTGTAACCAGATAAATAAAAACTTTATGTAAGAAATTCTGGTATACTGCATGGGGGAAATGTACTTTTTCGTATTTCAATCTTATTTCTAACACTTTTAAAAAGTATGTATTGTCCTTGGTTGTCATGACCTAATCATGCATGTGGTAAAGTTAACTTGACCAGAGTTGCAAAATAAAAATATAATAATTTCTTTTTTAAAAAAAAAAAAAACGTATTTGCATACCTTAAGCAATTAAGAAATACCGCTTTCTACAGATATGGGAGGATTTTATCTATGCTGTTTAAATTTCAGTAACAAGGAAACAGATGTTTTATTGGAGAGGACATGGAGCCATGCCTCTTTCATATGTGGGCTTCATTCTGCTATTCTTAATCTCAAATGAGATATGATACTCAAGCACAATATGTCACCAACATCTTTACAAAAAAAATGCACCTCTGGTTTATGCAAAATTAAAATGGAAGACTGGCACCAGGGAGGGGATTATTAACCCCTTGTACCCTGTGCTGTTGTCTGCTGAAGATTGGGTCTCTCTTTCTCTCTCCCTCCCTCTCCTTCTCTCTCTCTCTCTCTCTCTCCCTCTCTCTCTCTCCCTCTCTCTCTCTCCCTCTCTCTCTCTCTCTCTCTCTCTCACACACACACACTGCTGCTGCTTTGACAAATAGCATCTGAGATAGGATTTTCAGCATAATTGTTTCCCTTTGTGCCGTTTCTTTTTTAAGGCACTTGCCACCTGCACACGGGCCTCCCACTGTTGTCTGCAGACTCCACAGATAAATTTAGTAGGCTGGAGGGGGGGAGTTGGGAGGGGTAGAATTTTGCACAACAGAACAACATGTGTAGTTTGGCCCTTATTGGAGCACATCATCTTCTGAGCTTTGCCTAAGTAAGGGCACCTAAATTAAATAAGAGCCACAGTAAATGTCATGATCCAATACTAGGAAGTATGCCATAATTTACTCCGGGTGCACGTTGTCGTGTTTGACAATATGTGCTTGATAGATCTGGAATTCTGCCTGGTGTGCTGTCATCTTCCGTATCTAACTGCGGCACAGTTTATGGGAGAGGGTAGTATTTTGCTTGGCAGATTGTGTTTTAACATCTTTATTTTCATGCAACGGCTCTTAAAATACAAGATGTAAAACACATGGTGCACAATATGGAAGACTGACTAATTTTGCCAGCAGTGTGTTGTTTTGGTTCCTCTAGAATTGTCCACTTCCAGCTCCTTTACGCTTCTTCAGCATTTGGGCCCCAACAGATCATAGAATTGTGAAGGGATGGATCTTGCTTCCCCCTTGGGTTTCTAGGGAAACCTCAAGTCCAGCACAGAGGAATACACACCTCGTGTCTCCAGCTTCCAGCATCAGCCAAACTCTCATACACAACTCTCTCTCTCACAGCCCCCCCTTTGGCTTGTTGTTCTTCATCCAAGGATGCTCTGGCATCCAGCCAGGTGATGTGGGAAAATATATATGCCATTTGTCTCTATGGCGAGCTCCTAAGACTTGTAACCACAGTTCTTAACTGGCCAGACAAAGCCATCAACTTAACTAAGGAACTAGTTTGGCTGGTTTCCTCTTAAAGATTCAACCCCAAATACACAAGATCACAGGTTCAGAAGGGATCCAATTTACCCTTCAAACCCACAACAGTGTGTACACATTCTAGAAAACACAGAGCATCAGGTTTGCCTCAACACTTCCTTGGGCTGTCACCTATGCCCTCTCACGACATAACTGCCTCTGCAGCTGCTACCTTTTTCCTAAATAGCCAAGCAAGTGTTCATTTATTCATTCAGAGTTAAAAACAGTTTCCAAAGTTGTCTGAGCCTCTTCACAGCCCCACCAAACCTGTAAGGGTTTCTTCTGGAACGCTCCCAACACTTAGAACTGAATGACGAGGGATCTTTAAGGGCGCAGAAAACTTGGGAAATCTACATGCTAAGCAACAACAACAACAAAAACCTTCCCCCTTCCTAATCTCACACAACAAGCTTGGCATGTGGTTAGTTCAAGCACATTTCATACCCACAGAGCAAAAGGAAACAGGCCAACAATTAGCTTATCTGTGGGCCCCAGACCAATTTTCAATGTTTTTTTCTCTCTCTTAGCGTTGTACACATTTCAGAGCAGAAATACAGAATGTCTACATCCCCCAAATGAAAAGCTGGACAGTTACTTTTGTTGCCACTTGTCCCATGTCATCTCAGCTTCCGGACAGCACCAGCTATTCCTTAGGTCAGTTTTTGTGCTTCCATCCAAGCAGTCCCAAAAGCATTTGAGCTAATTGTGCTCTCTTCATATCCATGGGGAATAATAGCTAACTGCTTTGGGAAGTATTATATTTCCCTATAGTTTCCTGTGGTTGAGTCTCTTGCTATATTAGGACATGTTCCTTGCTTTCTAGGATAACCTACTTATTAATTTATTAACCTTATCAGCAGCTATGACACTCCAGAGGCAGGCTTTAAAACTACCTACTTTTGCATGGCCACATTTTGTTGCTTGGCACCTGTGTACCTTTCTCCAAACCTGTGTCAAGGGCAAGGCAATAATTCCTTTAAAAAAATTATATATAATTATTTTCATCCAAGCAAAGTAAGCAGACACACGGTGAAGGGACGAATCCAGAATTTGCAATAAAAGCTGAATTGAAAGCACTTTAAATACAGATTGAAATCATATTATCTAAATTTAATGTTTTAAATTCAGTTGGGGTTAAAAACCTATCTCAGTGATTTTGTACATTTTCTTAAATACGCTTCACCATCTTTTCTGGATGTGCAGTGCAGCTCAGCATAACCAAAAATTATCTACAGTACTGGGCAACTTTTGATTTTCAGACAAATCAGCAATTTGTCTAGATAACACTGGCTCAGGGATCACCATCATCTATGGGACTAGTGGGTACACGTTGACTTTTGAGAGAGTTCTAGGGGTGCCCGTCACAAAATAGCTGCTATGTGGGGGTAGTATGAGGCAGAAAAAGAGAGACAGCTACCAAAACCAACCTTACTCTTGCTAGGGGAAGCCAGCTATGTCTTGCTGGTCCTAATGATGGAGATCACACAATCTCTCCCCACCCCTCTTTTCTTTCTCTCCCCCCTCTCTCTCACACACTCAGGCTGCTAATAGCATCAGAGATCATTCCTCAATACCAGGAAAAAATATACAAGGGGGCACACCACACTCTCTCTCACTTCACAGAAATCGCCTAGGTACCTGCACATTTTGCTACCTAACTTTCTTTGCTTTTTGATAATTTCCAGTAAAGTAGGAGGGTGGCACATCAGTTCAAATTGCAAAGTGAGGTGAATCCAAGCCCATGATTAACATCACCAAACTGCTTCTTCCTAGCTAGTTTTCAACTTTCTAGGCAGTATAGGCCTAATGTTATTTGTGAACTAGGGAAATCTGAGTTCACCTCTCTTTTTTGGCACACCCTAATTTCTTTCCCATTCTGCTCCCTCCGATAACCATCAGAAACATAGCAAAATACCTCACCTGCAATTAATCATCTGGAATGATATGGTTATATTATTTAACTAGCTTACACCCCCCCCCAAAACCCCACCTCCTATGATTAAGTGAAATTAATTATTTGACATTTTCTATGGCTGTTATTTAAATATCCTTGACAATATCTACTTTGAAATAATAAGTCTTTAGGCTATCTGTTAATTGCTGCACTGTAGAAATAATCTTTATTTAAAATTTATATGCAGTAAAAATTAACGCGAAGTAAAGTGAGCAAAGGAGGTTTGTTCAACCTTTGGAAAAAGAAACAGATGATCACTGGAAATGAGCCTGAGAATATTTTCTATTCCTATTATTTCTTTCTATTGCATATTCAAGAAACATTTATTGAGTAACAAACACTTTTTTGTGTTTGTGTACACATACATTTAACATACTATGGAAATATCAATTGCAGTAATTTCTCTTTATACAATTATAACTGTTTTATGTGCTTTTGTATTTGTTGGGAATCTTCTCGCTGCACGAAGGGGTGCTGGGCGGCATATTCGGGACTCTTTGCGGGCTTCAAAGACTCACGAATCCGCCGCCCAGGCTCCCTTGGCGGAGTGCAAGTCGGGGCAGGGAGAAGGACGGGCCAGCGAGGAGGGGTGTCCCTCCTCGCTGGCCCGCCCCTCTCCATGCCCCGGCTCCGCAAGCCAGCCAGCAGCGGAGCTCGGCAAAGAAGCAAGGGGCGGGCCAGCGAGGAGGGGGTGGCACCCCACCTCGCTGGCCCACCCCTTGCCTCCATGCCAAAATCCGCTGCTGGAAGGGGGGGACTATTTTCGGCACTGCCGGGGCGGAGCCGCAGGGACAGCCTAAAAAGATTTTTTTATAAAAAAAGTAAAAAAGTAAAATAACAAACAAACCAGGGGGCGGGGCCGCCCCCGATGTGTCACCCCCCAGCAGGGGCGCTGCCCGGGGCCCCCCGCCCCCTCCGCCCCTCCCTTGCTTCGCCCCTGACCGGGAGCATTGCCTGAGCAGTGAAGCTGTGTTCTCTCTCCTCCCTTCCCATTCAAAGTGAGAGCAATGCCTTCAGTCTGAAGTGGTACAGCCCAGACAGTCTTTTAATCCTGCTCTGTGAGAACAAGGCCCCTCAGCCTTTCCCGTCCCCTTGTCTTCAGTCCACTCTCTGCCAAAAATGCTACAGATACTCCCAGCGATGCCTAACGCGGCAAGCTGTACAATGCCATCTGCAGATTCCTCTGCCCAAATGTAAAAAGAGATACTATGCCCAGGAGCACAATTACACTTCAAGACTTCCTCTCGCTATGTTGCAGACAAGAGGCTTAGCATTCTTCCAGGAATACTGGCTCTGCAATATGACTTGTCATTCAGTTCAGGGGTGAGGGGGGGGGAAAGAGGATTTCTTGGGGACTACAGCCACTTTGCATCTGATTATTGAAATAGCAATATTCAAAAGGTGTGTGTGTGTGTGTGTGTGTGTGTGTGTGTGTGTGTGTGTGTTGGTGATGATCAAGTGCCTAATTCAAGGGACAAGAAATCTGTTTAGTATTCCATGCAGGCATTCTGGATGCTGGCAAGGAGCTCAGATTCCTCTGAACCTCAGCTTCCAATTTCTGCTTTTCAAAAGTAGGTTTCTAGCTGTGCTCATTTGTCAAAAGAAGTTTGCAAGTGTGCAGCCAATGTCATCAGAAGAGCACGCAGCAGCTGAGAGATGTTTTGGATCGTCTTTTTGCGATCAGTCCTCCCACACTGACTCCCTTACCTAATTTGCTTCTTCTTCTCCTCCCCTGCTTTAAGACAAAGCAAACTACCTGGGTCTTAAGTCACATCCTTTTGCCTTCAGCCACCAACATTCTGTTTTTGGAGAGAAAAAAATAGCAAAACATTAATGGCCTTTCTACTTCATTAGTAAGGGACGCAGGTGGTGCTGTGGTCTAAACCACTGAGCTTGCTGATTGGAAGGTCAGCAGTTCGAATCCCTGTGAAGGGGTGAGCTCCCGTTGCTTGGTCCCAGCTCCTGCCAACCTAGCAGTTCGAAAACACGTTGAAGTGCAAGCAGATAAACAGGTACTGCTCTGGCAGGAAGGTAAATGGTATTCCCGTGTGCTGCTCTGGTTTTGCTAGAAGCGGCTTAGTCATGCTGGCCACATGACCCAGAAAAACTGTCTGCGGACAAACGTCGGCTCCCTCAGCCAGTAAAGCAAGATGAGTGCCGCAACCCCAGAGTCATTTCCTACTGGACTTAACTGTCAGGGGTCCTTTACCTTTACCTTTACTTCATTAGTAGTCAGTAAAATAAATGTGAGGTCCTGGTTGCACTCCCTTATCACTTGATAGGTAAAGGTAAAGGTACCTCTGACCATTAGGTTCAGTCACGGATGACTTTGGGGTTGCACGTCCCATCACTTGATAAACCCTGGCCAAATAAAGCAGCAGCTACAAATCTAAGGTGCTGGGTGTCATCACATTAGCATTATCTCACAGTTTAAAGCAAGTCAAAGGATAAGTCCATCCCTTTGGGTCCGCCATGTTTTGTTTTCTTCATGCGTGTGCAGTCAATGTCATTAGCCCAAGAGCCAAACATCTTCTCTCTTGATACAGTTTCTGTTAAGGGGATTGCATTTCTCCCACACTCAAAAGACTCCAGTATTCTGTATGTGGAAAACTCATGAGAGCCAGTGTGGTGTGAGAGCCAGTGTGGTGTAGTGGTTAAGAGCGGTAGACTCGTAATCTGGGGAACCGGGTTTGCATCTCCGCTCCTCCACTTGCAGCTGCTGGGTGACCTTGGGCTAGTCACACTTCTTTGAAGTCTCTCAGCCCCACTCACCTCACAGAGTGTTTGTTGTGGGGGAGGAAGGGAAAGGAGAATGTTAGCCGCTTTGAGACTCCTCTGGGTAGTGAAAAGCGGGATATCAAATCCAAACTCCTCCTCCTCCTCCTCTTCTTCTTCTTCTTCTTCTTCTTCTTCTTCTTCTTCTTCTTCTTCTTCTTCATGATTCTTCTCTTACAGCAGGCATTGCAACTGGTAGATACCATTGCTACAGAAACCAAGTTAATTGACAGTGCGAATGATGCCGTCTCACTTATGCCAATATTCCTTCACTTCCCTTTCCTCTTTTTATGGCTTTAGAAGAGGAATGAGGAACCTGTGACCCATCAGATGTTCTAAGAGTCCAACAACATCTAGAGGGCCACAGGTTCCCCAAACATTCTGCCGAGGCTGCATTGCCGCAGGAAGAAAATCACTCATCTGGCTTATGCTAACAGGGGTACGCCTTCCACCATTGTCACTTTGCAGACCTTTTCCTTCATTTTGTTTCAGTTCATTCTTCTTGTCTTGCAGGAGAGGGGCTGTCCAGTTAGGTCAGGCCAATAGCAGAAAAGAAGGAATATTGCATTGTTGTCCTGCAAAGGGACAACGTGACATAAAGCAAGAAAGCTGCTGCCCAGAGTGTTTTGAGAGGCTAAATTGAGCCTGTTGTCTCAGCTGAAGGCTATATATTCCTCACCTTCTATGTGTCTGTATAGAAGAGAAAAACCTTACACAAATACTGATCAATGCATAGGCAAAACATGAGGATAAGTGGCAGCAGTTTACATCTTAGGCAATTCGATTTAGCATTTGCCAACTTAAGTATGAATGTCTTCAGTCTCTTCCCTCCCACCCCCAAAGCTGGCCAATATAGTAACATAATGTTAGAAAGCCTTTCAAGGAATCATTAAGTTGCATGCTTCCGCTTGGCAGTTGTGTCTAGTAGGTTTTACTGCCTGGAAAGCGTACATAGATTTGTACCTTGAAAGCGGAAGATGACTTGTTTGCATGAAGAGACATGGGCAGTGGTTTTGTGTTGCTACACAAAAGGAGCCTACAAACACATTGCAGTGTATTTCAGAGGCTAGGGTGACTGTTGTTGATTTAATCCTTTGTTAGATTGCTAGGGGTGTTGGATGAGCTGTAAGATGAGCATTCAATGTGTCTGTTTGACAGTGATCTTTTTTTTTAAGTGTCATGCTGCTTTTGTGGTCAGTTAAAATGTGTTTGTGCAACCCTTCACTAGCCTGGCACAGTACAGAGCTAAGATGACTTGGAAATATTTTGTTGTCTGTGCCTCTAGGCGTCCCCTAATTGTTCAGCAAAATTTGAAAATGGTCCCCTAGCAGGAGCATCCAGGAATTACTGTCCATCAGTGGAAAGATATTCTGCACATAAAGGTAAATGTAAAGGGACCCCTGACCATTAGGTCCAGTCACGGACGACTCTGGGGTTGTGGCGCTCATTTTGCTTTACTGGCTGAAGGAGCCGGCTTACAGCTTCCGGGTCATGTGGTCAGCATAACTAAGCCGCTTCTGGCGAACCAGAGCAGCACACGGAAACTCTGTTTACCTTCCCACTGGAGAGATACCTATTTATCTACTTGCACTTCATGCTTTCAAACTGCTAGGTGGCCAGGAGCTGGGACCGAGCAATGGGAACTCACCCCGTTGCGGGGATTCGAAATGCCAACCATCTGATCGGCAAGCCCTAGGCTCTGTGGTTTAACCCACAGTGCCACCTGCGTCCCTTTTATTCTGCACATAATCTGTGCCTAATCATTTCTGTGTATATAATTCTTTAAAACAGATTTGTTGTTGTTGTTATTGGAAGGTAGCTTTGGCTAGAAGATCTATTTATTCTATGTGTTTTTCTACATTCATTCATCCATCCATCCATCCATCCATGCATTCTTCCTTTAAAAAAAACCAAACCTTTGGGAACAGGTTGAGCAGGGGACAGAGGAGGCAGGAATTCTTCTCCCATTCAGATTTTAATCCAAGCTGGAGGGGGGAAATGGGGGGTTGTAATGGTTGCCTCTTCTTGAAGCAATCAGTGCAAACCTGTATCTATGCTCAGCGAGCATGACTGGCAACTTTAAACCCAATGATTTCCATTCTACATTTCGAGCACCAATTTGTCCTTATAGAATCTGAAATTTCCTTTGTTCTGCTGCCTGGATGCAACTTCCACAAATTTTAATGCATCTTATGCTGGCTTTCCATTAGGACAAGTGTAGCAGCAGGGGAAGAAGTGTAGCATGAGTCTTTGAGATGATGCTATATCGGCCTTCCACTAGTTAAGCAAAAGCCTTTTTATTCTCTTCTGCTGAGGTGGATACATGCCTGTTTCCTGTTAAGAGTGGTTGTCTAAGTCCGCTGACATCTGACTTCTGCTCCTCTTTTTCTTTCAGTGTGGCTCAATGTACTTAGTACAATTCATATGCAGTATAAAGTTGCCTTTTGTCCCCTTCCTATGTCGAACTAATGAAATGAATCTGGGAATGAAAAGCTGCAGGGGGAAAAAACTCACTTACTCTGTACATCACTTAGCTGGCTTGTTAGACGAGGGTCAAGGAAGCTGTACATTTTGTCAATTGCAATTTGTTGTTGTTGTTCAGTCGTTCAGTCGTGTCCGACTCTTCGTGACCCCATGGACCAGAGCACGCCAGGCACGCCTATCCTTCACTGCCTCTCGTAGTTTGGCCAAACTCATGTTAGTAGCTTCGAGAACACTGTCCAACCATCTCATCCTCTGTCATCCCCTTCTTGTGCCCTCCATCTTTCCCAACATCAGGGTCTTTTCTAGGGAGTCTTCTCTTCTCATGAGGTGGCCAAAGTACTGGAGCCTCAACTTCAGGATCTGTCCTTCTAGTGAGCATTCAGGGCTGATTTCTTTGAGAATGGATAGGTTTGATCTTCTTGCAGTCCATGGGACTCTCAAGAGTCTCCTCCAGCACCATAATTCAAAAGCATCAATTCTTCGGCGATCAGCCTTCTTGATGGTCCAGCTCTCACTTCCGTACATTACTACTGGGAAGACCATAGCTTTAACTATACGGACCTTTGTCGGCAAGGTGATGTCTTTGCTTTTTAAGATGCTGTCTAGGTTTTTCATTGCTTTTCTCCCAAGAAGCAGGCGTCTTCTAATTTCGTGACTGCTGTCACCATCTGCACTGATCATGGAACCCAAGAAAGTGAAATCTCTCACTGCCTCCATTTCTTCCCCTTCTATTTGCCAGGAGGTGATGGGACCAGTGGCCATGATCTTAGTTTTTTTGATGTTGAGCTTCAGACCATATCTTGCGCTTTCCTCTTTCACCCTCATTAAAAGGTTCTTTAATTCCTTCTCACTTTCTGCCATCAAGGTAGTATCATCAGCATATCTGAGGTTGTTGATATTTTTTCTGGCAATCTTAATTCCGGTTTGGGATTCATCCAGTCCAGCCTTTCGCATGATGAATTCTGCATATAAGTTAAATTGCAATTACATTTTGTCAATTACAGCAGCCAGGTCTGGGAATCATTGTTGCAAAGTAGCATTGGGCCTGTGCACTTTGTGCTGAGAAAGTGGGGGCATTGGATATTCTTAAATGATTCAGGAAGGAGTAAAGGATAGATTTTTTAACAACCCCTTTTCTGTTCACCACATCTATTTCTGATCCAGGAACTAACCTAATCAGCAGTTCATTAGCTGTGAATGTGGAACAGCTTCCTGCCACAAGTTTCCTTTGTCTTATTACACCAAGTGTCTAATGCCATTCCCACTTTTATCTTCAGTTAATAATTATCTTCAGTTGTCTGTACAGCAGGGAAACACAGGGTCTTATTTCTCTTCATCAGCACCAGCACAAGCTACGAGTTGCTGAAAAGCAGTTTTGAGGTACTTCTCCTGAAACATACATGCCAACTCTGGCCCTGCTGGGGTCATCCTCTGTCTCAGCTTTACCACTTCAGATTGTAGTTGAAGGCTTACATAACTGGATACTCCTGCACACAAAGACGTTTTGTGTGTTTCTGATCCCACGGCTGAGTCAACATTAGAACAAAATCCAGTTCTTGAGCTGGAGGGCTGCATATTTCAAGAGCTTACCCCTTTTCTGAAATCTGATTTTATCCTCCTTGCCCATCTCGTAGGGAATGCCCACTATCACACATCTCTAAAAAGATTGCTAGAAATGTGAGGCATGTGAGGTCCATGCACTTTAATAAATCTCCATTTTTAAATGGGAGTCATTTCTGAGACTTAACTATTCAAATGAAACCAGTGAGACTTGAAAGGGTTTACCATGCCCATTCACACATGTCCTGAAGGGTGGGGTTCCATCAATAACCAAGGGGTTGCCCAAAAATATCTGAAGCTTGAGATCTGAAGTTCAGTGAACTTCTGATATAGAAAACCCATCTATTTCTTAAAGATAACACTTAAAAGGTAAAGGTAAAGGGACCCTGGACCATTAGGTCCAGTCGTGGACAACTCTGGGGTTGCGGCGCCCATGTCGCTCTATAGGCCGAGGGAGCCTGCGTTTGTCCGCAGACACCTTCCGGGTCATGTGGCCAGCATGACAAAGCCGCTTCTGGCGAACCAGAGCAGCGCACGGAAACACCGTTTACCTTCCCGCTGGAGTGGTCCCTATTTATCTACATGCACTTTGATGTGCTTTCGAACTGCTAGGTGGGCAGGAGCTGGGACCGAGCAACGGGAGCTCACCCCATGGCAGGGATTTGAACCGCCGACCTTCTGATCAGCAAGCCCTAGACTCTGTGGTTTAACCTACAGCGCCACCTGGGTCCCTAAAAGATAAGACTTACAGCTTCTTAAATAAGTGTGGGTCCTCTTGGTGCAGCAGCTAACAGTTAAGTAGACTACATGCAACAAGTAGTTCACAAGGTAGGATTGTTTCACAGCCCACCTGTTTTTTCTGGACCAGAGGATGAGGAAAATACAATTAAGATGTGCATGCTAATGTCAAACAACTAAAAGGCTTTTGTTGTCACCTATGTTTGTTCTGGCTTAGCTGCTCTCCTTGCTATTTAACTTTGCTTTTGTTCTCCTAGGCGGCCTGTTTACAAAATGTCAGAAACAGAGCCCCGATCATGTCAACTTTATAATGTTTGGCTCCCATGTATCTGTTCGACTAGGAGGCATAGTGAGAACTTTGTCAAAGGTCAAGCCAGGGTACAATCAATGTCTCGCAGAGGAGGATTAATTTCAAACATTCCCCTTTTTTCAATATTTGTCAGCCTTCTTTTTCCTGTAACAAAATAGCAAATGGTCGTCCCACTGCAGAATAGAATAAGAGCTGAGATGCAGAAGGCTGGAGAATCAAAGTGGAGAGGTAGAACTGAGACTGAAAAGAAGCAGAGGGGTGACTTCGAGAACCAGTCTATTCAGTGATCAAGAAAAGCTACCAGTTTTAGGATCAGCGCTAAGGCTATCTCACATTACACAATTTTCTTTCTTGCCCTTGCACCTCTAGTCGCAACCTCTGCCTATAAACATCATATTGCATCTGTTCTGAACAGAGCATCTCTGCAATGCAGAAAAGAAATAAACTGTTTTTCAATTATGAACAGAAAATTCTTGGCAGTTCTCATATTAAAGCATGGTTATAGCAGCAGGCTTTCCAGTTAAGAAAATATTGTAAGCTGCTATGCCTTGGGAGCACCGCAGTAATATTACAATGGGCGGTTTGATCCATCTCCCTGTTGCTTTTGGACTTTAATTGTCTGCCTCTTGTTTGTTTTTTCCCTTGTTTGAGCTGGCCTCATCTACAGAGTTGTAAAGCATTTTTAATTGCTATTTATATTTTTTAAAAAATGAGTCTCGGTGGAGCTGTTACTTGGTGGAAGCAAAGCTCACAGGCTCCTTCTGCTGATGAGTTATGTAATGTAATATTTGTATTTACAAGGTGCCCAGCCCACTACTCCATTTTGAAATATGATGTGTCTTTTACTTTTTAACATGTGTGCAACTACAACAGTTGGACAGAGGAGATTTTTCAAACGCTTTCAATTAGAAGTTCTTCAATTGCTATTAACAGGGTGTATGTCAAAGGGGGGGACGACAATCACTTGAAGGTTAGATCTGAACCCCTTTCCTCCCCACAAGGAATCACACTCATATGATCTAGAGCGAGCCTTCTGTCTCTCTGGAGCTCCTCACACCATACTAGGGAAGTGGGGGCAGGAAGGAATAGGCTTTATCAGACCTCACTCGGTATGTGCTTCATGCAAACAATCCCAAGTATGGATTCCCGATGTCTGAGTGTTTGTTCTGTTTATGCCACCTGCTGAAGGCAACTTTTTCATATGTTGTGTTGTAAGAAAAAAATCTGCCCTTATTCCCTTATGGGGTACACAAGAGCCCTTGCAAAGTCCTTTGCAGGTTCTCCATTGGTAGGAGTAAAAACAGAGGCCAACCAGAGAAGATTGAGAAGCAAAGCAGCTAGTAAGCATGATCTTTATTGAAGCTGTTGCAACAGCGGTGATTTTCAGGGGAAAAGACCCAGAACAAAGCAGCCATGCTCTTATAAAGACATTTCAAAATCCCTCCTGGAGTCTAGCCCACCCCCAGAAACACCATCCAATCAACAGAAGAGATGTAACCCAAGACCACAACCCCTGATACATCAGAGCTACATCACAAATTGGGGAGGGTCAGAGGAGGTAACTTGGGAATTTTCCACACCTGTGCCATCTCTCTCCTTGACCCCTCCCAGACACACATTTCTGCAAAACAAAAGGTTTCCTCCCTGGCCGGTAGGGCTAATGTGAGGAAAATGGCCCATCCTCAGGCACTCAAGCAGAGACTTCTCACCTCCTCACTGCAGATGAAAACACTTGGCCAGCTAGGATCAAAATGGAGTGAGGCCTATCTTCCAGTGCTGTTCTCAGACATGTGGCCTTATTTGTTTGGCACATTAATAACAATTATTATATATGAAAGACCTTAAAATTCTTATAATAGTTGCAAGACTAGATAAGCCTTCTAACCGCTGAGCAATCTGGAGGGTGCTCACTCCTTCCAGTGTTGTAACTCTAGTTTTTTGATCACGGGTAGGGCACATCAAGTCTAGTTATGTTGCTCCTCCATCAAGTCCCTCGGTGTTGGAATGTGATTGAGTAAAACATGAGCATCCATGAATTTTAGGGACTTTTCCTCAGACAGACAGGGACTTCTGCCTGGAATGGTGCCACTATAGGGCATGTGGGATCAACATCTATTTCGAAACCCTTGTCGAATGTACTAAGTACAACTAAAAGTTAGAAAAAATATAACTTCTGAAGTAGCCCAAAGGCTGCATCATTTTTTATGTACTTGACAATACACCAAGAGTACACCGATATATAGCAGCAACCCCTGAAGATCAGCTAGATGTAATAACAGCCCCTTTCCAGCCTACACACACCAGGATGAAAAGTTTAATAGGGACCACTGCAATAACCAGCTTACCTCTTGAGGATGTTCCTATATTGGAGGAAAGACTTCAGAAGCCTGATTTGTGCCTTTGTCTTGGACAGCCACGCACAATCTGAGCCACCTTCACCAGTATCTCCCTGAGCACATATTGAACTCATTTGTTTTATTAAACAGCGGTTCCAGCTTTTGGAATCCAACATTGTAATATCAAATAGAGACACAGGGCTGCAGCTGTTTTGAATGGCGGTACTCGAATGGATGAGGAGGTGCTGATGATGGAGGGAACAGAGTCACATAATGCTATGTGCCCATTTCCCCATGTATTCTCACGCATTGTCCCCCCTTCCAACTGTCTCTCTCACATTACATGCCACTCACATGCTGATCTCAAATATAGATCAAAAGATAGGTAGATATAACACACTGCTTGAAAGTTAAAAGGGGAAAGCCCTTAGGCTACCTCTTTAACTATCCCTGCACTCTGAAATCACATGTGTTTGTATGAGATTGATATGTGAATGGTATGTGTTGGCCAACAAATTCGGTACTTCTGTTTTCTCCCTTCTCTGCTTAAATCATCAACACACTGTACTGCTTAAGCCTTTTGGGCTGACAGTGGACAGTTTGAATGTTCACTAACATTCCGTAACAGCTAAGCGAACACTCGGGTATGATGGTTGCATTCGGTAAGGGGAAAGGGCTCCCAAACGTATATTAAACTATTGTTCATTTCGCATAGATGTGAAATGGAAACTTCGTTGGAAACCTCTGATAAAAGCATGGCTCCCATTATTACAGGAAATGTCATTTCGCTTCTTATAAAACAGCCTCCCTGTTTCAGGATAACAAAATAGAAAATTCTTTCCAGTAGCACCTTAGAGACCAACTGAGTTTGTTCTTGGTATGAGCTTTCGTGTGCATGCACACTTCTTCTTCAGGTATGCATGCACACGACAGCTCATACCAAGAACAAACTCAGTTGGTCTCTAAGGTGCTACTGGAAAGAATTTTCTATTTTGTTTCGACTATGGCAGACCGACATGGCTACCCACCTGTAACTGTTTCAGGATAGTTGCAGAAACATTGCAGTAGCATCAGCCAGCATACTGGAAAGCAGAGTTTTAGTTGAAATGAACCCTAGGCACAGATTTATAATACTAAATTAGTTTTTCTTTACATGAATCAGAGCTTTGACACCTCACCCTACCTTCTGGAAAGGTGCAATTTCAGAAACTTTTTCAAGGAAGGATGGAGGTCATTTTATTTTAGGGCGTGGAGATACATTAAGAGGTGGTCTGAGGGTTTCCCTTTATTTTCTTTATTTTATTTTCTTAACTTTAAAACAGCTACTGGTCAATCTGTTGGCTTGGGATGGAGCAAAATTCCCTTTCCACTGCTTGTTTTGCTTGTCACATATTCAGAGGGGATGTTCTAGGGGGAAGTGCGGCCCTCAGTGGGGGTTGCCATTTCCCCTCTCCAGGTACCCAGAAATGACCCTGCAGGATCAAGAGAAGTGCAGTGCAATTGGTGGTAAGTTTGCCCCCACCCTCAGAATTCACCCCCAGAAAAACAAAAACAAAATCCCATTTCCCCCATCCATTTCCCCGCCCACATTGCTTGAAGAACACAGATGGTCAGCCATTGCCTACTGCATTACTTACGGTGGTGTTGCTGTTATTTCCAGTTACAGGCTGAACTCGATCAAGAATACCAAGACAAATTCAAAAGACTCCCATTGGAAATCCTGGAATTTGTTCAAGAGGCGATGAAAGGCAAAATTAGTGAAGATGGAGACCACAGCTCTGCCACTTCTCCCCTGGCATCCGATGGTGGGAAAGTCAACCACAAGCCACCGCAGAATGAGGAGCTGGAAGATAATCCAGGGAAAGTATTCGATACACCCCTCTAGCAACTCCTCCAAGGCCACATACCCAAATTACCGTGGCTCAAAAGTCCCCACCGTTTTCTCCAGGTACTCCCCTGATGTGAACAAGGCATCTTCAGATATGGGAGACATCTGTAGAGACAGCACACATTTCTAAAAGGAACGGTTGATGAGGAAAGTCTATGTTGTTTGTAAGCCTTTTTTGTTTCGTTGCCGTTTGGGGGGGGCTAGAGCAACAGGCCAGCGCTGCTGTTTCCCTGGCTATTTTGGCCAGGCCATGTGAAATTTGGAGCTTTCTGTGGGGACCAGCATGTTTTGTGAAAGTAAACCTCTCTGTGAAGCAGCAGCGGTTGAAAAAGAAATTCCGGACATTATCATAACATCCGTAGCCATTTATTTTCTCCTTTGCGCCTCGAAAGCTTGTATCATCTTGATAATTGCACTGATTTTATTTGCTTTCCAAGAACCAGTCGCTTGCGTTGCTGACAATATATCTGCTTTGAGATGTTCTGTTGAAGCCGTGGTGACTAGCGTTAACTTTCCCAGCTGTAATCACTTCAAGAAGGAGACGCGTGTTTCTATACGCTTCCTGTGTGATGTGGGTTCACATAGATGTGTACACACACACACACAAACAAACAAACATATATAAACCACTGTGTATGAACAGAGCATGCAAGTTCTCACGGGGAGCCTTCCCTTGTGGCAAAATAAAAGAAGTTTCAGGGATCAGAGCTAATATTTCAATGGGCATCTTTACGAAGCAACCTTCAAATCACAAGAATCTTTTAACTTACTACTGTATATTGTTTTCAAATATAAATGGGTGGCTCCGAGAGCATTGTTTTCAATTTATTATTTTTTGTTGCATCATGTGATCTGTTGTTGAAATGTTTTGGACTGTGGTATCTGACATGCAAACATCTCTTCCATAGTTTTCAAAAATGTATGGTATGCATGTAGGAAATGCCGTCTCCAAAATGTATATAAAACTCAGATATTTCAGAGCTGGAGAATTTGTGAAAAGAAAATAGACAGAAGGTTATGGAGGATGAAGTCATGAGTTCTGATCCTGCAATTTATTTATACTGTTAACCTTAGAAAGGTTATAGCCCCTCTAAACTCAATAGAATTACTTTGTGGAGGATATTGAAACACTAAATTTTGTTCTGATAATAATAAAGACTTAATACCTAACAGCATATATGTAGTTTGCTTTCCCTCAGGAGTTCAGTAGAAATAACTTATTTTATTTAAATGTAAGCAATAAATAGAGATCAAACTTAAGTTTCAAGTTAAATGCTAAGTGTACATAGGGAAATAAAACTTTGGCTGAACAGTATTTTTCTTCTTCTTAATTTACAACACACATGAGGAAATATAATTTAGAGGACCTAACTCTAAACAGAGACTTTCATTTTGATTTTAAGAATATGACTCCTGTCATTTATTCTACTTTTGCACTTTGAAGATCACTCTTATCAATCGTTAAATACAAAACCTGGAAGGGTCAAAGTTTAATGCTGCATTTTATAAGACAAAGGTTCAATAAATTTGTTTTAGGTTAGGGCAAGATAAAATAAATAGCAGTATTCACAACGATTCTGAGACTATTTCTTCGATGTGCTTGTATACTGCAGCTTCAAATAGTCTAGGAGAAATACTGATGAGCTTTTTAATTTATGAAATAAAAGTTAATGGTTTGAACAGAGTATATTATCAGATGTAGTTGGTTTTCAGTACATTTGTATTTGACCATTGACTGTCCTTACTTTTTTAAATATCTGTACAGTGCCCCTTTTGCAGTTGTAGTTTAGTGTGGAATATTGTATATCTTGCATTTGTTCAAACTTACAGTGATATATCATTTACCATTAATATTACTTGAAATAAAGTAAGGTAATGAAAAAAAGGAGTCTATGATGTGAGAGTCTTGTATTTGCCTTGTTAAGTGTTGAACATGTGGAAATAATATACTGTGGACATTTCTGCTTTAGAGAATAGAGCTGCATTGTATTACATCGAACTCCAACCTACACTCCTGATCTCTTCACACTACTGAGAAACTTTTTATTTGACTTTATTAGCTTCAACCAAATTTTAGTTCATAAACATCAGACATTTTGAATCTTACATGGCTGTAGGAGTTTTCTTTAATAGAACTTCAAGGGGACATAGCTTCTCTTCCTTTCAAAACTAACCTTGCTCTTGTACATTGCCAAACCCTGTATGTGATTGGCTGGTTGGAAATAGTGACTTGCTTTCAGTTAAGAAAATCCTCTCATTTACCATGTAAATAATTTCAGGTTCTCAACATTTTAGAGGCATAATTCACATTTTTTTTTTGTAAGAATCCTATGCAATTTTGTGGCATGATGTTTCTTCCACTTGTAATTTATGTGCTTTCATCACAGATCCAAATAAAATTTCTTAACACAATCTGTGTACTCTCTCTTAATTGGCCAACTTTCAAGCCTCTTGGTATCTGTTCAGCTTTCCCTGAAAAGCGCAATCTTTTATGTGTTCTCATGTGTGCAGTCTCAGTTTCTGTGGGGTTAACAATATGACCCAGCAGGCCTCACCACTTCTCCTTCACGAATTTGATGGAAGAAGTGTGCATGCACACGAAAGCTCATACCAAAAACAAACTTAGTTGGTCTCTAAGGTGCTACTGGAAGGAATTTTTTTATTTTTTATTTTGTTTTGACTATGGCAGACCAACACAGCCACCCACCTGTAACTGGACATATAGTAAAGGTAAAGGTACCCCTGACTATTAGGTCCAGTCACTGACGACTCTGGGGTTGCAGCGCTCATCTCGCTCTATAGGCCAAGGGAGCCAGCATTTGTCCGCAGACAGCTTCCGGGTCATGTGGCCAGCAGGACTAAGCCGATTCTGGCGAACCAGAACAGTGCACAGAAACTCAGTTTACCTTCCCGCCGGAATCCCCGTGACAGGGTGAGCTCCCATTGCTCTGTCCCAGCTCTTGCCAACCTAGCAGTTTGAAAGCACACCAGTGCAAGTAGATAAATAGGTACCGCTGTGGCGGGAAGGTAAACAGCGTTTCCGTGCGCTCTAGTTTCCGTCACGGTGTTCCGTTGTGCCAGAAGCTGTTTGGTTATGCTGGCCACATGACCTGGAAAGCTGTCTGTGGACAAACGCTAGCTCTCTCGGGTTGAAAGCAAGATGAGCGCCGCAACCCCATAGTCGCCTTTGAGTGGAATTAACTGTCCAGGGGTCCTTTACCTTTACCTTTTTTACGTGCTCAGAATATCTTGCCCCTGTGAGCTGGCCACCAAATTCTGCACAAGCTGTGGTTTCTGGGCCATCTTCAGAGGCAGCTCCACATATAATGCATTGCAGTAATCAAACCTGGAGGTTACCAGAGCACAGAGAGAACCAGTTAGGCTATTCCTGTACATACGGTATTCCCCCAAGCAGGGCTTGCCTTTCCATGCTATTTACCTACCAGCAACTGGTATCCAGAGGCACACTGCATTTGCATCTGGAGGGTCTATTTATCCATCCTAGCTGTTGATAGGCCAACCTGCCATGAAAGTGCCTAGCACCTTTTAGAGCCAGTTCTTATCACCAGACTTTGTGGAGGAGGATTGCTTCAATTAACTTTTATGTTGTGTGAAGGTCGTTCCTGTATCCTGAATCTATTGCTGTATTGGGGTATAATAAAATGGTCTCTTTTTTCTCAAAGCCTAGGTGTTTATACCTTAGGACAGGACCCAAAACAGCCAGTAGTGTAAACAGGCTGTGTCATTGATCTGAATAAGATATTTTTTTCTCATGTGCCAGCCAAGCATTAATCCCCTAGATGAGGAATTATGGCTGCATAATGGAGCAAACATTTTCATTCAGAGCCTGTTACTATTCTTCATCTTTTAATCTGATGTTCTGTCTGGACGCAGACAACAAATATCCCAGCACTTTTGGATATACCGGTAATTGGATTACCTCTAGGGGAAGCAAAGCAATGCTAGAGCCTTCTTCACGGTACACAATAATTTTTCTTTTAAAACAACACTTACCAACAGAAGCATCCCAAAGTCTTAATGCATCATCCTGGTGGCACATCTGAAAACCAGAATGGCTCTTAGTGCCACAATAATTGATAAATGCCATTATACTCTTTAGTCAATGCAGCAATAAAGGACTAGCAAGACACTTGTGCAATTTCATAGGCACTAAGAATTGAGGGCATGAGCTGATCTAAGGTTTATATCATTGTGATGGCCAAAACACACACATTAGGTCTCTTATCTTCCCATACGAAGGAATGGGGAACCTACAACCCTCGCAGGTTGCTGCTGAAAACCAGATATCAACCAGCCCGACTGTTCGCCTCAACATAGTTCCATCCATATTTCAGACATTGTGATATATCACAATGTTTAGCTGGTAATATATCGTGATGTTGAAAACCAGATATTGCCCAGCCCTACTCCCCATCCCTGCAAGAAACCATTAGAAATTGCCACATAATATGGAGCAGTCACACCCACTTCTGGTCACATCCACCTGGGATAGCTCAATCGATAGAGCATGAGACTTAGGGTTGTGGGTTCAAGCCCCATGCTGGGCAAAAGATTGCTGCATTGCAGGGGGTTGGACTAGAGCAGTGTTTTTCAACCACTGTTCCGCGGCACACTAGTGTGCCGCGAGATGTTGCCTGGTGTGCCGTGGGAAAAATTGAAAAGTAATTATAAAATACTTTCTTTGTGTTTATTTGATTCCTATTCAAGAGAATTACTTTATATATAGTCAATATAGGCACAGAGTTAAATTTTTTAACATTTTCTAATGGTGGTGTGCCTCGTGATTTTTTTCATGAAACAAGTGTGCCTTTGCCCAAAAAAGGTTGAAAAACACTGGACTAGAGGACCCTCATGGTCCTTCCCAACTCTACAATTCTATGGACTCAGTTACACTAATAACAAAACCGTGATTTGAATGCACTATAAACATGCAACACCAGATGGCGAAAGAGAGCAGAAAATTTAAAAAATGAGATTTTCCATAGGGATTTTTCCCTATAACTATTTAATTTCTGACTTATTTATAGCAAACCTCCCCCCCCCATGATTCTTTTATTCTACTTCTGCCCTACAGCCCTCAAAGGACTGGTCAAAGGTGAAGACTGCTTGAAAAGGATAGCCCCCTCTGCCCTGCATAACTTTAAAATATCAATCATTGCTGGGGGGGAAATTGTTATGTCCCTCCTCTGATAGGTTTCAGGTGAGTTAGGCTGTGCACCTGCTGTATGTTTAAATCACATTTGAGGCACATGTGGACAGTGTAAGAAACTCAAGTCTTTAGTTTGCTGAGGGTTGCTGGGAACTGTAACTCTGAGAGAAGTCAACGACAGTGCCAAGAATTCTTCAAGGAAAATAACTTGCTTTGGATGAGCTTTAAAGAGAGGTAACCTTTTTTTGTTGATGTTTATAACCACCCTCTATATTTGCTTTGTGTATGCAGTTCCCACTGGGGACAATGAGATGCTGCCTTTGGAATGTGTGCATAGGAATTTCAGTATTGCAACCCTGCCGTTGTCTTTCTTTCCTCTCACATTAGCAGCAATTTTAAACATCCCGAACCTGCCAAGTTTTATCATTCTATAGAGGTGGTACTTGTTTCTAACTTCTGTACATGCTTTATGGTTTGATGTGTATGTGTTTTAAGGGTTTTGCGTCTGAATCTTTTCCGACGTTTATTAACTGCCCTGGACTCTATTTCAGACAGAGCGGTGATGTAGAAATTAAATAAAGTCAGTGTGAAGTTCTTGGTTGACTGGGCACCCATAATGAATCTGGATCTCAGCTCAGCCCCAAACAGGTTCATTTATAATACTTCCCCGGAGGATGTAAGGGAGTTAGTAAATGTGTGCATTAGGGAGACTTGCATAATTCAATTTCTTTGAACTGGGATTAGAGCATCATAATGTTGAAACAGGACAGAATGTATTTATTAATAATAATAATAATAATAATAATAATAATAATAATTTTTATTTATACCCCGCCCTTCCCAGCCAAAAAACTGGGCTCAGGGCGGCTAACATCAATTAAAATCACAGCAAAAAAAAACATAAAAACGATCAATTTAAAATAACAGATTAAAATACAAATTTAAAAATCCAATTAAAACTGCAGGTCTCAATTTCAAAATAACCCACCAATAAAAAATGAAGCGTAAATATTAAACAGAAACCAACCCAAAGGCCAGGTGGAACAGCTGGTGAACAGCCAGGTGAAAATATGTGAAATGAACATTGATTGGAAATAAACTGTTATGTCCTTTCCCTAGCCTAGCAGGTGTTTACGAGAGAGGGTGTGCCATTTAAAAAAGAAAGTAGCCTCCAAGAATGGGTTAAACTAGAATGACACCCTCAGTTTGCTCTCATAAGAATGGAGAAAAAAGCCCTGTTCAGCATCCTGTTCTCACAGCGGCCAACCATATTTCTTAGAATCATAGCATTGTAGAGTTGGAAGGGACCCTGAGGATCATCTAGTCCAGCCCCCTCCAATGCAAGAATATACAGCTGTCCCATATGAAGATCGAACCTGCAACCTTGGGGTTATCAGCGCCATGCTCTAACCAACTGAGCTATCCAAGTTTGCCTAGGGGAAGTCCGCCACACCACTCTTGCTTGTTATTCCAAGCAAGCTAATATTCAGAGCCATGCTGCCTTCAAATGTAGTAGCCATTGATAGCCCTAACCTCCATGAATTTGTCCAATTGTCTTTCCAAAGTACCCAAATTAGTGGACCTCGCTTCATTTAGTGATAGTGAATTGCATAGTTAAACCATGTCCTATGTGAAAAAGTACTTCTGGCCTGAATTGTCCAACATTCAGCTTCACTGACTGGCTCCAGTTTCTAATATTATGAGAGAAGGAGGGAGGCTTTTCTATGTTCACTTTCTCCTTTCCATCGCAAATTTTTTACACTTCCTTCATGCTCCCCCCTCTGCCCTCTTACTCACTGTGCCTCCCCCCCCCAAACTAAACAGTCCCAAATGTTGTAAATCTTTCTGCACAGGAGAGATGTTCCAGCCCCATTATCACTTTGGTTGCCCTTTTCAAACCCTTTCCAACTCTACAAACTCCTTTTCGGGATGCAGCAACCAGAACTGTTTACAGTATTACTCCTAGTGTCTTGGAGTATAATAGATTTGTATAAAGCCATTATGATGAAAATCTTGACCTTTCATCTGACAATCATCTGCTCATGGAGCAAATCAAAATGGGTTCCCCTTTCATACTGTGCCAGAATTGCTAAGCTTTGTCTTCAGCCTTCATTCTGTGTGTGTGTGTGTGTGTGTGTTGCATTGTACGCTGTGTTTTGAAGAAATGATGTATCATCTGATCTTGAGCTAGTTCTCAAATACATGTCTTTTGTGCCACTTGACAAGCCCCTCTGTCATCAGAGTAATTTTAAAATGTTAACCGCTCTTGAGTTTGCTTAGGGTGGGTCTTACATTTAAAGGCCGTTCCCAATATGTTTGTGTTGCAGTTCTTCCCCAGAAATGAATTGTTTCTTAGGTTTGCAGAAGAGGGAGAAGCCCGAACTGCTGTGGTTTTAAACTTACATATTTACAATGCTCAGGAGACAGTAGGGTGGGTGGTGAACTTTGTTGACCGACCTTTCTATTGTCCTTAAAAAAAGAGTATAAAGTGGGGGCTGATGACTATTGGAACTGTTGGTTCAGGGCTAATTAGATTCATCCAGTCAAGTTTAATTAGATAGATCAGGATTGGGGAACCTGTGCCCTGCCTTCAGATGTTGATGGACCATCATGCCTAAAAATAGGCGATGCTGCCTGGGTCTGGTAAGAATGGGATGTCCAGCAACACCTGGAGGTCCCTTGAGACAGATACTAGATAAGCCAAGTATTTGACTCTTTTTCTGTTGTGTCGAGCAAATTCCGGTTGAATGGCAGGGGCATCCTGTCCCGTTTCACTGCATGAGGTTTAATGGGAAGGTCATCTTCTAAATTTAAGTGTAAACAAGCCTGTGCTGTCTGCGGTTATCTAGCAGTTGCAACATTTTGGCTTTGGGGTGGAAAAGCAACATTATCGGGCCTCGCACGACTGAACTTTCTGCCATTGTTTCAAAAGTGCACATGTTCTCGTGTCCAGACACAATGACACATTAAGAAAAAAACTGCTGATTGCCTCCAAAGTCTTTCACATCCCATTATGGCAGAAACTAGTTAAATCCCAAGCACTTTTCTCTGTTTTATTTCTCTGCCAAGAAACGAGAGTGTATCTACCAAATGAATTTGCTCGGTGGGGATGTGGAGTATTTCTAGGAACCTCTTTCACAAATTCTGCTCACTGCCACTTTCCAGGACTGTGAAACTGCAGCTCCTGCCAAACACTTGATGGCAACGTATTGTGTTTCTGCTTTCAATAAATGTGATGACAAGTTTCACAAACCTTTCATTGTGCCTTAATGCAAATCTTCCGGGGAAAACCCTGATATGTTTTCATTCTGACGCCTGTGACAAGTCTGTTTCCCATGGGAAAGAAAGATAAGTGGCATTATGCATTACTGAGATTTAGTGATTAGGGGAAGCTTAACCAAACTGCGATAGATATTGAGATCTGATTTCAGTATATAACTCTATTGATCCAAGTAAAATTTCAGCACTGCCCCTTTGAATGGTACCTCTTTGTAGCACTTTTAGAATTCAGAGGAGTATGATCATTTCTCTTCCAAGATTAACAGGGCAATTCTATACATGTCTAAGTCTGGTTGCATTCAAAGGTTAGCAGCCCCAGGATGCAATCCTAACCATGCTTACTTGGTAACACCCATTGAGTTTCATGGGCTTTCTGACTGATTTCCTTTTATGTAGATACAGCTGTACCTTGGATCCCAAACGCCTTGTGACTCAGAACGTTTTGGCTCCTGAGCGCTGCAAACCCAGAAGTGGGTTTTCCGGTTTGCGAACATTCTTTGGAAGCCAAATGTCCAACGCGGCTTCCACGGCTTCCGATTGAGTGCAGGAAGCTCCTGCAGCCAATAGGAAGCCGCCCCTTGGTTGTCAAACATTTTCGGAAGTCGAATGGACTTCCAGAACTGATTCCATTTGACAAACAAGGTGCGGCTGTGTATGTAAAAATGGGGATCTATGTCACAGTGATTTAAGCAGGGCCTCTTCCACCTGTGAGGCAACCATCTCTGTCAGCAGGAACCACAGGGGCAACAGATTTGGCCACCAAGGAGTCCATTGCCTACTGCAGGTGCCGCCACAGTGGCAGCAATGGCTGTGAAACACTAATTGGAAGCCAGAGCTTCCACCTCTTCAGCGATGCCACCTCTACAGCAGTCTCTCTGCGAATAGGAGGCACTGTTGTTCTCCTCCTACCCCTAGGGAGGAAATGGCGGGGGGCTGCCCTCTGGAGTCTCCTGGGCTCCTCACCTACCTTCAAATGTCAGACAAGGTTGATTTCATTCCCTCCCCTTTGTTCCTGATTTAGATCCTTGTTCTCCTCTTGTTCCTGATGTAGATCTCCACTCACCTCCCTCCCCCCCCCACCATACCATTTTGTGGTTTGCTTCTTGGGCCCACCCTGGATTGCAAGTGTCGCATTTCAGTGGGGTGTACTTTCAATCAGTTTTGCTTCAGATCACATTCTCTGTTAGCATGCCTGAATTATTATTATTATTTGGTGGTATGAAGCACAGACCGAGGAGGACTAGCCAAGGAGATTAAATGTCTAATTTTGGAGGACATCCACTTCAAGTTAATGGGAGTCCAGTCATGGCACTGGAGCATAATTGAACAGCTAATGAATTGATAGAGGTCTGGCTCTTACTCTGTGTGTTTGGACTCCCAACTCCCCTCAGCCAGTGGTCAAGGGGCTGCTGGGAATTGTAATTCAGCAGCATCATTCCACATGGCTTTGCATTACATCACTGTATGTCCCATTGTAAGTTTTCTCTTTGTCTTCCCGAAAGAGAGGTTTGTCATTGCTTCTCACATGAAGATAAATGTTAAAAACATAGGGCTTTTCCAGCTGAAAGTAAACTTAGTGTTTCACCTTCTGGCCACCAGTAGAGTTGCCCTTGAAGTCAGAGGAGCATCCTTTTGTGGCTTCATGGCCGGCAGAGATTCAGCAGGACCAGCATATTTTCTTGACATTGAAGCTCATTGACGGTGCTGCTGGTGAAATCCTACCTGGCTAAATTCTCCCTGCATTGCAGCTCCTTTAGGCTACGGATTCCTCTAGGCCGGGAGCTGAAAAGCATAAGACTGCAAAGAGTTGAGCTAGATTTATGGCCAGAGCTCCTGCATGTTTACTCAGAGAAAAGTAAAGTGACAACTGGCCATATGGGCTGAGACTGATGAGGGTTGGAGTCCATCAAGAGCTGGAGGTCCACAGGTTCTGTATTCCAGACGTAAATGGCTTGGTGTGATTATAGGACAAAACAATGAAGTATTCTGGCAGTCAGAGCTGCACAGTTTACATGCATCTGAAGGGGCTTTAAGGTCAACCGAAGCTCTGTTGCTGACCTGAGAAGGAAACGAACATATATAGAAGTTTTAGAGAGCAGGGTGGGATAGCTGACAGTAAACAGCAGGTCCAAAAAATCCTTTATAGACTAGTAATAATAATACCCTGCCCATTTGGCTGGGTTTCTCCATCCACTCTGGGCAGCTTCCAGCACACACCTACACTAATAAAGTGCAAGTGTCTCTGCGTCCAGTCCCTGTGTCTGTGGGATTGCGCTACTGCGCATGTGCCTCACGGACAGCCGTTGGGACTTGGAACGCAGAGACACCTGCACGGGCGGCCTTGAGTCGCAACCAGCCTATGGGGTGTGTGTGTGTGTGTGTGTGTGTTTCAGTTTAAAAAATCAATTGCAGGGGAAACGGGGAGGGAGGGAGAGAGAGAGAGAGAGAGAGAGAGAGAGAGAGAGAGAGAGAGAGAGAGAGAGAGAGACCCGAACTGCTAGTCTGCGTGCAAGTGGTTTTTATTACTTTTTTTTTTTAAGGGCCTCGGGAAGCGCAGCGGCTCCTTCATCTCCTCCCCCCCCCCCGAGGTAAAAAAGCGGGCAAGAGGAGCCTTTAAAAACTCTTCTCTCTCGACCCACAACCGACACCTCCCCGCTGCTGCTGCTGCCGCCCTCCTCCTCCTCTTTCCGGGTCTCGCCCAGGCAGCTGGCGGAGGAGGAGGAGAGCCGGCAGCGAGGGAGGGAGGCCGGTCTGCTGAGGCGAGACTGGCGGCGGCGGCCGCGCTGAGGGGAACGCACCGTTCTAGCGCCCGTTAATTTAACGGGTTTAATGTACTAGTAAAAATATACTAAAACATCAAACATTAAAAACTTCCCAATACAGGGCTGCCTTTAGACGTTTTCTAAAAGTTGTGTAGAGCTTTATCTCCTTGACATCTGGTGGGAGGGTTTCCCACAAGGAGGGTACCACTGCGAATAATACCTGAATGAGCGTCTCCACCCCCATCATTCAGCCCGGACACTGAGGTCCAGTGCCGAGGGCCGTCTGGCGGTTCCCTCACTGCAAGAAACAAAGCTACAGGGAACCAGGCAGAGGGCCTTCTTGGTAGTGGCACCCGCCCTGTGGAACGCCCTCCCTTCAGATGTCAAAGAGATAGACAACTACCAGACATTTAGAGGACATCTGAAGGCAGCCCTGTTTAGGGAAGCTTTTAATGTGTGATATTTTAATGTATTTGATTTTTGTTGGAAGCCGCCCAGAGAGGCTGGGGAAATCCAGCCAGATGGGCGGGGTACAAATAATAAATATTATTATTATTAATAAGAAGGCCCTCTGCCTGGTTCCCTGTAACTTCTCTTCCTGGTTCCCTGTAACTTCACTTCTCACAGTGGAGGAACTGCCAGAAGGCCCTTGGAGGAGGACCTCAATGTCCAAGCAGAATGATGGAAGTGGAGACACTCCTTCAGGAGCTGAGGCCATTTGAGGCCTTAAAGGTCAGCACCAGCACTTGGAATTGTGCTCGGAAACATAGAAGCATTTCCACACCTGCACCGTAGCTTTTCAGGTTTCCTTTTCCTGACAATCGTTTTGGAATACCGGTATATGGTAAGGTAAAAGGTAAATGAACCCTGAAGGTATGAAGGAGGATGAACTCAAAGTCCTCCTGGTTCTGTGGAGTGCAAGGGAGTGGAGTCCTAATGTGACATCTTATCTCAACTGGGCTTCTCCGTGGCATTTCCTCCAAGTTAGACATCCAAAGGCTGCCTCAAGGAAACAGACAGGATCAACGATAATAATAATAAAAAGCACAGCTTTTATTTATGCCTTTAAAACCGTCATAGACTTAAATAGCTTCACTTTTCAGCCATCACAGATGGGACTGCAACAGCAACATAAACAGTGTGTTCTGAATAAGCGCAGATGAACTCACGAGTGCCAACTTTGTGGGCTGCGGGATTTTTTTCGCACATCTCCCTCTCCAGGCTTGATGCTCAACAAGAGCTCAAACTGTGTTACAGCCATCTGACAACAATTGGCGCGTAGGCGGAAGAAATGTATCCAACATGCCAGTTTCCCATCCTTCTGCAGAAGCATATTGTGGGAGTCCACCTTAAATCACAAACGCTTTCCATTGGCTTGCAACAGTGCTCTGCTTCGGTGCCAGGACTTCAGGGTTGGCCCGAGATATTTTGGCACCTGAGACAACCCACAAAATGGCACACCCCCCTCCCCACCAGGGGAGAAGCACTGAATGAATATCTAAATCAGGAACGGGGAAGGGGAAGGGGGATAAAGATCTACATCAGAATCTGCTGCCCCTGTAGATCCTGCCACCCGAGGCAGTTGCCTCAGCTTGCCTCATGGGTAGGTCAGCCCTGCAGGAGTTGCAGGAAAAGCCTCAGAACTCTTACTTGGACACTAGTTCAAAGCATCCTGCTATATCCACAGCTGAAGCTGACTTCTATATTTTTACCCAAATGTTCTCCACAGGACTAGCTTGTTTACTGTCTTGAATTTCTGTGCAGGTGTACACATTTATGACAAATACTGTTCACCCCCCTCCTTTACCGTTACCATTGTGCCCTTCAATTGCTTCTTTCCAAGCCACGGAGTTGTCCCACCAAGCCTCAATTGTACTAATCAATTTATACAGTTATCGTGACATGTTCCTTGGCCTTCTAGGTGCTCTTGTTGACATTATCTTCTTCCATTTCCTTGCCGGACCCTTTTCTTTCACAGGCTTGGTGACTCATGTGTCATCTGAAAGCCCCGTCGCATTGCAATGTGACATCCGCTATAGCTGGAACCGACTGAATCGTTGCCAGCTATTTCTATTCAGGCAGGCATGTGTTGTCCTTAAACCCATGTATGACTGTAGTTAAATAACAATTTATCAAATGTCCCTGTTTATTGCAGAGGTTTTACATAGAAGATGAATCCTGTCCCTGAAATTTTCATTGATAGTCGGACATTATTATATATCCTGCCTCAGAGGCCCAGTGCTGGCCTGAAGAGGAATCTGGCCAGGTGTTGCAACACTTGCCTGGTCTGAGGAGCTTTTCCATCATCCTTGGAGTCTGACATTGATTCCCCTAGAGCAGGGGTGGGAAACACACAGTCTTCCAGATACTGTGGAGCTCCAAACCCCATCCGCCTCGGCCAGCACATCAGCTAGCCAGGAATGATGGGAGTTGTAGTCCAGCAAATATCAAAAGCACCATATATTCTCTGTCCCTGCCCTGAAGTCTCTCCTGCACTAAAATTCAAAATTCAAAATAAAAAAAATCCTTCCAGTAGAGACCAACTAAGTTTGTTCTTGGTATGAGCTTTCGTGTGCATGGAACCATAAAGAAGACTGATCGCCAAAGAATTGATGCTTTTGAATTATGGTGCTGGAGGAGACTCTTGAGAGTCCCATGGACTGCAAAAAGATCAAACTTATCCATCCTTAAAGAAATCAGCCCTGATTGCTCACTGGAAGGGCAGATCCTGGAGCTGAGGCTCCAGTACTTTGACCACCTCATGAGAAGAGAAGACTCCCTGGAAAAGACCCTGATGTTGGGGAAGATGGGAGGGCACAAGGAGAAGGGGACGACAGAGGATGAGATGGTTGGACAGTGTTCTCGAAGCGACTGGCATGAGTTTGGCCAAACTGCGGGAGGCAGTGGAGGATAGGGGTGCCTGGCGTGCTCTGGTCCATGAGGTCATGAAGAGTCAGACACGACTGAACGACTGAACAACAAGAACAACAACAAAAAGTTTGTTCTTGGTATGAGCTTTCGTGTGCATGCACACTTCTTCAGATACAGATTTCATGTGCGTGCACACGAAAGCTCATACCAAGCACAAACCTAGTTGGTCTCTAAGGTGCTACTGGAAGGTTTTTTATTTTTTATTTTATTTTATTTTATTTTGACTATGGCAGACCAACACGGCTACCTACCTTTAACTGCTCTAAAATTCTGCAGGGGGATTCATTTGCAGAATGCGCATTCACCAGAATGTGGCAGCTAGACTGGTGACATGGAGTGGCCGCCGAGACCACATAACACTGGGCCTGAAAGACCTACATTGGCTCCTGGTACGTTTCCGAGCACAATACAAAGTGTTGGTGCTGACCTTTAAAGCCCTAAACGGCCTCGGCCAAGCATACATGCAGTAGCATCTCCACTCCCATTGTTCAGCCTGGACACTGAGGTCCAGCTCTGAGGGCCTTCTGGCGGTTCCTCCCTGAGAGAAGTGAAGCTACAGGGAACCAGGCAGAGGGCCTTCTCGGTAGTAGCACCCGCCCTGTGGAACGCCCTCCCATCAGATGTCAAGGAAACAAAGAACTATCTGACTTTTAGAAGAAATCTGAGGGCAGCCCTGTTTAGGGAAGTTTTGAATGTGTGATGTTTTATTGTGTTTATAATATCCTGTTGGATATTATAGACTACAGGCCCTTTCCTGCCCACCCAGCAGTTCGAAAGCATGTCAAAGTGCAAGTAGATAAATAGGTACCGCTCCAGAGGGAAGGTAAACGGTGTTTCCGTGCGCTGCTCTGGTTTGCCAGAAGCAGCTTTGTCATGCTGGCCACATGACCCGGAAGCTGGCTCCCTCAGCCAATAAAGCGAGATGAGCACCGCAACCCCAGAGTCGTCCGCGACTGGACCTATCGGTCAGGGGTCCATTTACCTTTACAGGCCCTTTAAATACTGCAAACGGCAATCCCAGGGGGTGAAGCCCTGCCAGACTCTTTAAGGCTTTAGAGGGCTAAGCCTTTGCCGGGGCAGCTTCTTCTCAATCTCAGCTAGCAGGGTCTGTACTGGTGGATGAAGTTCTATATAACATGTCGGAAGAAAAAAAGAACCCGGAATGTAGCCATAAGTCCATTCCCACACCATCACTCCTTTGCTAAATTTAGCCAATAAGCATGATTATTAACCCGCACCTTGAAAAACTGAAGCTGTTTCCGCCCCTTCCTTTTTAAATTCCAGCCCACATTTTGCCCGACATTTTATACCCCTACATTTGCCTGCTATCCAATTCTCTTCCAGCTCCATCCAATCCCTTGGCATTTGGTGCAAAGTAACAGCAACAAAAACACATTTAGGCAGCAACACTTTTTAGAGTGCTGGTTTAACTTACCCCTGAGGAAATAATGGAGAAGCGATTGAATGGCTCGACCTCTCTTTTCAAGTTCACTTGATCCACATTCCAAGTACTCTGTGTCCCCAAAGGAAATCGGACAATAAGGCTGCAATCCTACATCTGGAACTTCCCTGGCAACTGAGCTCCGTGGAACTAAAGGCGACTTACTTCCAAGTAGACGTGTGGAGGTTTGCGCCTGTCTGCAGGTGACACTAACTGTGCTGCTTGTCATCACATTTTCACGTTTCATTTAATTGCACACATGGGAGTGATGTTCATTGGGAACCCATGCACTGCTGGGGAGGTTTAACACACCCACAACCACAATGAAAAGGAGAGTTGGACCTTTCTCCCTAAGTTCCAGTTACAGGTAGGTAGCCGTGTTGGTCTGCCATAGTCAAAACAAAATAAAAAATGAAATAAAAAATTCCTTCCAGTAGCACCTCAGAGACCAACTTAAGTTTGTTCTTGGTATGAGCTTTCGTGTGCATGCACACTTCTTCAGATACTTCAGGTACTTCTTCAGATACTGAAGAAGTGTGCATGCACACGAAAGCTCATACCAAGAACAAACTTAGTTGGTCTCTAAGGTGCTACTGGAAGGAATTTTTTAATTTTTTAATTTTTGTTCTTTCTCCCTAAGTTTAACTACAGCATGAGGCAATCACACCCATGGGGAGGGTTAAACGGCATCACCTCTGCCTGGAACCAAAAGTTGAAAATAATATGATTGCAAGTGAAGCAGATAGACCCTGAATCAGCTCCATTAAAAGACCACAAGTTGCATGAAACTACCCTGAATCCATTTTCAGAGCCTCCAAGTGTCCCTATTTTCTAGGGATGTCCCTGATTTAGAGAAGCCATCCCAGTTTCTGATTTGATCCTGCAATGTCCCACTTTTCCTTAGGATGTCCCTATTTTTATCGGAGAAATGTTGGAGGGTATGGAGTTATCCAACCCCAGAGCCGTCTGAAGGCAATGCTGTATAGGGAAGGTTTTCTTTGTGTGTGTTTTTTAAATGTTTAATGTTTTTATATATTTTGGAAGTTGCCCAGAGTGGCTGGGGCAAACCAGTAAGACGTGTGAAGTATAAATAGTAAAATTATTCCAGTTACAGGTGGGTAGCCGTGTTGGTCTGCCATAGTCAAAACAAAATAAAATAAAAAATTCCTTCCAGTAGCACCTTAGAGACCAACTAAGTTTGTTCTTGGTATGAGCTTTCGTGTGCATGCACACTTCTTCAGTATCTGAAGAAGTATCTGAAGAAGTGTGCATGCACACGAAAGCTCATACCAAGAACAAACTCAGTTGGTTTCTAAGGTGCTACTGGAAATAATTTTCTATTTTGTTTAGTAAAATTATTATTATGAGATGGGACGTCCCTATTTTCATCAGAGAAATGTTGGAGGGTATGCATTTTTCTGGCTGATAGGGATGATCTTGGTCCATTTTTCTTCCCCCTTTGCTCTCTGCATAAGCAAAACATCTCAGAACGCCCAGCTTGAAAAGACACTAAGCAAACACACCAGCCTTTCTTTCCATGGTGCTTCCTGCTTGCATTATTAAGTTTACCTCCTGGAGGGACAACAGAGAAACCATCAATATATGCGAAGTTGAAAATGTAAGCGCCGTCTGATGCTGCCAGCTCATAATTCTCACTTGTAGTGATTCTCAGTTTCCAACTGACCTTTGAGATACCAAATTCAATTACTTGGCTGGACCAGATTGAAGACCCTCTAGAGTTTCCAACCATGAGTTATAGCATAATGATTATACTGTGGCCCACATAGCAGCGTTAATTGCAACTGTCGATGGTAGCATCCATAAACCCTGAGCCAGGTGTTTTATAGCATATACTGTGCTCCTGATATATAGCAATGATATTCTTATTGGTATTTACTGGCATTGCTGACGGGATTCATTCCATGCTCCTGCCAAAGACCTAAATTACCCATTCTGGAAAATAACAGCATGTGCTCTTTTGTGCCTTTCTAAGAATGCGCTCTTACTTTTTCCACCATTTACATCTCCCGAATTGAGTTCCAGACTCACTCATGTTCAGGAATAAGATAGCTCAGCTGGTAGAGTCTGAGACTCTTAATCTCAGGGTCGTGGGTTCAAGGCCCACATTGGGCAAAAAGATTCCTGCATTGCAGAGGGGTGGACTGGTTGATCCACACAGTTACTTCCAACTCTGCAATCCTATGAAATCATGGAGATAGGATGCCCCCCTACATTATGTTCTCAAGATGTCTGTAGGGAATATTAGTTTACCACCCAACCCGATAAATCAGCACTCTGACAAAAGAGCAGTTACCATTGGGAGAAGAGTATGATGCTAGGAGGTTGTCACCATGCTCCAGGGATCTACAGTTTTTTTTTTCCCTGGCCAAGCTTTTCTTCTTTGAGGGAGTGCCCCACTAGCCTGCGAGGAAAATTCAGGTGCCATCCCAGCTATGTGAAAGCACTCTTCATCGCGGAAAGGATAGGCAGGCATCAAGTCCATATGACATAGAGAGACAATCTTGCAGGACTCGGAGGGCAGTCCAAACATCCACTGGTGAGCAGTGGGCCTCCTCCATTGCCTGATGAGAGGTGAAATTTACATTTGAGAGGATGGAAGAATGAGAGAGAGAGAGAGAGAGAGAGAGAGAGAGCGAGAGAGAGAGAGAGAGAGAGAGAGAGAGAGAGACTCCTCTCTGGTCCAGGGCACTTTCTCTTTAAAGCTGTGGGCATTGTGATCACAACATCAGTGTGAGGTCACAATGGCCAACCTCTCCCCTTCAGGCAGGGAGCAACAGCATAGGACCCTTCAGCTTATGAAAGACTTGAAGGAAGAGCTTATGTTGTTATCCAGTTAGCAGTTCCTCATAGCTGATGCTAGTTTACATGTAAGTGTTTTTATAATCATAGCACTTGTTTAATGAAAAAGGTAGCAAATGCTTTCTAATATTTTCTTCAATTCTTTGGCTGCTAAGCTGTACTCTCTTTTCAAGTCAGTTTATATCTTGACTGTGTGTGTGTGTGTTTATTAATATATGACATCTTCAGATTCATTACTGTGGCTTGTGTAAGTAATGACTGAAAGTCTGCTCAGCAAGCAAAAATGTATTTACCTTAAGCTTTTATTTTCCCAGCAACGTAGCATATGGTCAATGGGTGGACCTTGTTATAACTGCTACGTAAATATTAGCTAGGCTTGAGTTTAGAGGGAGTACTCACAAGCTTAGCCACGTCTAGTTGCAACATATTTATAGCTGTCAAAACAAAAGGAAATATGAAACCATCAAGACATAAAATGGACTCTTCATTTTTCTTAGAAGATCTAAACAAAACTGGTTATAAATGCAATTAAGGCTTCAAAGTATGTTTAAAAAGTTGCTCATGAGAATCGCCTCAAGCTTTAGCTACCCTGCTTCATAGGCCTTTTGTACCTGAAGTTCTCAGGTACCATACCCTTTTGCTTTCTGTCTTCTCCAAACTCCCCCTCCTCCCCCTCCTCCTCCTCCTCCTCCTCCTCCTCCTCTTCTTCTTCTTCTTCTTCTTCTTCTTCTTCTTCTTCTTCTTCTTCTTCATCCCAGAGATGGAGAACCTGTAGCCCTCCAGGTGTCATTGGACTTTCATCAGCCCCAGCCACCATAACTGGTGGGCAGGCTTGATGGGACGTGCAGTCCAATGACATCTGAGGGGCTCCAGGTTGCCCACTCCTGCTTTACCATTCTTTCCTCATTTCACTTCCTGTTTCTCACTTCCTTTAGTCACCTGGTCCTTTATCTCCCAGGTTCTCTTCCTACCTGGTTCCTCATCCTTTATATCATCCTGCATCTTAGAAACACCACACAATCCCCTGTGTCCCCATGCTCAGTATGCTGTCATCTTCTGGCTAATTAGACCTTTGAATTTATTCACAGATGGCATGTGTGAGGGATCCTATCCCCGATCCCTCCCCTTCAATGCTTCCCCAACAGTGACTCTCCCTAGGTTTCACTGACGACTAGAATGATTCCTAAAGTGTTCATATGGGAGATGTCTCTGGGGTACCTCAGGGCTTAACATTTGAAAACCACTTGCCACCTATGGGATCTCCCTCCCAGGGTTCCCAACTACTGCAGTTTGCCTTCCCTTTAGGCAACTGCGTGGCACCTTTGGCTTCACTGTCCAGCCCTCCGTATGACAGGAGAATAAGCAAACCGTTTCCTCTTCCACAGGAAAACTTTGTTCTCTCCTCTTAGTCACACCTCTTAAGGTACTGATACACTGCCAGAGTCAACGAACGTTGAAACACATTTAACTTTATTAGGTAACTTGAAAACATGGATGTCCAGGGTTATTACTGTTACAAATCTTCTTCTCATGTAATTCAGTTTGGTTATAATATAGCAATGGTAAAGACCTTTCCTCCCATCCCCCAAAGCCTAACCTCTCATTATCTCTCTCCAACCCTTTAACCCTCCTGACCAACTGCCATTCTCCCCTTTTTAAAGGGCGAAAAGTCCCGCCTCCTGCGAGTGAGCCGCCAGTCACATAGAGTGTATGTTAACTCCTAACACGCTGGGCTCCTGACCATACCCTGCCTCAGGGCAGATCCGTTACAGCATGCTGTTTTGTAAAGAATTGCCCTTTCCCCATAGCTGTTAAAAAATGTTTGTGAACATTCCGTGGTATCAGACAGATCAGTCAATGGTCAGGGTTTGCAGATGTGTGATATTCAGTTTTGCATTTATTGTATATGTTTATGGAACCCTTCCTATTAAAGTAATGCAATTTAAGGTTTTAGTTTCCTAAAAGTTAATGTCATTAGACAGCTGGGCAGCCTGGCGATAGCGTTTTTAGAGTGCCAGTTCTATTGCACAATCATCATCCCTCAATATAATTAGCTGGTACTTTTGGCTTTAGCAACCTCTCATCTTTTATGCTTTCTGCAACCCTGAAATTACTAGCACAGTAATTGAAGATGCAGCATCGTCCAAAAGAAGTGTGGCATCCAAATATAAATTGAGGACATTATTTTAGGGTACCAAGGGAGGAGTTCTTGTTACACGGCATCATTACTGACATCCAGGTATGCTGGAGAGCAGCCAGTTTGATACCAGAGTGCAAAGATTGCTTATTAAAAGTAAAGGTGAGAGAAACTGGGTCTGTATTTTTAGAAGGTGTCAAAAATGCTAATGGCAAAAGACATCTGGAGGGAACAATTTTTTTAAAACCATGTACACCAAATATATGCTGCAGGACTCTTTAAGGCAGTATCATCTTTGTGCAGCAGGAAATAGAAAGTTTGGGCTAAGGGGGTATTAGTCATCAAAGGACTCCAGGTAGAATTTCTTTTGACTATAGATCAGGCGATGCAGTGCCTCTATTTAAACCCAACTAGTTGAACATTGATTCACAAAAGCGGCAGCCTGGTTTTTGCCCTAAAAGTTCTGTTACTCATACTGTGACTTGGGGAATCATGACCTGTGGAATTCACCTAATTCCAATTGTCACTTCTGTGAACAAAACTGCTGCTTTTCTGATAACTTCTTCCCCTAGGCAGATCCCAAAGCTTTTTTATGACAGCTCTGCATTGGTATTGATTTCCAAGTTGCAGTATAAAAACGTGAAAGGTCCTTTTCTTTTCACACTTTCAGTTCAATTAAGAGTGAATCACTCTTGGGGGTGTGTGTGTGGAATGCAAGGCAGTTTATTTGCCCTTGTAAACAAAAGCAGCAAAAGGTTAGAAAAATTCCACTGAAATTGATGGGTAGCGCTCAAGGCTGCAGTCCTGCACATGCTTCAGAATAAACTACACTGGTCTAAGTGGGACATATAGAAGATTGTCCTGCCATGGTCACAACTTCACCCTAGAGTAGAAATGGGTCACCAGGTGGGGAGGAGCCATCACACTAGCTTCTTGGCATGTGGGCCACAGTTGATTACCAGGAGGGAGAGGAGGAGTTTGGCGCCGTGAGGATGCAGCAGCAGAGTCACGGCACCGACCTCTTGGGCCCTCTCTCTCTCGAGCACGGCCATCTTTGCTTGACCTCCCTTACGTCATCATCTGACAACTCTACTCCTAAGTCCAACTCTGTGAACCAGGAGACACCATCAATGCAATCATGTCCCCTCTTCCTATCTCGGGGATTCCCCCAAAATGAATTGCCTGTCCCTAACTTGTTGATAGGCAATTAAATATTCAATGAAAATGAATATTTAATTGCCTGTCTCTATCTTGTTGATAGGGACGCGGGTGGCGCTGTGGGTTAAACCACAGAGCCTAGGGCTTGCTGATCAGAAGGTCGGCGGTTCGAATCCCCACGACGGGGTGAGCTCCCGTTGCTCGGTCCCTGCTCATAGCCACCTAGCAGTTCGAAAGCACATCAAAGTGCAAGTAGATAAATAGGGTCCGCTCCAGCGGGAAGGTAAACAGCGTTTTTGTGCGCTGCTCTGGTTCACCAGAAGCAGCTTAGTCATGCTGGCCACATGACCCAGAAGCTGTACGCCGGCTCCCTCGGCCAGTAATGCGAGATGAGTGCCGCAACCCCAGAGTCGGACATGACTGGACCTAATGGTCTAATAGCCAGGGGTCCCTTTACCTTTTATCTTGTTGATCCTCAGTCTGTAGCTATAGATCCCAAACTATGTTGGCTTTTCTTTCTTTCTTTCTTTTGATTATGTCTGTGTGATTAACTCCAGGGCTTTGTTAGCAGTGGCTGGTGATATCAGATATTTTTGAAGCAAAATCTTCTGTAGGAGCCTTAAGAAGCATTGGCTCATGTGTCCAATCTTCCATCAGATCTTGTTGAGCTGTTTAAACTGCAGGTGTATTAAACTGCAGAGTCAAGAGGAGTGTGCACACAGCCGCAATGGTGACTCAAGGTGAAGCTTGAGTAGACTCTGTTCAATGCAAGCTATGAGTAGGGCTTTGCTTAACCTGCATCTACCAGTAAATAACAGAGCAGGATCTCTCCAGTGCAGTTAGTGGCTGCTAGTTCTCTATGCATCCATACTACACTCCCAGTTTCATTATGCACTGTGCCTGCTAGCCTTTCTTAACAGAACGCCACTGTTCTCTTCAGGAGAGCAGGCCCAGGGATGTAGCATTATTCTGTCCTATGGAACAAGAAATAGCTGAGCCATTCTTTCTGTAATTGCTCTGTAATAGCAATTGAAAAGGGATGATTAGCACCCTTGCCTAAGAGAAAAGTGTGCTATTTCATTTCTGCTTTGACTTGAATCCATGTTTGATTGAGTCAGACAAATGCCATTGTGTTTGCTATCAATAACCTGGTGCTAGTTTACATAAGCATTGCACAAAGCAGATGATTAGTCTCTCAGAAGGGAAAGCACCATGGGAAAAACCATCACCGGTGGCATTATAAGGATAAGCTGTGGGAAGAACTCTGATGAATGCTTCACCCTTCCAGTGTGCTGCAGTGGTTAAGAGCAGTTGACTCGTAATCTGGTGAACCGGGTTCGCTTCCCCGCTCCTCCACATGCAGCTGCTGGGTGACCTTGGGCTAGTCACACTTCAAGTCTCTCAGCCCCACTCACCTCACAGAGTGTTTGTTGTGGGGGAGGAAGGGAAAGGAGAATGTGAGCCGCTTTGAGACTCCTTTGGGTAGTGATAAAGTGGGATATCAAATCCAAACTCCTCCTCCTCCTCCTCCTCCTCCTCCTCCTCCTCCTCCTCCTCCTCTTCTTCTTCTTCTTCTTCTTCTTCTTCTTCTTCTTCTTCTTCTTCTTCTTCTTCTTCTTCCTGAACCTGATGGGAATTTACTGTGCGCAGAGTGTTGTATATCAAAGGAATCTCAGGTCAGTTCAATTGGCCTTTCAAGCAATTTCACACCTTTAAATATAACTGTTGTTCAATATGTTTTAAAAATCATATCAGATAGATGTGCTGGCACATTAGGAGGAATAAGCCATACCCGCTTCCCTGTGGGACATCTTCAGAAGAAGAAAAGGCTAAGGAGTAAACCCTAAGATGGTTGGTTCCTTGTAAGCCTCCTCCTGGCAACTCCTGAAGCCCAGCTGGTGCCAAATGTATTGCCCTGCTTTCCACATCAGCAAGGCAGAGAAGGGGGTCTTGCCATCTGGGCAGCCCAGGAGCTCCATACACGCTGCCCAGGTTTGTGGCCCAGAGAGGTCACTTGGGCGCTGCTAACACAGCCAAAACAAAGGGGAAGGCAGCAGGTTTGAGTTACAAGTCTCTGCAAGAACAATAGGTGCTCTGGTTCCCCAGCAGCTTGACTTCACCCCCAGAGGTGCACTCCATTGTCTCTTCAGACAGATGAAGAAGAAGAAGAAGAGTTTGGATGTGATATCCCGCTTTTCACTATCCGAAGGAGTCTCAAAGTGGCCAACATTCTCCTTTCCCTTCCTCCCCCACAACAAACACTGTGAGGTGAGTGGGGCTGAGAGACTTCAGAGAAGTGTGACTAGCCCAAGGTCACCCAGCAGCTGCATGCGGAGGAGCGGAGACACGAACCCAGTTCACCAGATTACGAGTCTGCCGCTCTTAACCACTACACCACACTGGCTCTCAAGATGGATCTCAGATGGATCTCAAGATGGATCTCAGATGGATGCCGAGAGCACCCAATACATGTTTGTGTGACTCTTCAGCGCTGAATTTTTAAAAGATGTATGAAATCTGAGGAGGGAGCTGGAGGGTTTCTTACTGTTTAGTGGCATTTATTTCAGTATTAGTTAAGATACCTTAGAAGCGTTTGTGGGGGAACAGACCTGGGGTCCCCCAGATGTTCTTGGACACCAGCTGCCACCAGCCTCATGCAGCATAACCAGTGGTCAGGAAGGATGGGATAATAGAAATGGAGGCAGCACAAGGAGAGGACAGGAAGGAAAACTCCATTGCACAGTCAGAAGTCCTTGCAGTAATGGAACTACTTCGTTCAATTCCACCACATATGTCCAAATAGATACCCAAATGAAACTGATGATAGCAAGATAAATGTTAATCTGTAGAAAGCACAGTAAGATCTTCAAACCAATGGATTATAAGTCTCTTTTTAGTCATAAAGGCTTGTAGGATTCCCTTTCATTGTCGTCCCCCCTATAATTTTTATTGAATTTTCTGTTTTACATTTTAGAATATTCATTTAAGCAACCTTAAAATATCAATGACTCCCCTTCTTCTCTTTCTATGGTTCATTTTGCATATCATAATTCCCTGAATATTCACGATTCCATTATTACACCCATCAAAACTTATTTACACTGTTGAATTTATCTTAATGCTGCCGACATTTTCAAGTGTACACAATCCCCCCCCATATAAGCAATAAACATTTTAATTCCCTTTCATTTCCTGCTTGGCAGGGGGTTGGACTGGATGGCCCTTGTGGTCTCTTCCAACTCTATGATTCTATGATTCGTTGTTCATCCATCAAGGATTTTTCAAAAACAAAGTCAATATGAACAGAAAATCTTCATAGTTTTCTTTCTCTTTGGGTACACTCAAGTTTCTCCTCCTGCACATGTTGATTCTAAATGTTGACACATGCAAGGGCAAATGGATAAAATTTTGCAACTGCTCCTCTCTCTCTCTCTCAATCTCTTTCACTCTCCTCTCTCCCACACAAAATACCACTTTCCATTTCCCAGTTTCCCGTGTGCTATTTCCTAGACACAAAGTGCAAAAAGCAACTGTCTCTCAGGATGTTTCCAGGAGATTTTGTGAGAATGTGTTTCTCTAGCTGGCTCACAGAAGGTCTCTACCACAAACCCCTAGAAAACAAATAGTTAAACTGCATTTCTTAATGTGCTTTTGCATTCCTCTTGAAATCAACCAGTTGTAATCAGTTGCAAAGCAGGAATGAACCCATTATTCTTTCCTGAGAAAGTCCTTTCTTCACTTGGGATTAGAATGCTATTTTCCTGTTGTAGATAGGAAGAAGAAGAAGAAGAAGAGTTTGGATTTGATATCCCGCTTTTCACTACCCGAAGGAGTCTCAAAGCGGCTAACATTCTCCTTTCCCTTCCTCCCCCACAACAAACACTCTGTGAGGTGAGTGGGGCTGAGAGACTTCAGAGAAGTGTGACTAGCCCAAGGTCACCCAGCAGCTGCATGTGGAGGAGTGGAGACGCGAACCCGGTTCCCCAGATAACGAGTCTACCGCTCTTAACCACTACACCACACTGGCTCTCAGGAGAAAGCAGAATGCCAGATCTTTATTTTAATTGTCTAGTTCAGGAGCAGGAAACCTGTGGACCTCCAGATATTGTTGGACTACAGCTCCCATCATCCCTGACCAGCAAGAAGGAAGCCCTACATTTTCCTAACCTAAGAACACAAGATTGGGAGTTGATCTCTTGCTTCCTCTTTTGTAGGCAAGATAAATGTAAAAAAAAGGACAATACAGTGGTACCTCAGGTTAAGAACTTCATTCATTCTGGAGGTCCATTCTTAACCTGAAACTGTTCTTAACCTGAAGCACCACTTTAGCTAATGGGGCCTCCCACTGCCGCCGCGCCGCCAGAGCACAATTTCTGTTCTTATCCTGAAGCAAAGTTCTTAACCTGAAGCGTTATTTCTGGGTTAGCGGAGTATGTAACCTGAAGCGTATGTAACCTGAGGTACCACTGTATACGTCATTCATTATGCATCCTCTGATAGACCAACTCTTAAAGCCGCTCCTTGACGGACACTCTTAAGTATGATTTTCTTTTTCTCTAGAAGTAGACTAATCACTAAAAATGCGCAGGTTTAACTCTCAATCAGCTACAGCAGAAATAATCTTTGTCTTCAAAATTGAAATGTTCTGCCTGGGACAGAGCAAATTTTGCTGTCTTAACGTTAAGTATTTAAATCTCTCCTTGAACCAATTATTAGGTTTTGCTTATACGCCACTGCCTCGCAAAGCTTCAGAGCAGTGTACAACATAAAAACATTTAAAAGGAATACAAAGTATTATTAAATGTCTAAGGCTGGGTGCTTCTCAGAGGATTTTGTGGAGAATACAGTTCCTTTTGATGTGAGTATACTTAATTGCTAACATGATTTGCTTAACGTAACAATGGAGCATGTACCATTTAAACGTCAAAGGCTCTTGTGACACCTTAAAGATTAAGACATTTCTCATGGTATTAACTTTTGTGGATAACAGTCCACTTTATCAGATGCATGGAGTGTTATCACAGTGGTAATGGCAATTTGTAACAATTGAGGACGGGGAAAATGACTGTAGATCATGAAAGCTGATGCCATAATAATTGTGTTAGTCTTGAAGGTGCCACAAGTCACTTTTTTGTTTTTGCTGCAAATGAATAACATGAGTACTCCTTTAAACCACTGATAACACACAAACCAGCTTTTAAAAATAGTCCCGTGTGACTAGTTCCACACACCAAAGGGGACTTGAATATTCCTCAAACAACCTCCTATATCCATATGAAACTGAGATACATTTCACATAGGGGTTGTTTTTTTAAAGCATGTTTCAAGTCCCTCTGTCCTCATCCTTAGCCATTGCTAAGGAACAGGGACAAATGAGATGGTGAGAGGACTACCCAAGCCATATTCATGCTGTAGGGCAGTTGTGACAAAGGTAAGATGATCAGGACCATAGACAGCGACCCTGCAGCTGAGAGCAGTCAGGACAAGGTGTCTCACCACTGGCTTGCTGCACCTGCCAATGTCCGGCCTGGAGGCTCAAGACTGGAGCCTTCTGAGTATTGCAACATGCCAGTTAAAGTGTTGGCATCCTTGGATGCAGCTACTGGCTCCTCTGTGGCATGGTGGTTTGGGACAGCAGGGACTGAATCTGTGGAAGTTCCCTAGAGGTTTCTTGATCCTCAGAGGAATCCATAGGTCATCCTTTGGACTACATAAAAAGGTAAAGGGACCCCTGACCATTAGGTCCAGTCGTGTCCGACTCTGGGGTTGCGGCACTCATCTCGCGTTAATGGCCGAGGGAGCCGGCGTACAGCTTCCGGGTCATGTGGCCAGCATTACTAAGCCGCTTCTGGCGAACCAGAGCAGCGCACGGAAATGCCGTTTACCTTCCCACCGGAGCGGTACCTATTTATCTACTTGCACTTTGACGTGCTTTCGAACTGCTAGGTTGGCAGGAGCAGGGACTGAGCAATGGGAGCTCACCTCGTTGTGGGGATTCGAACCGCCGACCTTCTGATCGGCAAGCCCTAGGCTCTGTGGTTTAACCCACAGCACCACCCGCGTCCCTTTTGGACTACATAGACAAAGGTAAAACATCCTCAGAGGTGTGGGGGGTAGGTGTGGCATCCAGGTACCAACAGGATGACCCAGTGGGTAGGATTGAGGGTATTCATCAGTGTCAGTGGGGCTGTATAGTTCATTTTGCATAGGGAAGGAGCTCACTGAAGCTCAAAGGCTTTATTTTCGTATATTAGCTGTAGTGCGAATCCAGGGTGCTTCAAACTTTGGCAGGATAGTTCTGGTCTTTGGAAAACATAATTGGAAGAAGTGCTGCTACACTGTAAAGTTAATTACCTGACAGTTTTCCTATCACCCTGTCTAAAAAGGTTCTCTGTCTGAATCTAAAAGAAGATGACTACACAGTCACATTGTGTGTGTGTGTGTGTGTGTGTGTGTGTGTGTGTGTGTGTGTTTGTGTTTTACAAAGCTTAAAGAAGAAAGGCTGGAACAGGTGAAGCTCCTTAATAGTGTAGGGGTGGAGAACTGCATTTGGATGGTGGGCCCCCTATCACTTTGACCCATGCGTACAACCACCCAATTGTCCATCCCCTCTTCTCACCAAGATGTTGGGTGAAGCCTTTCCCTTCGCAAATGGGCTTGAACTCAAGGTGATCTGCAATGGGGAAATAATGTTCCTTTGCCTACATGGTTTGAGTCAAACACACAGAGAGACAATTATGGAGATATATATATAACGAGTTCACATATAAATGCAAAGTAGAACGTTGACTTCAAACTCTTGAGTGGCAAAATGGGAGAATTTGCTAAATTTTGAATGTTTGCATTTCTTTTGACTCAAGGTTTTCCCCCATCTCCATCTGGTTCTTAGCAGTCTTGGAGAAATTAGCTGGTAAAGTACATACCATTAGGGGACAAATCAAGAAAGACATCCCACCCCCAGCCTTTCCTGAGCTGAGTATGCAGCAAGCAAGCATGCTTATAAAATGCTCTAGTGGGGAAACAACAAGATGGTCGCCAACCTCTTCCTTGGATCGCAGACAACTAGTGCTGCATTTTTGAATTGTTTCTTTTTGTATTGGTATACTGTTATTTGTTGTCATTAATAATAATTTTTTAAGAGGAAATCTCCCCCATCTCTAGGTCTGTGGGTGCCTAGCTGTCTGCACGATGCAATTATTTGGAAACACTATAGCAACTTTTTGACCAATAGCACAATCCTAAGCATATTCACGTAGAAATAACTGAGTTCAAGGGAACTTGCTGTCTAATACAGAGGTGGGGACCAGGTTGCCTTCCTGAGGTTGTTGGACTAACATTTCTATCAGTCCAAATGTTCAGGGATGAGGAGTATTGCAGCCCAGCAACTTCTTGAAGGTCTCTGGTTCCTCAGTCCTGCTTGTATCTGAGGAAGTGTGCATGCACATGAAAGCTCATACCAAGAACAAACTTAGTTGGTCTCTAAGGTGCTACTGGAAGGAATTTTTTATTTTTTATTTTGTTTTGACTATGGCAATGGCAGGCCAACACAGCTACCTACTTGTAACTAGCCCTGCTTAAGTAACTGTGCTTAGGTTTGTAGCTGAGGTGGCTTCCCCGTCCCACAACCATCAGCACTGGGCTGCTCAGAAACCATTTTTCCTCAAGGGAAAGACAGACAGAAGATAGAACCACCTGAAGACCTGCCACCAGTGTCCCATCTGAAGTGGCATCTACCTCCTCATTGTCCCCGCAGGGCTGCTCAAGAACCACCTTGCGCTAAACAGGGAAAGTCTAGCTTCCTAAATGCCTGTTCCCACTTGTAGCTGTCTTCGCTGTTTTATTAGTTTTCCTTTGCGCTTATTGTTTTAATTTTTTTTAAAACCGCTTTTTTCTGATTTCACTGAAAAGTGGTGTATAAACACCTTTAAAAAGAACTAAATCACTAGTTGAACGTTGTGGGGCTTGCATCCAAGTGAACGTACACAGGATTGTGCTGCGAATGTTCTCCTTTCAAACCAGACAGGAGACAAACCCATTACTGCCAACATAAATAATGGAGCTCATATTTTCCTAATGCAGTTTATGTATGTTAAATCCTACCCTTTTCACCCGGGGATTCTTGGCACCCTTTCCACCATACGCACTCCTGCAAAACTCTCTAGCATGAGTTTCATTCCACCACTAGATTCACAGAAGGTACATAAAGCAACATGTGACTCAACAGCGAGGTCTCTCTCTGCCACCCTCTTAGCATCAGAAGTGATATTTACCAGAGTTCACTCAGCTACTGTTTGGCAGAGCTGTAGAAGTATGGGATGAGTAGACTCCAGAGGAAGCTATGCATTATGCAGTCTCCCTTTTCTTTCATCTGTGGATTTTAAACAAAAGCCAAAGCAGTCTGGGAGCTGACAAAAAGATGGGTGCAGGGAGAAAGATGGCTTAACCCTTTCCTCTTTGATCCTTGTTCGGCTCAAAATTACCCTCCCTGTGATTATGCATTCCCGAGCGCTGAATGACTTTAGGATCTGTAACTGAATGGACCGGAAGTTGAGTTGACTTCTATATTGGCCTGGTTTGATTCTTCCCACATGCATCTGAGGAAGCAGGCACTGGTGTACAAAGGCTTATGCCTTTTTAAAATAGATGTGGTTATTCTTTAAAATGCTATACATACTATACATGCTTTGTTGGTTCCTGATACAGCTACCCCTCTCCTATTAATAGTATGCAGTTTAGACGAAAAGAAACGACGTCAAACTTCTTAAAAGTGTGGGTTTGACAGGTTGGTGTCGGCTAATGTGTGGATACAGACAGGTGTGCAAAACGGGTGACACACTCTGATTTGGACACCCAGGATAGTTTGTTGTTGTTGTTTTTGCCTTAACTATGTGGGACAATCCTGCCACTCTGAAAGTTGAATCCTAGTCTTTAGCCTTCTCTCTCTCTCTCTCTCTCTCTCTCTCTCTGGCTTAAACAGCCTTGCAAATCTATCTTTTGTTTAGGCTGTCAGTTGAAGTAACTGTTCTCTGCTACTACCCAGAGCTGATCTTTTGATGACTGCTTCCCCGGGCAGTGAAGAAGAGAAGCCAGGTCACGGGGTTACTAGGGGCAGTTGAGAGTGTAGAAGTACAAAGGCAATGCTCATCTGTAACTCTGGCTTTGCTGCACATGGCCGTTTAACCTTCTGCAAAAGCTGATTTGCCTTTTCTCTTTTTTGCCGAGCCTCTCCTTTAGCTCTTCTGTAAAAGGGAAGGAAAGAAGGCGAAAAGGATGGTGCGTTCAAGGCACAGGGCCATTTGGGGATGGCGCACTGTGGGTGGGATTATTGTATGAAAGAGCAGTGTTGGTCCCAGCTTTGAGTGGAGTGGCGATCCTGGACAAAGGATTCAGAAGACATCTGAAGGCAGCCCTGTTTAGGGAAGTTTATAATGTCTGGTGTTGTATTTTTAATATTTTGTTGGAAGCCACCCAAAGATGATGATGACGATGATCTTCTAAGTGGGGGCTCCCTTGTGCTTGTACTCAGACCCTTCTTGGGTCTTGTGTCCGGATCCTGCTTGCCCGTTTCCCACAGGCATCCGGTTGGCCACTGTAAGAGCAGGATGATGGACTAAGATGGACCTTTGGCCTGATCCAGCTCTTATTATGTTCTTATGTGCCTTCCTTTGCTAGTGGACCCTGGTGGGCTTACGAGGTGGCAGTGGAACTGCTCCAAAGAGCACTGCATGTACCCACCTTTTTGATTTCCTGTAATGCCTCAAACACATGGGCCAAATTAGCCCCACCAGACCTCCCAGTTTGGCCCGCCAAGCTGTTCCGGCCAAGCCATGTCCACCCGCCCTACACCTGATGTCATATATGATGTTGGATGTGGAGCAGGTAAATATGCAGCGGGGCCCAAAGAGGGTTTCCAGGTATCGCTGACCTGGTGACTGGCAGCATCTGCAAAACCTCCTACACAGCACTGAGATCAGATGATATCATTGGCATTTGCAAAGCTCCATGCCTTTCCTGGAGGAGTTTGAATTCAAACCAGGTGGGCATTCCCCAGCTGCCTGTCGTCATTGGACCATCAGGTGATTGGCAAATGGGTGGTCAAAATTTCCCCACCTTTGCTGGTACAGTGTGGGAAATGGAATGGGTGGTTAGTTCCAGCTGCCTGGTACTAGTCTGTGCCAGACCAGGTTAAAAATAATGAAAGGGCAGGCTATGTCAGGCCTCAGCAGTGGATTTCAGAGAAAGAGGTTCCCTTCCTTATTGGGTTATTTAGACAGGGACACAAGAAGTGTAACACTAAACTTAAAGAACCAAAACCCTCTGGTGGGAAAGCTATCAGCTAGCTGGCATTTTTTAGGCCACATTTTCCCCTTCATCTCTGTAAGGTCCTCTGTTGGTTGCTCATGAGTAAGCAGGCAAAACTCTGAGTTTCCTTTAAGAGTTTTATTGTACAATACAGAGCTAATAAGTTCATGTCTGTATCAAGCACCGTCAGAATCCGGGAATGGCCCCTTCTGGTTCTGACCCCAACAAAAGAGCTTCAGTATGCAGAAACCCCGCCTCCCATCCTTTCGTTTCACCCCTCGACGGCTTTGGGGCGCCGGAAGCTGCGTGTCTTCTTCCTCGCCCCTTGAGCGAGAGGAGTGTGAGGGCTCTTCAGCATCCTCAGAGCCTTCTCCCTCCATACCCTGAAAAGCCTGCGTGCTGCTGGTCAGGTGGGACCGGCTCTCTGTAGCATCCCGAGAGCCCTGCCACCACCTTGCGCTGCGCCCGGGGACAGTTCCCTGACAATCTCTTTCAAGGGCAATAACAATCTCTGGAACAGGGACTACATCCATATAGCTCCCTGGAGAATGAAGCAAAGTTTGGTGTCCATTGAGCAATGCAGATTTCTCTCTCGCTCTCCCTCTGGATGCAGAAGGGAAAATGTGTGTGTGGCTGCAGCTTTGAAATGCCAAGTCAATTAGTTACGCAGCAGCAACAGCAAGCTTAGTTGGCAGACAGTGCCTCTCCGCCAATGATCCTACCAGGTGACTTTTCTGCTGCTGAGTATCTTCCAGAGTCAATGAACGGCAGGGCAGTCATCTTTATAACTCCAAGGAATGTGGCCTGTTTCAATCCACTTTTTTGTTCCATAGCGATGCTTGTCACTGGAATATCCATGATTGGTAGACTCTAGCATGGTAACCAGTGCTTCCCCCCCCAAAAAAAGGTTTAGGGGGGAGAGCCAGTGTGGTGTAGTGGTTAAGAGCGGTAGACTTGTAATCTGGGGAACCGGGTTCGTGTCTCCGCTCCTCCACATGCAGCTGCTGGGCGACCTTGGGCTAGTCACACTTCTTTGAAGTCTCTCAGCCCCACTCACCTCACCGAGTGTTTGTTGTGGGGGAGGGAGGGAAAGGAGAATGTTAGCCGCTTTGAGACTCCTTCGGGTAGTGATAAAGCGGGATATCAAATCCAAACTCTTCCTCTTCTTCTTCTCTCATTTTGACTCAAGAAAATCACCATTTTATAGTTCGAATCGGGGGAAATAAATACAGTAAATAGACAAAAGTACAAAGAACACACATTACCTCATATTACACAGCGGACAGCTCACAGTAACTTCCACATTGGCATGAGGTTATGTGCACTAACATCTTCCTGATTCCTCTGGTGAAAAACAGTAATTTTCCTGCTCATATTGAAATACTGCCCTTCAACGAAGCCAAACTTTCATCAGTAAAGCATCACACATACACATTCCACACTGCTTCACACATTAAACACTCACTTCCATCTGAGACTCAGGAAACACCGTGACAGGAAGTGAGGCTACCATCAAGGGTAGCAATGGAACTGATGATTCACCGTGCTAGAGAAGAAACTATCTATCTATCTATCTATCTATCTATCTATCTATCTATCTAACTATCATCTATCTAAAAAGAATTAGTTTCTTCTCCCATTAGATTCACAAAATGTTTAGGGGTATGCGTACCCCTGCATCCTCCCAGAAAAAAAACCCACTTGTGGTAACAGTTGGTCTACAACCAACATTTTTTTAAAAAAAAGTAGAGGTGTTTCAGTTGTTGGCAGAATCCAGCTGTGAGTAATTTCTACATGTAGAGAAATTAATAAGGGCCATCAGCTCAACTGTTTGGATAATATTTTGTACACCGTCTTGGGACATATGTGGAAAGAGATAAATCAGCAGGGGTGATCATAAATGGGAGAGTGTTATTGTGCATGTGTCCTGCTCATGTGCGCCCCATACACATCTGCAGGCATACCCTCCAACATTTCTCCAATGAAAATAGGGGTGCCCTGTGCAACAACAACAATTTATTTATATCCCTTCCATCTGACGGGGTTGCTCCACCCACTCTGGGCAGCTTCCAGCATATATAAAAACACAATAAGACATTAGATTTTTTTTAAAAAAAAACACCTTTCCTATTCAGGGCTGCCTTCAGATGTCTTCTAAAGGTTGGCTCGGGGGTCATAAACCTCCATACCCTCCAACATTTATTTGATGAAAATAGGGGTGTGGCGGGTGGCGCTGTGGTCTAAACCACAGAGCCTAGGGTTTGCCGATCAGAAGGTCGGCGGTTTGAATCCCCGCGACGGGGTGACCTCCCGTTGCTCGGTCCCAGCTCCTGCCCATCTAGCAGTTCAAAAGCACGTCAAAGTGCAAGCAGATAAATAGGGAAGGTAAATGGCGTTTCCGTGCGCTGCTCTGGTTCGCCAGAAGCGGCTTTGTCATGCTGGCCACATGACCCGGAAGCTATACGCCGGCTCCCTCGGCCAGTAACACGAGATGAGCGCCGCAACCCCAGAGTCGGCCGTGACTGGACCTAACGGTCAGGGGTCCCTTTACCTTTTAGGGATGTCCTAAGGAAAAGCGGAACATTCCAAGATCAAATCACAAACCAGGACAACTTCTGTAAATCTGGAACTGTCCCTGGAAAATAGGGACACTTGGAGGGTCTTTCTGCATGGCCACTGTGCATGTCCACAGTAGGGTTCTTAATGTTCATAAGCAGACTTTATAACAGCCATGATACTGGTGGTTAAGGCAGAATAATTCCCGAGTAGATGACGAAACACAGGAGACGATTTTAACCTATGCACCAAGCAGATGGTGGATGGAAAGAGCCAGCTATTTATGCACCACATTTAACATTAATCACAGAAAAGTGGCAAAACTGGATCAGGGTGTTTTACTCCCCAGGAAACTCTGGCCAGGAACTGCAACCTGCTTCTGCTGAGCTGCAGCGTGTTGTTACATAAAACATACTGAAAAGCCAACCTGGTTTTGATAAATATTTGTTGACCCATTTACTCTCCCTTGCCTATCTGTATGCTATATTCATCTCTAGAATGTGTGTGCAGTGGCCTGCCAGCATGTGAATTCACTCTTGCTAAATACAAATTATTATTAGTAGGTCGGGGATGGGGAACCGGTGGCTTTCCGGATGTCATTTTTCCTGGTCATTGGCAATGCTGGAGGGCCTCGGCTTCCTTATTCACTCATTCGTTTTATTTGTGTGCCGCTTTTCCCCCCAAAAAGGGAAAAAAAGAAACTGTGCTCCAAGAAACAGGGATGCATTTCAAACGGGCACTACAAAAAAATCCCACAATAACATAGCAGAGCAAAAATAGAACAGCATACCCCCAAACCCCACACACTACAATACTATAAATGTAGCAAGATTACTTAAACAGCACATAGCAACCAGTAGCAAAGATAACATGGCAACGTCGTAGTTTCACCTTCGTCCTAGAGGCACCCTTCCCATGATGTTGCTCACAATCCCTCTCCTTCGGCAGCTTTTTCTAAGGTTTCCAAGGACAAAGGATAGGGTAATATGAGCTCTCGCTGCATATTATTGTCATTTCACGCTCTTCAGTCAGTGAAAGACGCACCTAATGGGAGCCTGATTGTAACACCAGTATCATTACTGTTTCCAGGTCCAATTCCAAGCCTTGGCTTTGACCTTTCCGGCAAACGTTTGCTTTTAGCTTGACTTATGGAGTAATGTAAGTGAAATATACTCGGAGTCAAGTGTGAATTTCATGCTCTTTATTCAGCTCATAGTAGTGAGGAATGCAGTTCCCCCAAAACATTGCTTTATATACACTATTTACACAATGGCCCCCACGTGATTGGCTAATTCCGGGATAGTCCTGTATGCCAATCGGAATGCGGATTCACTTCCACCTGGAGCTGGATTGGGTGGCTCCTGCAGACCAATCAGACTGCTGCAATCTCAATCCTATTGTTCTGGGACCAATCAGACTGCTGCAATCTCAATCCTATTGTTCTGGGACCAATCAGACTGCTGCAATCTCAATCCTATTGTTCTGGGACCAGTCAGACTGCTGCAATCTCAATCCTATTGTTCTAGGCCAGTGTGGTGTAGTGGTTAAGAGCGGTAGACTCGTAATCTGGGGAACCGGGTTCGTGTCTCCACTCCTCCACATGCAGCTGCTGGGTGACCTTGGGCTAGTCACACTTCTCTGAAGTCTCTCAGCCCCACTCACCTCACAGAGTGTTTGTTGTGGGGGAGGAAGGGGAAGGAGAATGTTAGCCGCTTTGAGACTCCTTCGGGTAGTGAAAAGCGGGATATCAAATCCAAACTCTTCTTCTTCTTCTTCTTCTAGGACCAATCAGACTGCTGCAGTTTGGATCCTATTCAACTCAGTACATAACAGTAAGATTCTGCTCTTTGCCTGCTGGAATTTGGCGGTTATTAGCTGCCCGGAAGGATCCCATTTAACATAGAATTTTAAAAAATCTGGATCAAGAAACAAATGCAAATTATCTCTAAAATAGAAGTGGGGAACCTTCTAATGCCCATGGGTCACATTTCTTCATGGGCAATCTTCTTGGGGGGGGGGTCTATGTGTGTGTCTCATGCCAGTGGTGGGTGGGACAGAGACAAAAAGTGGGTATGGCAGGCAGAGCAATGGATGTGATTCTTGTTGGAATGTTCAGGGTGGCAGGAGAGGATATATTGTTTATTGATATCCTTCCTAACTTGCGCTAGCAAGTTCTTTTACTTAGCAGAGTGCATTCCCATTCTTATGCAGCAGAAAGCTGTTTGCAAGCTCATGTGAGTTCCTTAAGAACAGGCACCCCCAAACTCGGCCCTCCAGATGTTTTGGGACTACAATTCCCATCATCCCTGACCACTGGTCCTGTTAGCTAGGCATGTTGGGAGTTGTAGTCCCCAAACATCTGGAGGGCCGAGTTTGAGGATGGCTGCTTAAGACAATAAGCAATTCAATCTGGCTTCTCCAGATTGAAATGTGTTCTAATATTTTCCTGGTAAGACCCCTTTGAATCCCTCCTAAAAGAATAAAGACACCACAGTCTTATTCGTAAATAACAAAAAAGAAAGTTGAATCACGACCAGGCAGAGCACAGTGTGATCCCTGAAGGCAGGTTTTAGGCTTAAAGTTTCAAACATATACAAACAGGTTTACCCCATAAGGGAGATTTACCTAGTGGCTGCAGACTAGCAGTCCAGCCGTTCACAGGATGAAAGGAAGATGGAAAAGAGAGAGAGGCAGCATGCCTTGGCCTTTTGCCAGGTCTGGAAAGGTCACATGCAAGGAAGGATGCTGCAGGCCAGAAGAGACAGGAAGTTTTGACTGGCTGGACCAAACATTCCCTTTCATGTCCAGTCTAGCAAAACAAGGAACTGTGAGGGGAGAGACTCCATCAGGCATACCTGCCCTGCCCCACCCTCCAGTCTTTGCTTCTCAATTTGTATTGTATTATTTTATGTACTGTGGCTTGTGTGGCGGAATAATGCCTGCTGATGGTTCAGGTTCATCATGGGTTAACCTATCACTCCCATGTTAGGTAGGTGTTCCCTGGGAGGCGGAGCTAGTTGGCATTCTAAAAGGGGGGGGGGAACAACAGTTAAAAGGCAGTTGGGGGTTTGGCAGTTGGGGTGGAGGATTAGAGACAGAAAATGAGAGGTTAGGCTTTGGGGAATGGGAGGAAAGGTCATTACCATTGCTAAAGGGATGCAGGAAATATTATAACTAAGCTGAATTACATGAGAAGAAGATTTGTACCAGTAATAACCCGAGACATCCATGTTTTCAAGTTACCTAATAAAGTTAAATGTGCTTAAACGTTTGTTGACTGTGGCAGTGTATCAGTACCTTAAGAGGTTTGACTAAGAGGAGAGAACAAAGCTTTCCTGTGGAAGAGGAAACCGTTTGCTTATTCTCCTGTCATACAGAGGGCTGGACAGTGAGGCCAAGTGTGCCACTTGTTTGGCTAAAGGGGAGGCAAACTGCAGTAGTTGGGAACCCTGGTAGGGAGATCCCATAGGTGGCAAGAGGTTTTCAAACGTAGAGCCCCGAGGTACCCCAGAGACAACTCCCATATGAACACTGAAGGATTCATCCTAGTTGTCAGTGAAACCTAGGGGGGGTCACTGTTGGGGAAGTATTGAAGGGGAGGGAATAGGATCCCTCACAGCTTGCCGTTGTTTTATTGATTAGTTTAGAAATTGTTTATTGTAAATGTTGAGTGGATTTCTGTTTAACTTTTATATGTTGATACTATTTTATGTTACTCTAATAATTGTTGAATGTTACTTTTTGATGTAGGTTGCTTATCTTAAAGTTTTGTTTTATTATCACATTTTTGTATTGCATTAGATTGTTATAAGATGTACATCTTTTGTTTCTTCTGCTTGCAAACTGCCTTGAGTATCGTAAGATAGAAAGGCGGCATACAAAGAAAATATTTATTATTATTATTATTATTATTATTATTATTATTATTATTATTATTAATGTTTTATTTGACTGCTCGCAGTGGATTACATCCCACCATTCTTATTTTTGTTCACACCACACCATACCTTTAAAACCACATGGCTTTCACCAAAGAATCCTGCGAATTGTGGTTGACCCTTCACGGAGCTACAATTCCCAGTACCCTTAACAAAAATTAAGGGGCCCAAAGTTTATCTGGGGGAAGATGTGAGCTTTAAGTGTTTGGTGCAGATGTGACCTTTGTTGAGCTAGGCTGCATTCCAGCATGCAAAAGCCAGAAGTTTTCCTTGTCTCTCTCACACACGAACACACGTCTCCGTCGTGACAAGCAAGGGCATTTTCACAGTTCAGCGGCACATCCCAGCCAGGCGAAAACACTTGAGAATTGCACAAGGCAAGGCTGGTGAGGTGTGGGGCCTGGGGAACATCTTAGTGGCCGGGTAGAGAGGTCCGGAGGGTGGCATTTGGCTCCCACTCTAAAATGTGAGTATTCCTCTTGACATAGGATTACTTTAAAATAAATGGCTTGTGTTTAGTGGCAGTTTGCTTATTTGGGCCTCAAAGCTAAACCATAAAAGCTGTAAAGTGTACTGCCATTGGGCTTACTTAGGAACTGGGTGCGCTCACTTAGCACATTTGGATGGTCTCTCACACACTGTGGCCTTCAGCTCAGGCTGATGATCTGCAGCTTCAGGTGACAGTGGCTGGGGCCGATTTATTTTGCACAGCTCTGCTCGCTCTTGACTTGGGGACTGTCAGGTGCTTTTCACACACCAAACGGCATTAAAACAACGTCCTATAATTGGAAATGAGCGAACTGAGGTGAATCCGACAGCAAAATAGCCTTGGACGTGCTGTAGCTCGATGGCGAGGCCACTGTATTCCACGTAAAAGCTCCCAGATTCAATTCCTGGCATTTCTGGGTAGGGCTGGGAATGCCAAATTCCAGAAACCCTGGAGAGCTGCTGCTAGCCAGTGTCAGCAGTATTGAGCTAGATGGACCAATTGCTTGTCTCGGTATAAGGCAGCCTCAACTGCATGAACAATGGTCAGGGATGATGGGAGTTGTAGTCCATCAATATCTAGAGGGCCACATGTTACTCACTCTTGGCATTCAGGATTACAGCTTAAGACAGGCTTCCTCAACCACGGCCCTCCAGATGTTTTTGGCCTACAACTCCCATGATCCCTAGCTAGCAGGACCAGTGGTCAGGGATGATGGGAACTGTAGTCTCAAAACATCTGGAGGGCCGAGGTTGAGGAAGCCTGGCCTAAACCAATAAGTGGGTGTTACTGCCAAATAAGCATACACAGGACCAGGCGATATACTGAGTTATTGCTGCAATAGCTTGTGTACAGCAAAGCATACAGGAACCTGTGCCTAACAATATAATAATAAATATATTATTTAATATAAATCTAATAATAAAAATAGATTGAGTGCTGCAATGCCTTGTGAATATTTTGACTTTTCTTGTGGTTGTGCCGTTTAGCCTATTTTTAAGTTGCTTTGTCAATAGTGTTTTATAGAAGGTGGTTGATTGGCTAATTATCTTATACGATTTGTGTTGTGGTTGTGGTGTTATCATTTATGGTATGGAAGCAGCTTTGTGACTCATGGGAGTGAAAAGTGGCACAAGGTGCTCTAATAAGGAAAAAAACCAACACCACCAAAGTTGTCAAGTGCATCTTAATGAAGTCTTGGGTGGGTCAGCATCCTCAGTTAGGAAATACCCGAGCCTGGGAATATTAATTGCTTAAAAGCTTTTCATTTGGACTGGATGTCAGATGCTCGCCTTGAGACCCTGTTTTGTTAGGGGAAGGAATTGCATGTCCAGCTGTTGTTGTTGTTGTTCAGTCGTTCAGTCGTGTCCGACTCTTCGTGACCCCATGGACCAGAGCACGCCAGGCACGCCTATCCTTCACTGCCTCTCACAGTTTGGCCAAACTCATGCTAGTCGCTTCGAGAACACTGTCCAACCATTTCATCCTCTTGTCATCCCCTTCTCCTTGTGCTCTCCACCTTTCCCAACATCAGGGTCTTTTCCAGGGAGTCTTCTCTTCTCATGAGGTGGCCAAAGTACTGGAGCCTCAACTTCAGGATCTGTCCTTCCAGTGAGCACTCAGGGCTGATTTCTTTAAGAATGGATAAGTTTGATCTTTTTGCAGTCCATGGGACTCTCAAGAGTCTCCTCCAGCACCATAATTCAAAAGCATCAATTCTTCGGCGATCAGCCTTCTTTATGGTCCAGCTCTCACTTCCGTACATGTCCAGCTACCCAGTAAAAAGTGCCAACTGTGCACAGACAGCTGTATAGAAATACATGAAAGTGAAGTTTTTCCATTTTGGGGCCTGAGTATATGCTTATGCATGTGTTCTGTACATAAGGGGTGAGGAAACTGAGATTTTGTTGTATTGCACCTCCTATCAGCATCAGCCAGCATGGGCATTGGTCAAGGAAGATGGGAGCCAGAGTCGAGCCTAGATATTGATGAACCCTAGATATAGATGTTCATTCTTAAGTCCCAACACATTATGTTGGGATTTCTGCCCCTCACTTCTGATGGATTGCTTGGAGTGGACAGCCTAGCAATGTCTGCCAACAGCACACCTGCAGCTTTTATTCCTACATGCAGCTATAATTCTCCCTGCAACCAAATTCATCACCTTTCTGGGTATATAACTACAGAAACTCACTCACTCCTCCTTTCAAGTTCTGTCACATAAATAAATATGAGTATAATTTATTTACAGCCCAATGGCTACAAATCAAATAGATAAACAGCATGAGACCTAGGAATAGCTGCAGAGGCCCGTCTCTCTCTCTCTCCCCATTTTTTTTTGCACCTGTTTGGAACCATGAGGCTGTGCAGGCAAATATGAAATATTGCCGGATACCAACATGGGCATTTGTTCTGAAATTCATCGTGACTGCACTGCTATGCCTTGCATGTAAAGTGTGGAATCCATAGCTCTCTGCTTAAGAGCTGGATGACGGACAGGAACTGTAGCCGAACAAATTACTGGAGGACCATAGGTTCCCCCAGTCCTGTTGCAAAGCTTGCATGGAGAGATGAAGCTAGCACCCTCTGTAATAAAAGAATATCTGATTCTGGAATCCTTCCAATATGATGTATTTGCCTTTCCTTGGTCCCCATGTGCTCATCTGAAGGCTCTCCTATCTCCACATGGGCCTTTGAGTACATCTTCTTCAAAGACCCTTCTAAGGGTTCTCTTGTCATCTGAGGTATAGCAGGGGAGAGGGTTACTAGGGAAAGGGGCTTCCTAGTGGTGGCACACCAATTGCTCTCACCAAGGAAGGCTCGTCTGACACCTACTTTGAAACCATTTTGGTGCCAGGCTTTTTCATTGAATTTGACCTGTTTTATGGTATGGACGCCGGGTGGTGCTGTGGGTTAAACCACAGAGCCTAGGGCTTGCCGATCAGGCTGGGTGAGCTCCCATTGCTCGGTCCCAGCTCCTGCCAACCTAGCAGTTCGAAAGCACGTCAAAGTGCAAGTAGATAAATAGGTACTGCTCTGGCGGGAAGGTAAACGGTGTTTCCATTTGCTGTTCTGGTTCGCCAGAAGTGGCTTAGTCATGCTGGCCACATGACCCAGAAGCTGTACGCCGGCTCCCTTGGCCAGTAAAGCGAGATGAGCGCTGCAACCCCAGAGTCATCCGCGACTGGACCTAATGGTCAGGGGTCCCTTTACCTTTACCTTTATGGTACTTGTACAGACTTTGCAGATTTCATGGTATGTTTTTGTTTTATGGCGTTTTGAAATGTTGTCAAGTTGCTGTGAGAATCTGAAGAGCAGGAGATCAATCTTTACAATAAAACAAGTATGTGTGCAATATGATTGCCTTTTTGCTTTTGATCAAATGCTTTCAGTTTTGCTCTCCAATTTTCAAGATCATTTGCATTCCAATCCTTGTGTTTTCAATTCAAGCTACAAGCTTTAAACCCATTACTGTGTTTCAAGTTATGAATCAAAACAAGGAAGCAGCATGGGGCCTAGGAATAGCTGTGTGTGTGGGGGGGCTCCATTCCCCCCTCCCATTTCTTACCTCCGGTTGTAATTCCCACCATGTGTATGCAAGTATTCAAACTATATACAGTATAAGCTACTCAGCCCTATAATGAGTTTCTCTAGGCTTCCTTAGAAATGTGGAAATGCTGATCTCTCTCAAACTAAAAAACACATTGCTTGTAGAACCATATAGCTCACAGCTGTAAACATGTACTGAACTATAATACAGGTTTCCAAACATTTAGCAAGTGTAGTGTAGCATGGAAGCCTCCCATCTGAATTCTCCATTGAGCAAAATGTGCTCTTCTCATTTTCCCCACACCAGGAAATATTTGGGCAGGAAGCAGGTTGGCTTCACGATTAAAATACAATTTGAATTAAAACAAGCTGGGAGCTTTGCATTTTTTATTGGTGACAATGAGTTGGATTTAGCAATGGCTGCTTGCATTTATGTTTTTGTGCTCTACTTTCCCCACAATAGTACTGGTGTAAATATCATCTTATGAGAACCGGATGTAAGAACATAGAAGAGGCTTGCTGGATCAGGCCAACGACCCATCTAGTCCAGCATCCTATTCTCCAAGTAGCTAACCAGGTGCCTATGGGAAACCTGCAAGCAGTAAGATTATACAGGATTTGGATAGAAGCAAAGGCAACCTAGCAGTTCGAAAGCACGAATTGCAAGTAGATAAATAGGTACCGCTCCGGCAGGAAGGTAAACGGTCTTCCTGTGTGCTGCTCTGGTTCGCCAGAAGCGGCTTAGTCATGCTGGCCACATGACCCGGAAGCTGTACGCCAGCTCCTTCGGCCAGTAAAGCGAGATGAGCGCCGCAACCCGGGTCGTCCGCCACTGGACCTAACGGGTCAGGGGTCCCTTTACCTTTTTAAAGACAAAAGAGGCCTGACAGATAAGATGTACAAATGACCTGCAAAAACCCCCAACAACCCTCTACCTACAAAGGGAGTATAGCTTTTAATTATTATTATTTTGTTCAAAATACTTTTGTGCAGACACCAGCAGGAACTGCAGGGCATTAAATGAGCAAGCCTACAAACCATCAATTATAAAACAATAAAACACGTCGTCCAAACAAATAAAAGGCAGCGTAATTTTGTTGACCAATCATAAACTTAAGAACACACCCTCCCTTAAAATAAATTTTCACTTGAGAGTTTCTCTTTGCCTTGTGTGTCTGGGGTAGGCTTATTTCTGACGGCTCCCGCTCTCCCAATCCCTAAAAACCCAACTCTTTTTTGAGGATTGTTCCGATTTGGTGGCCAAATGATGCTGCTATGCTCCTGCTGGTAGGTATCGCTGCCGCTGGCCGCCTCCACCTATGCGCAGGCACCAACAGTAACGCGCCTCCTGCCTTATGCGCGCACAACATCTGGGCATGCAAACGCCGCGTGGAAGAGAAAGAGGCAACAGAGCAGGGCCTCGTCTTTGTGCACTTGTCATGCACAGCTTGCAAGTGCCCTGGGTGGGAGGAGGAGGGAGGCAGGAGTTTGGCTGGCGCTTCTCTCCCTCGTCCTGCCCCTGGCGGCGGGGAGACGCCAGCAGCCGGAGCGCCCTGGCCATGCAGAGTGCGTAATAATGCATGCCATAAAGCGGGTGGGCCCCCGTCCTTGGCGCGCACATAACCCTTTTCTATCTCTTCCCCCCCCCCCACCCCGACCAGCAATGCATAGGATTACATTACATAGACGCCACTGGTGAACTCCCCCCCCCCACCCGTGCCTCTTTCCTAGTCTGTGCACGCGCCTGCTGAGAGCACTTCTCTCCCATCCCGGCTGGGCTGCGTTTGCTGGAGGAGCGCGCGCTCGCTCGCTTTGCGCGCCGGCGGAGTTGGCGTCCTTTTCTCACGCTTGCTAGGGGGAAACCACCCGCGGGAGCAGCAAGTCCAGCGGCGGCGTCCGCCAATAACAAAGCACCTCGCCAAAGTCTGGCCCGGAGGGAGGGAGGAGGGAGTGGGAGACATCGGGGAAAGCCGCCCTCCCTCTCCTTCCCGGCGCATCTTGTGCAAACAGAAAGGCTGGTTGGCTGCTGCTGCTGCTGCTGCTCGCCTTTCCTCTCCGGAATCCTCCGGCGGCAGCTGATGTAAGACCCTGGCGGGAGCAATGGCAGAAACAGGCGGGGAGGAGGAGGTGGTGGACGGGGGGAATGCGGTGCTGCTGTTGCTGCAGGCACAGGGCTGCCTTCCCTGCTGAAGTCGCCAGCCGCGCGTCGGCGGATCTCCGGCGCTGGCGAGTCTAGGGGGCCGGCCGGCAGGTACGAGGGGCGCGGAGGGGCCATCGCCTGGCGCCGGGGAGGCGCATAGGAGGCGCGCTTGCCTGCTATGCAGAGGGGGGCTGCAGCCTGGCCGACCCCTCCCTCGGGGGTCGGGAGAGACTCTCCATTGGCCTCGTCTCACTTTTGAGACACACACACACACAAACGCCTCCCTTCCTTCATCTACCTCCTCTCTCCAGCTGGCTCCGCGCCCCTTTACTCGGAAGTAAGCCCCGCGCTGCCCCGCGGGATTTGCTTCCCGGTAAGCGCGCAGAGAGGAGAGCCGTCGGCTGGTTCCTCGCGTTAGGTGGGCGGTGGGTGGGCGCTTTTTCTGTTGTTGTTGTGGGTAGCCCTTGCGTGGCTCTGCTCTTTCTCCAGCTCCTCTGGGGCGAAAGCGCTTTCTTGGCTCCGGGTTTGCTTCACCTTGGCGCTTTGTTCCCCGCGAAATGCAACATCCCCACCCCCTGCTCTCCAGCGGCACTGCTGGCAGGTCTCTCCATAGAGCTCCGCTTGCATCCGAGCCGTTTTTATTAATACTGTAGAGATTATTATTTTTATTATTATTCGGTGCGTGCCAAGCAGGTCACCTTTTCCTCCCACCCCCGTATGTGCATCCGGGATTAAATGTCAGTGCCCTCTGCAGTTCTTATAAATGTTTCCCTAGCTTCAGGTCTAACTTTTAGCATTTCTGAAGTGCTTCAGAAAGGGTGGCCTCTGTTTTGGAGAAGGTAAGCGACACTTTCCTAGGGTGTGCATGTGTGTGTGGGGGGGGGATATGCTTTCCTATCTGAATTATTTCCTGCTGTTGTTTAAATCAAAACTTAAATAGCATATTCTTAATAATAATAGTAATAATAATAGGAAGCAGGTGCTGAGTGTTTGTATGCCTGGAACCCACCAAGTTATTAGTTCTATGGCTGAATTTTGCGTGACGAGACACTAGCTGGTTAATCCAGTTTGGGCTTTGTCAGTTGCAGCTGGGCAATCTTCAATGCGTTGCTCTTATTGAAATACCTGGCTGTATCATTCTGTTGCTATTTCTCTTAGAGTCCCTTCCCCACCCCCCACCCCTTACTGGTCTGATGAGGTAATATTTCAGGCCACGGAGAATAATATTTGGAAGCTGCTAAGAGAAGCGTAAAGACTTGCACAGTGTAAACTGATGTGTTTGGGCTGTAGCTGTAACATGGGCGATAAACCACCAGTGGCAATTCCTGCCCGAGGTGAAGAATGCCCAGGGAAACATTAAAGTAGACGTAACTGTTGTTCCCAGTTAATGTGGGGATAAAGGTTTGTGGATTACTGAGTGGGACCAGTTTTGCCCATCTAGTTAAGTGCCATCTACACTGACAGGCAGCGCCTTTCCTGGGATTTCAGCCAGGGATTCTTTCCCAACATTACCTATAGATGTTGGGGATTAAACTTAGAAATCTTCTGTTCCACTGAGCTAAGTCCCTTCCCCATAATGTGATATGGGAATATGATATAACTTATGTAAAATGGCCGGTGTATATTTTACATAAGGCCTGCCTGCATGTGCTTATTGTTATTATTTAGTGAGAGGTTGCTGATGCACAACAGAATATTAGTGATCTTCTACTACCTTGCCTGTTGACTTTTGTCAGAGAGCTCACCCACACCCAGTGCTTCTGGAAGCCCTGCTTCCAGAGACAGAGAATGGTCCAAATTCCCTTTCCGCTGATGATCTTCTGTTCTGGAGCCCGATGTTGCGATCCCAAAAACGTGGGTGCATGTGCACATGAGTTGTGGTGGGTTTGTTTCTGTGTGGCAGTAGTGCCTGTGTTGGGGTGGGGGGAAACCATGCCATTTGTGCCGCGTGTCCCAAGGGTTTGTTGCACACGTGTCAGAAATCTGGTGTGTGAATTACGAAAATGGGAGTAGTTTCTGTGGGGAAAATCTGTGGGGGGCGGGAAATCAATGTGTCAAGCAGGAAGCAAGTACTTTTTGAAAGCTGCTGGACTCGTTGCTATGCAAGCATGTTTAGAGTTGGGGTGTTGGTGGTTATAAACGGACCGTATGAAGGGATGCTATAAACAACGGCAGGACCGCCCCCCCCCCCCAAGTTTCAAGTTAAGTGGCTAAAATGCTGCACTTTTAAGGAAGCCAATAAAACACTGCTGTCCGGAACATGCAGTGTTCCGTGCGCATTCTTTGACAACACAGTTGTGCAGCTTTGCCAGTTGTGGCTTGTCCTTTGTGCCAAAGAAGACAAGCTGTCCAGCTCTGTAGGAGCAACAGATAGCATTGCCACGCAACTTACGTAAGTAAATATTCAATGTTGGTTAGTGTAACTAGTGTCGGTCTAGTCTACTGTAAATTATTACGCACAGTTTATTATCTCTATATAAACTGCTTTTGGATCTATTCTATGAAGGTATTTGGTTTTTGGTTGTTTGCTTGCCTTTCAGAAAACACAGTCGATGCTTTGGCACTTAATGACACAAATCTTCCACACTGCAGTAAGACTTGAGTTGCGCGTAAAATGAACAGGTTGTTTTTATTCATTATCCCACCTTGGCTCTAAGATGCTCAAGGTGGCAAACGTGGTTTCCTCCCCCTCCATTTTCTCCTCACAACAACCCTGTGAGGTACGTTGGGCTGAGAAATTGCGACTGGCCCAGGGTCACCCAGGGAGTTGCAGGCCTACGTTGGGATTTGATCCCTCTTGCCTCCCAGGTCCCGATCCAACACTCTAACCAAGGAAATAATAGAGATGATGATTAAAACAGGTAGGTTTCATTGAACTTTATTTTTTTCAGAAAGAAAGAACGAAAGAGAGAAACTTTCTTTCCAAATTACTGGTACGTAGCATTCTGTTGCAAAATAATAATAATCAGTAAAAGTATTTGCCACAGAGTTTCCATGCACCTAAAGCCCTTTGAAATCAATTGACTTGAGGGTGCCTAACTGTGTGTCAAATCGTGGCTCTTATCTTTGCCTACAAACACTCTGATGAAGAGTCGATTGGAGCTAGCTAGCAACTGTCAAAACAATTCCAAAACCTTATTTGATCATTGGGTATGGATTCATATCTGCTTGCATAACAATGATCTTTGCTTTACAGCTGCACTCCCACGCAAAGGAGCTTTGTTCTCAAACACAGGTCTTTTTCATTTTCATTTTTAAAATGAATCCAGAAATATCCTATGAACAGCCTATAATCCAAACAGTTGGCTCTGCTGCATAGGAAAAGCTGCAGGTGGAAACCCCGCCTCCCCCATGACTGCCACCCAGCCTGTTCTCAAATATAGCATGTTAGACCGCAATGATCTCTTGTTCTGTACCACACCAAATCTAGGGAATGAGTGTGCTGCGGTATATGCTTCTTCTTCTTCTTCTTCTTCTTCTTCTTCTTCTTCTTCTTCTTCTTCTTCTTCTTCTAAATCCACAGTTCTCTTGTCTTGACTTTTAATGCCATACATTTTTTAAAAAGCAGCTTCTGTGGCTGTACAGTTTCAGTATTATTTTGGCAGTAGCGTTGGACTCGGAGCTCTGTTGCGAGCCTGTCAGATCAGTTTGCCTCCTGTCATGAAGGGGGCGGAGAGAAGAGTTCTTTGTTTAATGTAACTTTAAGTACTTGGTGCCTTGAATGTAAGGTGAGGACATGTCTTGATGCTATAGTCGACTCCTGTTACACATGCAGGTGCACTTGGGGTAAGGGAGCGGGTGGCGCTGTGGTCTGAACCACTGAGCCTCTTGGGCTTGCTGATCAGAAGGTCAGCGGTTCGAATCCGCACAGCGGGGTGAGCTCCTGTTGCTCTGCCCCAGCTCCTGCCAACCTAGCAGTTCAAAAGCATGCCAGTGCAAGTAGATAAATAGGTACGGCTGCGGCGGGAAGGTAAACGGTGTTTCCGTGTGTGTGCTCTGGTTTCCGTCACGGTGTTCCGTTGCGCCAGAAGCGGTTTAGTCATTCTGGCCACATTGTCCAGAAAGCTGCCTGTGGACAAACACCGGCTCCCTCTACCTGAAAGTGAGATGAGTTTTGATTATAATATTATTTAGGTAGGATTTAGAAGTAATAATAGCAATAGTTTTACAATGTTAAGAGGAAATAGGCTGTAAGGAGTTAAGATTTGAAATATGACTTTATGTGATAATAATAAGTTGAAAGTTATAGGTTGTATAAGATGTGTATTGGAAGATTAAGAATTATGATGAATGATTGTTAAACTAGTTACAAAGTTACTAAAGTAGATTTGAAATAGAACGCAGAAGAGAGAGCGGGGGAAGTCCCCTAATTAAGATTGGAAATAAGTGATTAAACAATAGATTCCTGTGTTTTGGTGTGGTGAGGTATGTATAAGTTTTATTTCTTTTTATTTTATTGTCATTATTATTGTTGATTGTATCAGGTTTGTTTTATTGTTTTTATTTGTTGTTGTTTTATTTGTTGTTCTTTTATGTGGAAACACCAATAAATTTTTTGAAAAAGAAAAAAAGAAAGAAAGAAAGTGAGATGAGCACCGCACCCCATAGTCACCTTTGACTGGACTTAACCATCCAGGGGTGCTTTACATTTACCTTACCAGATGTCACTGGACTCCCTCTTCCAACAGACCTAGTCAGGGAGGCTCAGAGTGACATCGAGGGTGGGGCACAAGCTTCCCACTCCAGAAATAGATAAACTTTGATTCTGTTTGTGTGTGTGTGTGTGTTTGATAGGAACTAGGAAATTAATGTATTGATGTGGCTCAGCAGCATTCCTTGTTGCTGCACTTTCAATGGGGTCTCTCTTTACACACGTAGATCTGATTCACATATTCCCAATGATGAGTTGTTATTGTTGTTTTGGAAAGCCAATAGGTTTTATTACAAGCATAGGGAACCTGTAACCCTTCAGATGTTGTTGAACTCCAGGTCCCATCAGCCCCTGCCATCATGGTCAGTGGTTGGGGATGATGGGATCTGGAGTCTGAGATCATCACAGTTCTATAAGCAAGACATTTCCCTCCTGTGTATGTGATTATCCACAGCCGTTTCTGGCCATGCATGCATGAGGACCATGTAATGTGGAAACTCCTCTCTTGTGGATACAGCTGGCAGGAGGAAATTCCAGCTCTGGGGTGGAAAAAGTGCTGCTGTTTCAGGAATCTGATGATCAAAATCTCTGTGTTGCATTTGGTTATCTTTGTGTGTGCCTCAAGATAGCTGGGACCGCTTGCATGAAGAGTTAAAGGTCTCGGGTGAATCAGCTCCTCAACTGCTTTTAGCAAGCAGCATTAACAAGCCTAGAGCAAAACAATATAAAAAATAAAAAATTCCTTCCAGTAGCACCTTAGAGACCAACTAAGTTTGTTCTTGCTATGAGCTTTTGTGTGCATGCGCACGTCTTCACACTTGAGCTCATACGAAAGCTCATACCAAGAACAAACTTAGTTGGTCTCTAAGGTGCTACTGGAAGGAAATTTTTATTTTGTTTCGACTATGGCAGACCAACACGGCTACCTACCTGTAATTGAAATCCACACTTCTTTGAATTTGGTGATGCATTTTTCCAAGTGGGGAAAAAAAACTGCATATGAAAATGCGTACACTAAAGAAATGGCACACTCTTGAGACAGACGGATGCCAACAAAAGGTGGCAAAAATATAAAAATGTGTTATATTAGGGGGAAATGCTTGCCAAAAAAATGTATACTAGGAGACATGCAAATGAAAAGATGTATAAATTTTAAGGCGGACATTAAAAAAAGGCCAACTAATGCAGAATGAGGTGAACTGAACTCAAGACTGGGGAAAAAAGAAATAGGGAGAAATGCATGCACACGAAAGCTCATACCAAGAACAAACTTAGTTGGTCTCCAAGGTGCTACTGGAAGGAATTTTTTTATTTTTTATTTTGTTTTGACTATGGCAGACCAACACAGCTACCTACATGTAACTGAAGCCTAGAGCAGTTTGATACAGAATAGAAAACAAAGAGATTGCTCAGCGCAAGAAAACAACAACAAGCCCACTGAAAGGGTGAGAAATAAAAGAAGAAATTTAAGAGCAACCTTTGACTAACAAAGTGCGTAAAAATCAAAGGCAGTTATGTTGGTCAAAAAGAAGGTTGGGGATCTTAGGAAGTTCCTGGTTTGGTCATACCTTTATTGGGACTGATTTGGATTTTGGAGTTCATTAGCTACTGAGTTATGCAACAGGTGTCTAATGCAATCATGGATTATTATTTTTTTTTAAAAAGATAAAACTATATACAGTAGCAGGCCACTGAAATGCAATTGTTTGCTACATCTGTATCCTTCCGTTCCACCAAATGGTACTCAAGGTAGTGAACAGCAATAACACAACTACAGTAAATATATATTTAAAAACGCAACAGAACACAAAATGACAGCACAATCCTATATTTCTACTTAGAAGTAAATCATTGATTTCAGTGGGGTTACTCCCAGGAAAGTGGTATAGAATGTTAGACTAAAAAACTCCAAAACACTCTTAATAAAACAGAACAAAACAAAACAAAACAGAACTTCAGGATTCTTAATGCCAGTGTATGCAATTCCTATGTAGGTTAAGTGATTAATACAACAATAAAAAGAAAAAACATCCAAAAATAACAACAAAAAATACTTCATCATACTAAAAAACTCCATTTTCTTATCATCTTTTACGGACTTCCTCCTGTTTCCCCTTATTTACGTCCCTTAAGAATATTTCACGTAACTTCCGAATTTAACCATTATCACATGTTTTATGAATACTATTCAATCTTAAAATTAAAACATTTTAAATCTAAAACTATTTATATCTAAAACAATTTCCAAATCTATTTCTATAATCTATAATCTCCTAAAATTCTCATTATTTACTTCAAATTGTACATTTGACAGCCTATCCTCCTTCTACAAACAAAAATTTTAAATATTACAATACTTTTTTAAATACAATTTAAATTTTCCCAAAAGAGAGGGTTTTTAAAGCTGTTCAGGAAATGCTGGGCAGCTTGCATATCGAGGCCCTGTGACCACCCCGTTCCCTAATGTGCAAATAACTAGACAACACAGAACATAGTGGTTTTGGGATCAAATAAGGCAATGGGATAAAATAAGGCAACAACTTTATTTGTTACAGATGTGAAGATTTGGCCATAGGCATTGAGGCAAGCAACTGCATATGTCACTTCCACCTGTCCGCTGGGAGTGTTTCTAAGGGTGAAGCCAGTGGGGGCGGGGACGAGATGCCCTCTGACTTACGTCAAATCGCAGTGTCCCCCAAATGGTCCCTGTTGAAGCCATGGCTACTCCTCCCGGATCTTTTTAACAGGATACTTTTACACATGGAGGGGCAGGAGGAGGCCACAACCCCCCTCCAACCAAGACTAGGCTTACCCAATGCCCATCTGCCTTACGAAGTTGTGACAATTGCTATGAGGTAGGCAAAAACCCAAATGGCGATGGCCATTAGCCAAGTGGGAAGAATTCCTGCCCGGCTCCTGAAAATTAGATGGCTGGCATTGTCCATAGCAAGGTTGTACCATCTGAAAAAAAACTGATTTGAGGGTGGGTGGGTGGGGGAACTGACGCAGCAAGTGAGAGGCCAAAAGGCCCCAGAGGCTGGGCATGTAAACTTCCCCGGGGCGCGGTGCCAAGGGCCACAATTAGTCTGTTGGTCCTGCACTCATGGGGACGCCCCCTAACTCTTGCAGCAGGAAGACGATCCTGCCTGCGATAGGCTGGCTTACCAGTGAAGCCCGGGACCCGCCCACAAAGCTGCCTGCCCAATAAGAGGATGAACGGACTTGCAGTCAATATTCTGCAGGTTCATAGCCTGAAAAGAAGACAGTAATATAGCTGATTTAAAATTGTATTAAGGCCTTAGTGAATGCTTTCAAAATACAAGGTTTGTGATCATTCTAGGCTCCTGGCATACAGCAGCCAGGATCGATCTTGCAGACAAACTTGATGCCATCTCCTCTGGGGCTTACAAATTGTTCAGTTTAGGGTACTCAGTGAAACAGGTACACTGAAACATACAGAAATTGAATCCAGCAGAAGTTTTCTCTAGGGCAGATGTGTGGTGTAATCAGGTTGCAAAAATAAGACGACAGTATTTGGATCCACCCTGCATGTCGTTGACTGCCTTTCAGTAAATCTGCAACCTGGGGATTTTGTTTCATCCAAGAGACATCTGCAACTTCCAGCGTGGTAGTGCAGCCTTCTGCAGGGACCCTCCAGGCTGTTGCAACATGCCACTGCTACAGTTGTGCATTTAAGCTGTCCACACATCGTTCTTCTTTATTAGTTCTGTGCAGGACTTTCCCCCCCAGAACTCACTGGAACTCTGTTCCGGCACCTCTCAGGTGGGCACCACTGCCATTATAGGAGAACAGGTAAAGGACCCCTAGATGGTTAAGTCCAGTCAAAGGCAACTATGGGGTTGCGACAATCATCTCGTTTTCAGGCCGAGGGAGCCGGCGTTTGTCCACAGACAGCTTTCTGGGTCATGTGGCCAGCATGACTAAACTGCTTCTGGCACAACGGAACACCGTGATGGAAGCCAGAGCGCATGGAAACGCCGTTTACCTTCCCCCTGCAGTGGTACCTATTTATCTACTTGCACTAGTAAGCTTTCGAACTGCTAGGTTGGCAGGAGCTGGTACAGAGCAATGGGAGCTCACCATGTCATGGGGATTCGAACCGCCAACCTTCTGATCAGCAAGCCCAAGAGGTTCTGTGGTTTAGACCACAGCACCACCTGCATCTCCCAGCGCCACTCCCATCGAAGAGAAGGGAGGCATTCATGTTGAGTTCCGGCACCTCTTTTAGTAGAAAAATAGACCTGGTTCTGTGAGGGTTCCCCAGTGTTAATTGCATTCTGGGGAGCAATTCTGCAGTAGGGTGCAACAAGAGCTGGACCAATAATTGCAACCCCGAACATTTACAGTATAAAAAGTTACAGGATTTGTGCGGGAAGCTACAGGGCAGCCATTGATTGGAAATGAAGCAGTATGTCTGCCACAAAAGTTTCACAGGTGCAAACAGTGGGATCACCAGTAACTTTTCTGATACCACCTTGAGCATAAATCATCATGAATACACATTTGAAAGGTGTCTGGAGGTGTTGCGAGACGGAATTCCCGCTCTGTTCCCCTAGGCTTACTCATAGTGTGTTTAGGTTTGCAGACTCTATGTGATTCACCCTGCACAGCTGTTGGGGTCAATGGGCAATTTCTGTGACCTGTGACTCTTGAGCACAGCCTCCGACTCTGTATCCTGCAAACAGTTGTGATTGTGTAGGCGAGATTAATTGTATGATCACTGTTGCAATTAAAAATACAGTGACATTAACAAGGGCTGTCCTTGCTTTATTTAAAAACAAAAATAAAAACATTGTAACTATTCCAGGAGCTGCAACAGCAACCCTAACCATGTCTTCTCAGAAGTAAGTCCTATTGAATTCAGTGGGGCTTACTCCCAAGTAAGCGAGGATAGGATTGCAGTGTGAATTGTTGCCTGTGTAAGATATATAAATCTGGCATGATTCTGATTTTTTTTTTTTTTTGCAACCTAGAGGGATGTCAGGCAATGAAACCGTTTTTGATCACTATAAGGAAATCCTGCTCATCCAGACATCCTCCCAGACTCTTATATTTTATACATTTGCAAGATGTGGACATAAAATGTGAGAACAGATACAGGACACACTGTATGTTCAGATTGCCATCTTCTCTGGTTAGTATCCTTGAAAACACAATCCGAGGCGTAAGCATGTTAAAATATATTGTTTCTAAAGAAGGGAAGCTTGAGGAGGAAGAGGAGGCACTGCCTTGGACTCCTTGTGATTCTCTCAACACGACAGTGAAAATATTTGGGCTGTCCAACATCCAGAAATAAGATTCCTTTCTGCTCAGTTTTGTTTGTTTCAAAAGGGCAGTACAGTATTGTTTTGCCAACTTTCGTACTCTCCGTACAATCTTGCCCCAACAACTATTCATTTTGGCTGCCTTTTGTGTTTTTCTTCAACTGAAAATGTACCACCTGCTCTGGAGGCATTTAACTTATTGCAAGCAAACAGGCTCCATAACAATGAGAGCCAGTGTGGTGTAGTGGTTAAGAGCAGTAGACTCATAATCCGGTGAACCAGGTTTGCGTCCCCGCTCTTCCACATGCACCTGCTGGGTGACCTTGGGCTAGTCGCACTTCTTTGAAGTCTCTCAGCCCCACTCACCTCACAGAGAGTTTGTTGTCGGGGAGGAAGGGAAAGGAGAATGTTAGCCGCTTTGAGACTCCTTCGGGTAGTGATAAAGCGGGATATCAAATCCAAAACTCAAAACTCAGAGAGGAGTGCTCTTGTTCATCCTTCTTGCTCACCAGCCATGCCTTCTGTCAGGATAATCCGTTTGCTGTTTGTTCTGATTCCATGGAATTGAACCTGGGATCCTTTGCATAGAAAGTCCGCACTGTGCTTTCTACCCACAGTTTCTGTTGTCTGATCACTGGTTATGTAATTTGCCATTGGCAGTCTGTGGTTAGCAGCACCTTCCCTCCAAACCAGAAGCGGAAACTCCCTTCAAGCCATGCTTTCCAATTTTGCCTTGGAAGGTGAATGCTAGTCATTTTTTGCTGGTGTGGAATCTTGAGAGCCGGTGTGGTGTAGTGGTTAAGAGCGGTAGACTCATAATCTGGGGAACCGGGTTCACGTCCCCGCTCCTCCACATGCAGCTGCTGGGTGACCTTGGGCTAGTCACACTTCTCTGAAGTCTCTCAGCCCCACTCACCTCACAGAGTGTTTGTTGTAGGGGAGGAAGGGAAAGGAGAATGTGAGCCGCTTTGAGACTCCTTCGGGTAGTGAAAAGCGGGATATCAAATCCAAACTCTTCTTCTGTACGAACTGTTCAAGCTACGCATGGTGAAGAAATCCACCTGCAAGAGTACAGCAGGAAGGGTCCTAGTTTCCTGTTCTTCTTCCATAGTTTGTAGGAGAACTTAGCCTATGGCCTGGTTCATATGTATGGGAAACCATGGTTTTCTGCTGTGGGAACAAGCCTATGTGAGTCACACCTCTGCGCCTCCTGGTGCTCACAAGGGGAAATGAAGGAGAACATGAATCTGAGGCTTGTGAAGACTTGTCTGTGAAGCTGCGGTTTCCCATTATGTCCGATCAGACTTTTAAAAGAAACCTTCTTCATAATATAATAAATACAAAATTGGGAATGGTGTTCATGTAATTATAATGCAAAAAACCCTGCTAAATTGATAAAAGTGTAAACATTTATCTAGGTGCCTGCATTTAATTGTTGTCTGGACATGTTTTATGAGACTGGGACTCGCTCTTTAGAAAACAATGGTGTCAAATGCAGCCTAATTTTAATAACTTCTTGTTTTGCTTGCATTTCTTTCCTTTTGCAACTTTGGCCTTTTGAGGAACATCTGGAATAGTCACCTTAACTTGACATGTGAAGGCAAACATGAAACCATTAAAAAAAAGAAAAAAGAACTTCCCCTCCTGCTTTCTCCTTGGAAAACCTGTGAAGGAAGAGACCTTTTAGTGCGATATTGTTAGCCTTATTACAAGATCTTGCATTTCAGACCTGATTGTTCTGTTGCTGCACGATGAGGGCTAGATACTTGGCTCCGATCCAGATAAAGCCAATTGCATTGAAACCTCACTGGAAACAAAGGGAAAAAAATTAGCTGTGACTCATGATTAAATTAAAACGCCGTTGGTTTCCCTGGAACTGAAGCATGGCTATTTTTATTTGACTTGGGGGACCACTATTTTTGAGCCTAAACAGGCCAGGTTCACAGGGCATATCAAACCAGCCTTCCTCAAACTTGTGTCTGTCCCCCCCCCCCCGATGTCTTGGGCCAACTGCCATTGCCCCCAGCCAGCACACTGGTTAGGGAAGGCTTCAATACTCAACATTTATTTGCCCATTGTAAGTGCAGAAGCTTACTGTTCCATCTGCCACCAATGACCATTAGTGTTTGCGCAAGAGCTATATGCCACAAAAACACCAAACTTAAGTGCTAGGTTCTACATATTCTTAATACGGTAAGTCAGGGGTGGCCAAATCCCAAGAGACTGTGATCTACTCACAGAGTTAAAAACTGGCAGTGGGGGGGGGGGTTTTCAGGTCAAAGTTGTTGAGCTTTTTTTAGGAAGGAAAAGCCTGTTTTGTTGGGATTCCGGTCTTTTTTTAGGGAGGAGGGAAGCTCTGTTTTTTAGGGGTTCAGGTCAGAGTTTTAGAGCTTTTTTTTTTACGGAGTAGGAAAGCCCCAGTTTTGGGGGTGCAGGGCAAAGTGGTTGAGCTACTTTGTGATCTACCAGTGATCTACCACATATGTTCAGTAATCCACCAGTAGATCATGATCTCCCTGTTGGACGTGCCTGCGGTGAGTAAAATATAGGTTTCGTAAGTTGAAACTGTGTGTATTTCCATTTCCCCGAAAGCCAGTGTGGTGTAGTGGGTAAGAGCGGTAGTCTCGTAATCTGGGGAACCGGGTTCGCGTCTCCGCTCCTCCACATGCAGCTGCTGGGTGACCTTGGGCTAGTCACACTTCTCTGAAGTCTCATCCCCACCCATCTCACAGAGTGTTTGTTGTGGGGGAGGAAGGGAAAGGAGAATGTGAGCTGCTTTGAGACTCCTTCGGGTAGTGATAAAGCGGGATATCAAATCCAAACTCCTCTTCTTCTTCTTCTTCTTCTTCTTCTTCTTCTTCTTCTTCTTCTTCTCTCAACCCCCTCCAGCAACAGACCCTGAAAGCTATTTTCCCCCTGTTTCCCTAACATCTCTGCAAATACTGGTTTGATTCGTGGCATCCTCCACTATCCCCAAGAAACAGCAGATTGGCAGATTTTGGGACTTTCCATTTCTCTGTAGTTTAACAGCATACCACTTCAAAGTGGTGTCTGTTTGAGCTAGTTTTTTGGGGGAGGGGGTAGTTAATGAGAACAGATGTGTTCAATAGCCGGGATGCATTTTGACAAACAGCGCTTTTCGCGATGTGTAGTATAAATGTGCTGTGACGTGGCTGCTCAAGCCCGCTGTTTTTCACTAGCTTTCTGAAATGGTTCGTCCAGTTGTGATACAACACTAACGTGCTCAGTGCTCTCACTTGATCTGAATACCAGTAAAAAGGCCCTCTAAGAGGTAGGGAGTTTGTCTTGTTGGTTTATTCTCTCCCACCCCCACACCCCTATTTTTTCTGTGTGCTGCTCAATTATAGTATAATTGAATATTATTAATATTTTTGTCCATTATCTCTGTTGAGCTCTCTTGAAAAAGGTTCAGTTCACTCCAAAAAACGTAGAGCTAAGATAAAAGTTTTGCAACAGTGAGCAATGGAGCCTCCTCTCCCCATGTTTAAATTCTTCATGGTGTTTCTCTTCCCTCTTTGGTCTGTACAGCACAGCCTTTTTCTTTAACCCCCGGTCTTTAAACTTGGCAGGCTCCCTGCCCCCCACCCCGGTCTAATTTTGGCATCTGTTATTAGATAATGTGGACAGCAAGCATATGAGTTTTTAAAATGATCCCAAGTATGTCATTTTTGTTATTGTTGCTGAAAAATAATTCAATAGCATTCCACTACTGGTTGTGTCTTTCCTGCTTTTATTCCACGGGGCTCTTGAGGGGTTTGCTAGTATCTTTCAAACTGATTAATTCGCAGAAATGAACGAGAAGAGAAATTACTTCTTTCCCCAAGGAAGTACAAGCGCTAGCCTCTCTCCCCCCCCCTTTCACAAAACACATTTCTTCGTCTCCTGAGAATCCAGTACCCTAAAGAATTCATTATAGTCGGCCCCTATCCCTGGGGATTAGCATATTTTACCAACTGGAGTCTATCTTACATGAAACACATGGCTACAATTAGTTATGATGTTTTCATTCCGTTTATTGGTGGCTGTAAAGATAAAACATGCAAATGTTTCCCGGGAATAAATTAAGACTGATGGGAGTATAAAAAGTGGAGAGAACAAGATGCAAAAGTCATCTTGAAATAGGCCTGGCAGTGGCTTTTAGACACTAGCGCAGAGGTGGAGCTAGCTGCTTCGGCACCCAGAGCGGCACACATGCTGTTCACCCGGGGGCGGGGCCATGGGGGCGGGGCAAACAACGCAGGGGGTGAGATGCCCATGGGGGCGGGGCAGGCCACCCACGGCGGGTAGAGCGAGCCACCCATGGCGGGCTGCTTCCTGGGCGGCGGCGGCGGTGGGCTAGGGAGCCGCACTGCAGACTCATAATCTGGTGAACCGGGTTCGCGTCTCCGCTCCTCCACATGCAGCTGCTGGGTGACCTTGGGCTAGTCACACTTCTCTGATGTCTCTCAGCCCCACTCACCTCACAGAGTGTTTGTTGTGGGGGAGGAAGGGAAAGGAGAATGTTAGCCGCTTTGAGACTCCTTCGGGTAGTGATAAAGTGGGATATCAAATCCAAACTCTCCTCCTCCTCCTCCTCCTCCTCCTCCTCCTCCTCCTCCCTCTTCTTCTTCTTCCTCGCCCCCCCCCCCGCCCAGGAAGCAGCCTTTGCCACTTCATGGCAGTACTGGCAGCTTTCCTACCACCTGCCTTTGCATCTGGGCTCTGAGAAATGACCAAGCGGTGTGTGTGTCCTTTCTCTCATTCTGTGTGCATTGCCTGTTTCTCTGATCCAGTTTCCTGTGGCAGCAGGGGAGACACTTTTGCAAGAATGTAAGAAAAGACTGCTGGATCAGGCCAACGGCCCATTTGGTTCTCACAGTGGCCAGCTAGATCACTCTCCCCTCCCGACGTTTCTGAAAACTACAGATCAGAAACATTTCTGCCTCTAAATGTAAAGGCAGAGCATAGCTACCAGGCCTAGTACCTCCACAGCCCTCTCATAGGGATTGCCAGGCTCAAACTTTGCCCCCAAATGGCTCTCAGAGCCCAGGTGAGGCAGGGAAGTGGGGGTGGAGGCATCTGGCTAGCTGGTCACTGCAGATGCGAGTCAGACATGGCAGTGAGTCGGTCTGATGCGGGCCCCTTCTGTATCCTGGGATCCTCGGCCAGTGCCTGAGTTCAGACATGAAGTAATGGTTTGCAAACCTACTTCAAACTATGGTTTTTTAATTGTCTTAGCTAGCTGATATTAGACCATGGTTTGCCAGCTCAGACATGATGCTGAGCTTCCTACAACCATGGTTTGCTGTGAGGTTTGAATTGTGCTAGAACAGTAGGCAGAAGAGAAAGTCATTTGAGTATTCGAATGCTTTCAAACCTTCCTCCAGCAACTGCTTTCCCGCTGAAGTGTGGCAATTTTCTTGAGAGGGGAGAAATCCTCTAGTTCAAGCCAGTCGGGTTTACACAGCAATCTGTAGCTCTCTCCTTAGTGAGTGTGCAGCCGGTTTGCTCGCCAGACAAATAGGAAGGCCATGTGATGATTGTCCCTAATCCAGTTTGCTTGCAGAAGCAGTTGACAGACAGCTGGAAGATCCCACCCACCCCCATATATATTTTTGTACTTTTCTCTGTGTATGTGTGTAAATAATATGTCTTTCACCCATAGCAACCATGACAGGGTTTTATAAATGAAGCATTGTTGTGATTGTTTGAACAACGTTTAAATTTTAATCCACTTCCTGAAACTTCTTTTTAGTACAGCAATAAAGAACAAAGCAACAATGTGTTAAGTTTTCTTTTCGCCAACACATTGCTCCTATGAACCTGTTCATCTTGGGCACTTGAAAAGCTTAACTGTGATTAAGCCTCTGATTTCTTTTTTAAAAAAGAACAAATTAAATAGGTGCTTGTACTGTATTTTCTTTGAGAGGTTGGAGTGCCCCTTTTTCTCTTTCACAGCCTTAGGGGAACTCCTAAATTTGCAGAACTACAAAAAAACAAAAAAAAACAAGGGAGGGGAAGCATAAACTCTGTGTTGTTGTTGTTGTTGTTGTTGTTGTTTGTTTGTTTTGGGGGAATGAACTAGGGATGGGACCACAAAACAGACCAATAAGGTCTGAGCCATGGAATCCTGCCTGGAATGTTTTCCCAACCCTTTCATAGATTAAAATAGGTTTGTGTTGCATCCAGATGTCAGTTTAAGGAAATTATTTAATGCAATTGTGCCTTCCTTAATGGTTTTAAAATTTAATAAAATGGATTTTTTTAAAAAAAAATCCAGTCCTTCAGGTGTGGGATTGATTCTGGCTTCTCTCACCAGCCGATACACTTTCTTTTTCTTCTTTTTTTGTCCCAAACGTTGAAACAAATTAGTAACCAAAGCAAGATAGGCAGCCTCTTGAATTTCGAGACGGTATCTCATGCTTTACTCCCATGAACTTGGCAGATAGAAATGAAAGTTTTTTTAACCTTGAAGGAAGTGTACAGTATGGGAAAATGTGGCCAAGAAAGATACAGCATGTGGCTTAGGGGTTGTTGATTTGTGTGTGTGTGTGTGTGTGTGTGTGTGTGTTTAAAGCAACCATGCAAAACACACCCACCTGCCCCTGCCCCTCCTCATAGGAGTACAAATAACTCTTCAATATCCTTGAAGAGCTGTGGACTAGAAAATAAATGCAAGATGAAAAATACATTACTTTGTGCCCACAAAAGTATTTAAGAAAGTAATTAACAATTAGTTGGAATGCAACAGGAAATGGAAGGAAGCTTGTTCCCTCATCTCTTTTCCCCGAAGACCAGCAAGTTTTAATTATTGTTATCTTTATTTACACTAATTGTCTGGAGCTGTTTGGAAAGGATGGAGGAATGGGAAAGAATTGAAACCTGAGGGTGCCATCTCCGTCTCCTTCGCGTACCACACAGGTCTCGGCTGCTGACGATGTGATACTGGTGGGCACCTCTTCCTAAAGTGCTTGCAAAAGCTGCAAGCTCGTCGGGTGAGATTTAGAAGCATGATGGTGCAAATGAAGGAAGCCTCTTGGTTGTTGACCGATGGGTTTCATACAGCCTGTAGACATCTATATCTCTTCCTGCCAGAGATTGTAATGTAAATGCAGGGCTGGCTTACACATCATACAAACGTTAACAGCCCTGCTGGACAAGGCGAAAGGCCCGTGATGTCCAGCAGTGAAAACGGAACCCAGCAGCTTCAAAGTGAGACGATCAAACGAACCAAAAGGGTGGGATCCCAGGTCGTTTCCAGATGACTTGCTCATTGAACTTTCTTCCCGACGTCTTTGCACAAAGCTTGTAGGGAAGTTGGCTGTTCACTGGGCATTCATTCAGATTTGATTGCAGCGAGGTTAGAAGATATGTCTACTTTCAGGTACATTCTCCTGGCAATTTCCTTTGCTGCAAAAAGTCCATTTAGGGGTTGTGCAGGGGAGCAGCTGTGTTGGTTAAAAGCGCCGATTCCGTACACCCTGGGCAATATATGGCAGCAGAAGGAAGGCAGGCAGATTTTGCAAACAATTTACACACCTGTTTTTTTCCTGCTTGACCCCTTGTGCAGGATGAAACCCCAAATGTTGATAACCTCTAAGCAGAATGTAGCTGGGATTGTGCAGTGACTGAGAGCAGGTGGGAACTGGGCTGTCGAAAAGATGTGACAATCTTAAAACCGGCAACTGTCATGTGGTTTATTTTAGTTGAATGATTGGTGAAGTTTGCTATGTGGGAAGATAAGATCTGACCTGTGGGGCATCTTATGATAGTTATGGTTATAATGGGTGTTGTATGATCCTTGTTTATGAAGGACCGAAACATTTGGTGGAACAGTGCAAGCTCCATTTGATCTCTGCTAATGAAAAGTGCGCCATTCCAGGGAAGAATAAGTACATTTCAGCTCGAATGTTGAGTGTACTTTAGAAACATGTTGTTCGTAGATGGTGGCTGCGATTTTCTCTCCTTTTGCAGTGTGTTTATGGTTTATTTGCTTCTAGCAGTGTATCTATGGAAGCTGTGTCTGCTCACAGATAGCAAGGCTGGAAAACCTCAAATAGCGGGTTGAAAATGCCATTTTTATTTGCCTGAAATTCAGTTCTATGCAGGGTTGGCTCTTAACCATTGAAGGTGATTTCTAAATCATTTGCAGTTGTTGTTGTTGTTGTTGTTGTTGTTGTTGTTGTGGTGGTGTGTTATGGTGCTGTGTGTTATGGTGCTGTGTGTAAATATAAGTACCGAGGATATACAAAACAGGCAATTCCCGCCAGGTCATGTCAGCTAGAATAGACAAAGTGTGTGGCAGGGATATCTGTCCCTTGCCTTTTGCATCTCCCTGCATAAGTAATGGGGCCAGGAGTCTTCCTGCAGCCCGGGACATAATTCAGTTATGTTTCATGGCTGCGTTTGCAAGGACCTGGTCACTGTCAGACTACATTAACTAGATGATAAGAGAAGTCGTTTCACTTTCACTCACATTCCCCCCCAAATCTGTATCTCCCTCTGGCCATGTTTGTGATTGCCTGTTCTCTGCAGAGCCTTAAATTAAGCGAATATTGAGCTGCACATGGGAACTATTATCATTTGTCAATTGCATAATCATGCTTTGTCATAGAAACTTGACAAGAGAAGCCAGTCCTGGTCTTCTGTTGCTGCCAAACCATGGAGACGATGTGCTTTGGTGACTGTGCTTACCCCCCCCCCCCCTTTTCCTTTACAAATGAGAACAATGCATTTAAAAATGTCCACGCTGTGAAAACAACTGCATTATAGAATCAGAAATGGTTGTGAGGGGAAGATTGCTGGTGGCAGTCAACCAAATTGTTTTGGTCTATATTGGACATCACACCCTCCAACATTTTTCTAATGAAAATAGGGACGTAAATACATTTACAACAACAACAACAACAACAACAACAACAACAACAACAATTTATTACTTACAACAACAACAACAACAACAACAACAATTTATTACTTATACTCCACCCATCTGGTCGGGCCTCTCCAGCCACTCTGGACAGCTTCCAACAGGATATTATAAACACAATAAAACTTCAAACATTAAAAACTTCCCTAAAGAAGGGTTGCCTTCAGATGTCTTCTAAGAGTCAGATGGGAGGGCGTTCCACAGGGTAGGCGCCACTACCGAGAAGGCCCTCTGCCTGGTTCCCTGTAACCTCACTTCTCACAGTGAGGGAACCGCCAGAAGGCGCTCGGAGCTAGACCTCAGTGTCTGGGCAGAATGATGGGGGTGGAGATGCTCCTTCTAATTTACATTTCAAAATATTCATTTAAACAACCATAAATCAATGACTTCCCTTCTCTTTCTGTGTTCATTTTGCATACCATACATCCCTGCATATTTTACATGCACTAAACCATTCAGTATCCCATAGTTACATCCATCAAAACTTATTTACACTGTTGAATTTATCTTAATGCTACCAGCGTTTTTTAAAGCACACAATTTTCACCTATATATTCGACAAATACTTTCCAGTCTTCTTTAAACGTAGATTCTTCTTGTTCTCTTATTATATATGTTAAATCTGCAAGCTGTGCGTATTCCATCAGTTGTAAGTTGTCATTCTTCTTTGTTTGGGACATCGCTCGTTTTCCATTTTTGGGCTAGCAAAACACGGGCCGTAGTAGTGGCATACATAAATAACCTTTTTTTTGACACCTGGGAATTTCCATCTGAATTATTCCCAACAAAAAGGACTCTCTCTTTTTTTGGAAAGGTACCTTTAAACATTTTTTTCCCCAATTCATTATATATCATTTCCCAATACTCTTTTACCCTTTTACAAGTCCACCACTTGTGATAAAACGTACCCTCAACTTCATTACCTCTACAGCACTTATCTGATTCAGACTTATATTGTATAAGTCCTCCTTGGATGTTTTTAAACAGAGGTTGGATTGCCAAGGATGCTGTAGTTGGGATACATGCATTGCAGGGGGTTGGACTAAATAACCTTCGGGATCCCTTCCCATGCTACAATACAGTGATTCATTGTTGTGGGAGATATGAACCTCTTGACAATCCTCTCCACGGGATTTGGTGTTTCTTTAGTCTTCCTCAACATAGTGCCCTCTAGATGTTGTTGGGACTCCATTTCCCATTAGCTCCAGCACGTATAGCCATATTAGTCAAGAGAGTTCTTCTTCTTCTTCTTCTTGTTTAGTCGTTTAGTCGTGTCCAACTCTTCGTGACCCCATGGACCAGAGCACGCCAGGCACTCCTGTCTTCCACTGCCTCCCGCAGTTTGGTCAAACTCGTGTTAGTAGCTTTGAGAACACTGTCCAACCATCTCATCCTCTGTCGTCCCCTTCTCCTTGTGCCCTCAATCTTTCCCAACATCAGGGAGTCTTCTCTTCTCATGAGGTGGCCAAAGTACTGGAGCCTCAGCTTCAGGATCTGTCCTTCCAGTGAGCACTCAGGGCTGATTTCCTTCATAATGGATAGGTTTGATCTTCTTGCAGTCCATGGGACTCTCAAGAGTCTCCTCCAGCACCATAATTCAAAAGCATCAATTCTTTGGCGATCAGCCTTCTCTGTGGTCCAGCTCTCACTCCCATACATCACTACTGGGAAAACCATAGCTTTAACTATACGGACCTTTGTTGGCAAGGTGATATCTCTGCTTTTTAAGATGCTGTCTAGGTTTGTCATGCTTTTCTCCCAATAAGCAGGCATATTTCCTGCCTAACGCTATTTGGAGGGGACCGGGTTGGGGAAGGCTGCAGTGGCCCCCAGTGACACAGGAGGCTGCATTATGCCATGTTAGACCATGGGCCCATTTAACTCATTATTGTCTTGACCGACATGTAGTGGCTTTCTGGGGTTTAATATGGGAGACATTCTCAGCCCTGTCTGAAGAGGCTGGGGATTGAACCCGGGACCATAGGGGGAAATTGTGCACACTTGAAAATGTTAGCACCATTAAGATGAATTAAACAGCGTAAATAAGTTTTGATGGGTGTGATAATGGAATACTGAATGGTTTAGGTTTTTTTGTAAAATATGCAAGGATTTATGATATTGTAAAATGAACCATGGAAAGCGAAGAAGGGAAGTCATTGATATTTTAAGGATGTTGAAATGAATATTTTAAATTGTAAAACAGAATAATTAATAAAAATTATATAATTGAAAAAAGAGAACCTGGGACCCTCTACATGTTCTCGCCCAGAGCCCCATGAGCTAGTTGTTCCCTTCTGCTCCATTGCTAGCTATTTCGTGCTGGTTTTGTGGAAGGTGAAGCTGAAGCATTTGCCACACATGATAGTGGGGGGAAAGGGGGGGAATTGTGGAGTGTGAAATGTGGCCCACCATCCTGTAATTTCATTTTGCCTCTTCTGTGGTTGTGCACAATCATTGCAATGCACTGCCGCGGAGGACCTCTGTGCCATTTCATCTTGGCTCGGAGAAGCTTCTGGCTCTGGGCGAGGAGCTGTGGAAGAGGGCTTAAAGCTCGCATCTCCCCGTTGCCTAGGCAACAGGGTGATGCTTGCTCTCTTTCGGTGTCACGCTGCAAGACTTCAGCACAGAAGAGAGAGCGTTGCTCTCAGGCAAAGTGCACTTGTCTTGTTTCCAGCCCTGCGCTGCAAGGCTGCAGTGCAGCACAGGGACAGAGGGAGATGGGTATTCTTGTTGCATCTCTGAAAGGAGCCTGTTCATCCTGTTTGGCAGCCTCTGAAAGGGGCTGCAAAGCTCCAGGGTGTAATTTGACAGCCCCAGCTTTTGGTGCTATTTTATTTTATTTTATTTTATTTTTTTGGACAGTGAAGGATGCACTCCAGTTATTGGTTTGGGCATGTGATACACAACTAAGTTTGGGAGTACCTAACTTGGATGAAGCTGGCTTTTGAACACTACGTGAAAATTCAGTACAGTCTGAATTCATGTGCTTTTTTAATTTTTACATTTACATTCTGCCTTTCCCCCAAGGAGCTCAAGGCACGGGACACAACCCGCCATCCTGCCCATTTTATTATCCCAATAGCCCAGTGAGGCAGGCTAGGCTGAGAGACTGTGACTGGCCCAAGGTCCTTCAGTGAGTTTCATTGCTGAGTTTGGGTTTGAACCCTGGTCTCCCAGGCCGCAGCCCAGATGCTTACCTAATGGTGCCAAATACTAGCAAGTTGCACGGGAGTTTGCGGCCAAAACAAACAGAATTGAGATGTGCAGAGAAATGGACAGGTAAAAGGCTCACAAACAACAGCTTGGAGCTGAAGCGGAAGGTGATGTCATATGTGTGGATGCGGGTTAATGTGTCTCCAGCTTTTTTCACGTGTTTGCGCCTCCCCTCTGAAGAAGCAAGCAAGACCTGGATTGTGATGCAGAGGGACGCTTTCTCCACACTGCAGTCACCCAATCTACTGTTAGTCCTTGGAGGAAAGTTCTGATTGCTTTCTGCACAGGCGTCCCGGAAAAAATAGCAATTTCAGGGGTGGCGATAGGGACTGAGGATTTTCAGTGGGACTGCCATGTTGGGGAAAAGGTTAATCCCTTCCTCGTGGACTAAAGTGCTGGTCTTGTTTTCTCCCCATCACCTGCTGTTGTTATAACAACAACAACAACAACAACAACAACAACAACAACAACAATAATAATATTTATTATTTGTACCCCGCCCATCTGGCTGGATTTCCCCAGCAAAGGACTGAACATCCAGACTCTCAACATCTCCTTTTAGGCTGTAAGACCTGCATGGAGCAATGTGAAATGTTGGCCGACTTCAGATCAAATTACGTTTTAAGGATGCACTAAAATCTTGGGACACCAGCCTGCCCTTGTCTCATTTATTTCATTAGGTTTAAGTGCATGCTTAACTCCTGTTGCAATCAGTGATTAAACCTTTGATTGTGCTCTTGGCTATCACTTGATGCCATTAATGGGGAGATGCCCAAGTTTGTGTTTTGAACAGCGGCGTAAATATCAATTGTGGAAATGCAATTTAATTTAGAGCGCTGTGAGCTTCACCACGCCACATTTCTCACTGCTTCTTGTTTTTCTTTTCTTTTCTTTTCCATAGACGAAAGAGCTGTTCTTCACAGCGAGAGCTTCTAAGATGTGATCTTGATTGAAAAGGTAGGTGTCCTCTCATGTAATCTAACTGAAAACTTGCAGTGCACTGAGAAATGGTGGGACCTCCTGGTTCATGGAAGTGGAAATAAAAATGGGCCTCTTTCTCAGAGGTTTAATTAGGAACAGTTGAAACCAACATTCTCTGCTTTCCTTGCTCCTCTGTCTCTGAATAGACAGAATACAAAGCTGCCCATTTTCTGTACATTTTTGCAGCTGTAGCACAGGGAGGGGAGAACCTTTGATTCTCCAGCTGTTGGACTATAGCTCCCTTCAGTCATAACTACTGTCTGTGCTGACTGGGGTTGATGGGAGATATACCGTATTTTTCGCTCCATAAGACGCACTTTTCCCTCTTGGAAAGGAAGGGGAAATGTCTGTGCGTCTTATGGAGCGAAGGCACTGGACGACAGCGGGATCCCTCGAGCGGAGGTAAACCTCTGCCGCTGGAGCCATGGCTCCCAGCGGCGGGGGAGGGACGAGATGCCCAAAATCGGGCTGCTCCCCCTTCTCCCTCCGCCCCCACCAGTGGCAGAAAAGTGGGAGAGGGGGAAGCAGCCTGAAATCGGGCTGCTTCCCTAGGCCCCGCCAGCAACAGATTCCGGTCTCCTTTGTACAAAGACTACTTTGTAGGCACCCCCTACAAATACACACACACCTTGACTTGATTCAACACACACACACACACACCCCGTTGAGTTTATTCAACACCCCCACCCCTTTATTTGATTCAACACCCCCTATGCACACACACACACACCTTTTTATTCAACACCACCTATGTGCGTGCGTGCACGCGCGCGCACACACACACACACACACACACCTTGACTTGATTCAACACACACACACACACACACACACACAGCCCTTGAGTTTATTCAACATCCCATCCGACCCTCCTCCCAGTTCGCTAGCAGCCTCCCCTTTCCCCTGAAGCCCCGGGAAAGTTTGGGAGCAGCGGGCAGGCTGTTCACTGTTGCCCCGTGCTCAGAATATTTTTTTCCTTGTTTTCCTCCTCTAAAAACTAGGTGCGCCCTATGGTCCGGTGCGCACTATGGAGCAAAAAATATATGGTAGTTCAGCGTCTTCAGGGGCAACTTCCCCCAAATCTCCTGTAGCAAGTTTTCTACCTAATTGGATGAGGCATCAGCTGGTTTTTAAAAGTAAATTGTGGACGTGCAGCTCTGCCTCCCCTCCCCGGTACTGATCCAGATTGACTCCCCTGTGCCTGCAGTTTTGTCTTTTTGAAATTGGGACCCGTGTATGTGTCTGTCTGTCTGTCTGTCTGTCTGTCTGTCTGTGTCTGTGTGTAGGCAGGCAGGCAGGTAGGGAACCCTTTGCATTTCTGATCCAGATCAGACTTCCTGTACTTGTGGTGTGGACTGTAGTGGGGAGCTCCAATTTGGGTTTCACAATCTGGATCAGAATTGTGGCGGCGGGGGGGGGGGAGGTTTAAGGCCCCCCTCCCAGGTCCTGATTCAGATTGGCTCCCCTAAACATGCATTTTTTAATTTTCTTTTTAAAGTAATCAAGAAATGTTTGTGTGCCCAGCTCTTCAAGTTTGGCTTCTTACGGATTGTGCTTCACACACAATTCACCACTCTGCATTTCAACCCTGGTTAAGAATTAGGTTTTGCCACTCAGTGGGATCTTATAGCCTGAGGCAGTGAAGGTTTTGTAGGTAGTGGCCTGGTTTTCACGTCACACTAAACTGTAGTTTGAAACAAACGATGGTTCAAGGACCCTGATGTTGGGAAAGATGGAGGGCACAAGGAGAAGAAGGGGACGACAGAGGGTGAGATGGTTGGACAGTGTTCTCGAAGCGACTAGCATGAGTTTGGCCAAACTGTGGGAGGCAGTGAAAGATAGGCGTGCCTGGCGTGCTCTGGTCCATGGGGTCACGAAGAGTCGGACATGACTGAACGACTGAACAACAACAACAACATGGTTCAAGGAGCATGAGTACTAAAAGTTCCTGCAAGTACTCCTTCTCCACTCTTCTTTCCATCATGCTACAGAGTCTGGCTTGTCCAGTTGTCCGAACCTCTGGTTTGTTTTTCTCCAAACAATGAACAGTATTCGAGGTTTGTTCTTGGCTTTTTGCCTGCAATTTTCTTGGAGACTGGTGTGAAACATATTACAAGCCCAAGATGACACCGCAAGCCAGACTCTGGCTTGTTTCATTTGTGGCATAACAACAACAACAGGAGAATGGGAAGAGCACAGTGGGAATTTTTTGAGCAGGAATTGATACCCATTCACATTCAACTATAGTTGGGTTTGTTTGTTTTTTAAATGCTATGGTTTAATGTGACGTGCAGACTTGGACCAGTGTGTGTTTGAGTAGGTTTTCATTTATATGTATACAAATATAAAACATGCCAGAATAGAACAGCATCTCATTAGTATTTTAGATGTTTACTGAATTTGATGTGCCTAGCAGGAACGAAGTCTGTGTACTGGGGATTTAAAAGAAAAAGAGATGGCAGGAAGGAAGGATTCATCATTCCAAAGAATGTAGCTGGATTTTGCATGCTTGTCACCAAATGAGACTTGAGGTGTCTACATAAGGCTCATAATAATTCTGTGTTAACAGAATGACGAAGCGGTTTAGCTGCTGAAGGATGCTTCTGGCAATTTCTGTAACGTTAGGGTAATTTGTGTCTGTTATACAAATTCCATCTGATTTCTGTCAATCAGGCCTGTGCGATTTGGTACTCGCCGCGCCAACAAACCAGCCCATCGGCAATGGAAGGTGGCCCAGAAATAATTAGATATATCTTTAAGTTTTCCTACATACCTGATGCTGCCCAAACACCTGGGAAGCTGGTCTTTGGCTCAGTAGATCCTAGGTTGTGTATGTGTGGATAGGGGTTTTGCTGAAGGTAACTTTTTAGTTTTACTTTACTTTTAGGGTTTTTAAAAGAATATGATTTAAATTTAGTTTTGGGAGTGACTACAGCTCTCCTAAAACCTCTCTCTCTCTCTCTCTCTCTCTCTCATTCTCTCCCTCTCTCCCTCTCTTATTTTCTCATTTCTAAATGGTGATAGCTGACTCTTCAGTGACTCCCTTTCATTAGAAACATGTCCAGCAGACAGAAAAAGCATGGAACTGTAGGATTGTTAAGGATAGTAGGAAAGGATGTATTGGATAAGTATTATGCTCCCTTCACTCACGCCAATATAGCTGGAAGCTAGTTTGCAGATTCGTTTGAATCTCTTAGTTAAGATCATTTCCTGGTGTCCCCTTTAATCTCTCTTAAAAGAATAAAGACACAAGAGTCTTTCTGACTAGAGTAACAAAAAGTTCACTCACATTTCAGTTCACAATTTGATCCCTGAAAGGCAGGCTTTACTTAGGAGTTAAATAAAGAGTGAGTTCATCTCAAATGGAGACTGAACTCACGTGCTGCTGGCTGAGAGTCAGCAGACAGCAAAATTACATTAAGACGACAAAATGGCTGCAGGAGAGAGCAGCATGGCAGCAAAAGAACAGCAAGACAAGTGAGCAAGTGAATCAAGGAAATCAAGACTGAGAAAATGGCTGCATGACTTGGCTCTTTAATGGAGTAAGCCAGAGCCACGCCCATCTACGTACACGGGTGGCACTGTGGTCTAAACCACTGAGCCTCTTGAGCTTGCTGATCAGAAGGTCGGCGGTTCGAATCCCCACGATGGGGTGATCTCCCATAGCTCTGTTCCAGCTCCTGCCAACCTAGCAGTTCGAAAGCATGCCAGTGCAAGTAGATAAATAGGTACCACTGTGGCGGGAAGGTAAGCTGCGTTTCCGTGCGCTCTGGTTTCCGTCACGGTGCCCCGTTGCACCAGAAGCGGTTTAGTCATGCTGGCCACATGACCCAGAAAGCTGCCTGTGGACAAACGACGGCTCCCTCGGCCTGAATGTGAGATGAGTGCCACAACCCTATAGTTACCTTTAACTGGACTTAACTGTCCAGGGGTCCTTTACCTTTTCCTATGCCCATCTCTCAGGTCACATGCAGGGGGAGGATGTTCCAGACCATTGGAACAGGAAGTTACACTGACTGGAGTAACATCCCCCTGCCTGTGCCCGCTCTAGGGAAACGAGGAATGTTGATTTGACTGTACCAATGTATTACATCCCACAGGAAGAATTCTCTTGCTGGCAGCTAGCAGGAGTCTGTGGACAGTCACTGCATGTCCGAAAAGGTATTGGTGGATGATAGGGCTTGTCTATCTAAGGAGATATCCAGGCCCTGGTGGTGGAACTCATGCCCTCCCTTGGAACCCTCTAAAATGATAGATATCAGAAAAAAGTTGGCGGTGGGGAGGAGGGCAAAGCCTGTCATTTGATCACCACCCCCTGGTATGACAAGATGGCAGATTCAAGGGTCTTAGTGTGAGGGGGAAACTGGCAGATTGCAGAAAGGCAGAAAAGCAGAAATGTAGCATTCACCGGCAGAACACACCAGTGGTTTAAGCCAGTGGTTCTCTTTCCCCCCTGTAATTTTTATTAAATGTTCTCTTTTACATTTTAGAATATTCATTTAAACAACCTTAAAACATCAGCGACTTCCCATCTTCTCTTTCCATGGTTCATTTTGTATAACATAAACCCCTGCATATTTTATATAAACTAAACAATTCAGTATTGCATTATTACATCCATCAAAACTTATTTACACGGTTGAATTTATCTTAATGCTGCCCACGTTTTCAAATATACAGCTCTCCCTCCATATAATCAATAAACATTTTCCAATCTTCTTTAAATGTATGTTCTTCTTGTTCTCTTATTCTATATGTTAAGTGCGCAAGCTGTGCATATTCCACCAGTTTAAGTTGCCATTCTTAAGCCAGTGGTTCTCAAAGTGGGTGGGAGGAGAGGATGGCAAATGTGGCAGGAAGATTCAAGGACAATCAAAGTAGGGTAACATTGAAACATATCAGTGTAGTACCATATCATATCGTATCGTATTGTATTGTATCAAAAATATTCTTTTCGGGAGGGGATATGCAACCACAAACACGCCTCTTTTCATGAGCATGGTCTATAACTTCTACAGTTCTCCCCGACATATTGTTACAAACAGGGATTTTCAACTCTGACAGATAAGAGAGATCCAAAAAGAGAAAGGCTTCTTTGTGTCGATGAGGAGATGAGAGTTTGTTTGTCTCGGTTCAGATCTAATATAAACGTGACGACCCGGCAAAAGCAAAATCACACCTTGTGTTCGTATACATGCTTAAGGTACATATGCAAGAAGCTGGTTTATTATTATATTTTGGGAGCGATTCGTGTTCTTAGGTAGTTGCATTGTTTTATAATTTCTGGATGTTCTGTGATCATATAATAAAACAGTTGTGTTCTTTCTTAAAAACCAAGCACTCTGCTAGGAGTTTGTTTCTTTTTGTTTTCCAGTGTATTTGTTATCCAGAAGAATATTCAGTGCAGGGCAAGCATTTTTTTTATTATTCTGAAAGTGTGTCCCAGGAAGGCGGGGGGAAGTGTGGGGACCACTGCTTTTAAGCAGTCATAATGTGCAGAGCAGGGGTGGGTTAAGTGATGGATGGAGGGAGCGCATGGAGAAGTTGAACGGAGAACAGAGGGAGTGGAAGAAACAGGAGACAGAGAGTAGCAGGGGAAAGCCAGCACCTGGGTAGGAGAAATGAGGGGCAGAGAGAGAAGGGGCATGGGTTAGGAGTGGTCAACCACAGGGACAAATCATAAGCAGCTCAGGGAGCCTTAGGAATAGAATTAAAAAGGAAAGCAGAAAAGGAAAGGATTGGGAAGACCCGGAGACGGTGGGAAACCCATAGAGCTCCCTGAGACAGAGAGGAGATTAAAACAACAACCAAACGCTGTCCTGAAAACAAACTAGCCTAGTAAAACTTGAGGAGGAAGCAGTGAAACGCAGAAGCAAAAGTGTATTATAAAAAAGGCTGGCTTTGGAACAGAGGATCTGATTTGGGAAGCAAACTGCCGGGAAACATCTGCTGGGCGTTCTGTGTGGAGAGGGAGCAGCAAGCAGGAGCTCAATGCAACAGTCTCCTGCAGTAAGAGCTTTCGCAGTGGGCCTCCCCACCCCCCATCCTGCCGGTGCCTCCGATTGGGTGCTGCCAAGATGTGGCATTATCAAGCAAAGCCCTCTGGCAGGACTTTCTCTGTGTCTGTTGCAATGCCGTCTGATGCGTTTGCAGTGCCAGTTGGCCAGCAGGAATGCCCATCGCCGTGATTCTCCCTTAATCTGGTTATGAATTCGCTCACTCTTCTGCTTTTTTTTTTTTTAACTATTCTTCTCGGTCCGGTTTTTGCAAGCCCTTCCCTGCAGTGCAACTGTACATCTAAGTGGGACTGAGCCAAAAGTGTGCAATGTCTAGTGAAAACCTTTCGCTCCCCAGTGAATTGTACCCCTCTCCCTGTTTGTTTGTTTGTTTGTTTGTTTGTGAAGTGGAGTGTCTGTGCGTATGTCCCTGGCCTGCAAAAGGGGGCAAAGTTGTTTTCTTTCTTTCTTGTTAGCTCTATCTGTAGCCTGAGTGCCATCAAAATGGACCTCAGAGTTGCAGGATGCAGTGCACACATAGCAGTGTTCCAGTTAAATACACCTATTTAATCAAATTAACAATAAGAGTGGTGTAAGAGCTTATCCCTTCCCACTATTGTAAAGGTAAAATACCCCTGGACAGTTAAGTCCTGTCAAAGGCAATTATGGGGTGCAGCGCTCATCTTGCTTTTCAGGCCGAGGAAGCCGGCATTTGTCCACAGACAGCTTTCCGGGTCATGTGGCCACCATGACTAAACCGCTACTGGAGCAACGAGACACTGTGACAAGTGCCAGGGCGCACAGAAATGCTGTTTGCCTCCCCGTCAGAGCGGTACCTATTTATCTACTTGCGCTGGCGTGCTTTCGAACTGCTAGGTTGGCAGCAGCTGGGACAGAGCAATGGGAGGTTGGCAGGAGCTGGGACAGAGCAATGGTTCGAATCCCCGTCATGGGGATTCAAACCGCCAACCTTACGATCAGCAAGCCCAAGAGGCTCAGTGGTTAGACCACAGTGACACCCATGTCCCCCTCCCACTATGTAACCCAGTTTGCTACTGGGGTGGCTAGACCTCAGATTGCTGCCTCTTCCTTCCTCTCAAGCTATGCCTAAGTCACCGTGGTGAAATTTGCCCACAGCCTAATTCCTGTTTCTCCCCCCCCCCCCCCGCTATTTCTTCTTTGCCTTTGCTTCATCCCTGGAATATACCTAAATATACCACATTTTTATCCTCTGGATGGTTAATCTTCCCTTCTTCTCCAGCGAGGAGACTTCCCCAAGCAAGCTATCTCATAAAACAAGCGATTAGTGCTCTGCATACTAATGACCCTTTTGCATATAAACTGATTTTTTTTTTAACTTCCTGAATAGAAAATCCACACTGCAGAATTCTCACCTCTAGATCTAAGGAAACAAAGAGAATCATGCAGGAGAAGAAGGTCCTTAGGTTAGAATGGTACCTTGGTTTTCGAACTTAATCCATTCCGGGAGTCCGTTCGAATCCCGCAACCGTTCAAAAACCAAGGTGTGGCTTCTGATTGGCTGCAGGAGCTTCCTGCACTTAAGCAGAAGCCACGTCGGACATTCGGCTTCTGAAAAATGGTCGCAAACCGGAACGCTGACTTCCGGGTTTGCGGCGTTCGGGAGCCGATTTGTTCCGGCAACTAAGCCGTTCGGGAACCAAGGTTTGACTGTATATTGGGGATTTTAAAGCAATGTATGTTTGTACAGCGCTGGTAACAGAGTGCTGCCAAGCAAGCAGTAATTAAGTAGCAGCAGCTCTCTTAATTGAACTACACGACCCAGCTGCCCAGCAAATTGGCTGTATGCGTAATTCAGGCTTCTATCATTTTAAAAATAATGCCAGGCACACAGAAATAGACAAAAATGTACCTTTTGCGCAGTGCTAGGAAAAAGGGTGCCGGAACTAACCATGAAGTTGTTATAGCAAGCGGCACACTCATAACCAGTGGCGGAGCTTCATGCTTTGGCACCGGGTGGTGGTGGTGGTGGAGAACAGGCGGGGGCGGGGCTGGCGCGTGTCCTGGGGGTGGGGCACGCTGCCTGCAGGGGCATGGCGCCCAGTGCGGGTGGGAGGGCAGCCACGATGGCACCCCACCGGGATTGCGCTGCCAGGGGTGGTGCGCTCCCCTGCACTCCATTTCCTCCGCCAGTGCTCATAACCAGGTTGTTGTTGTTGTTTTGAGAAGAAAGGTATCATTTCTGTGTACCCCTGAGTACCCCTTGAGGGTTGGGGAAAGTGCTTCCCTTGTTGTCAGGGATTTACTCCTTCCCTTGGATGTTGCTCAGGAGTAACGACAAACCTTTAGGTAAGCTAAAACTATTCATTGTCCATAATGGAATTACAAAGTCTCTGCAGCCATGACTGCTCGGTCAGTCTCAGTTTCTCGGAGTGGCGGGCTTTCGCGCCCCTGCCAACACAACCAACAGCTCGGCACCCTAAAATGACTTCTGCGTCTCCTCCTACCCCCCCCCTGCTCATCTTCCTGTCTGTGACTGACGGTGCTGGGTCTCTGCTCTGTCATCACCAAGCCTGGCATCTCCCTCTCTTCTGGAGACATTTCTGACTGGGGCTGGAGGAGGAAGGTGAATCTGTGGAGATTATGGGTGGCTGTTCTCTATATCCCAGTGACCCCCCCTTCCCCTAGAGGAATCGCTATCTTCCCTCCCAGCTCTAGCTTGCTCCTCTCTCTCTCCCTGCTCCTCCCGAGTAGTCCCTCTTTCCCTGACACTTGTGGTAAGTGAGTTTGGAAGAAAAACAATCGCTCTGATTCATAAAGACCTTGGTTCTCAAACTTAATCTGTTCCTGGAGCCAGAGTCGACTCCCGAAACCATTCGAAAACCAAGGCGTGGCTTCCGATTAGCTGCAGGAGCTTCCTGCACTCAAGCAGAAGCCGCGTCGGACATTCGGCTTCCAAAAAACGTTCACACACTGGAACACTCACTTCCGGGTTTGCTGTGTTCGGGAGCCGATTTGTTTGGGAGCCAAGCCATTTGAGTACCAAGATATTGGCTGTATTGGCTTTCGTCAGATGTCGGAGTGAGCTATAGTTTAGTGTGACATGAATGAGCCTAGGGAGGCTTGGGCTTGTGTGCCCCCTTCCACTATGTATTTATAAAAATACTTGTATCCCGCAATTTCATTCTTTTAATTAAAAATATCAAAGCAGTTATATCTGTGCAATAAAAGCCACATAAAAATGGAAAATCACAGACCACCAGTTAACTATTAGTATTAGGCTACATAAGCCTAGTAGCATTAAAATGTTTTCAGGAAATGCTTACAGGTTAAAACAGAAGGCTGAATCTCTGTTGGAAGAGCCTTTCAGAGAACTGGGCTGATGACACTAAAGGCTTGGCTTCATGTTGATGTCAAACGAGTCTTGCCAATTTGGAGAACTACCAGTGATGGTACTGTAGATAATCTCAGTGATCAAGCTGGGATAGCAGGTTTATATGCTTTATTTGGACTGATATATGTTGGCGGTGGAAATTTGCTTCATATCATTTCCATCTCTGCTTCCAATGGTCTCATCCTGTAATTTCAAAGTGAGACGTGGAGAATTTTAGGGTCTTTTATTGCCTTCTTTATGGTACAGAAGTGAGAGTTGGACCATAAAGAAGACTGATCGCCGAAGAATTGATGCTTTTGAATTATGGTGCTGGAGGAGACTCTTGAGAGTCCCATGGACTGCAAGAAGATCAAACCTATCCATTCTCAAAGAAATCAGCCCTGAGTGCTCACTAGAAGGACAGATCCTGAAGCTGAGGCTCCAATACTTTGGCCACCTCATGAGAAGAGAAGACTCCCTAGAAAAGACCCTGATGTTGGGAAAGATGGAGGGCAGAAGGAGAAGGGGACGACAGAGGATGAGATGGTTGGACAGTGTTCTCGAAGTGACTAACATGAGTTTGGCCCAACTGCGGGAGGCAGTGAAGGATAGGCATGCCTGGCGTGCTCTGGTCCATGGGGTCACGAAGAGTCGGACACGACTGAACAACAACAACAACAACAATAACAACAAATTGTCATGGAATTCTACTCAATATGATCCACAGCAGAACTCCAACGTATAGTTAGCAGAGTAAAAACTTAAACGCATTGCAGGATTCCCAAAAAATAGACCAGAGGCAATTAATATTTCTTCCAGCAGAACTTTACTGCTACTGAAGGCAAATCAGCATCATGGTCACAAATCCAGTACATTCAGGATTGGCACTGTCCATAAGAAATCCAGTTGCAGCAGACTTAACTTAAAATTACATTAATTTATAATAAGTCTAAACCTTAGCACTAAGCATATGGTGTACAGAACACCACATCAGAAGGGGAAAAAAGAAAGAAAGTGAAAGTGAAACCCAGGATCCTTCTGGCCCTAGTTTTATAGTCAGCATGACCTTGACAGAAGAGATAAGAGAACCAGTTTAAACCATCTGTACTCAGATTCTCTGAAGGAATAATCCAAACATCATGAACCTTCTGCTTGTTTAATTCACATAGAGAAACTTCCAGAACCCTCTTGAATTAACTAGAATAGGAAAGATCTCTACACATCAGATCAATACTTTCTGCACTAAGAAGTGCAAACTATCAGGCCATAAGTGTGTCATAGAATTGTAGAGTTGTAAGGGACCATGAGGGGAAACGGGTGGTGCTGTGGTCTAAACCACAAAGTCAAGGGCTTGCTGATCAGAAGGTCGGTGGTTCGAATCCCCGCGACGGAGTGAGCTCCCATTGCTCTGTCCCTGCTCCTGCCAACCTAGCAGTTCAAAAGCACAAAGTGCAAGTAGATAAATAGGTACCGCTCTGGCGGGAAGGTAAACAGCATTTCCGTGCACTGCTCTGGTTTCTCCAGAAACGGCTTAGTCATGCTGGCCACATGACCCGGAAGCTGTATGCCGGCTTCCTCGGCCAATAATGCGAGATGAGTGCCGCAACCCCAGAGTCGTCCATGACTGGACCTAACGGTCAGGGGTCCTTTACCTTTAAGGGACCACAAGAGTCATTTAGTCCAGCCCCCTGCAATGCAGGAATATTTTAAGTCAGAATGAGGCACGAACCCACAACCCTGAGATTAAGAGTCTCATGTTATACTAACTGAGCTGTTCCACACAAAGTAAAATTTGATCAGCAGGTTGTACACCGAGGACGATTCTGGCAGTTGCTCTTAATACTGAAGACAGACGTTTTAGCAGGTTTGGGCTTGGAGAGTCATAATGTGCTATTTTGACTCTTGTGAAGAGAGAGTGGAAGGGGCTGGATCTACTTTTGTCTAATTTGCTTTGACCTGGGTGCAGCTTACTGCTGCCTTTTAAAGGGGAACGATGAAGTTGCAGCCAGACCCAATTTCAAACCTAATTTTTGGCTAGTCTCAAGCCTAATTTTCAGCTACAATCTGTATTTGTAGCCAAGGGTCTAACCTAGGGCGGCTCTACCATTAGACAGATTGAGACAGCTAGCCTCGGGCTGCTGATTTTGAGTGTTGTAAGAAACAACAACAACAACAACCCACACCTAGCAACTTATTAGTTAATTTAACATTGCTGCATTTTTACTCCTGGAGAGAAGTGCTTGTGTAGTCTTCTGTTTCGGGTGGCAGAATAATGTGGTCAGCCTTGAGAATGGTGTAGCTTGATGGGAGGGTGGTGGCCCCATTTTACTCTTTTGACTGCAGCCCTGGATCTAACCCTTCATTAGTTCATTTCTGTTGGGATGGATGCACCTGTGGAATTCCTGTGTCAGCTTCATCCTTGCTGTGCTGTGTCTGTGTTCTCTCTAGTACTATTTAACATTTATATGAAATAGTCGGTTGACATGATCTATAGCGCTGGAGCACCTTAGCAAAACATCTAGGACAAGTGTAGCTGTCTGTCTTACATCACTTCTCCAGGGGTGGAATGGGTGAAGGCCAACACACAGAAGCCCTGTGGCCGCAATTGTACTGTTGACTGTTTTACAGTAGTTTTTACGATGGCTTTTTTAATAAAAAAAATGGGTTGATGGTCTGTTTGGTTTTCCTAAGGGTTGCTGCATAAGAGTATTGCATTTCACTGTGAGTTATTGGAAGCCACTTCAAAGTTTTGTGCCTAGGTAGAATATAAATTTGCAAAATCAATAAGGACTTGACATAAAAAGCTGCCCGCAATATGTGCAAAGGGGGTTGGGGGGCTGGTGGTTTCATGAGAGAAGGTGCTCCAGGGTATCCTTTTTAATTAAGTTCAGTTCTGTGGTTACATGGCATCACTTTATGTATCTGAGTGCTAAGGGACACCTGGTATTTAAGCCATAGATTTCAGTGGCATGCTGCCAACTGACTAGGGCGACTAGGCTGGTCCACTAAATGTTCCTGGTAAATTGGAATACAGTGGTACCTCGGGCTAAGAACTTAATTCGTCATGGAGGTCCGTTCTTAACCTGAAACTGTTCTTAACCTGAAGCACCACTTTAGCTAATGGGGCCTCCCGCTGCTGCTGCACCACCAGAGCACAATTTCTGTTCTTATCATGAAGCAAAGTTCTTAACCTGAAGCGATATTTCTGGGTTAGCTGAGTCTGTAACCTGAAGCATATGTAACCTGAAGTGTATGTAACCTGAGGTACCACTGTATATCTACAGGTGAAACTCGAAAAATTAGAATATTGTGGAAAAGTCCATTTATGTAAGCAATTGTTTTCATTAGCTATTGGAGTTTAATATATGAGATAGACTCATGACATGCAAAGCGAGATATGTCAAGCCTTTGCTTGTTATAATTGTGATGATTATGGCGTACAGCTGCTGAAAACCCCAAAGTTGAAATTGTTAATTTGGGGTTCTCATCAGCTGTACGCCATAATCATCACAATTATAACAAATAAAGGCTTGACATATCTCGCTTTGCATGTCATGAGTCTATCTCATATATTGTTGTTGTTGTTCAGTCGTTCAGTCGTGTCCGACTCTTCGTGACCCCATGGACCAGAGCATGCCAGGCACACCTATCCTTCACTGCCTCTCGCAGTTTGGCCAAACTCATGTTAGTAGCTTCGAGAACACTGTCCAACCATCTCATCCTCTGTCGTCCCCTTCTCCTTGTGCCCTCCATCTTTCCCAACATCAGGGTCTTTTCTAGGGAGTTTTCTTGGAGTTTTCTTGGCAGGGATACTGGAGTGGCTTGCCAGTTCCTTCTCCAGGTGGATCACGTTTGGTCCAAACTCTCCACTATGACCTGTCTATCTTGACCTGTCCATAGCTTCCCTGAGTAATTCAAGCCCCTTCGCCACGACAAGGCAGTGATCCAGGAAGGGGATCTCATATATTAGTTTCACCTTTTAAGCTGAATTACTGAAAGAAACGAACCTTTCCACGATATTCTAATTTTTCGAGTTTCACCTGTACATTTTTGGAGTGAGGAATTACTAACAATTTATCTTCTAAGTCATCTGCACTAGGGGGTTCTTTCTGGGTTAGCGGAGTCTGTAACCTGAAGCGTCTGTACCCTGAGGTACCACTGTATTAAAGTATTATAGCCTGGTGCCTCCTTCCCAAAGTCGAGGGAAGCTTCTGCCTGGCTTAGGGAGGGAGTCTGACAGGGTGCAAAAGCCCCCCCCCCCACCTTTCCAAAACCTATCTGAGGTGCTGACTTGTGCCCGTGATTGAGGGGCCCCAGAGTGCACTGCATGTGTGTGATGTCATGCGTACGATGTCACATCATCAGGAGGAGGCCACACACCTCCTCAACATTGAGGGGGCCTGGCCCCCTCCCCACAGTTATTAAAGGGTTGGAAGACACCTCAGCCCTATGGAATTGGTGCCAGGGTCGCCTGCCCTTTACGGCAAAGGGAAATTGCATCCCTGTCTTTTCCTACAATATGAAGTGACGCCGCAGCACCGGAGAGAGCCCTGAAAATATGCTGCCACTGCTCGTTCATGTTTTGAGATAATAGGGGATGAAATGCCAAGGGTTGCTAATTAAATAAATGCAATGGAATTGTTTTGTTTAGGCCCTATTCCTCACCACATCTCCAAGTTGGGCTGGTTTTAAATCACGGTCTACCTTGTCGCCAGAAGATGATTAAACAAACCAACACACATTACATCAAGCTCCCTAGCTGCTACCGTATTTCCTAAATATAAGTGCATGTTGCTTGATGATTTATTGTCACGGTTCTCAGCCAGCACACACATATATCCATAATAACAATCCAAAATACATTCTAAAACATAACCTATAAACTTTAAACTTTTTAGATAAAAGAAGATATCACTACTTTAAAAGGTGGGCTACAGCCGATTATAGCATTGGTTCGTCTTTAGCTCTGTCCTGAAGTTGTGTGGGTACTGCGAACTAGATCGGACCGAATTTTTATGGCTCTAGCACAGAACTTGGCTACCTTTGCTGTCACATTAGCGTTAGCATCTGAAAGAAGCCACTCTATATAGAAATTGCCCGAGCATCCAGGTAGCTCAGACAGTGTCGTGTGGATAAGCTCGCCTCGCACCTCCTCATAGAAGCAGCATCGCAGGAGTATGTGGCCAATAGTCTCCACCTCTCCAGATCCGCACAGGCAGTATCTATCGCCCAATGGGGTCCGTTTGTATTTCCCTTGGAGAACTGCTGAAGGCATTATGTGATTACGGGCTAGAGTAAATGCTCTTCTATGTTGCTTTATATAAACAGTAGACTAGGACAGGCTGGTTCTCATCAAGTGGGAAGAGAACAGGCAGGGTAAGTTTGACTTCCTATGACTTAGAAGGGCAGGATCAATCTGCTTATAGAATCAAAGTATTGGAGAGATGGAAAAGGCTCCCAAGGGCCATCTAGCCCAACCCTCTGCAAAGCGGGAATGAGAAAGAGCAGAACAGGCTGGGTTGAACCTTCAACTGCTCAGCCGCAGCCTGTAACATCCCGGTTTGGAAAGGAGCGCCCAGATTTGGACTCTTGCCTTCTGATGAAGAGCAGGATTGAGGAACCCTGTAGTATTAAGGCTGCAAACACTCCCAATCTTAGTTTTTATGTTTTATTGCTTTCAATCGCTTCTCCAAGACATCAGTTGTCTGAGTGGTGGAGCTGGGTGGGGGGCATTTAGACCAGAGGTCAATTATGCCGGTCGCTGTGGGTGCCCATTAAGGTAGGCACCCCTCCTGACTTCCTGTTCTTGGGGAAGGGGTCTTATTGACAGGGGCACCAAGAATGTGGCACCATGCTTCATTCCCTCCCCCCTTGGTGGCAATGCCAGTGAACTGGACTCCAGGCAAGGCACTCCTGCATCTCGCCCACAACTGCTTTTGGAGTTCATTCGTCTTCTCTTGCCCAAGAGGCATAAGTGGCCTTGAGCCCCCACCAGGCTTTGAGAACCACTGTCAAACCACCACCACTGATGGCTGGATAATCCACACAGAGGGGAAAGATGCTGTGGTACATCTTGGGAAGAAAGTGAGAAAAGGAGCAGGTAAGGCGCGAAGGGTCAGGGTATCTTCGTCTGCCCCAGGGACTCTCCGACTCTTGTGAAAGTTTGGCAGAAAAAAGTTCTCGCTCCCATAGGAGGCTTACCTGTTCTCTCCATTTGGAATTTCCTAGTTGCATCTTTTAGTAAGGACAGATTAAGTTACAGGTAGGTAGCTGTGTCGGTCTGCCGTAGTCGAAACAAAATTTAAAAAATTCCTTCCAGTAGCACCTTAGAGACCAACTAGGTTTGTCATTGGTATGAGCTTTGGTCTCTAAGGTGCTACTGGTAGGACAGATTCAGAAATGGTTACATAATTTAAACCAAAATCTATATACTGTATATATTTATTTATTCTTGTTTAAGTGAAAGCACAGTTTATTGATACTTGACTTCAAGGTTAGAATTGTCAAAACTGTGCTCACTTTCCGAATGTCTATATGTTATCTGATACAAGCCTTTCCTCCGGCGTATAATTGGCAGCTTTCCCATAGGAAATGATGGTTATTTGTTCAGAAAAAGCAATTCAGTATCCATCACGTTTGGGAAATGAGAGCTTTGACAAAGGTCAGAATAAAATATGCTCTCAATTATGCTAATGAAAGCTACCACAGTGATCCATGGGAAAGCTAAACGGTTCAGAATTCATCAGACTGTTTCTTACAGTGAGGTTTTTTGAACATATATTTTTTATTGAGTTTCAGAACAGGCACAAAAAAAATAGAATGAAATCATACTGTAAATTCAGAACGCAAAAACACCAGTCCCCTTTGCTTCACACCTCTTCATTCCTCAGAAAACTCAATGCCATCAGCAAAGCAAATTCATAGTATTTTGTTACAGCAGGAACAGATTAAAGTGCTTCAATGCATAGAGCTGCCCAGTGCTTTTTTTCCTCCTGTGGGTACGCATACCCCTAAACATTTTGTTAATCCAAGTTTGGCCTCATTGAGGGGCAGTATTTCAATATGGGTAGGAAAATGTGAGTACCCCTAAACATTTTTTTAGAGGAAAAAAGCACTGGAGCTGTCAGGCCTATTCGTATTGGGTTACAACTGTTCTATTACCACCTTGCGTATTCACATCTTAGGGTGTGTCTACATTTCTGGTTGTCCTTTTTCGAGGAAATGCTGTGTCCAGTTATGGGCACTGCAATTGAAGAAGGATTTTGGGAAGCTGGAACGTGTGCAGAGGAGAGCAGCCAAGATGATCAAGGGTTTAGAAACTAAGCCTTATGAGGAGCGCTCGAAGGAGCTGGGTATCGTTTAGCCTGGAAAAGAGATAGAATAGCCATCTTCAAATATCTTATGGGCTGTCATATGGAGGAAGGAGCATGCTTGTTTTCTCCTGCTCCGGAGGTTAGCACTCGAACCAATGGCTTCAAGTTGCGAGAAAGGAGATTCCGACTAAACATTCAGAAAAACTTTCTGACAGTAAGAGCTGTTCAGCAGTGGAAGAGACTTCCACAAGAGGTGGTGGACTCTCCTTCCTTGGAGGTTTTTAAGCAGAGGTTGGATGGCCATCTGTCATGAATGCTTTAGTTGAGATTCCTGCATTGCTGGGGGTTGGACTAGATGACCCTTGAAGTCCCTTCCAACTCTTAAGATTCTATGATTCTGTGAGTGGTTTTCTGCTTGTCCTGGGCTTTCTAGGCACAGATCCACGTGGTTTTGCCCTTTCCGTACCGCTTTCCCCAGGTAAACCTGCTCTTTTGCAATAAATCGGAGCAAACCTCAATCCTGATAGAACCCAATTGATGCTTGCTCCGATTCAGTGTTAAAGATGGGGTTTTCCCTCAGGGAAAGCGACAGGGTTAGGTCAAGTCTGGATGAGCCCTTTCCATGAGTTTTGAACTCAAGATTGAGCTTCCATGTAGTGAAACCATGGTTTCTACCCTTGAGATTATTAATATGAATAATATTGCTCTTACAATAAAATTTGATTATGTTTTGTGATATTAATAGTCAGTGCTATTTTTATAGGAAAAAAGGGTGCCAGAACTCACCATGAACACCTCCCTTGTTCTTTTATATATATATATATATTTAATGAAGAATTTATTGGTATTTCCACATTAAACAACAAATAAAAACATACACACATAAGAACACTACAATTACAAATAACAAAAACAAAAAACTTATACAAACTTAACCCGACATACACAGGAACACACCAACTAATTATTATTTAAATCTTATTTCCAATCTTAATTAGGGACTTCCCCCGTTCTCTCATCTGCGTTCATTTCTAATTTACTTTAGTAACTTTGTAACTAATTTATCTACATTCACCATTATTCTTAATTCAAATCCATTCACATTCTATCTTATCTCCATTAACTTATAGCTAACCATAGTAACAAAAAAATTCTTCTACAGTACTTCTTTTGTACTATTTTAACCTAACAGTACTCCCTTGTTCTTTTATAATGGCAATAGTGCCAGCCTGAGAGGTGCCGGATCTGAGTTCTGGTGAGTTCTGGCTGGAAAAAAGCCCTTTTAACAGTTACTAATTGGCACACTGAATGCCACATTTAAATAGATTTGCTGCCATAGATTGTCTTAAATGAAGCAACGTCGGCTGAAGGTCTCCTTGAATATTGTTGTCAAATAAATTCTTACCAATGAAGACCGCCAGATCTTACACTTCTGCTCAGAATGCAACACTGAATTGGATGAGACTTTCTTCCGAGTAGTTTTGCGCTGCACATGGTGCTGCTGGGCTGTTATGGGATCTCCTTCCTTCGAGATAGACCATCTGTCATGTCAGACTTAAGAATAATCAAGTCCAATCCTCTTGCGATTGCAGAATTCCCTTAAGTGGAGCTTCATTCCAGCTCTGGCACTGCAGCTCAGCACTTTCTACTTTTTAGCTTTCCGTAAGCTGCAGGGTTCAAAGGTTAAGGTCAGTTGTGCATTAAGAGCGGGGCTGTGGAATTGTTCTATGGAATAGAATGCTCAAAGTCCTAAAACCAGCTTTGGCAGAAATGGGAGTCAGTTTACAAACGAGCCAAGCTACGAAGGAGCAGAGGGCTTGTGCGCACCCTCCACCACATATATTTCGGACGAGTGTGTTGTTGTTGTTCAGTCATTCAGTCGTGTCCGACTCTTCGTGACCCCAAGGACCAGAGCACGCCAGGCACGCCTGTCCTCCACTGCCTCCCGCAGTTTGGCCAAACTCATGCCAGTCGCTTCGAGAACACTGTCCAACCATCTCATCCTCTGTCGTCCCCTTCTCCTTGTGCCCTCCATCTTTCCCAACATCAGGGTCTTTTCCAGGGACTTTCCAGGGACGAGTGTACTTGCACACAAATCTGTACATTGCATTCCACCTCTGCCATCGCCTCCCCCTTTTTGAATTGCATCAGGGAGTGCAATCCCAATGCTCGCTCTATATCAGGGGTCCCCAAACTAAGGCCTGGGGGCCAGATGCAGCCCAATTGTCTTCTAAATTTGGCCCTCGGACGGTCCAGGAATCAGCGTGTTTTTACATGAGTAGAATGTGTTTTTTATTTTATTTTAAATGCATCTCTGGGTTATTTGTGGGGCCTGCCTGGTGTTTTTACATGAGTAGAATGTGTGCTTTTATTTAAAATGCATCTCTGGGTCATTTGTGGGGCACAGGAATGCGTTCGTATTTTTTTTTTCAAAATATAGTCCGGCCCCCCACAAGGTCTGAGGGACAGTGGACAGGACCCCTGCTGAAAAAGTTTGCTGACCCCTGCTCTATATTGACAGGGTGAGTAGCTGGACTAGGTCCTTGGACAGTGATACTGTCAGGATGCTGTCAGCAGCTCCCGGCTGGTTGCCCAGGAAAGTGTAAAGACAAGGAAAAGTTTCTTACCGTCCTTTTTTTAATTCAGCCTTTACAGAGAGTGGCTATAGAACCCAGCCTCTTGGATAATGGCGTTGTCCCAAGTGAATCTCCACCCTCCGTCTCTCCCACTTCCTCATTCATCTCTCTTATGGGTGCTGCTAGGTGCCCTCTGTCTTTGAGCTCTTTGCTCTCCTACTTTTAAGGCTCGCTGGGTTCTGGGAGATGGAGGGTCTGGGATGCTTTCTAATGACAATGTGTCAGGTGGGTGTTGTTCTGGCTCTCCCATGATTTCCCAGCTTTCCTCCTCATCTGCCTCTGAGCTGCGACCTCCCTCAAACCCCTGTTGTAAATCTATACTCTCTTCCTCCTCTCTGGAGGGGTCAGGATGGGGAGGCAGTCTCCAACATCCCTCCTCTGTCCAGTCCCTGACAGATATCTAGGAAAATACATATGGACCTTTGCCAAATTCACAGCTAGAAGTCACAGAAGGTCTTTCTTGAAACGCCAAGACTGTGCAAAGCGCAAAGGCCTTTCTCGTCCCCTCCAACATTTCTTGGGTGAAAATAGGGGCATCCTATTCCATCCACTCCAACATTCCTCCAGTGAAAATGGGGACATCCTATTAGTGCTCCCAAATATAGGGATGTTTGCATTAGCGCCTTCTAGCTGTGAGCTTGCCAGTCTGCTTCTGTGGGGCAGTCATCTAGTTCAAATTCTTTTAAAAAAATAATAATATTTATTAAAGATTTTTTCCAATTAAATCCAAATTACAATACATGATTAAATTTTTCCAAACTCCCCTTTCTCTCACCAAGGGGAGCATACACAACAACCCCCCCTCTCACTGGGATAACCAACAATTATTTCTCAATTCAATCACTTACTTTTCACATATCATCTTTACAGACTTCCCCGATACCCCCCACGTTGATTCATAATTACCCCTAATTCACAGTTATTGCCAATTAATCCCCATATTACTTTTCCTCCTTCACATTTTCCTTATTTAACTCTTTTACTAAATAATTATTCATCTTACATATCTTATTTATCAATTTAACCTATCCTCTGCATTTATTATATTCCTAAACCTCCATTGCCTAATCCATCTAGTTCAAATTCACCCTCTGGTGACCAGTCTATATTTTTCTATTTCAGCTGGGGATGCCCATATTTTTGCCCGTGCAAAACGTTTCCTAGAAACGTAGAAAACTAGCATATTGCACCTTAGCTATATGCCTGATTTGATGCTTTTCTGCATGCAGGGAATTTGCTTATATTGGGGGGGGGGGCATGTAATCATGTTAAGGACTTGAGATTCCTGTTCATGAACAGGATATTTGATATTTCTTGCTTTTCAGTGGTTCATGCATTCAGTTGCATCTCAGTTCTGAATAGGAATTAAAGCCCCAGAAGTTATATACTATGAATGACAAGACAAATAACTTGGATCATCGTGAACTTGCATATGATTGTTTATGACTAGACATACAGTGAACTCTACACTGAGCGTTTCTTTTTTTCTTTTCCTATGTACTTTAGTTGACCGTCTGGCTATCTTTGATGGGCTTGAGCTATGAAATGTTTGCACCAGACTTTCTTGAAAAGGAAACAATTTTCCACACTGGCAGGGCCATTCTTAAATATGTTTTGATTTTTTTTTTTTAAAGGCAGCCTTTATTATAAATTGAAAGGGTAGGCGGACCTCAAATTGAAGTGCTCAGCAATTCTTGGGTTTTTTTTTTTAAGTTGCTTCAAAGCACAGCTTAAGAATCAAGTATGCTAGATAGTGGGAACTGAGTCTCTAAATCTGTCCTCTGCAGTCCTAAAGAGCAGCTTACAGTCGCAGTTATTCACTGGAGAAAGTGAGAACAGTCATGTCAGCTATAGATGAAGACAACTGGATGAATGATTACAATGGCATACTGTGGCGTAATTGAAGTGCCTTGTTTGGAAGAGTCTCCAGTGGCAATCTGCTTCTTTTTACCATCTTTAGGCTCTATTCAAATGCACAGTTTGTGAAGGCTGTTGAAATGTTTTGTTCTTCACAGAACATATCGGCGTGGTTCATGCTGCAGGCTTTGCCGCTTCTTCTTCTTTTTTTTAAAATATATTTTTATTACAGATTTCTTAGTTTACAAAAAATATGTGCATTGTCTCTTTTTTCAGCTTGTGTTTTCTACAGATCAGTTTCATTTGTTGTGAGGCATTAGTGTTGCATACAGTGTTGTTGTTGTTCAGTCGTTCAGTTGTGTCCGACTCTTTGTGACCCCATGGACCAGAGCACGCCAGGCACGCCTATCCTTCACTGCCTCCCGCAGTTGGGCAAAACTCATGCTAGTCGCTTCAAGAACACTGTCCAACCATCTCATCCTCTGTCGTCCCCTTCTCCTTGTGCCCTCCATCTTTCCCAACATCAGGGTCTTTTCAAGGGAGTCTTCTCTTCTCATGAGGTGGCCAAAGTACTGGAGCCTCAGCTTCAGGATCTGCCCTTCCAGTGAGCACTCAGGGCTGATTTCTTTAAGGATGGATAAGTTTGATCTTTTTGCAGTCCATGGGACTCTCAAGAGTCTCCTCCAGCACCATAATTCAAAAGCATCAATTCTTCGGCGATCAGTCTTCTTTATGGTCCAGCTCTCACTTCCATACATTACTACTGGGAAAACCATAGCTTTAACTATATGGACCTTTGTCGCCAAGGTGATGTCTCTGCTTTTTAAGATGCTGTCTAGGTTTGTCATTGCTTTCCTCCCAAGAAGCAGGCGTCTTTTTCATTTTGTGACTGCTGTCACCATCTGCAGTGATCATGGAGCCCAAGAAAGTAAAATCTCTCATTGCCTCCATTTCTTCCCCTTCTATTTGCCATGAGGTGATGGGACCAGTGGCCATGATCTTAGTTTTTTGATGTTGAGCTTCAGACCATATTTTGTGCTCTCCTCTTTCACCCTAATTAAAATGTTCTTTAATTCCTCCTCACTTTCTGCCATCAGCATATCTGAGGTTGTTGATATTTCTTCCAGCAATCTTAATTCCGGTTTGGGATTCATCCAGTCCAGCCTTTCACATGATGAATTCTGCGTATAAGTTAAATAAGCAGGGAGACAATATACAGCCTTGTCGTACTCCTTTCCCAATTTTGAACCAATCAGTTGTTCCATATCCAGTTCTAACTGTAGCTTCTTGTCCCACATAGAGATTTCTCAGGAGACAAATGAGGTGATCCGGCACTCCAATTTCTTTAAGAACTTGCCACAGTTTGCTGTGGTCGACACAGTCAAATGCTTTTGCGTAGTCAATGAAGCAGATGTTTTTCTGGAACTCTCTAGCTTTCTCCATAATCCAGCGCATGTTTGCAATTTGGTCTCTGCTTCCTCTGCCCCTTCGAAATCCAGCTTGCACTTCTGGGAGTTCTCAGTCCACATACTGCTTAAGCCTGCCTTGTATAATTTTAAGCACAACCTTGCAAGGGGATGGTGAAGGAGAGGTAGTTGCCAAGCTCGCCCCACTCTGCCCAGCGCGCCCGGAAGATGCTGATCCACGTGGTGAGAACGATCACCCAGAAAAGAAGCCCCATAGCTGAACGCTGGACATACCTCGGTTTAAGAACAGCCCTGTTCACGAACTATTCAGTTTACAAACTCCGTAAAACCGGAAGTAGTGTCCCGGTTTGCGAACTTTAGCTTGGTCTAAGAATGGAAGTCGAATGGTGGAAGGGCATTGGGGGCAGGAGGCAGTGGCAGAGCTTCATCCTCCGGCACCAGGGGCGGGAAGCAGGTGGGGGCGGGGCCCACAGTGCGGGTGGGTGGGGCAACTGAGATGGAACCCTACCGGGATCGCGCTGCCCGGGGCGCCCCACCCTTCTGACACCAGTGGCGGGAGGCCTCATTAGGGAAAGCGCGCTTCGGTTTAAGATTGGTTTTGGTTTGAGAACAGACTTCTGGAATGGATTACGTTCGTAAACCGAGGTACCACTTTATTTTTTAAAGGCAAACATACCTTAATGCTTCTGCTGTTTGCATACAGAACCTTGCAGAACTTAACAGAGCAGGCAGGAGTCTTTTTTTTTTTAAGGCTAAGATCCTGACTAGGAACGTTACGTTGCTAAGTACATTCAAAAGTGGAGGTTCTGCTGTAGTGTTTAAGAATAGCATTTTCCTGCATTTCTTGCTCAGGCATGCTTTCCACTGATGGCTTGGACTTTAGATTGCCAGCTCCTTGGGGATGGGAAGTTTACTGGGGGTTTTTGTTGTTGTTGTTCTGCCAAGTGCCCATGCATATTAATACTGATGTATTAATAATAATTGTACATGTTGCATTTGGCTCCAGCATTGGGCAAAAGATCATCTGTCTTGCAGGTGTCCTGAGCAGAAGCTGATTCTGGCTCCTGTACTGTTTTCTGCTACCTGCTCTCAGTCCCTTAGCAGACTGTCTGGTGTTGGTAGTTGACTGGTTTTAGATACTGGTAAGTAGGAGTAACGTGGTCCATTTTCTGTCTCTTTTTTTACTCTGTTATGTGGGCTCCGCTAAACAAACAAACTACAGGCTACTCGTAGAGGTTTCTGTGCTAATTTTCTATTTTCAGTGGATACTCTTAGAAATGCTTAATTTCATGAACTCATTATCTCCAGATCCTGATATATTAAACAGTACACCTTTTATCCAGGGATATCAGTTCTATTAACTTGGTTCCAAATCAAATTTACGCCTTGCTTCTGTTTTTGCTCTAATTACTGTGTCTGAGTTTTTCAAATAGTATCAATGGTATATATATATATATATATATATATATATATATATATATATAGGGTATCTGCATGGTGGATGAAAAACCAATTTGCTCTCTCAGGCCTCAGCTATGGTACAGTTGAGTTTTCAGGTGGCCAAAGATGTGGGCTGGAGAAAGTGAAAACAAGGAGGAGTAGTCATAACTAATGCTGCAAACCAGCTTCTCCAGCCTAGTGACCTCCAGATGGACTACAGTTCCCATTATATGGGCCATGCTGGCTAGGGCTGATGGGAGTTGTAGTTCCAAAACAGTTGGAGAGCACCAGGTAAAGGTAAAGGGACCCCTGACCATCAGGTCCAGTCGTGTCCGACTCTGGGGTTGCGGCGCTCATCTCGCTCTATAGGCCAAGGGAGCCGGCGTTTGTCCACAGACAGCTTCTGGGTCATGTGGCCAGCATGACTAAGCCGCTTCTGGCGAACCTGAACAGCGCACGGAAATGCCGTTTACCTTCCCACTGGAGCGGTACCTATTTATCTACTTGCACTTGGACGTGCTTTCGAACTGCTAGGTTGACAGGAGCAGGGAGCGAGCAACGGGAGCTCACCCCGTGGCAGGGATTTGAACCGCCGACCTTCTGATCAGCAAGGATACTGTTGTGCACATTTACTTTAAAAAAAGTTTTTCTTTATCCTTTTAAAGTTTATACATTTCATTAGTTTTACAATCAATTTAACATTTCAGAACTTGACTTTCTTCCCTCTCTTTATGCGGTTCCTTGAATTTATTTTTTAAAAACACCTTCTGCATTTAAATATATACTCTTACGAAACTGCAGGTTATTACAATAATCCTGCCAATGTTTTTATCTGTTTGCAATTTATCTGTAAATATTCAATAAACCATTTCCATTCTTTTACAAAAAGTTTGTGATCTTGATTTCTAATTCTTCCGGTAAGTTTCACCATTTCTGAATATTCCGTAAGTTTTTGTCTCCATTCTTCCTTTGCTGGGACTTCTGCTTCTTCCCACTTTATGACAAGTAGCATTCTTGCTGCTGTAGTGGCATACATCAATAAATTTCTGTACAATTTAGGTAGTTTTGTCCCTATAATTCCCAAAAAGAAACGCTTCTGGGTTTGTTTTTACAAAAGTTATTTTGAACATCCTTTTCAATTCATTGTATATCATTTCCAAATCCAAATCCTGTTCTACACATTTACCTGGCATCTCCAGCTGAACTCTATGGGAGTTGCTTCAGGGTAGGAATGCGTAGAGTTGCACTGTAGATACCAGAAGGTTTTGTGGAACATGTGAGTTTTGTAATAATAATAATAATTTATTATTTGTATCCCGCCCATCTGGCTGGGTCTCCCAGGAGTGAGTTCCGTATGTATTTACTGTGTCTCAACTTGTACTTTAGCAGTCTCAGTTTTCATCTGTCCGATATGCAGGAGCAGCATTATGCATAAAATCATCACAGGTTAGATGTCAGAAGCAAATATATGCACATTTCTCCCATCTTTACTGCATAGGTTTTCTCCACCCTTTTGTAACCTTTCACCTGTTTGCTGGTTTAAATATGAGAATGTCTAGAATTAATATTGGAATTTGTGCCCGTGCAACTTCTGACTTTTCACTTAGCATCCTTACCTCCGCCACCACGTGCAGGTTACGAATGTCCGTCAATGCGATGTAGTGCAAAAAAGGAATCCTCACGTGATTGCGCGAAAGCAGGAGGATTCCTTGATTTTGTGCTGTGGTTTAATGAATGAACATGTGTACTAATGCTTGTTGGTAAGATGTGAAGCAGGGAAATGTGCAGTTTGGAAGTGCAGCAAACTCGGCATGCCCAATGCTCCGAACCTAAGTATGGAAATAAAATTAAAAAATGGAAAAATGGCAGATTGCTAATGAATCAGTGTCACTGCAGATTTTGGAACTCAAAAACATACATGTTCTCATATCTAAAAGAGAAATTCAGATGGGGCTTTTTACTGATGTGACTTGTTTACAGTGGTACCTCAGGTTACAGACGCTTCAGGTTACAGACTCCGCTAACCCAGAAATAGTACTTCAGGTTAAGAACTTTGCTTCAGGATGAGAACAGAAATCACGCAGTGGCAGCAGGAGGCCCCATTAGCTAAAGTGGTACCTCAAGTTAAGAACAGTTTCAGGTTCAGAATGGACCTCCAGAACGAATTAAGTTTTTAACACGAGGTACCACTGTAATAGGTTGAGCAAGCTACTGTAAAGTTAGGAACACCGTTAGATTAATTTCTACTCCTATGTTGTGTTGTAATGATACAAACTGCAAGGATTGTAAGATGCTGTCCATATGCACTTTTAACCTGACATGTTTATATCATTTGCTCTTTCATATGGTCTTATACATAGTTCCATTCCGTTTCTGCATTAAGCTATATTTTAAATAATAATAATAATAATCCACTGTAGGACAGGGGCAGGAAATTGGACTTGGGTGGTAGACTGCAGACTTATCTGTCCTATCCTCTGCAGGACATATATGAATGGGGGGGGGGCTGTCCACCTGTCAATCACCTAATGTCACAATGACATCAGGTGAGCTGTTTGTGCACAGTGCAGTGCACAATCAGCTGATGTCGAAGGCTTGCAAAGTGTCGTGCACTGCACCATATGCCGATGCCCAGCTGGTAGTTGGTGCTTTCAAAGTAGCTGGTGTGTGCAGGGCCTTGCACAGGTCTTTGCAGGTGCCGCCACTCAGCTGGCCAGCAGTGCCTGCAACCCCACAGCCTTTATCTTTATCTGGCCTTCCCTGTCATATGCAGCGTCAGGTGAGCAGACCAGGTGGGCATGGCTTGGCCAAAATGGCCTTGTATTCCAAATTGGGGGGGGGGGGCTGGCATGGCTCATTAGGTCTACGCACAAAAGGTTCCCCATCTACGGTCGGAGGGTGGATTGTAGCATCAGATATCCTAGATAATAATGGTAAAGGTAAAGGGACCCCTGACCATTAGGTCCAGTCGCAGACTCTGAGGTTGCGGCACTCATCTCGCTTTACTGGCCGAGGGAGCCGGCGTACAGCTTCCGGGTCATGTGGCCAGCATGACTAAGCCGCATCTGGCGAACCAGAGCAGCTCACAGAAACGCCGTTTACCTTCCCGCCGGAGCGGTACCTATTTATCTACTTGCACTTTGACGTGCTTTCGAACTGCTAGGTTGGCAGGAGCAGGGACCGAGCAACGGGAGCTCACCCCGTCGCCGGGATTCGAACCGCCGACCTTCTGATCGGCAAGCCCTAGGCTCTGTGGTTTAACCCACAGCCCCAGCTGCATCCTATCCTATATAATAGGCAACTGCAGGGAAAAAAAGCAACTCCGGTGTTGTTGTTGTTTTTAAAAAACCCTAAAACTAATGTCAGGCAAATTTAATGTGCCTTTTGCAAGGCTATGCTGATTTGATGGGAAACATTTTTCAGCCATGTCACCTACACTGAAATGGGTTGTTTAGTTTCAGCTATATGACTTTTAAAAAAAGAAGTATGTTTAATCTGCTGAGAACTTCATCACAACAATCTGAGTTAGGACTGAGTGGCATATGTCAGTCTGAGCAGTGCAGATCTGGTGATTTCATACAGGACTCCGCAAAGACCCGACTTTTCAAGCATTTCTAGCTTAGAGCTTTTTAAACAGGCCGCTAGATGTTGCCCTTCTCTCCTTAAACCTAATATTCTTTCCCTGCGAGATTCAAAAGGATGCTTTTAAAGTTGTCCTGATTGTTTACTTATTTGCCATTTCATGCCAGAAGCTTGTAGGCAACAATGCAATACAACAGAAGTGAAGCATCCAAACACAAGAAGATACCGACTGTTCATAAATAAAATGATACCTCAGAGATTGCCCGAACCCTTGTATTCCAGCTTGATCACTGAGATCATCTGCAGGAGCATAGCATCTTTGGTTGTCCTCCGAGTTGGTGAGGCTCATTTGGCAGCAGCAAAAAAAAACAAAAAAAAACTGAGCCTTTAGTGTCATAGGCCCAGTCCTGTGGAACACCCTGCCACTAGAGATTCAGTGACAACATTTAAATGCCTGCTGAAAAAAGAAAGAAAACTATTCTTCCAGGCCTATGTAGGCAATTAAGAGTACACCCCCCACAAGGACCTGTTGATGGTTTGTTTTAATTTCTTTTTGCATTTAAGTCGTTTCTAACTTTCTATAATTTTATTGTTTGGTTTTGTGTTTCTATACTGTTGTAAACTGCTGTGATATACTTTCATGATACAGCAGTATATGAATATTACTCTCGCGCACACACACTCGCAAAAGCAACTTCAGCCCTGTCACAGTAATGTCAGGTTAAGAAACCCCAGCCATGTTTTCAAAAACAGTAAGAATTAAGCAGGGACTAAAATATACGATGTTCAGAATAGCATTATAAAAAGGTTAAAGGGTAATTTAAAGGCCTGGGAACCCAGTTGATTTCTTGCATTCTGGTTTTTTCTCCCCTGTTTTCCTTTTTTTTTTTTTTGCGTAATGGTCTTTGAGTTTGTACAATGTGCAAGAGTTTGCCCACAGATGGAAAGAATATAAATTCCTTACCAGAGAAGAATGGCAGATCAAGTTGATGGATTATGCCGAAATGGCTAAAATGACCGGAAGAATCAGAAATCGGGAAGACCAAAACTTTAATAAGGAATGGGGAAATTTTTATAATTTGTCTTAAAAAAAACCATTGTAAACAGCTAGAATCGTTAGTAGGATTGGAATAATACTTGTAGTTTAATGGTGAATTTTGGACACAATGGAAATATAAAATATTTGGATTATCATAGAACATGCAGGACCTACAAAGGGGAGGAGGGGAGTCCAGGAGATTCCTTGGAATTTTGCCTTTATGTTGTATGTTGGATATGAGATTGTAACATTTTAATCTGAAAAACCAAATAAATAATTTGAGAGTTTGTACAATGTGCAGTAACATAGGAACGCTGGAAAATTGCCTTTGGGCAGCCTCCCCAGTATTATCTACACTGACTGACAGCCACTTTATTAACTTCCAGGGCTGTCTCAGGAGAACTTCTGCCAATCATTGTAGCTAATGTTATGTTAGATAAGTCAATAGTCTAACTCTGTCCAGGCAGCCGTCTTACATGCATCCCTTGTCCATTCCATCGGTGATACTAAAGGACATTTTGTAAACCTCTGAGATATATATATATATATATATAAATAAATTATTTGGGTACAGGGGGGGAAGAGAAGTGTTTTCAGCCTATTAGTATAATCGAGGCTGAAGCATTTTCATGGAATAAAAGCTAAGAGTAGCATTTGTTTCTGTTTAGTGGTCCTCGGGAATGGGAGCTTTAATCAGAACAGCTCGGCTGTGGTTTCACGCATTTCAATAAATATCCTTGGAAACAAAACCAACGCTCTCCAGAATGCTAGGGTCCCTTTCTTCCTTCCTTTCCCTTGAAGAGGTTTCAGAGTGCCAAATTACTGAGGTAATGAGCTTTGATACCAATAAGAAACCCAGGCCATCACTGAGGTATAGATTGAACGGTAGTGATTGCATTGATAATTGCTTGCGCCTGTGAGGAATATCCTGTGTAGCGTGAGGATTCCCTCCCTCTTTTTATGGTCTCGTAGAAGAATATCAGTGGTGGGTTTCCCCCCTCCCTCTGCAAAGAATTGCCCATGTCCGGTGTTTCCAGGAAGTGCGCAAAAACCTGTAGCAGCTTATTGCGTTGCCGATTGTGACGTTGGTGTTTTCCAACATGGTGGCTGTGTTCAGTGTTTCGGGCAAAATGGAAGGGCCGTTTTGTGAGAGGGCACCGGCCAGATTGCTTTGGCGGTGGAGACGAGTTTGTTTTTCTTCCTTCTCCTCCCCAAGAAGCTATAAAGAGGTGCAGTGGATGTGTGAATGTCCATGGGAAATGTGTGAAGAATGGGCAGATGGGTTAGCCAACATGACTACGCCTCACAAAACGTTGCCTTTTGCGGTGAAAATGGCACCTCACGAATGGTGCCGTGGTGGATGTTTGGGGCCACGAGCACAGAGGGAGCAACCTTTCCCCCACTTGTCCTGGATGTTTAGCTCCTCCACATCTTGTTTCCTTGTAACGTTGAAAGATGCTGACAGGTGGGATGCTGTTAAGAAAAGACTTGCTCTTCAGTTCCCAATGCCTCACGCATTATCCCGGGGAGACTTTGGCAAAACTGTGGGTGTTTTGCTGTCTGTACAAGTACCTGTTGCACTGTTGTTGGTTCTTGCAATGCCCTTACGACGGAAGCCGCTTTAGGCTGCGATGCTGCGCACGCTTGCTTTCTTGAGAGTATGTCACATTGGATGCAATAGGACATAACATCAGAGTTTACATGCATATCACTGCCCTGTAAAACTCACTGGTTTAATGACTTTACCAGGTTAGGGTTGTAATACACCCAGAATTTCCTAGGCATAGCCAGGATTTGGCCATCGGAAACAGTGTCCGGGCAACCCATGTTGGCAGTGTCGTTTTGGGGGGATTTTCCTTAAAAATAGCTGAAAGACACTGGCCAAAAAGAGAGAGGCAACCCTAATTTACCTATTTAAGTTCCCTGTCAGAGACCAGGTTTGTAATAATATGTGAGAATGGTCAGAATAATTGTTAGTCTGTACCCACGGCAATTAGGTATATGGTGAGAATAGAGCAGTCTTGCCCTACTGGGTGCCCACCAGATGTTTGCTATGACCCCCAGCATGCTGGAGGATGCTGATGGGAGTTGGACTATCTGGCTGGCTTTGAAACAGAATCAGACAAATTCATGGGGTACAAGACTTATTATCAGTGGCTATGGTGACTGTGTCTCAGAGGTGAAAGAGAAGAGCTGGAAAAATCAGTATAAGTTATAATTTCAAGTATGAGTTTTTCTTGAAGCATATTCTAAAATTGTGTGTGTGTGTGTGTGTGTGAGAGAGAGAGAGAGAGAGAGAGAATCTGACCTGTAGATTTATCCTCAAACACCACACTTTTAATGATTTCATTGCTTCCCTGTTTAATACAATGCATTGGAGAAGCAACTAGAGACTATGAAATTTAATAGTGTGAGAAGCTTCAAGTTATATAGTTAGGTTATGTCAAAGGGAAAAATACGTGGACCTTTCCTTTTAAAAGGGAGTCAGAGAGAAGGGGGGGTGGTGGAATTGGAGAGGTAAACTCTCAGAGAACAAGGCAAATCATACAGAGGCAGGCAACAGCCTCAGCCATGTGATACACCCAGAGGCGAATTTGCAGCTCGGTCAACTCGGGAGGCCTTTTAGCTCGGTGACATTGGAATATTTTCCAAAGCTGTGTCTGCAAGTTCCTGGTCAAGCCTTTTGTGTCTGTGTGAGGTGAAAAGGTAATCAGTCTGTGCAGCACGAGAGACTGGGAAGAAAAGGTAAAACACAGCAACGTTTTATATAACCCAGAAATTCGTTTTCAGATGGTCTTTCTAATTGCTGGATTATGGAGTTGTTAAATGCAGCCGGTCTCTCTGCGTGGAAAATTAGGCACGGGTGAGGGAAGGAGCAAAACGGCATTTCACGTTTGAGCGAGGCGTGCCGATTCCTTTTTGTTTTTTTGCTTTGCCCAAATGAAACCTGTATGCAGCTTCTCTCAGAAATATATTTGGAACCGGACCGTTTCCGTTGGGGAGGGGGCAGGGATCTCACTTTTGAATGGATACTCTCTGATGGGTCACAGGTGGAGATGGGAGCAATGATAATGTAACAAGGATTGTTATCTGAGCTTCCATTCCCTTTCCTTCCCCAGCCAATAAATAACAGCTTGCTGGCGTCTCTTTATTTTCTGCATGCTTTATTCCAAGTTGAGGAGCCTGTGTCACTCCAGTTGCTACTGGAGTCCCAACTCCAACCAGCCACAAACAGGATGGCAAATGATTTGGCACGATGGGACTTCCAGTTCGGCAACATCTAGAGGGACACAGGATTTTCACTCCTGCTTTATACAATGTCTGGCCTTGTCTCAGGGTGTCTTGTACAACACTAACCACAACTGTTGTTTCCTAAAACTTAACTGAGCCACTAATATTGGATATGGTTATGGTTTTTAAGATAAATTATAAAAAAATTCCCCATTCCTTATTAAAATTTTGGTCCTTCTGATTCTTCATTTTAGCCATTTCGGCATAATCCATCAACTTGATCTGCCATTATATTCTGGTAAGGAATTTATCTTCTTTCCATCTCTGGTACCTAGTATACTTTGAACCAAGGGCATCGACCTTCATGGTTTTTAAATGCTGAGATCTGACTGAGGTTATGGCTCAGTTGAAAGCATTTTGAGGTGCATCTGTTTCATAATAACCATTGTAAACAGCTAAAATCGTTAGTAAGATTGGATTAACATTCGTAGTTTAATGGTGAATTCTGGACACAATGGGGATGTAAAAGATTTGGATTATTATAAAAGATGCAGGAGGAAATGTCTAGTAATAGGACCCACAAAGGGGAGGAGGAAAGTCCCAGAGATTCCTTGGAATCTTGTTTTTATCTTGTATGTTGGACATGTGACTGTAAATTTTTAATCTGAAAAACCAAATAAATAAATTTATATAGGAAAAGAAAATATACTATGGATATTTCCAACTGCAGCATGTGGAATAATGGGCATACATTATTGTCTCTTGGTGTCCATGCTCATAAAATCAAAGAATTGTAGAGTTGGAAGGGGCCACAAGGGATATCTAGTCCAACCCCCTGCAATGCAGGAATCCTTCACCCAATGTAGGGCTCAAATTTACAACCCTGGGATTAAGAGTCTCATGCTCTACTGAATGAGCTGTCCAATTTGCAATGTGCACATGTGTGATAGACTCAAGCTTAGTCTTCCCTGTTCCCTCAAAGGCTTAACTCCAGTGGATTTAGGAAAGGAGTTTGAAGAACAGAAATTCCATTTTTCACATCTCTCCATATTGTCCATGATATTTGCTACATTACAAGTGTTATTAAATCCTGCTGATGTTTTCATCTGCTTACAGTGGTCTCCTAGATAAATTATAATTTTTTCCCCATTCTTTGTTGAATTTTTTGTCTTCTTGGTTCCTGAGCTTTCCGGTCTGTTTTGCCATTTTGCCATAGTCCATCAGCTTGGTTTGCTATTCCTCTCTAGTAGGGACTTTGTCTTCTTTCTATCTCTGGGCTAGTAGCATCATTGTGGCTGTTGTCACATACATAAAAAAGTCTTTTCTGTTCCTTTGGGATGTCGGTACGTACAATTCCTAGTTAAAAAGCTTCCGGTTATTTTATTTTATTTTTTTATTAAATAAAGGTTATTTTAAACATTCCCCCCCCAATTCATTCTATATCATTTCCCATAATGCTTTTATTACCTTACATGACCACCACATATGGTAGAAGTTTCCATCTTCTTCTTCTTTACATTTCCAGCAGATATATGTACTTATCTTATACATTTTTGCTAACTTAAAGGTAAAGGGACCCCTGACCATTAGGTCAAGTCATGAACAACTCTGGGGTTGCGGCACTCATCTCGCTTTATTGGCTGAGGGAGCCGGCGTACAGCTTCTGGGTCATGTGGCCAGCATGGTGAACCAGAGCAGCGCACGGAAACGCCATTTATCTTCCTGCCGGAGCGGTACCTATTTATCTACTTGCTCTTTGACGTGCTTTCGAACTGCTAGGTGGGCAGGAGCAGGGACCGAGTAACGGGAGCTCACCCCGTCACAGGGATTCAAACCGCCGACCTTCTGATTGGCAAGCCCTAGGCTCTGTGGTTTAACCCACAGCACCACCCGCGTCCCTCTTTTGCTAACTTACTAGGAGTCAAATACCAATGGAATTTCTAAAAGACAAAGTCGTGAAAGCGATTTGCCAGGAAGGATGATCCTGTGGAGGCATCAGTCCTCTGTGTGAAAGGGACTTTTTTGGGGAGAGTGGAAGATGGTTCGTGTCCCAGATGGCCCACTGCAGTGCCGGATTTATGTCTAAGCTAAACAAGCTATTGCTTAGGGCCCCATTCATTTGGGGGCCCCAAAAAAATTTAAAGGAAAAAAAAAACCTGGATGTACATTTCCAAAATTTAAGATAAAAAACTAAAATAAAACCTACATACAGCAACTGTGTTTTGTGTTGTGTAGGCTCCTGTGATGTAAGTAATGGGCCCCTCCTGCTAGCCTGCTCCCTAAAATATCACTGGTTTGCTCGTTTCTGTATATACAGGTAGGGTGCCTACATCCTGCATGGACTGATTGCACGGCAACATGTGTAAATGGCTTTAGATACCTATTAGGTCCATAAATTACCCCACAGCATATATTCAACACAAAACAGTGACAATTTGTTGTTGACAAAGGACAGCTGGACATATAAAGGGCCCCATTACCTTCAGTAGCTTAGAACCTCATCAAATCTAAATCCGGCCCTGCCCCACTGCCTTGACCCTGGGGTTCCTGCGCTGTCCTAGCTTCACCCCCTCTTCCCCTTGCATATTTGGCAAAAGTCCAAATGGAGAGTCAGGTGTCCTTGTGTTGCATCCTCTATGTGTTGCATTGACTGGTATGGAACCAAGGGACATGTAAAGGTGAAGGATTTTAGTTTTTCAGTGATAAAATACCATTTAGGTCTCCAAAAATAGATTCTGCTGTTGCGCTTGCGTTTTTTTGCCCCTGTGCATTAATACACACACACCCCAAATTAGGCTCTCAGGACTTGACCAAACTTAGTGACACTGGCATGTAATTATTCAGCAGTGGCAGATACTGTGACCACCCTATTTGGGTTCAGTTCTGAAATTACTAATCTTGTTTTTGCCTGTGTATAGTCTTAACTATGGATACCAGGGAGCGCCACTAGACTTGGCTGAGTTTTTTTTTAAATATCATACAACACAATAATTCATTATAAAGTTGATTAGGGTGTAATGCCCTGACTCCCAGCCCAACAGCATTGCGAGGCTCGTGACATACAGTTCTCAAATTCCTTAAAAAATAAATTTAAAAAAGCAAACTGGTAAGATTAAATAATGTAATGCTGCAGGCCTATTAGGGTTCTACGGAGTTCAGGTTTGACACGAGTTTGTTTCTCATTGTGACAAATAGCATTTCAGTCCTGCGTTTTCATTCCAATAATCAAGTTTGGTAAAGAGGATGTGGAAGCTTGCCAGTCTTCTTGTTTTTCTTTTGGAGTCTCTGCAAAGGACAAACTTCAGGTCCACAATGCTATTATGTGAACCTATATTCCAGCCACATTTGGAATATTGTGTCATCGCATCTCAAAACGAATGTCCTAGAGCTGGAAAGTGAGCAGAAAAGGGCACCCAACATGTTCAAGTTTTAGGGTCACCCTGTTTGTGATTTCAAGAGCAAAAAGGGTTATGTGAGTTATTGTTTCCTTTGTTTGTTTGTTCATTTTTTAACCATTCAGAGATTGTGAATAACTAGTCACTAACTCGTGGATGCAATGCACATTGATCACAAACTGCTTAACAGTTCTACTTTAAAAAAAAACAAAAACAGGAGGAAAGAGGGATAGCTTTTCTGATAGTAAAAATGTAGCATAGCTCACTTGGGCCATAGAGAACGTGGTTTCTTACTAGAACAATTTGGCTCTTTGTTACGTTGTATATTGATTGGCTTTTTTTTGCTGTGGATTCAATCTGTGCTTAGTGGTTTGGAAATGAAAGAATCTGCATTCCCTTCCATATGTGCCATAAGTGGTTTTGAGGAAATTTGCATAGATATTTTCTGAGATCAGTGTGTTTATCTTAAAGCATCATTTCTTTGTGTACTAAAGTTTTGCATGACATTCTCATCATGGCCTTCAGTTTTACTTGGAGCCTAGTGTCTGGGAAACATTGAGCTTCACAGGCCACATTAAACCATATCTGAAAACAAACGATGGTTTAATGTAAATTTGCAGCATACTGAGAATGCATGCTGCTCAAAAATTCTCACTCCACTCTGCTCCTCCCCTGCCCCTGCTGTGCTGCAAGTGAAACAAGCCAGATTTGGCCTGTTGTGTTTTCTGAATCTGGGTTTGTGGCTTTTTTCGCTTCAGGTCTTGTTCTTAGTTTTCTACTTACTGTTCGTTTGGAGAGAAACAAGCCATGATCCTGGCTTCACACATGACAAGCCGGACTCTGGCTTATTTTGCTGCAGCGTGAACTCTTTAGCAGCCTGTCCCAGCACAGTCACATTCAACCATAGGCTTGTTTTCAACGATGGTTTAATGTGGCATGTGATACATGCCATCAATAGCCAGGTATTTAGCCAATATATGGTGAAACAAAGGAGCAGAGAAGTCCATTATGTGCGGGAAGGACAAAGGCAAAACTTTTCAATTTTTTTTTATTAAATATATTAAATTTTATAAAAATGACAGTCAACAAAAACAAATACAAAACAATACAACCAAACAAAGAACAAACCTACAATAAAAAGAAAAAAAAACTTATTACTGTCACTAACTTCTATCCTTTACATTGTATATTGACTTCCTCTCATCTCCCCTTCCTGCGTTCCTTGTCAATCATCTTTAGTAATTTCTATACATCTTGCAAAATCTTATTTTACTATATAAACACCTAATCATTAGTCTTATCTAATATCTTAACTTATTCTCTCACAATTCCTAAACACTTATCCAAACTCTGAATCTACAGTTTAACTTTTCTTCCGAATTATATCTAATTTTCAATCATACAATGATTTTTTTAAATGCAAATTTAAATTTCTTCCACTCTTCTTCCACCGCGTTGTCCCTCTGGTCACGAAGTTTCCCGGTCATCTCAGCGAGCTCCATATAGTCCATCATTTTCATCTTCCATTCTTCAATCGTTGGTATTTCTTCTGTCTTCCAGTTTTTAGCTATTAACTCTTCTGCCTTTTTAAAGTGGTAATTGGCACTTTTGAAGAAGCCAGTCTGCAGATGGAGAGCCCCCATCTGCAGACTTTACTAAGAGAAGGGGGGGCACAAACACCCCAAGATGCCTATGTTGCTATGTATCAACCACGTCCTTTTAAAGCAGCCAGAGGAGTTGCTTTAAAGGAGTCCTTTTCGGAATAACGCCCAGTGCGATTCCTCCATCTGTTTGCGCAGCCGCTTCCCTAAGAGTTGAAGGCTGCGGATTGGGATTTCACAGTCTAGGGTAAGGCATCTTTTTCTACTTAGGCTAGCACTGCTATTTTTGAAATATATTCCGGGTCCCTTGAAATAGTATCTTTTGGATGCAAAAAAGGAGTCCCGTAAAAGAATTGGATTTAACGCTGCAATTAATAGTGCCAGAAAAATTATTGGCCTCCCCAAATTTTATTTCCATTGGAAGTATATATAGGCATTATGTGTTTGATGGTTGCTTAAAAATTGTGCCTTTTTTTGTTCTTGCTCTTTGACATTTCTGTTCCACAGCCCCCGCCTTTTTTTGCAAGTTAGCAGAGACTTTATAACCGCATAACTAAAGGAAGAAACAAAATAAAATAAAAAATTCCTTCCAGTAGCACCTTAGAGACCAACTAAGCTTGTTCTTGGTATGAGCTTTCGTGTGCATGCACACTTCTTCAGATACCTTTTCTTTTTATCTGAAGAAGTGTGCATGCACATGAAAGCTCATACCGAGAACAAACTTAGTTGGTCTCTAAGGTGCTACTGGAAGGAATTTTTTATTTTATTTTGTTTTGACTATGGCAGACCAACACGGCTACCTACCTGTAACTGTAACTAAAGGAAGGTTTAGTTTGATCCTGTATCCATCGAGCTGAATAAAACAGATGTTTTTTTAAAAAAATATTTTATTATTTTCACATTAAACAACAGAAACACAATACATACACAAATACACAGATACATAATAGAAAAGAAAAAAAAACATAATAAGCACATTAACCAAAAACAACAAAAAATAAAAGAAAACCTATACATACCTACATACACAGAAACAATATACTATCATTATTATCTCTAGTTTCTATCTTCTTTAGAAGGGGGACTTCCCCCGTTCCCTCGACTACGTTCAATATTAATACAGTGGTACCCCGCAAGACGAATGCCTCGCACAACGAAAAACTCGCTAGACGAAAGGCATTCACTAATGAAAGGGTGACTCGCAAGACGAATTTGTCTATGCGGCTGCCTCGCAAGACGAAAATTTCAATGCATTCCTATGGGAATTAAATTCCTATGCATTCCTATGGTCGTGCTTCGCAAGACGAATTTTTCGCAATACAAAACGACTCGCGGAACGAATTAATTTCGTCTTGCGAGGTACCACTGTATACTTTAGTAACTTTGTATCTATTTTCTTAACATTAACCACACTTCTTAATAGTCTTCAAGATATAAATTAGTCAAATATAATTCATTACTTAAACTACATATCCTAAAACATTCCTTAACATTTAAATCGTTCATAACAATACTTCTTATATACTATTTTTATCTAACATCAACTAGCTAAAGCCTATTCAACAAGCTAATTCCGCTCAAATGTCCAATTTTACACGGTTCTTTAAATAGTCCTTAAATTTCTTCCAATCCTGTTGCACCTTCTCCTCCCTCTGGTCTCGGAGTCTCGCGGTCAGTTCAGCGAGTTCCATAAAGTCCATTAGCTTCATCTGCCATTCTTCCACTGTCGGGATCTCTTCACCTTTCCAGTTTCTTGCAAGTAAAATTCTAGCAGCTGTTGTGGCATACATAAAAAACACTCTATCCTGACTGGGTATTGAATAAAACAGATGTTTTGCATAGTGTAAATTAAATTGGTTTGTGGTGTCATTTGCCTGGTCCTTGCCCAGGATTTGATGGGACAGTGGTGGTCTCATATACAGCTGGCTTTTTAAAAGGATCAGAGAATGGGATGTATCTTAAAACAGCCTTTGCTCCTTGGTGCTGCTGGCTGCAGGTAATAGGCATTGCAGTTCAAAACATATGCCAGACACTCAGTTGGTGAAGGTTTTTCCTAATGAATCAAATCCTGACTCTGTTGAGATCAAAACTTCCTTTTCTTTGGTTTGCTACAGCCAAGATTTTATCCGCACTAGTGATCTGCAAAAAAGAAAGAAAAAGAAAACTGTATCAACTGAAAAGAATGATCTAAAGGGAGGTGGGGGGGGTAAGGTTTTGCCAGCAGAAAAATGAAATTGTTATGTCTTCCTATTTCACTGAGTCCTGAGTTCATCTGCACATATTGGAAACCAGAATCAATAGCCCATCTTTACAGTGTGGTGTGAGAGCCAGTGTGGTGTAGTGGTTAAGAGCAGTAGACTCGTAATCTGGTGAACCGGGTTCACGTCTCCGCTCCTCCACATGCAGCTGCTGGGTGACCTTGGGCTAGCCACACTTCTTTGAAGTCTCTCAGCCCCACTCACCTCACAGCGCGTTTGTTGTTGGGGAGGAAGGGAAAGGAGAATGTTAGCTGCTTTGAGACTCCTTTGGGTAGTGATAAAGCGGGATATCAAATCCAAACTCCTCTTCTTCTTCTTTTCTTCTTCTTCTTCTTCTTCTTCTTCTTCTTCTTGGTTTTTTAAAATGTCTAAATTAGTTCTTATACTGAGGTTTTTTTGAGTAGTATAGCAACATTTCAGCAAGGGCACTTACCCTGGTTGCCAGTTTTTTCCATTCCATTGTTTCTATAAAATGTTTCCTCTGGAAACCTTGAACTTTTCTCCCTTTTTTTGCTGGTTGGAGGGAAACAAAACAGCAGCGTCAATATGTTTCCTTGACCCAGGTGTTCAGTAAATTGCTTAGAAAGAAGCAACTGTGTCATATTTTATTGCCAACAAAGACTGGCAGCGTTGTTCTCAAACCTGTAGTGCAGGTCTTTATTTCCTTCATTCTAACGTTGGGCTTTCTCATTTAATTCTTTGCTGCAGAATTACTGCTGCTGTTGCATACTCCTTAGCTTGAAATGTGCTGTAGAAAACAAGTTTGTCGCAGGGCCAATTCCGATGCCCATTCTGCATTGGTACTGACCAGCAGGGTATCTTTGTGGCCTGTTCAGGCTGAGAGAGAAAACCTGTCCGAAGCTCTTGTGTCACTCACATGCTTTTGGGTGGGATGTCCATATAAAGGCTGGATGGCTGTTTTCCTCCCTCATATTTTTCTGGCAGCAGCACCTCCCTCCCTCCTCAGTGTGACTTGTTGGTCACTTCGGGGCCATGTAGGAATTTTTGGCTGCCTCACCTGCTTGTGGATTGTTTCAATACCTGGGTGGGGGGCACTGAATGGTCTTCTGTACTGCTAATTATGTTGATCTCATATTTAATTTGACTACTTCTGGCAGTTCAGATGTGGGAAAGGGGATGGTTGTATTTCAGCCTGGTGACCCCTTTTAGTAGTAGTAGTAGTAGTACAAGTAACAACAACAACAACAACATTATTTATACCCCGCCCATCTGGCTGGGTTTCCCCAGCCACTCTGGGCGGCTCCCAACAGAATATTAAAAACACATCAAACATTAAAAACTTCTCTAAACAGGACTGCCTTCAGGTGTCTTCTAAAAGTCAGATAGTTGTTTATTTCCTTGACATCTGGTGGGAGGGCGTTCCACAGGGCGGGCGCCATTACCAAGAAGGCCCTCTGCCTGGTTCCCTGTAACCTCACATCTCGCAGTGAGGGAACCGCCAGAAGGCCCTCGGAGCTGAACAAAGGGGGTGGAGATGCTCCTTCAAGTATACTGGGCCGAGGCCGATTAGGACTTTAAAGGTCAGCACCAGTACTTTGAATTGTGCTTGGAAACATACTGGGAGCCAATGTAGGTCTTTCAGGACCGGTGTTATGTGGTCTCGGCAGCCACTCCCAGTCACTAGTCTGGCTGCCGCATTCTGGATTAGTTGTCGTTTCCGGGTCACCTTCAAAGGTAGACCTACATAGAACGCATTGCAGTAGTCCAAGCGGGAGATAACCAGAGCATGCACCACTCTGGGAAGACAGTCTGCTGGCAGGCAGGGTTTCAGCCTGCATACCAAATGGAGCTGGTAGATAGCTGCCCTGGACACAGAATTGACCTGAGCCTCCATGGACAGCTGTGGATCCAAAATGACTCCCAGGCTGCGCACCTGCTCCTTCAGGGGCACAGTTACCACATTCAGGACCAGGGAGTCCTCCACACCTGCCCACCCCCAAACAGTACTTCTATCTTGTCATGATTTTAGGCACATTTCTGAGTGATGTGCTGGCCCCGTAATTTTATGGGCGGTTTTCTTTTCACATACTTAGCATTGTGTCCTGGCTTAAAACAAACAATGCTTAGTTAAACAAGGCATCTTATTAAACGAACCCGTGGTTTGAAGCTGGCCTGTTTAGCAACTGAATAGAGTTTGTTTCAAACCAAGATATCCAATTTGTACAACTCAGCAGAACTACTTGTCCTGAGTGGAATGGAAGGAGGGATGGGGTTTCCGAGCCTGATGCTCATCCACATGCCGTTGTATGCACAGACATTTTAAACTGTTACTTGAAGTAATAGCAGGAATGGATCTGTCTTTAAAGGCAGAACAACACTCTAGCAGAGGGGTTTCCAAACTTTGATCCATGGACCTCCAGTGGTCTGTGAGCTTCATTCGGGTCGACCACAGTGTGATTGTGGATTTGTGGTTGAAGACAGGAGAAGGCCCATCCATCACATTAGGCATTCATATTGATTTTTAATTGTATTTTTATTGCTTCTTTTGTAATGTATTTTATTGTATTACAACTGGGATTCTATGGATGGCAGAGAATATACGAGAAATAAAAGAAGCAATTAAAATGCAATCAAAAATTATATAGCATCCAGCACAGCACATTGCAAAAAACCATTAAGTGGTCTTCCTAAGACCCTCGACAGTTTTCAAGTGGTTCATGGGGAGGGGAGTTTGAGCACCGCCTCTCTAGCATCTTGGGTAATTATGGACATAAGACATAAACACTTTATATTACAAGAGAGTATTTTCAGTTCTATTTACCTAACCAACAAGGTTGTTTGTGTTCCTGGTTAATTGTTTTGCATCATGAGGTCTTATGGGGTTGGTTTTTTTATAAGGAAGGATTACATATTATGCTACATGGAAGCTCTCCAACCTCTGTAAATAGGAACAGGATGTCAACTTTGCTGCCCTATGGAGCCTTATTTCAGAGGCATAGGAATACTGCATGAGAAGGACTTGGAGAGGAAGGAGAGTCTTATTTTGTTACCTGATGTGACTTCAGATTTTTAAATTGCCTAGAAGGCACCAGTTGTGAGTTGTTACTGAGGGCCACATTTTCGCTTTCAGGGAACTATTCCTTTCTTATTCAGTATTTGAATATTCAGTATTGAATATTTTGTGCAATTTAGCTGAAATGCCTTAATCAGTGAAACATTAACAGATTGGTGAGAGAGTTCATTTCTTCATGGAAACTTTTGTTAGATTAGTTGTGAATTGAACTATCAAAAAATAATAGTCTACGGCTAGACCTGGTGTTCATATGAGTTTGCAGCTATAGCTGAAACATTCACTTCTTCCTGTTGATTCCTTCACCTCCTGCAGCCCTAAATGAATTGTGCTGCTGTAGCAATCGACTTCATAGCAACATTTCCCTTATAAGAACCCAATGTAAAGATCAAAGAAAAAAGGTTAAGTCCTGTCAAAGGCGACTATGGGGTTGCGATGCTCATCTCGCTTTCAGGCTGAGGGAGGCACCGTTTGTCCACAGACAGCTTTCCAGGTCACGTGGCCAGCAGGACTAAACCGCTACTGGCACAATGGAACACCGTGACAGAAACCAGAGTGCACAGAAATTCCGTTTACCTTCCCGTCGCAGTGATACCTATTTATCTACGTGCACCGATATGCTTTCAAACTGCTAGGTTAGCAAGAGCTGGGAGAGAGCAACAGGAGCTCACCCCATCACAGGGATTCGAACCGCCAACCTACCGATCGGCAAGCCCAAGAGGCTCAGTGGTTTAGACCACAGTGCCACCCACATCACTAAAAGCACTACCCAATGTACTACCTCAGGGACTAAAGGCAAAGGGACCCCTGACCATTAGGTCCAGTCGTGTCCGACTCTGGGGTTGCGGCGCTCATCTCGCTTTACTGGCCGAGGGAGCCGGTGTACAGCTTCCGCGTCATGTGGCCAGCGTGACTAAGCCGCTTCTGGCGAACCAGAGCAGCGCACGGAAACGCCGTTTACCTTCCCACCTAGAGCGGTACCTATTTATCTACTTGCACTTTGACGTGCTTTCGAACTGCTAGGTTGGCAGGAGCAGGGACTGAGCAACAGGAGCTCACCCCGTCGTGGGGATTTGAACCGTCGACCTTCTGATCAGCAAGCCCTAGGTTCTGTGGTTTAGACCACAGCGCCACCCACATCCCATACCTCAAGGACTACCTTGCCCCATATAAACCAATCAGGAGACTGTGATCATCATCTGAGGCTCTTCTTTCTGTGCCTCCTCTGCAAGAGGTCTGGAGGGGGGGCAGCATGGGATTTTCGGTGGTGGCTCCCTGCTTGTGGGATGCTCTCCCTGGGGTGGCCTGCCTGGTGCCTTTGTTACATACATTTAGGCACCAGATAAAAACATTCCTATTCCTCCAGGTCTTTGGCTAATTAGCCAATCTATGGCCTTCTAAACTGTGAGGGGGTTATTGTTTTTGTTTGTTACTATTTTGTGTATTTTTGTGTTTTTTATATTGTAAACTGCCCTGCAGTCAGATGAAGGGTAGTATAGAAATGTAATTAATTAATTATAATAATAGAAACTGGATAACAATACAATGTAGGGCTGTCATATACTACTTTGATTCCTCCACCTGCAACCAGTCAAAGTGGGTATACTAAAATTCTACTACCTGGTCTAAACCAGGCCATCTCAGCTGCCACCCTCTCCCCTGAAAAATGAGCACAATAAAGGTCATCTGCATTGGCATCAACAGGATGTTTTCTAAAAAGTTTACAAGGGGAAATTGCATGATTTTTTAGTATGACGATAGGCACATTAGAAAAATCTACCTTGGCTGCTACCCTTTTTTCTTTGTTGGTAGATCCACTGCTACAGCTACCTTAAAAACCTTGGATTTCCAGATTATTTTATGTGAAGCCGCAATCACTTCTCCACCAGGAAAGACCCCCTCCCCCAAAGAAATAAGGCTTTAAAATGTGAACCGGGAAGTTCCTCCCTGGATAATGGATGAGCCATTTAGCTTTTCCTTTGGCTTAATTGGCCTGATCCGTTTTCCTCAATGTCAGTTACTGCCATGAATTCTGGCATTGGCTGACACACTGAACAACAGGAGCAGGATAGTTCCTCACAAAATGGTCAGAATAAGGTTTTTTTTTTTGTTTTTAAGTGAGAGCTGGGAATCTAGAATTTTGGCTCTTTGAGGGAGGGGGCTCCCCCTTCCCCACCCCACCCCTGATGCCCATGATAGCATTATGGCTAATAGAAACCACATTTGCCACATTGCCAAGAGGTTCTGGCATGTTTAAAGCTCATATAGATCCCAGTGCACCAGTGATGTCATCACCACTCCGGGAGCTCTTTATAATTAATTCAAATCCCCTATTTCTATGCAAATTAACTGCGGGTTGGAACTCTGGTTCAATTTTTAAAAGCAATTGCTAATTGGAAATTTGGAAGTTCTGTACATCGCTGATTCCTGGGGTCCCTTTTTCACATGGTAAAATCGCCACGAGAGGATTTTGCTGTTGATAGTTTTATGTGATGAATATTTCTTTTTAATTTGTCCCTGGGTTGTGATATAGCAGGCTCCCTGATGTGGGAAGTGCCAGGGCGAGAATTCAGAGGAGAAGATGAAAAAAGACTCACTAACAGAATCACGGGATTAATTTCCCATTTTAATTCTCGCATGATAACCAGGCAGTAAGTAGAACAATTTTGATTTCAGTTCTTAAATCTTCAGTTTTGATACTGAAGTTGTTGATGCTTGGCTAAGTTTTTTTCCCCAGGTTTCAGGGCAGCCCTCTGGTTCAAAGACTCTTAATCCAACTGGCAATTTAGAGAGAATTCTGAATCCTACTCCAGCACCCCAGGAATTTTGTGGAGAGCTCCTTACATCCTCCACGGCACACCATGATGCCATTAGGGGTGTTCGTGTGCAATGTTCAACAAGTGTATGGTTTGTGTAGCTGTGTACACAGCAGATGAGCTGCACAAAGCAAGAGGTTTACACCCTTTCACACAAACACATGCACATGTGTAGACAGAGTTTCTACCCATGTTCAGTGTAATGTGTGAACAAGCCTAATGTTGCACAAACTATAGCCTAGTTCTCACTAAGGCCCCATATGCATTATACATTTAAAGCAGCACCTTCCCACTTTGAAGAGTCATGACTTCCTGGAACTCTGGTTTGTTAAAAGTGCCCCCCCCACAGCTCCATCCCATTTTATTTTGAAAAAAAAGATGGTTAAAATCCTCTTGTTTCAAGTTCATTGGGCTTTGGGTACTGGCTGGATGTCCCTGGAACTAGTTTTGCCATTTGATAAGGTGACGGACAGATGCCCTTTTCTGCTTTTTATAGTGATGGTTTGTTTTGTGTTGTTGACCCCCCCCCCTCAAAAAAAATGTTTTCAAAAGCGTATTCCATTGTTTTTTATTCATGTGCTGCTTGGAGATGTGGGCTGTTGTTGCTGTTTGTTGGAAAGCAGGTTACAAAGTTTAACAAGGAATTGAATAAGTAAAATCGCATTCCCTCTTAATCATTTCCCTGCTCTCAGACTTAAAAACCTTCCCAGCACTTTTAACCTTTCCATGAAGATGACGTGCTCCAACCCACTGATCATTTCGGCCATCCTTTTCTTTCTCCCTTTTCCTACGGTATCCCTTTTTAAAGAGCGATGACCAAAACTATGTACAGCATTCCGAATGTGGCTGCATCACAAGAGCTTGTATAACGGGCCTTATGATATTGGAAGTTTTGTTTTTGATTCCTTCTGTAATCGTTCCCAACACAGAGAATGTCTCACATCTCAGAGTGCAAAGGCACAATGACATTTAAGCTTGCCTTTCGTTTTCCATTCCCAAAATGGCAGTATGGCTCCAAAGACCATTCGTCGCCCAACAGCCTCTGCACACGCAGCCTGGTCTCGAAGTTGTTATCTACAAACATAGCATTGTTTTTCCTTTAAAGGAGAAATTTGCACCATCCCAAAGATGCTTCCATTCTAAATGGAATCTTAATGACCAAATATTTCAACCATCCAATATTTGTAAAATGCAGGAAGGGGGGGGGTGAATGTGTTTTGAATTGGAATAGCTATAATCCCTTCAAAACACATCCCCTGCTGTTGGATTTTCCTATTTTCAGGGTCTCCCATTGCCAAATGTCAACATGGACACACTTGAGGGAGGCGAGATTAGGCATGCCAAAGGTTCCCTACCTTTGATTCCGATCTAGAACTTTGTCTCGCATCCTGACAGCCCTGTTATAATACCCATCTACCCCAAAACAAGAAAGTGCTGTTTTTAGTGGCGCTTCCTGTCTTGCAGATCTCCCAGTTTGAAGTCTGTGCCCAGGAGGGAAGATCTCCACTCCATGTACATAAACAATAACCACCCAAACACTTTGCAGCCTCAAGTTTCCCCTTTGCTAGATAGCAGACGTTCAGAATGAGGGCAAGTTGTCTAGTGAAGCTGAGGTCTGTGCCAATCCCAGCGCCAGCACGAGACACCTGCCTCAGATGTCTCAGGGCTTTCACAGTAGGGAGGGGGAGGCAAAAGTACCTCCTGTTCCCAGTGCTTCCACCAGTGGCATAGCGTGGGTTGCCAGTGCCCAGAGCCACATAGAGCGGGCTTGGGAGGGAGGGCAACTGACGAGTACTCATACGCATTCAAATGCCTTATGGCATATGCGTCACCCAAGAAATTGTGGCCCCAGAGATAAGAAGAGTCATTCCATTGTCTGGAGAGGTCACTTCCTGGTTCACATGGAGAAGCCATCTTCAATGGAGCCCAGTGATAATGTATTGAGGCAGCATCAAGAGTTGACATTTTGTGCCCCTAGCAATTTTGTGCCCGGGGCAACAGCACCCGTGGCCCCCACCACAATACACGACTGGCTTCCACACTGGGCCCAAAACCTACTTGGAACCAGCATGTTGTGTTCGTAATAGAATTGTTTGCATTAGTTGCATAAAATACTTTCATAATACAATTTCTGTGCATTATTTAGTTTTTGCAAGTTCAGATCCTGATTTATTCATAATAACCTCCTTTAGTTTGTTGGGACTTATTTCCTTTTCATTTAATCACCAAGTCATGGGCCTGCTCTGGAAACATTTTGAAACACCTTCCAAAGTTGTAGGTTGAGTGCCACTGAAATGTCACCCTTTGCTTCCCAAGGCAAAATCTAAGGCCATATCCCTGGATAACTGGCTTTTGACCTGTCCTTCTCTTCCTAAAGGTAAAGGGACCCCTGACCATTAGGTCTAGTCGTGTCTGACTCTGGGGTTGCGGCACTCATCTTGCTTTACTGGCTGAGGGAGCCGGCATACAGCTTCCGGGTCATGTGGCCAGCATGACAAAGCCGCTTCTGGCGAACCAGAGCAGCACACGGAAATGCCGTTTACCTTCCCACCGGAGCGGTACCTATTTATCTACTTGCACTTTGTGCTTTCGAACTACTAGGTGGGCAGGAGCTGGGACCGAGCAATGGGAGCTCACCCCGTCGCGGGGATTCGAACCGCTGACCTTCTGATCAGCAAGCCCTAGGCTCCGTGGTTTAACCCACAGAGCCACCCGCGTCCCGCCACCCTTCTCTTCCTACGTTCATATAAATCCACACATACACACAATCAAGAAGCCCAAATGTGCTGCCCCTGCAAAGGCATGTGTTAATGCTTTGGTAACCCCCCCCCCCCATAAGTACACAATTTGCAGCATTCTGTTTGGTTTTCTGCCATTGTTCCTTCTGTTGTTGTTTTTTTTCTGCGGAAAGCTGTTGGAGGATCGTGGTGACAAATGATCTCTCAAAGCATCGTTTGCCAACTCTTGCAGAGCATTCCTCCAGGTTTTATGACAGCAGCACAACATATTCAAAAGTGTACATTTTGAAAAGTACACACATTTAGCTTCTCGCAGTTGGAGAACATCTCTTTAATAGCCAAATCAAATGTGCTGTTACTGCATTCTGCAATGAAACATTAACCCCACCACCATCCACCCATTTGCCATTTTGCGGCACATAGCTACTAAATACTTGGTTGGCAGGGTGCCTGAAAGGTAAGAAGGAGCAAACAAGCAGAAAATTGTACATCTGTGACTTGCGCTAAAGGAATAACCTCCTCCCCAAATTTCCCCCATTGAATTTCCAAATATAGTTGAATCTATGAATCGCAATGGGCTGAAATCGACATTTGCACGAGTGGAGCAACTTCTGCTTGTGTGGTAGAACTTAAGACTTTCTCTTCTCCCCAAAACAGTACTCCCCCCAAAAAAATCTGTTCTGGTGTGTTGAGGGAACCCCAGTGCAGATTTGGAGTGGGGGGCTTTCAAGGAGAGGAAAAGGAGAGAAAGCTCCATTGAATGATTGGAAGTTGTTCCATTTGGGCAGTGGCTTTGTTTAGTGCAACCCAGTGGGTTCCTTGCTTAATTGAGGAACCAACACGGCACCATTCAGCTGTGGTGGGCTATAACTCACATTATCCCTGACCTTTGGCCGTACTAGTTGGAGCTTGTTGAAGTTGCATTTGGCGAACATTCCACGTTCTGCCAGCAACCCTGTGAGTTCAAAGCATGCATCAAACCTCTCCCAACATATTTTTTCTTCTCTCCTGCTGCAACTTCAGCTAGAATAAATTGCTTCTGTTCATTTTTGGTGGGGAGGTAGGTAGGTAGATGCTGAATCTGGGAGAAACAAACCCAGTGATGATCTGAACGAGAGCAACACAAACCTGCTGGTAGAGAGGACTAGAACAGCAGATGGGTCACTAACTTCTGATGAAATTGATTTTTGTGTGTCCATAGAGGCTGTGGCTGCCTTCACAGCCAGATTTTTTTTTGGGGGGGGGGAGAGGAAGAGATGCCGGTTAAGACACTTCATTTCTGAAGCCTTCACCATTGTTGCTCTCTGATGTTTGCAGAGGAATAATAGGTAGGGTAGGCAGGTGAAAATGAGGCCAGGACTCCCAGTTGTGGAGAAGAGGGAATGTTAGCAGGTGCAGTTTGTTACATATGCCACACTTGGTGAAATCCGCCTTTCTTCTCAGATTTTAATGGCATTGGAAAGCCATAAGAGAGGCCCTATTACCACCACCTACTGGCTGTGATATTATTACGTCTCAGTCACAGGGTTCATAAAGTTTAGTTTGCATCTTGCAGAGACTTCCATAAAATCATTATCACTGGACCTCAAAGTGCTGAAATTCCCCCTTCAACAGAACTGTTAAAGATGCAGGAGCCTTATTCAGTTTTTGCATTGACGGCTCTATAAAAAAAGGCAAGGGACCCCTGGACGGTAAAGTCCAGTCAAAGGCGACTATGGGGTTGTGGCACTCATCTCGCTTTCAGGCCGAGGGAGCCAGCGTTTGACCTCAGCTAGGTTACCGGGTCATGTGGCCAGCATGACTAAAGCACTTCTGGCGCAACAGCACACTGTGACAGAAACCAGAGCGCATGGAGACGCAGTTTATTTTCCCGCCACAGTGGTACCTGTTTATCTACTTGCACTGGCATGCTTTCGAACTGCTAGGTTGGCAGGAGCTGGGACAGCAACGGGAGCTCACCCCATCGCAGGGATTCAAACTGCCAACCTTCTGATCGGCAAGCCCAAGAGGCTCAGTGGTTTAGACCACAGCGCCACTCTCATCCCATGACCACTCTATAAGATCACATCACCTGTACATTGTGGGTGTGTCTGTGTGTAATTTTAAAAAATACCAAACAGCTATGGGTAACCACATACAAGTATTGAAAACTACTGTGCTAGTAGTGGAAGTATTTTCCCTTGTGGCGAACCAAAGCATACTGATGTGTCATGAGGGGTAGTGATCAGCATGAGACCCAAGACCTGTATTGGAGGAAAACGTAGAATTTTTTCCGATTATTTGACCTGATATCCTGTGCCTGTTTAGTGGGATGTATTTATGGATTGAACCCTGTTGCGTAAAAACAGTTTGACATGTTCTTACACATTTCACACCCTGGGGAATAAAATAACAGCACGGAGAGGTTTTTTCCGCTCTTAAAAAATTAAATCTCATTCTGAATTTAGACTGAGCTGGATTAGTCTGTTGCGAAGCATTTGTTCATTATAGATAGATATATATATTGTAATCCTGTAAGAAGATAGGCCTGAAAATGGCGCAGTCTGGAACTGTAAAACAGTTGGGGCTAATCCCCTCTGATTCACGAGAGTTCTTCTTCTGCTGTCTTGTTTTTAAGCTGAAAGAAAAAATGTGCTGCATCAGATGACACGTTTTTCATTTAGCTTGCTTGTCTTCAGAGAGAGTGCACTTAAGAAAAATTTTAGCCCAAAGCATTGGTAAGCAAATGTGGGGGCTATTAGACATGTGGAAGGCTGAATACTGAGCTACTATATCCACTGGATCACAGAAGTCTTGTGGAATTAGTGGAGGGAAAACCTTTTTTTGTGGTTCTTTCACCCTTTATGTCTAATTTCCTATAACGTGTTTATACTTCCTTTTAACCATTCTTGGGAATAATTATTTACCCCCTTACACACTTTCCTATCATATTCAACCAAGTCAAAGTGATCTAGTAAACGCTTGCATACCTTCCAACATTTCTCTGATAAGGATGTCTTGTTTCATCATCATCATCATTTTATTGCTTACACCCCAGCCATCAGACTGGGTTGCCCCAGCCACTCTGGGCAGCTTCCAACATATATAAAAACACAATAAAACATTAAAAAAATACAGGGATGCCTTCATATGTCTTCTAAAGGTTGTATAGTTACTTATCTCCTTGGCTCGGGGGTTGCATAACCCCATACCCTCCAATATTTCTCCAGGGGGAATAGGGATATCCTAAGGACTTTCTGGAATCAAATCTGAAACCGGGATGGCTTTTACAAATCTGGGACTGTCCCTGGAAAACAGGGACACTTGGAGAGTCTGCACTTGTGCTCTGTGCAACTTTGATTCATGCTTATGAATACAGATTGGTATTCTGGATTATCTGATTGGTATTCTGGAAGACTGACTGCCAAAGAATTGATGCTTTTGAATTATGGCGCTGGAGGAGACTCTTGAGAGTCCCATGGACTGCAAAAAGATCAAACTTATCCATCCTTAAAGAAATCAGCCCTGTGCTCACTGGAAGGACAGATCCTGAAGTTGAGGCTCCAGTACTTCGGCCACCTCATGAGAAAAGAAGACTCCCTGGAAAAGACCCTGGTGTTGGGAAAGATGGAGGGCACAAGGAGAAGGGGACGACAGAGGATGAGATGGTTGGACAGTGTTCTTGAAGTGACTAGCATGAGTTTGGCCAAACTGCGGGAGGCAGTGGAGGATAGGGGTACCTGGCGTGCTCTGGTCCATGGGGTCACGAAGAGTCGGACACGACTGAACGACAACAAATTCTGGATTATATATCTTTTTGCATATTCTGCCTGAATTTTGTAAAATGCGATGGTCAGAGTGACTTCGATTTCATTTTCAGCTGGATTGATCCTGGCCTTGAAGCTCAGCCTGCTGCCTTCAAAGCAACGGCACTGTCAAATTTTAACCTTCCCATTTCTCCTTGATATATTGGTTGGCGAACCGAAATCAATTAATTGGCCTGTGAAAGCCAACGGAAATGATGTTCTGTATGACATTGTGTCTGGGGAAAGAACCTGCTCTATCATAACTCTCCCCCACACCTGGGACAATAGCTGACTCCAAATGGGTACCAAATGTGTAAATACCTGGTTCATATGTTCCTGCCACCAAAGTTTTAATTTAGTAGTTTTGGTCTATCTCAGACTCTCTGGAGCAGTACCAACAAACCTGTTTTTTGCTCGTGTCCTAACTTAAATGTATAAAGAGCTCTCTGCACTTGATCTTAGCCAAAAGGCCGAAAACCATCTCCATGTGGAGACAGCAGTATCAAACCAGTAGGGCACATATTGCTAGCTTTTTCTCTCTATAAAGATCTGTGTAACAAGGTTATTCCGCCTCTTCTGTTTTCTATGCCAGGTCGTTCATCCACTGCTACAGTATCTTTTCTTCTTGCAGACCAAGATTACCAGGTGACAGCAAACACAGCAAAAAAATTAGCTGGATGCAATTAGAAGAAGATCTACCATGTAACCTTTATTTAATGCCCAGTAAAGAAAGCTCAGGGACGTGGGTGGCGCTGTGGTCTAAACCACTGAGCCTAGGGCTTGCCGATCAGAAGGTCGGCGGTTCAAAGCCCCGTAAGAGGGTGAGCTCCCATTGCTTGTTCCCTGCTCCTGCCAACCTAACAGTTCGAAAGCACGTCAAAGTGCAAGTGAATAAATAGGTACCACTCCGGCGGGAAGGTAAACGGTGTTTCCGTGCGCTGCTCTGGTTCGCCAGAAATGGCTTAGTCATGCTGGCCACATGGCCCGGAAGTTGTACGCCGGCTCCCTCGGCCAGTAAAGCGAGATGAGCGCTGCAACCCCAGAGTTGTCCACGACTGGATCTAATGGTCAGGGGTCCCTTTACCTTTTTAAAGAAAGATCACTTGTAGGGGGAAGAAAAATGTATGAATTATGTGTGGTGCCCCATTCTAAGCCTTCCTTCTTCCTTGACCAGTGGCCATCTAATAAAAGAACCACTGTATCTCTCCTTGCTGTGACTCAAATATGTCTATACAAATATAGGAAAAGTCTCATTCATCCAATCTGGAGGTACGGTGCAAGGCCTTGATACTCCCCAGAAGTTCTCAGTTCTAATCCCTAAGTGTGCCGGTTTCCTTTTGTCTCACTTTACCCAGTTTGCAGCTCTTAATGTGCTGGCTAACAGTTTTGAATCACCATTGAGCATTCTTAATACATTTTGAGGCTTAACACCTGTGTTGCTCAGAGTTCAAGCCCTGCTGCTGCTCCTTTCTGTAAAAGAAAGGACAAAAAAGTGTGAAAATAATAGCAGATTTTGGCACAGCAATTGAAGTGTTAAATCAAGCCTTGGACGTCATTAAAAATGTCAGATGAGTCACACTTCGCAAAATGTACTGTACTGGAGGTTGATGGGGGGAGGGGGGAGGTTGAGTATGCCTAACGGAATACATGAAATGTGTAGTTTTTAATGGGGAGCAAAGGGTAATAATACTTAACTAGCACCAGAAGGTTTGAGGTTTAATAGTTTCTCCAAAACCATGTTCAGAACTCAGATTGCCCTATCTCATTTGGACAGTGCATTGTTCTCATTTGTAAATAGCCTTTTATATCGTCAAATAGCGTCTTCAGAATTGCTTGGCACATATATGCTTTGGCAATCTCACCTGGCGTGGAACTCGGTGCGTTTTGACTATACACGATTTTAGGTTTTAGGCATGATCTCTGGGATGTACTGTAGGGAATGTGGCCGGGTTGGCGCTGGCAAACCACGTCGATTCTGCCAAAGTTAGACATACAGCGCTGGCAAACCACGCTGACTCTGGAACGTCAGGACGGGAGATACAGGTCAGCGGGACAGCAGAAGAAAGGAGTGGTGGGAAAGTACTGGAAAGTCACAAGATGAGCACAGGAGGGGTGCATGAGAGAGAGGCATGGAGGATGAGCACGTACGCAATGGAGATGTCATGTGGGGAAGTTTTGGGGTGTTGCGGGGGTGCCCTGTGTAGGAGCATTTCCTTATATGGTGTGGATGTATCACCATTGGGTTGTATGTTTCCTCATTTGGTCCCTGAAGTTGTTCCTATGGGACCAATCATTAACCAGTGTGTGAGATTGCTAATAAAAGGGAGACCTCGGGTGTGGCTTGGGGTTGCCTTCCGGTTGATATCATCCTGTCGCCACGTCATTTCATTGCCGGTGCAACAATGTACACCACCCCCCAGCCCATGTAAGTTGCAGGCTTACGGTAGTTAGAAGAAACTTCTTTAATCACATCACGGTCCATTTGCTACCAGGGAGCACTGCAGGAAAAGAGCAAGGCCCGTCATTTTATCCAGTGATTTGGGTAATAAGTGATAATAAGGGATATGAACCATTAATGAACAAAATCAGTTTTGGAGAAAACTAATGTTGCCATCAAGAAGGCTGATCGCCGAAGAATTGATGCTTTTGAATTATGGTGCTGGAGGAGACTCTTGAGAGTCCCATGGACTGCAAGAAGATCACACCTATCCATTCTCAAGGAAATCGGCCCTGAGTGCTCACTAGAAGGACAGATCCTGAAGTTGAGGCTCCAGTACTTTGGCCACCTCATGAGAAGAGAAGACTCCCTGGAAAAGACCCTGAGGTTGGGAAAGATGGAGGGCACAAGGAGAAGGGGATGACAGAGGATGAGATGGTTGGACAGTGTTCTCGAAGCTACTAACATGAGTTTGGCCAAACTGCGGGAGGCAGTGAAGGATAGGCGTGCCTGGCGTGCTCTGGTCCATGGAGTCACGAAGAGTCTGACACGACTGAACAACAACAACAATGTTGGTGTGTTCTCTAGGGCGGGGGTGGGGGGTGGGCAACTGGTACCTTCAACATATCATTGGAATTGAACTGGCTCCACCCCTGATTATTTGTTTCATATCCTGCCTTTCTCTCAGTGCAAGACCCGAAGCGGCTCACAGCATCAATTAAAATAAATACAACAAACACACACGCACAATCAATATAATTGATTGGCTGTGCTGGCTGGAGCTGATTGGAATTGTCGTCCAACAATACCTAGAGGGAACTACATTGCTTAGCCCGTTTTCTAAAGGCTTTGCTGTTTGGGGGCTTTTGTTTAAATGCAGGCTGTCTGGATTCTAGCTGGTTTGCAGTCTGCTCCAGACATAACCTAAATCATTTTACTCATAGCTGTTATACCCACTCACCCAAATCTTGTTTTTTTCCATGTAGGTTTTAGGATTGCGTTTTAAACAAAGCACACAACCTTAAAACATTTATGTGGCATTGTGCGGCCTAAGTTGATGTTGATGCTTCTGTTTCTCTTTATTACTTTTTTGTGGTAGCATGAAAACGTAAGTAAGATCTGTGATGCTTAGGAGGGACAGCATTGCAAAAGAAACTGGGTTTTGTGCAGAAATGTCCGTGCAGCTGGGCTCTGGGGGGGTTTTCTGTTTTCGAGTGCAGCATCCCTGCTGTGCTACAAATCAGTTACGAAACCTTGAAAAGCAGAATAAGACCAGGGAGGTGCAGGTCTTTTTCCAAGCAAGGAAGAAGCGCAAAGCCTGGCAACTTGGCATGCATGTGCTGTGTGCAACCTTTCTGGATCATGGCCAGTGGCTGTGGTCGAAAGTCTCTGCAAAGAGCAGATGGGGCTCCATCCATGGTCTTGCTTGGCGAAAGGTTGTCGCTCATTAAGATGAACTAGCAAATAGCTGTTGACTTTGTTGTTGCCAGTTCCAGGAAAACAATTGAGAGATGCTGGCATTTCTAGTCAGGGGGCTTGTGCATTTGTCTGTGTGATATACGGTAGCCTGCACCACTTGGGCATGCCATTTTAGGGGGTGAAACTTAATTTTTGAAAATTTACCGAGGCAGGGGTTTAAAAATATGTTTTTGTTTGTGAAAAAATCTAATCTGCTCCTGTTTTTACGATAGGACAACATTTCGTTTGGTTGTTCCTCTTTCTGCTCCTTTTCTAGCTGCACCAGATTCTTTTTAAGGTGCAGCACCCAAAACTGCATACAGTATTCCAACTGTGGTTGCAACATAATATTTGCACAGAGGCATTATGATATTGGCAATCCATAGATGGTGGATTTGTTTCCTAATGTTTGAATGTGTGTGCTGTATGATTATGTTTTTATAGGGGACTCTTTAGAAAGCTATTTGAGATTCTGCTGCACAGCATTACAGTACTCTGCAGCAAGAAATTCTTCTGTAACTGTACCTTATAGCGTGCAATATAATTGTAGCGCTTAGGGTTCCTACAATGGGGAATTGGAGACAGATTGTCGTGTTGACATTGGCAGTGGGGAAACCTAAATGTTTCTCCACTCGAAGTTTTTGTTTTCTTTCGCAATAATTTAATATGCAGACCTCCAGAGTCATGTCAGAAATATATATATATATACTAAGCTTTGTTTTTGCCTTTTTCGGTTATTACTCCTAGACATTTGATCACTTTAATGTTCCTGTTCGGAAAATAAAACCATGAGCGTAATGTGCAACTGAACCTAGTTTTAGCTGTTAAGAAGGGAATGGGAGTCAGATCTGATGTTCATATGAGCTTGTTTTGTCCTGGATTGTCAAGCCCTTTAAAAAGTTGTGGTGTGGCCATCTTCAGGACAGTGGAATTCAAAGTTATGCTGTTACAAGCCTTTCTACTTGCCAGGTGGAACTCAGTAGTGTGCAGTCAGCAAACTAGGGGGGCTAGTCTAGTCCCCTGGACTAGACCTCCTGCCACCTTCCCAAAGACCATCTGGCTTTGGGAAGGAGCCAACATGGCTCCAGCATCCTGCCAGAGCCCTGGAGCCTCCTTCCTAAAGCCCAGGAAGCTTCTGCCCAGCTTAGATTTGAGTGCATTACATTTTAGTGTTCTTTGACAATCTACTTCTTCAATAGGCTAATGGTATTTTTACATTGAGGATCTTCAAGGCCTGAATGTTGTCTGGCTCTGCAGCAAAGTAGCCCAAAGCTCTGGCTGGGAGTAGGGCAAGGCAAGGCAAGGCTGTGTTGCTTCAGCGACAAGCATACTGAGACTGAGCTCTACACAGTGATAGCAGTTGCATCCCAACTATTAGCCCTGTCTGGACCATAAGGTGCTTCTTCAGCTAAAGGGGCCCAGTCTGCTTTGGTAGTCTCCTACTGAAGGGTCACTGTCCTCACAGGCTGCTCTGGTGAAGTGCTCTTGGGGGTTGACCCTCTACACCCCTTCCCTCATCTCCTGAAAGAGGGGGTCCAACTGTGGGTCTCTGACAAATGAGTTCCTCAACACACCTAAGAACTCTGGTTGCACTTTCCTGGTGCCTTCTCGCCCTTCCATGCAACAGGTGCATGGACCTCTAGACTTGGCTATACAGTCTGCAACAAGCTTCCTCAAACTCGGCCCTACAGATGTTTTTGGCCTACAACTCCCATGATCCCTAGCTAGCAGGACCAGTGGTCAGGGATGATGGGAATTGTAGTCTCAAAACATCTGGAGGGCTGAGTTTGAGGAAGCCTGGTCTACAAAGTAGTAGAAGTCAAAGGGTGGTCTCAGGTCACCCCACCCCAATGCCTAGGATGCAAAGCACTATCTTGGGAGTACTCTTAGGTTTGAGGAAGCACATGGCCATGCCACAGCTTACTTTTGAAACTCCTTATTTGTTTCAGAAAGGGTTTCCATGTAGCATGAACGGCTAATGTCTGAGGACCACAAGCCTTATGCTTCCATAGTTGTATGTTGCTAGGTGCAAGATCCTGACCAGTGCTTCTTGCATTTCCAGTTGTGTCCAGGAAGCATGTGTAGGCTTGTGTAGCATCACTTACACTAGATGCCATTGATTGAAATCCAGGTGTTTCAAATGCATTTCTGAATTGGAGATGAGATTGATTATAACTGTGGTTTCCTCTTATCTATCTATCTATCCATCCCTACCTATCTTATCTATCTATCTATCTATCTATCTATCTATCTATCTATCTATCATTATCTATTGTTATCTATCCTGAAAACAGCTTCCTTCTATGGTTTTTTTTTTTAAAAAAATAGTTGCCCATATAAAACTCATTGAAACATAACTTTTAAAAATCCTAAATTCATTAGTCTGAAAAGAATATGAATATTAGTGAGATGTTTGCTTTTTATGGCTATAAGTAGAAAGCAACATCTGACTGACAAACCACCCTGTCTTTACCTGGGACATTCCTGAATTCAGACAGAGAATGTTCCATATATATTATATGCGAGGAGTATCAGGTGTTGTTTTCTGAATAATAATAATAATAATAATAATAATAATAATAATAATAATATATTATTTATACCGCACCCATCTGGCTGAGTTTCCCCAGCCACTCTGGGCGGCTCCCAATCGAGTGTTAAAAACAATACAGCATTAAATATTTAAAAATGGCACGGGTGTGCACAAACCTGTAACTCTTCCTTTGTTTTTTGGGTTTGGCAAGAAATGTTTGACCAGATGCAGATGCGAATTGTGCTACGCCCTACCACCGTAGGCTTGACTAGTCTTTCTTTAATTGAAACACATGTCTAGCATTTTCCCACTTGTGGTTTACTGTAAGAGGAAGTGTAAGCAAATCCATTTTTTGAAGTGATTGCATAGTAACATATATGCAATGGGAAAGTAATGGCCTGTTTTCACTGGTCATTACAAAGAAAAAATAGTTGTGCATTCTGTTTTTCATTTTGTGTGCATGTGTGTCTGTAAACTGTCTAGGGTCATTTTGAGAAAACTGACCAAGAAATGCTAGAAGAAATTAATAATGTTGATAATGTTTTGATTTGTAAAGATGGCTTTGCACAATGGGGCTTCTGTAAACAACACTTTTCACTTTTGCTTCTTGCAGAAAGAAAAGCATCCCTGTCCACTCAAACATAACAGTTGGATAAGTGCTACTTGGTAAGTTTCCTGTTTATACACAATGGTGCAAACTTGCCACCATTATATGAATCATACACCATGCTTCCGGAGGTTTGGGAAGTATGTGGAGAAGCAAACAAGAGCTCATGTTTGATTTTATCTGTGTCACGAAACTTTAGCATAGATGGTATGCATTGCTTCAGGCAGGGATTGCCCTCCTGGCTCCTGAGTTGAAACTGGCAAAAGCTCCTTTAATCTTTAGCTTGCTCCTTCCAGCTAATTACCCAGTTACAAAGGCATCAGATTCATCATAGCTCCTTATATGCAGCAAGAGAACAGGCCATGAGCAACAGAAAGTGTCAAGGGTTATAGCAAGTGAATCTGGCAGCATCTGAAGGAAACCTCAGGAGGCAATTTATTTTTGCAGCTCTAATCTAATATATCACATTGATACTTTGGGCTGGGGAAACTTGTTCTCCCTTGGTGCTGATCGGAGAAACTAGACTTGCACATCTCAGAATATGTATATATCTTTGGAGAACGATCTCTCTGTTACCAGCTATCAAGGGAAATATACCTACGTTGCTGTCATCTAAAGGTAGTATCAGGTCTGATTCCTGAGTGTTTTTTAATCTGTTTATTTATTGTGAACCTCAGATCTCTTGGCCGGGTGAAGATTTAGGATTATGCCAAAATGGCAAAAAATGCTGGGAGGAATCAGAAATCAGGAAGACCAAAAATTTAATAAGAAATGGGGAAAAATTATATTTACCTAAAAACCACTGTAAACAGTTATAATCGTTAGTAGGATTGGAATAACATTTGTAGTTTAATGGTGAATTTTGGATATAATAGAGATGTAAACGATTTGGATTATTATAAAAGATGCAGGAGGAAATTACTAACAATAGGATCCATAATGGGGAGGAAGGAAAAGGAAGTCCAGGAGATTATTTGCAATCTTGTTTTCTAGGAATCTAAAGCTGCGCTCCCAGCCTTGCTTACCTAAAAGTAGGCCCCATTGAAATCAATAGGACTTACTTCCTGAGTAGACATAGTTAGCATTGTTCTGTAAAATTACAGCAGTAGTAGTTTTAGAAGCCTGCAAACAAAAGGTTTTGCTGTTGGGGGGGGCATAACTTTTCCCAGAAAGCGTGTGTGGGGGGGTTGTATGGAAGAAAACGTGACTGCTGCTGGTTTGCACAGACAACTCCAACCAACGTTTCTGTTTACCAACAAGTTAAAGCCCTATTTAATGGTCTTGTTGTGACTTGGCTTCACATGTCCCCATGTAGCCAAATCTCAGCATAGTATTAAGAAGCTAAATCCTAGGAACACGCCATATTCCTGCCTTAGACCATTGATCCTTAGACCATTGGCCCACTAAACTTGGTTTCAGCCAGGAATTCCTCCCTGCCCTACCTGGACTTGCTGGGAAGAGAAGTTGGTGGGCTTCCTGCCCAGGGCCATCTTAAACATATCCGGCGCCGTGGTCCAAAGCTCCCTCCACCCCCCCATTTCCCAGAGGTTTTTTTTATGTAGGACAGCGCTGCCGGCGGGGCTGGAGGAGGCAGGCAGCGGCTGGAGGGTGGCTCTTCCAGCGGGCAAGAGGCGGAGGCTGGACACAGCGCCTCCCGGCTCAGCTGGCCACTTCATGCCATGGTGGCCACAGCAGGTGGAGGCTCCGGGAGCGGCGCTGCTTCAGTGAGGCATGGCGAGGGCAGTGACCTGATGCCAGGAAGTGTCACGTCCAGCTTCTGTCTCTTCCCTGGCGCCCTCCAGAACTTGGTGCCCTGGCACCCCACACCACTAGCCTCTATGGGAAAGATGCCCCTGTCCCTGCCCTCTCATTGGCACCCTATTGGTGAATAAAGAGGGGGAAATGGCACCCAGTAGCAACGAGCATATTGGCCACTGCTGGTAGTTGGGGCAAACCCTTTGCACTTATTCACAGGCTGCCCCAGAGACCACCAAAATGCCTCCCCATCTCTGCTTCCTGCAAAGTTGGGGTGAGCACTTTTCTCAGCTGTAGAATTTCCCTTGCCCGGTCCTCCTGTTGCCGTCACTACAAGTTCTCTGCCTCCTTTCCACATCTCTGGAAGTTGGAGATGGGATGGCTTTGCCTCAGCATCACCTGTGAAGAAATGCATGAGGGACGAGTCCCCTTGTAAAATAAAATAAAAGCCAGCAGTTCTCTAGAGCTGTGGCTTTATTGGTAGACCTAGCCTCTTTGAATTTGTCCTGAATGCTTTCTTGTTCCATGCCTTTTGTATGTGGAAACTTGCACATTAATAAAAATAAGGGGTTTGCAAATAGCCGGTGTTGTTTTCCCAGCTTGGTGCGAAGGCTGCAAGTAGCATTTAGTGTAAATAAAGCACTTAAAGATCAGCACAGATAACATCCTTAGTTAAACTAACATCTGTAGCTTAGTAACTGAAATATACTCAGAGTCAAGTGTGAATTTCATGCTCTTTATTCAGCTCATAGTAGCAAGGAATAAGTCTTTCCCCAAAACGTCTGCTATATGTACATTATTTACACAATGGGCCCCACGTGATTGGCTAATTCTGGGCTCCTCCTGTAGGCCAATCAGGTTGCGGATTCACTTCCACCTGGAGCTGGATTGGGTGGCTCCTGTGGACCAATCAGACTGCTGCATTCTGGATCCTATTGTTCTAGGATTCAGCTCAGCACATAACAGTAACACTGTCTGTTTGACTTGGGATTTTGTCAGATTGTGTTTGATTCTGGAAGCTATGTGGAATGTGAGATCACTCTGCTTCTGTCACTGAAACTATCATGTTTTCAGGTAGTTATCATTACCTGTTCTTTGTTGCATTTCATTTCCCTCTGTACACACTCCTCTACATTTTTGTTGCAAGTCTATTATATATGATAATTTAAATAAAGGGGATTTCTTTTAATGAATCTCAGAAGTGCGTTAAGAAAAGTGGCATGCTTAGTGGAGAGGTCATTTTAAATTCCACACAGTGATGCACGTGCACAAGTATTTGTGTTTTATACTCTACATGCTTCATGTTTCTAATGTATGGTTTTACACTTTTGCTGAATCCACCTCCTGGATACAGTGGTACCCCGCAAGACGAATGCCTCGCACAATGAAAAGCTCGCAAAATGAAAGGGTTTTGCGAGTTTTTAGTTGACTCGCGAGACAAATTCATCTATGGCCCTTTTTCGCAAGACGAATTCGTCTGGTGAGGTACCACTGTAAGCCGGAGCTGCGCCGCGCCGCGTTTTAAAGCTGCACCGAGCAAACAGCAGCACTCCGGTGTGGGGGGGGGAGTCGGATTGCGCCCGCCATTTTGGATGGCCGGGCGCGATCTGACGCCGCCTCTCCTCACCGGAGCCGCGCCGCGCCGCGTTTTAAGGCTGCTGTTTGCTCAGTGCAGCTTTAAAATGCGGCGCGGCGCGGCTCCGGTGCCGGTCGGAAGGGCCGCCTGGACTTTCCCCCCCATAGGAACACATTAATTAAATTTTAATGCGTTCCTATGGGAAACTGTGCCTCGCAAGACGAAATTTCCGCAAGACGAAAAGTCTTGCGGAACGAATTAATTTCGTCTTGCGAGGCACCACTGTATAATCTGGGCTTTCGTTAAACCAATTTGCAGCTACGTTTCAGGTCTTCCAGGATTTAGGAGTGAAGCGTAAATCTTATAGATGAAATCTTCCCTGTTTTGCAACGTTAACTCTTTTGATTCACAATGCACAATGGTATTTTCCTCAGCTTATTTCATTACTAGTGGGTTAATTGGGTTAATGCCCCAACAATTGATGATATTTCCTTTGAACTGTTGTTTTTGGATGATGGAATGGAGCAATAATTGTGCAATGCTCCTTTCCTGAACAACCAACCAGGAGGCGCAAAGTTTGATTTGGGGAGGGGGGGAGAGTTGTTAGTTTTGGATAACAGCCCCCACTCGAAACTGGCAAAATTGCCTAGATGCATTATGCCTTGACTTTAATGTCTTATTGACCCTGAGAACAATGTCTGCCTTATCTGATATCAAGATAATCTTGCTAAGAGTGGGAGGTTCCCTTCTTATCTTTGGAAAAACCTTCCTGATGTTGTCTCCTTGCATACAAACTGTGCCAAGCGAGGTGTGGTCTCGGATGAATGCTGGCAACTTCTCAGTGTTTTGCCTCCAAAGAATTCACTGCAAACTTTTGTGAAGATTTCCACACTATATGAATGTTTACATGTCACCTGAATGAACTTTTAAATTATTGTTTTATTTAAGGTATCTGCTACTTAACCATAATCTGTATCGTTAGGGAAAACCTACCATGATGTGCGAACCAAGCCATTGCGTCTAAATACCTAAACCTCACAGTTTGGAGTTGCCTCAAAGAGTGATCCAAACCGTTGTTGTTGTTGTTGTTCAGTCGTTCAGTCGTGTCCGACTCTTCGTGACCCCATGGACCAGAGCACGCCAGGCACGCCTATCCTTCACTGCCTCTCGCAGTTTGGCCAAACTCATGCCAGCATCATCAACCAAATACAAGTCCTTCCTTGCGTTTTCAGCCTTTGTGTTCACAAGCAAGTCTGCTTGGTGCCCTTGTTCTTCTGGGGGCAGGGCTTGACAAGGGAAATCACTTTTTCAATGTACAGTTGGATTCTTAACCATTGTTTAGGAAACAAAGAACAGTTAAAAATTAACTGTATGGCCCAGTTAATGTTAATAGAGTGAAGCGCTCACATCCGCAGAATTACGCCAAATGCATTTGCAAGTTGTAATGTTGCTCTTGGAGAAGATATTTTGAGTCCGTAGTGATCAGGCAGCTAAGCTGTGGTGACTGGCTGTTCTAGGATGGCAAAAGCCGTTATGTGTCGTTGAGCAACAAGATCCATCTGGTTGCACTCCATTTAGGACGGGTGCTTTTGGAGAGGAAAGATTAACGAGCATTTTATTAGAAAGGCCGTTTTGTTTCTCCCAGCTGGCCTTTATGTAATCTGATAATGCCACGAAAATTGATAGTAAGACCATATCTAATAAAACCTTGCTCTCCTCCCCATTTGTGTGGTACTAATCACTAATGCATCAACGTATGCCGTCCTTTGTTATGATAGAACTGGTTTTGAGTCTGAGATAATTAAAATATCTGTGTGTGCTTTAAGTTGGAAGGTTTACCTTAGGTTTTTAGTGTCCGAGAGGAAGCTCAGTTTAATTGCAGCAGATTATTTCTCTCCCTCTCCCCCCTCCCCTTTATACTTCTTGGCCTCAGTTGGCAGCTGCAGAATGCAATATACCTGATCTTTATTTTGGGTTACCCTCCAATTTGTATGGATTGTCAGTATTTATTTCAGGCTTGAGGCTGGTCTGAAGAGGTTTCTGTGGCGATTAATGATGTCAGAGAAGAGTGACGTCAGAGTGCTGTTTGCTAAAAAGCGAGTTTAGGTAATGAATTGCCAAGCAGAGGCACATGCCTGTAGGACGCAGGTGGCACTGTGGTCTACTCTAAACCACTCGGCCACTTGGGCTTGCCGATCAGAAGGTTGGCGGTTCGAACAGTGGCGGAGCTTCATGCTCTGGCACCGGGGGGCGGGCATAGAGCAGGCGGGGGCGTGGTGTGGCATGCATCCTGGAGGTGTGGCACACCACCTGCACGGCACACTCCTCTTCCTCTGCACTCCTCTTCCCCTGCCAGTGGGTTCGAATCCCTGCACCGGGGTGAGCTCCTGTTGCTCTGTCCCAGCCGCTGCCAACCTAGCAGTTCAAAAGCACGCCAAAAAGTGCAAGTAGATAAATAGGTACCATAAACAGCATTTTCATGCGCTCTGGCTTCTGTCACAGTGTTCCATTATGCCAGAAGCAGTTTAGTCCTGCTGGCCATGTGACCCGGAAAGTTGTCTGTGGGCAAATGCCGGCTCCCTCGGCCTGAAAGCAAGATGAGTGCCACAACTCCATAGTCACCTTTGATTGGACTTAACTGTCCAGGGGTCCTTTACCTTTTACCTTTTGTGTACCTTTTGTGTACAAATAAATGTGGTTGATTCATTACCTTGTTATTATAGACCTCTGGTAAGGGAACCCAATATTCAGGAACAGGAGAGTAAAAGCAAGTTAAGAAACCCCCGTCTGGTCCAAGGTGCAAAGGACATAATTCTCATGAGCATGGTGAGCAATGTGTTGGCGTGCCAGGCAGTGTCTCCTTGTTATTCAGGTGAACAGCAGTTGTGGGCTGGTACATTGGCCATTTTCTCTCTCCTTCAGCATCAGCATGACATCACAATGGCCTCTGTCTCTCCTTCTGGTTGGACACATCCGTGTGAGAACACAGTGGCCAGTCTGTGACATAGGCAGCATCAGCATGAGATCACAACAGTGGCCAGTTTTTCTCCCTCAGGTGGCTAGCATGGGCCACAGTGGGCAGCCCCTGTCCTTCAGGCAGGGAGCATCATCTTGTGGGGAGAGGCATTCATTCATCTTCGTTCCTCTTCCACTCAGGCAGGCAGTAGCATGTGGGCAGAATATTTATTTCTCTTGCGGAAGCTGCCAAAAGCAGGTACATGTCAGCACAATCTCTTTCTCAGTGAGGTGGGCTTAGTTGGGAGCAGATGGTGGACCCTGTATGTTCTTCTCTTAGTGAGGTGGCCAGCAAAAGCATGACTGTAGTGGTCATCTCACCAAAATGGGCAGTAGCATGCAGACAGAGAAGCAGCAGGCAAGGCAAAGAGCTGGCAAGTAGGCAATCCATCTATTACAGGGCCTCTTTACTTACGGGAGGTGGATGCGGGTGGCGCTGTGGTCTAAACCACCGAGCCTCTTGTGCTTGCCGATCGTGAGGTCGGCAGTTCAAGTCCGTGTGAAGGGGTGAGCTCCTGTTGCTCTGTCCCAGCCCCTGCCAACCTAGCAGTTCGAAAGCACACCAGTGCAAGTAGATAAATAGGTACAGTACCGTAAATGGCATTTCCGTGCACTCTGGTTTCCGTCACGGTGTCCCATTGTGCCAGAAGCGGTTTAGTCATGCTGGCTACATGACCTAGAAAGCTGTCTCTGGACAAACGCCGGCTCCCTCAGCCTGAAAGCGAGATGAAATCCCACAGTTGCCTCTGACTGGACTTACCTGTAACTGTCCAGGGGTCCTTTACCTACATGTCTGTGTGCAAATTAAGGCATCTACATCTATGCAGAGGTAGCTAGCGTAAGCCATGATGGGCTTCCTCTGTTGCGCTTGCACAGTCTTCTGTACAGTGAATCTGGAGTTAAGGGGCATGCCTGGGATGACAGTGGGGCTGAGCCACTCGGTTACACTGCCGTACATGGGAGAGGCTGCGTTCTCCAGTAGCAGAGACTGAACACATGCTGTTTCAGTGGGAGAGAGGAGTATTGTGAAGAGGATGCCAGGCAACAGTGGAGGAGGCTGATACTGCGACAACACAAACTGTGCTTAGATGTCAACGTGCATTATATAGTTGTGTATACAGTTGTTATATAATTGATCGTAAGCTGCTATAATAATGGTTGTGAAATGATTTAGAATCATTCCCTTGATTGTCAGAATAAGTAAACCTGCTGCGTTTTGGGAGGGAAAGGCCTTCTAAAATCTGGGAGGGAGGTATCTCCCTGTATACCTGTATACCTGAAGGATACCTGTATACCTGTATACCTGAAGGAGCATCTCCACCCCCATCATTCAGCCCAGACACTGAGATCCAGCGCCGAGGGCCTTCTGGCGGTTCCCTCACTGCGAGAAGCAAAGCTACAGGGAACCAGGCAGAGGGCCTTCTCGGTAGTGGCGCCCGCCCTGTGGAACGCCCTCCCACCACAGGTCAAGGAAATAAACAACTACCTGACATTCAGAAAATACCTGAAGGCAGCTCTTTTTAGGTTAGTTTTTAATGTGTGATATTTTTGTATTTGATTTCTGTTGGAAGCCGCCCAGAGTGGCTGGGGAAATCCAGCCAGATGGGCAGGGTACAAATAATAAATATTATTATTATTATTATTATTACATCTGGGGTTGTCAGTTTGAAAGTGCCGCTTAATATTGGTCATGAGAGTGACCATAAGTGACAGATTGAAGATTTTCGATTGTAGCCCACTAAGATTTGCTCAAAGTCGACCCGGTGACATTATGGACCCAAATAGGTCATGACCATTAAATTTCAGTGGGTCTGTGTTAAATGTGACTAATGTTGGATACAACCTTGGCGTTTTTTAATTAAATGGAACCCAGTTGCTGAAACAACAAATAGGAGTTGCTTCCATGCATGTTTCCAACCACTCCATCCACCCCCCCTTTCTGGTTTTCTATTCTGTGGTCACTGCTTCCAGGGGTCGGCCATCATTCCTTGCCCACAGAGCATGCTCACTGGGCTCTTTTGGGGTCCCCTTCTTATGGTTTTAGCCCCTAAAGTTTGCTTGTACTTTTGCAAACTCAAGGATTCTCACTAGTGTGTTATTTGTGCCATTTGGCTCCATAAGAGGATCCACACTTGGTGAATTCCATTTGCTTTATATATATATTATGGCTATAGTAAAGGTTAGAAAATCAATTAGAATAACTAGACCCAATATGTTTCAAATGGATGTCTCGTAAGCAGATGCTTTCATCCCAAAGCTCATGTTGCTGAGACAGATACAGTGGTAACCCTGGGTTACGTACTTAATCCGTTCCGAGTTACAGTACATAACTGGAAAAGGATGTAACCCGAACAATTCGTTCTGTGCATGCGCAGACCGGAAGACCCCGAAAACCCCGAAAAATGCTCTGCGCATGCACAAATAGTGCGCGCGTCGGGTTACGCTTCCGGGTTAGCGGAATTCGTAACCCAAAAATTATGCAACCCGAAGCGTACGTAACCCGAGGTACGACTGTATTTAAAATGGCTCGTGTTTTTGCTGTTAATTAGCTGTTTTGCTTTAAAGCAGGGTGGATTTGATTTAAATCAAATGGATTTAAATCACGATTTAAATCAAATGGATTTAAATCACGATTTAAATCAAATGGATTTAAATCACAATTTAAATCAATAGTCAGTAAGACTTGATTTAAATCTCCCCCCCCCCTTTTTTTAACAGAAAGACTTATTCTTGCTGGTATAATCTTAATATTTTCAACCAGAGGAAGATTTCATTTTTGGAATAATAAATCTTCAGAGTAGATTTTATAGTTATATCAAAAATTACTGATTTGGTTATACTAATAGAAATACATAGACAGATAATTATGAAATTATTGTGAGGTTTAATAAGTTAACTTTTTATATTTGGACAACTTTTCTGCTGTGCTTTATTGGAAGGAGAAAAATAACCATTTCCTTAATAACAATTTAAACAATTTATTTAACTAAAGCAATAACATTATAGCATATGTATCCATGTTTGTTAACTGGTGTGGTTAAACGTTGTTTTTTTTTTTAAAGAAAACTTAGACTGAGTTTTAGCACACATGAAAAACTTAAAACAAATCCTTATTTCTTGATGAGTAGCCTTTGGACTATAATGTAACTTAAATAGAAAACCATATTTAGAAAGATTTTTCCTGCAAAAGCATTTTATTTTAAAAATCTGATTAAAATAAAATAAAATCTGATTTAAATAAAATAAAATCTGATTTAAATGAAAAAATCTTATTTTTAAATTTTTTAATAAAAAAACCATTGATTTTTATCCACCCTGCTTTAAAGATATTGTTGCAGAGCATCATGCTGAGTTTTCATGCCTAATAAATACCTTCCAAAGAAATGACAATGTGAGTTGGTGACTTGTAAAGCGGCTTGGTTAAACGGTGTACTCAGAATTATGCCATGACATAATACAGATAATACATGACATAATACAGAATTATGCCATGGCATAATACAGATTAAGAGAGTTAAAATATTAATGATTCTTGTTATTAGAGAATAGAATAGTAGAAAATTTGGAAGTTACAAAAAGGTATTTACAAGGGACGCAGGACGAGGAGACAGGAGGAAGTCCCACCATGATGTGAGGAAGGAATATAAGTTTTAATAATTGTATTAGTTGTTATTTTTGTTATGTCTATTATGTTTGTTATCAATGTAGTTTTGTTTTCCTTTTTGTATGTTTTTAGTAAAAAATTTCAATAAATATTATTTAAAATAAAAATAAAAATAAACGGTGTACTCAGAATTGCAGCGAAATCTGCAAAGTAGTTGGCAGGGTGCGAACCGTTGAAGTGCCCCATCTGTAACTTCTACACCCAGGGCAAAATAGGCAATGGTTGAGCAAAGGTTTGCTGCCCATTTCATACAGCCGATGAGTTTCTTCTGAAGGCCCTATCCTTTCTCCCACCAAGTTGCGTAAGCGACCGCATGAGTCTCCCGATCGTAAGCAGTCGCCTTGCCTGGAGAGTGAAAAAGAGAAGCCTCACAATTCATCAGGGAAAGTGGACGGGAGAGTTGCAGATTCCCAGGCCCAGAGGAAGCTTGTGTACGGCAGATGTTTTGACGGAGAGAGGGCTATTTATCTACAAGGCACAAGACTGAAAAATACTCACAACCCAGAAGCATCTGCCAAGGGGCATTTCACTGTCTAATCCAGGAGCCCCTGGGGGAAGGAACAGCTCTCCAGAGTTCTGTCATATATTGTTGTCCGGGGGGGGGTGTCAATATAAAGTTGGCATCCTTCTTGCGGCATTAGGAAGTTCTCCTGTTTCTGTTTAAGGGATAGAAGAAGAAGAGTTTGGATTTGATATCCCGCTTTATCACTACCCGAAGGAGTCTCAAAGCGGCTAACATTCTCCTTTCCCTTCCTCCCCCACAACAAACACTCTGTGAGGTGAGTGGGGCTGGGAGACTTCAGAGAAGTGTGACTAGCCCAAGGTCACCCAGCAGCTGCATGTGGAGGAGCGGAGGTGCGAACCCGGTTCCCCAGATTACGAGTCTGCCGCTCTTAACCACTACACCAAACTGGCAGTAAGGAACATAGTGCTTCCTCTGTGATGGGAGATATGGTCTCCCAAGGATTCAGCTGAAAAGAAAATCTCCTTTAATCTGTGAGTATAACGCTGCTGGCTTGCTTAGTTGTCGTGTATTTTGCAAGGGCTACACTGTCCTTGATTTTTGAGCACAGGGAAGGGCAGCGCAGAAATGTGCAGGTAAAGAAGCCACAACAGATGAGAACAACAGAAAGGTAAAAAGGTAAAGGTAAAGGATCCCTGGACGGTTAAGTCCAGTCAAAGGCGACTCTGGGGTTGCGGTGCTCCTCTTGCTTTCAGGCCAAGGGAGCTGGCGTTTGTCCACAGACAGTTTTTCTGGGTCATGTGGCCAGCATGACTAAAACGCTTCTGGCGAAACGGAAGCCAGAGTGCACGGGAACGCTGTTTACCTTCCCGCTGCAGTGGTACCTATTTATCTACCTGCACTTGCGTGCTTTCATGAGAAGAGAAGACTCCCTAGAAAAGACCCTGAGGTTGGGAAAGATGGAGGGCACAAGGAGAAGGGGACGACAGAGGGTGAGATGGTTGGACAGTGTTCTCGAAGCTACTAACATGAGTTTGGCCAAACTGCGAGAGGCAGTGAAGGACAGGCGTGCCTGGCGTGCTCTGGTCCATGGGGTCACGAAGAGTCGGACACGACTGAACGACTGAACAACAACACTTGCGTGCTTTCAGACTGCTAGGTTGACAGGAGCTGGGACACAGCAACGGGAGCTCACCCCATCATGACTTAAGCCACCATGATGTAAGCCAGAGCGCACGGAAACGCGGGTGGCGTTGTGCTCTAAACCTGTGAGCCACTTGGGCTTGCCGATCGGAAGGTCGGCGTTCGAATCCCCGTGATGGGGTGAGCTCCCGTTGCTCTGTCCCGGCTCCTGCCAACCTAGCAGTTCGAAAGCACGCCTGTGCAAGTAGATAAATAGGTACCGCTGCGGCGGGAAGATAAACAACAGAAAGATAAAAGTCTTTCATGAAAGCATGCAACAAACACAAGAATACTTGTTCAAAAATCGAGTGTTTATTCTGAAGCACCTTTACCCTGCTCTTCAGTTGAGGAAAGTTCCCAAAGTAGCTTAGCAATAACATGCTGTGATTGAGTGCAGAGGTCCTGGTGCCAGTTAATCATGGGTCGTGCCAGAAAGGGTGGTGTTCATTTCCCCCCATTTAATGAGCTCAGTGGGGAGGGATTTTCCTTGGGCCAGTTTTATGGTCCGCATAAAGTCCCACTGCTGTGGGGTGCATGATTGGGGTCCGAAGGGCTGGGATGTGATGACAGCTGTTTTTTAGCTTCCATGGCTCTGCCTCAATTTGGGTGCTTGCTTGCAGAATGACTACAATTCTGTGCTTCGATGACAGCACCAGCGTGGCATCCTTTTAGGGTTTCTGAACCGTTGCGTTGCCGTGCCTCATGTCCCCCCACCATTGTGCGATTTCTACTGTATTCCATAGCTCTTCAGCATACATCAAGTGTTAGGTTTGCGTCCTTAATTTCATCGCTGTATTCTCATGGCGTTTTCACCTTGGGAATCTGTTGCTCTGAAGTTCCCCCTTGACGGTTTGCTCCTTGGCAAGGTTCCAAAAGGAGCTGAGCTGAATCGAGTTGGGGGGGGGGCGTCCATCTAGTTTACAGTAGCATCAGTAATCCTGTGTTTTGCTTTCTCTTGGCATCATTTAATTTTGCTGTCCTCTTAAGCTGCACTTCCTCTTAGTCAGAAGGAAATTAGTTTCCCAGTTTAAACACAATTCAGAATTGTGAATTGGACTGTAGCCCACTTTAGATAATGATCTATTCAGAGGTTCTCCATGATTAAAGCTGAAGCAATGTTTGTTTTGTTCATTGGTTTATTTGAAATATTCATATCTTGCCTTTCAGCCTGACAATGGGCACTGAAAGTCACCAGAAGGTCAAGCTCAATTTACTCCCCTAAGGTGGGATCCCTACATGGCTATGAGGGACACAGGTGGCGCTGTGGTCTAAACCACCGAGCCTCTTGGGCTTCCCAATCGGAAGGTCGGCGGTTCGAATCTCTGTGACAGAGTGAGATTCCGTTGCTCTGTCCCAGCGCCTGCCAACCTAGCGGTTCGAAAACACACCAGTGCAAGTAGATAAATAGGTACCACTGCGACGGGAAGCTAAACAGTGTTTCTGTACGCTCTGGCTTCAGTCACAGTGTCCCGTTGCGCAGGTTTAGTCATGCTGGCCACATGACCCGGAAAGCTGTCTGTGGACAAATGCCAGCTTCCTCGGCCTGAAAGCAAGATGAGTGCTGCAACCTCAGTTGCCTTTGACTGGATTTAACCATCCAGGGGTCCTTTACTTTTCACCTTTTTAGTCTTCTGAGAGTGGTGGTCGAGCCTCTAGGAGGAATTCATTGTAGCACTAAGTTGTTCGTTTCACCAACACAAGTATTTCTGCTTTCCTGATAGAACCATCTCCCCTCTCTGCCCCCTGCATGTTGTTCTGGAGCTTCTCCTGACATCCCACCCTGAGCCAGCGTAGAATCTCACAGGAGGGGAAGAGCAGGAAAAGGCCTGTTATGCTAAGAGACGTCCTTGCGTGGTCTTCAGCTAGTGGGACTCATTAGTTGAATCCAGCCCTTGTGGAATGATGTGTGGCACAAGGCAGCACTGTGTGTGTGTTTGGAGGGTGGGGGAATTATTATTATTATTGAATTTATATACTGCCCTATTCCCCGGGGGTTTCACAGAGTAAAAATCAAGGTTTGGCAATTTTTCTAAAAAAAAATGGGTTAGAAATTCCTTCTCCTTCTCCTTTGAGATTTTGCTCAGCAACTTTGCCCCCTCTCTTTTCTGTCCAGCTCTTCATTTTTTTAAATATGACAACCATAGTTTGGACCCCGTGTGAGAAGCTGGTAAGGGGAGATCTCACAGGCTTAGAAGCTGTGAGCAGGGAGGGATGAGCCCAGGTGAGAGGTGGGAAGGCACATCTTCCTCTATAGAGGAAGAAAGTTAAGATATAGTGACGAGGGAGGATCTTGTAGTTTCCTTTTTCCTTTAGTTTCTTTCTTTCCTTTCTTTCCTGTAGATTAGTTTGCTGCTTTTTATTGTCTCCTGAAAACATCAATAAACACCCCCCCCCCGAAAATAAGTAACAGACACCTAAACTATCCCAGTGCACTCTCGCCCAATCTATATATATAAAACGCAAGTGTCTCTGCGTCCAGTCCCTGTGTCTCTGGGTTTGCGCTACTGAGCATGTGCCCCACGGACACAGGGATTGGAGCAGAGAGACAATCGGGCCGGGAGCAGCGGCGGCAGTTGAAGCGGCGGTTGAAATGGAACGCTGGCGCTCCAGAGGCTGAAGGGCGGCCGAGAAGGGAGGTCACGCTGCCACTCTCGCCGCTGGGCAGGAGGAGGAGAACCGGGGGGGGGGCGAAGCCTCCCAGGAGATGATGCCTCCGCCTCACCCCCCTCGCTTCCCCACCCACTGCCCCACACTCCGAAAGGGGCTGGGAGCCCCACACATCCGGAAGGAAACCTGTTCTACCGCCCCCCAGCCCCACACCACTCCAGGGGAAAAAGCCCCCTCCTGTCGCCGCTCTCCCTCGGCCGCCCCTTCCCCTGGCCAGAAGACCTCACCACAACGGCGGTGGGAGCTCCACAGGAACCTACCATCATGGCTGCTCCCAACCCTTAACTCCATTCCCTCAGCAGCAAGCACAGGCCTAGCCCGCCAGGCAGCCCAGACCAGAGGGATTAAGGCGGGGTTCTGCTGAGCTCGAGCTTGGCATCGGCCGTGGGTGTCTGCGGCAGCGTGTTATTTCTATTTTTGTGTCAGAAATGTTCTAGCGCCCGTTATTTTAACGGGTTTAAACCACTAGTCTATAATAATGACTTCTTCTTAGAGCACGATTAACAATATACTTGTATGTAACTGGTTCTCAACATATGGGTTGTCTATTATGATGTAAGCCAATGTTGTTTAGAACGGTTAACATAGCTTATGTAGAAAAGCTACTTGAGAGTGAATCATTAAGCCCAGCGTTTTCTACACTGACTCTCCAGGATTTTAGGCAGGGGTCTTTCCCAACCAGAGCAGGAGTTGAACAGGAGAATTCTGCATGCAAAGCATGCACTCTGCCACTGAGTTTGGAATAAATCAGCATATATTAGTTCACCGAACAACTGTGGGTGTCTGAGGTTTCTTTTGAGTGTCGGGTCATCGTGTACTTAGTTTGCAGCTAATGACAAACTAATAAAAGCGGGTTTTCTATTGATCATTTAACAAGTGATGTCAAACCTTCCCTTCTAATTTATCTCCAGTGAAAGATAATATCACTTTTCTCTCCTACATTTTCAACCTCTGTTTATTATTACTGTGTTGGTGCACAACACTCAGGGCTTAAACATTCATGGGCAAAGCCCATGAAAATGTCCCACCTGTGACCTGTCAGATATGAACACACTTGCTATGGAAGCCGACTCACTTTCATGCCAGCTTTAGGTGGCTCTGAGTGGATGTACCACTGCTAAGTTAGAACTCTGCATGAAAATGGGCTGACTTGCATACCAAGTGGTTATTCTTAATGTGTGTGTTGCTTACTTGCATTTAGCCATGGCCACTATCATGTCAGGACAGATCCTGAAGTTGAGGCTCCAGTACTTTGGCCACCTCATGAGAAGAGAAGACTCCCTAGAAAAGACCCTGATGTTAGGAAAGATGGAGGGCACCAGGAGAAGGGGACGGCAGAGGATGAGATGGTTGGACAGTGTTCTCGAAGCTACCAACATGAGTTTGGCCAAACTGCGGGAGGCAGTGAAAGATAGGCGTGCCTGGCGTGCTCTGGTCCATGGGGTCACGAAGAGTCGGACACGACTGAACGACTGAACAACAACAACCATCATGTCTGCTGTCTTTCTGTCACTCTCTTGCATGGAGAAAGATACTGAAGAAGAGGAAAGGGGAGGGAGGGTTGTGGTGGTTTAAACTTTAAAATCGGGAAAGTCTGAGAAAATAGCTTACTCCTTTGCTTCTGGCTCCTTATCCTGAAATTCACCTCTTTCCTTAGAAACCCTGAAGGCACTCAGTTCTTGAAACTTTGGGTAAGACCTGAAATGCAGCAGTACTACCTCCTGATAAATAAACTGTCCAACATTAGGTTTTCTGATAAAGCATTCAGTGTGTGTTGTTGACTAACTGCATTCTAGTCTTTTGATCTGATTAATCCTAAACAAAATCAAACTTCTACATTCAATTCAACAGGATCATGATGTACTTTCATTTGTCCTGGATTCCCCCCCCCAAGATAGTTAATGTTTATGGGTAGAGGGATGGTGTGCTCAAAATCTCAAAAGCCTTCCTGCTGTTGTTCCACTTACAATAACATGTTATTGGGTCAAAACAAAATAAAAAATAAATCCCTCCAGTGGCACTTTAGAGACCAACTAAGTTTGTTCTTGGTATGAGCTTGGTATGGTTCTTGGTATGAGCTTTCGTGTGCATGCACACTTCTTCAGATAACAGATATGTTATTGGTGATCATGTCAGAGGATAGACCTCTCCTGAATGAATGAAAAACCTTTATGCTGGGACATGAGAGGATCCCCCAATCAATCATGGATCTCAGATTTCCCCAATAGTGGTGCCTCGAATTACAAACGCCTCAGGTTACAAACTCTGCTAAACTGGAAGAGTTACCTCGAGTTGGGAACTTTGCCCCAGAATGAGAACGGAAATCGTGTGCCGGAGGCGCAATGGCAGCAAGAGGCCCCATTAGCGAAAGCATGCCTCTAGTTAAGAACAGTTTCAGGTTAAGAACAGACCTCCGGAAGGAATTAAGTTCGTAACCAGAGGTAACACTGTACCCATGAAAGATACAATAATGCAAGAATGGCTCTTTGCAAAGCTTAACAAGGTTTGCAGTTCTTCAAGTTTTGCTCTTTTATTATTGCCACATAAGTATAAGTTAACACAAATGCTAAGTAGTAGGAATAATGACAAAAAATCTAGAGAAATCCACCTTTCTCTTCAGATATTCCCCATTCTGTCACCTCTGTGTCTACATAACAGGACAAACTCCTACTTCAAAACCTGAACCTGCTTAGCTCCAACCTCCTGCCTTCTCTCCTCTTCAGCCTCTCTTGTTCTTCTCTCAAGACATTAGGGCCTCTGTAAAGTGGGAGTCCGGGACATGGGTAGCACTGTGGGTTAAACCACAGAGCCTAGGGCTTGCTGATCAGAAGGTCGGTGGTTCAAATCCCAGCGGCGGGGTGAGCTCCCGTTGTTTGGTCCCTGCTCCTGCCAACCTAACAGTTTGAAAGCACGTCAGAGTGCAAGTAGATAAATAGGTACCGCTCCGGCGGGAAGGTAAACGGCGTTTCCGTGCGCTGCTCTGGTTCGCCAGAAGTGGCTTTGTCATGCTGGCCACATGACCCGGAAGCTGTACACTGGTTCCCTTGGCCAGTAACACGAAAGGAGCGCTGCATCCGTAGCCCCAGAGTCAGATACAACTGGACCTAATGGTCAGGGGTCCCTTTACCTTTACCTAAAGAGAAGGTCAAAACACCACCCAGTTTCTATGGCTTGCAACTGGCCTATTGCTATACAGATTTCATAAGATACTGGTCCCCGGCCAACAAAGTTGTCCTCCTATTTGCTTCTGGATGTTATGGCAGAATATAAGGTGAACATATTGGCCATTTCCTGCTCTACTGGCTGAGCTATCAATCATCTCAGGCCTCTGGTAATCATAAAGGAAATATTTCGTACCCACAGAAGTAATTGCACCGAATTAAGGTAAACACTTTGGTAAAGTAATATTGAGTAACTGGACCTTTTCTCATAAGAGAGGCGGGAAACCTGTTCTGGCTGGCAGCCGAGATTGTTATCTCCTCACCTCCTGGCCAAATTTGACATCTGTCTGTCAATCACAAGACATCAAGGAGTGCTGCTTATTAAGTCCCAGTTGTCAGAGGCTCAAACATGAACGCCAGGCTCCTAACAGGGAACAAACTCAAGGGAGAAGGCATTTATTCAAGGAATGAAAAAAAATGTTTTGTTTATAGGGGTTAATTCAAAACTATCTGCGTGGTCTCGTCCCACATGAACCTGTGCAGTTTCTACCTTTCCGAAGTGTTATTAGTAATAATAATTTTAACATCATATGCGGCAGGACAATGAACTCAAATCAAAAAGATCAGTTTTCACTTTGCTTAATAGCTTCATATGGCCTTATGTTCCTGGCTCTGTTCTTCAACCCCTTCTAATGGTTTTCTAAATTCCTTTCTAGTTATGCATTTTATTACTATGCTTATTGTTGTAAGTCCAATCTTACATCAGCTAATCTTAGTCCTTTTCACAATAATTTGAATAGTCCACTTTACAAAACTTCTTGCAGCCCTACAAGCGATGTTGTCATTACAATTGTCTTTCAAATACAACATAAATTTATTCCAGTCCTTTAGGAAAGTCTGTTCCTGCTGGTTTTGAATTTTCCCTATAAGTCTTGCTAGCTCGGCATGGTCCATCAGTTATATTTGCCACTCTTCTTTTGTTGGTATTTTTTCTTGCTTCCACCTAGATAATTATTTCAACAAGCTTAATCGTACAGCATCAAGAAAAACACACACACCCTCTATGGTTTTTCAGTTGGCTGCCCTATAATTTGGGGTTAACATCCTTCATCATGTCACGTGCTGGGAGCAACCTGCGCCTTAACAAATGCTGTACGTTTTTGAAAGCAAGGTATTTTGTGTCGTTTATTTTGAAGCAGTTGTGAGGGAGATTGCCAAACTGGAATACAGAGAACTGATTTACGCTGGGGCAAGCTATTTGATCATTCCGCCCAGGTATTGCCAATCTGACTGATAGCTGACAGCCCAATTAACTTTGCGTTAATTCAGTAGCCTATGCAAAAGGGACTAAAGCAGTTTTGAATTGAGCTTAAATGGGATGAGAATTGGTTTATGGATCGCAGGCTTTTACCTTGGGGTCTATAGCTGGTCTTCCAGTCAGTGAATAAACAGTAATGTAAATATGTCATGCAGTGGTAAAGGTTGACTGTTTAATTCTCTCTCCCTGGCTGGGGTTTTGATCTGCTGTGTCTTCTCCCCTCCTACATAGAATTAACAAAATGTAGGGGCAGAGTCTGCTGTATTCTTCACGACTCTCTCCTTGCTTCCGTGTGCATCATCTTCTTTAACGTAATATTAGTAGGTTCTTTTCTTTTTGCAGTCCTACAGTTGTACAAACACTAAAACAACTATTCTGTAATTTTGCTGGTAAAATCCCTTTGGTATGAATCAGGGGTGCCGAAACGCCATAGGATTTGTGTGCATGAATCAGTTACTACTGAGGTACAAGCAAGAATAACAATTTATTTGTACATTTATTTATTTGGTTTTTTAGATTTAAAATTTTACAGTCACATATCGCACATACAGCATAAAAACAAGATTCCAAGGAATCTCCTGGACTCCCCTGCTCCCCTTTGTGGGTCCTATTGTTAATCATTTCCTCCTGCATCTTTTATGATAATCCAAATCTTTTACATCTCCATTGTTTCCAAAATTCACCATTAAGCTGCAAGTGATATTCCAATCCAACTAACGATTTTAACTGTTTACAGTGGTTTTCAAGATAGGTTGTGAAATTTCCCAATTCCTTATTAAAATTTTGGACTCCCTGATTTCTGATTCTTCCGGTCATTTTTGCCAATTTGGCATAGTCCATCAACTTAATCTGCCATTCTTCTCTGGTCGGGACTTTATCTTCTTTCCATCTCTGGGCCAATAACCTCCACACAGCCGTGGTCACATACATAAATAGTCTTTTCTGCTCCCTTGGATTTCGGCAGCAATTTGTTTGCTAGCTTGTAGAAACAACGACCTCCCTCCAACTTAGAATTATCAAATGTATGTACAGTAGAATAACTCATCAGATCACAGCTGGGGAACCCTTTTCAGCTCAAAGTCCGCATTCCCTTCTGTAATTTTTACCTTCCTACAGTAGTCTGGTTATGCCTCTCTTGTTTTCCTACCAGACAAGCAAGATTTATTATTGGAGGTCAAGAACACATTCCAGCCTGATGCAAATATCCAAGGAGGGTGTGAATGAAGGTCCCAGAGGGGTACAGCCTGAGGAGACAGAGGTTTGGGTGGGGAGGGTGTGTGTTTGGCAGAAGAGTTCAAGGGCAAGAATGAGAGGCATGGATTTGACCCATGATCTTGAGGTTCCCCACCCTTGGTTCAGATTACCACTCGGAATTAGAAGTTCGCTGAGGGAGGAAGAAAGCAATGTAGAGAAAATATGTGCTCAAGCAGATGTCCTATTTTGAGTTGTTAAATATTTCTGGAAATTTTGAAGCCCTGTGGGGGGGAAAGAAAATTTTGGAAAAAGAAATAAATGCAATACATGTGGGGTGTTTTTTTAAGTACTCTACATATCGGAAGTCACTTTGTTACTTTAGGAACATAAAATTCATTAAGTGTGACTTGGTTTTCCATAGAATTATCATGTCAGGTATATTATGGTTTATTCAGACAATAATTAAATTAAATTAAATTGTTTGAGTTTTTTGTTACAAATGGCTGAGCTACAGGTGAAACTCAAAAAATTAGAATATCATTGGAAAGGTTCATTTCTTTCAGTAATTCAACTTAAAAGGTGAAACTAATATATGAGATAGACTCATGACATGCAAAACAAGATATGTCAAGCCTTTATTTGTTATAATTGTGATGAGAACCCCAAATTAACAATTTAAACTTTGGGGTTTTCATCAGCTGTACGCCATAATCATCACAATTATAACAAATGAAGGCTTGACATATCTCGCTTTGCATGCCATGAGTCTATCTCATATATTAAACTCCAGTAGCTAATGAAAACAATTGCTTACATAAATGGACTTTTCCACGATATTCTAATTTTTCAAGTTTCACCTGTATAAGGAACCTAGCAAGTCTTTGGTTTGGTCAGTTAATGAGGAGCAGGTGAAAGACAATAAACAGAAACCATCAACATTACAGTAAAACAAATTATTATTTATTGTGAAAATCAGTATGTCTTCTCCAGTCTTCCACAGTGTTGAGCAGATATTAAAAAGGCTGAGAAAAAGGGGAGGCGGAACAAAACTCAACCAGCCTCTGATGCTGTCACCATTAGTTTCTTTTTCGTCATATTTGTCCTCCTATCTCTTGTGGACTTCTAAAAGCTAAAGGGTTATCCATTTGAAACAGGGTTCTACCCTTTCGTTTGTCTGTCCATTGCTTGATTTGGTATGAGTATTTCGAAACACAGACCAGTTCCTTTCACATTTTGCGGAAGCTGGGCAAAAGAGAGGCTGAGCTGTGCAGAGGCCTTCCTACCTAGGCAATAAATCTTACCAAGTCAAGGTAGTGGTGATATAGGATTGTTTGCTTAATACAGGGTTATCATGCCTCCTATTTAAATTATCATATCTTTGCACATGCTCTTTATAGAGGCAGTTCTGTTGTGGGCTGTGTGTGCCCTTAGAGGCGTCATGCATCAGGCTGAATTTGAGTGACGGGTGAACTTGGTGGGGTTAGCTATTTTTAGCTTGGAGTGAACCTTTTCCTATCTAAGGCTATCGCAATTATAATTGCATTTGAGCTTCTCCATAAGCAAATGAAGCAGCTGCTGGAGAATTAAAATTCTTCTTAAGATGGTTGGAGATTACGATGCTCTGTGTTTGATTAAGGTGCTCCTACCTTCTTCCTACGGAGAAAACTTGTTCCACAACCTTCTGTATTTTATGTCATTACAGAGGAACATCCTGTTATTCCTCCAAGCTTAAGATTTCACTTTTTATTCTAGGGGTGTGTGCACTAATTTTTGAGTGTATGAGATTTTCCTTTTAAATTCTTTACGTAATGTTCACATTGGCGCTTTGATTTATTCATTTTGTTTTGTTTCCCACTGCACCGGGGTATATTCCCGGTTGCACAGCAACTGAGGACTGCATGGCATACAATTTGTATTCCTCGCACTTCAGTCTGCCGTGGGATCTCAACACATTTATAAAGATGTCAGGAGCGCATTTTCACTGTGGAAAAAGTGTGATATTGAACAGCATTGCCTCGCTTGCTGTTTCTTGGGCAAAAGGAGAGAAGATGGAGAATGGTAGCCAAGGGCAAACACTTTCCCCACAAACAAGGTGCAGACTTTCTGACAAATAAATTTAGGCATGGCTGCTCTGTTGGACAGTTCCAAGGGCGAGAGAGACAGAAAACACAGATTGGTTTCATGCATCTTGAAGACTAGTCCAAAATGATTTTTCTTGGAAATTTTTTATCTCTGTTGTAATTGCACAGTTCCACAGCGGACAAATGAGCACAATTCTGTGGGGGCTTGTTGTCTTGTTTTTACTTCTTTCAAGTGACTCAGGTGGGCCTGCAGGGCTTCTCCATCCTTGTATGCTCACAACAACCTTCTGAGAAATTTGCAAGCTTAGGAACAATGTCCCCCTACTCTCTACAGTTAAGGTTGCGGGGTGCTCCCAGTGACAAAATTGGTAGCCTTTCCCCTATCACTAATTGCAATCAATCTCTCTCTCTCTCTCTCTCTCTCTCTCTCTCTCTCTCTCTCTCTCTCTCTCTCTCTCTGTGTGTGTGTGTGTGTGTAGGGTCGTCCTGGAGATCATGGGTGGAGAATGTAGGGATCCCCTCCATGCTTGCTATGGGCCCAGTAAACAATGACTCCATGCTTAAACGAAATAAACAGAAACCCCTGGCATGATTGACAGAGCCACATTTAGCATCACTTGTAAATTCGGCTATTGGTGAACCACTTCCTTTGCTTTCTTTATCTGGGTTAGGATTATTGCATGTCAGTTTCCCCCACCCCCACCCCTCAGCATTCTTTGTCCCCGTTTTATCATATTTTTTGAATGTGCCTCCCCCCCCTTTAATTACCTGCAACAGGTAGATTTTAACAGTGGCCTTTGCTGCCACTGCAAAGTGCAGTGGCTGGCCACCAGGCTGATGCCCAGAGTGCCATATGGACTTTAAAATGTTATAGATCAGGGAGGCACTGGTGCTTGTGTTTGATGGACCTCATCATTTCCAATGGCATCCCTGTTGGAAATGTTATTTGATGAAATGATTTAATAAAATGTCATTTAATAAAAAATGATTTGGCAAAAAAAGAGAGAGGAAATGTTATGTGTGCTCCAGTCCTAATACAAGCAGGGAGATGAGGTGCAGGGTGATGAGGACATAGTTTGAGGAGATGAAGTGATGAAATTGTACTCCCTTCCCTTTACGTTTTAAAATGCTACCCACTTTGGAGGAGTGAGCTTATCAAACTGAAGAAGAGTCAGCATTTGCCTAGAGTTAAGGAAGGAATCAGTGAAAGGGACATTCTCCTTATTCTGTAAGGACTCCTCTACACTGCCTTCCTTCCTTCCTTCCTTCCTTCCTTCCTACCTACCTACCTACCTACCTACCTACCTGGAAATTCAAGTATTTCTCCCCTTGCTTTTCTTTTGCAAGCTTTCTGTTTACCTGCAGATAAATAGTTCATTTCATCATTTCACCGTGGCCAGCTGTCCCTAAGCTAATATTCTGGAAGAAAATAAAAAGATGTTCATGCAATGTATGGGAAAGGGCCATAGCGCATAGAAAACAACTCGTGTTTTGATATTCCCCTCCAACAGCAAGCACACACACACGCTTGCGAGTGACCCACGTCCAACAAATTTAGCACACAGACATCATTTGAAATAGATATAGCTGGATACAGGTTTATGAATGCATAGAGGTGCCTAATGCTAGCTGGACCATTCATCTAATTATCTAATCTGTCTGACAGTAACTCCCCAAGTTCCCAATTCATACAGGTGTTCCCCAGCCCTATCACATGCAGTCCTTTAGCTAGAAAACCTAGGGCATGGGTCACCAAGTTAGCACCTGTGAGTCCCTTTTCTGGTGCCCTTGGGCAAGTGCCCCAGACCCTGAGCTTTCATTTAAGAAAAGAAAAATAGGTAAGTAGCCCTCCAAGAAAGAATATTATGGGGCAAAATGTGCAGGTGCCTTCTAAGCAATTTGTGTGAAATGTGTGTGGCCACCTTGGGTATTTTTCCTTGCTCCAAGGAATATCCCCTTTTGCTATTAGATAGCAACAGTGTGTGTGTGTGTGAAATCTGTATTGTGTGAACTCCATGACATAGCATAAGATTGTTTAGGGGTGGTGGTGGCTGTCTCTCTATAATTTTGTGTTTCTGCTTCCACCACCCACCCAGTAAGCTGTGACTAGCACCTTAGCTCTCACTCAAAATCTGAAATGTGTCTACTGATCCGTAAAGGTTGGCAACTCCTTTGTGGCTACATTGTGCTCTCTGCAACTGCCCCCTCTCTAATTTAAAACTAATAAAGAAAAGAAAAAAAATCAAGGCTATGATGAATCATGATCGTAAGCTGAGTTCTGGGACAAGAGTTCTGGGACAAGGGTCAGAAGGATTCGCAAATACTTCTGTGCATTTGTACGTTTATAATCCTCTCATATTTTGGCCGGTTGTCGTAAAAGTATGCAATAGGAGGGAAATAAAGTGCATGTGCGTATTAGTTTCTTTAGAAAGTGAAATAAACTGCTGCAGTAGTTTATTTCTAATATTAATATGAGAAATTAATATAAGCTAATATTAAATCAGGTGTGATTTAAATAAAGTTTGACTTTGTCTAATACTTAATCATGCTAGGGATTGCTACCAACACACACTTAAAAGGAATTGAAGAAATATTATATTGGGATTTTTTAAAAGTAATAACTGAAGAACTGGGTCTAGATAATGCCTCAGGCAGAGATCAGATTATCCCCAAGGAATTTTGAGGAGGAGGTAGATTGGGGGGGGGAGAAAAAGGAGGGTTCAATAATAATCCGTCTCTCTTTTAATTGTACATGTTTGTTCATGTATCTGCTTTCAATACTAATTGCTTGACATTAAAGCTTAGAGATGGTGCTCTCACATTTTTAATAATTTCCTTTGCCCTTCTCTAAAGGTCTGAGATATTTTTTATTAGTAGGCAGAGTCATGTGTCTGCACTGGCTGCTTGTCTCCAAGGAACAAAAACTCCTTTGCTAACTTCTAATCTAAATCATAAATTTGTGAAGTTCACGCTTAAGCTGATAAGCCATGTCTTTATTGAATCCCATCATTCCATATGTATAGGGGTGTGTGTCTTCTTCAAGTTAAAATGCCAATCTCGCTGTCTTCCCAACCTTCTCTTAAAGCAGAAAATGGTGTGTTTAAATTCTGTGTGTGTGTGTTTCAGTCTTTCTAATACAGTTTGCTCAAAACAGTTTGTGAGTGGCTGTTGTGAAATTTTGAACCCCTTAATAGTCCATTCATGTGAAAATTCTGTGCTCTAGTAGCCTTTCTCATGAAGATTTCAAAGCCAAGCTGATTTGTGTTTTCTCCCTTCATTACAGTGTTTGTATAATGAGATCACAAGTTCAGTAAATTATGTATAACCCCTCTGGCTTCTTGTGCTATCCGTATTCTCTGGCTTCTAGCCATGTGCTTTACTTAGAAAATACTCTTTGTTATCCTTCTTTTTGAAAAGGAGGACCAGGAATAAATAGTACTTAGTGTTATATTGAGTCTCTTCATTTGGATTAAGGCGTATTTATAAACTCCAATCCAAGTGGGAGTGTTTTCTGCCAGAGAACATAGAGTCATAGAGCCGAAAGAGACCCAAAGGGTCATTTAGTCCAACCCCCTGCAGTGCAGGAATCTTTTTGCCCAACGTGCGACTCCTACCCACGACGCTGAGATTAAGAGTCGCATGCTCTGCTCTTAAGATTTAGTGTCAGGAGTATAACGTATTCCTGGACACCGCAGAGTTAGACGCAGACTTTTCTGGAAGCTTCTGGCTGTTGTGTAATTGACTGGACAGCACAACGCAGGAACTCAGCAACTCACTGGATAACTATATACAGTATTTATTGATTGAAGCAACTAGCATCCATATGTACAGACTTTACAAAATAAAAGAAACAAAACATAAAATCTTTCCTCTCTCTCTCTCTCTCTCTCTCTCTCTCTCTCTCTCTCTCTCTCTACACTGACCACTTCCTCCACACCAACACACTGCATCACACACTAACCATACTAACCACACAAGCTCTCACATGGAGCTGAGTCTTTAGGAACTCATTGACCAATCACAAATCGTTGCTAAGGGTCTGAGAGAGAGCAGATCTGGGCTTTCTGCCAACTAGTTAATTGCTTGGAGATAGACAGCTGCATTTCTGCACGTAGGCAACTCTGAAATCTCTAACACCCCCTCACAGCTGTTTATCGTAGCAATTAACTCCTGTGCATATACAGAGTTCTTTTAACTCACTTCATCAAGCAAACCCAAACTTTTACACATTTGTTTGTTCTTCACTTTGTTCAATGGCTTTGTTAACACATCTGCGGCATTCTGATCACTTGGTACATAGGTGATGTTATAGTTAATTGTATCACTTCTCCTGTCCAATAATAAAATGTGTCCTGGTGAGTTTTAGGTATTTCTCATGGGGTAGTTACTAAAGGCAGTGGGTTATGTTGAACCAAATTTTACTCATTGGTATTAGGGGCCATGGGAGGAATTCAGAGCTGCGCCATGTTGAATGTTCTGTCAGCAGAAGCATTTTGGCTTGCCGGGTAGAACAGCTCCCCCCAACCACCCCAAAAATGTATATACCACTTGACTGTAACTCTGAGCGATTAAAAGAAATACTAACATTTTACCCAGTGCAGAGAAAAACAAGTCATTAAAAACATTTTAAAAGCAATATGTCAAGGACCACTTCTCCCCATATGAACCGACCCAGGCCCTGCAATCATCATCTGAGGCCCTTCTTCGTTTGCCTCCTCTTTGAGAGGTCTGCAGGGTGACAACATGAGAAAGAGCCTTTTCCGTGGTGGCTCCCTGTTTGTGGAATGCTCTCCTTAGGGAGGCTTGCCTGGAGCCTTCATTGCATATCTTTAGGCACCAAGTGAAAACATTTATCTCCAAGAGAGTCAGTGTGGTGTAGTGGTTAAGAGCGGTAGACTTGTAATCTGGTGAACCGGGTTCGCGTCTCTGCTCTTCCACATGCAGCTGCTGGGTGACCTTGGGCTAGCCACACTTCCTGGAAGTCTCTCAGCCCCACTCACCTCACCGAGTGTTTGTTGTGGGGGAGGAAGGGAAAGGAGAATGTTAGCCGCTTTGAGACTCCTTTGGGTAGTGATAAAGTGGGATATCAAATCCACACCTCCTCCTCCTCCTCCTCCTCTTCTTCTTCTTCTTCTTCTTCTTCTTCTTCTTCTTCTTCTTCACATCCTATGGCCCTGTGGAAGGGGTGTTATTGCTTGTTTGGTTTGGTTTTTATTATGTATTTTGTGTTTTCATATTTTTTTTTTTACATTGTGAACTGCCCTGTGATCTTCAGATGAAAGGCGATATACAGTGTAATAAAAATTCAAATTGACAGTATACTAAACAGATATATATTTTAAAAAAACAACAACTACTATTCTCTGGTCAGAAACAACACTGTGCTTCCTTACTACCCTAGTCTTTGCAGTTTTACATTCCACTTGTCTCACTTTTACTTGTTTTGTTTCAGGGTGGCAGTTCCACATAATGGCAAAGCCATATGAATTTAACTGGCAGAAGCCAGTTCCATCCTTTCTACAAGATGGAGCCGTGTTTGACAGATATGAAGAGGTAAGGAGACTTCCTTAACATTACCACAGAGCAAAACATTGAAACCTGCAGTTTGAAGGCAAGCAAGGAGTCTTAGCCTCTAGAAAAGGGAGGGCCAGCTTCTCAGACCAAGGGGGCCATAATAATAATGATGATAATAATAATAATAATAATAATAATAATAATAATAATAATAATAATAATAGTTATTTATACCCCACCCATCTGGCTGGGTTTCCCCAGCCACTCTTGGTGGCTCCCAAGAGAATATTGAAAACATGATAAAAGATCAAACATTAAAAACTCCCCTAAACAGGGCTGCTTTCAGATGTCTTCTAAAAGTCAGATACAGTGGTACCTCTGGTTACATACTTAATTCGTTCCGGAGATCCGTTCTTAACCTGAAACTGTTCTTAACCTGAAGCACCAATTTAGCTAATGGGACCTGCGCCGCCAGAGCACAATTTCTGTTCTTATCCTGAAGCAAAGTTCTTAACCTGAAGCGTTATTTCTGGGTTAGCATGTAACCTGAAGCGTATGTAACCTGAAGCGTATGTAACCCGAGGTACCACTGTAGTTCTTTGTTTCCTTGACATCTGATGGGAAGGCGTTCCACAGGGTGGGTGCCACCACCAAGAAGGCCTTCTGCCTGGTTCCCTGTAACCTCACTTCTCTCAGTGAGGGAACCACCAGAAGGCCACCGGAGCTGGACCTCAGTGTCCAGGCCGAACGGTGGGGGTGGAGATGCTCCTTCAGGTATACTGGGCCGAGAGTGCAAGAAGACGTTGAAATGGAACTCGTGGGCCACAACCTGGCATGTCATGCGCTGCCTTGCCTAAGCTGACTAAGTGAGGCACAGGGTTTGGGGAAGGAGGCGCAAGGCTCTGACAGGGGGCTAGAGCCCTTCCGTCTTCTTCCCAAAGCTCTGCAGCTCCCATTAGCACCAGCCAACATGTCCAATGTTGATGGGAGCGATAAGTCAAACGACACCTGGCTACCACAGTTGTACGCAGTGAATGCAAATCATCAGCACACGCAGGAAAGTCATGGAACAGTGTGCATACCTTGTTAGAAATAATAGTAATAAAGGATGTTTTTCTATGTTTAAACAAAAAAATAATTTAAAAAAATCCTTCCAGTAGCACCTTAGAGACCAACTAAGTTTGTTCTTATAACTTTCTATCTGTAACTTTCTATGTTTACTTATTCACGTGTTTGCAAAACCACAGTGAACAGCATGGGAGGATACACTCTTCCAGATCATTACTAGGGCTTTGAATTTGACTCGATACATACACATGTTAAGAGTGGGAAGAACAAGGGATGCTTCCAAAATTCCCCTTCTTTGAACCTGGCCCTTGTTTTTGCATTGCTTAATATGCAGGTCCCAATCACAGACTAGAACTGAATTGAAAATTCTTTCCAGTAGCACCTTAGAGACCAACTGAGTTTGTTCTTGGTATGAGCTTTCGTGTGCATGCACACGAAAGCTCATACCAAGAACAAACTCAGTTGGTCTCTAAGGTGCTACTGGAAAGAATTTTCTATTTTGTTAGGACTGAATTATTAGCAGTGCGATCCTATACACGTCAGTGCAGATATTTGGGTAAATGTGAATAGAATTACAACCTCTGTTTGCCAAAAATAAAAAATAAAAATCATCTCTGGGCATTTCTGGACATTGCAAAGTTGACTGTGCACAATCAGCTCTTATCACAACATATGTATTTTTTGGACCCACCTTGTTTCAGTATTTGTAAATTACTTTAAACTGTTTTTAACATTGCATTTTAATTACTGTAACCTACCTTGGGGCAGAGGGTGGGTATTTAGCAACAAAACCCTTCCATTGCTACTACTTGTGTTAATTTTTTGCTTACTTGCAGGTAAGCCACGCTCTCCATCATATTGAATGATTTACATTGACATATAGGTTGGGGTGGGGTGTTTTTTTGGAGAACGGAAATCACGACAGTTTAATTCTGTTACCAACTTTGTAGATCCCCCACTAAGAAATGCATATATTTCCGGGGGGGGGGGGGACACATTGCCAGACAGCAGTGTAATGAATACCAGAAATGGATACCAGCCCAGTTACATCTCGCTTCAGATCAGGAGACGTCTTTCGAAAGCTGGCTATTCAGTTCCAGCAAGACACACTTATTGCAAGCTCATTCAATATAATTTCTGTATCTGTAAACTCTTTAAAAGACGATTGCTCCAAGGAATGTGGGGAGGGAAGATACCGTGTTGGCAAAAGAGAACATTTCTAGCCTGTTTCCTTTTTATATGATCATGCGATCTAGAGTCTTTTTGAGGAATGGATTTGTTTAACTAGATTTGCGGGTCTCGAATGTTGCCTTAGCAAACTTCATGTAAACAGAATCTCCAGCTAATCTATCAAGCACTATAGATTAGCTTTAAGCTCTGTTTAGCGAGACGATAATAAAACAAAAAATACGTCCCGCCAAATCCCTTTAGTATTATTTTGCTTCATTCCATAATCTCTTGAAATGAAGAAAAGATATTTTTAAATATTAAATCCCACCAAGACAGCCTGAGATCTTATCTCCCACATTCATGGTGGCAGCAAATAAACGATTGAAGAGCAGTTTGGGTTACTCATGTTTCTTCTTTGCAAAGGGACTCTTCTCCACTCAGTTTATGCCCATGCCCACCAAGCAAATACTGTCCCCTGAACTTAAAAGTTCAGCTGGTTTTAGAAATGCACCAATGCTTTTCACTTGGGCATGGCACCAGTGAACAGAGGCAGTGCCGGATTTACATATAAGCTAAACAAGTTATAGCTTAGGACCCTACTCTCTTGGTGGCCCCAAAAAAATTTAAAGGGAAAAATATTTTGATAAAATAAATATTTTGTTATGTGCCAATGGCTTTAGATACCTGCAGGTACATCAATTACCATATTTTTCGCTCCATGAGACGCACCTGACCATAAGATGCACCTAGTTTTTAGAGCAGGAAAACAAGAAAAAAAAATTCTGAATCACAGCATCCTCAGGAGGAGAGCAATTCCTGCAGAGGCTTGGGAGGGAAGCTGTGCGCCCGCCAGTCATTTGGTTGGCAGGGCACAGCTTCCATCTCAAGCCTCTGCAGGGATCACGCTTCTCCCGCAGAGGTTTTAGAGGCTTTCCTTCTCTCAACTTAAAAAAAAAAAAATAGTTTTGAAAATTTCATTGAATTTTGCATAGCACACCGTCTCCATCTAGTGTCACATTTGTATATTGCACTTCACAACACATTTAAAATGTTTTATTTGCAGTTGTATAGCTGAGTCCCTAGTCACTTGAATTGCCCCAAGCCTAAGAATTCGGGGTAAGATGTTGCAGTTGTCATTTCGAGAATGATGGTTTGCTGATGCCTCTGTTGCAACATCCATAAGAGGAGGGGGCATTAGCCCTGAATCGGTGCTGTGTGAATTGAGTCCTAGTTGTAGGGTTCCTCTTTTAGGGTCTCTATATATTTAATAGAGTGGTTTGTGGGGGGCATTATGAGCTTTAAAGTATTTTGTTTCTGAACCAAACAAAAATGGAGGTTGCTACTCTGTAGACCTTTTATTTAACTGGAAGCACTGAATATTTTTCTTTCCGCCTTTCGACAGGAGTCTTTTGTCTTTGAACCAAACTGTCTCTTTAAAGTGGATGAATTTGGCTTCTTTATCACATGGAAAAGTGAAGGAAAGGTACCGTTTGCAATGACTTCCATTTCATGACTTTCTCTCTGGAGTACTTACCTCTCCGATCTTTGAAATGTGGAATGTGTGTTTGTGGATCAAGCAAACTGCTGCCTGTTCCGTCATGAAACACAGCTCCTAAATACCAGGACCTTGGGCAGCAAATCCCCAAAGCATCTGCCAGGGAGTAAAGCTCCATGGACCACAGTGGAACGTATGTCTGAGTAAACATGCGTAGGATTGCACAGTTAATTTGTTGAGGAGAGATCCACAAGTGGAAGCACATTTTATGTGCCTCTACCCCCTTTATTTTAGTTAACTGGGGAGAGGAACAATATTTTGGGCACCTCTTCTCTCCCAGCAACCATTTGTTTACTGTAGGGAGGAAAGATTTGCTGAGCAGCACTGTGTTCGCAGAGTTACAAAATGGGATGTACATGCAGAGAGTTGCGTGTCGAGGTCCCCAAACCACCCCTCAAATAAAACACACTTCACACCAGATATAAGTTTTAAGGTTTTTGGCATTAATTTGGCCACAACTTTATTGAATACAAAATAAGTGAGTGGTTGCTTAGGCATTGGTTAAGACTATCTGTCCCTCTGGGGACAGAACTGACATCCACCCGTCTGTGGAGTCAGTATAGGGGGAAACACTTTAGGGAGAGAATGTGCGCCCGTTCTCCCCTAATGCTCCCAGGGGCTCTTGCGTGAGCCCTGGCCCCCGACCGGGGGATACGGACAAGCATGGTGAGCCCCTGGATTCCTTTAATGGAATTCCCCTTGCAGCAGCAGCATTGAAGGGGCAACCACAGCCAACCCTGCCCCTTCGCAGCATAGGAGGGGCAACCACAGCCAACTCTGCCCCTCCTCAATCAATTTATAACCAATGCCTAACCACCAACCTTACAAGTTGTGACTAATTGCTACGCAGTAGGCGAAAACCAAATGGCACCAGCCAATAAGCCAAATGGAAAAATTCCTACCAGGCCCCTGCTCCAACGCAGATGACCCCATGACAGGCATAGCAAGGTCAATGCAGAGGCCTAATAACAAGGCGGGAGGGCGGGCGATCCGATGCACGAAGCCAGGAGGGCTCCGACGCTGCGTGCACGGTAATTTATAGGCTCTGGGCTGTCCATCAACAAGTTGCAATATATGAATCTCCCCAGCGATAGCCAGAGCCCAATCATAGTTGTGGCCATCCAGACTAACCCGCCCAGCAGCAGAGGGGTGACTTGTTAGCCCCCACTGCAACATGTGCTCTCCATGAAGGAGAACACGCTTTGTTACTATAGTGCTAATGGCTTGGTGATGGCCCTGGGGATATGTAATCCTGGTCCTTTCTCTGCTGGTTTCTCTACACCCACCTCTGTGCTGGCAGCTGTTATGGGAGCATAGCAACAGCCCAACTTTGTTACCTTTTCTGTGTATTTGATGCGAAGACACAAAACGGAGGAGAAGGGACTTGGGTCTGGTGTGTAGTTGCTAAACATGTAGCTTTATAGCTGCCAAAATGACAACAACAACAACAATGACAATAACAATAACACCAACCTTCACATCATTGACACTGAAGTGGTGAAATCACCTTGATCTGTATGCTTGAACTGAAATGAATGGAATACACACTGCTTTGTGTTAACTGCGACTGCAAATTCTACCCCAGCTTTGCTTTCTGCTACAGTTCCTATTTTAATGTGATCTTTTATTACAACCAAAGCCTGGAGATTTTCCTGTTTCCTTTGTCGTTCCAGGAAGGGCAAGTTTTGGAATGCTCTCTGATCAATAGTATTCGCTTTGGAGCAGTCCCAAAGGTATTTCTGTAATTTTCTTTAATGGTATTGTTTTAAACAATAAGTGTTGACTTGGGTAGTGGAGTTTACTTTGTAAGGTTGCTATCAACAGAACCTCTGAAAACCCAGCTTCCTTGATGGCCCCTTTAGTCTTCAAAACAACAACTTCAGTTTTCTTCCAAAGTTCCATCGAATTTCATTTTTTTAAGCATGTGCTTAAGTCTCACCATTTCAGTTAGCAGGATTGCTAACCCAAAGCTTGCCCAAAGTTTTCTTCCAATTAAATTTTAGACACAGCTTCAAACAGAGAGCCATCAAACGCTTCTAAAAATGTATGACCATTATTAAGATAAGGGTTTAATGTATTTATTCATTGGCATTCCGATCTCCAAGAAGATGTTGCCATGCAAATGAGCTTTCCTGATTTTAAGCGATAAACTGGAAATCTCTTTACACCGGAGTAACATGATAAGGTCTGTGCAAGAACTCTCCAATCTACACATTCCTTCAATTCTGGCTTGCATGCAGACTTTTGTGGCTACAGGATGATAATCTGTTTTTCAGATTTGTAGTTTTTTATTATTATTGTTCTTTTCCCCTAACCTTCCTGAGGTTGTTGAAGTGGCAGGAACAGGGCCGACCAGTTCTGCAGCTGGTAGCAAAACACAATCTTCTGAAGTCATAGATTGGTAAACATAGGAGGCAGCCATATGTCACACTGCCCCCAGTGAAAGAAGAAGAAGAAGAGTTTGGATTTGATATCCCGCTTTATCACTCCCCTAAGAAGTCTCAAAGCAGCTAACATTCTCCTTTCTCTTCCTCCCCCACAACAAACACTCTGTGAGATGAGTGAGGCTGAGAGACTTCAGAGAAATGTGACTAGCCCAAGATCACCCAGCAGCTGCATCTGGAGGAGTGGGGATGCAAACCCGGTTCACCAGATTATGAGTCTACCGGTCTTAACCACTACACCACACTGGCTCTGGTGTGACCTGCAATGGTGATCGTAGTGATTGTAGCTTAGAGAGTTGACCTATGACTGGATCAAGTTTTATGAAAATGCAAACCAGCATACTGTGGAAAGGAGAACCAGAAGTGCAATTGAGCAAAAGAACAGTGGCTGGAAATTGATTCCTTTTTTCCAGAACTAAGATTGCGGTATCCTGCCTGTGAAGAGCTTCTGCATAAATAGCCTAGAATCACGGTGTGTCAGCTCCTAAAGGTTGAATTTTAACAAGCTGCCACCAACTTTGTGGCATATAAAATTTCCGCCTTCCGGAACAAGGCCTTTGTGACATCATCAGTTGTATTTAAAGTACTCAGCTGTGCTGTGAATGCTTTCAAACTGTGGACTTGAAGCATTGATAAAAAATATATTTTTTTTAGCAAAGGTGAATAAGAAATGTTTACATGTTAAATATTTGAGGTGGGGGGAGTGAACAAAATTCCTTTCTGTTTTAGCTCTGGACGTCTAACAAGGCATTCATTGTCTCTAACAGGATCCAAAAATATTAGCTGCTCTCGAGGCTGTTGGCAAGACAGAAAACGAACTTGAAGGGAAAATAGTTTGTGTCTGTAGCGGCACTGATCTGGTGAACATCAGCTTCACGTATATGGTAGCAGAAAGCACCGAAGATGCGAAGGTATTGTATATTTAAGCTCACTGCATAGCTATTCTATATAAAATCCCATGCGTTCTGCTGAAGGATAACAAATTCTGTTATCCTGTGGAAATTGAAATGGGATTGCGCATGTTGCAAAAGTTGAGCTAATGGTTCCATTGAACCTAATGCAGTGCTTTCCCAAATGTTTGGGTGTTTCCCCCATGTGGGAAAATGTTAGAATGGCGATTTAGGAAGTGTGTCAGCGTGTGATAAAAAGTTTGCATTGCAGTGAAAGATGTAATCTGCAACTCTTCAAAGTAAGACTGCTGAGAGACTTTTGTTAAATATCACTTAAACCTTGGCTTTCATTTGAAGAAGAATGGAAAAGAATACAATTATAATCATGGTTTTGTTTTCAAAAGGGCATGATGATGTATTTATCCTTTGCGCACTGTCGAGCCTGAGTGCAAAAATAAAATATCTGATGCTTGATGAAATGTAAGCAAAAATGTATTTCAAGCGCTTAGTATTGTGCATACGTGAATTAAGGGCCTGTGAACATGTTGAGATGCCATGTTGTTGTTCAGTCGTTCAGTCGTGTCCGACTCTTCGTGACCCCATGGACCAGAGCACGCCAGGCACTCCTGTCTTCCACTGCCTACCACAGTTTGGCCAAACTCATGCTAGTCGCTTCAAGAACACTGTCCAACCATCTCATCCTCTGTCGTCCCCTTCTCCTTCTGCCCTCCATCTTTCCCAACATCAGGGTCTTTTCTAGGGAGTCTTCTCTTCTCATGAGGTGGCCAAAGTATATGAGATGCCATATACCGAGTTAAATCATTGGTTAATTTAGCCTGGCAGAGGCTTTCCAAGAATTTAAAGGCTCCCCAACAGCAAACCAGAGATGCCAAGAATCAATACTGGAACCTTCTGCATTTCAAGCATGTGCACTTAACACCAAATTATGGAGCCTCCCCAATTTGCTTTCTGCTACAAGTGTATTCTGTTTTCTTTTTAAGATTATGCTATATAGTCATGCTTCTTGCAGCGAAGTTTGCAGTAAAAGCGTGCCAACTCAGGAAAGCCCACTGAGATAAGAGTCACCTGTGTACACTTTATAAGGATTTTAACATATCTGTTTTAATATGCTTTTGCCCCCCCCTTTGTTCTTTAAATGCTTTTTGGTTATAATTCTGCCATGCTATCCAATAACGAATTTGCAGTTTTGAAAAAACTTCTTTAAAAAATATTATCTCTGCGATGATAATGGTCATGTTTATAATGAATAGCCCGTCCCCCACACAATCTGGAGTCCAGTGAAATTACTTTTGGTTTACCATAGCAAGGCAGAATGGCTTGTTTCCCTTTTTGTGGATACGGTATTTAAGAGGCTTTTTCAGTAAATGGTTTCCCTCCAAAGCTTGACGGTGTTAGATGTAGAGTTGATCCCATTTGTTTGATTCCTAGAAGCTCCAGTGCACATAACATTTCAAAGCAATTACAATATGTCTGGGAATATTTTGTGATGGACAGTTCCCAGGAATATCAAAGATCCCAGTTACACAGTTTGGAGTACTGCAGTCTGTTTTCCAAGCTCACTTATAGACAAGGTTTCACATCCTAGAAGAACTGCTTAAGCCAAGAAAGAACTTAGCATATGAAGTTGAAAGTGTGCAAATGTACCAAATCTTTGAGAAAGAATATTTTGAAGAAGACGACTAGATGTTCTAGTTTAGATGAGATGTAACATGTAAATTTGTATGTATGAATATACAGTAAATCCTGGGAAAGAATTTACTGAAGAAGCCAAAAATTGTCCATGGGCGAAACAGGGGACAAACGGCGGCACCCTGTCTAATTTTTGTGCATCACATCTTCAATATTCCATCTGATTGGACTTGCTTTCATCTATTAACATCTGTGCGTATCATCTGACTGGACCTATTTTCATCAATATCTACAGGAGCCTGGCTAAAGACATTTAAAGACTGAAATTGTCCTGTTGTACTAATTTGAATGAGTTTTCTGTTTGTGGCTTCTTTGTTTGACTGTTTGCATTGCTCTCTTTTTGATTCGACTACCAATATAGAATTCAATATGTGGAATGGTTTGGTAGATTTGTGTGCGCCGTTCTTGTGCTGCTTATTGTATACTGATTCACCAGCGCAGTCAGCTATGAAAGAAAGAGAGAGGCCCTCTTTCAACATTTTTTTTTTTGCAGGAGATAAATATCTCTAAGACACCCCCCTGCCATAATAGCTTTAGAGTATTGGTATATCCCATGCTTATTGCTAAAAGCACAGGGAAAGCTACTGGGGCCATATTTAGTGGGAGAAAACCAAAAAGCCCCAAAACCTAGATCCTCACCCCGCCTTTGAAATCTCGGTAATGTCCCAGATGTATGGCAGCCCTGTTTTCATGCCATAGCTGATTCATCCCATTAAATAGCCATGTGAGAAGTCCCCGCGCCGTTTTATATACACTCAGTGAATAGCAGTGGGCTGGCTTCCAGCTCACTTTTAATTTTGTTATGAACATTATGGCATGTGTGAATATCAGTTTATATCGAGGAAAGATAACATTCTCATGAAGATGCTACTTTAGGGAACAGAGCCTAAGTACAAATAGGCTACCAGGGGGAGAAAAAAATCGTAACTTAGCGGCCAAGAGCACTTAATGGCATCTTAAAAACTCAAGCATATTTGCAAAACCGCTATTCACATTTAATGGCCAATGCTTCTACAGTATTCATTGCTATGAATATGCTATTACCACGGTTTGATACTGTGCTTTATGTACCACAAGTGCTGTTGGTTGTGAAGAAGAGTGTTTATGCATTTCTGCTCTTTTTTGTATGGTAGGGATGCTGGGGTTGTTGTTTTTTATTACAAAATAAGTTCACCTTTAAATTATCTCCATAATACTCCTTTTAGTTTTAATAGTAAGCACAGGCACTGCGATAAGGGGACTTAGGATTCAATTTTTGGCACTTCGTTTAGGTGGGATCTACTTGAAATAAATGTCTGCTGTCTAGGCAGCAAATGATTATTATTCATTAAGTTTGTATACCACCCTTCATCTGAAGATCACAGGGCAGGTCACAACATAAAAATACAAAATGAAAACACAAACTGCACACTAAAACAAAAACAAACCAATTCCTCCCTCCCCAAACGCACATCTTAAAAGCCATAGAATGTTAATCAGTCAAAGATTTGGTTGAAGAGAAACGTTTTCAGCCGGTGCCTAAAGATATGTAATGAAGGCATCAGGCGAGCCTCCTCAGAGAGAGTATTCCAGAAATGGGGAGCCACCACAGAATAGGCCCTGTGTTCTCATGTTGTTATTTAGTCGTGTCTGACTCTTTGTGACCCCATGGACCAGAGCATGCCAGGCACTCCTGTCTTCCACTGCCTCCCGCAGCTTGGTCAGACTCATGTTGGTAGCTTTGAGAACACTGTCCAACCATCTTGTCTTCTGTCATCCTGTTCACATGTTACCACTCTCCAGATCTCTTGTGGAGGAGGTTAGCGGAGTCTGTAACCTGAAGTATTTGTAACCTAAGGTACCACTGTATGTTAAATTGTTTAAAGGTAAAAAGGGACCCCTGACCATTAGGTCCAGTCGTGTCCAACTCTGGGGTTGCGGCGCTCATCTCGCTTTACTGGCCGAGGGAGCCAGCGTACAGCTTCCGGGTTATGTAGCCAGCATGACAAAGCCGTTTCTGGTGAACCAGAGCAGCGCACGGAAACACCATTTACCTTCCCGCCGGAGCAGTACCTATTTATCTACTTGCACTTTGACGTGCTTTCGAACTGCTAGGTGGGCAGGAGCAAGGACTGAGCAACAGGAGCTCACCCCATCGCTGGGATTCAAACCGCCGACCTTCTGATCAGCAAACCCTAGACTCTGAGGTTTAACCCACAGTGCCACCTCCCATATCACAGGATATTAGGCTGTTCTTCAATTTACCCATTTCCACACCGAGGCAAACCTGCTGTCTGCTTGCTTGCTTGTTTTCATCTCTCCATTACTGCTCTGCTGTTGGCCAGCAATTTGGGAACTACATTAATCATATTGATTTAAAACCACGCTCCTACTATCAAATGCTCCCAGAGTTTTAAAAAGACCTACAAAGCCACAGAGATAAATGGGGGAAGCTTTGCATATTCCCAGCATATTAATGGGAACACTCCCTGGATGTATGGCTGCTTGGACCAAGTCCATTGTGCATCTAAATGACTTATCTATTCAGCTATTCACATGATGATGATTGATCGATGGACTGCCTTTTATATTAGTCTTCCTGCAATTTACAAACACACTAAAAACAGCTAAAAATAGTGCAAAAACCAACTAAAGACAGGTTTTAAAATGATACAAAATTAACATGTAGCGTAGACCTTTTATTCTTTTTAATAAATTTATTCCTTTGGTTTTTCAGATTAAAATTTCACAGTCACATATCCAACATACAACATAGAAACAAGATTCCAAAGAATCTCCTGGACTTCCCTCCCCCCCCCCTTTGTGGATCCTATTGTGAATCATTTCCTCCTGCATCTTTTATAATAATCCAAATCTTTTACCTCTCCATTGTGTCCAAAATTCACCGTTAAATTACAAGTGTTGTTCCAATCCTAACAATATTAACGGTTTACAATGGTTTTTAAGATAGGTTATAAATTTCCCCCATTATTAAAATTTTGGTCTTCCTGATTTCTGATTCTTCCGGTCATTTTTGCCATTTCAGCATAATCCATAAATTTCATTTGCCATAAATTTCTTCTCTGGTAAGGACTTGATCTTCTTTCCATCTCTGGGCCAATAACATCTGCGCAGCCATAAATAGTCTGTTCTGCTCCCTTAGGATTTCGGTGCCTAGAATTCCTAACGTAGAACTTTTAATCCAGCCGGTAAAATCTTCTTGAACCAGATGTCAACTGTGTTCAGAAAGTGTGAATAATGGGTGCCCCTTGTATCTCAGTTGGGATACTGTTCCACAAAATGGGCAGCTACACTGACAGTCCTTCTGATATCTTTGGGATGTTAAGGAAAAGCTCTTCTGCAGAATGCAATGACTTACAGAGAATATAAGGGATGGAGGCTGTATCAGCAGCTCTTGTTTCTGTTAGTGTGTTTGGTGCCATCAGTACCCATGCTGCTTTATAGGGTTAACATGAACAAAGGAGATCAGAATATAATTCAGACATGAAGTAGGGTAGAGAAACAACTTCCTCCGGCTGGAGGGAGTTGAGCAAAGCAATGGGATAAGAAGATACGAATGTGAGCAAGCGATGGTGTTGACATTTCTCTGAAAGCAGAAATTACTGCTTGAGTGCTGATGGAAAGTGTAGTTGTATGTTTCCAGCCGTGCTTATTCCAACCATTCTCTTATGTTGAACCCAGCGACTGGAGATATTTTCAGTTGAAAATGACTAGCTAGGTGAACTGGCCCTTTGCCCTGTGGAACGTCCTATTTCAGTGCTAACAAAGCTTGTTTTCATCCTGAATAGAAACAGAAACCACTCAAGTACTTTGTGGGTCCCAAACATTGATTAGGTGTGGTTGTATCTGCTGGCTTCTGGGTGAAACTTGTTTTTCAGTAGTCACCTCTTTCCTGGTTGCTGCCATTTACTAACTTTTCCAGAGAGACAAAAGACAAATAACAAAATGTTCAGATGTTATACGGAGATAGCCGTGTTATGGTCATTGTCTGATTTGGTAGGAGTTGCAAGAAGCAGTAACTGAGGTGCTGCATAGTGGGGCCTGTTTGTCTTCACATGCTACTTTTTCTGGCAGAGAAATTACTCCACGAAAATGGGCTAAAGGAGAAATATGCCCAACTGATGTGTGTTAAGGTTAGGTAGGGACAGTGGGGAAATTTGGTGCAGTCCACATTTTAATGGACACTACCTAATTCACACTTCCCAAAACAATGCACAAAACCAAACACTGCTGTCCTTCAATATGTGCACCTCTCTGAATTTTGCGATGCAGTTCCCCAATAATGTGCACATTTAAAGGAAAGTATGCATGAAAATGTACACATAAGTAGGGGGGATGAATTGCATTTGGGAAAATTGCCACAGATTGTGAATATTAGGGGAAATTGCTTACAGAATGTGTTTATTAGGAGAAAAGTGCACTGAAATGCTGACAAATTTTCATGAGGAGATACATATATATATATATATATATATATAATCAAACACATATAGTGATGTGGAAATGTGGTGAACTGAACCCAATATTATAAAAATGAGAAACGGGGAGAAACCAGAACTGACAGCCCATTCTTAGTTACATTGAAAGCTTTTTTTTAAAAAAAAAATATTTTTATTGGTTTTTTCATGTATGCATCCTCTAACAATACTTCTCTAACAATTTTCCATATATGGATATATATACATTCAAAGCTTTTAAACTTGATTCACAATAAATTTCTTGCAGATTCTGCACTGAACAACTGAAAACAGACACTTTTCATCCTGGCCTTGTCAAGGTCACGATAAAGTCGGATATGGGGAGAGGGTAGGAGGCCTCCTAGCCTAAAATGGGTGTGTGGAGAACTATTATAGGAGGAAGCATGAGATAAAAAATAATAATAATAAATAAATAGAGCTAAATAAATTGCATATTCTACCCACCCAAGATTATAGACTCAGAGCTTTGTTTATGTACAACATCCGTTTTTACCTCCCTGCCCGTTAACGTAGGAAAGAGGCACGACATTATCAATATAAATGGCAAATACAGACTGACAGTGAGAGATTTCACTTTCTTGGGTTCCATGATCACTGCAGATGGTGACAGCAGTCACGAAATTAGAAGATGCCTGCTTCTTGGGAGTAAAGCAATGACAAACCTAGACAGCATCTTAAAAAGCAAAGACATCACCTTGCCGACAAAGGTCCGTATAGTTAAAGCTATGGTTTTCCCAGTAGTAATGTACGGAAGTGAGAGCTGGACCATAAAGAAGGCTGATCGCCGAAGAATTGATGCTTTTGAATTATGGTGCTGGAGGAGACTCTTGAGAGTCCCATGGACTGCAAGAAGATCAAACCTATCCATTCTCAAGGAAATCGGCCCTGAGTGCTCACTAGAAGGACAGATCCTGAAGTTGAGGCTCCAGTACTTTGGCCACCTCATGAAAAGAGAAGACTCCCTAGAAAAGACCCTGATGTTGGGAAAGATGGAGGGCACAAGGAGAAGGGGACGACAGAGGATGAGATGGTTGGACAGTGTTCTCGAAGCTACTAACATGAGTTTGGCCAAACTGCGGGAGGCAGTGAAGGATAGGCGTGCCTGGCGTGCTCTGGTCCATGGGGTCACGAAGAGTCGGACACGACTGAACGACTGAACAACAAGAACAAACAACAGACTGACAAATCCTCTGAATGAGAATTCCCCACCTCCACGTGTGGCTGTCTAAAGAATCCTGGTTTTCCACCAATTTAATTGTTCTTAGAACCAAGAGGGATGTAATACCATTTCAAAGCAGAGTTAGTTTCTTTATCTCCTTAGCTGTGTGGTACAGTGTACTACTGCTGACACCTGGTGGCATTCTTGCAAAAGAAGGCATAAATTTTAACTACCAGTAACACTTGTCTCTTTCAGTACTTATGGGTTTTGTTTGGTTTTAAATTCTTAGATGGGGGGGGGAGAGATCAAGTGGGTTTTTCAATATTCAAGTTTATTTTGAAAGTTCGTTTTTATCTTATTTTTAAAGAGAAGTGGAGGTCAACGAACAGCACTGTGGTGACAGAATGAATCAGCTTATCCCACTTGTTTTGGTTGCCCGTGAAGTAACGTTTTCTGTAATTGGTTATGTAAGCATCTCTGCACCAAGCATATGTTACAGATTATTGGAAAAGCCCTCGTAATGGGAACTCACAGCAATTATTATTATTATTATTATTATTATTATTATATTATTATTATTATTATTATTATTATCTTATCCTGACTTTCCTCCAAGCATCTGAAGGTAGTTTCAGTGTTCTCTTTGCTCCCCATTTTTATCAGGTTAGGCTGCGGGGCTGTAACCAGTCCATGGTCACCTAGAAAAATTCATGTGGGAACTGGATAATGGTTGAGAGATGCAGTATAATCACATTTTAGGGTAAGCTGTCAATGGCTACTAGTCATGATGGCTGTGTACTACCTCCATTACTGGAGTTGGTATACTTCTGAATATCAATTGGGCCATGCCAATCAGAAGGTCAGTGGTTGGAATCCCGCAACAGGGTGAGCTTCCGTTGCTCGGTCCCAGCTCCTGCCAACCTAGCAGTTCGAAAGCAAGGCAGTGCAATAGGTACCTCTGCGGTAGGAAGGTAAAACCATTTCTGTGCACTCTGGTTTCTGTAAAGGTGTCCAGTTGCACCAGAAGCGGTTAGTCCATGCTGGCCACATGACCCAGAAAGCTGTCTGGGGACAAATGCCAGCTCCATTGGCCTGAAAGCGAGATAAGCGCTGCAACCCCATAGTCACCTTTGACTGAACTTAACCATCCCAGAAGTCCTTTACCTTTTTTACCTAGAGCAGGTATTTGCCCACCAGTCGTTTCAATGGGATGCGGGTGGCGCTGTGGGTTAAACCTCAGAGCCTAGGGCTTGCAGATCAGAAGGTCAGCAGTTCGAATCCCTGCCACGGGGTGAGCTCCCGTTCCTTGGTCCCAGCTCCTGCCAACCTAGCAGTTCAAAAGCACGTCAAAGTGCAAGTAGATAAATAGGTATCGCTCCAGCAGGAAGGTAAACGGCATTTCTGTGCACTGCTCTGGTTCACCAGAAGCGGCTTTGTCATGCTGGCCACATGACCTGGAAGCGTACACCGGCTCCTTCGGCCAGTAATGCGAGATGAGCGCCACAACCCCAGAGTCAGACATTACTGGACCTAATGGTCAGGGGTCCCTTTAACCTTTACCTAGTTTCAATGGGGCCTAACTTGTAGCATGTATACTAGAGCTGCAGACCAAGTGGGAACTTTGATATTGATAACCATCTCCACAACTGCTGCAGTTACTATCCTGCAATTTATGTAAACTGGTCTGCATTTACCGCCATCAGATATTGGCTGGAAAAGGCTCTTGTTTTCATGCTGTGCTTCTGTCAGTTTATATGCTTTGGCTGCCAAGGACCGGCGACTGACTGCAGATGGGTGTTCCACAGAACCATCAAATAAAAACTTGACAAATTTGGAAATTCTGGGTATGGATGATAATGAAATGGGAGTCAGAGTCAGTGCGATAGTCACAGAAAAGACACCTTAACGGTGCGGAAACGAATTTCCGGGATGAAAATAGGATGTAAGGGGAACACAATGTAGCAGGACGATTGTGTAGGCTTAAGAGCTTCAAACAATGTTGTTCCTTTCCTGTGAAGCCTTCTAGGCAATTCACAGTTGTAAAGGTTCTAAAAATAGATGCCGTTAATGCCAGCACAAATTACACGTTACTTAATTTGGGCTAAAACTGGCAACGGTAGCTGAAGTCGGGAGGCTCATATTTGTGTGGGCTATTAATGGAACACTTAATAAATCAATTAGGGGGGGGCTGACTATGCAATGTTATGTTGCTGTAGCTTCAGCATCTGTCTGGTGGCATAAACTTGTTTGTGCAACTAGAGGTAGTTCTAGTTTAAAACAGTACTTAGTGAATAGGCTGCTTTCAGGAAAGGTTTAATATAAAATATGTGGAAAGGTGGCTTTCCTCCAAGGAATTCAAGATAGTGCGCAGGATTCTGCCTCTCCCCCATTTTATCCAAATAACCACCCTGTGAGGTAGGGTAGGGTCAACCGGTGAGTTTGATGGCTTCTGGGTGGCTTGAACCCTGGTCTCCCAGATTCTAGTCCGACACTCTACCATGCTGGCTTTCTCCTTCAGACTTCTGTGGGGAAGTGGTCGGGCCAATGAAAAAGTTCTGTGACCCATGCCTAGGAAGCACAGGACGAGTGGAAGTGTGGATGAGGCCAAATCGTCCCTTTACTCCTTCACCTCTGCACCAATAGGAACATTTCCAACCACACGCACAGCATACCAGGCAGAGGGCCTTCTCAGCAGTGGCACCCTCCCCGTGGAACGCCCTCCCATCAGTTCGCGGCATTTCCGTGCATGCGCAGTCCGCCCAACTTTGTGACGTCACGACACCCCTGTCCCCAGGGGGGTGCCTCCTTGCTGCCACCCCGGGCAGCCAAAAGGCTTCCTCCGCTGCTGGGAACAAGCATCCGTCAGTTTTTCTCTGGAGCGATGTTTGTTCCGATTTGGCAGTAAACAGCAGGTTTCTTGGCATGGGACAGGCAAAAGTTCCGCTTTTCAGCCTCAGTTCCGCTTCTGCAATGTGAGAACAACAACACTTACGTAGGTGACAGGGTAATTGTAAGGATTGAAACAAGATTATATATGTGACATGCTTTGAACACTTAACATAGACAAGCTATTATTATTATTATTATTATTATTACTTTTTCTGGGTGGACCCAGGAGTATGTATACCCCTTTAAAAATTGTGAATCTAATGGGAGAAGAAACTTTTATTATTATTATTATTATTATTATTATTATTATTAAAAAATAGTTTCTTCTCTGGCACAGTGAATTGTCAGTTCTGTTGCTACCCCTGATGGTGGCCTTTTGTCCATTTACTGTGTTTATTTTTCTCAATTTGAACTATAAAATGGTGATTTTCTTGAGTCAAAATGAGAGTACCCCTAAACTTTTTTTTTAGAAAAAGCACTGGTTGTTGTTATTATTATTATTAATTATTATTATTTATGCAGCAACATGGAGGGAAAACTTTCTGTTGAATGAGCACCGTGGCGATAATGTTCTCTTTTCCTCCTTTTGATATTTCCAGTGCCTGAATGCTTAAGCGTTTTTCTTGTCTTTCAGCAATGGGTTGACGGACTCAGATCAATCATCTGTAACTTTCGAGCTAACAATGTCTGCCCCATGACATGCCTCAAGAAACAGTAAGCCTTTTCTTCCTTCACCTCTTCAATTCTTGTTTTGTTTCTGGCTGCATATTTCTTAGCATGCATTTTCAAAAAATAAAATAAAATTCCTTTCCTTACTTGGTCCACCAAGAGATAAATATCTGGGCAGTCTGCAGGGGACATTCCCCACAAATTCAAACATCCATGAGAAATGTGGTGTTAATTTATTCTTCATATTTTTTTTCCACAAGTAAAAATGTTCCCAAAGTCAAATGCGGTCTCAGGAGTAAGAGAGTTCATTGGTGGACATAACAATCTGTTGAGAGATGCTGCTGTGGCTGTTGGCCCCATCTGAACTTTTCCTGGTTCAGGAAGGAGAATGTCTGCCCAATTATGTATGTTCTGGTTAACATTTTGATTTGTGGTGGGTCCATTCCCCCCCCCCCAAGCTTCTTCCAAGAATTTTCTGAAAGGGCAAGAATTGAACCAAAATAGAAAATTCTTTCCAGTAGCACCTTGGAGACCAACTGAGTTTGTTCTTGGTATGAGCTTTCGTGTGCATGCACACTTCTTCAGATACACTGAAACAGAAGTCACCAGATCCTTAAATATAAGAATTGAACCATTCAGGATGCTTCCCTACCAGCCTTCCATTGTACTCAGGATTCCCTGAAGTGAGTTCATCTCCTCCTCAATTTATAAGCCCCAAAGCCTAACCAATGGCAAGTTTACAGGTCAAAAGAACTCTAGAAAATCCAGTTGAGAGGGGCTTTGGGGTCCTACGGTCCCCAGATCTTTGAGACACTCATTTACACAAAATTCTGTAGTTTTTTCATCAAAAAAACCTTCAGCCTGTTGATGTGCTTTCAATGGATAGAGTTTTTTAAAAAATATTTATTTGTTGATTATAAGAACAACATATAATCAAATAAGGTTTTTTTAAATATAAAGGTTGAGGGAGCTTGCTGACATTGGCAAGCTAAAGCTTGGGCAGAACTGTTTATTGCCTCTCTGTACGCCCCAGTCCATGCTATATGGCTATAGCTGGGACCAGAGCGGTTGTCAGTCACATGGGCTTAAGGGGTTGGACTCATCATGGTCCTCCCTCATGGAACAGAGGAACATCACAATGAAATCCACCTTAAACAATTCGCATGTGTTTTCCCCAAGGGTATTTCTCAGATCTCACTCACATTATATACGTATCAGTAGAAGCACCGACAGAAATATGAGGTACTTCTCTGCTCCCCCCCCCACACACACTTTATTTTAGCATGTGGACCAATATGTTTTCTTCCCTGTTTTCCCTCAACTTCTAGTTGGATGAAACTGGCATTTCTGACAAACGCTAATGGCAAGATTCCAGTTAGAAGGTAAGCACATTGTGCGATGAGCCCAACAACAGTTGTGATTCCCCCCCACCCCAAAAAAGTGAGTTAAGAGTTCTTTTCAAATCATACAACTCAGCGGGGATACTGGATTCTGTAGCCTAAAATATACATTGGATTTGTAGCCCCAGAATGCCAATGGTTGCTGATATATTTTAAAGAAAATAATAAAAAATAAAAAATGTGAGGTATGGTTGAAACTACTAGATCATCTGTTGAAATAAGGTATATTCAAATGGGGATCACTGTGAAAAATCCTGATATGATTTCCATGCTCAAATATCAAGGCCCACAGACAAACCATAAAACATTGCATCAGAACTAGTGGTATGCTCCGAAGACTAGTTATCATAAAGGATTTGGACTGAACTTCTGCAGGGGAAACTTGAACGCCTCTTTCTCCTGTTACCTTTCGCACAGCCAACATTGAGAATTTGAGCTCTTCGAGGCACGGGACATCTCTTTTTAACTTGGAAAAGTTCCTAAAATGCTGTGCCTGGTTGGTCTGGGAGTCTTTGGGCTGTTTTGGATACGAAGGGAGTCTAAGTTGTGTTCTCTCTTTCTAAGCAATCTCAGGGGAGGAGGGGAAATTGGCTTCATTATTAGAAATGAATAATACAGACCTATGGAACTGTAAAAACAGCCACTCTTATTAATAAAGTGGATCTGCAGCATGTGTAAATGTGTGTGTTCAGCACCCAAGGGAGCCTCTGTAGGTGGAAGTGGTTATGCTGATGGGAATTCAGAATGCTGTTTAAATAACACATCTCTTGTTTTTCTCTAGCATTACCAGAACTTTTGCATCAGGTAAAACTGAAAAAGTGATCTTTCAAGCACTTAAGGAATTGGGTCTTCCCAGTGGAAAGGTATAAACATGTAATATTCAAGAATATTGGACTTTGTTTTCAGTCTGTGTCATGAGTCAAAACAAACGTTGCACGGCCACCTTTAAGCACCTTTGGCAAACTATCATAGGGTTGGCATATTTCAGAAAGTGAAAATCCGGACACGGAATTTGCTGAACTTTTTTTTTTTTTTTTTGCAATATCTCGAAAGACAAAAATAAGTTTCTGAGCTATTTTTAAGGCCTTTCTCCAAAATCATCACTTCGGACATGGGTTGCCATCCGTCCAGCAACATCTGGGAAGTTCCAGACATGTTGCCAACCCTACTAAATTGATTAGTTCTTTTGCAAAGCTGCTTCTTCTTTGGCGATCACTCGTAGCTGAATAAGATGGTCTTCCATGAACATGGTCTTAACAGTGAGTCCGTAAGTGACTATGGAGGCCAATTCTGGATCCACACGTCCTTCCACAGTGGGGACATAGGTTTCCGGGCAGGAGTTGATCACGGGGAGGGTTTGCCAGAGTGTCTTCCTCTTAGCTCCTTTCCTCCCTTTCGTCCTGAGTTCAAGTGTTGATGGATGTTGCACATATATGAATGTTAGCTTGTTAATAATATATCTCTTCTAAACTATGACATTGTTCTTGGAGGTGACCAATATGATGTGTTGTAATAACCCATTTATGAGCAGTAATAGCTCTGCATTTGATCATCTTTCTTCTTTGGCAATCACTCGTAGCCAAGTAAGATTGTCTTCCATGAACATGGTCTTAATGCTGTGTCCGTAAGTGACTGCGGAGGCCAATTCTGGATCCACACGTCCTTCTGCAGTGGGGACAGAGGTTTCCGGGTGGGAGTTGGTCACAGCGAGGGTTTGCCAAGTGTGCCTTCCTCTTAGCATGTTTCTCCCTTCCGTCCTGAGTTCAAATCCCATGACACCTTTGATAAAGGCTGGTCTCCAATTGGAGCACTCGCAAGCCAGTGTTTCCCAGTTGTCGGTGTTTATACTACATTTTTTTTAAGATTTGCCTGCAAAGGTTAACCTGTATGCTGTTTATAATTTGGACATTTTGAACAGCGTAGGTTATAAATACACACTAAACATTACACATACTGCTGTGAATGTATCCCAGTACTCTTGCATTTTTCTGTCAAATGATAATAGGCAAGACACTCAGTGCTTCCATTTGTATGAGCATTGTGTAAAACGGTTGTGGTCTTCCAAGTGTTTCCATTTGCCAAATAGCATTCTAACTGTGCTTTAAACTGGTGTCATTATTCAGGAAATCTCCTAAGTGTCCTGTGCTGTGTTAGTCTTAAACAGTAGTTAGATCTGGGTATTATTGAAAAGAATATATTGGGCAGCTGTTTTGATTCGATATTTTAATTTTTAGTTTGTTGAGTAAAATATTATGGAAGTGTTTGGGGGTTAGTAAAGTCATGTTTCTTCTTCCTTTTCAGAATGATGAAATAGAGCCTTCGGCTTTTACTTACGAGAAATTTTATGAACTGACTCAGAAGATATGTCCTCGAACTGATATAGAGGATCTTTTTAGGAAAATGTAAGTTGTAAGTTGATTGCAATATAAAACAAATTTAGTTTTCTGATTACTGAATCCAAGGATGATAATTATTACTGTGCCATGACTTTTTTGCCATATTAATATTAGCAGTCAGGTCTACATTCTTCTACAAAGATTTACCCTAAGTAAATGTTCAGGCTGTGTTTTTCAGGATCTTCTGCATTAAGAGAAGCACCTGGAAGGAACTGTTTTTGAATTGGCTTATACTAACCTATAATATTAACCTGCTATTTTTAAATTATTAACACAATATGTAAACTAACTAGGTTAAGAAAGTCTTAATGTCTGAAATTTCATACACTAAGATTTTAATGTGGAAGACTTACATGTTGGTTTGTTGATCCCTTTTATCTGTTAAATAATGAAATGGAGAAAAAGTTCCTGTTGTGTAGAAAACAGTTAATGTTGCCCATTGCAATAGTGACTGCTTTGAAAACACAAAGCTTACCAGTAGATCAGTGGTAGAATATTAGTTCGGTGTTGAGAATATTTTAAAAAAAATGTCAACATGTAAATCATATCTGCTGTAGCACCTTATATGAAAACTTACTTTTTCTAATAAATTTCTTTTCAGCAATGGAGACAAAACTGATTATTTAACGGTAGAACCAATTTAGTGAGCTTTCTAATGAAGTAAGCTTTTTCATACATTAACTACCATACAAGTCTGTCTGCAATGGCTTGCTTCTCATTGCATGCTCCATGCTACCTTCTGCTGTGGTTTTGATTCGCTGATCTTTCCATTTTGGCAATACCCAGGTGCAAAAATCAGCTCCATATTGATACATTCTCCTGCTTTCTTCATGTGGCTTTGCAAATTGCTTGTGTTGATTACTTGCCGTAGTGTGTAGCTGTGTTGTGTGTGTGTGTGTGTGTGTTATTGACTGCTTTGCCGTTATGTTCAATGTTAATTTTAACTAAAGTGATCTTTTACTTTTAGGAGTCAAATGTTTCTGGACCAATCCTTCTAAATATTGATGGGGAAGCAGAGGGGAGATTGAGAATTGGGCTTCTGCATGTAGTAATGGCAGTTCTTGGGGTCCATTTGCTGTTAAAAAAAATATAAAAATGTGCGATGCAGTGTTTTCCCCCAGTATGCTTTCTGATGAATCGTAAGAAGTATGGCACTGGCACTATGACTTTTCCAAAAGCAAATTGATGACGATGTAGTATTTAGTGTGTGTTAAATATCTGGATGAAAGTGTTCTTCGTGGAAGGTTCTTTTATTAATAAATGTGTTAAGATGAGTTCACATCATATTTATGTGGCTGAGTCAAAGTATAGCCTGCAATTCATTTGTCTTCAGCTAACTCTTAATAGTCAACTGTTCCATTTCTGTTTCATAGTGTCCTGCTTCAAGCATGATGAATTGTGGGCTTTTTATTATTAAAGAAAAAAAGGTTGAAGAGGGATCGTGTCAAAGATAATTTGCATCTCACTCTCCTTTAGGTCATCGCTGTGCTGTTATTGTTTGTTCTGGGGACTGGTTTGCCTACCATATTTCCATTTGCTCACTTTGGGGGCTACCCCTGCTCTCCTTACAGTTGCTGGAGCTCCTGTCACATCCTCTCTCCCTCATTATGGAAAGATTGCCATTGCTCAGCCACTTTTGTTTGTTCTAGGATTGTGCCATTTTAAGATGAAGTCAAGCATCTCTTCTTTCTGCCGCTCCTCCATCCCCAGTGCTCTTTCCCCCTAAGTAAAAGGAGAGAGGATTCAGGAGTGCTGTTGATATGAAAAGCATGAGTGGTTTCGGCAGTGAGAGGAAAATCAGAAAACAGGGGGGAATGGAAGGAGTGAAGAATCCTTTCACCATAACCCATAGCTGTCAACTTTCCTTTTTTGCGGGAAATTCCCTTATTCCAGCGCTGTTTCCCATTGCAAAAAAGGGGAAAGTTGATAGCTATGGCCGTTTCCCAATGCAGGAAAAAAAGGAAGGTTGACAGCTCTGCCATAACCCTCATCTATGAAGTTTCAAGTGCTTTTGTCTAGTATAAATTAAATGGAAAGAAGGGTTTAAGGGCATTCCCTTCTTTAAAGTTTTTAGGCGTGGTTGCTTAACTTTTGTATATTGCACAATATCTTATCGATCAATTAATTTATTTCAGCCAATAGACCGAAAAAGAAGAAGCACACAATGCACAGGAATCTCAGAACGAAACAGATTCAAAAGGGCACCAGAAAAACAATCTTATGCAATTATAATAATCTCATTAGTCCTTGGAGATGTTCTTTCTAGTTTCAATTGTTTTCATGTTCTCACTGCTGCTGATAGAGATTTAGCCACCACCTTTGGTGCTTTTATCTTCTTTTGGATATTTAACATAATTCCTGGTAGTTTGGTCAGTAAAGGACCAGTCATACACTGTTGAATCCCAGCATAGAAATTATAAAACAAATGGACATGTTCTACAGATTCTGCCTCCTGATTTTTACAGTTTTCGGGAAAGAAGGCTGTCAATATACCTGCCCCAAAGCAAATTAAATCAGGCCAGAAGAAAAGCTTAATTGGCAACATACATATTGCTGAAGTAGGAATGGGTCGTAAAAGTTACCCAGAAACAGACTGTACATGAACAAGCAAGAAATTCTTGAAATGAAATGCCCCATGGGGCTCAGGTATTATCAGATGTGCTTTGGTTGCATTCAGACCATCATATCTTAACTTATATTATTAAAGCTGAGAGATACACAAGTGTTTTACCTATGCAAGCAGTCATTCTCCCTTTGCAGTGAGCCACAGTTAAACCATGAAGTTTCAAATTAGCCATCGTTTCTGGTGTTGCCTGAACTGAGAAACTATGGTTGCCAGCTTTAGAAAAAGACAGAAGCAACTTCAGACTATAGTTGTAGGAAACAATGACCAACGGGGGAATAGACCATTGATCAGATAGAGCAGGACTGGTGCGATGAAGTTTAAAATTAGATAGCATGGAGATAATGTAAAAAATGTGAGAAAAATATTAAACGGGAAGGATGCAATGATTTGTTGTTTACAAGTACTCAGGGTTTTCTTGCTTCTTCCCCTTCTGCTTCTATTTTCCTTCATTACCTATCTGTGAACTGATACTGGGAGTTCATGTGTAATGTAGTGAAGACAGGGGACAGTTGTTGCAATAACTGAAACTTCCCCTCTTTGTTACTCAAATGTTTTGAGTATTTTATTGGAACTGAAGATGGTGACCTTTCCACTGTCCATAAGCTGTATGAATTTGTTGCTGGCATGTGAAGTTCCATGCATGCTGACATTCTGTTTTTATGTGAAGCTCAGCAACGGACCAGCCTGCGTACTGCTGCTTTCATATTTCATCATCTTTAACTTAGATATCCAATAATTCAGTGTAACTTTCAGTGCGACTGCTCGTAGCAGAGATTAAGAGGTGATGCGTTCCCTGTTGCATGTCTTGATTTGGCAGTGTCTGTTAAAAAAATTAATATTAACTTAGGCAGTAGACACAATGAATGTTTTCACTATGAAGAACAGAACCTCAAAATACTTAAGAAATTACAGCAAATGTCTCTTGGTTTCTCTTATATTAGACTGTCTACTCTGCAACTTATGGTGCTCTGTATTCAGTCTTTGAAACTCTCATAAATGAAGTTCACAGCTGGGCACTTACTTTGTTTGAAGGATTTCTATAGTTATATATCTATTTTGCTTGCATACGCTTAGAAGTCTCCCAGCTGAAATGTGCTTGGCTTTTGGGTTTTTTTCTTCAGTGGGAGAATCAGGCCCACAATGTGCTGATCTAATCCACAATGACAAAATACAACCCTTACATTCTATGGACCCTTGTTAGTAGTTAATTTGAACCCATCTTCTCTATTTTTTAAAAAAAACTGTAGCTGTTTTTTTGCTAATTTATTTTATTTTGTAGATCATTTTGGGCCATATTTAGAAGGTGGTAGTAGTAGTAATTATTATTATTATTATTATTATTATTATTATTATTATTATTATTTTGTTCCATAAATCAGATCCTCTTATTTGAGGGTCCACATTGCGTGCTGGCCCAAGGCGCTCTACCCCATCCGGGGTAGGGGTAGGGAATGAGCCCAAGCTGAATAACAACAACAACAACAATTTATTATTTATACCCCGCACATCTGGCTGAGTTTCCCCAGCCACTCTGGGCAGCTTCCAACAGAATGTTAAAATACAATAATCAATAAACATTAAAAGCTTCCCTAAACAGGGCTGCATGGTGGCCCCACAATCACGCCACGGCCTGTTGGCTAATCGGGGGGGCAGTGGTATGGTTGGGGGGCCTTTAAAAGGTGGCATCACGTTGCTGGGGCCTTACCTGGTTTTGTGCCGCCGAACACCCATCCACCTTAGTAGTTGAGGTGTCTGCTTTGGCCTTGCTCTGGACTTCGGTTGGTCGCCTGTTTTGGAACGGGGCTGGGTAGGAATTTTTTTCCACTTGGCAGATTGGAACCGGCCATTTGGTTTTCGCCTGCCTCTTAGCAATCATCACAACTTTGTAAGGTTTGGCGGTTAGGCATTGGCTTACTGTGCTGTGGTGGAGGGGAGGTGCGGCCACCACCTGCCCCTCCAGAAACAAGGGTGTTCTGTTAAAGGAATCCGTGGGTCTGGATCTCGTCCAAAGTCCGCTTGAGGGGCTGGGGTCATGCCAGAACCCAACAGGTGAGCTTCAGTTGGCTGTCATCGACGGAGCTCCCTCTTTTGGTTTACCCTTCCAGACTCCCTGCAAGGCGAGCATGAGTCAGATATAGTTTGCCACTGCCCAAGCCAATGCCACTCACAGTTCTTTAATCAATAAAGCTATGGCCTAAATTTTGCCCATTAACCTTAAACTAAATTCCGTGTCAAGGTGTCTTTATTTATTGGGGGGTGCGACGGGGCCTTGATGCGCAAACCAGCTAAAATTATTTTCCACTGTTCCCCAGCCCTTTCTTTCCCCCCATAAAATTTTATTAACACTTTTCATAATACAATAATATAAAAGAAACTAATCTAAATAAAAACAAAAACAGAGAAAGAGAAAACATAGAGTCCTCTCTTAAAGGTGGCTCTTAATCCTTGTTATCCACAGATAGTGATGGATCTTCCCAGCTCTCACGGGAGCTTTCCTTTCTGCTCCCAGTCTCCCATCCTTAAATGTCTTCTCTTATGTGCCACCTCTCATTCAAGTTTATGCAGTTTATATTTTGTTAAATTTCATAAATTTCACATATACACACCAAAACATACCGGTAATCATTTTTTCTTGGGTTTTGTCGACTTCTCCTGTTTTCCATTGTGTTTTTAATTTCTTCCCCTCGCTGCAACCTGTCTTCTCTTTCTCAAATCATAACCACCATAAAATCATCTCTAATTCCTTCTGTTGCTCATAATTCACATCCTGCTCGCAAATTCATCATGCTATAATAATGCTTTTTTTTCCATTTTGTCTCAACCCATCCTTAGCAAGCATAGTTACTGCAAGACACAGCATCTTACATTGCAATGTGCTTGATAAAATGGGCTTTTGTAATTTAAGTCACCGATATATTAATGAGGTGGTCCCTCTTTCTGTGAGATATCTTCACCACTACTTCTAAAAAGAAAGTAAAATTGATGACAGCAGTTCTTCCCATCTTTGATATTTATAATTTTAGCCAGTAACCTGAGCCCTACTCTTGTTTTCTTTGGGGCAAGATTGGTAACTAGCTCCATGCTTTGGGAAGCTCTGTCCTCGTATTATAAGAGGAGCATAGCTCTTCGGATCATAGCCCATGATACTGTTAATATAATGAGATCAACTGACGTCATCTTTCTACTTGGTAACAATTTCCTTCTTCCATGTCTATGTTTACTCCCAATAACTTCAGCTTTGTTTGTGTTTATAAACTGATATATGGCCAGATGAACCTAAAAGGCTGATTAAATTATCTATTGAGTGTGTGAAATTCCTTAAATGAAATGCAGTATGGTTTTAAGGTTCTTTATGTTTAGGCTTCCTGTTTGGATATACAGTTGAAACTCGAAAAATTAGAATATCGTGGAAAGGTTCGTTTCTTTCAGTAATTCAACTTAAAAGGTGAAACTAATATACGAGATAGACTCATGACATGCAAAGCGAGATATGTCAAGCCTTTATTTGTTATAATTGTGATGATTATGGCGTACAGCTGATGAGAACCCCAAATTAACAATTTCAACTTTGGGGTTTTCATCAGCTGTACAGCATAAGCATCACAGTTGTAACAAATAAAGGCTTGACATATCTCGCTTTGCACGTCATGAGTCTATCTCATATATTAAACTCCAGTAGCTAATGAAAACAATTGCTTACATAAATGGACTTTTCCACGATATTCTAATTTTTCGAGTTTCACCTGTAAGCAGTAGTGGTTTTGTACATGGAAGTTTAAAATAGATAGCAGTGAACTAGTTCCATCCGTTGTTTAAAACAGATTTCAGGAAAGGGGAGAGGAAATTATTAAGGAACCCTGAAATGCGACAATTAATTATTTGCAATGCACACTGCATGTGTTTATTGTGTATGAACAACATTAATACACATTATACAATTATACTGAGAATATTTAATAATTTAGATATATATATATATAACCTAAACATTGAAACATGCATTGAATAACTGTGTTCTGGTTTTAAAACTAATTATCTGTCCCCCTTCCCATGCTCTTATTAATAAGAGGTCTGTAGGAGTAAAGCTGTACTCTAGTTATCCCTCTAAATCCTGTTTTTTTTCTCTCTAATCTTAGCATCAACGAGATCCTCGGCTGAATGAAATTTTATTTCCGTTCTATGATCCCAAACGAGCAATGCAGATAATTGAGACATACGAGCCAGATGATGATTTAAAAGGCAAGGGTAAGAAGCAGTGTGATCATTTCTATAAAATGTACTGTTTCCTGCAAGATCCATCTTAACCTTTGTGTGAACATCATCCTATCTTGTTCCTCCTTGAAATAAGCCTCCATTGAGGTGACTCAGTTATTTTCATTTTACACATGGGGGATTCAGTCAAAAAACAACAACACCTTTGCCAAGTCTCTAGTACTCTCCAATGAACCTCATTTACCCACATTCAGAAGATGTTGCAAGCCCTGCGTGGTGCTTTGAAACCCCAACCACCTGTCATATTGGATCTGCCAAGCTAGATTGTGATATGGATCTGTCCTGAAGAGCCTATATATAAGGTTGGCTTCAGTGATCCGGATTCCGGTCTTGCAATTTCATACCTCGTGGTTTATTGGGACTTGCAAAGGCCCCGAAAAACACTGTCTGCTGGGTCAGCGCATAGGCCTGTCTAGTCCAGAAGGGAACAGGTTTGTGCAGCCAAGGCAACAGGATTTAATTCCTGCTCATTAGCTGAGCGGGGATTAAAACCCTGGTCAGAAGTACACATGGAAGCAGCTCACACCTGTGAACTACTTCAATGAGGTTTTTACAAGGGCTTTAAGACAGCTCCTGTGCTCCTATCTGAGCTTCTCGAGGCTCAAGCTAGAATGTGGAGGTAAGTCGTAAAGCAATAACAACATTATTATTATTATTATTATTACTACTACTATTATTATTACTATTATTATTATTATTACCACACCCATCTGGCTGGGTTTCCCCAGCCACTCTGGGCATCTCCCAATAGAATATTAAAAACACAATAAAACATCAGACATTAAAAACTTCCCTAAATAGGGCTGCCTTCAGATGCCTTCTACAAGTCAGATCATTGTTTATTTCCTTGACATCTGATGAGAGAGTGTTCCACAGGGTGGGCGCCACTACCAAGAAGGCCCTCTGCCTGGTTCCCTGTAGCTTCACTTTTTGCAGGGAGGCAACTGCCAGAAGGCCCCCTGAGCTGGACTTCAGTGTCCGGGCTGAACAATGGGGGTGGAGACGCTCCTTCAGGTATACTGGGCCGAGACCGTTTAGGGCTTTAAAGGTCAGCACCAACACTTTGAATTGTGCTCAAAAGCATACCGGGAGCCAATGTAGGTCTTTCAGGACCGGTGTTATATGGTCTCGGCTGCCGCTCCCAGTCACCAGTCTAGCTGCCACATTCTGGATTAGTTGTTGTTTCCAGGTCACCTTCAAAGGTAGCCCCACGTAGAGCGCATTGCAGTAGTCCAAGCGGGAGATAACCAGAGCATGCACCACTCTGGCAAGACAGTCTGCGGGCAGGTAGGGTCTCAGCCAGCGTACCAGATGGAGCTGGTGGAACACTGCCCCGGATACAGAATTGACCTTTTACATGTCTGCCCCCATATCCCACTTTTAAATACCCCATCTTGGAAGAGGCTTTGAAACTCTCCCTTGACTGCCCCCACGCCCCCTGATTTTAATCTGCAGCGTTTCTCATGTGTGTTTTAAATCTCAGCATGAATGCACAGAATCCATAATGTTACGTTTTCATGCGTTCAGGTCTCATGTCAAGTGATGGGTTTTGCCGATACTTGATGTCCGACGAGAATGCCCCTGTCTTCCTGGACCGTTTAGAACTATACCAAGAAATGGAACAACCCTTGGCTCACTACTTCATTAGCTCCTCCCACAACACGTATCTCACCGGGAGACAGTTTGGTGGGAAGTCATCTGTGGAGATGTATAGACAAGTCCTCTTAGCCGGATGCAGGTTGGACATTCACGTTGGTGGTTTAAATGAATATTTTATTTTATTTTTGTATATAATTTTTGTTAAGTTTTCTGTTTTACAGTTTAAGGTACTCATTTTACATCCTTAAGATGTAAAACCCTTCTTTTCTTTCCACGGTTCCTTTTAAATATCATGAATCCCTGCGTATTTTACAAAAACTATACCGTTCAGTATTCCATTATTGCATCCATCCAAACCTATTTACACTGTTTCATTTATCTCAATGCTGCCAGCATTGAATATTTTAGAGAGATGCTATACTATAAAAAAACAAGTTAAATGCATCTGATTTGCTACTACATGTGACTCAGTATATTACATGTATGACTCACAAATACAACAAACTGATTTAAATATTGAAAGGAATATTTCACTCTTCAGACAACTTGTGGAAATTTGCAGTCATGCCTTTAAATAAATGACACAACGAGCAAAGTAGGGTTTGGATTTGCCATCTGACTGCATTTGCTTTTGACTGCAGCAAAGGAAAATGTTAATTATATCAGAGAAACCTGCATTTGAGAGTTATTTTCTTATACTGCATCTAAATTAATCTGCATTCACATTTATTTATATAATTTTTATTTGAATTCATTGCAGAGAGGCTGATTTAATTTCGATTTGATAGGAGAATTTAGATCCCACCCTTATCCACATGCATGAAGGCACTCCACAAGCAGGAGGGGAGAGGGGCCATTGTACCAAAGTCACGCCACCTGTGAGGGGTGGCAACACACAACCAGACTCCAGCATGCAGGTGCTCCTCGCAACCATAGCAGTGAGCCAGTGTGGTGTAGTGGTTAAGAGTGGTAGACTTGTAATCTGGGGAACCAGGTTCGCGTCTCCGCTCCTCCACATGCAGCTGCTGGGTGACCTTGGGCTAGTCACACTTCTCTGAAGTCTCTCAGCCCCACTCACCTCACAGAGTGTTTGTTGTGGGGGAGGAAGGGAAAGGAGAATGTTAGCCGCTTTGAGACTCCTTCGGGTAGTGATAAAGTAGGATATCAAATCTATGATTCTATAGGAATGCTTTGATGGTGTTTCCTGCTTGGCAGGGGGTTGGACTGGATGGCCCTTGTGGTCTCTTCCAACTCTATGATTCTATCATTCTATGAACTCTTCTCCTTCTTCTTCTTCTTCAATGGTCAGTTCAAATCAAGGTTAAAAAAAGATCAAGATACTTAATCCTGTTCCCTCGTATCGCTTAAGCACATATAGAATGCATTTCAAAGTAGCCACTGTTGTTGCTATGGCATATACAGTGGACGCTCTGGTTGCGAATGTGATCCGTGTGGGAGGCGTGTTCACAACCCGCAGCACCGCGTCTGCACACGCGCATGATGCAATTTGGCGCTTCTGCGCATGCGCAAAGCGCGATTTAGCACTTCTGCGCGTGCTTGAGCGCCGAAACCCGGAAGTAACCCATTCCAGTACTTCCAGGTTTGGCACATCCGTCACCCGAAAACACATAACCCGCACCAATTGAAACCCAAGGTATGACTTTAGCTTGAAAGGAATTCCGTCGCTTTTAAATATTTGACTTAACTGCTTTAGCAACGGAAAGGGGATTCAGTACTTATTTCTCATTGGTTTGCAGATGTGTCGAACTCGATTGCTGGGATGGCAAAGGTGAAGACCAGGAACCGATAATAACTCACGGAAAGGCAATGTGTACAGACATTCTTTTCAAGGTAAATATCACCTGTAATGAATTTTAAAACGCCAAACCATGGGTCAGTTAGTACAATAATTTTCTTGGTTTGCCAGGAATTCAGTTGCAAGTTGTGTGAACTCCTTCTTTTGTGTAATGTTGCAGTTCTTCCCAAGTATGGAAAGAGCATGTGAACAGCTCTCACACACCCCGCCCCCCCGGTTATACTATCGCTTGCTTATGATCGACCACTAAAATGCTTCTGTGCAGCAGCATTCATTTGAATCCTTCCATGCTTCACGGAAAACAATTTGTTCTGGCTCTGTTGGGCTTTATAATTCTCCTTTCTTAACATTGCAAAGGGAATGGGTATGATTTATGTTGAGCAAGGTCCTGCAACTAGCAATAGATTGCATAGAGTGGTCTGCATGAATTAAAGCATTAGTGAAGTTGCGTCATTTATTGACACAGTAAACTTCCTTCAGCAACAGGGAGAACTTTGAGAAACTTGCTCTTCAGTTTAATCCAGTGTTTCCCAAACTTGGGTCTCCAGCTGTTTTTTGGACTACCATTCCCATCATCCCTAACCACTAGTCTTGCTAGCTAGGGATGAGTTGTACTCCAAAAACAGCTGGAGACCCAAGTTTGGGAAATTTTATTGAACAAGTCAATACTGAAAAGATCAATGTGAAGCTATTTTAGCATCTGTTTGGGGTTTTCTTAAAACACAGCATCTTTCCAATTTCTTTATTATGTTTCTGATTGTAATCGAATTGGTTTTCTCACATGTAACCGTTTTGCTCATATAAAGGATGTGATTCAAGCCATTAAGGAAACAGCATTTGTAACATCTGATTATCCTGTCATCCTGTCCTTTGAAAATCACTGCAGGTACGTATTTTATGAAGGATTATTCCTCTTGCATATTTCCGTGATGAGCTGAGAGATAAATTGTGGCAAAGTTTAAAGTAGGGCAACTGTTGTACACGACAGCTTTTTAAGGTAATTGGCTTAAGTTTAATTCAAGGTCACATTGAGTACAGCACTTGCTTTAATTACAGATAGAAGTCACATTTGCCTTTTTTGGGTTTTAAACTGCGACACAATAGCTTCAATACACTTGGAAGCCACTTTCATATAATTGTTTTAAATCAATTTTCCAATCGTATTTGGTTTTGTGCTAATCTTTTATTCATGGTTAATGTATTTTGCACTAATAACTTTCAGTTGTGGAATAAGCAGACGGAAAAAGAGAGGGGGGGGGGAAATAGTCTCCATTCTCTGTTGTATTTTGATTCATAACAGTGCTTCGTGTTTATATATATATATATATATATATGTTAAAAAAAACCCACTATATTGTTTCCCAGCAAATATCAACAATACAAAATGTCAAAATACTGTGAAGATCTGTTTGGAGACCTTCTATTAAAGCAGCCACTTGAAACTCATCCAGTAGGTACCTTCCAACTGTTTTCTTTACATCTTCTTGTAAAAATCAATGAAAACTTTCGCCACCAAAACTTTCGTTATGTACAGTGGTACCTCTGGTTGTGCACGGGATCCATTCTGGAGCTCCAGTCGGATCCTGAGGTGTGTGAATCTGGAGGTGCTGCTTCTGCACATGCACGCATAGAACACTTTTGTGCATGCGTGTGCAGCGAAACCGAGAAAAATACTTCTGGGTTTGCCACGCACGTATCCTGAAGGATATGTGCGATGAACCTCCACTTCAGACTCTCCCCTCGTTCCTAAGTGTATTTTTAATCAGGTGTTCTGGGTCAAATTACAATGCACCCCACCTGTCCCTCTGAGGTCCGTCTGTTATTTCAATCCCCTTTTATCTATAATCTGGGGATCCCTTAGTAACGGGAGTTTTCCTGTCCAGCGGCCGTGGCCGGTTATATCCTCTGCTCAGGGCTTCAGGGGTTAACCTCTCCTTTGCCTACAGTTCGGGATCTCTCCTTATTAGATCCCCTCACTATATCAGTTAGCTAAGCCCTCTTAGCAACTCTGTGGCAATACCAGGGTTTCCGCCCGCTATCCCCTCCTGAGGGAACTCCAAGACACAAACTATCACCCTCAGTTTAGTTTTGTCCTTTCCCTGAGTTCACTTCCTCAAGAGCCTATATAACTCGCTGGACCAAATGAACGACGATATTTTCTTAGCTCAACAATAAGAGGTCTTTATTTCTTACAGAACATAACGGTTTCAGTAATGGTTAAGAAGCTTAGTTTCATAACAGTGTAAACTCTTTCTTTCAGCATCATATACACATCTTCAACGATCCTAACCTAACCTGACCTAAACCTAACCTGGCCCCACACCCTCCTTCTTCCAGTCACCACTCTCCCCACACTAACGGCTGCTCCCTCCTTTTAAAGAGCGGAAGGTCCCGCCTCCCAAGGGGTATCTGCCACTCAAACTGGGGTGCCCATTAACTCCTAAAACACCGTGGGTTTCTGAACATCCCTTAACTTAGATCTGATTCATTACAATATGTAACCAGAGGTGAGCGTAAGTAGAGGTACCACTGTATATCCATAGATCTCAGAGTTTGAAGGGTGTCCATAATGAAGTGCCCTGAAAATATCTATTGCTCCTGTTGACTTTTCTGCCTTAATATATTAAGATATTTGTAAGAGCCTAGCCATCCCTCCACAAGAATATAGGAAACCTTATTTATGACCGTTCCCTTTTAGGAAGCACCTTAAGGCATACATCTCTTTTCCCAAGGCTTTTTTCCCCAATTAAAGCTGCAATCCTATAGCTACTTACCTAAGAGTAAGTTCAATTGATCTCAAAGGGACTTGCTTCTCAGTAGACACATACAGGATTGTACTGTAACCGAGTTATTCAATTCACTGCGTCTCTTTCTCTTTGTCTTAATTTGTCCCGTAGCATCTTCTTTCCCTCCTGTGTGCGTTCATTTAGATTTTAAGGCTGCGGGCAGGTTCTGTAACCGTTTTTGACAACACAAATTGTAAACGTTTGTGTGCGTTTCCTAATTATGCCTCTTTTCTTGGTTGCAGCTCGAACCAGGAAGACCGCTGCCTTCCCCAAATGATCTCAAAAGAAAAATTCTGATTAAAAACAAAAGGTTGAAAACTGAAGTGGAAAAAAGTAAGTAAAGTGCTATTGAAGTGCGAGCCTCACAAGAACACCAGCATTGTAGTCTTCTGTCTAAATTGTCTCAGAGTTACCTTTAGTATTTCCTCAACCCGAAACAGACTTTCTATTTTACCGTTTTGTTGTTTTTCATGAAGCACTGCAGTAACAGTCTCTTCAGAAAGCAGGGTTCCTCCAGCTGTTTTTGGTCTACAACTCCTGTCATCTCTAGCTAGCCGGACCAGTGGTCAGGGATAATGGGATTTGTAGTCCAAAAACAAGTTTGGGAAAACCCTGTTCTAAAGCATTGCTGAATCATAGTACTCTTTTACCTTTCAGTGTACCTTATGCTTTTACAAAATATCTTCTTTTTTGAATAAAGGATAGCTCTTTAGTTATTAGTCTCAATGCGGTGGTGAATTTCATTTTGCTCTCCATACTTCTTGGCCCTGGTATCTCAGTTTTCTAGTGTCTTTGAGGTTTGTCAGGGAACATTCATTTGAGATAACTTCGACCTTTTGTCAGCAGATGGAGGTGATCCCAATCTGGTCCCTTCCTGCATGAACCAACTTTCTTATAAATTGTCACAGTGACTGAGTGATTGTTACATCTAGCAGAATGACTACAGCCATCTGAATGGCTCCTTGCGAGTAAGCTGCACTGAACACAGTGGGACTTACTATCAAGTAAACAAGCATAGATACTCAAAACCCACTAAGATCATGGACAATTTTCATGGGCTTTAACTTTTAACCATTCCTTTGATGGTAGAATATGTGTTGTTTGAATTAAAAGATGTGGATAAATGACTTCTTAAAATGACCCACCCCATTTGTGGATAGAGAAACTGAAAGGGTAACAACCACAGCAACTGTGTTAGCAGCTTGGCCATTATTTGGCATCATCTACAATACCAGAAAACTGGTGTCGTTCTGGGGCATTGTGTATGGGGAATGGCAGCCACCACCCCAAGAAAGCTGGAGAAAATTCTGAAAAGTTGCCTTCTCTTTCAGTGGGTGTGAGATAAGGGAGGTGTGTGTGTTTCCAAACTGTAAATTCGGGAAAATGACTTCTGAATAATTTTGGCTCAGTTCTACTTTGAATGTGTTTTGTTTTTGCTGCTTCCAGTTAAGTACAATATTCAGAATATGAAAAATATGAAAAAGACTTTAATATAAGGGCCACTCTATTACTCTAGAACCAAGTGAGATCCGTGCTGTTGCGGTAGCACTAGAAGGTACAGATCACATGGCTGGCCCCTTAACATCATGGTTACTTTCACACCGACCTTGATCAACTCTGGGGATCAGCATCTGTATACATAGTAGCCGACTCCTAGGGGCCGAGGTCCCTTCGGCCCCCCTAAAATATTTGAGGTGGCGGGTTTCCCCAAAATTGATGGGCATTGCCATTCAAATGCTGTGTGTGCGCCATGTCATGTGATCGATTATGTGGGGCGGGGCTTATCTCCCCCCCATTATGTTATTCAAGTTGGCACCCTTGCCTGAAGACTAGTAAGTCATCAGATCACAATTTATATACACCTGATCTTGTACCATTTTGCATTCTGTGTGGAAGTGACTCCCATATTGTGGCTGCCAGTGTGCAAATTAAGGTTGAGACACTGAAGAGTTGAGTTGGGATGCACTTTCAGTGAGCGCAGGCTAGACTGGGCTCGTTCTGACAATGATCCACCCAACCTTTCGAGTGTATGCAGCCATTCCCAGCCAGCCCTTAACAGCCGGATGATTTTATAAGACAGCATAACGTACAATATCTTACAATATATTTTTTATTTACGAAATATATTTTGCCTTTGTGTGTGTATGTTTGTGTGTGCCTGTTTGTTTTAAATAGAACAGCTTGAAACTTTGAAAAGTATGATGGAAGCTGGTGAAACAGCTGCTCCTGTTAGCATCTTGGAAGATGACAATGAAGAAGAGATAGAAAGTGGTAAGGTGGCTCTCAAAATCACTCTCCTTTCAGCTCCTCTAACTGATTTTTACGATAGCTTGGCTGATAAACCATTTGAGAGGTATAGCCTTAGATGACAGCTTTAATCTTCTACCGCCCACTAATGCATCTTTCTTGATGGTAAAATTCCCTTACCGCCCACCAGTGCTTGGTGGAAGGGAGAATTCAGCTGTAGAACACCCTACCGCCCACCAAGAATCATCAAATGCCCACTAGTGGGCAGTAGGGACCAGGTTGACAACCCCTGTTTAAGCAAACATTCACTTCCAGCATAAATGTCCTTAGTTTTATATTTGAGCTCTGGATTCCAAAGATATGTGCAAGAAGTCCAGGGAGTTCATAAAAACATCACTCATGGACTGATCCTGTGGTGGACTGATCCTGAGGTGGTCAACAGGCCTGGATGAACAGAGCAAATAATGGGGAATTGTCAACTCAGTAGGGGAAGAGTTACCAGGCATAGGGTACCTTTATCTATGTAGATGTGAAGCTATAGTTTAACTACAGCGGTACCTTGGTTCTCAAACGGAATCCGTTCCGTTCAACTTCCGAAATGTTCGAAAACCAAGGCACGGCTTCCGATTGACTGCAAGAGCTTCCTGCACTCAGGTGGAAGCCATGTCGGACATCCGGCTTCCGAAAAATGTTTGAAAACCAGAACACTTATGTCCGGTTTTTCGGCGTTCAGGAGCTGATTTGTTCGTCAACGAAGCCGTTCGAGAACCAAGGTTCCACTGTATTGCAGAGCTGTAGTTCCTGATGTGTAACTTCCTTTTAGAAAACTAGTGAAGCTTCTTAGATGCTTTCATGTTGCTTTTTTTTAAAGCCTCTGCTTTACTCCTTGGCTCTTTCGGCATTTTAGTCATTGTCTTTCGGTGTTTTCTGCTTGCGTTTTTATGTAGCTGACCAGGAAGAAGAAGCCCATCCAGAATACAAATTTGGAAGTGAGCTGTCCGCAGACGACTTGAGCCAAAAAGAATCAGTGGCGAACAACGTGAAAAAGGTGGGATAGCTTTTCTCGCATACGTTTTAATTGGAGAACTTCTCATTTGTTGACATGTCCAGGAGAATGGGCTCATGGTGCTTATTAATAATAATTGTAGGTAGAAAGAACATATGATTTTGTTCAAAGTCACAAAGAAAGAGCCTGAATGAAAGACTAGAAACTTCTTTTATTTGCCTGTATGGTTCCTGCTGAATGCTTCGAATGGTAAATCGTTGCTAATATGAACAAGAACAACCTGTAGGTCTGAAGAGTAACAGGAAGTGCACATCTGAAGGGTCCAGTGTGAAATTATACCAGTAGATCGCAAGAACAGACAGAAAGGGGAGACATTACTCTGATTGTTCCTACTTGGTATTCTTCTGCCCCAAGTACCAAATGGCTCCTTTTAAAAAAGCGCAGTGCACCAGGACAGCAGACACATCAAACCCTGCATGTCCAAGGGAAAGATTCAAATTTCAGCTATTTTGCTGCTGTTGTTATTCTAGCGCTTTTCTTCTTACCCTGCCTAGCTTCTAACATCGATCCAGGCAGCTGCACCAGTAGAAGCCCTCTTGATGTGCCAAAACCTTTAAAAAAATAAATAAATTAGTTTTTCAGATTTTAGAAATTTACAAACAATAATCCAACAACCAACATAAAAAGAGAATTCCAAAGAACCCCCTTTTGTGGGTCCTTATATTAACCTTTTCCTCCTGCATCTTTTCTATTAATCCAAATCTTTTAAATCTCCATTATACTCAAAATTCAACATTGAACTACAAGTGTTATTCCAATCCAACTAATCATTTTAATTGTTTACAATGGTTTTTAAGATAAATTATATATTTTCCCCATTTCTTATTAAAGTTTTGGTCTTCCTGGTTTGTGATTCTTCCAGTCATTTCTGCCAATTCAGCATAGTCCATCAACTTAATCTGCCATTCTTCTCTGGTCAGGACTTTATCTTCTTTCCATCTCTGGGCCATTAACATCAGTGCAGCCATGGTTGCATACAGAAATACACTTTTCTGATCCGTTTGAATTTTGGCCCCTAGAATTCCTAAAACCAAAGTTTCAGGTTTTTTTTTAAAGAAGTTATTTTAAACATTTTTTTCAGTTCATTATATATCATCTCGCAGAATTCTTTTACTACCTTACATTACCACCACATATGATAGAAGGTGCCTTCTTTTTCCTTAAATTTCCAGCATGTATTGACCTTGTTTTGTACATTTTAGCTAGTTTACTAGGAGTTAAATACCAATGATACATCATTTTCATACAATTTTCTTTCAACTTATAACATGATGTGAACTTCAAATCCCTGTTCCATAGCTTCTCCCATGCTGTAAATTGTATATTATATCCAAAATCCCTCGCTCAATGTATCATAACTGATTTAACCTGTTCATCTTTTGTATGCCATTCTAATACTAATTTATACATTTTTGAAATCAATTTAGTCTTGTTTATTAACAGCTCTTTTTCAAATTTAGAGGTTTCATTAAGAAAATCTTTCTTTTTGTGCCTCTTAAATATATCATTTGGTTGATGGTATTGTAACCAATCAGTTAATAATTCCTCTTATGTCCTCAAACTTCTTTAATTTTAGTTGATATTCTACTTCTATTAACAGTTCTTTGTATGTTGCCCAGTCATTTCTCTTATTCATTTTTTGTAAGATATCGCTTCCAGTGGGGAAAGTCACCATGGTGTTTTTTGTTCTAACAATTTTTTATATTTTCCCCATACTTCATAAACCAATTTTCTTACTACATGATTTAGGAAAGCTCTATGTACTTTAACCTTCTCATACCACAAATAGGCATGCCAACCATACCTGTTGTCATGACCTTCTAAAAAAAATGTCAGTATTTTTTAATATCTTGTCTCTTAGCCAGCATAAACAGGATGCTTCATAATATAATATTAAATCTGTCAGGGAGAATCCACCTCTGTCTTTAGAATCTATCAACAATTTATATTTTATTCTTGGATTTCCCCCCTGCCAGATAAATCTAATAATATCTTTTTTGCCACTCTCTGAAGTGTCCTGCATTGCTGATCAAGGGTATTTATTGGAATAAAAACATTTATAACTTTTTAAAGTCTCTGGAATAGAATTTGCGAATCGAGAATTGATAATACCCTATGTGCTTTATCTTTGCTTCCTCTGGGTGTCCACGTTGCATCCAACTCCTCATAGACTAGGGTGATGGTAGTTACTTAATGAACCATGTGGCACAAAATTACTTCCACTTAATAGGTTGTCCTTGATTGTGATCTGGGTTTGCTTCTTTGCTCCTCCAGTAATCAACTATACAATGGATTTTTGTCATTGTTTTGGATCTTAGTCATTGTTTTTCAGTATTAGGGGCAGAATTGCAGGTCTGATGCATTTATCCAGAATGTGCTTCAAACAGCTGTAGAATCTGTTTGGTCAGATAAGAGGTTTTTTGGGGGTTTTTTTGCCACTTTAAAAATGCAGCTTCAGTTCACTTTTGGTTCTTCCAACAGTTTCAGTTATCTGAATCCCCGCCCAACGCCCACCTTGGTACAGAGGATCTTTCCTTCCCTACATTGAGAACATTTTAAAATTAAAGAGCAGCTATGACTTACACATGGATCCAACAGAAACAATTTATTTAATTTGTTCTTAACAGTGCGTGCTAACATTTCTGTCCCAATTTTCTCCCCCACGCGGAGATGCTTGACAGAGCTAACGAAATGTAATAAACAACAAAAGTCAAATAAATAAATAAATAAATAAATAAATAAATAAATAAATAAAATGGCAATGATCAAGTCTTTACAATAACCAAGTAAATACCAAGCAAACCTCCAGACTAAAAGCAGCATTAAAAAAAAAACAACCCTGCATGACAACGTAATCATTGGAAAGCAACCGAATCAAAGGCTTGATGAGAAAGAAAAGTATTTGGCCATAAGCAGAATTTAAATAAAGAAGGAGATGGCAGAAACTCTTGGGACAGGGAGTTCCACATAAGGGGGGGGCTGCTGTAGAAAATGCCCCATCCCACCATAAGACAACGAGGACAGCTGACATAGTTGATGGTGCTGAAAGCAACTGAGAAGTCTAGCAGAGCTAACAGCATATACCCCTTTTTCCAGCTCCCAGCATACAGTTAGGACTCCCCAAATCTGGTTTGAAGTCAGTCTGAAATGGTTCAATGTAATCACTTTCATCCTGGAGTTTTTGGAGCTGGGTCGCCGCCGTATTGAAGAAATATGCCCGGCCCTTTCTCTTGCTTCCTGCTTTCTCTGCCTTTGAGATATGAGTGTCATACTGCAACTTCTTTGGATAATATATGTATTTTTTCCTTAGGCTGTGGACGATTCTGAACAAGAAAACAATAAAAAGGTGATCCTTGGGATATTTTATAGCTTTCCAACTTTTTTGTTTCTCTGCATCTAACAAAGCTGCTTTGTAGAGTGCATTCTTAACTTCCTGCATTATTTAACTATTCTCTTTATTTAGCTATTCCTCAGGAATAGTTTCTGATTTTTATGGTGGCTCTTTCCTTGTAGTGCATAGCAAATTCAGTTCTCTGGTAGGATAGTTGAATGCTGATTGCCTGCATGTCTCCTCTATCTTAGCTTAATGCAGATGTTTACATAGCTCATTGGAGAGTGATAAACCACTCTTGCTTCTTTCTCATCTCTTCATATCCTCCTCTACTTTGGCTTTCTCTTCCTTTTTATTTTGGGGGGAGTTGTGGGGGGGTTGCATGTTAAACTTTCTTCTGGAAATGCTTCGCTTGAACCTCTTTTCCCCATTCCTCTTCTCCCCATTTCCCTACTATCAAGGTTCTTCTGATTCCTAGGCCTACAGAGTATTCAGCTTGCCCCCATCTTTTAGGGGTTTTCTGCTGTTTATGTAGCAGAGTTTGGTCTTGCAAAACTTTGAGGTCCTAAAGCGGCCTGCTATTATGCCATAACTATCAGTTTAGTTCAGTAAGAAAAGCCGTGGCGCAGCTTTTGCTCCTGTGCACCCCTGATTTTATTTCAAACGGGGATGCATACGTTTGCTGTCTGGTTTTCAGACAGCAGAAATATTGGATTCGAAAGCTTTCTTTGCATATTTTGCTTACTTGGAAGAATGTGGGCTTCTGAACAGACTTCAATGGACTTATATCTGTTCTGTCTATTACCTCGCAGAAACAGCAACACACATTTTGTAGTCCTTTCCCTAACATCGGGTACAAATTCTCCGTGCAGTTCATTTAATGGTTCTTGGCTACTGAGAAGATCTTCAGTGGCAAACTGCAATCTGCTATGAAAATTACTCCAGTTTATTGCAAGATGACGGTGTAATGGACATTATTTGGGATGGACTGGATATCGGTGTGGGTGGGATGGATGAAAAAGCTCTTGCTGCTTGTTCTCACCTTAAAAACAGCCTGTATCTCAGGAGCTTATGAGATGAAAATAGCTGCTGAATCTAAGTAGTCACTTGTAATTGGTATTGTTTGGTAACAGGCAGCTTATGTAACAGTTCTGTGGCAACTGAGGTCGGTGGGGAGGGGAGCGTCCTCCACGATTTCTGCAGTTCCCAGATTGCAGAATGGACCAGTCTCTACTCAGACTCAACTTGTTGATGGAGGCTTCAGTTTTCAACTGTTAATCAATAGTCGGTGAAATTGGGTTTTTTTATTTTAAAAAAACCATTTATGAATCGCAGAAATAATACTTATAAATATTGATTTGTGAGTGGCTTGCAAGAAATGAAACACAGAATTCCAAAGTTACTGCTTCCACATGCAGAAGGCCTCTTCCACTCAGATGGCTGTTCTGCACCTCACCCTATAGCATTGCATGAGAAAAGTTAAAACTAAACCGCAGGGTTTTATTCTGCTTGTGCAAGCTCTTGAACAAGTAAGAAAACAAACTCCTCTGTAAAAAACCTATCTGTTAGAGGTAGGCCGGTGCTGGAGGCTGTCTTCCTTCTGTCCGTGGTTCCTTAGATCCAACTAATGCATGCATGAGGCTTGAAGGTTGTGTATTGTTGTGAAACAGAGCTACTGGGCGTTTTCTTGGTGAGAACTTTCTCAGATATGTAGGCAATCCCCTTTCCTCTCTACTTTTACTCCCTTGACCCCCATCAGGAATTTTTTTACAGAAATGTAAAAAAAGAAAGAAAGGTGACCCCATTCTTTCATGGTTGGAGGAGAAAGAATCCCATGTTTTTTTCATGCCATCATACAGAAGGTCACACCTTCCATGCAGTGCTTAATTGTAAGTGGCCTTCCTAACTCTTCCAACCGGCCCATATAAGACGAGCACCAACAGTTGGGCCTGGTGAGCACTTAATGTCCCCAACCCCTATAGTTATAATTTGTGGGTTGCCATCGGATTTTATTTTGATCTTAAGATGATTTTCAGCTGTATTTTAATTGATTGTTTGACCTTATGTTTTTAACGTATTATATATTTTGATGTTAGCTGCCCTGAGCCTGGTCCTGGCCAGTGAGGGTGGGGTATAAATTATTATTATTATTATTATTATTATTATTATTATTATTATTATTATTATTATACTTAGTGCTGCAATGGAACTCTTGAGAGAGTTTTTCTTTATTATTGCCTGTAGTTCTTGTTCTGATCAAGAAGTTTCACCATCTGTCTTAGACGGAATGGCAGGCCAATCCCCTCCCACCCCCTTAGCAGCCCCCAAGGATGTGGAGGAACAAAAAAATAGAATCAGAATCGTAGAGCTGGAAGGGAATCATCTAGTTCAGCCCCCTGCAATGCAGGAGTATGCAGCTGTCCCACGTGGGGATCAAACCTGCAACCTTGGCATTATCAGCGCCATGCTCTAACCAGCTGAGCTACCCAGCGATCGGAGTTCCCCAGCTGCATTGGTTTTGCTGGCAAACGCAGCTTTAAATAGTGCCGACCCTTCCCAGCTTTAAGGGCGGCACAATGCCAGGATACAGCTCCATCCCTTACGCCCTCCACATTTAAGCAGTTAAGAAATGGAGTCCATACGCAGCCATAAAAACCACAAGCGCCCTTTGTTGACATCAGGGGAGGAGAATGAGGGTGTCTGCAAATGTCGAGGTGGCCATTTTGACACATGCAAAGTGTGGCATCGTCTTTGTAGGTGGGTATTAAATGCAGTGAAGAGCCCCACACAGAACAGAGATTGTCGTCATCACTCGTATGACCGTTATTCCATGTCAAGAGTTTGAGATGGGATGTTGTGCAGGAGTTGCATGGCCTTGGTGCCATAAGAGCTGGTTAAATATAATCCACCCAAAGTGGATGTCCCACCAACCTGGATCTTAAGAAAATACACACACATACTCTGACTGTAGCCTGATCCTGCTTCCAGTCTCTCCTGTCCTTAAGTTCTGTGAGGTTTTTCCTTCATTGGGGTATTATTCCTTTCTGTCCTATTAGAGATCAGTTAGCCTTACGTATATAAGATTTCAAAAGACTGCTCTGTATTCTCATCCCCTGTTACCCTTCCCCCCACTTTATTCCCTTTTCCCATTTGTTTATCTTTCTTCACTTCCTTCTTCCAAGAGCTACCTAAAATTTAGATGGTAAGCATTGCGTGTTGAGGTCCCCAAGCCACCCCCCCAAAAAAATTCACACTTCAGACATAATTTTTGTTTGGGTTTTGGCAATAATTTGGTCACGACTTTATTAAAATACAAATTATGGGAATGGTTGTGTAGGCATTGGTTCAGACTAGCTGTCTTTTGGTCAGCGACGGGAGAATGCCACCTGGGGAGAGTTAAGGAGGCTGGGGGCAGAGCCTACCTCTCCCCAGAGGTCCCAGAGGCTCTTGCGTGGCCCTGTCCCCCTACCGGGGGTTCGGACAAAAGCATGTTGAGCTCCTGGATTCCTTTAACGGAATTCCCTGCACACCATCATCATTCTGGGGGGGGGGGGAAACCACCCTTCCAGTAACCAACACAATAACCAATGCCTAACCGCCAACCTTACAAATTGCGACTAGTTGCTACTGCAGTAGGCGGAAACCAAATGGCAACAGCCAATCAGCCAAATGGACAAAATTCCTACTGGGCCCCTGCCCCAAAAGCAGACGACCCCATGACAGGCAGTTGCAAGGTCAATGCAGAGGCCTAAAATAAAGGGGGGGAGGGGGCTGATCCGAAGCATGCAGCCAAGAGAAGTTACAGGTGGGTAGCCGTGTTTGTCTGCCATAGTCAAAACAAAATAGAAAATTCTTTCCAGTAGCACCTTAGAGACCAACTGAGTTTGTTCTTGGTATGAGCTTTCGTGTGCATGCACAGTTCTTCAGATACACTGAAACAGAAGTCACCAGATCCTTAAATGTAGTGAGGGAGTGGGGAGGGGTATTACTCAGAAGGGTGGTGGGAATGGGTGATCAGCTGATAGGTGTGAAAACCTGTTGCTGTCTTAATACAAAGAAATTTCAGAAATAGACTGGAAAGAGAAGTGGCTGAATTGCAACTAATCACCAAACTTAAAACCATGGAGAAACCTGGTCTGAACAAAGACATTGGATTCTTATCTCATTACACATAACAAAGCTATCTTTAGCCATCTCACCCCTTGCCTTTCCCTGCAAGACTAATTGCAGCCATTAAGAGTCGTCAACAGGTTTTCCACACCTATCAGCTGATCACCCATCCCCACCACCCTTCTGAGTAATACCCCTCCCCACTCCCTCACTATATATAAGGGCCTGGTGACTTCTGTTTCAGTGTATCTGAAGAAGTGTGCATGCACACGAAAGCTCATACCAAGAACAAACTCAGTTGGTCTCTAAGGTGCTACTGGAAAGAATTTTCTATTTTGTTTTAGCCAAGAGAAGGATCACCCTGTGTGCAAAGCAATATAAAGGACGCTGGGCTGTCCATCACAACATTGCAACATTTAATTCTCCCCAGCAACACCCCAGGGTCCTATAAGAGCTGTGGCTGGCTAACAAACCCCCGCCCCAGCTACCAGGGAGGTGGCATGCGAGCCCCTCTGCAATGCATGCTCTCCCAGGGGAGAACCCGATCTATGGAGCCAAGAAAGGAACACTGATGGTGTAACGTGAAAATTAGTAACATTGGTCATACAATGTCGCATAATCACAGGAGAATTTTGGGTTTGGTTGGGTTTTTTTTACACTTGACTTTCTTGCCTGTGACTTTCTTCACTGTATTTGAGCATTATGCCCATGCGCTGATGCTAGAGAAGGACTCTTCTATGCTGTTTTCCATTTGCGCTCGCTTTTAGAAGTTCTATCCAAATCCTGTCTGAACTTTCCCCCCCGCATGGACAAAGAAAGAAATGCCGTTTGTTCTAAATGTGCTTCCAGGGTGTCATAACCGCAGAAGATGAGCAAGCATGGATGGCGTCTTACAAATATGTAGGTGCCACAACGAATATACACCCATACTTATCAACGTTGATCAACTACGCTCAGCCGGTTAAGTTTCAAGGTTTCCATGTAGCAGAAGGTAACTATTTATTTCTTAAAATACATATATAAAATACATTTGCCCTACTCCTTACTGTGCCTCTCAGGTTCCTTTCTCTTACTTAACAGAACCCCCATGTATGGCTCTTAAGATCACATTTTCCTTTCCTTTCATTTCTTCCTTTGTCCACATGGAGGCACCAGATTACGAGACGTATGATAACCTACACAGCCCTACGAATTAAAATGCTTGTATATTGCAGATATATTGATGTACCTTTTTCTGCTTGTCCCTGTCCATTAAAATATGGCTGGCATAAGTGCCTGGGTTTTGCTTGTAATACCTACTATTTCGAGATTCCCTGCCTTTTTTTTTTTGCTTTGAACTTGTCATTTGCTTAGAAAAGAAGTCTTGATTAGAGAATGGCTGATAATCATGATCCAGATACAGCGGTACCCCGGGTTACGTACGCGATCTGTTCCAGGTCGCAGTACGTAACGCGGGCATGCATATCACGAACGCACAAAAAAACCCGGAAGAAGCGCTATTTGAGCGCTTCTGCGCATGCGCGAAGAGTGCAGAACGCTTCTGCGCATCCAGGGGCTGTGCGCGCTCCGGAAACACTTCCGGGTTGCGGGAGTCTGCAACTCGAACGTCCGCAACACGGGGTGTACTAGTAACGTGCCATTCTGTTTCTTTAGATAGTAAGTAAAATTTATTACAGCCATTGGCCCATATCAAGAACAAATCAGACAAGCGAACAAAACATAGAATTTAAAACAACTTGACGTAAGACAATTAAAAAAAAAAACACGAGGCAGCAACACTGCAGTTTAAACAATATCAAATCTAGCAACGCCATCAAGAACAACATTTTACCTCAATTTAGTTAATAAATATACAGCATAGGGATTCAGCTAAAACTTAATTTAAGAGTTGATTAATAACTTAATTTCTTCTTAATGATACTTAGTATTAGTTAAAGTATCGAAACTATGCAGTGACCCATTTCTCTTTTTCTGGGATAGGACATTTATCAAAAATCTAGCGACTGTAAGAGATCTACTCGGTTCCTCATCATTCAATAAATGAATTAATTTAGCCTCCTGGGTTCTGTCAGCCTGTCCTATCAGAAGTGGGGACAGAAATCTAGACCGGGCTGCTGAATAAGCTGGGCAGGAAAAAAGTATATGCTGTATTGTTTCTACGGAACCACTATTACAGTCACAGTTCTTTAGATATAGATGTTTATGACAAAGAGCGTCTTGTAATAAAGAAGACCTTGCAGAGTCAAAGGTCCAAAAGAAAAACTTTTACTAAAAGGCAAAAGGCTTGTTACAAAAACTTCAGGAAAAAAACTTCAGACATATGAGGTACAAACAAAAGTAAGAGAGAGGTAGAGAGCAGCTCGCTGAGTGGAGGAATTTATCTCTCCTGGCTCAGCGTAACCTTGAAATACTGTAGTCAAAACAATATTTGCATCAGAAATGAACCTTCTAGAATCTTCCAGCACTTTCCAGTTTCAGCCCTCAAAGACTTTAACCATGACAGTTTATACCCTGCCTTTTCCTTTATCCAAATGCTCTTCGGGTAGTGAAAAGCGGGATATCAAATCCAAACTCCTCCTTCTTCTTCTTCTTCTTCTTGTTCACTATTAAAATTCTAGTGGGCATTGATAGTGTACTAATCCTACCACTCTCAGAACCTTACAGAAGGTTTTTTTCTGTTTTCTTTTTAGAACGCAACATTCACTACAACATGTCCTCTTTTAATGAGTCTGTCGGGCTGGGTTATTTGAAAACACACGCAATTGAATTTGTGAAGTATCCTTCTTGCACTGAGAGAGCTATAATGGGAATGTTTTGTCATTACCTCTGTGGAGGCTACTTTGTGACTAAGCAATGCACAGTCCTTTAATACAGCAAGATAGTTGTCTGTGGGAAATGCCTTGTATGTTAGTACATTAAAAAACAAACAAACCCAAAACAAAGATGTGAGCAAATGATCGTTAAGTCTATACGTTGCTTGGTTATTCCATTTTCCTTAACAAACCAACACAGCTATAATAAACGGCAAATGAGTCGGATTTACCCGAAGGGAGGAAGAGTGGATTCTAGCAATTACATGCCTCAAATTTTCTGGAACGCTGGATGCCAGATGGTCTCGCTCAACTATCAGACCCCAGGTAGGCAGACGGGGCCACTGAATCTAAATTTCAAAAAGGAAGGAAGGAAGGAAGAAAAAACAGCTTGGGCAGTAACTCTCCAGCAGATGTTGTAGTCTTTGCTCCTGGCATTATTGGGGGATTCAGTCGCATGGATAAATATGAGAATGTGTGTCAAATCAGGCAGGCAGTAAGATCAAGAGCAATCAATCAAACAACGAAAAAGTAAGCAAGTCTCTACATGTCCTTCTATATTGCAGGATTAATCTGTGTGGTGGTCGGGGCTCAAAGCTGTTACCTATATAGTACGTTCACAGAGGTAGCATCTTGGACAAGGTGCCTCTCTAAAACAGTCTGTATGCATCACTACTTGATGAAAATATTGAAAGAGGGGATGATGCCAGGAGGAGAAGCTGAAAAGCACAGTTCTGTTTGTGTGCGCTTTTGTTTATATGAAGTCCAGAATGCTGCAGCTGGTGAAACTTCATCTTTTGGCAGCAGTAGTTGAAATAATCCATGATGGTTGTGACAGACAAGCAGTTACGGAGGTCAAGTGTGTCCATTCAGAGCAGAATTCAAACTAGCATGTGGGTATTTTCTCGGAGAGTTCTTTGCACCCTAAGTGGTATGGTGTTGTATACTTCCTCCATGTGGAGGCCACTGAAAAATGCTTCCACGTAGGTTTGTTCCATCCAGGGTGTGTTGTTGGCTTCTGATTATCCCAGGAGGCAATGGAAGATTGTGTCTTTTGGGGCTGAAGTCAAACTGTTAGAGAGTTACAGCACCTGTATAGAGTAATATGGGAAAGACATGTTTTGTTGCAGGTGGGGCAGCCTAAAGTGTCTGGTTGTGCCGCCGCCGATGCACCATGGTGTTTCTTCTATCTACATTCCTCTCGGCATTCATTCCTCCTCTGATCACTGCTGTGGATACACGACCTGACTGACTGTCTCCAGGCAATGCGGTCTGCAGCAAGGGATTCCTACACAGTGGGGTGGATGTTATCCACCTTCAAGTCCCGTTTGCAGATGTTGTTGTAATGCAGAGTTGGTCTGCCAATGGGCCTGGTGCCTGAAGCCAGCTCGCCATAGAGCACACCTTTGGAGATACTTCCATCTTCCATTCTGTGGACATGGCCAAGCCAGGAGATGTGTACACATGCCACATTTGAAATATGTTTACCATCTCTCTTTAAAAATAAAAAAAATATTTATTTGGTTTTTCAAATTAAAATTTTACAGAGATATATCAAACATAAATAATAAAAACAAGATTCCAAGGAATCTCCTGGACTTCCATCCTCTCCTTCGTGGGTCCTATTATTAATCATTTCCTCCTCCATCTTTTATAATAAACCAAATCTTTCACACCTTCATTGTATCCAGAATTCGCCCTTAAACTACAAGTGATATTCCAATCCTATTAACGATTTTAACTGTTTACAATGGTCTTGGTTACAATTTTATTTATACCCCGCCCTCCCCAGCCAGGACCGGGCTCAGGGGAGCTAACACCAAATATATGATACATTAAAACACAATCAAACAATTGATTAAAATACAGCTTAAAATTAAAATCAGGATGAAATTAAATGGCAGCCCGTGAATCACAACCATAGGGGTAGGGAACATCAAGTGTTTGCCAGGGCCAGCTATCCATGCTGGTCCCATATGAGCCGAATAAAAAGAGTCAAGGAGGTAACTTACATACAGGGTCCCATAGAAGGGGGTCCCATAAAAAAGAGGGGGTCAAACTGGGCCCGAACCAAAGGCCAGGTGGAACAGCTCAATCTTGCAGGCCCTGTGGAAGGATATCAATCCCACAGAGCCCTGGTCTCTTGTGACAGAGTGTTCCACCAGGCCGGGGCCAGGGCCAGATTTTGGTCTTCCTGGTTTCTGATTCTTCCGGTCATTTTAGCCATGTCAGCATAGTCCATCAACTTCATCTGCCATTCTTCTCTGGTGGGAACTTTGCATAGTCGCATACATAAACAGTCTTTTCTGCTCCATTGGGATTTCGGCACCCGGAATAAGCTTACCATCTCAATGGTCCTGTGTAGTGGCTTCCAAGGTTATCTGTGGAGAGCTATCAGTTTCTACTGCTGCATGATGGAGGGGGCATCTAGGCCACGACTGTAGAGATACATAGCTTCTGAGTGGCTACAAGTGCCCAGCACAGGACTCTGGCATAATCAACGCTGGGTGTTGCTACCCACTACACAGAGAAGCATCTAAATGGAGGTTGGAGGAGGAGAGGAGAAGGACTACCACTCAGGCAGACTTTGCATCTAAACATAGCAGAATCAAATGAAACGCCCTGCTCTAAAAAAGAAGAATCCAAGAAATTGAAGATGCTCCATCGTTTGCACTTCATTGCTCCCATGTCAGCTTTCATGGTGGTGTAGCAGTTAAGAGTGGTAGTCTTGTAATCTGGTGAACCGGGTTCGCGTCTTCGCTCCTCCACATGCAGCTGCTGGGTGGCCTTGGGCTAGTCACACTTCTTTGAAGTCTCTCAGCCTTACTCACCTCACATAGTGTTTGTTTTGGGGGAGGAAGGGAAAGGAGATTGTTAGCCGCTTTGAGGCTCCTTAGGGTAGTGATAAAGCGGGATATCAAATCCAAACTCCTCTTCTTCGTGACATGATGCAATTTGGAAAACTATGCTATAAATGTATTTTACGTTGCAAAAGCATTGTAAGCCGTATTAAGTGTTCTTGTATTTCAGAATTTTGTATTTTCACTGAACACATAAGGCATTTTAGTTTAACTGGCTATCAAGGACAGTTAGATTAAGAAGGCTTTTTAAGCTCGGTATTGTTCGGGAACAAGGTGCTAAACTATTTTTGTCTCTTGACAGATTTAGCAATGCAGTTGAATCAGGGGAAATTTGAATATAATGGGTCGTGCGGGTGAGTAACGATTTAAACTATTAGCATTATGTGGAGCTATGCTACTTTTAATTATGTGCTACAAATGAAAAACAGGATGTAGAGATGAGGTTCTCTGTTCTTTTTTTGTGAAAGGGAGCTGAAAGATTTGGCCCTTTTCAGACTTGGGAGAAAGAGGCTAAGGAACCATGGAATAATGCTCTATAAATAACAGGAGGAGGATCAGAACAGTACAGAAGGGAGATTTAGGCTGCAATCTTACACAGTACATACCTTCCTACTTGGGAGTAAGTCTCACACGGAACTGAGTGGGGCTTCTCAGTAGACATGTATAAGATTACACTGTTACTTGTGCTAAAGATTATCCTCAATGATGAAAGAGCAATTCATTGTCCAGCAAATTTAGGCTGGAATTTTTAAATATAACTGAAGTAGAATCCTTAGGGTACTTGTCCTAGAGCCACCACAAAATCAAAATATCTAATAAAGATTTAAAACAGACTGGAACAGGTTTGTATTTCTCTGTTTTTCTTTAATACTATAGATTATATTCCTGGAATGCATTGAGATACAACCATTAAAAAAAAAAACTTTAAAAAGAATAAATAGGAGCTATAACAGAAAACAAACCAACAGAACCATGTAAATATATGAATGTTTCAGAGCTAGGATAGTAACAGCCACATTTATGAGTTTATTCATTCAACTCATTTCTGTTGAATTGCTTAAGATCAATAGAATGTTGCACTGCAATGATCTAAAAAAAACTGTGTGCATTAAAGTTATATAAATATAACCTTTCTGCATTTATTAATTGATATTTTATTGGAAAAAAAATATAAAGCAGTAAAGTGATACAAAAAGAAGGAAAAAGAACAAAACACAGAACTGTGTAAAGGGGGGGAACATTATATGAATATATATAAAAAAATACCCTAACCCATACATTCTTTTATAAATTTGATATTATTATCCTAATACTAATAGAAATATTAATAGTCTACTACATTTTGTATAAATTTATTCCAAATATTGTTGTATTAATCCAAGCAGAGTCTATGTCTGTAAGCAGTCTGTCCGTAGGTTGCAAGTGTTACCATATTACCATTCCACTCATTAAAGGAGATCGTATCTTTGCTTCCCCAGTTCATAAATATCAGCCTCTTGGCTACGATTAGAGCACGTAAAATCCATTTTTTTTTTGTTCTCCAGTTGTTAATTTCCATATAGCAGGTATTTTGTTCAGAGGAATATTCTCTGCTGATAACTTCAGTTTATATAGGCATAACCTGATCACCACAGCCCAGTTAAGAGATATAAAGTCAATTACAGGATCCTACACATTGGATTGCCTTATGAGCTACTTCTCAAAAAAAAAAAAAAAAAAAAAAAATCAGGAAATGACTTAGCTCATTTCAGAGGCGATCTAAATTCAAACCGCCATACTCACAATACCACTGGTGTCTGCGATGCATTGCATAGAAGGTGGGGGAAATCGGCATCCCCAATAACAGCCGGGGAGGGGACACAAATACTCCTAGCTACATTGAGCTAAGAGGGTATCTGAGCCAGAGAAGAATTTGAAAGCTCATCGTGTTAACCTCCTTTTGCAGACAAGCATTTTGAGCTCCCGGTTTTTAGAACCACTGATTGCAGGCCTTATCATCTGTATGCTAAGGTGGGACTGAACAGGCTACAGAGGACTTGCCAATGTTTGCAATAAATATATATATATATTTTCCCTTTTAGTCTCTACTCTGTGTACATATGAATATGTCCCGACTCCTAATTCTGTCAAAAAAGAACAGATTGCAGACGAGTTACTAATAGTTCACTTCTCTTTTGCTTATGCATGCATGCACACTCACTCATTTAATGATCAAAACCTATTGTAGACATGATCAGTTGATGTTGAATTATCTTGCCTTTGGAGTTGTTTGAGTGGCGGGGGGGGGGGGGGGGTTTGCATGTCAGGAGAGAGAGAGAGAGAAGGTTGACATGAATCCTAAGAAAAGGACTGTGAGTACTAGTATCTTCCTTTCTTAAAAAAGTATATTTACAGGTGAAACTCGAAAAATTAGAATATTGTGGAAAAGTCCATTTATGTAAGTAATTGTTTTCATTAGCTACTGGAGTTTAATATATGACAGGCACGTCCAACAGGTAGATCGTGATATACTGGTAGATCACTGGTTGTCTGTGGTAGATCACTGGGTCTCCCCATAGAAGCTCAACAACTTTGGCTCCCTTAAAAAAGCTCATTTTTGCCCTGCATCCCCAAATTGGGGCTTTCCTTCTCCCTAAAAAAAAGCTCAACAGCAACTTTGATCTGAATGCCTAAAAAACTGGCCCTTCTCCTCCCCAAAAAAGCTCAACAACTTTGACCTGAACCCCCCAAAAGAGGGTAGATCACTGTCAGTTTTTAACTCTGTAAATAGATTGCAGTCTCTTGGGAGTTGGCCACCCCTGATATATGAAATAGACTCATGACATGCAAAGCGAGATATGTCAAGCCTTTATTTGTTATAATTGTGATGATTATGGTGTACAGCTGATGAAAACCCCAAAGTTGAAATTGTTAATTTGGGGTTCTCATCCGCTGTACGCCATAATCATCACAATTATAACAAATGAAGGCTTGGCGTATGTCACTTTGCATGTCATGAGTCTATCTCATATATTAGTTTCACCTTTTAAATTGAATTACTGAAAGAAATGAACCTTTCCACGATATTCAAATTTTTCGAGTTTCACCTGTATATTAAGCAGCCATTGTTCAGGGATTAACTGGCAATTATAATACATATATATCTGCAAGGATGCATCCCCTTGCTGACGGAAGGCTCTTCAACTAACCAGAGGCTACCATCAGTCAAACAGGGAGGAAGGCAATTTCCCCCCATTCCCTCTTTCCTCCTGCAGTCATGCACCTCTCACATTGTTCTGATGGTCCCCCAACTCTTTGAAGCAGATCTGCGGAAAGCTGCAGGGGGAGAAAAGCGTCTCCCTGTTCCAGGATTAGAAACCTCCACTGAACCATGGCGCCTTCTGTCTATGGATGGGCACCCTAAGATTCAACCCACGATATTTGCATGCAATTCCAGAAGTTACAGGAAAGTTGCATCTGTTTTGAGCCGCCGCTGTCTTACAAATAAACTCAATTGCGATAGGCTGTTTGGTGCAATATAAATTCCACTTTGGTACATAGCTGCTTCATTCACCAATCAATCTTGCACCCTCTATTTAAAATCGAGTCTCATTGGCAGAAGACTTTGTACATTTGTGAGGTTTTTTGTTGGTTTGTTTGTTTGTTTTTGCAGATAGGGCTGTTCCATGGATGACAGTAAGAAATCCACTGGGATTTTTTGCTCCTAGCCAGATCTTGCCAGATTCAATTTTGTGTCCTTTATTCAAGTTAATCTAATCAGCTGAAACTTGCTGAAAATGCGAACGCTTGGGATTTGTGGTACATAGTATTAAACAAATCTTATTTTTTGGGTACTTCCTCATTTGCAATACCCTTTTTCTCTTGGTGTGTATCAGAAATGAGTTCCAAGTCCCATTGGGTACATCCAGTAAGGTGATAAAAGTATGGCACCAGAGCACATAGGTTTGAACAACACAGAGCACCTTTTCTTTAAAAATGTCATTAACCTTTTGGAAAGTTCAATTCCTGTCCTGGTCAAACTGGGAATGAAATGTTCATAGACTCTGTATGCATATCCTGAAAACTTACTTTAAAAGCTTATTACTAATTAGAAACAACAATTAAAATAATAAGATATAAAAGCAGTATGAAGTTTCACCTATAAAAACATCCCTTCTTTATTTTTTTGAAGGTTTCTTCTTAAACCAGATTTTATGCGGCGCCCAGATCGAACCTTTGACCCTTTCTCTGAAACGCCTGTCGATGGTGTGATTGCAGCAACTTGTTCAGTGCAGGTAGGAGGTGCATTAGCAATGGATTGGCCAAAGGCCTCGTTGAAAAGGAACATTTTTGCCTGGTGCCTAAAGGTGTATAATGAAGGCGCCGGGCAAACTTCCCTGGGAGAGCATTCCACAGACGGGGAGCCACTGCAGAGAAGGCCCATTCTCGTGCTGTCACCCTCCTGACCTCTTGAGGAGGAGGCACACAAAAGAGGGCCTCAGAAGATGATCTCAGGGTCCGGGTAGGTTCATATGGAAAGTGGCGGTCCTTTAGGTATTGTGGTCCTGAGCCGCAATAAGAGTCAAGAGACCTCCAGAATGGAATGCAGTTAGACGTGGGAGGCAAAATTGACAAAAATTGGACAGTGATGCTTTGGGTGAGAGATTGGGCTTCCATTAATGTAGACTGTCATGGCAAAAGGACATGAAATTTACGATATGTTACAAATTAAAAGAAAAAAATTTAAAGGTCCAACATAGATTGTATATAACACCTGAAATAATTGCCAAAATGAACAAAAATCGCAGTAATACTTGTTGGAGATGCAATTCAGCAATAGGCACCCTATTTCACATTTGGTGGAACTGCGCAGACATTAAACAATTCTGGGAGTTAATTTATAATGAAATGAAAAAAAATGTTTAGATATTTGTTTAAAAAAAACACCAGAGGGTTTTCTGCTGGGTATTGTGCCTGAATATTTAAAAGAAGTAGATAGGGTGCTCTATCTATATGCAACAGTGGCCGCAAGGCTGCTTGTCACGAAAAACTGGAAAAGTATTGAAATTCCGACAAAAACAGAATGGCTTGTCAAATTAATAGAGTACCATAATGCGATCAAGATAATGGGGAGTATTGGATGGATGTCGCAGGACAGGTTGGAAAAGGAATGGAATGCCTTTAGGGGATATATACAAAATTATATTGGAAAAACCTGAATTCCTATCAGAATGAAACAAGTTCCGTGAGAAATATAAGTTAGGAGGAGAAAAAAAGGAATCCAACATATTAGTATTGAAAGTAACAGTATAATTAATAGTACAGTGGTACCTCGACTTACGAATTACGAATTTTTCAACTTACGAATGGACATCTGTTGGCAGTTTCAGATGGGGTTTACTCGACTTACGATTTTTTCCGAATTTTTCGTTTCCAATGCATTCCTATGGGGAAATCGCTTTTTCCGGCTTACGAATTTTTCGACCTACGAATGTGCATTCGGAACGGATTAAATTCATAAGTCGAAGGTACCACTGTATACAAGAGAAATGATAGAAGATAGAAGATATTGCAGCTGAGAAGATTGGAAGTCTAACACTGGGTGAGGTGGGGGGGGTGGAGGGGTAAGAAGGAATGTAAAATGCTATTTATAGTCACAACCAATTATGTTTTACCCAATGTATGGGGAAATGTATGTATGTATATCTGTAAGTGCTTATTTGTATGTTTTAACATTAAGTTTTTTTCAATAAAATTTATAAGATATTAAAAAAAAAACTTGGTGGGGGCCCAGTCCCCTCAATTTTTTGTGGGGGTCAAAGCCCCCATGACCTCTAGGAGTTGGTTCCTATGGCAGGTAGTGTGCATATATGTAGATATATACCTGTATCTATATCTATATATCTATGACTCAGACTAAATATCCCCTGTCCAGTGAGTTGCAGTAGTTAAGTTATAGTTTTATAGTTTTCATCTGACTAAATGCTGTAAATCTCTATGGTTTCAGGGTTCTTTCCTGTCTCTGTGATGTATTTTTAAAAATGGTTTTTATTAAAGATTTTTGGGTTACATAAGTACATACATCGTCTCTGTTTTCATTAAAAGTCAAAGGCACTGTTTAAACACATGCGCATTTACTCTGAAGTAACTGTCTCAGTGTTTGGCAGGGCATAATGCCAAAATTTATGTACAGGACTGCCACCTCAGTTAAAGTTCTTGGAGAATTCCTTTCAACTTCCGGTCTTTGAACTACCTGCAAAGAGAATACTTTAAACAATTTTCCCGTTACATTTCAGTAACCGACCTGAATTTACATGGTTTTGTTTTATGTTATTTTTTTTTATTACCTGCTGTATCACTTTTAATCTTTTGTACATCACTTCAGCGTTTTTAAAAGAATAAGCAGTCTATAATTGTTTTGAACTATATAAAAATATAAAATTCCTTCCAGTAGCACCTTAGAGACTAAGTTTGTTCTTGGTATGAGCTTTCGTGTGCTGAAGTGTGCATGCACACGAAAGCTCATACCAAGAACAAACTTAGTTGTTCTCTAAGGTGCTACTGGAATTTTTAATTTTATTTTGTTTTGACTATGGCAGACCAACACGGCTACCTACCTGTAACTGAAATATATAAAAATATGTTTGCGTGTTAGAAGAAACAAATCTCTATGCTTTCATTTCAAGGTAATATCTGGCCAGTTTCTATCAGACAAAAAAATTGGGACCTACGTAGAAGTGGATATGTACGGCCTGCCCACCGATACAATACGTAAAGAATTTCGAACACGGATGGTGATGAACAATGGTTTGAATCCAGTTTACAATGAAGAGTCATTTGTGTTCCGAAAGGTATGATGCGTTTCAAAAGTACGCTTGTTCTTTGCTTCAAAATGACCACTTTCCTAATCCCCCCTGCCCCCCAGAGAATAAAGTCTTGCTAATGCACTCCCTTCATTTAGAGGGCTGCACAGTTGTGCATTTTTTATTTTTTTTTTGGTCATGGGTTAAGGCTGATTTAATCTCAGGGTGTTCTTTATTTATTTTATTTTTTAAAGAGAGAACCTCTTCTAGCTATCTCGTGATTTTTATTTTTCTGTTTGGCTTTTCCCTCTGCTTGCTTCCTCCTCCTCCCTCTTGGGGGGACCCACCTCGTTCGGGGCTATGCCTGAGTTCCAGGTATGCAGTCTGCTCAGAATGAGCTCCAGATGGTCAACCTCTACATCCCTTGGAGATCACAACTTGTTCCCTGCCCTGGCAGTGGCTGCTATATTGCACTGTTCCTTCAGCCAAGAGGGCAGGTGAGATGCTGCATCCCCCCCCAAAAAAAACCTCAAGGTCAATGTCATTACATGGATTAAGTCAGGAGGGTGCTGCTGCCGCCGCCACGTCTGATGCTAGCTCCCTCGTCCTGTGTGCATCGTGTACATTTTCCTCTCTTCCACCAAAAACGTCCTGGGCACCGTTCGGTAAATTCGTTTTCAAAGATTGCTCCTTGAGGGTGGTTTTATATGTGCCGGTTTCCCCCCCCCCCCAATCTTTCTCGTTGTGGTGCTGGAAACAAGCAATATTTCTGAGGAATGTGTTTTCGACATGTGTCCAAGGCCTAGTCTGAACACGTGGCTGAATGAGCTGGCATCTTCCTGAGGTGGTACAGTGGCCCATACCACATCAGGATGAAGGGGGAGGGGGTGGAGATGTGGTTTTTGAAGGTTCCCTCAGGTAAAATCTTCCTGCAAGTGAATGATATCAAGAGAAAATGGTTTGACTCCAACCTTCTCACTGGTATGCTGATTCCCCACAGACGCTTGCAGGGTCTTTGCCATATAGGTGAGCTTTCAGAAATAGCACCTCCCCTCCCCCCACTTACAGGTGGAAATTGTGCAGTCCATTCTAACATATCAGGACTACCACCTCATTCCCACCTCAATCTGCAGAAGCCTCAATTTGGTGGATATTTGGGTTGAACACGTGTGCAATCTTCAAAGAAAGATTTGTCAGAACTGCACACGTAAATCCACCCTCAGTTGTAATCAGTGGTGTCTATAATTTTTTTTATATCCCGTTCTATTTTAATTTTTGTCAACTGGAGTTTCATCCAAAGTATGTGGCATTAGTGGTTGCCGTCTTTGACAGTGTCTCTTCTCCTTTCACTTGTTCTGTTGTCGAGAGTGCAGAACGGTTACCTGCTTTTTCCTTCAGCGACGAATCCTTTTGACTCGCGATCATGCCCTTTTCAATTGCATACTGCCAAATATAAATTTCCCAAATAGATTTGCATATATGGCCAATATTTGGTCTTGTGCAGAGCATTATTTTTCAGCCGGAACTTACTGGAACTCAGTTCTGGCACCTCTCAGGTGGGCACTGTTGCCATTCTTAGAGAACAAGGGAGGTGTTCGTGGTGAGTTCTGGCACCTCTTTTTTCTAGAAAAAAACAGCATTGGTCTTATAACATTTTGGAAAACGACTTTAAATAATCACAGCACCAGAGCCCTATAGTGGGAAAATCACCTTAGTTACACTCTAGGCCAGCGATGGCCAAACTTGGCCCTCCAGCTGTTTTGGGACTACAACTCCCATCATCCCTAGCTAACAAGACCAGTGGTCAGGGATGATGGGAATTGTAGTCCCAAAACAGCTGGAGGGTCAAGTTTGGCCACCACTGCTCTAGGCAGTAGGTTTAGGCTTTGCCACGCCTCCCGATATATTATGAAGCTAATGCAAACTCTTAGCAGGTAATGTCTGGGTTGTGTTTTATTGTCCTCCTGTTTCTATTTTTAAAAAAACAAAAACTACAGCTGTTGTAATACATATTCTGTGTTGTCATTCCACTGTGAGATATTGGTAAGTTGTAACGTACAGTAGTATTTCTTAATGCTTATGTTGGATCAGTTTTGCTGCATATAACCATGTATACTAGGTTGGATATTTCTGAATAGTTGATTTTATCACGGTGAAAAAAAAGTAAATTGCACTAAAGGTGGAACATCTAACAGCCTGTTGCTATGGGGCCATTGGAGGCTTCAAGCAATATTGCAGGCTGCCATAAATACAATGTAATATTGTCCTTATTAGGTGGCCAGGAGATGGGACATTTGGCTCAATCATATAAGACAAATAATGCATCTAAGACCTGTGGAGTGGATCTTTTCCATCATCTTCCTCCTAAAGCCTGTATTAATCATTGCTGCCTTAACATTTGTTGTGCATTAATTTGCACTTATTGCAAACGGGTCTCCCAGAGGCCCGTTTTCAGGTAGAGGCAAGATATATATTTTAAAATAAATGTAATAAAATCTCACTCCATTGTGGTTCACAGAGGCAATTACCAGGTTGCTTTCTTCCTGGGTCTATTTCGTACCCGCTGTTGCAAAAATATTTTTTTAAGGCAGGGAATTATTGCCGGTGGGATTCCTTCGATGGATTGCTAATCAACAAGATTTGGCATGCTAGTCTACTTTTGCTCTTCTTAATTTGGATCAGAATGTAAGTAATGAGTCTAGCAGTGAAACCAACTGAAAACTAAATTGTTTTCAATTTCCACCCCAGTTTGGGAAACTGATGGACCTGTTTCCATTTAGCTTCTCTCTATTCACAACTGATACTGATGCAAGTTACAGGTAGGTAGCTGTGTTGGTCTGCCATAGTCAAAACAAAATAAAACAAAACAAAATTCCTTCCAGTAGCACTTTAGAAACCAACCAAGTTTGTTCTTGGTATGAGCTTTCGTGTGCATGCACACTTCTTCAGATACTGATGCAAGTTAGCCAAATGGAGCATAAGTTATTATTAACTTAACACACATACAGAGAGTCCTCGCCGTTAATTTTTTCTAGCTGAAGTCATATTCTCAATTGGTGGTGGGAGAGAGTTTAGGATGAAGCCCCTATTATTACTGCAAGATCCTAAGAACAGGAAGTGGAGGAGCAGCCATCAGACTTCTCATAGCAGGTCTTTTCCAGTAGCAGATGGTAGAGCCTTGATTGGAGACTATTCAGTATGCCATTCACTAATGAACACACACATTCTTTCCCCGTATCTGTGACTTTGCAGTGGTTCCTGCTGGATTATCCAAACCACATATGCAGGCAATCATCTATCCTCTTACATGTTCCTAACCGGCTAGGTCTCTTCTCTCCTTGTGGTGAAATCATTCTGAGCTGCCTAAGGGCCAACCAACACCAAAAACCAAGAGAATAAACACAATGATAGACACCAGACTCACAGGCTTGTGAATTGATTGCAGTGGGAGATCTGCCTAGGCTCTGACAATGGGCAGAGACTGAGCAATCAACAGGTAGACAAAGCACAGTGGTCCTTTGAGTGGGAAACTTTTTGACAGATTGTGGCTAGAGTTGGTCAACCGACTGAACTACAAAATTGGAAAGTCCTTTACCAGGTGTCCTTGGTTAGCATCAGAAGACACCAAAGCTCCCAGGAACCTTGGTGGTTGTGCACTGATTGCATGACCCATATCTGAAAGATAGAGGACCCGTTTTTCTTTCTTTAAGCAGTCCTCAAAAGCAGAGAAGCCTATTCAAATCAAACTTTGCAAGGCGGCTGAGAAATTTCTATTGTTGAGACGCTTGTTTCTCTCACATGCATCACAGTGTAACACACTCCATTAGGGGGCCATTTACATTGCAGCCTTTCAGGGCAGTGCCTCTATAAATGAAGATTGCAAAGTAACCACTTCACACATTCCTAGGCATTCCAAAATTGATTCTGAGGCCTCTGCAGATGCAGCCGTTAGTAGGAAGGTGCTGTAAAAATATAGTGGAGTGATCGAATTCTCCTACCTTGAATGATACTGCTCTTGGGTATCCTCAAGTAAATTCTTCTTCCCCTAAAACAGAGAGAGGGAGATTGGACCTCCTGAGAAATTTCATTCATTATGGCGATGAGAGAACCATTTACTTTGACTAAGTTCTAAGGGTGAAAAGTTTAGAAGTGGTTATTCCCTAATTAGGATCCTGTGGAGGCCTCCTAACTTTTCACTCTTTTTTGTCCCCTTTGGTGATGACAATGCTGATCTTGTATTTAGTGTTTTTATGTGTGTGGTTTTTTAAAAAAGAAATTGATATTTTTAGATTGGTTATATATATTTGAGCAAGAAGTGGGAGAGCTCCTGTACTTCGAAGCCCTTTTCATGGCCATCGCTCCCACTGTTTGTATGAACACACACTTGATCTTAGCCAAAAGGCCGAGAAGCAAAATAGAAAATTCTTCCCAGTAGCACCTTAAGAGACCATCTGAGTTTGTTCTTGGTATGAGCTTTTGTGTGCATGCACACTTCTTCAGCTCATAGAATCATAGAATAATAGAATCATAGAGTTGGAAGAGACCACAAGGGCCATCCAGTCCAACCCCCTGCCAAGCAGGAAACACCATCAAGGCATTCCTGACAGATGGCTGTCAAGCCTCTGCTTAAAGAGCTCCAAAGAAGGAGACTCCACCACACTCCTTGGCAGCAAATTCCACTGTCGAACAGCTCTTACTGTCAGGAAGTTCTTCCTAATGTTTAGGTGGAATCTTCTTTCTTGTAGTTTGAATCCATTGCCCCATGTCCGCTTCTCTGGAGCAGCAGAAAACACCCTTTCACCCTCCTCTATATGACATCCTTTTATATATTTGAACATATACCAAGAACAAACTCAGTTGGTCTCTAAGGTGCTACTGGAAAGAATTTTCTATTTTGTTTCGACTATAGCAGACCAACACGGCTACCCACCTGTAACTGTTTGTATGCTCTGTTTAAAATTAATACGCAGCACCTTGAAATATACTTCTGGTATGGACTCTTATTATTGCGGAGGTTTAATCAGGCAGCAATTCTCTGGTATGACTGCATTAGAATGGACAGGATTCCTGGATTCCTTCAAATTGCAGACCGTGTCCTCTTGCGATGATCAATAACCAACTTTGCACACTTCTTAGGTCATTCTGCCAGACCTTGCAGTCTTGAGGATAGCTGTTTATGACGACAACAACAAACTGATTGGCCAAAGGATCCTTCCTCTGGATGGTCTTCAGGCAGGTTACAGACATATTTCTCTTCGAAACGAAGGCAATAAACCATTGTCTCTGCCAACCGTCTTCTGCAACATTGTACTCAAAACTTACGTGCCTGATGGCTTCGGAGGTAAAAAAAAATCAAATTGTTGATGGAAATTGAGGGTTTGGGTATGCGAGAATTAAGAATATACTTGAAGATGCTTCTCAAGATCCTAAACGTTTATTAGTGTTAACATAAAACAATGGGTGTGAAAACATTGTGATTAGATGCAAACTAAGTTATTTGCATTTAGGTCCCATTGAACTCAATGTGAAAAATGAATAATGATTAACTTGAAATCAATGGAACTCAAATGCAACTAGCTTAGGGTACAGCCAATCCTGTGAATTTAAATGGTTGTTCAAATATATACCGTATTTTCCGGTGTATAAGGCGACTGGGCATATAAGACTTTTCCAGTTAAAATAAAGAGTTTGAGATGTACTCGACTGCAGATTCTCCACCCGGCATATAAGACAACCCCCAACTTTTGAGAAGATTTTCCTGGATTAAAAAGTAGTCTTATACGCCAGAAAATACAGTAGTCTTGGGTCCATCCTAAGACTCATAGTCTTGGAAGGGCTTGTATCTTCAACAACTATCTAATGCTTTAGGCATCATTCTTGATCCCACTCACCTCGGAGTGTTGTTGTTCAGTCGTTCAGTCATGTCCGACTCTTCGTGACCCCATGGACCAGAGCACGCCAGGCACCCCTATCCTCCACTGCCTCCCGCAGTTTGGCCAAACTCATGCCAGTCGCTTCGAGAACACTGTCCAACCATCTCATCCTCTGTCGTCCCCTTCTCCTTTTGCCCTCCATCTTTCCCAACATCAGGGTCTTTTCCAGGTGTACACCTTGGAGTAAGCCCCATTAAATTCAATAGAATTTACTTCTGGGTAGACATGGTTAGAACTGTTGCACTGTTAATATAGAGGCCATGCGTGATGCCCATTTGTGATGCCCACAGATTTTCCCATTAATTCTGAGAGACTGACGTTTGGTTTGGATACCAATCCTAGATTACCCAGAGAGCACAGAACGGTTTTAGTTTCTACCTCAGTGGTGTGCCCAAGCATAGCCATTTATTTCTGCTATGAAAATGAATGGCTTCCATTGAGTTGAATGGAAATAGTACAGATCTTGTGGGGACAGGTGGGACAATGTTGCAGTGAAGGTGAAACGTGTCTGTTGTTCCTCCTGCTGGCTTGCCAACCACCACTGACAGGTGAGAGCTGAATGCAGGGTGAGACCAAAGGTGGACAAACTACCCCAGAAGGAGCACGATGTCCCCCACACCACTAGAGGTTCTACCCCTCCCTTAACAACCCATGGACCTCTGGATTATAGCCATACAAAACGATGGTGCAATCCTTCCTCCCATGGGGAGAATTGGACGTATGCTTCTGCACCTCCTCCCAAGGATAGTGTGGCTCTCCACTTGATTAGTCCATGATGAAGAGGTCAGTAGTTTCTGACAAAATGAAGCCTAGAGTCTTTGTAGAAATCCCATGGCAAATGCTGAAGGGATCTGAAGTGGAAAATAGCTTGACTACTTATTTGAAATTTCTTTTAGACATCGTCGATGCCTTGTCAGATCCAAAGAAATTTTTATCCGTCATGGAGAAAAGAGCAGACCAGATGAGAGCTATGGGAATTGAAACAGTAAGTAGTAATTAACTGCGAGTATGGAAAAAAAAGATTTGCATTTTTACTTAAAGCCTCTCTGCCTGGAAGATTTAAAAGATGAGAATAACTGACAAGATTGGCCAACTTTTTATTCGCTAAATTTAGGTAAGCTCCACCATTACTGTGTATTGGCCAGAGTAATAGGTTTACATTACTGTTTATAATAATTGCATTATTCTGCTTGTTTATATTTTGCCACAGTATATCCATGATGCTAAACTAGAGCATAGGCAATATGTAAGGTCACCTGTGGTAACTGAGAATGTCTTGCTTAACATTTGAAACGGAGATCTCATGCTTTCACCGAGAAGTTGTTGCCTATATTAGGATGAAATTTCCAGTGCACGACAATATTTCTACCCCTGTTCTCAAGGATTTCATTGCAACAGTACAGCCAGTTGTTTGCATCTCTGTTGCTTAAATGTTACGCAAATGATGTGGAACCGTGGGGGGAAAACAACAACACAACTTTTGCAGTCCAAAATTGGTTGCCAATTTTGCCAAGAGTTTTGCTCTTAGTCCACAGAAATATCCATTTGGATATGGGCTGGAGGCTACCACTGTCCCTATAGATGCTAGCAGCTACACTTCCAGAACCAGAAGGGGGATTCCCCAGGCCACGTGGCTGTTTAAAAGTGGGTAAGCCGCACACCCCGGCCACCCAGATTGGCTGGCCGGGGGCCGTGAAGTAGCCGGGGACTCCCAGATGACGCGGGAAATAAGGCCAGCCCCTACTGTGTGTGGAGACTACATGGTCTGACCACAACATCTTCCCACTCGGAAGTGGCGCGGTCTTCTTATACATTTAAAACATTTTCAGTTTCTATACACCTGGGACTACTTGGTCTCACCCCCACCCCCGGTTTCCAATTTTTCTTTTTGTTCTATTACATATAATTACATTTTTCTAGTCTATTTTATCTCCTCTTTAACCTTAAATCACATTGCGTTATAAGTGTTATAACAACTAACGTTTTTAAGTATCTGCAGTGGTCTTTAAGATATCTATAATTTTCCCCCACTCTTGACTAATTTTTTTATCCTCTTGGTGTCTGATCTTCACAGTCATACCTTCGCCATTTCAGAATAATCCACCATCTTGGTTATCCACTCTTTTCTTTGGTTGGGACTTTCTCTTCCTTCCTCTTTTGAGCGAGCAGCATTCTCGTGGCAGTTGTCGCATGCATCAATCACCTTTTTTAAAGTCTTTTGGTATTTCGTCTCCTGTTAGCCCTAATAAAAAAGCTTGCCCTTTTCACATCATCCCGTTTCCTTTGGCTGATATTATCCTTAAGTTCAGATTTGTCGGTGGTCTTTTTACAAGAACCACCCTTGTTTTCTTGCAGAGTGATATAGCTGACGTTCCCAACGATACCTCGAAGAACGACAAGAAAGGCAAAGCTAATAACCCCAAAGCAAACGTCACTCCTCAGACTAGTTCTGAACTTAGACCAAATACCACTTCTGGGTAGGGCCTGGAATGGAAACTAAGAAAGGTAAACACGCATCTGAAGGAATTCAAAGATTTCTCACTGTATCCCATTTCTCCTGGAGAAATGAATGAAGGTGCTTTAGCAGACTGTGGTGGGGTGGATGGTTATTAAATAGAGAGCATTTTCATTGATGACAGCCTACTTGTGGAATGATCTTCACACCTGGCTTGCCTAACTCCTAAGTAAGCAGCTCCCAACAGAATAATAATAATATAATAATAATAATAATAATAATAATAATAATGTGATAAAAAATGAAACATCAACAACTTCTCAAAACAGGGCTGCCTTCAGATGTTTTCTAAAAGTCAGATAGTTGTTTATTTCTTGACATCTCATGGGAGGTCGTTCCACAGGGCGGGCGCCACCACCAAGAAGGCCCTCTGCCTGGTTCATGTAGCTTCACTTCTTGCAGGAGGGAACTGCCAGAAGGCCCTTGGCGCTGGACCTCTGTGTCAGGGCTGAATGATGGGGTGGAGTTGCTTCAGGTATACCTTCAGGTATACTGGCCGAGGCCGTTTAGGGCTTTAAAGGTCAGCGCCAACACTTTGAATTGTGCTCAGAAATGTACTGGGATCCATTGTAACTGACTGAGCACCTTTTTATTTTCCTAAAAATGTTCCATTTAAAAACCTGTTTAGTGCTTTTCATACCCTGAGTTCTATTTTTTTTCCACTTTAGAGTAAATTCTAAAACACCCCAGTAATTTAATTGGTCCTGGGTGGTGTACAAACACTGAAAATAAATATAGTCCTGTTTTAAGCAGGAGTGTAAAGCATATTTACAGTAATCCACCACCTTTTCAGCAAGTCTGGACAGCTCAATAAAATGCTATTAAAATTACTGCTGCTGATATTAAAATGGTATCGATGCATTTGTTTCTTTCTTTAAGGTATAGACCTTAGTCCTCAAATAAAGATAGAGGACTTGAAGCAAATGAAGGTATGTGTGTGCAAAAACCTAGCAAGATTTTCTAAAGCCTAGGGAACATAATACAGTGGGACCTCTGGTTACGAACTTAATTCGTTCCGGAGGACCATTCTTAACCTGAGGTACCACTTTAGCTAATGGGGCTGCCGTGCGATTTCTGTTCTCATCCTGGGGCAAAGTTCTTAACCCGAGGTACTATTTCCGGGTTAGCGGAGTCTGTAACCTGAAGTATTTGTAACCTAAGGTACCACTGTATGTTAAATTGTTTAAAGGTAAAAAGGGACCCCTGACCATTAGGTCCAGTCGCGGACGACTCTGGGGTTGCGGCACTCATCTCGCTTTACTGGCCGATGGGGCCGGCGTGCAGCTTCCGGGTCATGTGGCCATCATGATTAAGCCACTTCTGGCAAACCAGGGCAGCGCACAGAAGAGACCATTTACCTTCCCGCCAGAGCGGTACCTATTTATCTACTTGCACTTTTGGCGTGCTTTCGACCTGCTAGGTTGGCGAGGTTAAATTGTTTACCATAGGGTAAAATTGCCCTTGAACTGAAGTCTTGTGGAAAACTCAGCATGAACCATAACCCTATAATTCTCCAAAAAAAAACACAACCAGGCTTGCCTCTCTACCACAGGTCTGCTTGCTTATTAGATCCTTAACGAAGATGTCTTTCACATTTTCATTGGGCTCCTTTAGTCCCTTGAGAATTACAAAGTGACTTGACATTATTGATACTCTCTGGATATCAAAGATCCACCCCACACTACACTGGCCCAAGTTTATCACCCCTCTGCCTTCCAGTAAGCACCAATAACCTACTGTGTTGAGAAACCAAGAGTACAGTTGTGCCCCACACACTCTGCCTCACCAGACACTATTGGGTTTTCATTTCTCTGCACCTAGAAAACCGAGGCAATATTTCATCACAGTTTGGCATGGGCCAGGAGTTATTAGAAACAGGAAACCTTCTTCTTTCCCTTCCCTCCTGGCATTTTCCTGATTGGTTTCTACCGTACTATAAATTGGAAAATGGTAAGACATACAAGGACTGCTTGAACAAGCCAGTTGTCTCCACCCCCAGGTCTCCACCTCAGATTCCTCCTTGCGTTGGTCAGTAATATACACAACATGGTATTATTGTATGTCATCTAGCCAATATTTAAACGTAGTAATGCATTTATAACGTATCTTTTAAGTCAAGAGAAATGTTTCTGGGTGCTGTTCTCTGAATTCTTGTGATTTCAGATATATCCGAGGGGAAGTTAATCCAAGTTTGTTTGTTTGTTTTTTTAATGTGGAGCAGGGATACATAAAGCATTTGAAGAAACAGCAGAAAGAGCTCAATGCTTTGAAGAAGAGACATGCAAAGGTACGGGAATTTTTAAAGCAAGTTTTTAATAGAGTGTTTTGTGCCGTTTTTCTGTTTTGAGTGATGGAGTGGGAGAGCTGGGAAATGATTGGTTGTTATGATCAGTTGCAAAATTGTCGGTTCAGATAACCTACTAAGGTTAATTATAACAGCTAAATTCAGCAGTGTTTCCCAGCTCAAGCTGTGGGTCTCCATGTGTCTAGTGAATTTCTTCTGACCCTCAGCCTAAAGCACTTTTAAGCAGGTGAGGCTCAGTCGCCACCTCAGAACTAGATAAACCTACTTACAAATTTTATTTTTAAAAAACAAACAAACAGTACTATATAGCAGGGGTGGCCAACTCCCAAGAGACTGCGATCTACTTTCAGAATTAAAATCTAGCCGTGATCTACCCCCATTTTTTAAGAGGTTCAGCTCAAAGTTGTTGAGCTTTTTTGGGAGAGGAGGAAAGCCCTGTTTTTTGGGGGGGGGTTAAGGTGCAGTCTTTTTTGGGGGTAAGGCTAGGGAAGTTGGGGTTAAGTCACTCACAAAAACATTGACATGGATGGAAACAGCCACACAGAGGGAGCTCCTTGTCTTCTCTTCCTCAGTTCAGACAACAATGGAGGGAGTCGGATTTACCGACGCAGAGGAAAGGGAGCCAGAGATCGACCGTGATCTACCAAAACATCGCAGGGGATCTACCAGTCGATCATGATCGACCTGTTGGACATCCCTGCTATATAGCATAAAGTGTCGTGATCTGTGTTGCTTCTTGGAATATGTTCTCCCCCCCCCCAACGAGCAAAGGGAAATCTCCAGGAAGCAAACATGATGGCAAGAAGAGAATACATGGAATTTGTGGTGTTCCTCCCCCCTTTAAATGTGATGTCATTCAGACAGCTCCCACATTATATTGAAGTGATACTGTGTTCCCTTCATGAGAACTATATGGCAAGAAACATGGCCTAAGAACTCACACATATTTGGAAGAAAGCGCAAATAAATGAGGTCCTGTAAAATCCAAAAGAGAATTGACAGAGATCAGGATGGAAATAAATGTAGGAAGAGTTTCTATCTTTAGAACATGCCCCCCTCCCAATTTTTTTTTTTTTAATTTTTACAGTACTTACAGAAAAACAGAAAGCACAGCCCATGTACTCTTTCATCCAGAAAATGTTCAAAACTGCCCTTTATCCCTTTTCATCTCAGATATTCCTCTAGTCAGGACTCTCTGTGGATGTCTAACTTTTTCAAAATTACATCCTCCCTTCTTTCTCTAAGCAGTTGCTCTAATGTTCCTTAATCAACATGTATATCCCTCGATAAAGCTGACAGCTTAATGATGCTGTTCAGATTCACTTTTCTTTGAAATCTCTCTGGAACAGCAATGTCTGAGCTTTGTTCCTAGTGTAAATCGTAGGCACTATGTGCGATTCGTTTCCCAGAAGTGTTGTCAACTTATTTTGGAATTCAGGTTTATATTTTAATACTTGAACTTCAAAGTGTTGGCCAACATTCACTTTCTCTCACATTAAAATGAGTGAGAAATTCCCCTCTGAGATTCTGTAAAGGACTCTGCATGGATTAAGTTTTATGAAATGTGTATATCATCATACAAAGATGTCTTATGAAGAGGCAGCTGCAAAGTGATTTATAATTAGTGACATCAAAAGTAACAGCTTGGTGTCCTGCATTTCTGCTTCAATCAGAAATGTCCAAATTGGCTAACCTCAACAACTAAAAACAATGAGGGTTTTTAAAGGGACATAAAACACAAAACAGAGAATGCTTGGCATTGCAAGGGGGGCGGTGGGGGCAGTCCGCCCTGTGTTCCAGGGGAGGCGGGTGACACTTGGGCCACCAGAGGGCCCTGAGCAAGCCACGGAGCAAAGCCGGTCCGCCCGCCTGCACCGCTATGGGGCTGCCCCGCGCGATTGGGATGGGGAAGCCGCAGGAGCCGGTGCTCACTCAGTGGGTTGCCGCTGGAACAGCACCACCGGCGGGATGGACTGCGCATGCCCGGATTTCCGGGCATGCACAGTCTGTCACTGCGCATGCGTCAGGACGCCCCGCCCCCAGGGGGAGCCTCCGTGCGCCAACGCCGCCCCGGGCCCCAAGAGGCTTCCTACGCCTCTGAAGGGTAGGAATATGAGGGCAGGGCTAAACAGAGGAAGTTAGTGACACATAGATGGCCTTAGTAAAAGGTCTGATTATAATAGAGAATTAGACCTGTGGGACCAAATGTCTGGTGAAATAAAAGAAAAGGTATTCATAACAGTACCTAGAACCAGGAGAGGTTGTTTTTTTCCTGACCTTCATATTTATATGCTGTGATACACACATAAATGCCTAATAGCCCACCCAAGCTCCAGCCTAACATGCCGTTTCCCCCCCCTGCTGCAGGAACACTGTGTCATGCAGAAGTTACATTGCACGCAAGTTGACAAAATAGTAGCACATTACGACAAAGAGAAGTTAGCTTATGAGAAAATCCTCGAGAAGGCAATCAAGAAAAAGGGGTAAGGTCTTTTTTGAAATTTTGGTGCTTGTTTGTTTTAGGATGTATCTTCTGCACTGGAGAGCCTGATGAAGTTAGACACCTAAGTGTATTAATGATTCTATCCTTTTGCTCCATTGGCAGCGTAAGCTGTGTAGGGAATTTGGTATGGGAAGTCATAAGCTGAGAATGAGGCATGCCAGTTTGGCCCTTGAGATGCTCACTGATGCAAGGCTTGCTCCCAGTAACAGTCATTACTGCTCACAACTTTTAGAGGGCTGTGCTACCCCAACGAGGACATGGAACAGTTGCCTTCAGCAGAAGGCTCCAGAGATGGTGCCATCTCCTTGCCTCCAGCCTCCATTTCTTAGGCTTAGTTGTCACTGAGGTGCTCAAGCCAATCTGGGCTGTAGCACTTCAGATTGCAGGCAGGGAAGCTGCATAATTGGGTGGAGGAAGGAGAGAAATTCAAAACCGCTTGATTGTCTATAAAAACAGTTTGAATTTCGTAAACCCAAAGCCTTGCTGTTAGTACTTTTATGGTTGTACGACAGCAACCTCAATTAAATGTACAAATTTCAAATTCAGAACAAATGCTAACTGCAGCAATAATGAGATTGCTCTTCCCAATTCTCCACTTCCATTGAATTGGGGGCAGCCATTTTGATTCTGTATCAGAGATTGCAATTGAACCCAGAAACAGTTTTGGAATAGACTTACAATTCCAGTGCTGGTGGGCTTCTTACCTTTCCCCTTTGCCCCTCTTTTCTATTGTACAAGTTCCCCTGTTCCCCTTTGCTTGCTGAAACTCACGACATGAGTATTACATGTAGTTTGTTAGATTTTCTTCAAGGAGATGCACAGCCGCTACCTCCATGCAGTCACCATAGTGTCTCATGTGGCCTAATTGTCACTTAGATATTGCACTCAAGCAAATGTCAGCTGGTATAGCTCAGTTGGCTAGAGCATGGTGTTGATAATGCCAGGATTGCAGTTTTGATCCCCATATGGGACAGCTGCATATTCCTGTATTGCAGGGGTTGGCCGAGATAATCCTCAGGGTCCCTTTCAACTCTGAATCTATGACAAAAATATGGGAATAGAATCTATATAAATAAAAATGTAACGTCGTTTCTTTGTCACCAATGGACTCCGAAACTACTGCACCAATTGCCTTGAAATTTTGACACAACGTTGGGTTCCATGTCCGGAGTGTTTTTACAGAAAAATATTACTTTCTGTAAATGCAGCGAGTGGAACAAAGGAACAAACATACTAACCAATCACATAGTGAGCAGCATGACATCACAAAGCCACATAGCAACAACCAGTCCTAACCAATCACATAGTGAGCAGCATGACATCACAAAGCCACATAGCCACAACCAATCCTAACCAATCACATAGTGAGCAGCATGATATCACAAAGGCACATAGCCACATAGCCGCCACCATTGCCAATGTGGCTACAGCATGACATCACAAAGCCACATAGCCACCACCATTGTCAATGTGGCTACACAAGGTCAGACAGCCCAGGAAGAGAGAAGAGAGGGAGATAGATAGGGGGAATTTGGAGACGACAAGCACAATACAATGTATTGTGGCCGAAGCCAGCATTTTTACTGGAGGCAGGCAGGAGTTCAACGGGAGAAGCCGTGGGGAGGCAAGCAAAAGCGAGGGGGGAAACGGAGAGGAGGCAGCCAGGAGTGCAATGGGAGAAGCTGTGGGGAGGTATGTGCTTTCTCTTTTCTATCTTCCTTTTCTAACCTGTCATTTAGAAAATACCTGAAGGCAGCCCTGTTTAGGGAAGTTTTTAATATGTGACTTTGTATTGTATTTTGGTATTTGTTGGAGGCCGCCCAGAGTGCTGGGGAGACCCGGCCAGATGGGCGGGGTATAAATAATAATATATAATAATATAATAATAATATAATTATTATTATTATTATTATATATTATTATTATTTTCCATTTCACAAAATGAGGCACAGCAACGCGTGCCGGGTCCGCTAGTTGAAAATAAAAACTCTGTGTCACGTTCAATCTTTTGCTTACACACGTAAACACACACAAATAAATAAAATAAAAATACTGTAATGTGTAGCCAGACCTCTTCCATGTCCTCGCCTAAAATTGTGGGTGTCCCTTTCTGACTGGTGGGGCAGATAAACATGGTGTGTGTACAAAGCATGGCCACAATCTTAACTCCACTTACCTGGGAGTAAGCCCCATTGAATTCAGTAGGGCATACTTCTCAGCTGACATGGTTAAGCCTACTAGCAATTGCCCTGACATGGTAGCCCAGTGGTCCTCCTCCCCTTACCTTCTTCTGTGACCGCTGTGAGCAACCAAACTGCAGATGTGATGGCGCCTCTGACAAACCCATGGGCGGGAGCTAGGATTGCAGCCTTATAGGCCAGTAAGCCAACAACATGTGAAGTATGGCTTTGATATTTGGTTGTTTTCCACAATTTACTAGGATGTTTTTTTATGTGGCTCTTGCCTTGAACATTTCCCTGCTTGTTTGTTTTTCCAGAGGAAATAATTGCCTTGAGGTGAAGAAAGAAATAGAAGATAAAATTCAGATACTAACATCAGATCACAAATCTAAGGTAAGAGAAAAACTGGGAGTTTTGACAGTGCATTCTATCACATGAAGGTCTTGTGGGTAGATAAGTGCTCCCAGAAGCAGCATATAACTTGCTCCTGCAGCAAGGAGTCGAAAGAAAGACTGGAGGTCCGCTCAGAGTTGGATGAAACAAGCCTTAACTTTTATGGAATTGAGTAGCTTCCGGCCCTTCTGTGGTCTAGGCTGCTTCTCCTTTCCATTGGGGGAACTTGGGAGGAAGGATATCATAAGGAAAATGGATTATTTCTTCCCTTAGGAGTCACCAGTTTAAGGTATCCCATTTCTACTGATCGGGGTTCTGCAAACCTCTTAACGAGGACCCTTCCTGAAGAGGTTTGTGCAAGTGCTCTGAGTAGAATTTTGGTGGGTTTTTGCATTAAAACGTCATTCCATTGACTTGGATCCCGACTTGTCAGGAGCTGAAGGGGATACTTCAAGAAAAGAGGAGATTGTTCACACTTATTCCCTCCCTGCCCCTTCCAGCCCTCTGTGGCTTCTGAAAATCTGTGTCAGGGGGTTGTGGAATGCCCTCCTATGCAGCATAGGAGGGGAAACTCTGCTCTGCTGGGTGAAAAAGGAGTTGGCAAACATCTCCTTCCACTAATGGAAGCCTCCATTGGATTTGTGTCCTTTCTTTGAATGTAGGAAATTCTTTCTAGTAGCACCTTAGAGACCAACTGAGTTTGTTCCTGGTATGAGCTTTCGTGTGCATGCACACGAAAGCTCATACCAGGAACAAACTCAGTTGGTCTCTAAGGTGCTACTAGAAAGAATTTTCGATTTTGTTTTGACTATGGCAGACCAACACGGCTACCCACCTGTAATTTGAATGTAGGGTAACTCGAGACCCATGGCACTGTTAACAAGGGTTTTAATGTTTGTTTGTCGTCCCTGTGAATATTAGAGGCATAAGCAATGCAGGGATACCCTTTATACAGTGATGTCAGGAGGAATTTGTTGAGCCCACTGGTCCAAAAATTCTCTGGACTTCCAGTTGAGATCTAGCTTACCCTTTTACTCCAGGATTCTAACCCAACAGTAATCTTGCACGTGGCAAGGTATCTGACTTCGGTTCTGAACCATAAGAGGCAAAATGGCCTATTACAGGAATCCTAATGGTTCTTTTTCACCCCTTTTGGGCCTATAACTCCTGATAGTATCATAGGTTGAATTTATATTTATTTCTCCTGATTGTAAATATTTTATGTTATTATTTCTATTTTAATGCAATTATTTTAGCTGTTTTTGCATGGATTGTAAGGCAGGTATGATTTGCGTGTCTATTTATGTATGAGCTTATAGCTGCAACAAAGTTTTATTATTGTTTTATTATAGAAGCATAAGCAATGCAGGGATACCTGTTAGGTTCTTTCCGACATGATGAGAAACCTGTAGCTTTAAAATTGTCGAGTACTTATAAATGCAGGGTTCTGGTGGTGGCTTTGTGCATGCAGAACATGCTTCCTCTCCTGCTGTTTGAGGCACCTGGTTTTTACTGAACTCACCCACTGCAGCCTTTCAAGTCATATCCCAGATTGTTTCAGAGAGTCCCTTGCCTTGAGTCTCAGTAGTGGATTTTCGGAGAGCACTGGGTAGGAGAGGATTGATGAAATTGACTCCTCCGCTTTGCATAAGCAGAAGCTGGGGAGAGGGAGAGATAATAATCTTTGGATAATAATAGTGTGTATATATATATATATATATATATATATATATATATATATATAAACTCATTGTGCAAGGAAGCATTACAAAGTATTTACATCCTTAGAATATAGATACCTTGCTAGACTATCCTAAAAAGGTAAAGGACCCCTGGATGGTAAAGTCCAGTCAAAGGCAACTATGGGGTTGCGGCGCTCATTTCGCATTCAGGCCGAGGCAGCCGGCCTTTGTCCACAGACAGCTTTACAGGACATATGGCCAGCATGACTAAACTGCTTCTGGTGCGACGGAACACCATGATGGAAATGTCATTTACCTTCCTGCCGCAGCAGTACCTATTTATCTACTTGCACTGGCGTGCTTTCAAACTGCTAGGTTGGCAGGAGCTGGGACAGAGCAACGGGAGCACACTCCATCGTGGGGATTCGAACAGCCGACCTTCCAATTGGCAAGCCCAAGAGGCTGAGTGGTTTAGACCACAGTGCTACCCACATCCCTACTATACCTGTAATCTGTGGTTACATTCACAGTGCATCATATAATCAGTGGTGGGGTTTTTTGGGGGGGTTGCTTCTTGTCTTGATAATACACAGTTAGTCGCATGGCAACGTCTGATTTATGTTGTGCAATTCCTTTTCTGCATGCATATGTGTGCTAATGGTTTCCACAACCACCTGCAGAATAGTCCTCTTGACAGCCTGCCTGACGCAGTCCTCTTTTGCTAAAAGGTAAAAGAAATTGTGGCACAGCACACAAAAGAGTGGTCTGAGATGATCAACACCCACAGTGCCGAAGAGCAAGAGATGCGTGATTTTCACCTGAGCCAGCAGTGCGAGTTACTAAAGAAGCTGCTAATTAATGCTCATGAGCAGCAGACCCAGCAATTGAAGCTTTCTCATGACAGGTGAGCATTTTGGTGCTCCCATTAAGATGGGGGGAGGGAGGCTCCGAGCCTGGGAGTTGATTTGGTTCATTTTACAAAACTTCAGCACCATTGCAGGCAGCAATCCTGCTGCGTGTTGAGACCCCATAACCACCCCCTCGAAGATGAATAAAAACACCAGGACACAGAATATTTGGTTAATGTTATTGGGCAAATTTTGGCCACAACTTTATTGGTTACAGAATGTGAGCGGTATTGGCTTAGGCATTGAATAGACCTGACTATATCTGACTCCTGTCCGTTGCTCAGGGAGTCCGGTAAGGGTCAACCACCGGAAGGGGGAGCCGCATCGATGCAAACCAACTCTTGCTCCCCCAGGGTTTCTGAAGGGGTCATGGCATGGCCCTAGCCCCTCCCCAGGCTTCAGACAAGATCCACACACCCAGATTCCTTTAACAGAATACCCTTAAGCTTGGAGGGGCAGGTGATGGCCACACCTCCCCTCCCCCATCATAAGGTCACCCAGTGCCTAACCGCCAAACCTTACAAAGTTGTGACGATTGCTACGAGGTAGGCGAAAACCAAATGGACCAAGCCAATTCGCCAAGTGGAAAAATTCCTATCAGGCCCCTCAATGGCGACCAACCGAGGTCCACAGCAAGGCCAGTTAAGAAAAAACCTGCAAGTAGGGAGGGAGGGAGATTAAGGAAGCAAGCCGAGAGAAAGCTCTCCGGTTCGCGACTCCGCTTAAATGGGTCCTGGCCACGCCCTCCCAGCCAGCGGATTGGCTGGCTGGTTGATGATGAGGCCAAGATCCTCCGCTCAGTGCGGGACTTCGTCCCCCGCCCCCGGAGGAGAATGTGTGGCCACGTGGTCCACTGCAACTCCTCCCCACAGTTAAGTGAAGCGGATTTCAGACTTCACTATGCCGTTTTATATAAGCAACCTGGCAGACTGTGAGCACCGAACAAACTACTTTTTGATGTCAGTAGAGGTTAAAGAAAAACTGCCTTGTTCAGAATCAGCTTTAAAAAGTAGTATTTTTAAATGCTCATCATCTTTCTTGTACCATGGTGGAGGAGAATCAAACACCATCTGATTCCTTGGATTTATTGTTTCAGGGAGTTGCTACTGAAATTTGACATTATCTTTACATTCAGTCTGGTATCCTGCTTCTGCAATTAATCTCTTCCCAACCCAAATCCTGGAACCTGCAAAACTTCTGTGAAATGTCTTTCATGAATGTTTGTGGAGCTAATTCATTTAGTAGCCTCTTGTAACGACTGTGCAAGTTATGAAGCATTAATGACACTAAGCTAATCCAAGAATGGAATTTGTCCTTAATAAAATGGAAAAGAAGATGTGTGTTAGCAATTCACTGCTCTAATGAGTTGTCTGATTTTTATCAGACATCTCCAGCCCTCGGATCATACTTCCTTAATTTGTAGACATTATTTTTTGTGATATTTTCAGTTATGAATTTGTTTGCATGTGCACTCACACATGAACGCACACACAGTTGCAGATAAAGGGTTGAAATCCATTATAGCAGGCCTTCACTCACTTTACATAGCTCCTTGTTCCTCCTCTTCTCCCTACATCCTATGAAGTCTGCTCTGGAGCATTGGCAAATTTGGCCAGGCATTGAAACCATTAGTTCATCTGCTTTGAGTTCTTCCTCACACCAACTTTTAGGGTTGCTCTGTGATTTTTCTATATCCTTAATGTTCCATGGAAATAGTGTAAAGCTGGTGCAGGATTAAACACTGTCCTCCCACACATCAACCAGCAATGTCAACTGGTGGACATGTGATGTGGTTTGCGGAAAATGGCATTGTAGGCCAAATTGGACCCTTTGGCAGGTCAAGATCCACCCACGGGACACAGGTTCACTATTCCTAATTTATAGAATTCTGGTAAGTTATGATGAAAAGCCCTTGATCTGGAAACCAAGTCTGGAAACCAAACCTTATAGGGGAACAGTTGAAGGAGCTGGGTATGTTTATGCTGGAAAAGAGGAGACTGAGAGGAGATAGGATAGCCAACTTTAAATATCTCAAGGGCTGTCACATGGAAGAGGACAAAAGCTTGTTTTCTCCTGCTCCGGATGGTAAGACTCGAAGCAATGGCTTCAAGTTTCAAGAAAGGAGATTCCAGCTAAACATCAGGAAAAAAATGTCTGACATAAGAGTTGTTCGACAGTCTCCTTCAGGAGGTGGTCTCTCCTTCCTTGGAGGTTTTTAACAAGAGGTTGAATGGCCATCTGTCATGGATGCTTTAGTTTAGATTCCTGCATTGCAGGGGGTTGGACTAGATGAACCTTGGAGTCCCTTCCAACTTTAATTCTAATTTTTTTATGTTATTATTACCCCACCCATCTGGCTGGGTTCCCCCAGCCACTCTGGGCAGCTCCCAGCAGAATAGTACAAACACGGAAAAAAAAAAAACATCAGACATTAAAAACATCATTTCCTTGACATCATGATTCTATGAGATGGAGATATCTCACAGCCCACCCGGCTTGGTGTTTTGCTAACTTCTGGCAAGGAGAGGCCTCTGGAGAAATTGGCCTTTTTGTGGTGGGAAGCCATAAAGAGACTGAGCATGGCATTCTGGTTCTTTTGATACAGCTAAGTACCCCCCCCACACACACACCCCATAAATTCGTCTTAAATGCAGTCCTATGCACATCTTCTCAGAAGACAGTCCCTATGAGTTTAATGGAGTTTCCACCTGGATAAATGGGTATAAAACTTCAGCCTGAAAGTTTGTCAGAACAATCCTGTGTATGTCTGTTCAGAAGTAAGCCCCACTGAGATTAGAGGAGCTTATTCCCAGGAAAGTGTTATAAGACTGTAGGCTTTTTGTCACGATTTCACCTTTATCATTTTATTAGGGAAAGCAAAGAAATGCGTGCCAACCAAGCAAAGATTTCCATGGAAAATAGTAAAGCCATAAGCCAAGATAAATCTATCAAAAACAAAGCAGAAAGAGAGAGGTAAGTACTGCGTTCTATTGCTGTATATAGGATCAATTCTCACTGACCAGTGTGTTAAAACTTGCATTTTCAACTTCGTAATTTTAAGACAGTTGTCTCTATGTGATTCACTTGCTGAGCTTTTTCTGAGAACATATTATTTGGAATGCAGGTACAGAAATGTTAGCTTCCTATGTGCACGTAAGCAGATAAATCAATTTGAGAAGAGATATTGGTGTCCTCAGAATAGCAGGAGTCGCATAGGAAACCCAATTGACAACAAAGTGAGTGAAGCAAATAAATTGCTGGATGGAGGATACCCGATAACAGGAGATGAGAGAGAAAAATGTCGCGACTGATATAATACGGGCTGTTCCGTGAGGGCAAAAAATGTTCTGTTTATAATTCCATGGTGGAAAACAGCCATCCCTTTTTCCTTACAACATTCTGTTATTACTGTTATTCCTGATGGTGTGTCTACAGGAATGTGCAAGCAGCAAGTTGCCTTACCCTTTTGTTGAGTCCGCCCTGAGAAACAGGTCACTTGTCCCCGTTCTTCAGGACAGTACCTCCTGGGGCTTTAGAGCCATATATGGAGAACATTTTGTTTTATTGTGTTATGATTAAATCCCATTCTTCTTAACTCCAGAAAGCCTGCAAGAGAGGTTTGTTTTATTAATTAATTATGTGTTCTATCCCATGTCTCCCTCAAGGGGTTCGAGATGGTGCATCCGGTTATTTCTCCCATTTTCTTATCTCTTCACAACAAGCCTGTGAGCTAGGCAGAGAGATAGTAATTGGTTTTATTTGTTTATCAGTGTAATCCCACTAGGCTTCCAAAGGAGCCCAGGATGTCAAGGCCACCAACTCCAGTGACTTGGTAGATATTTGACCTGGAGCTAGAACATGGTGTTCAAAGCATCCCCAGAAAACTCACAACTGATCGAGCAAACCGTCCCCCATTTAAACCCAACACCCTAGCCCAGGTATAGCAATGCTTTGCCTTCCAAAGGCGTTGGACTCCCATCAGCCCCTGATAGCATGGCCAATGTCTAGGGGTGATAGGTAAAAGGTAAAGAACCTGGACAGTTAAGTCCAGTCCAAAGGCGACTATGGGGTTGTGGCGCTCACTCTCGCTTTCAGGCAAGGGAGCTGGTGTTTCTCCACAGACAGCTTCCGGGTCATGTGGCCAGCAGGACTACACCACTTCTGGTGCAAGGGAACACTGTGACGGAAACCAGATTGCATGGAAATGCCGTTTACCTTCCCGCCGCAGTGGTACCATTAATCTACTTGCACTGGTGTGCCTTCCAACTGCTAGGTTGGCAGGAGCTGGGACAGAGCAACGGGAGCTCACTCCATCATGGGGATTTGAAATGCTGACCTTCCAATCAGCAAACCCAAGAGGCTCAGTGGTTTTAGACCACAGCGCCACCTGCGTCCCAGGGATGATAGGAGTTGTAGTCCCAACACCCTTGGATGGCACCATGTTAGCTATAACTGTTGACTGGAGCAGCATTCAAACCTGTGTTTCTCCATAGCGAGACAACAATTTCCTGGACCAAATGTGTTCTGCCCCAAGTGAAGGAGTAATGGGGTGGAAATTCTCCATTTTATGGGGCTTCATGTGTATATCTAAAGGAATTCTACCCTCATTCTCTAAACTGCTAACTTCTCTATTTTGAACGTTGGGGAAAATAAGATGCCTTTCTGCTAAAAACTAACCTAGGGTGACGAGGTGGAAAAAGATGTCAAGGCTCCTGTACCTTTTTATGTTTGTGTAGGACATACAAGCTACAGCTTTTAAACTCCCTTCTACACAGCTGATAAACGTTCAGAAGCCCTGTCCTATTTTGCATCTGGCCACCCTCCTAAAATTGCAGGTTGCCCCATCGTTCTCATGGCAACTGAGATCCTTCTGTCAACACTTAGGAACTTCAACCTGGAAGCTCCAAATCCCCTGTGATTAACAGAAATTGAACTTGAGCTGCTTGCACCATCATTAGTTTGTGCACCCTCTTCTCACCGACGTTTATTTGTTAAAAACAAACAGATCCTACAATGTTAGAAATGTCTTTTACAGGCGCGTCAGGGAACTGAACGTAGCAACACAAAGAAGTTTCTGGAGGAGAGAAAGCGAGTAAGTAGCTAATTAGTTGACATACCCAAAAACATCTGCATCATACTCTTCAAAGAGTCCTCCTTGCAATAGATATCCCCACACTTCTCAAAAAGCTCACAGGTTTGCCTATTTGAAACTTCACAGTAAGTCTAAGTACTGTACACTGTTGTTTCAGTGTCACCTGAGTAATTAATTGGAAGGGTAGCATTATACCAACCTTTTCACCCACTTCCCGTTTTAAGTAGTATCTTCTTCATGCATGTTTGTTGCAGTTTGTATCCATTGTTTCCCATCTCTGCTGCTCCTTTTACACCCCCTTAAAAGGGAAGATGGGGAAGCAGGGTCTTACTTTCCCCCGACATCTTGCTTTTCCTTATAGCCCGGTCAGAGTTGACCTTGCCTGACATCGCTGTGAGCAAAGACATCTTCGTGGTTCTCCCTTGGTTTGCAATGGGGAGGGAAGAGGGCTGGCACTCTTGCCACAATGTTCTGATAGTCAAGCTTTTCTCACTTGTTGGTCTCTGCTTTAGGTGTTCAGTTTGTGTTGTTCTTAAATGTATGTTGTTGTAGTGATGATGGTGATAATAATAATAATAATAATAATAATAATAATAATAATACAAAGTCTTAATATAATACAATAATAATACAAGCCTTAATACAAAGGAATTTCAGAAATAGACTGGAAAGAGAAGTTGCTGAATTGCAACTCATTACCAAACTTAAAACCATGGAGAGACCTGGTCTGAATAGAGACATTGGTTTCTTATCTCATTATACATGATATCACTATTTTAACCACTCACCCCTTGCTTTTTCCCTTTAGACTAATTACAGTCGTTAACAGTCGTCAACAGGTTTTCCACATCTATCAGCCAACCACCCATTCCCACCACCCTTCTGAGTAATACCCCTCCCCACCCTCTCACCATATATAAGGGTCTGGTGACTTCTGTTTCAGTGTATCTGAAGAAGTGTGCATGCACACGAAAGCTCATACCAAGAACAAACTTAGTTGGTCTCTAAGGTGCTACTGGAAAGGATTTATTATTATTATTATTCTGGTCTCCAAAGTGCTACTGGAAGGAATTTTTATTTTTTATTTTGTTTTAATGATGATGGTGATGATGAGGGGTGTGGTGGCAAATGATAAATCAGAAGTGCCAAAGAACCAGCCTTTGTTTTTGGCACATAGACACCCAGTTCCATCATTATGTGCACCAAAGCAGTAAGAATCTATCCCTCCACAAAGTTTTAGAAGAGTGGCTACTACTTTTAATTGTCCAAACAGCCACTTGGAAAATTCTGGTGTTTCATTTTGGCATTTGCCTGTTTTCGTTTACAGCTGGCAATGAAGCAATCAAGGAAATGGACCAGCTGAAGAAAGTTCAACTGGAGCATCTAGAAATTCTGGAGAAACAAATGAGCAGGTAATTGTGCAATGGCCTGTGAAAGGCACGTGGGGTGGGGTGGGGGGTTAAAGTGTTTAGTTAAGGAATTGGTTACTGGAGTAATTGATCAAAACTACATGATTGACTAGGTTGTGGCACAGAAAATATATATATATATATACATATTAATATGTGTGTGTCTGTGTATTTTGTGTATATTATTTTTAGTTGAAGTTCTCAAAAAATGAATGGTGGCAGGCTCCATCTTAAAAGAGGCATATTTCCCCCTTCTGTTCATATAGCAGGGACTGCCTCTTAAATACCCGAGTGCCTCATCAAAAAATAAAGGTACAGTCATATTTTGGTTTCGAACAGCTTAGTTCTCGAATGTTTTGGCTCCCAAACACTGCAAACCCGGAAGTGAGTGTTCTGGTTTGCGAACTATTTTTGGAAGCTGAATGCCCGACGGGACTTCCACAGCTTCCGATTGGCTGCAGGAACTTCCTGGGAAGGCTTTGGGGAGGTGGTGTGAGTACTTTGACAGAGTCCTTGAGTCTTCCCGCCTCCTTCCCAAAGCCTAGTCATCGTTTTCCCCAGCTTTGGGAAGGAGGCGGGAAGACTCAAGGACTCTGTCAAAGTACTCACACCTCCTTTCCAAAGCCCATCACCTTGCTTACTCAGCTTTGGGAAGGCAGCATGAGAGCTGGGGTCAAATTTAGCTGAGGGCCACCAAAATTCCTTTAGGGCCATGCATTGGATCACTCTGTTCCAGAGCAGAGCTGTCAACCTTCCTTTTTTTTGCATTGGGAAACGGCCATAACTGTCAACTTTTTAGGACCACCCCCCAGCACCATCACCACTGGCATGGCAGGTTCTGTGTCAAAGTATTCTTGCATTCCACTTGGTTTGAAAAGTTGGACTCCCCTGTAATAAATAATAATAATTTATTACTTATACCCTGCCCATCTGGCTGGGTTTCCCCAGCCACTCTGGGCAGCTTCCAACAGGTTAAAAATACATTGAAATACATCTAGAAGTCACTTAGCTCAGTAGACTGAGTCCCAGCTATGCAGGTAACAAGACTACAGCCTAAGTGGGACTTAACTTCTGAGTAGACGTGGTAAGGATCGTTTTGTGAAAAATCTTGCTGTAACCTTCGTTACCAGAGGAAAATGGAGACGTGCAGATGAAAGCAGAAACGAACAGAAAATGTTTTTAATATATATATATATATGCATTTATTTTCCTTGCATTTGTTTGTCGTTCTCATCTCAGCTTTTCCATTCCTTTTATTTGCCTTGTTGTATTTCTCAATTTTGACATTATTATTTTTTGTGCAAACAGCTTTTGAAATCCTGCCATGCAGTCTGTCAAACTCAAGGTAGGATTGATCGGTACCGAGCTAGCTACTACTTACTACAGTGTGCTTTCCTTCTAAAATAAATCATTTTTCACTGAGACTCCTTTTTTGTAGATCTAATTAGTGATGGATGAGCTCCCTTTGGCTTGATTTGGAATCAGCTTAGAAAGCTCGACCATTTCCCAAGAGTTCTTTCTTAGCCCACAATGTTGGCACATGTGCACCGATGTGCTGTGCAAATATGCATTGTCCCATTGCCCCTGGAAGCTGTAGTTCTGTTGGTACCTCATGCATGATTGCCATTTCAATCGACACAAATTGAACTTGGCTAGGCCATTCCCCAGTTTAGTAGTTCATATGACATGGTATTGTTTTGGAAAACATATGCTTTTTTAAAAAAAAGTTCCCATAGTTTCTCAACACCCAACACGAACTAAGAGTCTGGCGAGTGTTGACCATATATGCACAGAATCTTGTTAAATACCCAGAACTAGAGAAGAAATTATAGGGTGAATGTGTTCAGCTCATAATCTAGCCAAGCATTGTGAGTTTGACAAGTTTACAAGCATTGGGACAAGTTCACAATCATTGTGAGCTGTACCAGGTAATACAGATTTGGGTACCATTTATAGATGCAATCGCTGAGATGTGGCATTTGCATAACAAAGACAATGTTTCAGAACAAACTAGTGTTTCCATTGCTTCAGAAACACTGCAGGTCAAACCATAATTAATATAATAGTGAGACCATGCCCTTTGTATGTGATAAGTCATTCAAAATGAATCAACCAATGGGTATCCTCTATAAAAGGATGACTTCATTTGACAAAATGTTGGACTTGAAAAACTTCCTGAATTTGTCCATAAGGTGTTCTTGCATTGATTATCATGAATTTTGCAAATGGATTTGATTAGATAGCCAGCTTTCCTATTAAACTCATGATCATGAATGATGCAAGAAGATGCCACATTTTAAACCCTCCACACACACACCCTAAATTCATGCAGTGCCAAGTGCAAAACAATTACAACTCTAGTACACATTCCTGAAAAAAAGTAGGCAGAAATGAGGTCACATTCATTGGAATTTCTTTTAATAAGAATTCATCTTCATTTTATTTGTAGATTTGCATCTATAATCTTTTGCTGTTACTTGGTTAGTCAGTAATATATTTAAAGGTCTGTTTTGTGTCCCTTTTCTCAACATAAAATGACTGATTGAATTAGGCTTTCCCACATTTTGTATCCCATCATGACTAAGGCTTTGCTGCTAGACTCCTGAATATTTTCCTTAGCCATTGTTAATTTGAAAGTGTTGCAAAAGATAACTTAGGGACTGTTTGAAGATGGACTATATTCTCATAAGGCCATGGTTAGTCATTTAAAGATGGTTTTAGGAAGGTGGCAGGTAACTGAATTTCATCTGGAGCATCCCAGTTGTTGAAATATCCATATACATTATGTTTCCACATTTTCACTTATGATTTTTGCCCATTAATATCTGACCTCAAGTACATGAAAGGAAGAAGGAGAGAGCTGTGATGCCCTTCCATGTTTGTGTCGCTCAGATTTTTACCTTTAAAAAATTCCAGTGGTTTCCATAGATCAGCATAGCATCCATCCCTCACTTCTATATTTGAATTTGGTTAGTGGAGAATTGTGTTTATCTGGTGTGCATGCAAATAGAAAACAGCCCCCTCGTTTTCGGTTATTCCTCGCGTGCATAGCAACTCTGATGCACACTCACAAACACACAAGTTGCATTACAAAGAAGAGCTACAATTCTATGATTCTTTATTTACCTTGAGTCGAAGGTTAGCTCTGAACATTTATCCCTATTGCAATAACACCCAAATCAGCCTGGAATCACAGTCTGAAAGTGGTATTCAGATGCATATCTCTTCTCCCCCTCTGTCCTGGTTTGCAGGCGAAGGAGATGCAGCAGATGGTGAAGCTAGAAGCAGAGATGGACCGCAGGCCAGCAACAGTGGTATAATGCTCCAACACACAAACTGAAGTCTGAAACCCCCGTATGTTTTGTATTTGCAAAGCCAACTCACTAAATATTGGAAGGCGGTGGTGGTGTCTCTTCTACTTAGTGTCAAGCAAGCGTAGCTGGAAATCACTGGTGAAGAACTTATAATTTTTGTAACATTTGGAGTACTGTATTTTATTTTTTAGCAATCGACGATGCTTCTAAAAAAAGAGAAGATTTTTAAATTATGTCCAGTTCAGAAGAAAAATGCTCCCCTTTGAACAAGGAAGGGTGTGTGTGTGTGTGTGTGTGTGTGTGTGTCAGGGCTACAGGATCAGACCAGTCTAATACAGCAAAACATTATTATTATTTTATAATAATTTGCACTTGTCTATTATTAACTTATATTGATATTTTATATCAAATTTTGCCTGGGCTTCTTTTGCTTTTGAGAAAAGCAGGAGTTCCTAGGACCTCGCAGCATCCTGACCCAAGAGCCTTTGAAAAGGGGTACTTGATTCCCCCCCCCCAGTAAATTGCAATAAATTTGACACCATAGCTTAAAGAAAACTGTCTCTTAAGTTTTTCTTTTTACTGTAAGGACAAACTAGAACTACCAGATTTGATGATGTTGCAAATTAAAATAATGTATTAAGAAACCACCCTCTCTAAAGTTAGTAGAGAAGGTAAACATGCAGTATAAAATCTGTCCAGGTTCTTTTTCCAGAATTACATCATCAAGAAGTGCTGTATCAGGTTGGTCTTGTCTGGTTGAAGCTACTGTTTTGTACAATGCTGCTGAAAGGATTGCCGAGTGGCAAAATGAAACCAGTCTTTGTGCCAAATCTACTTATTATGACGAAAAGTAAAGGAACTGTATCGTAGGCACTTTAACAAACGTTTACATCCTACTCAACAGTTGCATATTGATCCATTTGTTACCAGTCCCCCAATACTACAGCTCATTGTATCTTAAGTTTTGTTAAATAGCTGTTTGGGGGGGTGGGTAGGGAGAATTTGTAACTGCGAAAATGTAAAGTATTTATACACATGCAATCACACTATTGTAGAAGATCACGTTCCTTTGTCAGCAGTAGTAAACAAAAACCTGTGTGCATGTGGTACAGACACCAATTTTTTCAGTGACTATTGTATGACCGCCCAGTTATTCTCTTACTGGTAAACAAATACAGAGTCTGTATGATTATGAAACAGAATATTTGAATAGCTAACGAGACATAGGGGTATTATATATATATAAATATATGTGTATATGAATTATGTGGGCATTCTTAATACTTCAAGTTCTAGTTGAAAAAAGAAAGTATATTAATTTAATTTTACACAATATATTTATGCAGATTTTCAGACTTTCATATCAGGAATAACCCTTTTTATGTCTGTTATATATATATACATATATATATATAACCAAACAATTTGCTACAGTATTAACGTGCATGTTCTCAAAGCCCGCTGTAGTTACAACGCAGAACAATGCATGCCAGCCTTCTGCTTGGAATTGTCAACATAAGAGACCGTGGGAAGCTGGTAGTTTAGAACAAATCAGACAACTGATTTCAGTAACGCTGAGTACCAATCATGTTGTTGTATATGCTTGTACAAACTGATTCTATGTATTCCTTTAAAAATGACATAATGATGTAACTGTCCCGAGATACAACTTTCAGGTTCTCTAATAAAATTTTGAAAAAATACCAATGGAGTCCCCGGTAGCACGAATCAAATTATTCCCATGTTCACAAGACTACCCTAGGGTCTGTAATTCTGTAAAGTTGCTCCAAAGAAGAAACATATTGCTCTAGTCAGCTTTGCCTTCTGTTGCAGAGGTGGGGAAACCCATTTTGGGGCTAAGGGCTGCATTGACAATCACCCGCACCTCGTGAGAGCCAGGTGCCAGCAGGGGGCGTGGCTAATATATGCGTGCATCCCAGATGTGGTCTGCTGGCAGCAGTATCACTGGGGAAATTCTACTCGGTATTGATCCACAGCAGAACTCCCAATGTATAGCTAGCAGAGTAAAAACTTAAACACGTTGTAGGATTCCCGAAAAATAGATCAGCGGCAATTGTATTTCATCCAGCAGAGCTTTATTGCTACTGAAGGCAAATGAGCATCATAGTTACAAATCCAATACATTCAGGATTGGCACTGTCCATAAGAAATCCAGTTGCAGCAGACTTAACAAGCTTACAATAAGGTAAAATACATTAAAATATATCGCAATATTGGAAAGAATGGCAGATGAGGTTAATGGACTATGCTGAAATGGCTAAAACGACCAGAAGAGACAAAAATCAGGAAGACCAAAATTTTAACAAAAGTCAGCATTCCCACCCCTCGCTCCAGCACTGTGGAGGCGAGAAATGCTGCCTTCTAGTCCTAAAGAGGAAGCAGAGAACTTGTCTCCAGTTTCGGTGCCACAGTGCTGCATGCTGAGACCGGAGAGAAAACCCCTCTAGCTGCTCTTTAGAGAGGATCTCTGAACAGCGGCAAGGATTTTATATTGCAATCTCAGGGCAGAGATCTGTAGATGAAACGCTGTGCCTGCTCTTTAGAGATTACTTTGTGGAAAATCAGGCAAGAGTGCTTTATCTCCCAATCAGATCCCAATATTTATTTGTTTAGGTGACTTGTATGCCACTCTTGGCACAAGCCACAAGACAGTTTTCAACAAAATCAAGTAGAATAAAAAGAAGGCATGAAACCCGTAAAAATAAATAAATAAAAGCACAAGAATAACGGTGCACAACACTAAATTGTTATTGCCAGTAGCAGCAATTTGTCTAATCAGGACTGTCACCTTGCTGATCCCCACTTAAATAAAACTACTTCACAGAACTTGTGCGGCCATTTCTGACACACAGGTTATCACTCCTCTCTTCTGTGATTTTAACTTGTAATTCATTTCTAGGTTAATTCATTTATCCAATAGGATAACGTCCTGGCTGCGACCCAGTGCATTTTCATTGGAACCCCACTGACCTTTCTCTATCTTTACTTTTAAAATATCATACAAAACTGATCCTGAGTTGAAATCCATCAACAACACTCTTCTGACATTACTAAAAGGCGCACATTCGTATCTTACAAATCCTTTCTTATCATTGTTATTTGGTTAACCTGCCTTGCTGTAGCCGTCCATCCCGCTGTCCTACACAGGAAGTGAGCCTGACCATGGTCAAGCCTATTAGTATCACACGGTTTCCCAAGCAACTGAAGCCTTCCTTTGTGAGGTCTCTGTAATTGTTTGCTGTGTGACTGAAGGACTGGAAACATTACATCTTCAGCAATCACAATAGCATTAGTTTGATCAGCACAGAGCTGATCTTTCTGCTTTGTGAGACTTTACACCAGGGTGGATTTGATTTAAATAAAAAAAAAAAAACACTAGTCAGTAAGGCTCAGGGTGGATTTAAATTTTAAAAAAATCCGATTTTTAAAAAAAGATTTAAATCCACCCTGAGCCTTATTAACTAGTGATTTAAATGGTGATTTAAATCAGCTTGATTTAATTCGTGCTGATTTAAATCGGTTTGATTTAAATCGTGATTTAAATCAGTTTTATTTAAATAGTGTGATTTAAATCGTGCTATAAGTCAAGCTGATTTGAATCGTGATTTAAAACATCATGATTTAAATCGTGATGATTTGAATCGTGATTTAAAATCTGTTTGATTTAAATCGCGATGATCTGAATCGTGATTTAAATCAGTTTGATCCCAATCATGATTTTAATCATGATGATTTAAATCAGTTTGATTTAAATCAGTTTGATTTAATTCGTGATTTGAATCAGTTTGATTTAAAACGTGATTTGAATCAGTTTGATTTGAACCGTGTGGTTTTAAATCATGCTATAAATCAAACTGGTTTGAATCACGATTTAAATCATCATGATTTAAACCGTGATGATTTAAATCGTGCTTCTAAGTCCGTTTGATTTAGATCGCGATGATTTAAATCGTGATTTGAATTGGTTTGATGTAAATCAGTTTGATCTAAATAATGATTTAAATCAGTTTGATTTAATTAAGCCCACCCTGCTTTCCTCCTCTCTGCGCTTGCACCCAATCCCTGCGTAGAGACTTGGTAATCTTCACAAAAATACAATTCCTGCTACAGTTAATAGTCTTTCAATTTTCTCCACATCATCCATCATTTTATCATACCCCCCCCAATTATTTATCCCTATCCTAAACTAAATAGGCTGAAACTTTTGTAACTTTTCCCCATACAGAAATTGCTCCAACCCTTTGATCATTATATTTGCCCTTTTACAACTCTTTGTGAGAGGTGGGAAACAAAAGTCTGTACAGTATAAAATATGCAGTATAAAGTTAAAGTTATTGTGTATAAAGTTATTATGATATTTCCTCTTTTTATCTGTAATGTGGAATTTGCCCTTTTCACAGAAGCTACATGCAGGCTTAAGATGTTAATCAAGCTTTCCATTCAAGATGGCTTTCCAGTTTGGTCACCACCAGGTGTGAAGGAGGAGGAGGGGGAGAAGGTTTTCAAAACATACATGGATAACCTGGATGCATGTTTTTGACAGAGAGGAAGGGTGGATACATACATACATAAATAAGAGGAAACAATAAGGAAAATACAACAGCATGAGAAAGAGAAAATGGAAAAGAGAATGAAGATCAATAACCTGCAATTGACATGACTGGGAGTGAGCAAAGTAATGTTGTAGTAGATCAATAAGTCAGCACCAGTTTAGGTCCCATTCGTTTATATGTGGGGGGGAAACCCTTCCCCCTTGTATTGTGCATCAGTTTATAGTGAATTTGATTTGCCATTTTACTGGCCAGTTTGAAGAGACCCTTTTGGAGCTACTTATAAACCCCTTTTTGCCTTTACAATCCACAAGAACTTGGGGTCATCAGTGAGGCTCATTTGACAGCAACAACAAAACATTTGTGAACTACTCTGCTGATAGAGGTTCAGCAGAGATTCTTTTTTTCAACTTTTAAATGCCTGCTGAAAACCTTTGTATTCCATCAGACCTACGCAGATACTTAAGAATACATCTTTTCTTCCTGCTCCTTGCTCTTTAACCAATTACTGATCTATAAGAGGGTTTGTCCTCTTATCCCATGGCCGCTAAGCTTATTCGGGAATCAATATTCAAATATTTTAAATTATATAGGTGCAAAAACACTCCCTTGAATCCCTGGAGAAAACTGGAAGATTTTTACATACTGTTTAACTAGCTCACGGGGAAATTTAGATATTTAGGAACATACATTGTTGCGTGTTCCCTCCCCGCTTTGTCAATTGGCCAGAGCCTCAGCAGTTCACATTTTTATATGAAGAAGCATAAGAAAGGACTCACAATTGCAACTGGAACTGAAGTCACTCCAGAAATTCTAAATAAATGGCTACACTAGAAACTAAGCATTAAATGTTATCTGCTACAATAAAGCTAAAACTATTGAAGCCTATAGTGTTGCCCCTTACCGATGTTGTGTCCGCAGCGAATATTCAGATGCAGTGGTTATTGGATCCGGACTTGCCCATTGGCTTGCAGAAGCGAATGAGTTCCAGTGGAACTCCAGGGCTGGAGAAAGGAGAGGAGAGGACTTTCACCCACCTCCCATGCTGTTCCCAAGGGCCCCCTGCTCCTCTGAAACAGCTTATCAAAGGGCTACAAGGGAAGGGAACCAAGATTGCTCTCCCTGCTTTCTTGTCAAGAGTTCTACCTACATGTAGTCTGGATCAGAACCACCACTGCACTTGTAGGGGATGGATTTTTATTTTTTTTAGCCAAAGGGGTGCATTACCTGGAGGATACCATACCAGGAACCACATACCAGGGAGTGGGTTGGTTCCAGAAGCGCGCGCACACACAAAGGATGGAAACAACAGGTGCGGATTTTACCCTTGTGCAATAGGTTTACATTCCAGGCATGGAAAAGCTGAAGGTTTCTACATCTCCACACATTTACATCTTCATTCAGAAAAGCAGGAAACATCATCAGAGTTCAACAACCCATTCCAGCCATTCAAAAGCACTTGAGGGGTGTGGCCTCAGGAGGAGGCTTGGCTTGAAGGAGGGCCCCAAGGGTCAGATTTAGATATTGTCATATGGTTGCCGCTTAGGGCCATCTGTCTCCAAGCTCTTTGCTCTCCTACTTTTAAGGCTTGCTGGGTTCTGGGAGATGGTGGGTCTGAAATGCTTTCTAGCGATAATGTTTCAGCCAGCTGCTCTGGCTCTGCCTCATCCTCCTCTCCCACTATTTCCCAACTCTTCCCCCCATCTTCCTCTGAACTGTGATCTCCCTCAAGCCCCCATTGTAATTCTGAACTTTCTTCTCTGGAAGGGTCAGGCTGGGGAGGCAGTGCCCCCCATTCCTCCTCTGCCGAGTCCCTCACAGATACTGGGGGAAGGGGCACATTTAGTGCACAGCACTTAGGGAGATGGAAAAATCCTTGATGCCGGTGGCTTGTTTTTATGTAGTATGTTGAATTTTTTAAGGATTTCGCAGAATACAAAACAGGAAAGAAGATGAAACAGAATTTTCTTCGAATGCAGAACTGCATGGCAAGGCATCCCCGCTACTCCTCAGTCCAATATTTGGGTGAAATCAGGCCACAACTTTACTGATTACAGGTGTAAAAGGTTTGGCACAGGCACAGAGTAGACCCCACCCCTTCTGGTTTGCCTGCCGGAAAGACTTAAGTTTTGGGGTCAACCAGAAATGAGGGAGTCCCTGACCTACATCAGGGGGTAAGTCCCCCACTGGACTGCACTTGGTGAGTGCTGTGCCCTCCCCTGGCCTCGGCATCCAGACAGAAGCATCTCCTGTGGTTCCCTTTAATTGGGTACCCCATTTTGGAGGGGTCTGGCAGAGGCTACAACCTGCCCTCTGACCAAGACTGTGCCTATCCAATGCCTAAACTACCATATTTTTCTGTGTATAACACGCCCCCCCATGTATAAGACATGTATAAGACTATTTTGGGAGACTCAAATTTAAGAAAATTGAGATTTTTGGGGGGAGGGTTGCCCAGAGTTGTTGAGCTTTTGGGGAGGGGTTGCAAAAAACTCACCCACCAGACCCACAATGGCTGTCGCACGCGTCACCATAACCACCAATCGTCAGCAAATCACCCACAAAAGTGCCACAGCAGCAGCCAATCAACAGCTGCCCTTGCCACAGCAAGCTATCACCCGTCCTATCACCAATGAGAATCTCTACCCTGTCCAAACTCTGCACTATCCAAGCATAAGACAAGCCCCAATTTCTACATTATTATCTCATAAAAAACCCTCGTCTTATACATGGAAAAGTACGGTAAGTAAACAAGTTTTAAAAGCATAGCGTATGGAATTCTCCAGAATCAATTTCTATGTTTAATACCCTCTATTGTTATCTTATTAATTGTAACAACATAGTGAGCGCCCAAATCCTGTGTTAAATTTAACTGGAGACAGCTGCAATTGAACAGGAATTTGCATTTCCAGCTAAGTTCCATTGATGGCTTACATAGCACAGTATGAATTCTAGCACAGAGCTGTGTGTCATCTTTACTTGCATTGATACTTAAGACATCTCACAGAGCTCACCATTTGCCAATAGAGAAGCTCTGCTGCTTACATTATCAAGGCAATCTCCCCTGGAAATCCCTGTTCTTGCCATATTGTCAGACCACCTTAATAGTACTGCCCCCTTTCCCCCTTTGCATAGTAGGTGTTACATAGTAAAGATTCCCATATTTGCCCAGCGATATTGTCAAGCACAGCAATATCCTAAAGTGGTAAAATCAGTGTGCAGAAATCGCCTGCTTAGAATCTTAAAAACGGCTTTTCCCTGTGCTAAAGTGAGGCACAGCTAGTGTAGAATGGCATTCTCTTTCCCATTTGTCCAGCCTGACAAGACCTGGAGACTTCAGTTCCACCCCATCAAGTTTGGAAATTGCATTGTAAATCACAGCTATCTTTCCATCAATAGACGCCAATAACCTTTGTTTCGACTGCTGCATTCGGCAACTACTAACCGAGGAAAGGGATGAGGGCTGCTGTTCTTTCTTTCCAGGACCTCGAACCTATTCTGCAAACAAGCTGCTATTCTGAAAGACACCCCCTGCGGGCAGCATATTGCCTCTTCCAGATTTGTCTGGTCAAATGGGAAACTACACATTGGGTGGAGTATTTTTAGGAGGTGCAGTTCAAGGACGTGTTAAAAATTTAACGGAACTAGAAAAATCACCTACAAGCCTGTGATGTCACCTTTTGAGAGGAGTTGATGTTACTGGACCAGCTGTGTTTAATAAGATATGAGTAGTCCTAAAATGAGGAAGAGAATTAATGAACCTCGATGGACAAAGCCACCATTTTTGATTACATGCTGGGAAGTTTGGCTAGCTATTTGTTTGGGTTAGAGCTGGCACACATATGTAAGTGTTTCTTCTTGCGCAGCCATGCACTGCAGTGGCATGGAGCCAGGGGAAGTCCTTGCATGGCAAGTATCTTCAGATGAATCACTTGCCATGTGGTAGATGTTTTTAGGCATTTGTCCTTTGCTGGAGAAGGGAAGACACAGTACCCTTCCTATGAATGCTCCCTTCTTGTTCTTCTGTTGCGGAGTGATCTAAAAATCTAATGTGCCAAGAACTTTCACAGCTCAAAGAAAATACCACTGGAAGGGAATAGCTTTCTCACACATGTAAATTTAACCATAGTCCTACACCTATCAGTATCAGGCTACACTTGACTAATGGACAGAGCAATTCTTCTTACCTGGGAAGGAGAACATCATGGTGCAACTTCTCCTGTACCCATAGCCCATAGTGTTGTAGTCCTGTGTTGCCCGCCACAACAGAGTTCAGTGGAGGGAGAAGCCAACCAACCAGCTGAGTCTCAGGGGGCAGAGACCAGAGACCATATACAAGGTCCAGTCCAGTCCTAAGATCAGGAGTATCTCGGTTCACATAATCAGATGATCCAGGGGGTCAAGAAAGCTAAGGTTCCAAGGTCATGAGAAGGATTAAGCATCAAGGTCTGGTCAGGAAGACAAATGTTTCCTGCAACTGATTGAGGCTGGAAACCCTGGTTAAGAAAGATGGATCCAGCTGGTTCTCATCAGGAGCAAGAAGGCTGATCAGCATCAAGTGTTGTCAATATGCCTTCAGCTCCTCCAGGCTGCTGCTCAGCAGGTGAAGCCGACTCCTGGCCCATGACACATAGCCACACTGGAACATTGGGGGAGGGTTTCCAGCCCACCCTCCAATATGAAGAAGAAGAAAAGAACAGGAGGAGGAGGAGTTTGGATTTGATATCCCGCTTTTCACTACCTGAAGGAGTCTCAAAGCGGCTAACATTCCCCTTTCCCTTCCTCCCCCACAACAAACACTCTGTGAGGTGAGTGGGGCTGAGAGACTTCAGAGAAGTGTGACTAGCCCAAGGTCACCCAGCAGCTGCATGTGCAGGAGTGGAGACACGAACCCGGTTCCCCAGATTACGAGTCTACCACTCTTAACCACTACATGTATTCATGTACCCCCCCCCCATTATTCCATTGAAACTAATGGGAGAGAAAATAAACCAGTTCTGGGACTATCTTTCTTTCTTTTCTTTTTCCTTTTGCCTTTCCTGGAAGCACGTCAAGGGAATGAGGGCCCTAGTTATCCAAGACCTTCCCGTATCTGCACCCAACACACACTACTGCTGGCTCTACTGCCTTTGAATCATCAACTATGTGGTGACAGTGGCAAAGCTTCTGTTGATCCATTGAGGAGGCATCTATTCACAAATTGTACTCTCGGCCTGTGGCAAGGGAGGCCTGCAGCAATCCTCCAGCTTCTCAGCCATCCTTCCAGGGTGCATAGGATCACCCCTCTAATTTGCAGCGGAGAGTGTGTGAAGTTGTGTTTCTCGATTTTTGACTGCCTGTTGCAGAAATGATCTGTGCAAGAAGATCATCTTGGGTAAATGTACGAGAAGCGGTAAGAAGAAGTGTATTGTAACACATTTACTTAAAAGCACAATCTTATTTATTCTGTTATGTTCTCCTTCATATTCTCCTTTAGAGAAGAATTTACTCCTTTTTGGATGATCTTTTTCAGCAGCCATCCACAAAGTTCTCCCATGTTTAGAAACGAATTACGCTCGCTAATGTAATCAATTCTTAAGTAGCATAAGCGCAGAAGGACATCCAATCCGTCTAGATGGCATCACTGAACACGGGTGATGTTTGTCACATTATACATCACGGTGCAAAGTCATCCCATTAGTTACATTGTGTCATTGGTAATTAGAGAAACCTGAATTCAGTTCATAATTCATTCCATAAGATTGAAGGTGGAGCACCAGCAGCTATTGCAGTGGTGGAAACAAGTGAAAGGGTGCTCAAAAACCAATATTGAAGTTCCATTTGGCTATTTATCTCTAGGGATATGGGAAGACATTCATTTCAGTTTGTATTCAAAGCTGATACTAACTAATCTGCACTTTCTGAGACATCACATGATCCAAAACGCAGTTGTCCTTCAAAATTTACTCTTCCCTACATTTGCAGTGCAGTTCTCCAACTAAGCAGCATGTATAGAAGTGCTTATACTGGGATAAAGGGTGCGTAGATAAGCAGATAATGAAAATAGCATGCAAAATGCATAATTTTGGGGAAAATTTCTTTGTAAAAATGTGAATGCTAAGCAAAATTGCACAGGCACCCCGAACTTAGGCACGATTGACTTGCACACAACCATGTATACTGTATGTGCAGTGCCAGGAAATAAATAATTCAGTTGAGACCTGGAAATGGTGTGAAAGAGCAGGAAAGTCCTTGTGGCACATGAGGAGACCCTCCCCAGAGCACAAACTGAGCAAAAATAAGAAAGAACTTATGGACTCCAAAATGGTGGCCTTTGCAACATGGGTGGTGCTGTGGTCTAAACTACTGAGCCCCTTGGGTTTGCCGATTGGAAGGCCGGCGGTTCAAATCCCTGTGACGGAGTGAGCTCCCGTTGCTCTGCCCCAGCTCCTGCCAACCTAGCAGTTTGAAAGCGTACCAGTGCAAGTACATAAACAGGTACTGCTGCGGCAGGAAGGTAAACAGCATTTCCGTGCACTCTGTTTTCCGCCATGGTGTTCCCCTGTGCCAGAAGCGGCTTAGTCATGCTGGCCGCATGATCCGGAAAGCTCAGCCTTAAAACGAGATGAGCACCGCAACCCCCATAGTCATTTTTGACTGGACTTTACCTTCCAGGGGTCCTTTATCTTTACCTATGGGAGCTCTTTCTGCTGCCACGCTACCCTGCTCAGCAGGAGCAATACAGATACTGTATTGCAGTAGGCTCAAGCGTGCTGTTCCGTGCCCTTTCTGGCAATCTGGAGTCAAAGGTATAAAAGGAGAAGGTATTTCTGATACTTCTTAAATTACCCTAGGTCCCTGCTCTGACAATCTGGCAAAGGTGGGGCAGCGGGTGAGGGGAAAGTAAAGCCATGAAAGCAACCAAGTCAGGGAACTTATCCCTTCCCACCAAGGTACAAAAAAAAAAAAAAAAACTGAAGACAGGAAGCAAAGTGATGGCCTCAGTCCAGTATACCTGAAGGAGCGTCTCCACCCCCATCGTTCTGCCCGGACACTGAGGTTCAGTGCCGAGGGCCTTCTGGCAATTCCCTCGCTGCGAAAAGTGAGGTTACAGGAAACCAGGCATAGGGCCTTCTCGGTAGTGGCACCCACCCTGTAGAACACCCTCCCACCAGATGTCAAAGAGAAAACCAACTATCAGACTTTTAGGAGAAATCTGAAGGCAGCCCTGTTTAGGGAAGCTTTTAATGTTTAATAGATTATTGTATTTTAGCAATCTATTGGAAGCTGCCCAGAGTGGCTGGGGAAACCCAGCCAGATGGGTGGGGTATAAGTTAAAAATTGTTGTTGTTGTTGTTGTTGTTGTTGTTGTTGTTGTTGTTGTTGTTGTTGTTATACCATCCGTAAGAAATTCAAAAAGCCAAAGGTAAAATCCACAGCAAAGGAAAAAGCTCGATTTGAGGGAGAGAAAAGGATGGGGGGAACTAAAGCACGTGTAAAGTCACTGAATTTATTCAGGATTGAAGAGACTGGAGGTGCCACAGGGTAAAAGCAGTTTAGAAGTTTTTTAGAGGGTGTTCCCCACTTATGCGCATTTCACTTATGCACACAGGGGGGCCTGGAACGTAACCCCCATGCAAGTGGGGAGTTGCCTATATATAAAAGAATTTTGCACTAAATGCTGGTTAATTTGAATGCGGAGGGTTTGTTTTTATGCCACCTGCTGTAGAAACGTGGAGAACTGAAGTCAAGATAGGAAAAATGAGAAACAGAAAAACTGAAATGGACAGATGTGCTCATCCCAATATCTGGTAGACTTTTTTCCTGCTCCAAAAGCACAGATTTCAAAAGGAAGTTTGAATACCACATGCATTTATCACTCTTCTTTATGCCAGAGGCATAGAACTTCAGACCCAGGGCTTAATTCGGCCCTTTCTGCCTGGCCCTCAGGAATGTCCCTTATGGCTGTACCTCTCACTGAACCTGCTTTTGCATGCCTCAAATTTGCCCTCCACCATAAAGCGACTCTTGAGAGTAGCGCATGAGCATGTGTTGAAACTAGCTTCCTTAATTTGCAAAGGTCGAAATTACATCCATTCACTTCTGCCTGTGCCCCCACTCACAGCTCACAAACCTTGTGTGCCTCTTTATAGATTTCATCAAGCTATGTGGGAGTTCGTTTCTTGTTTTCCTTTTCTTCCAAAAACCAGCTCACAGTCTTACGCCCAGGTATAGAGCCTTGCTGCTGACTTCTCTCCTCCACCAGTTTTAGTGCTTGCTTCTAAATCGACACATTAAACAGCTGCCTTTCTTAAGCAAAATATCTACTGATCCGTGGACAGATGACATTGAATCCTTTTATTCTCTGCACCAAACGCAGCCATAAAATGCCTTGTTTTATTGGTCTGTTCTGTTTCTTCCCCTTGACAGAATTAGATTCATTTGGAGAATGGTTGTATCTACGACAGCATCTGCTTGAAATGACAATGTGGGGGGGGGGCAGGGGGAGGTTATGTGCAGCCACACCAAAGATGCCCAGGCCAGGTTTTTCAAAGGTTGTAGTACTATGACATAAAAGAGCTTGAATGGTTTCATTCACTTTCATAAATTTGACTGTGCATATATTTGTCTAGTTACCTTTGGCAGTTTTGCCTTTTCAATTATTCCACCTTTAATATCTGGACCATTGGCTTTCTTTAAAGCACCAGCAGAAATGAAACTGAGTTGACTGCTGGTTTGTTTTATTTCCCCCTCTTTCCCCTCATCGCAATTAGTTAAGTGGTTGCATTTTCTTCAATGAGCGATGCACATTCAGCTTCTATCTTACACAAAAATCTCAGTACATATGAGCACAGAACACATCCAAGGTTACTTGGCTGCAGTACAGAGCCATTTGTATATCTTTGCTTAAGCCTTTAAGAGTGCCTTGTGTCATTATTCTACTGTGAGACAGGTGTGGAGGCACATTTCCCCAGGATGCAGCTAATCTTCACATCAATGAAACCAAATCCATGCTACTTTAACATTTGCCAGCATGGTCTAAACAAGTCGTCTTCAGTGAACAGATTCAAGGTGGGTTAGTCAGCATGGTGTAGTGGTCAGAATGTTGCACTAAGATCAAGGAACCCAGCATCCAAACTCAGCCATGAAACTCAATGGGCTAGCCACTCTCTCTCATATCACAAACTACCTTACAGACTTGTATTGCTGATAAGAGAGAACATCACATATACTGCTATGAGCTTCTTTGGGTTTAGGATACAAAAGTGAGGAATGAGAAGAGTTGCTTTAAAGAAACTATGCAATGTGTGTGAAACATTTCAAAGGCTCAAAAAGTGCTGAATGTTTTATTGTTTAACCTCTGACAGAAAGGCTATTGCTTAGTTTTCCCTGTTTGGTTTTGAATGAAAGAGAACTAGCTGAGTCACCAGACTCCATCCCAAGAGGCTGAAAGGTTGATGCTTACACTGCAATCCAAGGCATGTAGGCTCAGAAGTAAATACAGTTGTACCTAGGTTGTCGAACTTAATCCATTCTGGGAGTCTGTTCGACTCCTGGAACCGTTCGAAAACCAAGGCGCAGCTTCCGATTAGCTGCAGGAGCTTCCTGCACTCAATTGGAAGCTGCAGAAGCAGTGTCGGATATTTGACTTCCAAAGAATGTTCGAAAACTGGAACACTTACTTCTGAGTTTTTGTCATTTGGGAGCCAAAACGTATGAGTACCAAGGCATTCGAGAACCAAGGTATGACTGTACCATTTAGCTCAACACGGCTGACTTCCAGGGAAGTGAATATCAGCTTTCAGCCTTATAGTACAATTGTATGCATTTCTACTCAGAAGTAAGCCTCTGGGTATTCAGTTGGCTTATCTTACATAAGTATATAGTTATGGGTAACTATATAGAATTGTACAGCCCCAGTCATTTATATGTTACATGGTTGTGTTAATGGTTGCCATTACAGACCTTCCAAGTGCCGCTATTTTCCAGGGACAGCTCTGATTTAGAGAAGCCACCCCGGTTTCTGATTTGATCCTGCAATGTCCCACTTTTCCTTAGGATGTCCCTATTTTCATTGGAGAAATGTTGGAAGGTATGAAGTCATCTGAACCCCAAGCCATCTGAAGGTGATTCTGTATAGGAAAGGTTTTTAAAATGTTTAATACTTTATCATGTTTTACAACCCAGTAAGATGTGTGGGGTATAAATAGTAAAATTATCATTATGGAATAAAGGTAAAGGGGCCCCTGACAGTTAAGTCCAGTCACGAACGACTCTGGGGTTGCGGCGCTCATCTCGCTTTACAGGCCGAGGGAGCTGGCATATGTCTTCTCCGCAGACAGTTTTTCCCCAGGTCATGTGGCCAGCATGACTAAGCCGCTTCTGGCTCATTATGGAATAGGACGTCCTTATTTTCATCGGAGAAATGTTGGAGGGTATGCCATTATTCTACTAATGCACAAACTAATTTGCCATGCTTTATTTCCTTCTTGTCCATTTGATGTACAAATCGGCATGGTTTAAACAATGTCATCTCAGTCTACTAACACCACCACAAACAAAACATGTGGAAAACGATTAAAGAAGACTCCTGATTTAGCACACTGCCATCAATAGGAAGTTTTCTCTTTTCTTCATTAGGCCTTGCTGGTTTCAGGGTTTTAATCTTCAAGCACATGTCTGATGTGTTACTGCTAAATGATCTCTTAGGTTATGGGAAACCCTTCATGCAGAATTATGTTTTAAATGTTCTTGGTTCAGCTTTTGCCATGAAAGATGAGTGCACTAGACAGATGTGCAGCATGAGAAAGCAAAAAATAACCAGAAGTCACCTATTCTATGTACATGCGTCATATCAGAATGCCTATTATACACTATGCCTATTTGTCAGAGATTTTATCTGTGGATTTTGTTTGTTTAAAATATTTTATTTTGTTTCATTGATTTTTTTTTACTTGCTGTGTAAACCGCTTTGTGACTTTCTATGGCCAAAAGCAGTCTATGAATATAGGAGATAACATAACAAATTGATAATTATTTGGGAGCTGGTTCCAATGGGTCACTTCTTTCCTGAAATGTGCAGCTTTCCCACACAGTAATGAAAACATACATCACACAAGGATCTGATTAGATGCAGCAGAGTAATTAATTAATGGTTAATTTACCTCCTTTGTTACTGTGGTAACTAATTTTGGTCCAATATATTTTTAGGGAAGGGATAAATGAGCTTGAAAATTCATGTAATTTGGATGGGCTGCTCTTCTGCAGCTGGTACACTAAAGCAGTAGATAGAGATGGCAGCTTCAAGTTACAGTAGTGTCTGCAGCAGAATGGCAATGAATCAATCCAGTGATTCAACTCCAATATATGTCTAGTTGTTTCATTTTTAAAAAATGCAATTCCCTAACACTAAATGCTGATTTTTGGACTTTTAAATCTCTCTCTCTGTATATTAACATTATTTATTGTTTAAATCAACATATTTTTAAAGTTATGGCATTCCCTAGTATATTTTCTTGTGTTGGGACACTTCTAGTTTCACTGAGATTTTACAGTGCAATCAACACATTTCTACTGAGAATCATGTAATATTGAATTCACTGGTGCTTACTCCCAGGTAAAATGTGCACAGGGTTTTAACCCTAACACAACTCCATTTATGGAAAGTTGCATTTAGATGTACTGCATTTTACATTTAAAGTCTAGCCTTCCTTTGGAAGTGAAATAAATTACTAGAAGTCCAGCTGTACGTCTTTGATATAAATAAGTAACTGTTGGTACCTAAAGTGTTGAAATATTTACTATGACTATAAAGGCACAGAAGCAAAATAATAAATAAATAAATAAATAAATATGCCATGAGCCTACACGGGGTCTTTAAAAGAGGGTCCATGAGACCTTATAGAGTGTGCTTTTCATGTGTGTTGAGAAGTCTGGGGTATAAGAAAGACTGTCAGGCCAAACATTGTGAAGCGGTCTGATTAAAACCGACATCCCATGTCAAGCACTTCACAGAGCAAACATTTTCACGTATCTCATCTTAGCATGAACTCCACAGTCTGGATGATCTCCAGGCGTCTGTCAACCACCACCAGAAAATGGCGGTGGTCACATGGAATCAAGCCAAAAGGTGGAAGCCAGTCTACTCACTGTAGGTGGATTGACTTGCTTGGCCTCTGTTATGTAATCCACCACTTATTGCAGCCTGTATGGAAAGCTCCCCTTAATTACAAACCAGTCAGAAAGACATTTTAAAAGGCAGTGCAAAGTAGTATCACGTGGCTCTGGAAAGTTGAGGAATCAAGTTAATTTCATAAAATCCACCTACGGATGAGTTTGTCCTGTCAATATGGGTGAATGGTTTGAGGAGTTAACGGTAAGGGTGCATTCCTTCCCTCTGTGTGTGCTTGTGAGAGACAACGAGGTTGCAGATACAGTTTACTTGCTCCGGTTGGTTTCACTTGAGTGAGGATCTTATTTTCTCAGCCCCTCCCCCCATGCCCCACCGAACGCCTTTTCTAGTCGTTCAGCCTTTTCCTCTTTCATAAGTATTCATTTTCTGCATTGCCAGATATTCTAGCAAGCTAGCTATCAAGCCAAGCAGGCTCAACAATAGAGGTTAATGATAACTTGCTGTCCTCTCCTTGGCCACGAAATCCCCACCGATCATGGGAACTGCAGAAATCGTTCCTTTTGGCTACAATAAACACACTTCATTGATGCCTCGACCCCTTTCTAAGGGTGCATTTGACTCAGTCGATGTCAGCTGACGACTTCCAATCCTAGCACGCCAGAAGCAGCGCTTTAATTGTATTGTAGGGAAAGCGCTGCCACCTCCTCCACCACTTCTAAACAGGATCATGGAACGGGAGAGCGCTTTAACTTCGCCTCGCTAGGGTGTGGAATAAATAAAAGAGGCATCGCCTCTGGAAAAGGGATGTCGGGGAGGAAGAAAGGCTGTTGGGCTTCGACAATATAAGGCTGAACTGCCCAATGAATGTAAATGTTGGAGGGGGTGGTGGAATCGGAAAGAGCGACACAAAGACAGCTCTTTTTTACGGTCTTAGTTGAGTACCGCAAGGAAATTATCGAGTTCCCTCCTATATGTCGCTTTGCAATCCGCATCTAGTTTGGACAGCTCCCTCCGACCTTCGGCTATTCGCTCTCCGACACTGCAACAGAACAGCTGGGGAGAGCGTACCAACGGCGGCACTTCAGCACTAAGTTACTTTGGACAGCTCTCTCGCGACCCTCCTCTATTCGCTCTCCGACACTGCAGCAACATAGCCGAGGAGAGCGTGAAGGCACTTCAGCACTAGGTTACTTTGGACAGCTCCCGCCGGCCTTCCACGTACACCCCGCCTCCCGCAGCTCCTATTACTCGAGCTTAGGAAAGTGATCTGAGTGCATTCGCCTCCGCGCAAGCAACACTACAGGAAGCGAAGCGAGCGAAGAGGAAAGACCCTTCCAGGAGCAGCTCCCTCCCACCCCGCAAAAAAACATATCCAGCTTCATCTCCGCGGGCTCCGTTTTGGAAGCATGGATCTGAGAAGGCGCGAGACCTCCTCATCCAGCCTAAGACTCCCTGTACTGCTTCTATTTTTATGTGAGTATCAATGCATGCTTTTCCCGTGGGGGTGGCGGACGACCAGTGCTACTTTCCTCTGGCGAGTCTGTCTATTTAGGCTGCGCATCACCATCATCCCTGCTTTGAGGGCCGTCTGGGAAATGGGAAACAGCCATAATAAGACAGCCCTGCATGTCTTGCGGTTGGTTGTGAGGAGATGACTATGATCTCTCCTTGGTCTTGCTGGGAAGGATATGTCGATCAGCGGGCTGGGCTTTCGTTGGGAAATGCCGTGCAGTTAAGAAAGACAGGTAGTTTCCTACCCACATCATCAGACAAAAACTGACCGCTGATAAGAAACTCCCGTTTTCAATAAAGCTTTGTGACTGAGAGTGCAATCCTTCTCAGAAGAATGCCTGATTGAGTTGAATAGGTCTTGGTCGCTAACAAAAGCTTATAGGTTTGCAGCTTAAACCTGAAAATCATGCCCCCTCCTGACTGTGATCTCTTATATATAACGCAGTGGCCGGCAGCGGGGCAGAACAAGAAGTGGAGAACCTCTCCGGCCTGTCTTCGAACCCCGAAAAAGCTATTTTTGTAGTTCGCGAAAATGGAACGACCTGTCTTATGGCGGAATTCGCGGCGAAGTTCATCGTCCCCTATGACGTGTGGGCCAGCAATTATGTAGATGTAAGGATCTTGCGCGCGAGCTCTCTCTCTTGCCCCATCTCTCTCCAAACACGCAGGCACGCACACCGACTCCACCAACTTTGTCCATTTTGTCATCCAATAAAAGAGCGGGAAGGTTCAGCTTTAGTATTTCTGAAATGTTTGTTGATTTGAAATACTGTGTGACTGAGAGGGAGGGAGAAGCAGGAATAGTCTAGAATATGAGGATCCCAAGCATGGTTCCCCTTCGTTCTTGCGTGATGTTGCTAAGGTAATACAGCTCCCCAGCTCCCACCCACCACACACAGAAAGAAAAAAAAAAAACCCACATCGAATTTGCAAGTAGTTAAGAATGAGAAAAGATTGTACTCGGAGAATAAACGCCCCCGCTTTCTCGCTCTCCCACCGCAAGGAATGTTGTCTGTATCTATTGTTGGGGATTCGAGATTCTTGGGTTTAATGCTTTTATAAGTGCATAAAATTTGCTTTTTCATATGGGAGTGGGAAAGAGATCCCACAATATCTAACTGCTCATCTTGATCCTCCGGGACCGGGAGGCGGGTGGTGGAGGAGAAGAGATAATGGGCAATTATTCTACCTGGGTGTGAACAGAGAAATTCGCTTATTTCTATCAACCTGCACACACCTGTATTCATTCCATCTGTTGTGGGCTGTTGTTATAGCAGCATCGGGGGAAAGGAGATGGCGACTCCTAAACGTTTCCCTTGATAGCCTAGTGTCTTTGAGAGTCTTTTGCCTCGGATGAAATCCTTAATAAAGGTGTTTTTGGGGGGTGGGGAGGTCACTGGACTACTCCGTTGACTGAGCCTGTTGTGCCCTTGTGTCCAGCTGATCACAGAGCAAGCCTACATCCCGCTTTCCCGGGGAGCAGAAGAGCAGGGGAAATGCGGCAGCAACGAAGCCGAGCTCCAGATTTTGTGGATAGACAGAGCTTACACCCTACGACTTTACTTTGTCAAGGTAAATAATGGCGACCGCAGGGTCACCCGCGTAGCAGCCCAGAAACTCAGGAAGAGTCAAAGGAGTGGGGATGAGAGACGGAAGGACATAAAGGGGAGAGCGTGTGAGAGAAAATGAGAGGCAGAGAAAACGGGCGGTCAAAAAACACCAGGATGGCATTGCCATTGTCTTTTATTTTTCTAGTTCGTACAGTATCCTTACTAAAGGCCCACGAAGCTGTTCTTTCCCCGCAGCTTCTAAGTTCCTTCATGTCATGACAAATCCGAGAAATCGAGCAGCATTTTTTTTTTTATTGCGAGGGCGCAGGGTTCCCTAAGCTCAACCAAAGTTCTCACCAGGCCGAAACGGGATGCGGAGGGTCCCAAGGGGAAGCTTCCTTAATACCAACCGTTTGTCTTTTCATCTATCTCTCTCTCTATTCCCCCCCCCCCCCGCTTCCCTTCCCTTCCCGTCTCCTCCACCCCGAAATCGACAGGAGGGTCGCAACACCAGCACAGGACCCGAGGCCTGGTGGAAAATGAACAAAGTCCAGTTCGTCTACGACAGCTCCGAGCGCACCTACTTCAAGGACGCGGTTAACCGTAAGTCCTGATATTCTATGAGAGAGAGAGAGAGAGAGAGAGGCGCGAGGCCTAGGAAAATCTAGAGCGGGGTTGTTTGGTGGCAGCGGATCAGGAGAAGAAGAAGGCGACCTGGAGTTCTCCATCACCTTCATTGGAAAAGCGGGGGGGGGGGGTGGCCAGGGCTGGGCTAGGGTGTGAGGACACAACATAGAGCACGACAGCGAAATGCAGGCTTGGTTTCGTGGGCTCTTCAAGTCCGGATTGCGCCCCGGCCTGTGCGTCTTTGTGCCAGCTCGCTCTGCTTTCACACGGAGCGTCGCTTCTCTCCGGTTTTTTTTTTTGTCCGCTTTGCCTACCTTAGGCTAGATTCCTCTACACCCCCAAGCCCGCACTGCGGATAAAAACTGCATCCCTTCACCTCAAACCACCCTCCTTCCCTTGGGTGGATTGAAGACATACCCAGATTCAGGTGGATTTAGGCGCTGGATCCCCGCCTTCTCAGCGCCCTCCTGGAAGGTAGGTTCCTTTCCTGTGCGCAAAATCGACTTATTTCAAGAGGCGGCTTTCTTCTGCCTTTGGACAGCCTCGAAATGGCGAACAAGGCCACACTTTTCAAGAGTGAACGATTCGACAGTTTGAGATTGCCGATTTCTGTCCCTTCGGTCAGTTTTGAAACGAAGGGGTGGCCCGACATGTTACAAAGAACCTATTTACCTGGGAGTAAGACCTGTTTAACTCAATGGAGTCTACTGAGTTGACATTGCCTAGGATCGCGTTGTATACAGCCGCGATCAAACTGAACTCAGTGAGACTCGCTTTGTAAGGAAACGTTCTTACCATCGGGCTGCAAGTCTGGTCTATGTGCACCTTTCAACAGATGGGGCTAGCTACAATTGTTTCTTTGAAGAACAAAGTAGTAAATTAATTAAATGTAAATACAAAAAAAAAACAAAAACCCGATAGAGGTGTCTTTCTGGCGTGTTAAGGAGAAAGTGCAAAATTGTAAATTAAAAACCCAAAGCTACATGTTACTACTCATCGCAAGAAGGAAAGACCACATCGGTAATTTACAGCAACATGCCAGAACTAAAACTGGGGGGCGGGGGGCGGGATATTATTAAGAAAATGAAATGTGCTCTTAACTCACAAATTAACACTGGTCTCCACTGGTAGGCTACTGATCTCCATTGGTAAAGGTGATCCGGTGAAAGCTTTAATAGATGGATTTGCTGCCTACATGATTTGTCTCTTGCACCTTATAGTTTAGGCTTCGTGTGTAAAGTATTTTTGAGTTTTACAGAATCAGGTTTGCAGGTATGGGCGAATTTCATGCTCTTATTGCAAGCACTTAAATCTGTCTTCAAATGTAAATAACAAAACCAGCTCCTATTTTTTCCCCCTTGTTATTGCTTGGACTTTGGGGCTGTTCTTTCTAAATGCTCTTTCAAAAAAACAAAAAACCCCGAAGCTACCTCAATTTTCCCTTCACTGAAATGGTGGCGGTGATTGCTTCATCCTGACTGCATCTAAATGCCCTAGAAGATGTGGGCAGCTTTTTTGCTTCATTGGTGTAGTTTGTTTGTTGAAGATAATTCTGTCTCATTTTTTTAGCATTACTCCCTCAACCTGATCTTTAGATGTTTTCCTGCTGCCTCTATTTGTTGCTGTGTATATCTGCAGTGCAGGGTGTTCTGCAGGAGATTGTCTGTGTGGCTCCCCCCACCATGGGATCCTTTTTTTTTTGTCGCATTGAAGCAAACAAAAGTCACATCCACTGTTCATAAATTTCATCGCTTTCGAATATTTCCTGATATTCAGAAATTTGAAGCCAAAGTTTAATTTATCTCCTTCCTAAGTAGAAATTGTGCTGGAAATCGTATTCATTTTAAAATAAAGTATAGAGGAGGGAAATCATGATTGATTTTTGAAATGGTCTGAAAATCCACCTCGCCTCTGCACTAATAAATTTGCTGGGAATTCGTCATCACATGCAACCATACCTTAGCTGTGGATTTATTTATTTAAAAAATAATTTTTGAAGGTTTGAAGTGCAATCTTTGATGTTCCTACTCAGAAGTAAGTCTTGCTGACTTCAAAAGAATCATACTCCCAAGTAAATGAGATAGGATTGCAGCCATAGGGTTCAATCCAGAGAAAGCAGTTCAGTGGGACATAGGCGCATGGGTTAGGCAGTTATGTGCCATTAATTTCAATACTCATTTTTCTTTATTTTTGGATTTCAGCCCTACTTATTAAGATTTATGGACTTACTTTAATCATATGAGCATCATGCACATTTCACTGTCATTATTCTTACTTAAAGTTAAGCACATTTACAAATCTGTATATGTTTCAGGTCTTGTTTTGGAATATTATCCCTGATTATTGATTTATGTACAGTTTTGCTCGGAGTGCTGTGCTATGAGAACCAGTGTCGTAAATGGCTTACGTGATGGATATTGGGTGTACGGATCCCAGGTTCAAATCCTGCCTCAGCTGCAATGCCTTCTGAGTGGCCTTGGGCAAGTCACACACCCTCTCAATCTTATCTCACAGGGCATGTCTGAGGCCAAAATGCTGTCCTGGGGAAGATACAAATTGTGACACAGCACAAATGATGGCACTTTGAGTGATGCTGTGGGGATGCCTTCAGCAATGAAAATAAGAAAGAAAAATTCGAGATATGCTGCATTTGTAGAGATGAATCTAGTAAAAGAAAGATGTTGCCAACACATCTCTTCTGGCAAAGCTGCATATCTGCTTAATAGTTGGTATTCTTTAGCATAATAATCATAGTTGCTGCCATAGCAAAAGCACATTAGTCTTCCAAATACAATGGACCCCAACAGGGTATATGGACACAAACACACTTTTTGACAATGCACCGTCTTTACCATTTATAAATATTCTGACAAAGGGGGTTGTCCATTTCCAGTAGTGGTTAAGAGCGGTGGACTTGTAATCTGGTGAACTGGGTTCGATTCCCCGCTCCTCCACATGCAGCTGCTGGGTGACATTGGGCTAGCCACACTTCTCTGAAGTCTCTCAGCCTCACTCACCTCACAGAGTGTTTGTTGTGGGGGAGCAAGGGAAAAGGAGATTGTTAGCTGCTTTGAGACTCCTTAGGGTAATGATAAAGCGGGATATCAAATCCAGACTCTTCTACTTTTCTTCTTCCCAATTCATCAACATTGACAATAACAAGTCCTGGAGAGGGTTCCTGCCTTTTCCACAAATCTAGAAAGTCATAGGAATTTTGGGTCTCACCAGAGTTTAAAGAATACATAAAACCAATGCACTGTGAAGTGGATGAGAGAGCCTTGCCTCTGTCCTCAACCAACTCTTGGAAAGGAAGATTTTCTGGCTATAAAGCTGGCCTGACCAATATGAATTGTTTGGGTGGAATCCAGATTTGAAGACGGCAGCTAAGGATGCAGTCCATGACCCATTAGAAAGCTGACCAAGGGACCACTGGAAGTTGCTTAAGTCCACACACCTTTCGTGGTGGGCCTTTGTTCGGTTGGAAGGGGAGGTTGTAGCCTCTGCCTGCCCCCCCCATTAAGGGTACCCTGTTAAAGGGATCCAGGGTGTGGATTCGGTCCGATGCCCGGATGTGGGCTAGGGCTATGCCACGACCCCAACAGGGACCCCTCGGGGTGCCCCTATTTGATGTAAGTCATAGGGCTCCCACTATTGGTGGTTTACCCTTAGACAGGCGGGAGTCGAGATATAACCTGGCACCACCCAATGCCTAAGCCAAACCGCTCACATCTGTAACCAACAAAGTTGTAGCCTATTTTATCCCATATATCAAAAGGCTCCTGTACGTGTGTTTATTAATCACTAGGGAACTACGGGTCATAGGGCCTTGGCACACAAGTGCTACTCTGCCAGCAGACAGGGAGATAATGCCAGCGGGACAACACTTGCATCACTGAGATGGTCCCCTAGCAGTGTTCCACCAGTGGAATGGGGGAAAATGGGTCATGGTGGTAACAGGCTTAAGTCTGGTCAGCGAAAGCAGGGGAGTTATTGCCTCTTCAAATAGTTGGCAACATTGAGGATCCCAAGCCATAGGAGTGGTTCTCATCCACTGACATTTCTTTTCTTCTTCTTCTTCTTTTTGGCAGCCGGGAAACACACGTCTACCACACGCCATCTTTCTGCTTTAGTCACCCCAGCTGGGAAGTCTTATGAATGCCAAGCTCAGCAGACAATCACCTTGACCTCTAGCGACCATCAAAAATCTGTAGTCCTCTTGCTGTCGGAGGTCCGCATTCAGCCCTTTGACATCAGCTCTGATTTTACCTTCAGTGAAGGTAAGGGTCTTGCGGGTGCTGGGAAATGTTTGGGTACCATTTGGAAAGATGAGGCAGTGGCACTTGACCAGCAAAGAAGTCAGTTTCCAGGGAAAGTTGGGATGGAGAAGGGACACAATCTACCTTCTTTATTATTGTTTTTGAAAGAATAAGTTATCCTGTCTGGAATCACAGACAAGGGCTGTGTCCAGAGAATAGCATTCCTTCAGCTAGGAATAAGCAGATTGTTCTGCTATAATGGATGCTTTTTCTTCCATCAAGGACCATTGACTCACAACAGATAAAAATCAATTGTGGTCACAAACAAGTGTTCACTAAGTGTATTAATTTATCACTTAATTGTATTACAGGTTCTTAATTTCTAAAAATAAATAAATAAATAAATAAATAAATAAATAAATAAATAAATAAATATGCATGCTGTAATGGCTAGGAAGATAAGAGCTAAGGAGTTGCCTGGTCCTGAAGATGTGTTAGGTTGAGGATAATACTATAATTATTCCTGGAGAAGGAGGCAGGTGAAGACATGTTCCTACTACTTCAATTGAGTAGATCTTATTTACTTCTAAATTTCTTTGTTGGAGCAATAGTGCCAATCACTGGGCTGTATGGAAGCAAGATTCATCAGTGAAGAATCCTGAAAATGCTTGGGGAGGGGGGGAGGAGCTGAATAAGCAGAGGGTTGGCACCTGGTCTTTGTGTTGGAGGAGGTGAGAAAAGAGTTAATGGAGCCGCTCCTAGTAGTCATACAACCCAGTCGATCAGGAGAAGCTTACATCAAATATCTGCTAGCTGACACAGATATAGAGACTACTAGGGTTGTAGCCAAATACTGCTACTTGGCGACAAGAATAAGACATGACGTGATGGAAGCAACCTCCAAAGATAATGATCCTAGTTAACCCATAGCAGATGGAGAGGCGACAGAGACTCAGCTTTTAATAGCCATGTTTTTAAAAGCCAATTTTAAAATTGTGTAATACTTAATATTATTATAAGATATAGAAATTTAACTCATGAATTGAATTGTATTGTTTTTCTGCTGGTCTTTGTGCTTTGTGGCTGTGACCAAGGATTTGATATTGCTGACTTCTCATAACCAATCAATATTTTGGCAAAATGCCACAGCTCCAAACTGAAAAAGGGCAATGTCCAAATCCTTTGCTTCACCTTCTTGAGTCCTGCTCTAAATTTTCTGAGCAGTAAACCATTACTAATGTCTTTAGTCAACTGCCTTTCTTATAGAATAGATATTGTAGATACTCCTTTTGTCATAAACTACTCATGGCAGGAAAAAATGGAAGGTTGAAGGTTTACGAAATGTTCTGGATTTCCGTGTGATTATATATATGGAGATGGAAATTTGTAAATTGTTGGCATATGAGTGTCAAAGTCTTATATGCACAGGTAGAAACAAAACATAAGAAGGACCCTGTTGCATTACACCAAGGGTCCTGTTAGTCCAGCATCCACTGTCCAATAACACCCAAGCAATGGCTACTGGGAATCCCAGGTGTAGAAAATGAAGGCAAGAACCCTTCCTTATTTTGACCCCTAGCAATGGGTATTCAGAGGTACTCAGACTCTCATCACAATATTCATTTTGTCTGTCATGGCAAATAGCCATTGCCAGACCTATCCATCTAACCTGAACATCTAGTTTTTATCATGTATATTTCTTCCTTTAAAAAAACAACAAGATTATGTATACTGCATTTTGATAAGTTATAGGCTGACTTGTTTTTTAATGAATATTTTATATTGTTTTATGTCAACTGCTTAAAGGTCTTAATAATTAGATGGTATATAAATCCTGTTAATTTTTAAAAGTCCATCCTCCTTTTAAAGCTGTCTGGGCCAGTCACCGTTGCTATATCTCCTGGCAGTGAATTCCACAAATTAATTAAGTGTTGCAAAAATAAGTTTTTTTCTACTTTCTGCTCTGAAACTACTGCCCGTCAGTTTAACTCAGTGACACCAAGGGTTAATGCGAAGACTGAAGACTAGGGTTAAGACCTCTTGTGCACCATTTAGGATTTTATGCACGTCTGACCGTGGTCGCCTGTTTTTCCTTAATGATAAAATTACAATTTCAAAGGGAAGGCACTCTAGTTTCTTGATCATTTTGGTTACCCCTTTCCAGCCCTAGCTCAGTACTGTCAACAATGACTGCAGCAGCAGTGGCATGTTGGGGGACTGGTAAGACCACACCAGCAGGATGAGTGGGAGAAGTATTCTTGCATTACTATGTTCTTTAATGATTTCCTTTCCATTGTTTCCAATGGAAGAGAAAGTACTTACAGCAGTTCCAGGACTGGCATAAGTTTCTCTCTGTTTCAGTGGCATGTTGGGGGACTGGGAAGGCATGGATCTTTTCGATCAATGCCTTCCCCCAGTGTCAGGTGTCAGGGAATCTGATCCCCCCCATGGTAGGCTGCCAGGAATAGTTAGACAAGGAAAGCTCGTACCAATGTCTTTTATTCAATATTCATAGAGAGTGACTTAGAAATGTAGCCTCTTGGAGTAATGGCGTTGCTCTGAGTAAACTCCACCCTCCTTCTCTCCTCAATTTTCAGCAGCAGGACCCACCTTACGGTGGCCGCTTAGGGCCATTTGCCTCCGAGCCCTTTACTCTCCTACTTTCAATGTTTGCCGGGTTCTGGGAGAAGGCAGGTCTAGAATGCTTTCTAGTGATAGTGTCAGCCAGCTGCTCTGGCTCTGTTTCCCCTGCCTCTTCTCCCATTATTTCCCAACTTTGCCCCTCATCTACCTCTGAGCCTTGACCATCCGCAAACCACTGTTGCAAATCTATACTGTATTCCTCTTCTCTGGAAGGTTCAGGAGGAGTGGGAAGCAGTCTCCACCAGTCCTCCGACGATGTCCAGTCCCTGACACCGAGTCTGCTCTGACATTCCCTCCTGCAGCCTTCTTCCCCTGCATGTGAACTTCCTGGAGCCATCATGGCCATTGCGGGAAACAGTATGCTTGACCAGATGGACCATTGGTCTGATCCAGAGGGATTATACCTATGTTCTCCAAATAGTCCAATTTCTCACTTAACCATGGAGCTCACAGGGTGACTCTGGGCCAAATTTTTTTATTCAGTCTGGCTTATGTCACACGGCTGTTGTGGGAACATTGGATGTGCTGCCTTGAGCTCTTTGTATGGAAGAGAGTACATTTTGTTTCATATAAGCTCATGTTTACTGGTACAGAAAATAACTCTCTGTCTCGCTGCCCCTCCCTGTTTTCTGTTCATTTATATTGCAGAACACAAATGCCAAGTAGACCAAAGAGAACAGTTAGAAGAAACCCTTCCTCTCATTCTGGGCTTGATCTTGGGACTTGTTATTGTGATCACCCTCGGCGTTTACCATCTCCACCTCAAAATGACCGCTAGTCAAGTCCAAATCCCACGAGACAGATCTGAGTACAAACATATGGGATAGTAGCTGGCACGCTCACCAGTCAGCTGAAGCAAAAGCACTTTTTTTCTCCTGTAGGCCAGGGGCTCCCATCTGATGAAATAAAACTTAACTACTTTATAATGACCAAAAGGGAGAGGGCAGGAAAGGGTGGGAGCGGGGGGCAGTGGGAGCAGCATTTTCTCAAAAGTCAGTACTTCAGAGCACAAGGCAACATTTTCTTCTTGGAAGGACCATTGGCATAATGAAGAAATTAGGATGGAGGTGTATGTTTTGCTCTGAGTACTGCTTGAGCTGCTGCTGCTGCTGCTGCTAGGATGGGTTGGATCCGATGATCTGGGAATGGAGATCCATAATTCTAATGGAAGGGGTGAGGGAAGATATATTTTCCCCTTTTATCCTACAGCCCTTTATTCTTCTTGAAAAAAATATGGATGGGAGGCTGAAGGAGAACAGACACTGCAGAAGATCATCTCCAATCCTTCCATGAATGAAAACCTCCTCTGGGCTACAGTCTTTTCCTTTGAACTGAAGCACTCTTTCCATCCATGGAAAGGCTGAAGGCAACTGAAGGACTTTTTCCATCCATGGAAAGGCTTCTTTGGATCCAACCTATCATCCTATATTCCCAAAGCTCCAATTTTTCCTATGGGAGCAAAGGGATGGTTAAGGAGCTGGGAATCTAGGATAGCATCCTATGGAGACATTCCCCAAGGAATGATGCCATTTTGAAAAAAGAAACAAAAATACCAGCCAAATCCTGCTCACCCGATGTTAAGCCGTCACAGCTTCACATCAAGTTCATCTCAACCAAGAATCTATTTCAATCAGGCAGGGTGGGTGGGGGAAGAGAAAAGAATCCATGATCTTAGCTTGAGGGAAATTTGTTTTTTTGCTTACTGGGAATGCTTTAGCACCAGAACAACTTTATAGTTGTTGCTGCTCAAAATATAAGAGCGCCATGCTATTGTAAGCCAAGTGAGAAATGCTTCTGGGCTGAGCACCTTGCATGTACTGTGATTGAAAAAAAAAATGCCTACCACTCCATGATGACTTCATTTAAGACAACAACCACAAAACGTTCATATGACTATGCAGATATCTTCAGGTGTTATAAATATATATGTGTAAATATATATATGGAAAAAACCCTCCCAATAAATCCTGAATTATGTTGATTAATGCAGAGTATTTTTGAAACGCAGGCAAATATATAAATATGTAAAATAATATTTTATTGGCATTCTTATTCATTCGGAAGTGACCTCTGCTTCTGTACAAATAATGAGATGCAAATAAAATGCCAGGTGGATTTGGTAAATGAGCACCTCGTATTTAAGTGCTTTCCTTACAAAGGCCTTCGGGAGGTGGAATAAGGGTGCTTCCTTGAGAGAAGCTGGTCCCATTCCAGGTCATCACACTTTGCAGGGGTGGCGAAATAATGCCAACGAAGGGGAAATTCCGTATCTTCTGCATAAGTCACTTCCATCAGGTTTAGGTGGCTCAGATGAGCACCACACACATTTGAAGATCTCCCTTGCTGGATCAGGCTTGTCTTGGGGCCAAATGACACATTAAGAGTGCATAAGTAGCATGCATAGGACTGGTCACATCTTATATATATATATATATATATAAATAAGACTGCCACAACTTCAGATGCTGTTCTGTGCAGACAGTCTAGGACAAAACCCCCCCAAAGGATTTTGACTGGTGGGTGAGACAACCTACCTATCAATCAATCATGTGATGTCATAATGATGTTATGTGGCTGGCAGGCAGCCCTGCCCACCGACCAAATTTGGCCCACAAGGAACAGGTCCTGTGAAACCCAAAAGGTTTCCCAACCCTGCTCTAGCATAATGCTCTGGCATATATACTGCTCTGGCATATATACTGTGAAAATGCTATGTGTGGTGTATTAATGTATTTACTCTCCCTAATCTCTCCTTTTGTTTGGAGCTTATGTGAGCGCACAAGCACATGCCTCCACTGTCTGGTGCTGTCGTTCCCTGTGCTGATTTCCCATTGAAAAGTGCTCCCAAAGCTGCTATTTTCAGCTGAAAAATTGTACTGCTGGCACTGCTAATGAGTGAGCCCCCATCTATGAGAAACTTTTTGCGAAATTTCTCCAACCGCTTGGAGGAGATGGTCTTCCCAATTTCTCTGCCCATATATACGGCGGCGAATTTCCAGAGGCATTTGTGCACAATTTTATTTCTCCTCTTTCCATTCCAACATCATGATGTGTTGTAGAGCACATTGGGACGGAATGGATGGACTAGAAGGTCCACCCATCCAAAGCGCTTCCATCTTACCTGGGTAAGTTTCATTTTGTTATCCCTTACTGTTCCACCATGAATCAGCTGAGGAGCTGCATTCAACTTTGTGCTGTTTTATGTGAAACCAAGATCATTTATATCTCTGGAATGGAATACACCACAAGTGGCTTCCTGGGTTTTCCCATGGTGCAAATGTGCCATTATTCAGAGGTACAACAGTGCTTGGAACAGACAATCTCGTGTCCTCCTTCCAACCCAGCGGCTTTCTGGCTTGGTGTAAGAAGATGGACCTCTGTCAGAAAGCAGCTCTCTGGAATGTGCTTGAAGTTTAATAACCACACACACACACACAGCTTCAGCCCAGTCAGAGAGGAAACGTCTCAGACCCTCCTTCCAAATTTCTGTCCCTATGACTAGTGAGTATCTGGTGGCTTTAAGGCACTTGAAACCCCTAACCAGGAAGGAGGTAGGGTACATGGAACTTACTGAGGATTTTGTCAAATGATCTCTGTGTGAGAGAGATTGTGTGAAGGTTGTGCTCTTGTCCGCACATTTCCTGATGGAATGATCCATCCTCAGCTGGGAGGGTGAACAACTCTGAGACTGCTCTGAATGGCCAATCAAAAACCTGCAAGAAGGTTGTGAAGCACAGGCAGAGATGGGTGTGGCTTGGGGACAGGGGTGTGGCTTGGAAGGGTGTATGGCTTGGGGATAGTCATAAGGACCAGACAGAGAGGGGTGGAGAGTCACATTCATCCCTCAGCTCTGAAATTCTTCACCACTGTCCTAAGCTTATATTTTCTCTCTCCTGATGTTGCCTCAGATCGGGCATTGGCTGTGCATGCAGAAGCCCCCAGTTTCAATCCCTGGCAGCACCAGACAGAGCTACAGAAGATCCCTCTCAAAGGGTCACTGCCAGTCAGTGTAGACAGTACTGAGCTCAATGGAGCAGTGATCTGACTTGGTATGGTAGCTTCCTAGACAGGCTCCAGAGCTCCAAGCATGGAGAGAAAACCCTTGACAGTGTGCCCTTAATATAATCAGACTTTTTATTTCTTAGAATTTCTTTTTTAGAATTTATCCTTTTTGGGGGGTTCTCTTTCATCTTCTAAGCAGACCTGGAACCCTATGTCTGTTCCCTGCAGAGGCAGGGGAAGATGGGCTCCACAGAGGAAGTGGAACGATGCCTCTAAGTCTAGTCCCTCAGAAAATTATTTCCTCATTTGAAGACTCCTTCATTTACCTAGTAGGGAGGAACAAAGCACCAAACATTTCTTATCCATCACAATTGTACAAGATGTTGGTTGTGACTAGCTTTTGCTGGCATGCTACCAGTAGTTGGCACTCGGTGAATATGGCCAGCTAAAAATATTTGCAGCAAAAGCGAAAACATCTGCTCAGTTATTTTGCATCCAATTTTTAAATAAAGGAAAGCTAATGGAGGAACCCAGTATACCCAAATGAGTCCTATGTTCAGCCATCCTTTAGTTCTATTTATAACCCATTTCAACAGGGATAGTGATTGATTGCACATTATCTCCAAAGTCCTGGGTGACCAGGTCACAATTTGTGGGTGAGTTTAGTCCACAATAATCAGAAAAGCACTATTTGTTTGTTAATTGTTATTCTAGTAACCAATTTATGCACCATGAAAGTGAAGCAGCAGCACTGGCTGTAGGGTAACATTGCCTCAGGTCCTGCCAAAGGGAATTATGGGGGAAAGCAATATGGATCCTCTTCCAACTGATGTCCCTTTCACACATTGCATCAAGTGGTGGAGAATGTCATGCCTGCTGGCCAAATTCTGCCCTCCTGGGCTCTTCTATCTGAGATCCTTTTCCTTAGGAACACCCTTCACTAGCTCTGCTTCAAACCCTCCTTAAGTGTTCTTGCCTGGCTGGAATGTGTCCTTCAACTCAGATAACACCTCATCATTACCTGGATGCAAGACAGAGTTGCAGAGTCACCTGGATGGCTACTATTGCAGAAAAAAAATGCTGGAATTGATAGATATTTGCAGTGGCGGCTGATGCCCCATGAGGTTGGCTGGGCAGAAGGCAGGAAGTCATTAGGAAGTCCCCTCCCCTTTTCTGGTGGGTGGCGTTGTGGCTGGGCAGCTGTGATCTGATAGTGATCTGGCACGGGGGTGGGGATTGATGCTCCTGGCTCGCGTCACCCTGTCTGTGTCATCAGAGCTGGGTGGGACCACCCCCAGCGCGGCCCCGCTGGCCAATCAGTGCTGGTTGTGGGTGTGGCCACAGAAGATTTAACCACAGTGAGGCCAGGCGCCTCCCTCTCCTGCAGTGCCGGATTTATGTATAGGCTAAGTAGGCTGAAGCCTAGGGCCTCTAAATCTAGGGGCCCTTGCCAGCCCTCCCGCTCCCCAGCGGGCAGTCTCCCCTCTCCCAAAATTGCAAACCCAAGACTTCATGCGAGGGCAAGGCCACTCAGGCCTCTAAATCTATGGGGCCTCACTAGCCTGCCCTTTTCCCAGTACTGCAGTCTCTCCTCTCCCAAACTTGCAAACCCAATACTTCATGGAAGGGCAAGGCAACTCAGGCGCAGCAACAATTAGACTCAGGGCTAGCCAGAGGGGCCCAGTTTGAAGCAGTGGGGTGCAACTCGAATTATTGTTATTATTTTGTAGGGCCCCAGTTCACAGCCAAAGTCTGGTCCATGGGGTCACGAAGAATCGGACACGACTGAACAACTGAACAACAACAACAACAACAACAACAACAACAACAACAACAACAACAAAGTACATGCATGGAATACCTTATGGATGATGCTCCATTAGGATTTCACCTGAAGCTGGATCATGAAGTTCAGGTCTAGTTTCAGTAGCTCATAAGATCAGGCCATTAGTTCCAAATAAAATTGTAAGAGTGAACACCAACATAGGCTTCACTGGCAAATTATTTTTGTAACCTCAAGTAAGTCTGAGGTTTATTTCTTTAGTTGTGACAATCACCTAAAGCACTAACAGCACAAGCCTAGGCATGCCTACATAGAAAGATGTCTCACTGAGTTCAATGGGACTTACTCCCAGGTAAGTATATATTGGATTGTAGCCTCAAGGTTTAATGCAAACTGAAAAGCATTACTTAGTGTGTTACTTTTTTGACTTGGTTTAAAAAACATACTGTATTTGTGATGGAATACAGGATCTTCATCATCATCATTGACAAATCTATCTGGAATCAGCAGCCTTCTAACTTCTTGTTTTGCTTCTCGTTTATTACAATGACCAACTTACTTGTGTTGAGGGGGGAGAAACACCCTTCATAATGCAAAACATTCTAACCAGATATGTTAGATTTTGGGTCAGATAATTTTTTTCAAGTGAAGTCAGTAATAACAAAAAAGTTGGAAAATACATGGCTTTCATATTGTGCATAATTTTTTTAAAAAAATCATTAATAAATAAACCCCCTCCATCATGGAAATGATTATGAAGCACTTATAAAGGCAACGCGCTATAGGGCTATGGTAAACATGCAAATATATTCAACAAGCAACACAAAATTGGTTGTAGTAGTCACTGCTGAATTCACATTCCAATAGGGTCTACACAGCATTTCCCCCTGAATGGTGAACATGTCGACTGGAATCTTACAAACACTTGGATTTCAACTTGGGAAATGCCCAGTCACTTGCTGGACATCTTGAGGTTGGTGTTTGACTCCCAAAGCGTGACTCTGAACAATGAATATGAATATTGTGACACTGGAGTCAATATGGACCAAAACAAAGAATCGCCCACATCACCAAGTCTTTCTTTCTTAGTGAGCCCAATCACGAAGTCTTTCTTCTCCAGATGACTTGGGCCCCCAGACACATCATATGTTGCCCTATAAAAGAAAATGAAGTTGTCCCATCCATGTGAGGTCTTCCTCTTCTGCAATAACACTTTCCTTCTTTCTGCTCTCCTGTGGATCCCCCCCAACATCTGGTTTGGTTTTCCCCCAACACTCTAGGGGAGATTTACTGGGGCGCAGTGGGGAGGTGGGAGAAGAGAAGAAGAAGGAGAGATCCGTTGCCCAAATGGGGAGTCCTTGCCTGAATGGGATGACTTCATTGGATACAACCCCAAGACTCCTGCTGCTACACTACAAGCTGCACACAACCAGGCCTGCACAACATCTGTGCAACTCACCAAAAGGGACACAGCTTGCTAGCTACTATGTGCATTGTGGCTTGTTAAGTGTGCCATAGCCTTCTGTTTCTGCAGGCCAAGAACAGTTAGCAAAAACAGGTAGTATGCTGAGCTGTTGGCAGGCCACAACAGGTGACTGCAGAGCTGTGTGTTTAGATTGGTGTTCACAAATTGCGCAGGCCTGTCTGAAACGAAGGCAATGGCAGGGCTGTGGGAGTTTGAGCATAAGCAAAATCAGCATCCAGCTTATAGGCATATGTCATAAGCGGCATGTGTCACTCAACTGCGGCCTTTGCAATTGCAATATTTTCACAATTGGAAAGCTTACCTCTTGGCAAGCAAATCTCTGTCTGGATACTTTCTGTGGCCACTGATGTTTTGATATACTGCCACAGAATAGCTGTCAGTTTGACATGATAAATATAAATATGGATCAGCCCTTGGCATAAGGTCCTGTGTATTTTGTAAGATACTCATTGCTTCTGGACAATACTGAAATCTTTACACATTATTTCCAAGGGGAGAAAAAGTATCTTGTATTGCTCAGCAAGTTGAATGTTTGCAAAATGAAGATGTACATTTGACTAACACAGATGAAAAGTTCTTGTCAACATTCTGAGCTGTTAAAGTGTGTGTGTGTGTGTGTGTGTGTGTGTTCCTTTCTCATCAAAAGAGATAGAAAAGTAGGAAAGATCTCGCTCAAATGCTTATTAACTTACACCTACCACCTCTACCAGCACGACCGCTATGACATCAAAGTACCGTAAATTATCAAAAGCAATGTACAGAAAATTACAAATTCATTTCAAAATACGTCACATTGCTACAACCGAGATAAAAAGTGCTTGTTCGTTTTTGTCAGGAAAAAAGTCCTTCTGAAGTAGAAGTGCCGCTTTGCTTCGGTTTGAAATAAAGTTTGGATGCTCCATCTGGGTTGTGCTACAAGTAAGGTCCTTCTGCTTCAGACTAACGACACCAATGGATTGCGAAAGGTGCATCCCACACAGGAGTATTAACTGTCAACATGCCTGGTTACCAAGCAAAGGGGGAAAAGTGTCTCCATAAACTCAGAGAAGTCTCCTTCATCATGTGCCAGCAGTGGTGGCCCAGCAGAGGTGCCTTCAGCTTACTTGCCAGCTTTCATCCAGCTCCTCCAGAAGAAACAAAAAGCGAGGGGGGAACCCTACTGGTTTTAGTGATGCCTGTATTGCCTCATGAGAGGCACTATGCAAGAAGGGGGCCCAGCCAGTTTCAGAAATGGGTGTCTCAACAGTTCCTGTGCTGTTCCTCTCTGGGAAGGCTCCCTCACCAACATCAAGTCTAAGAAGCCACGGAGTACCGAGGAAACCTGGAAAAGCAAAAACAACATTGTGAAGAAGGCAACGCCTAAATGATTGGTGCCGCAGCCTTCTGTCATTTAACAGCAGTGGGACTTTCATGGGTTCAGGAGTTCCATGAACATTATCCAAGGCCCGGTCTATGCATGCAGCAGAACGAAGGTGGGAATAAGGTGGTGAAATCCTAGATTGTGCCTCTTCAGGCTAGTAATCTTGCAAGAAGTTGAAACAAGTGACTTACAACAGGAGCCGACTTCATGAGCGGGTGTGTGCAAATCATTGAGCAGGTATGTGCCAAACAGCGCTCTGTTCATAGTAGCCCCAGCCACTTCCTCTTTTTCTGAACCCCAAAGGTACCAAGGGTGAACAAAAGGGGGAAGCTTTGGCTTTGGGGCAGAGGATTACATTCTGAGCAGAGGGCCCAGGAATGCCATCATCCAGCTAACTGTAAGAAGGGGCAGTTTGAGGACCTATTTGCTCAGGGATGTGCTTGAGGATTAATCCGGTTGCATCTGTATCTGGTTGGTCACTGTGAAAACAGGATGCTGGACTAGATGGGCCATTGACCTGATCCTGCAGGCCTCTTCTTTGTTTCTTATGAAGGTACCTGGTAATGAGCACAAGACTTCAGTCCATCAGTGCTTAAAGTGATGGTGAGAGATTGGGGGTGCACTAGCTCAGGGCTAGGGAACCTTTGGCCCTCCAGTTTTTGTTAGACTCTAACTCCCATCAGCCCCAGCCATTACAACCAATGGTCAGGGCTGGTGGGACTTACGTTTGTTTGTTTATACTTTTCAAATTTGTACATTTCACTAATTTTAAAATGACTTTGACATTTCAAAACTTCCTTCTCCCTCTTTCTGCAGTTCCTTAAATTTGTTTTTTAATATCTTCTGCATATCCAAATTAACTCAATTTGCTCATTTATTCACCTTCTTTAAATTTATACTCAACTGCAGGTTATTGCAATAATCCTGCCAATGTTTTTATCTGTTTGTAATTTATCCATACACCATTCTCATTGTTTAGTAAAAAAATTTGTTTCTAGATTTCTTATTCTTCTGGTAAGTTTCGCCATTTCTGCATATTCCATAAGTTTTTGTATCCATTCTTCTTTCACTGGGACTTCTGCTTCTTTCCATTTTGGGGCAAGTAACATTCTTGCTGCTGTATTAGCATACATGGATAAGTTTCTATACGGTTTAGGTAGTTCTGTGCCTATAATTCCCAAAAGAAAAAAAGAAAAGCTTCTGGGACTTCTGAACCAGCAACATTTGTAGGGCCAAAGGTTCCCCAGATGCCCACAACCCTTCAGTCATGTACTTGTCCATCACCTTCCACACACCAGAGGGCAAAGACCTGCAGTGGTGAGCTTTATCCACAGATGTTGGCTCCCTGTGCATAGTTTAGAGTCATGATCATGCAGGGAGACTTAGAGGCACAGAGTAGCTTCACCACTACAGACCTTCTCCTCCAATCATGTTTATGAGGGTGACACAGGGTGACAGAGATGTGAAGACGGGAGTAGGGCCATCAGGCATGTTCTTTGCTCTCTCCCTCATGCAATTCCATTTGCCTGAGGCTCAGAATGACTGACCAGGGCTTTCATGAAAGTGTGGACCTCTGACCTTATGTAGATCCTTCACCCTTGGTGGTAAATTGTCTCGGATCCTGCGCATTGCCTGGAGAGGTGGCTCATTGAAATAAGGCGGCTCTCCATCTATCATCTCTATGACCATGATGCCGAGGGACCAGATATCCACCTGCAATATACATCCATGTATTAAAGTCTGAAAGGTGCTGCACACAGGTGTCTAATCCCCATAGAGACATTGTCCTATCAACATTTTAAAAAGAATTAAGTCTGTTTGGTGAAAATCTCCTGAAGGGCTGATGACACAGGGTGGCTCTACACACAGGGGAAAAACCTGCTACGAATAAATCAGAAATTAAATCGTTATAACAAAAGAAAAAATGCTATGTAAAAATCACTAGGATTTTTTTTGCTTTCTGGCACCATCTGGCGTTGCATGTTTATAACGCAATTCAAAACATTTTTTTTAAATTTATTTTTTACTAATGTAGCTGAGTCCCAAGAGTGAGATTACACATTTGGTTCAGGGTGGCTCTGCAAAGATATCTAATCCCAACCCAGGCAGTGCTTTTTTAAAAATCTGGAATTTCTTCTCCTGCTGGAATAGACAGTGTTACCAGTTTCCATGCACTGTGTTTCACTGGGTATCCCTGCCTATGCTTAAATTTAGTAATGCCACTGAAACTAGAAATTAGTCAGTTAATTAAGTCAAAATCTAGTGTGATTTTATAATTCACGGCCTTTTGGTGAAGATCAAGTGCAGTACAGTTAATCCTTGATTGTATAATGAGCCCTGACTCTGGTTCAATGAACGTTAACATTTTTCTAATTCGAACTGAGATTGATTATGAGCTAATTTATATTTTCTGTGCTTGCACAGTCAGCATGTAGATTTTGTGGGGGGGGCGGGGTAGCTAAATTCAAAGATGCTGTGAATTGTTGTTACAACTTTTGATTGAATGTGTCATGCTGGATTCGGGATTCAGTGAGATAATAATAATAATAATAATAATAATAATAATAATAATAATAATAATAATTTAGTTATACCCTGCCCATCTGGCTGGGTTTCCCCAGCTACTCTGGGCAGCTCCCAAAAGAATATTAAAAACACGATAAAACATCAAATAAATAATAATGAGGTGTGCGTGCACACGGAAGCTTATACCCAGAACAAACTTAGTTGGTCTCTAAGGTGCTACTGGACAATTTTTTTATTATTATTTCAATAATATTTTTGACAGGGTGACTTTGCCCATCAACTACAGGCACCCTGGCCCAAGAAATCACCTGAGCAGAAATCCTGTATAGTGGGTAGGCTTATTTATTTATTTAATAAAATACTCAACATCAGAAAGCTAAAACACAGTATTAAATATTGAACCATGGTTTATTTTGCAACTTCAGTATGATAGGCCCTAAAATGTGATGTTCTTATCTTATGTGCAGCTGTAAGGCATGATGGATTTTCCACTTTGCACTGAGTAATATATCACATAATCAATGCATCCCAAATGGTCACTTACAGTTTCCCTTTCTAAAAATGCAGTATTACCAAGGATGACACTGGATGGAGACAAGTATCATGTGAACTGCTGGTACATGAGAATCCTTGCAGCAATTTCTGAGACTCTGATAGCTTCTGTGGGGCACCGGAATTGCTGCAAAGGCCTCTCCATTCCCATGAAGCTCCTCCCATGGGAAAAGCTTAAATGTCCAAGGGCATTTTGAAGCCAATGCTAGTTCTGCCCACTGAAATCAATGCACACAAATAACATAGGGACATTGATTTCAATGGGTCTACTCTTGAGTAGAACTTAGTTGGATGGAGCCCTCTGTTGGTATTCATTGGGGGGTTCCATAATGCACTCCAGTGCAGCAGAAATAGAGATGGGGCCACTTTACTGGACCTGCCGAAACACCTGCTCCACTGGGCTCTTCCATCGACTATTTATATACCGCCTTATACCCAGGGGTCTCAGGGCGGTTCACAGAGCAAAATCAACATATAAAACCACAAAATACATAATAAAATTAAAAACGACAACCCAATAACTCCCCCCCCAAAAAAAACCACCCCACATTTTAAAAGGGCATAGGACAGGGATCCCCAAACTAAGGCCTGGGGGCCGGATGCGGCCCAATCACCTTCTAAATGCGGCCCGCAGACGGTCCGGGAATCAGTGTGTTTTTACATGAGTAGAATCTCTGGGTTAATTGTGGGGCCTGCCTGGTGTTTTTACATGAGTAGAATGTGTGCTTTTATTTAAAATGCATCTTTGGGTTATTTGTGGGGCATAGGAATTCATACATACTTTTTTTCAAAATATAGTCCAGCCCCCCACAAGGTCTGAGGGACAGTGGACCGGCCCCCTGCTGAAAAAGTTTGCTGACGCCTGGTATAGGATGTCATTCAAATCAAGCAAAGGTATGGTTGAAAAGGAACATTTTTGCCTGGCTCCCAAAGATGTATAATGAAGGCGCCAGGCGAACTTCCCTGGGGAGAGCATTCCACAGACGGGGAGCCACTGCAGAGAAGGCCCGTTCTCGTGTTGCCACCCTCCAGACCTCTCGAGGAGAAGGCACACGAAGGAGGGCCTCAAAAGATGATCTCAGGGTCCAGGGAGGTTCATATGGAAAGAGGCGGTCCTTGAGGTATTGTGGTCCTGAGCCATTTAAGGCCTTATAGGTCAAAACCAGCACTTTGAATTGGCCCCAGAAACTAATTGGCAGCCAGCACAGTCAGACCAGGATCAGTGTAATATGCTCAAACCGTCTTGTTCCGGTGAGTAACCTGTCCGCCGAATTCTGCACTTCTCTGAGAAGCCAGGTCCATTTGGCTCTTCCTTTCAGTTTCAGCTTATCATTATAAGAACTGTTACGTAGCTTTTAAAAAATGGTGCCTGGATTTGTTTGCTCTCCTCTTCCCTCCTCCTCCCTTTCCCCACCTTTCCTTTTGTGCTGTTTCTTTTAGATTGTAAGCTTGTACGTAGGGATGATCTTTGTTTTGCTTCATCGCATGTAAGCTGGTCCAGAACTCTTTTTTGCTTTGACAGTAATGTGCTTCTGTTAATAAACGTTTGATGGAACGGTTGATAAAATGAATATATGTTGCTGTATGGAACAAAACACCAGTTGTACTTACCTCTGTTCCATAAGGCAATCTGGAGATCACTTCAGGTGCCATCCAGTAGGGGGTTCCAACAAGTGATTTCCGTTTCGGAACGTCTTTTGAAACCTGGGCACAGAATCCAAAATCCGACAATTTTATCTGAAATAAAAAAAACCCCGCAAATAAATAACACATCAGATAAATAATCCAGTGAGCAGTGTTGAGACATATTTAGCAGATGCCCATCATTTTAGCTGTACAGTATTGATAACATATTTCCCAAAGTGGCCAAGATAAAGCTTACTGGGATTGAAAAGGATGTTCAAAATAACCTTTGTATTAAAAAAATCCCAAAAGCTTTTCTTTTGGGAATTATAGGGCAGAACTACCTAAATTCTACAGAAATTTATTTATGTATAAATCTACAGCAGCAAGAATGCTACTCGCCCCAAAATGGAAAAAAAGCAGAAGTCCAAGCAAAGGAAGAATGGATACAAAAACTTGAGGAATATGCAGAAATGGCAAAACTTACTGGAAGAATAAGAAATCAAGATAGCAAACTTTTTTTATAAAAGGATGGAAATGGTTTATTGAATGTTTACAGATAAATTGCAAACCGATAAAAACATTGGCAGGATTATTGTAATAACCTGCAGTTTCATAAGAGTATACATTTAAAGTAGATCATCAAATGAGCAAATTAAATGAATCTGAATATGCAGAAGATACTTTTTAAAAAATAAATTCAAGGAACCGCAGAAATAGGGGGAAGGAAGTCAAGGTCTGAAATGTTAAAATGATTGTAAAATTAATGAAATGTATACAGCTGAAGAGTATAAATATATATTTTTTTAAACAAAGTAGCCAAGATAAGGGGAAATGAATAAGGTTCACCCAGTGATGTTCTGGAAAATAAAGACTGTTGGTTAGGTTGGGAGGGAAACTTGTCTGAAATCCTGGAGAGCAGTGTAGACAATGCTGTGATGGACGAATGGTAAAGGTAAAGGTAACGGGAACCCTGACCGTTAGGTCCAGTCGTGGATGACTCTGGGGTTGTGGCACTCATCTCGCTTTACTGGCCAAGGGAGCCAGCATACAGCTTCCGGTTCATGTGGCCAGCATGACTAAGCCGATTCTGGCCAACCAGAGCAGTGCACGGAAACGCCGTTTACCTTCCCGCCGGAGCGGTACCTGTTTATCTACTTGCACTTTGATTTGCTTTCAAACTGCTAGGTGGGCAGGAGCTGGGACCGAGCGATGGGAGCTCACCCCGTCGCGGGGATTCGAACCGCCGACCTTCCAATCGGAAAGCCCTAAGCTCAATGGTTTAGACCACAGCGCCACCCACATCCCTGGACCAATGGTAATACAGTCCAAAATTCATTTTGCAAGCACTTCCATCGTGTCTCGAGCCTTTTTTTCTGTTGGCTTTAATATACTCTAATTACAATAGACATTATGTAAGCGTGCACAGCAACTTGGCCATCTCTGCTAGCAAAACAACGATGTACTTAGAGCAAGACGAGGAAGTATTCTTTTTATGAATTCATAACAGAACCAGTTTTTTAGAATGTTATTGTCCATCCAGATATCACCTGTTGTGATGCCCTGGCAGAATACTCAAAAGGCTTGTGATCGAGCCCCGAGTCTTTGGGTTTGCATGTCAGAAACAGGAAAGGCAACACACCAGGTTTCCAGCTCATTTGTCATGTCGGGCTACAGTTTGGGATCCAGAACAGAAAGTTGAAGGAAGAGTTAATAAGGAAGATTCATAAATGGTTACAATCGCAGAGACCAGCGTTTTATTATAAGCATTGTCTGCCTGGTTTTTTTGGCATCGGTGTGTGCGTGCGTTACTTTTAATCTAGTTCTTTTTGCCCATTTCTCCTACCCCACGAGTCGACATCATTAAAAAAAGAAAAGTGAAAGAAAGAATGGTTCCTATTTGTAAAACAAAGGCACCCATAAGCACAAGCTTCTTTTTATACAATTACAGAATAGATGCAGCCAAGGCAAGTTTTGGGTGCCAGATCCATTTCTCCTGGTGTAGGAGCTCAAAAAGGTTTTTTTGAATGTCGATCGCTCCTCTGAATAGATAAAAGAGATGCTCCTTTTAAAAAAAGAAGAGGAGGAGAAGGAGGAGGAGGAAAAATAAAAGGATTATACAACCTCTCATGACAAAATGTGCATTGTAGAGAGTAATGGGCATAATGAGGCTTTGTATGCATATCTACAAAGCAGAGAGGAGATGGCTTTTCATCAGCACCTTTTAATTTTTTAAGAAAACAAAACTGAAGAACATCTATTCATGATGATGGAAATAATTTTCTTTCCTTTTTGATGTTGGTCTGTCGCTCTCCCTGAGAAACTCTGCAAGCGGTCAGCTCTATCGCAACTGTGCAGTGGGTTTGTAAGTGATCGAGGGTGTGCATGGTCAACTTAAAACCCTGTGAAGTCAGTAGGATTTTCGTGGGATGTAACATCACTGAAGCAGTCAAATACAACATTTCCTGTTTGCTCAGAGTGGACACACAGGGGAGTGTTGCTCCAGACAGGGAGAATTTCCTGTCACACCTGAACTGGAGCATCCTCCCCCCTGCTTGTGATCAGGTAGATGGACATGACCCTGGCAGACCCTATAAAGGGACTACTCATGCAGCCATCTTCCTCTTACTCTCTTGCTCCTGCTTTCTCTTACCCTTGATGACTTTTGCTGTCTGTTGGCTGTCAGCCAGCAGCACACGGGCTCATCCCCCACAGAGGATGAACCCACACTTTTCTCTGCAATGGTAACTGCAAGCTAAAGCCTGCCTTCAGGACCATACTGTGAACTGAATGTAAGTAAACCTCATCATGACTTTTAAAAGAAGACTGTAGTGTCATTGTTTTTAAGAGGGAACTAAAGCTGGACCATAAAGAAGGCTGATCGCCGAAGAATTGATGCTTTTGAATTATAGTGCTGGAGGAGACTCTTGAGAGTCCCATGGACTGCAAAAAGATCAAACCTATCCATTCTCAAGGAAATCAGCCCTGAGTGCTCGCTGGAAAGAACTGATTCTGAAGCTGAGGCTCCAATACTTTGACCACCTCATGAGAAGAGAAGACTCCCTGGAAATGACCCTGATGTTGGGAAAGATTGGGGGCACAAGGAGAAGGGGACGACTGAGGGCAAGATGGTTGGACAGTGTTCTCGAAGCTACTAACATGAGTTTGACCAAACTGCAGGAGGCAGTGGAAGACAAGAGTGCCTGGCGTCCTCTGGTCCATGGAGTCACAAAGAGCTGGACTTGACTAAATGACTAAACAACAACAACGGATTTAACAGGAACAATCCAATCTGGACAAGCCAGAGTGGATTGCTTAACTGAAATGATTCTCATGAATCCATCCACTAGCTTCCTGCAATGTACAAGGGAATGTGCTCTGCTACTAGCTCACTAGCATGAGTGAGGAAGGATAATATTTAATCAATATATCCTCTCCTACTATCCTCAACATTCCCACAATTTTGGTAAGCCTAAGTGTATGCAGCCTGAATCCAGAAGGAACATTGAAAGATAAAGCATTATTTGGCAGTGGCAGCCAGCTGCATCTGTACTTCTTGGGGAACGAATGCTCGGCACAACCTTCCTAGGCCATTTGATAACAGAAAGAGGTATACTTCAACCTTGAGTCCCTAGATGTTGTTGGATTACAACTCCCCCCATCCCCCAGCCAGCTTGGCCAGTGATCGGGGGATGGACATTGTTGCCCAACAACTTCTGAGGACACAAGGTTGAAGAATGTAATAATAATAATAATAATAATAATAATAATAATAATAATAATAATTTATTTATACCCTGTCCATCTGGCTGGGAAAGCTAAGGAATATTGGGAGAAGATCTACACAGAAATGAAAAAGATGCTAAGGTTCACACACACACACACACACACACACACACACACCCTGCCTGAAGATGTTCCTTTTGGGTATAATAGAGGGTGAGATACCTAAGAATGTATCAAATCTGTTTTTTTATGCAACTGCTGCGGCCAGAATAGCCTATGCACAAATGTGGAAGGACAAAAAACGGTCCAACGAAAGAGGATTGCTAGAATAAGTTAGTAGAATATCTGGAGTTAGTGATGCTGACTGCAAAGATAAGAAATCAAGATGAGCATACCATAGGAGAGGGGTGTGACAACTTTGCAGAATATTTAAGAATCACAACAGTTATATAAATCCCCAAGTAAGACGAGACATATGAGCAGCAGCTAAATTAACTAGAAGGAGTGGAAGGATATGTACAGTAGCACAACAAAGAGTCAAAAGGAACCCATGGAGGAAGGTGTGGGGAAGTCGAAGGATGATGAAGAATATTGTGGAAATGGATGCACCACAAATACTGTCACAAAAAGCTGCCATTAGACCTGCAGCTATACTTTTGCGAGCTTTCGTGGTAGCAGAAAGGGGACAGTCTTGAATTATTATTTTGTTGTTGTTATTCCAGCAGGTTCCATAAAGACAACAAAGAACGTGCCTGTTTAAGGGAAGGGAATCACAAATGGCAGAGGCCACAAAGTGAGACAATCTTTCAGGTGTTCTGATCCCAGGCTATACAGGGGGAAACATCAAAAATACATCAAAACCAACACTTTGAACAGGTAGCTAATTGGCAGCCAGCAGCTACACCTTTTCTCTGTAGCACTGGGAAGAAAAAGGTAAGGTGCAGTTGAAAAGGAAACAGAAACCAATTTTTATATGATCTGGCTGGGATCCAAAGCACTGCCGATGGCATTCCACTCGTGCACAGGGGGCTTTTCAGGCCCCTCCTTCCAGCAGCAGCCCCCCCCCTTCCCAAAGGACCATCCAAAGCAGCAGGCTACTAAGAGGGAGGGGTTGATACTGCAAAGAAATGTCATCTTTTCTGCATGTGCAGATGCCTTTTCCTTTTCACGTTTGGGGCATGTGTTGATTCCGGCCTCGGTTTCCTATAATTGATTTCTGCACAACACCCAGAGTTATGTTCCATGAGGCAATATCCATTTGAAAAAGAAGAAGAAGAAGGAGGAGGAGGAGGAGGAGGAGGAGGAGGAGGAGGAGGAGGAGGAGGAGAAGAAGAAATTGTACAACATAAAAACATGCTCATGTTGTGAACTGCACTGAGAACTGCGGATGAAGGGTGGTACACAAAATTAATTATAATAATAAATCAACTGCTGAGAAACTTACTCGCCCATCACTTGTGAGAAGTATAGAGTCGCTCTTTATATCCCGGTGAATGACTCCTTGATTGTGCAGATAGGACAGTGCTCTTAGTACAGACAGACAGACAGTAGCAATCTGTTCTTCGTTCATTCTGGAATTTTGAAAAGAAAGCAACACATGGAAACAAATCCTGCTGCAGTTTTTTCATCTACTTCAACTCCCATCATCCCTGACCACTGGCCATGCCGGCTAGGAATGATGGGAGTTGTAGTCCAACGACATCTGGGGACCCATGGTTGAGAAAGGCTGTTCTATTTGGTGGGAACAGGCAGGGTTTCAAGGGGCACTAGGGATTGGAAGCAAGTCTAGAGTAAGAGACTAGGGGTGATGTCTGCTGCTTCCAATAACTCTTCTTGTTATGAGACTTTCGTGGGCGAGCAGAGAGTTTGTTTGGATCCTGGGTGAGAACTCGGAGACTGAGAGGGAGTGTGTGTCAGAAGGAAAATTGAGTTGATATTGTTTTATATGTATTAGTCACTTTGCATTAATGGAACACTTTAATATGTAACTGTGCAATTTTGTAATATTTAAATTGTCTGTTGTTTTTTTAAGCTCTTTGTACACCGGCTAGAAATGTTTTAAACATACTAAGCGGTATAGAAATTAAATAATAATCAATCAATCTATTTTTTTTATTTTTATTAAATTATTTTGACACAACATCAATGGGCAGTAGCTCAGCTGGTAGACGCTTAATCTCAGAGTTGTGGGTTCGAGTCCCACATTGCGTAAAAGAGTCTTGCACTGTAGGGAGTTGCACTAGACCTCATGGTCCCAACTTTATAATTCCATGATTTTATGAACAACATCATTATACAGATAAGTTTGAGTTCATATATATATATATATATATATATATATATATATATATATATATAATTGTTCATAAGGTTCACTCCCCACCCCTTTTCCTCACAGCAACCCTGTGGTGTAGGTCAGGCTGAGAGGAAGTGACTACTGGTCAAAGGTCCCCCAGTGAGATTCATTGCTGGAAGGGGGATCTGAACCCTGGTCTCCCAGGTCCTGGTCTTAAACTCTTACTGTCCCACTGGCAAACACTTGTGAGCACCCAAGAAAAGGATGGAACCGACATTGCATGTTCAGATTGCCATAGTGAAGACAGGGAGTGCGGGCAGATGAGGAATCCCGACATCTCTTGCCTAATGAATGGTCAGCAGCTAATCGCAACCCTGGCTGTGGTCAGGTGAACATTTGGTCCACTGTGGCCTCGTGTTATTTATCTAAATATTGCAAAGCCTTCAACGAAACCTTAGAGAGAGACGGCCATAAAATGTTCAAATGACAAGAAAGGAGTGCTTCTAATGAATCCCGGCCCTAATGACAGCACTTAAGAGTTTTCTGGAAGCATCTGTTTGCAATTAAATGCCTGTCAAAATATTTGGCACGGTGACTAACAGTTCAGAAAATAGCTCCTAATGAAAACTACGAGGTTTTTTGTTTTGTTTTTGTTTTAGTATGTGGGCTGAAGCGGGTCTTTAAAATAGCCACAGCAGAAAAGTTACAGAGCAAATGAGATGGTGCCCTATTTATTTGAGAATCAGCTAGTGTACAGAATTAAGCACACAGACTTCCAAGTTGCTCAGGCACCAGCACATCCATGTTGGAAATCAAACCCGGCAGACTCCCACACTTCCCTTGTTCAGCACCTTACTGATACATCTGACGGTACAACCAAACTATGTTTAGCAAATTCACAGGTTGCCATGGAAACGACAAGGCAATGAATAGGAATTAGCAGGATAGGATGTACCCAATGTCTATGGCTCCCTCCAACTATTCTTCCTCTGCTGCTGCTGCTGCTGCTGCTGCTGCTGCTGCTAATGATAGAATATAATGAATCCAAATAAGAACTCTGGCCTAAAGTTTTAACCAAAAAGCATACATTTACTCGTAAGTAATTCCAATTGTAATATCAATTCTGCAAAGAATTACAGTCTTAAACATAAAATAGTTTCATATAGAAAAGTCTTCTAGAGATAGATGTCAAGGCTTCTCAAATACGTGTCAAATGTAGACCAGGGAGACCAGGACAGGGCCCCGTTTCGGCATGGATGCCTTCTTCAGCTTGTTTTTTATGATAGAAGTATATAAAAAAAATATATGATGTCTGTTTCTTTGGTTCCTAAAAGGATATAGTGTCTTAGAAAAAGTTTTGCTGTGTTTTTCTGGCGTTTCCTATATTTTTTTTATATACTTCTATCATAAAAAACAAGCTGAAGAAGGCATCCATGCCGAAACGGGGCCCTGTCCTGGTCTCCCTGGTCTACATTTGACACGTATTTGAGAAGCCTTGACATCTATCTCTAGAAGACTTTTCTATATGAAACTATTTTATGTTTAAGACTGTAATTCTTTGCAGAATTGATATTACAATTGGAATTACTTACGAGTAAATGTATGCTTTTTGGTTAAAACTTTAGGCCAGAGTTCTTATTTGGATTGCTAATGATAGAATGGCACAATGGGTTGAATAAATGCTAATGCCAAATCCTTTCCTTCCTTTCCACCATTTTACAAACTTTATCTTCCTCTGTATGCATGCTGATGCTCCACGTACAACAGTTCAATTCATTGATGTAATGGTAAAGGACCCCTGAATGGTTAAGTTCAGTCAAAGGTGACTATGGGGTGCGGCGCTCATTTCGCTTTACAGGCCAAGGGAGCCGGCGTTTGTCAACAGACAGCTTACCAGGTCATGTGGCCAGCAGGATTAAACTGGTGCAAGGGGACACCGTGACGGAAGCCAGAGAGCATGGAAATGCCGTTTACCTTCCTGCCACAGTGGTACCCATTTATCTACTTGCACTGGCATGCTTTCGAACAGCTAGGTCGGCAGGGCTGGGACAGAGCAACGGGAGCTCACCACCATCGCAGGGATTTGAAACGCCAGCCTTCCGATCGTCAAGCCCAAAAGGCTCAGTGGATTAGACCACAGCACCACCCATGCCACCCTGATGTAGTGAGATCAAACCATTTTCAGCAAATGGGGAAAGCCCTTGCAGGCAGCCAAACCATGGTGCAAACTATCAGATTCCTGGAAGGGTTGTCTTGTCTTAAAACGTACCCATTTCATGCAACTTACCTGGTGTGAGTCACTATGTCGGTCAAAGCACCGCCTTCCAAAAACTCCATAACAACCCACAGCTCATCTCCCACAAGGTAGCTGTTGTACATGTCAACCACATTCTCATGATGATAGTCTCTCATTATTACAACCTTAAAGAACAGAAGAGGAGAACCTCTGAATAGTGCGCTAATGGGTTTTTGTGCACCTGCTGTTTTTTTAATTCTCATAGGCCAATTTGTAAATACATTTTTTATAAAACAGCAGCAGCAACACATACACACACACATCTTTTAAAAAGAGAGTTTTAATGTGAATTATCTGCAAAATAACATTGAACTAAAACATATTGACCTTGAACCAAAACATAATCCTTATGTGGAACTGGGCTTTAAGTTTATGTTTGGTCGAAGCACACATAACCTGCCCGGAAACTCTGGACCGCCTTCCCCCAGTGAATTAAAAAAGTGACTTGCAATGTGAAACGATGGGTTTATGATTGTGTAAATGGTTCCTGTGCCCACAGCAAGTGTGTTGAAGTAGAATTCGAGGCGGGTGGAAGTTGGAGTGAATCAAGCTGCTGAAATGCCTCTTCCCTAAACTCGAAGAAAAAAAATTCCTTCCATTAGCACCTTAGAGACCAACTAAGTTTGTTATTGGTATGAGCTTTCGTGTGCATGCACACTTCTTCAGATACTCTAAACTATTGAAGATGTAACACAAGAGTGCTGTTCTCCTTTGCATCTTGCTGGCAAATGGAGAGAGGGAAAGCTTCCCCTGCATATGCACAACTTGGCTCTCTGAATCATGAATTGTCTTTCTATAAAGAGCCTTGGGAAGACAGGGAATGGGAACGGGCTGGTCCCATCTGAGTGGCACTTTATGGCCCCTGCCAGCACTGCAGCAGATGGTCTGGTGCCAGCATCTACCCTCAGAGAAGTGTGGTAGCATGGGGGCAGAACATGTACTTTGCATGCAAAACGTCCCAGGTTGCATTCCTGGCATCTACTGTAAGGGCAGGGACAGACTGCGAGAAGTGAGGTTACACGGTTACTCCATTTCTGAAAACCTCAGAGATCCACTCCAGTTAGCGTGGACAATATTGAGATAAATAGAGGAGCTGTTGGTTGTGTAAGCCGGTGTCCTCAGGACTCTGCAGGGCATCTGGATCTTTTTGGACCTCCTTGCTTTAGCTTCCTGAACTCAACTTTTCCTTCATCACCTTTGGCAACTTAGAATGAGATTAGCAACTTCTGGGGCAGTTGCCAAAAGGGGCTGTTGAAGGCTCTGTTTTGTTTGGAACTAAGGAGATAGTGGGGGGGGGGGGGTGGAGAGTAAATGTTTTTGTTACATAATGATGGGAGAAGGGTGACTAAATCAAAGCAATGGCTTCTGTGTATGAGAGAGAAGTCCTGGTTTCTAGCTAAGCCCTCTCTAAACTTTAGAGCACACAGACATCCAACAGCTCACAGAGCTGTCTTTCAAGACATGTGGATACAGAATATGCATCTTAATGATACTTTGTCCAATCCTTAAGTCCAATTAGAATTGATGGGCACAATCCAGAGGCATGCTTACCTCTAATTTTATTTTATTTTTATTATGTTTCTAGCCCACCTTTCTTCCAAGGAGCTCAAGGTGCCATGTTGTCCAGATCTCCCCGTTCCCCATGGCTTCCTTACCTCTACTTAAAACCAATGGGCACAATCTAACAGTGTGCTCAAGCCCAGTTGAAATCGGTAGGGTGGAAGCACCTTCCCACACTCCCAAAATGGCGTACCTCGTTGAAGAGCAGTTCCCTCCTTTGCTGCTTCCTGAGATCCATCTTCTTCACTGCAACTTGCTTCCCTGTGTGCTTCTCTGTGGCAATGCAAACGATACCAGTGGAGCCTTCCCCAATTTTGATGAAGTTGTCCAAGTACTCCCGAGGGTCACCAGGGCTCACCACCAGCTGCAAGGCCGCTCGGAACTGCTCGTGAGAGACCCGGGAGGGCTGTTGGTCTGAGGAAGAGCCCCAGCTTGGTGGAGGATAAGCACTTGAAGTGATGCTCGGGGAACTTGGGTAAGAAGCTGTGGAAATGTAATGTGAGCTTGGCTGGAGAGAAGGCTGGTGGTGATAGTGGGAGAATTTGTGATAGACTGCTGGGTACTGGTAGCCACTGCCTGAATATGTGACTTTGCTTTGACTTTGAGGTAGCTTGGTTGGGCCTCGAGGGTAAGTGTCTGACCCAGACAGCGGTGGGCTTACAACCATCTGTGCTCGATCATAATCCAGCTGTGAAAAGAAGTAAGTCAACAGGTAAGCGTGGTTTCACGTACATTGAAAGACCTACGTTGGCTCCCGGTACGTTTCTGAGCACAATTCAAAGTGTTGCTGCTGACCTTGAAAGCCCTAAATGGCCTCGGCTCAGTATACCTGAAGGAGCGTTTCCACCCCCATCATCCAGCCCAGAACAATGAGGTCCAACTCCAAGGGCCTTCTGTTTGTTCTCTAACTGTGAGAAGTGAGGTTGCAGGGAACCAGGCAGGGAACCAGGAATTCCCATCAGCCTAAGCAAGCATGGCCAATGGTCAGGGATGATGTGAGCTGTAGTCGAAGAGGGCTGCAGGTTCCCCACTCCTGCATTAAGCTCAAAAAGAATGAATTTGCAATGAGTTGCTTTAGCAGGCTCCTGAAAATGAATGGTGATTTCCATTCTACCAGATACAGTTGTACCTCGTGTAGCCTTCGCTGCGGGTTGCAAACGGCGCAGGTTATGAACTCGGCAAACCCGGAAGTGTTTACTTCTGGGTTTTGCCATGCGCACATGCGCAGAAGCATTCTGCACAGGTCACGCATGCGCAGAAGCGCGATATCACCGCTCTGGTTGCGTACTTTTCGGGTTGCAGACAGCACCCCGGAATGGATCAGGAATGTAACCAGAGGTACCACTGTACTAGATTATCAACTAAAGGTTTAATTGTAGATGAAAAATAATTTGTGATCTGATTAACCCTTGGGACTGAAAAGATCCCGACAAAAGCTAGCTGCTGGGTAGCTCAGCCAGTAGAGCATGAAACTCTTAATCTCAGGGTTGTGAGTTCAAGCCCCATCTTGGGCAGAAGACTCCTGCATTGCATCTATGATTCTATAATCCAAAGCACTAGGCTACCGAAGAGGCCAAATGCTGAGTACAGGCCATTTGATGAGAATCAGGCTTAAGATAGCCTTTTAAGATGGCAGATATCCTGAATTTTCAGCAGGTATGAGAAAGCTGTGTTCATCCAGATATTGTTGGACTCCAATGCCCATCAGCTTGAGCTACCATGGTCAATGCTCAGAGATGATGGGAGTGGAGTCAAGCAACACATAGAGAGCCCTGGGATAGCCACCCCTGCCTTATGGGTAAACTGATGTGATGCCAGTGGTTCTGTTTGGAGCATAAACATCCTTGGTTCAAGACATCCTTTGACATGTGTGGGTGGTCCTAGCACCTCTGAACATTTTAGTTTCTTACTCCACAAAAGGATGTTGTACAGTGGAGGGAAATACGGACAACAGCAGGTGATATGATCAGGAGGCTGGAACATCTTTCCTACAAGGGAAGGTGGAAGTTTTCAAGGAAAAGGTTGTGTGTGTGTGTGTGTGTGTGTGTGAAGAACGGTGTTCACAAATAAAACTGAATGGCAGTAGATTCCATTTTGATGAGAGCAAGGAAATATTCACCAAGCACATAATTCAATTATGGCTGTCATGTCGTGATGACTACTGTTTTAGATGGCTTTAGGTGGGGTGTTGAACAAATAAACAGAAGACAGACCCATCAATGGGGCTTTATGAGGTAATCTGTGCTGGATACCAGTTTCTGTTGAGAGGGGAACAGCTGGAGAGAGGTCTATTGACTTCATCTTCTTCTTGTGGGCTTTCTGGACAATTTAAGAAACAGGATGCTTGGCTACATGGACCTTCAGTCTGATCCAACATGGCTGTTCTTATGTTCTTCACAGTATGAGCTATAGGTGACTGTAGCTACCAATGGTCTACTGAAATCAGTGCCAATATTTCAATATGTCCTTTCTAAACCTGTATCTATCACAATAGCACAATGAAGAAAGGCCACAGCTCAGTGGTAGAACATCTGCTTTGCATGCAGAAGGTCCTAATGTCAGTCCCTGGCATCTCTAGGAAGGGCTGCTGTCGGTCAACATAGACATTATTGAGCTAGATAGACCATTGGCCTGATCATATGGCCATTGGTCTGACCATATGGACCATACGGCAGCTTTGTATGTTCTTAATATGATGGGCCTAGAACTTCCTTGTTCTCAGAAGGCCTTTTAACTCAAGTATTTTATTTATGCTTGATTTCAAAGCTGATTATCTTAATGCTTTTCTCTAGGCATATGAAGCTGCCTCCCAGTGGGTGAAATTTGAATCTGTCTTGCTTGGTAGTGCCCAACTGGCATTGGTTCTCCAAGGTCTAAGGCTTTGATAGTACCTGCTACCATAAGCCCTTGAACTGGCGGTGTCAAGGGATGAACTAATGTGGGCTTGAACAAAGGATCCTCCTTTCAGCATTTTTTTAAAAAGCCACTTTGCACGTGGGTTTACAATGTTTAACTTTCTTTTCAATATTATTCTAATTAATGGACGGATGGATCAATTAGGTGAAAGCCAAAGAGCTGAACTTATTAACAATCTTTAACTGGCAGAGAGGACCACTAGTGAAGACTCAAAACCAAAAGATGTAGCATCTCCACATAACCTGTAAAGGTAAAGGGACCCCTGACAATTAGGTCCAGTCGTGTCAGACTCTGGAGTTGTGGCACTCATCTCACGTTACTGGCCGAGGGAGCTGGCGTACAGCTTCCAGGTCATATGGCCAGCATGACAAAGGTGCTTCTGGTGAACCAGAACAGTGCACGGAAACGCCGTTTACCTTCTCGCTAGAGCAATACCTATTTATCTACTTGCACTTTGACGTGCTTTCGAACTGCTAGGTGGGCAAGCCCTAGGCTCTGTGGTTTAACCCACAGCACCACCTGCGTCCCACATAACCTGTAGGAGCAGATAATTCACAGGATTAATGGTACAGGCATTTCACGTGTTTGGATGAAGAGATATTGAAAAAATAGTTCCCCAGCTCCCTTTATAATGTTACAAAGCTGTGTATCTGGCAAAATGAAAAACTAGTCCATGTTTGCTAGGGGTTAGGCCAGCATGCCCAATGGCAAGGGATTATGGGGGTTGTAGTACACAATATCTGGAGAGCAAACTTGGGTCTCCAGCTGTTTTTGGACTACAATTCCCATCATCCATGACCACTGGTCCTGCTAGCTATGGATGATAGGAGCTGTAGTCCAAAAACAGCTGGGGACCCAAGTTTGAGAAGCACTGTGCTAACCCCTGGGGTGCAGTTGTGTATTTATGTGTGTAATCTCCAATCAGTAGCATACATGCAACTTGAGTGAACTATGTGTATATAGCACAGAATATCACACGATAAGATTTCATCCCGGGGGAATTTATAAGATGGGCACATCAAATAGGATCTCAGCCTCTTTTTAAAAGGAGCCTTCTCAAAGAAAAATACAGGAGTTAGCCATTTCCTGAATTATTTCCCAAAATGACCAACTCTTTAAAAAAAATCCTATTGTTTAAATCAAAAAGCCAAAAAGAAATTAATTCAGTGGCAGCCTTTACAAGATGACAATGATGTTTTACATTTACGCTTAATCAGATTTGCTCGCGAGAGTTTAGAATTCAGACTACTGCATTGTATGCTTTAAAAAAAAAATGTCCCACCTAGCTTTTTATCAATTTATTCTTGACATTCTCAAATATTCTTCTGAGCCAGTCTGAGCAAATTGTATCTATGAGGGTGCAAGATTAACAGGAACAACAACAAAAATGTAAACCATTTCTGAAAAGGAATAATTTTCAGCTTTGTTCAAAGCAAAAGAGCTTGGGATATAATGTGTGTAACACCTCCGACGTGGGTGGGGGTTTCGACACAGACTCACGATGTAGCACAATTACAAATAATTATAGCTGTGAATTTATTTAATCAATCAATTTCAGTGGTGGCGCACAGGGAGGACAAAGCATAGAGCTCTTAAACAGCTCTCCGTTGCTAGTTTTACTGCTGGCTGGCAGCCAGGAGTTCCCTGATCCATGTTAGTTAAATGCACATTAATCTGAATTTGGCAGTGTAATCAAGGATCCAACTGAACTGTGAAATTGAATTCTGCAGTGGAACATCATTTGACCATTTTATGCTAAGACTGCAGGGTGGGGTGGAGGAGAGAAAGGGAGTTTGCTGCAGCATCAATTTGTCACTGTAGGCTGCTGCATGGCGTGGGAGTGTTTTTTGAGTAGGGTGTACTCAATGGAGGAAGATAGATTTAATGCAGAGATTAGTGCCTGGCAAACTCTCGTGTCCGGCGAACTCGCTCGTCTTTTAATCTGACAGCAAGCTTTGATGGAAAGAAGGCTTCCTGCGAGCTCAGAAGGAGTATCTGAAGTGTAGAACTGTCGGGCTTCTCTTTCTAAAAGAAGAGCGCTTTCAAAGGCTCCAAAAACTGCTGACTATTCACCAGGTGCGGACCGCCAACTGCGTTTTAGAGCTGCAAATTTCAGAGATATAAATGAGCTGGACGCTGGCAACAGACACGTGCGATTATTTCGCCCGTGAATTAATGGCAAGCTGCTTTAATGAGCTCGCTGTATATCGCAAAATGAAAAAAGGAGTCCATGTTTGCTGGGGATTGGGTCAGCACCATGCTAATAATTTAAGTGCATGGATGGCTGCTTCTCTGACTCTTCCTCTAGTGCAAGACATCTCAGTTTCAGTTTTCTTTGTACAAGTGGAGCGGTGGCTTGCATTCATAAGGAGAGCCTCTCTGGAAGAGATCGAGCCCATTCCATATTCTGTTGCCAAGGCTGATGAGCATGTCACTAAATAGTTAACAAAAAAAAATATGGAGGAAAATAATGGCATTTGTCAGTCGCTTTGGTTGAAGGGACTGACTGCTCTTTTGGGTGGGAGACCGTCCAAAGATCTCTGGTTCATTGGAAGGCCTGCTCTCCGTTTTTCCCTGAGTGTCTGAGGCTATAGATCATGACAACTGAAAGTTTGAAAGCCAAAAATGAAGGAAACCTAGCTGCAACCAATCCCTGGATGAATACGCCCATCCCTGGACAGCTACAAAACCAGACGTAAAGTTGATACCCTACCAAGGTAGCATTGGTTCCTGTAACTTCAATGTGAGAACCTGGGCTGGGCACAACTTTGTAATGCAGAAGCTGTTATATTTATATATATTTGTTTACAACCACATCCCACTGTCCTTCCATGATGGAATTCAAGCCAGAAGGTTTCCCATCTGGCCTCCCATGCAGGTAGTGACCAGACAAAGATCTGCTTAGCTTCTACAAGGTTGTCTTTCATGTGATTTTAGACCACATCTTGAGAGGCTTTGTGTTTGCTTTTTAATTATGTGAAGAGCTATAGCAGTTGCCTCCTCTCTTTCTTTCAGATCATTGAAACTAAGCGTGCCTACCTGCCAGTCCTCTTCCACCTTTTAAATTAATGGTTACAGGTTCTCTCCATGAGAAAGCTCTTGACAAATACCCAGCAAATTATTGAGAAGAGGTTGGCTGGTGATTATCGTGCCCCCTCTCTTCCTTGTCTTTGGATAACGATGTGGGGAGCTCACATGTTAGATAGGGTCTAATTACCTTTCCATGTTAGTGATTTGAAATTTACTTTAATGAATTGTATCAGCGTTAGCATTTTTTTAAAAAGGCATGGCCGACTACAAGAGGAAAAAAGAAAAACAAAACAAGGTTTTGTAAAAATGCACTCATGCTTATATTTTACACACACTTATGACTCCATTGTTTTTTTTGTTTTTGCTTTTTTGCTTTCTGTGACATGCGTAACAAAAGATAAACTTGACACACCTTAATTCTAATCAGGTCTAAGCATAAAGATCCACAGCATTGCAAAATCCAGAGACTGGCATGCACTATACGTAATATTGTTTCATTCCATACTTCTTTTTGACATTTATATTTTAATTAATCTCCCAAAGGAAATTCTTTGAATGACCGAAGAAAATGGAAGGAGGTGGAGGGGAGGGAATCTGGTTGTTCAGGTCCAGGTCAACAGAGCAGATTAAGTTCTGACAAGAAATCCATCAAAAGCACAGCACTGAAACGGAACATGCTGCTGCAGAAGCAGCAGCAGCTGTGCTGCCTATTCCCCGTGTAATGCAAGCAAGGATGTTCTCCCTTTGGCACAAAGGGCCTTTCAGTTGCTAGGAGGTGGAGATCCCTCCTGCTTAAAAAAAACAACTCATTTCACTTTCTTTCTGGGGAGGAGAGCGAAAGTGAAATGGAAGGTACAGGATGAGAATGCAACATCGGCAGCAACAAGAAACAACCATTTTGTACACTTCGAAAGAGCTAGGTGTAAGAGATTGCTGGGGGCGGGTGGGGAATGAGCCATCTGATTCGAATGCAATCGAAAGCGCTGATCCAGAAATCCAGCCTCTATGGATAACTGCATCTCTGCAGAATAGCAGAGGAAAACAGACAATGGACACCCCACTCTGACATGTTCAATTAAATAAAATGAAGCGCAGTTCCCACCCCACCCCACCCCACCCACGTAGCTGATTCACTGAAATGAAGACTGACTCAGTGGGCATTTTGGACTGCAGTTCAGGCATGTGATGAAATGTGTCACATAGCCCATAGCCTGCCCCCTCCAAAGGACCTTGCCATGGGGCCGAACTGAAATGCAGTACAGGTTCAGAATGCCAACTTGGAATGAATGGGAGAATGTGTCGACGAGCACAAAGAATAACTAATTTGCGGGATTTCCTGTTACAAGATGCGGTAGTGATGGCTATCAGCTCAGATGGCTTTGCAGGGAGATTTCACAAAGACATAGATAAGCAGGGTACCCAAATGGAAGTTGGAGCCACATTCAGAGGCAGTATATCTCTGATTGTGGGTTTGGTTTTTTTTTTGGGGGGGGGGAGGCAAAGCAATTCTGTGTCCATGGCAGCTGTCTACCAGCTCCATCTGGTACGCAGGCTGAGACTCTACCTGCCCATGGACTGTCTCACCAGAGTGGTGCATGCTCTGGTTATCTCCTGCTTGGACTACTGCAATGCACTCTATGTGGGGCTACCTTTGAAGGTGACCTGGAAACTACAATTAATCCAGAATGCAGCAGCTAGATTGGTGCCTGGGAGAGGTTGCTGAGACCATATAACACCGGTCCTGAAAGACCTACATTGGCTCCCAGTACATTTCCGATCACAATTCAAAGTGATGGTGCTGACCTTGAAAGCCCTAAACAGCCTCAGCCCAGTATATCAGAAGGAGTGTCTCTACCCCTATCATTCACTCCTCCGAGGGCCTTCTGGTGGTTCCCTCACTGCAAGAAGTGAGGATACAGGGAACCAGGCAGAGGACCTTCTCGGTAGTGGCACCTGCCCTATGTAACGCCCTCCCATCAGAGGTCAAGAGGAAATAAACAACTATCTGACTTTTAGAAGACATCTGAAGGCAACCCTGTTTAGGGAAGTTTTTAATGTTTGATTTTTTTATTGTGTTTTTAATATTCTGTTGGGACCCGCCCAGAGTGGCTGGGGAAACCCAGTCAGATGGGAGGGGTATAAATAATAAATTATTATTATATTATAGCATAGCATGGGAGGGGAGCTGACTTCATGTCCAGATTTGTAGGCTTCCTGAAGATGTCTGGTTGGCTGCCATTGGGAACAGGATACTGGATTAGATGGGGATTGATGCATCGGGGTTCCTTTTATGCTTTTATGGGTAGAGTCAGCTCATATTGTACAGTTCTAAAAGGCTCGGTTAAACTAGCTATTACTCTGGAATAAGCCTACAGAGTTCACCAGGATTGCGTTGGGGGCAACGGCATATATCGCTGCAAAAGTCTTCTCCGTAGCAAAGACTTTAACTATTTGCTTGTATCAATTGAAGCTCAACCACATATGCAGCAATAACAGCCAGGTATGGACTTGCTATTTCATAGGGCTTGCTCGCGTCTGTGCATTTAGGCTGTAGCGTTCCATGCACATGCTCAGGCACTTGGCAAGGAGAAATATTCAGTCTAGAAGTAGGAAATGGTTAACATTTTGGAAGGTGTTCAGGATGATATTGATGTCACTGAAAAATGTCAAGGGAGCTTTACAGAGAAAGGGGCAAAATTTAGATACTCTCATCCCCAAAGCTAAGTCCAAAAACAAACCTTAACTAAAAATAATGATGGGGAGCTAAATAATCTATGTCATTAATTGATTTTTAGACTTAAACCATCACCATTTCCCCCCAGGAAGACATCTTTTGTTTTTTCCTTATGCAAAAACACTATTTGTTTTGGAAATCATAGACTGGTTGCAACAGATGAAACAGGCACTGCAATCCTATATCTGCTGACCAGGAAGTAAGTTCCATTGAACTCAATGGCCCTTTACTTCTTTCTGCATAGTCATGTATAGAATGGCACTGTGAACCAGAAGCATCATTTTAACATGGAACACTCATATATGGGAGGTATTTTTGAGAAGATGCCCTTTATTCCTATGTGCTCAAATCCGCATGGGCAAAGGCTTCAAACGACGCCTCGTGCGGGGGCACCAGGTTGCCCCCAAGACTGAGGGGGCCCGGTGCGTGTTGCTCATGCATGACGTCACAAGGTCTGGAGGAGCCAGCCACTGAACTGACAACATGTGATGCATGTGAAATCATTCACACACAACACACAATAAAGGGGGGAGAGGGCCCTTTCCAACAAACATTGAGGGCGAAGACACATTGGCCCACTAGAGTTGGCGGACCTGGCTTCATAATAACCATGGTGTTGCTTGCAGAGGAAGCTATCAAGCATCTACAGGAGGGATGGGGAACCTGTGGCCCTTCAGATGTTGTTGGAACGCAACTCACATCAGCCACAGCCAGCATGGCCAATGGTCAGTGATGGCGCGTATTGTGGTCCAACGACATCCTTGATCTATAGGCCATTCTAGACACCGCATTGGATGTGTGGGTGCCGCCCAGAACAGCAACCACCCACTGACTCCCTCCTCTTTAACATATTGGAGAACTTAACTCTTCCAGATCTACATCACTGGATTTCACTTTTTTGGAGTTGCTAATGGCATAAAGTTAGGACCCACAACAGGCAAATTTTATTTAACGTAATGGGAAGTGGGGTGGGACAGATAAACATTTGGCTGCTATTATTATTATTATTATTATTATTATTATTATTATTATTATTATTATTATTATTATTATTCGCAGCTGTGCATTTAAGTGTCATGTATAGGGATGCCACAGCAATTGGACCACCCTCATTTTTGCTATTTATCTGACTGTCATGTAATGCAACTTCTTTCCACTGCTGTCTGGATTACTATCTGCCAGGAAAACAAACGATGATCGGCTGCCTGGGCAAATTCTTCTGCATATTGGCGGTCAGTGGGGTGGGGGTGGGCAGGGAGCAGTAGCTGGGTATGGAAGCTCTTGTACCAGCTACCATAGCCAAAAAGCTATAGATCATTATGGGATGCATACTTATATTCCCATCCAGATGCACCTTCCATTGGAAGAAATGAAGTGAGCACCCATACGTATTTGGATACACATCCTATTGTAAACAATGGGGGAGCTGCTGGAAGGACACTAAAAGCACAGATATCTGAGGCTCTCTTCAATTAGATCTGATATTATGAAGCAGATAGGTGGAAAATTTATTGGCAACAAATGGATTGGTTTTGAACATCTCTAGCAATATCTGTTGGCCAAAAAAACCAACAACAACAAAAACAAAAAATAAAACTATCACATAACTACACAGCTCGATTTAGTGCCAGTACCAATTTTTAGAAGTAGCACTGGAGTTCCAATCGAACCATAAAAAATGGGAAACCTTTCATACATATTCAGAGGCCCAGCAACGGAGGAAGCCTCTTCACTGGCCGGGGCAGCGGTGCGGAGGCACCCCCCTGGGGGCAGGGCGTCACGGCGCTTGCGTCATGATGCCACGACACGTTGGATGCACTGCACAGGCCTGGAATTTCTGGGCATGCATAGTGGATCTGGCTGGTGCTGCTGCGAGCTGGCAAGCGAGCGGTGGGTCGGGCAGCCCCATCCGTAAAGAAGCACAGGCGGGGTGCCAGGAGGCGGGGGAGGGGCCGGGGAGTGTCACCCCCTCCCCTGGAACTGGGGGCGGAGCAACCCCTACACCCCACCCTTCCTACGTGCAAGAATCTTTCATCCCCCCGGGAAGAAACCAGGTCTTCTGTAGGACCCACAGGAATACTGGGGCTAAAATCAGATTGCAAAATAAGTGTTCAACTCCAAATACTGAAACGACCACAATGTCGAAAAGGTTGACCTGTAAAAGTTTACCTTTGGAATGCCTGCTGCGGTTTCTGATAATCGAGGGTAGGTATATGAGCTATACGAATGGCCTTGCTGATGGGACTTAAAAGCACTTGCTCCATAGGGCATGATTGGCTCTTGGAGACCAGAGCCTGACCTGGACCTCTGTCTCATGGCAGGTTGAGGGCTTGTCTGGTTTACATAGGATGACTTTGGCCTTTTGTCATAATCATCCTTGGCCCAGTCGCTGTCACTGTACTCTAGTCTCTCTCCTGAGCAATGACTGTGAATGGAAGTCCTAGAAGGAGTGAAATGGAAAGGTTCTTTATAATCCAGGGACGATCTGCTAGGAGCCCTCTGATATTCCAGCTTCAAGCCACCATACTCATTCAGTTTGCTTTTCGTTTCCATGTGAGCATGATAATCTGGCAAGAACCTAGAGATATCAGACTTCAGGGGCTTAACTTCCGAAAAATACATTTCGCTGGCTTTCACTTTTGCCATGTGCCCATTTTGCTTGGCAGCGCAGCTGCCACTGGAATATCTGTCCAACTCTTCCCCATGAATGCTCTTGTCTCTGTATTTTTCGGCAAGGAAGTCCGTAGCGGTCTCCGACTCGCTCGAATACTGAGAATACGTGATGTAGCCATTTTCCTGCTGGTGAATTTCGATGTGATTGGCGTGTCCCAGGCGAGGGGTGGGTGGGCTCTCCTTCCGGAGCGAGTTGGAACGTGTCACAGAGATATTGTCGAATTCTTCGAGCAATCCATTGATTGAAGTATCCTTGCAAGGTTTATTTCCTCTAACGATGGTCTGGGAACAGAAGATAGCTTTTGATTAAAGACCGTCTTAGATTTCATGTTACTGTGATAAAACTATTGAGCAGAGCAATTTCAACAATGCAGCGGGGAACAAGCTGACAGCCCGCCATGTCCCTCCATCAAATGTAACATTTTAGGACAAAAAAAAGTCATTTCCTCCTAAAAAGGCATTATTGCAAACTGTTGAAAACTCCATATACAAGTAGAGACTATTATAATAAATTGCTACTTGATGCCAGTCTGTACCAGTGCCAGGCAAAGCTAACAACTAGTTTGCCAGCATACAACTGAATGAAAAGAAATCGCTCCCCAGTTTAGATTTACTTCTACAAGTGGATATGGAGCACAGGATGTGCTGCTTATTATTGGGCACTTCGTTCTTCCCTAAAAAGAACACTTTAGCTAACACTTCCAAGGCATTGTGAGGCAGAAGGAAGAAAAGGAGCAAGATATGCAAGGGATACTTTTCTTTTCGGCTCTGAACAGCTTTCATGGCATCTCAAACTGAGCTTTAATAATCTGCTCGCTTCTCACAGGGCCAGAAGCCCAGAAATACCAGCTAGAGTGCCATCCTGTCAGGGACTGGACTGAGGGGGAATGGTGGAGAGCGTTCCCCTCCTCCTGCACTTCCCAGAGAAGAGGGCGACAGCATAGATTTAGAACAGTGGTTTGCAGAAGGTCACAGTTCAGAGGCTGCAGAGGGGAGAAGCTAGGAAATAATGGGAGAGGAGAAAGAAGTAGCAAGGGAGAGACAGCTAACAGATTCTGTCTCTTTAGAAAGCATGCCACACCCTCCCTCTCCCAGGTCCCTGCGGGCTTTGAGTGTAGGAGAACAGAAAGCACATATTAGCTGATGTAGGAATGATGTATAATAGGAGAGATGGAGGGGGTGGGACTTTATTCGTAGCAACGCCATTGTCTGAGAGGAGACATCCTACATCTCCTTCTGTGAATATTGAATAAATTACCTTGGTAAGAACATATTGGTTTCCCATTTCTGGCAGCCAGCTGTGAGGGAAGGGGGTCTGATTCCCTGAAGCCTGACACATACCCTACAAGTGTCCTGATTTTCCAGGGACAGTCCCAGAATTATGAAAGCTACCCTGGCTTCTGATTTGTCCCTATCCCCCCCCCCCCGTGCTGCTGCCACCAAGCTTGGGGAGGAGGATGAGCCACCCCTTGTCTTGACCAGTGGCAGTGAAGGAGCCTCTCCATGGCTGCCGCAGCCAGCCTCCTCCCTTGGCCAGTTCATAGCAGCAGCTGGAGAGGGGTCGAGGAGGAGGAGAGGGTGCTGCTGCCGCCGGGGCCCATCCACACGGCTCCGAGGGGCAGGCAGAGGGCAGGGCTTGCACTGGTTTCTGTTTGCAATTACAAGCTGGTATTGCTGTTTGGTGGCTTTTGATACTGAAATGATAGGGTCGAACGAGATGCGGCAGATGTGCTCCCCTTTGACTTTGAAGCCATTCAGTAATGTGACTGCATTTCACTTGACAGCCCATTCATATTTGATTACCACATCATAAAACAGCACGATTGGCAATGAAATGCTTTATAATTTAATGCAAGACTGAAGCACCCAAGGGAAACCCACTTCCCCTGTGTCAACATGTTGCTCAGATACTAGGGCCAATTTAATATTCTCCCTGTGTTTAGGCTTCAAGGCAGAGGAGATTCTACTCTCTCTCTCTCTCTCTCTCTCTCTCTCTCTCTCTGTCTCCTCCCACCTTGCTCTCCCTCCCTCCCTTATTTTGTCTGTGCTTGAGGATTCTCTCTGCTTCTCTGAGCAGAGAGGAGGACCCTATGGAGGCATGAGGTTGCTCTGCATACAAAATGATTTATTCCCCCTTCATCCACCTGAAACAGCTGTTTTTCATTTGTTCCTTATCTGGGGTTGTTCACCCCATCCATACACCACCTCCTGGAGGAATTCTGAAGACACCTTCACTTACTTGGCCCTGAATCCTGACGAAAATCCATGCGTTGAGGAGAAAGCAACTCCTTGCGATAGGAAAAGAGATGGGAGCAGGGAAGGGTGTGATTTGCACAGATACTGCGGCTTTCTAAAGGCCTCCTGTAGCTGACATGGACAGTGGGTGACACTGGTTCATCATCATCATCATCATCATCAGTGCTTTTTTTCCAATCAGAACTGAAAGGAACTCAGTTGCAGCACCTCTCAGGTGGGTGCCATTGCCATTATAAAAGACCAAGTTCATGGTGAGTTCCAACACCTCTTTTTCTAGAAAAACAGCACTAATAATAATAATAATAATAATAATAATAATAATTTGTATTATTTGTACCCTACTGATCTGACTGGGTTGCCCCAGCCACTCTGGGCAGCTTCCAACAAATATAAAAGCAAAACAACACACCAAACAATTAAAACATCCCTATATAAGGCTGGGACGTGTGTTGCACTGTGGGTTAAACCACAGAGCCTAGGGCTTGCTGATCGGAAGGTCGGCGGTTCGAATCCCCGTGACAGGGTGAGCTCCCATTGCTTGGTCCCTGCTCTTGCCCACCTAGCAGTTCGAAAGCAGGTCAAAGTGCAAGTAGATAAATAGGTACCGCTCCAGCGGGAAGGTAAACGACGTTTCCGTGCGCTGCTCTGGTTCGCCAGAAGTGGCTTTGTCATGCTGGCCACATGACCCGGAAGCTGCACGCCGGCTCCCTCGGCCAGTGAAGTGAGATGAGTGCCACAACCCCAGAGTCGGACATGAATGGACCTAATGGTTAGGGGTCCCCTTACCTTTATATAAGGCTGCCTTCAGATGTCTTCTAAAAGTTGTATAGTTATTTATCTCCTTGACATCTGATAGGAGGGTGTTCCACAGGGCAGGCACCACTCTGCCTGATTCCCTGTAACTTCGCTTCTCTCCATGAGAGAACCACCAGAAGGCCCTTGGAGCTGGATCTCAGTGTCCAGGCAGAATGATGGGGGTGGAGATGCTCCTTCCTTCAGGTATACTGGACCGAGGGTGTTTAGGGCTTTGAAGATCATGCCAGGAACCAGCAGCTAGGAAGCTCTGTGTGAGCATCAAAGGATGGGCCCCTCATTTATGGAATGATCTCCGCAGGGAGGCACGATTTTTATCTATTTATACTGGGGAGCAATTACTTTTCTCTTAGCCCAGACTTTTGACCCTTAAACTTAGGGGCAGCACTGTGGCCTCTTTTAACGGAGTTGGATTAGTTTTATCCTGCCTTTTGATTTTCTAGCTATGTTCTTAGGGTTTTGTGGTTGTTCTTAGTTTTTTTTTGTTTTTGTTTTAAGTTACTTTGGATCACTTTGTGAGAAAAGAAATCATAATCGTCAACAACAGGGCCTTGCCTGCCTGTTGGTCGTATTTGTTGGATATTAGCAAACTGCATTACACAGGGCAGCTGTTTTTAAAGAAAAAATCAAGCCAGATTATGTTTTTGCTTTTTGAATGTAAAAAACCCCAAATCCATACGAAAGGATTCATTTAGGGTACAGTTGCTAATATTCAGTGATTTCTCCTCCAAGAGGAAACCAAAGCTTGGTATGACTTGCCCGTGGGACTTCGTAACACTCAAGGATGTGGGGGAACTCAGTAGATTTATGGTCAGAGAATGAGGGAAAGCAACATGGTTGGACTCCAACCAATGTGGTCAATGGTCAGGGATGATGGGAACTTTAGTTCAACACCTGGAGGGCCACCCCCTTCATAATAGTAAAAGGGTAAAGGTAAAGGGACCCCTGACCATTAGGTCCAGTCGTGGATGACTCTGGGGTTGCGGCGCTCATCTCGCTTTACTGGCTGAGGGAGCCGGCATACAGCTTCCGGGTCATATGGCCAGCATGACTAAGCCGCTTCTGGCGAACCAGAGCAGCGCACGGAAATGTCGTTTACCTTCCCACTTGGAGCGGTACCTATTTATCTATTTGCACTTTGACGTGCTTTCGAACTGCTAGGTTGGCAGGAGCTGGGACCGAGCAACGGGAGCTCAACCCATAAAATTACAAAATATTGTTGCATGTTCCCCATATTGCTAAGCAATGAGAAGTCCCGGGGCAGTGCTATGTGAGAGTTCGGTTTCCTCTTTGGAGGACTGATCACCAGAGACATATGGAGAAGGAAAACTCCAATCCCAAACTTCTGCTGTCTTGCAGGATATCTTCAGGATAGAAAAGGGCTCAGGAGTAAACCCTACACAAATCTGGGGTGGAGTCCCTAAGATGGTTGGATTGCACCTTGTACGGCTCCTTCCAGCAACTCCTGCAGCCAAGCTGGTGCCAAACATATCACTCTGCTTTCCATTGGATCACATCAGCATGGCGTAAAGGAGGGATCTGGTCATCTGTGCAGCCCAGGATCTCCAGACACAATGTCCAGGCTGGGCTTCACCACTGGAGGCACACTCCATTGTCTCCCCATTGCCAACAATACCAGCAAGGCATATTTACAGGCAAGCAGCATATATTCTCCTAGGAGGTGAGCTGAACTGGTATCTCACATCAGACCTTACCTAAGAACTTAAGAAGAGTCTGATAGATCAGACCAAAGATCAATCTAGTCCTTCACTCTGCTCTCATAGTGGCCAACAAGATGTCCACGGAAAGCCTACTGTCAAGCTTCAGGAAATCCTGCCCCTCCCTTGGTGGCAGCAAAGAAGCACATAAAAAGAAGAGTTCTTACCAAGTAGTTTATTCAATATTCACAGCAAGAGACAAAGGAATGTGGTCTCTCTCTAGGTAATGGCATTGTTCCAAGTAAAGTTCCACCCTCTCCATCTCTCCTATGCATCACCCCTGTGCCAGCTGATCTGTGCTTTCTGCCTCTGAGCTTTCTGTTGGAGAGGAGTGGTGGTCAGCAATGCTTTCTAGAGACACTGAGTCTGTCAGCTGTCTCTCCCCTGGTGCTTCTTCTTCCTGCTACTCTCCCAATATTTCCCAGCTTCTCCCCTCCGAACTATGACCATCTGCAAACCACTGTTCTAAATCTATACTGTCCTCCTCTTCTCAGGAAGGTACAGGAAGAGGGGGGGGATGGTTCCCACCATTCCTCCTCAGTCCAGTCCCTGAAACCCACAAGCCGAGCCTGACCACAACCGCACCATCCACAATTGTGATTCGCAGCAAAAATGCTTGTGCTTTCAACAAGCATTCATAATCCACACACCCATTTTATTGTTTATAACAATGAGTTGACCAGAGGTACAAGATGCTCTCAAAGAGTTTCAAGACAGGGGCAGGGGGCAGGACAAGAAGAGGACATTCTCCCACATGGCACCCCTGTGCATAGCGAAGACGAGAGCATGCACCGCCCCACCGTTTCAGCTCCTATTTGTTATCATGCCTCTACCTCTGGTGAAAACAGCACGCATTAATGCAAAGTAGAATGCAGCTTGAGAGAAATCAATATCGCAACGCTGAGTTATGCCACACCTCTGTGCCACAGCGACTCTCATACATTAAAATCAACGAAAGCCAATCTCTTTGAGTTAAAGCCCACTTCTCCTTAAGAGCAGATATCCTCTGCTTTCCATTGCTTTCTGAAGAGTTCCGGCATTTGTTCTGGCTGCCGGTGACAATAGCCATAATTCATGGTGTTATGTTAGTGGCCTGTTCTCTAGTGATAAGCTATAATGGATCTGTCTGTAAGAACAGCTGTCTCGCCATGTTACAAAGAGGAGATGAAAAACAGCTCCTGTTTAAAAACCACTGTATTAACGCTGACTATAATGAAGTAGATGATTAACTGCTTTGCCCCAATAAGAACTCACGTTATGGAAATAATTCTATATTTTATGTTCATGTTGAGGATGCATTCCCACTTTTCCCTTTAAAAACCAGTATATTTCTAAGTGTGCATTCAAAGGACAAGTAGCAACTAAAATGGACAAACACAAACACACATGCAACCATTTGTGAAAGATTCCTTTGAAGAGCCAGGCCTAAATTCTGTACCAAACTAATTAATAGCTGCTACAATGACTCAGAGAGTTCCTTCCCGGCCATTACAACAAGTGGTGTTCTCCTTATGGTCCAAATCTCTAATTTGTCCTGTGGCATATACATGAAAGGTAAAGGACCCCTGAAAGTTAAGTCTAGTCGTGAATGACTCTGGGGTTGCAGTGCTCATCTCAATTTACTGGCTGAGGGAGCCGATGTTTGTCCACAGACAGTTTTTCTGGGTCATGTGGCCAGCATGACTAAGCTGCTTCTGGTGAACCAGAGCAGTACACGGAAATGCCGTTTACCTTACCTATTTATCTACTTGCACATTGACGTGCTTTCGAACTGCTAGGTGGGCAGAAGCTGGGACCGAGCAACGGGAGCTCACCCCATCATGTGGATTCAAACCGCCGACCTTCCGATCGGCAAGCCCTAGGTTCAGTGGTTTAGACCACAGCGCCACCTGCACATACATATATCCGTGTTTAAGTGAACACCAGAGGAGACTAACACATCACTTTTTACCATGTAGGCAACAGCAACTTATAATAATGCACACACTGTATAAATAGTAAGTTATAAATCAGCATGGTAGCTGTATGCATTTTCCAGACAAGTGGGCTGCCTGACTTTCCAGACCAACTTAGCATTCAAGAATAGAACCATTTAATAATTATTATATGCCGTCTGAATAATATCAGTTTCACACTACCCTGCTGGAGAAATGGGGACCCATTAAGCACTATTTTACAGACCCCAACACTTGCATGTATTGCCACTTCCTGTACAGCTTTCTCCAGTTCTATTGCCAGAGATGGATAAAAAAAGCATTTTAACTGCTGAAGTATGAAGCAAGTACTCTGCCTCCTTCCAGTCTAGTTGTTCCCTGTATTTTCAGTTGACTGGGGGGGCTCCAGATGTCCTTTTTATTGTGCTTTAGTGATGATTTCTTCCTCCCCTCCCCTAGAGGGTATAAAACCCATACCCTGTCTCCCCAGCTGTAGGAGATTGCATTATCATCATCCTTGGATTTCAAGGACTTCACCCCTGAAACAGTTGTCAAGCCATAATATTTTCAGTTCAGTCAGAGAGCAAATGTTTATGAATCTAGGAGGCTTTTCCTTGTAGGGGAACAAACTAAACTGAACTGCAGCCTGTTTAAACCCTCAGTGAACTCCGGATTGCTGCTGAAGCAACATCTGAGCTCTTCTTTCATTAGCTATCAAGCCAAGCTCCATTTAGAGCTGTCCAAGGTCCTGACGGTGACTGATCTTCTGACCGGCATGCTGCTCAGACTAGCAGCCCAAGCTGGCTGCCATCACCACCTAGAACAGATGAATCTGTCTCTATTCTGGTTAAAACCCTCTTCTGCTGCCTCCCTTGTTCAAGGTCCCAAACGTATCAGGAGGCAGGTGGCAGAGAAGTACTCAGTCCCCAGCAGAGCATCTTTTTGCTGCCAGCAGGTCAGAGGAGGACAAATCCCAAAATATTTGCAGAGGAGATGTCTCCTTGAGGATTCTGGGACTTGTAGTACCTGCTTCCAAGTGGGAAAATATGTCCCACTGGAGATCGGAAGCAGCTTGCCTCTGCTGCCTCAAGGAATGATCTTGGGGCCAGAAGACACAGAAGGCATGACATGGGGTATGATGAGAATTCAACCGGTGTGCTCAAAAAAAATCTCCTATCCCTTATGGAGGGAACAATGGGGCAATCACACATCCTAATAAGCATCTGATGTGTTGCCTGTTCAAATCTTGGAATATGCATACATCGGTTGCAATCTCAGATTATGGAGTGAGAAAGCAGTCCCTTAATAAGGGTAATCACATGCAAATGACAACTTCATCACACTGGATTTATTTTAAACAAAACTCTCACCACATTTCTGTTTAAGCAGATGACGCCTTATCTGCATGCTGAAACACTTTCTGCTGCCACCTTGTGTTTGGTACTGAGAGTCCACAATTAGCAATGAAATATAGCAGGGACTCTTATTCCTTTCTTTACAGGAGCGACAATTTAGCTACATGCCCCAACGATGAAATGAAATCATTTCAGACATTTTGGAAAGTTTCAAAATCTAACAAGATTAAAAAATTGAATTTCAGAAAATGGTCTTGATTTTTCATTTCAGAAATAGGGGAGGGCTTGTGTTTCCTGATTCACAGGGGTCAGCAAACCTTTTCAGCAGGGGGCCGGTCAACTATCCCTCAGACCTTGTGGGGGGCTGGACTATATTTTGCAGGGTGAAATGGATGAATTCCTATGCCCCACAAATAACGCAGAGGTGCATTTTAAATAAAAGCACACATTCTGCTCATGTAAAAACACCAGGCAGGCCCCACAAATAATCCAGAGATGCATTTTAAATAAAAGCACACATTCTACTCATGTAAAAACACAATGATTCCCGGACTGTCCGCAGGCCGGATTTAGAAGGTGATTGGGCCGGATCCGGCCCCCAGACCTTAGTTTGCCTACCGATGCTATAGAACTTAGTCCCAGTTACGCATGCCTAGGATCAAAGCTTTTCTGGGAATATTTTTCTAAGATTGATATGATTCCTGTTCATATCAAGCTATGTTGTCCAATACTCAAAGAAGTACAAAACGTGTTTGACATAGCTAAGGTGGTTTTGGATTTGCTTCTCTCAAACAGCAGTTCCACTACCACATGTCAACATGCTTTTGAAACTTTCCAAAGTAGATTGTCATATGGCAAAGGTGGAGGGGAAAGAAAAATTCCACCTAGTCTTTGAACATTTGTAAGTTAGCACTTTAGATCTGGACCAGTCTCCTGCAACCTGGTGCCATTCAGGTGCAACCGTTTTCTGCTGTGCTTTAGAAAGGGAATGCAACTCTGCTAAGTTTGGAGCTTGTTAACACAAGATGGGATAGGATATCTCAAACAATATATCCTCATCCACATTCCTAAACATTCCCACAGTTTTATCCATTGGCACTAGGTGGCACATCAATACCATTTTCAGATAACTGTGCAAGAGCAGCCTTTCTATAACATGCATACAGCATAGGGCCTTTAGGAGGGGGTGGGAGTTTCTACCAGATTTTGTAGTAGTCCATTCAAGTCAGAAGATGTGGTTATATCCAAATTGCCTGCATTTAGCCCATTGTTCACACTCACACAATAGGTGCTTGTGTGTTTTCAAGCCAAAATACACATTCCATATTCTCATGCTATTTAAATCTTTTGGTACCCACTGAAATAATATAATATCATATCGTATCATGGAATTCCATTGTTTTTGCCCAAATGGTTCGTTTTATATTTTTAATCTCTACTTCCCAGTACGCTTGTCTGTTCTCTCACTGTCAGCAGTGTGAAGGGAAGTGAAAGAGCTTCGTTGCAAATCCCTCCCTAAAGCCCAGCATTGAACAAAATATGCAAACCCAGCAATGGTTCTATAGTTACACAGCTTTAAAACTTGCCGGTCCCATGATGTAGTGTGCAACTGGTTGGAGCGGAGCCGAAAGAATGTCGCAACTGTGCAGCCTTCCTGTACCATTTGCACAGTCTGAATCTTTAATAGGGTGCCGTACTTTAAGTGCATTCAATGCTTACAGTATATTCAATAGTGTGTATTTGATTTTACTCATTTAGGATATATACCACCATCTTGCTTTGCATCCTACCACACCCGCACACACAGGGAAAAAATATACCAGAATGAGAGTCTTTTTATGCAGACTACAAATTCCATGATGCAGTGTGACTGCAAGTATAAGCACATATCAGATCTAGATTTACTCTTGAAAGAAAGAAGTGGGAGTCATAGGGACAGAACTACCTAAAATGTATAGAAACTTATTCATGTATTCTACTACAGTGGCAAGAATGTTAAAGGTAAAGGTAAGGGGACCCCTGACCATTAGGTCCAGTTATGTCCGACTCTGGGGTTGCGGTGCTCATCTCGCGTTAATGGCCGAGGGAGCCGGCGTACAGCTTCCGGGTCATGTGGCCAGTGTGACTAAGCCGATTCTGGCGAACCAGAGCAGCGCATGGAAACGCCGTTTACCTTCCCACTGGAGCGGTACCTATTTATCTACTTGCACTTTGATATGCTTTCGAACTGCTAGGTTGGCAGGAGCTGGGACAGAGCAACGGGAGCTCACCCCGACAAGAATGTTACTGACCCCAAAATGAAAAGAAGCAGCAAGAAGTCCCAGCAAAGGAATAATGGATACAAAAACATACAGAGGATGCAGAAATGGCAAAGTTTACTGGAAGAATAAGAAATCAAGATAACCATTTTTTAAAAAATAAATAAATAAAAGAATGGAAATGGTTTTATTGAATATATACAGATGAATTATAAACAGATAAAAACATTGGCAAGATTATTGTCATAACCTGCAGTTTTATAAGACTATAAATTTAAAGAAGATGAACAAATGAGCAAATTAAATTAATTTGGATTTGCAGAAGATATTAAAAATAAATTTAAGGAACTGTAGAAAGAGGGGAAAGGAAGTCAAGTTTTGAAATGTCAAAATGATTGTAAAATTAGTGGAATGTATAAACTTGAAAAGTACAAAAAATATATACAAAAAAAATAATGAAAGAAAGAAGTGGATGATGGAAGAACAAATACTAAGGATATTTAGTTTGGGCCAGTGGTTTTTCTGTGGGGATTCATTTCTCGAAGCTAAGTGACACTGGTATTCTTGCCACCACTGTTGCTGCACAGAGTTCAGCATAACGTCTGCAGTGGGGAGCCTTCTCATTGTGTGGAGGTGCTGTGAGCGATTTAGAACCCGGTGTGACCAGCAAGTTTGCACGGTGAGTCAATCGCCATATACAGAGATGGCTCCATAGTGCATTATGTTGAACAAGAGGATGTGAAAGGTTGGGTTAGGAGGGGGAAAGTGACTCTGGGTGGAGCTAAAAGTGAAGCAGCAAGTCTCTTTCAATTAACTTGCCCTGAACATGCGAGTAAGGCCTAAAGAGGGCCTTACTCCCAGGACTCGGCTATACAGCTGCAAATATAACGTTTTAAGTGCATTATACAAATGCGACACTAGATGGCGATGATGAGCTAATGGAAAATTCCATATACAGGTGAAACTCGAAAAATTTGAATATCGTGGAAAGGTTCATTTCTTTCAGTAACTCAACTTAAAAGGTAAACTAATATATGAGATAGACTCATGATATGCAAAGTGAGATATGTCAAGCCTTTATTTGTTCTAATTGTGATGATTATGGCGTACAGCTGATGAGAACCCCAAATTAACCATTTCAACTTTGGGGTTTTCATCAGCTGTGCGCCATAATCATCACAATTATAACAAACAAAGGCTTGACGTATCTCGTTTTGCATGTCATGAGTCTATCTCATATATTAAACTCCAGCAGCTAATGAAAACAGTTGCTTACATAAATGGACTTTTCGTCAATATTCTAATTTTTCGAGTTTCACCTGTATATTTTATAACTTTTAAAAAAGCATTTTCACAGGGTTTTTTTTTAAAAAAAAATCTGTGTAGAATCAGCCCTGGTAAACGATCTCAGACAAGTTATTACCACTCAGCCGAATTCACATTGCAAGGCTATAACTTAGCATGAATTATGCCCTGGGTTTCATTGTTAACCACCTTGGCCAGCTTTAATGGAATAGAAATATGTTGAATAAATTCACTGTGTGGGATCTGATTTCTTTCCGCAGGGCCTGTAAGACAGAGTTATCCCGCCTGGCCTTTGGCTTGGAATCAGTCTGATCTCCTCCTCCTCTTTCCTTTTCCTTCCGTGATGGAACTCCAATTTGGGGACTTCCCTGGCTTTTTTTCTGGCCCACGTAGGACCAGTCTGGATAGTTGGCCTTGGTGAAGATTTGACGTTTTCTCCCTCCAAACAGTTCTTGCTGGGCCCATAACCTCTTAAGATTTAGTGTCAGGAATATAACGTAGTCCTGGACACAGCAGAGTTAACCGCAGGTTTTCTGGAAGCTTCTGGCTGTAGAGCATTAACTGGACAGCACAACGCAGGAACTCAGCAACCTCACTTGGATAACTATATACAGTATTTATTGAAGCAACTAGTATCCATAAGTTACTATGTACAGACTTTACAAATAAAAGAAACAAAACATAAAACTCCTCTCTCTGTCTCTCTCTCTCAACATTCTGGGCTTCCACTGAAATAAGGCTGTGTTTTAAGTTGCATTTTAATCCTGTTTTCAAGTTGTATTTTAATCAATTGTTTTTATACCTGATGTTAGCTGCCCTGAGCCCAGTCTTGGCCGGGGAGGGTGGGGTATAAATAAAATTATCTATCTATCTATCTATCTATCTATCTATCTATCTATCTATCTATTATTTGCATGCAGAGGATCCCACTTGGAGGACTTCAATGTAACAAATTTAAAGCAGCAAGGCTTCTCAAGATCTCTGATGCCCGAATTTCACCACCTATCAGAGTAGACAGTGTTCGGGTAGATGGACTTTGCATACATTTCAATGAATTAATACACGGCATTTCTATCACTTTCCACCCAGGAGAGAGGCAATGTTGGATTATGAGTGGTGGGGAGGATCCTTAGCAAGGTCTCTGCGGTGCCCGAACAGCAAACAGATTTAAAGGAAATTGGATACACTAGCTCGATTTCATGCAATTCCCTCAGCATTCTTACAGGGTGTATTTTCCAATACCCCTCTGGATCTTTGACTCTGCCCATGCAACAATGGAAAGATAGAGGACTTTATTCACTTCTTCCTCTACTGCCCACTATATGCCTCAATAAGATCTAGGCTTCTCCCTCTAATCCCGCCGACTATCGCCAGGGATGATGACTGCATGGAATATCTACTGGTGGATGCCAACCCCCTGGTTTCACGTGGAGTGGCCATCTACATATTACAGGCCCTGAAACTCAGGACCACCTTTTTGGCCAACTTCCCTTAGCCTTAGTCTTGTGTGTATTCCCAACATGGACACTGTCATCACGCCCGCTAGTGCTTTTTATTTTATTTGTTTTATCCAGTACGATTTTACTTCCAATTGTTTTACAGTGGTACCCCGCAAGACGAATGCCTCGCACAACGAAAAACTCGCAAAACGAAAGGGTTTTGCGAGTTTTTAGTTGACTCGCGAGATGAATTCGTCTAGGGCTGTTTTTCGCAAGACGAATTCGACTGGCGAGGTACCACTGTAGGCCGGCACCGGAGCCGCACGGCGCCACGTTTTAAGGCTGCAGTGAGCGAACAGCAGCGCTGCTGTTCGCTCGCTGCAGCCTTAAAACGTGGCACGGCTCCGGTGCCGGTCGGGTGGGGCCCCCGGACTTTCCCCCCATAGGAATGCATTAATTACATTTTAATGCGTTCCTATGGGAAACGGTGCCTCGCAAGATGAAATTTCCGCAAGACGAAAAGTCTTGTGGAACGAATTAATTTTGTCTTGCGAGGCACCACTGTAACTGTATCTGTTGTATTCTTTGCATAATCGTGTCAGGATACTGCCTGGTCTTTTACTATGTGCTGTGGCCTGGCGTGCTCTGGTCCATGGGGTCACGAAGAGTTGGACACGACTGAACGACTGAACAACAACAACATGGCCATAGGGCTAATGCAATAAATAGATTGATTGATTGATTGATTGATTGATTGATAAAGGGTAATTTTCTCACCAGCACACAATAGCATATTATCCACTCCTAGGTGACGCAAATCTATTGTATATTCTGAACAATAAAGAACATGGCCACTAGATGACAGCAAAACCTCAAGATCCTACAATGCAGGTAGACTTACCTTACATGAGACCCCTTTCTCTGCTTCAAGATATTCCTTTCTTTCAATCCAAAGCTCTACTAGAATTTGGCATATTTAAAGGCGGCGTTAGGATACACCGTGATCTCCCTTCATTCATAGGATCGCACTGCATGAATCTCTTGAGCCTGCAGCAATGCAGCTGGAGGGGAGGGCAAGAGGATGGTGGAAAAAACTGTGGGTGGAGGGGGGTCCGTTTTCCATTAAGGAATAGCGATGGCCACCATTCTGTGTGGCTTTAAGAGGATCAGGCGAATTCACGGAAGCTAACCCTACCAATGACTACTATCTACAATGGCCTTATTCTTCCTCCTCTGTAAGAGGCAGTGCGAATCTGAATATGTTCCTGGAGACAGCAGACAAAGAGCAGTAAGGCCTTTGGTCTGATCCAGCCGGCTCTAATATTCTTTACATGCAAAGCTTTAGAATTTTGGACAGAAAAAAAACAAACAAACAAACAACAGCGAGCAGACAGTCCTGACAACTGGAATTGTGAATATTTGCTGTTCAATTTTCTACATGGTTTCATTAAAATATATAGCTGATACCCATCCATCGCTGCGTAAGAAAATGCAAGCTGACTTCAAACTGAACTCCAAAGTCCTCGTGGATTTATTTAAGGAACATTGTTTTCAAGCCTCCCAGCTTACTGCTTCGTGAGTAGCTAGGATGATTGGGTGAAAAAGCAGGGGGTGGAGGAAGCAAACATTGATTTCCGCTTTATCTTGCCGAAGAAACAACTTTTGCTCAGAGACGGCTTGTTAAAAATAACTGTTAAGAATATCGATTTGAATGGATAAACTGATATGCAGCAAATAATCTACAACAAACAGGGCACAAGGAGAAAACCTGCTTTATTCTTGCTGGAGGGGACGGTGCAAAACTGAGGATGAGAACAAGGTCCATTTCATGGTCTTGTATACACATAATAAAATAAAAAATTCCTTCCGAAAGCTCATACCGAGAACAAACTTAGTTGGTCTCTAAGGTGCTATTGGAAGGAATTTTTTATTTTGTTTTGTTTTGACTATGGCAGACCAACATGGCTACCTACCTGTAACTTGTATGAAGAAGAGTTTGGAAGAAGAAGAAGAGTTTGGATTTGATATCCCGCTTTTCACTACCCAAAGGAGTCTCAAAGCGGCTAACATTCTCCTTTCCCTCCCTCCCCCACAACAAACACTCTGTGAGGTGAGTGAGTGGGGCTGAGAGACTTCAGAGAAGTGTGACTAGCCCAAGGTCACCCAGCAGCTGCATGTGGAGGAGCGGAGACACGAACCCGGTTCCCCAGATTACAAGTCTACCACTCTTAACCACTACACCACACTGGCTCTCAATGACATTAGCCTGGGCTTCAGAGGAACATTACTTTCGTGTATCCTCAGCTGAACCATGGTGCTTGAAAGCTGCCGAGCTCTGATCAATGGCTATGTGGATTTTGGGGGAAGTCTGCCATGTTGGTTTCGGGATGTCTCTGGTGTTCCAGCTGAATTGAATTCTCAAACCCTAATTTGAAAATATGCTTTTGGTTGGGTTGTGAACTGGAAATTCACAATTTATTCTCCTGTGTTGAAACTTGCCCTTCAAACTTAGGAGTTTTCTTTCTTTTAGTTAGCTCCATTAAACATCCACCACTCGCCCATTTCTGTGTATTGCAAAGCAAAATTCGTTTAAGATTGCAATCTTTGCATAACAAATATGTCCTATTGACAAACGTCTGCGGCTATTCGGGTATTTTCTCAAGAGAGAACCTGCCCTTTTGTTCTGCAACAGAAATGGGCAAGCTCCCTGAAGGACACTTCACAGAGTTTCCGCTAACATGTATGTGTTGGGGTGCATATAATCTGCTTACCTTCATTGGAGCAAGTTGGATCGGAGTAATGCATGAAGGATCCACCATAGGCTTCGGCCTGTTTGCTGTGTCCGCTAGCAAACTCTGCCACTGTTGAGGTAGACCGGTGAACTTCTGTTCTCTGGGATCAAATCCAGTGTGCACCCTGTGTTCAAAATTTGAAGGGCCGGAAATTTCAAGCTTTTTCTTTTTCTTTCCAAACATGGTGGAAAAACCTGCGAGGACAAAGGAGAATATCACCTTTTGCGCTAAGATATTTTAAGTCATCCAAGCACAATTTGCTACGCTGGGTGAAACGGTTAAAAAGGAGAAATCGATAAGGCTCCAAGCCTGTGATAGAATGTGTATGATGTTGTGGAAAAAACATTAAGTCTTTCAGATGCCGCCAGGCTCTTTGTTGAGAAATCTGAATTATGGACAGCGCCAGAATTTAAGGTAGCAATAATCAAATATCTGAAAGACATTTTGCAACAAATTGTTTTCACACCAGGAGAACAGCCAAAAAGAATTTTCAAAGTATATGGGCAATATTCAGTGTTAGTGATGATCAGAGAAGACCGATTGAAATCAATGGTCAAGCACATGTTTGCATGCTCATCTTGGGTTTAATGGCATCTCCAGTTAAAGGATCTTGGATTGCAGGCTTCCCTCTGTGACCTCAGAGCAAGCTACCCCAACCTGGGGGAGATAATGACAGGTTGTCGTGTTTAGTGAACCCTGTTGGATGTAAACACAGAGCAGCCAAACACAACACTCCTAGAGAGGACATGAAGGTAACTCAGTCCTCCAGGCTTAACTTCCTGTTTACCTGGACTGAGTTACAGGAACCAGAAGTAGGTGTGGTCTTACCTGGGAACAAGATTCCAAAGAAGACTGCCCATTTTGCCTCGTCTCCTGAACAAGCAGGATGCTCTCTCAGCCTGCAGCTGAGAGAAGCAGAAGTGAAGCCTCTTTCCTTATGGAATCAGCTTCACCACATGTAAATATGTTTATCTAAGTTTATCTGCCTCTTTGAGCCTGTGACTCTTGGATGTCTGTGAGTAAACTTCTTTTATATCTAATAATCAGTGCTGTATTGTGTCTTTGCTTTTAAGAGGGAAGAAGGGGAATATACCAGGAATATATATATTTCTTTTATAGAGGCTCTAGGAAGCCTATGCAACCGTTTTCCGCTGTGTTTTAAAAGGGAATGTAACTCTGCTAAGTTTGGAGCTTGCTCACACAAGCTGGGATTGAGATATATAAATAATATATACTCATCCACACTCCTAAACATTCCAACAAACCCGAGGAAAGGCAATTCCCCTTATTCTACAACCTGCCCCCAACTGTTAAATTGAGATTGTAACTAGTGGCAGCACCAGGGGAAAAAACCACACAGAGAAAGGGCAAAGTGGGTGGATGTGTTGAGTCCTTCATGTTAAGACTTTGGAACGAAAAGAAATCAGGATAAGTTAATGAGAGGCAAGCTCCTTGTTTGCCCCCCTCCTCAGCCCACCCTCTGACACTGCCCATGGTTGTAACCTCTATGATCAATATCTAAAGAAGATACACTGAATTATATTAAACAGTGGTGGGAAGGTTGTGCTCAGGCTATTGAACTCTCTTCCTTAAGGAAGCGGATATGATCCCCTTTCTGATGGCCTTCTGTCAATGTATGAAGACCTTTCTCTTAATCCCCTTGCCTTTTTAGCTTCTGAAGTCTTATCTGCCACCTTTTGTAACTGTTTTTATATATATATTAAAAAGAAATGTCATCTGCATCAGCCACCAACCAATGCATCTATATACAGAAGTACGGGTTCCTACACACAGTATGCCAAACAGAAAAATGCCACCAGAGAGACAGAAATTCTAAATTTAAATCATATGAATGAAGAAGCACTCGTTTTCAGCTGCTCGAAATTCTGCAGACTTTACCGCCGTCAGGTTGTTACAGTCTGCAAGGAGAAATGTCACGTGGAAATATTTATCTATTTACAATATGTTTTAAGTGGTTGAATATTTCTTTCGATTCTTTCGGATCCTTCGGCCTCAGTGCTCTCATTTACTCAGTTAGCCGCCCCTTGGCTAGCTGCTTTTTAAACAGAGTTCTTGGGTATGTTAAGGGACAATTTGAATAAATCCTCCAAGCATATCGGAATGGAGCTTGAGTTGACCTGCTGTGTGGCAAAGTGATAATCTGATTGCTTTCCTCCCATGCTCTCCAATTGCGGGTCAGAGCCCTAATTGCCTGACTGGGGAAAGGGCACTGAATTAATTATGGTCGGAATTGTGAGCTAGGTCACAGTGTGCATTGAAGCAGATCACTTCAGCAAGAAGCACGCAGTGGACAGATCCAATCAACCTGCCAATCCATCCATCCAATCTTAGTATTTTCCTTTGGAATACAAGCATTAAATGACACCTAAGATACATCACAAGGGACACGGGTGGCGCTGTGGGTGAAACCACAAAGCCTAGGGCTTGCTGATCAGAAGGTCGGTGGTTCAAATCCCTGCGATGGGGTGAGCTCCCGTTGCTCGGTCCCAGCAGCTGCCCACCTAGCAGTTCGAAAGCACATCAATAGTGCAAGTGGATAAATAGGTACCGCTCCGGCGGGAAGGTGAATGGCATTTCCATGCGCTGCTCTGGTTCGCCAGGGGCGGCTTTGTCATGCTGGCCACATGACCTGGAAGCTGTACGCCGGCTCCCTTGGCCAGTAAAGCGAGATGAGCGCCACAACCCCAGAGTCGGACATGACTGGACCTAATGGTCAGGGGTCCCTTTACCTTTTTAAGATCACACCCTCTGTTGTATTAAACAAAGTGGTGGAGAATTCCAGAGAACTTTCTTTTAAAACCCCTTTCTTTTTGCTGTACAGAAGAAAGTAATTCAGATGATCTGGAGGGGGCGGGGATGCGACCTACAGGATATTGGAGCTTTAAGCAAAAGGTGCTTGAAAACCATCCCAAGAAATTCCATATAAATATGGTGTCATAAACCTTGCAGATTTCGTTAAAAAAAAACCAACAACGTTAAATGGCACATGGTACAAGCCCAAGCATGTTTACTTAGGTGTTGTTGTTGTTCAGTCGTTCAGTCGTGTCCGACTCTTCGTGACCCCATGGACCAGAGCACGCCAGGCACGCCTATCCTTCACTGCCTCTCGCAGTTTGGCCAAACTCATGTTAGTAGCTTCAAGAACACTGTCCAACCATCTCATCCTCTGTCGTCCCCTTCTCCTTGTGCCCTCCATCTTTCCCAACATCAGGGTCTTTTCCAGGGAGTCTTCTCTTCTCATGAGGTGGCCAAAGTACTGGAGCCTCAACTTCAGGATCTGTCCTCCTAGTGAGCACTCGGGGCTGATTTCTTTGAGAATGGATAGGTTTGATCTTCTTGCAGTCCATGGGACTCTCAAGAGTCTCCTCCAGCACCATAATTAGGTGTAAATCCCTCCAAGTTCAATCAGACTTACCCTCTGGTGAGTATGTTTAGGTTTGCAGCCTAAAAATGCGTTCCTGCAAAATCCCTGCCTTACAATGCAGTTCCATGCATTGTATGCCTTGGGATTAAGCACTACAAAACTCCATGGGATGATTATGAGGAAACATGCAAAGGATTATTCTGCTGCACCTTGCAAAATCTTCATTAGATGCTATGTGATTATTTGTTATTACACCTTGCTAATTTCCCCTTATATTTCCCAATTAATATCTCTTCTGGATAAAGCTTTGGTAAAATACAGAAAACAATAAAGCAATCCTAGTTAGCATTTAGTTTTCACTCAGTTCAGAGGTTAGCAGACCCATCTGAGCACAGGCATGCTTAATAATAATAATAATAATAATAATAATAATAATAATAATAATAATAATTTATACTCCACCCATCTGGCTGGGTTTCCCCAGCCACTCTGGGCGGCTTCCAACAGAATATTAAAAACACAATAAAACATCAAACATTAAAAACTTCCCTAAACAGGGCTGCCATCAGATGTCTTCTAAAAGTCAGGTAGTTGTGTATTTCCTTGACCTCTGATGGGAGGGCATTCCACAGGGCAGGTGCCACTACCGAGAAGGCCCTCTTCCTGGTTCCCTGTAACCTCACTTCTCGCAGTGAGGGAACCGCCAGAAGGCCCTCAGAGCTGGACCTCAGTGTCCAAGCTGAACGATGAATGATTTTCTACTGGCCATTACAATAGACTCCACCCTTGAGCATTGTAGTTCACTGGGTGATTGATTCACCCAGCGTATTGGCATGGAGCTCTGCCCACCCTGATTTGTTCCACGTCATTCAGAAGCTGACGCCATCCATGATCAACTTGACCGAAGCTGACTCAGGTGTATGCGAAAGCAGCTTAAGAAACTTAGCAGGGCGATCAGTCATTTTCTATCTAGGAGATAAACTGATCTGAAGGTTGTATCCGACCAACAGTGTGGCTCAGCTGAAAGTAACTGAAAGTCAGTGGAATGGAGAGGGAAGCAATTTTGGGGGATTCACCCTCCACCTGCAGCCCCTGCCCCACAGTCTGCCCTGAAGGGTCCCATAAGCCATGGAGCAGATGAGGTGGGATGAAGGGAGGGGAGAGACCACCCAAAATCACTACCTTCCTAGTTCTGTTGATGGAATTCATACCATCAACTGACTGATGCCATACAACCCTGAAAAAAGTAAGGTAAAGGTAAAGGGACCCCGGACCATTAGGTCCAGTTGTGTCCGACTCTGGGGTTGCATCACTCATCTCACTTTACTGGCCAAGGGAGCTGGCATACAGCTTCCGGGTCATGTGGCCAGCATGACAAAGCCGCTTCTGGCGGACCAGAGCAGCGCACGGAAACGCCATTTACCTTCCCGCTGGAGCGGTACCTATTTATCTACTTGCACTTTCATGTGCTTTCGAACTGCTAGGTGGGCAGGAGCTGGGACCGAGCAACAGGAGCTCACCACATCACCGGGATTCGAACCGCCGACCTTCTGATCGGCAAGCCCTAGGCTCTGTGGTTTAACCCACAGCGCCACCCGCGTCCCGCCTGAAAAAAGTAGAGCCAGGTAAAAACTAATGGTACTGGTTCTGTTAATTCATTGCAATTTGTCTTTGGCTCACAGCAATAATAGGGGGGAAAGAACCCAAATCTAAACTGAATTTTGCCTTCCAGCACTCTATGAACCTGTCACTGCTTAATTACTGTAATGGGTGATATTATTTCAGTACAATATTGCAAATTGCACTGTATTTCACTTAAGTAATATGGTGCACATCCATAACTTAGTACTATTACATCCGAAACAGACAGATTTACTTGCCAGTTTAAATAAGTCTGTTGTATTTTACAGCAAGGTCATGCATGCTGAGATAACAGCAGGGAGAAATCTTTAAAAGTGAAAGGGGATAGTACAGAGCTGCAGGGTTATATGTCAATGTGTTCATACAGGTAAAACATGACATAAATATAGACCTTTCAGTTTCAATGCTTAAACATTTTTCAGTGTGTTCCTTACTTCTGAAAACACACCCACACTAACCACTTTGTTCACTTTTTGACTTGAGATTTTGATATAACGGGAAATTTCCTATGCATGCCACATGGTGTTGGTAGAGTAGGGGAGCGGGTGGTGCTGTGGTCTAAACCACTGAGCATCTTGGGCTTGCTGATCGGAAGGTCAGCAGTTCGAATCTGGACGACGGGGTGAGCTCCTATTGCTCTGTCCCAGCTTCTGCTAACCTTGCATTTCGAAAGCACGCCAGTGCAAGTAGATAACTAGGTACCACTGCGGCGGGAAGGTAAACAGTGTTTCTGTGCCCTCTGGCTCCAGTCACAGTGTCCCGTTGCACCAGAAGCGGTTTAGTCCTGCTGGCCATATGACCCGGAAAGCTGTCTGTGGACAAATGCCGCCTCCCTCAGCCTGAAAACGAGATGAGTACTGCAACCCCATAGTCGCCTTTGAGTGAACTTAACTGTCCTTTACCTTTTACATTTTTTAGGGGTGGGAAAATCTGTCAATTTTGGGTTATCATTTCCCCAATCTTAAATTCAGCTCTCCATATTACCACATCAGTTTGTGATGATGATGATGATGATGATGATGATTTTAAAACTAATCTGCATTTTAGTGAACATCTCTCCTAATACACATTTTGTATGCACTGCAGCCTAATATACACCTTATTGTGAAGCAATTTCCTAAGATAGAATACATTTTTGCATGTAGTGTTCACTAGTGTGCATGCATATTTATGCACATTTTACCCCAGTAGATGCTTTTAACTTGGCTGAAGAAGTGCGTCACAAAATTCAGAAAACTGAACATTTCCACATTTTGATTCTTGAATTTCAGAAAGTCTAGATTATGTAGGTTTACATTTAGATGCAAAGTGAACTGAATTTCTCCCCTACCTGTAGCAGAGGGTTTCATGTTTACATTTGGTGTCTTCTGTTGTGATTTAAGTCCATAGCCTATTGTTTACTTCAGGCATGTGTAGGCTTACCTTGTCTGGTTGCAAAGTAAGAGGATGCAAACATTAAGCATTTGCAGAGATTTGCTTATTTGGGAAAAAGAATAACCTAAGCAAAATTTTGCTTCTGAAATCATCGAAGTTCATGTCCAATAATTTTCTGCAGTACTGTGATACAACTTGAAACAGATTATCATAACTGGTGCTGGGAGTTGCACAGCTTAGAAGAAATTTCTGCGCATACACAAAAATGTACTAAATCCATCAGATTTAGTACAATTTTGTGGTACCGTGTTTCCCCTATTTTAAGACGTAGTCATAAAATAAGCCATAGCAGAATTTTTTCACATTTGCGAAATATAAGCCGTACCCCAAAAATAAGCCATAGTGATAGGCGCAGTTCTGGAGGGCGCCAAAGCCCCCACAAAGCAGCATCTGCCCTCCGGAGCCGGTGGGGATGGCAGAGGGGACGGGGGCTTTGAAAGCAAAGGAGAAACTGCTGGCCTGCGTCCTCTCTCTCTCCGCGCTCGCCAGGCTCCTCCGGAGAATGCCCTCCTCCCCTCGGAGGCCGGTCGGCTGCGAGGCGCAGAGCAGGCAACTCACCCGTTGTCGCCTCAGTGTCCCCGCCGCTGGCTCAGAGGAGAGAGAGCGAGAGAGAGCAGCCCTTCAGAGGAGCTCCCTCCCTCCCTCGCCAATGGCCACTGCCTTCCCTCAGAACATCCTATGGCTGGAGAGAGAGGGCTGGAAGTCAACACACACACCTCCCTTCCCTCAGACTCTCTCTCTCACGGTGCTTGGCGGTGGCTGTTGCCCGCCCTTTTCTTTCAATCAAGAGTCCTGCCCCGCAGGGAGCCAGCCAGCGAGTGAGAGGCACACACAAACAGACGCCTCTCGCCTGAGTCCCGGCCTGCTTGCTCCTTGTGCACAGGGAGCCAGTGTGTAGGCAGCCAGCTAGCGAGAGGTGTGCACAAACTGTGTTTATTTGAGGGGAAAAAATATAAGATGGTGTCTTAAAATAGGGGAAACACGGTATATGCCATTTTCTAACCAAGGAGTAACTTACGCAGCAGAAGAACCAATTGTGGATAAAGCTATAACAAACAAGAGATAGCACCCTAAAGTTAAGCATATCTTTCCTGATCAACTGATCAACTTTTAACCAGAGTGTGACATTGTAAATCTTGATGAAGCACGTATCCTGAGATACAATGGACCTTGAGGAAAGGAATAATGGCAACTCCCAGATGAAATGAATGGCTCCAGTTCTCCATTGGAAACAAGTAGCCGTCTGACCAAGCCTCTTAGTTGACTTTGGGTCAGTTAGGCATACCCATGTCACAAACCATTCACCGTCTGGGCCCCCCGTTCTGTGATCTTACAGAGGGGTGAAAATGTTTGCCTCCTTAAGTTTAAAGCAGCAACCACCATTTAATGCTGGTAATTTTACCACAATTCACAGTGCAATCCACTCCCAGAAAAGTGCCTGCTAAGAGACAACACTCTTTAAGTTTGGGAAACCCTGCCTTAGCACAAAGACGAATGGCTCCCTTGGTTTAGATGCATATAGCACCTTAGAATCATAGAGTTGGAAGAGACCACAAGGGCCATCCAGTCCAACCCCCTGCCAAGCAGGAAACACCATCAAAGCATTCCTGACAGATGGCTGTCAAGCCTCTGCTTAAAGACCTCCAAAGAAGGAGACTCCACCACACTCCTTGGTAGCAAATTCCACTGTCGAACAGCTCTCACTGTCAGGAAGTTCTTCCTTATGTTTAGGTGGAATCTTCTTTCTTGTAGTTTGAATCCATTGCTCCATGTCCGCTTCTCTGGAGCAGCAGAAAACAACCTTTCACCCTCCTCTATATGACATTCTTTTATATATTTGAACATGGCTATCATATCACCCTTCAACCTTCTCTTCTCCAGGCTAAACATACCCAGCTCCCTAAGCCGCTCCTCGTAAGGCATTGTTTCCAGGCCTTTGACCATTTTGGTTGCCCTCTTCTGGACACGTTCCAGCTTGTCAGTATCCTTCTTGAACTGTGGTGCCCAGAACTGGACACAGTATTCCAGGTGAGGTCTGACCAGAGCAGAATATAGTGGTACTATTACTTCCCTTGATCTAGACGCTATACTCCTATTGATGCAGCCCAGATTTGCATTGGCTTTTTTAGCTGCTGCATCACACTGTTGACTCATGTCAAGACTCCTAGATCCTTTTCACATGTACTGCTCTCAAGCCAAGTGTCACCCATCCTGTATTTGTGCCTTTCATTTTTTTGCCCAAGTGTAGTACTTTACATTTCTCCTTGTTTCTCCTTGTTAAAATTCATCTTGTTTGCTTTGGCCCAGTTGTCTAATCTGTTAAGGTCATTTTGAAGTGTGATCCTGTCCTCTGGGGTATTAGCCACCCCTCCCACCTTGAATATGTGATGGTTTTGGTGAGGGCCAGAAAGGACAATCCATCTCTTTCCATGTCCATGTGCATACTTGAAGACCACCTGCAAATGGCTACAGTGCATCTTGTTTCGAGTTCAGTCGATGTCCCCAGCTATGCTCCAAACGTCTTCCGACTTGGCTATTCCCACCCCGTAGCCACAACCATTATTGAAATCTATGCACTAAAATACAGCAAGAAGAAAACATTGAAACGGTTCCAAGCCATCTGGGCTTTGCCATTGTCAATGTTTCTTCCAAAGCACACAATACCTTGTTTATTGTCGAAAATGCCTTCACTGGTCACACCACAGCACAGCAGGGTTTCTCTGGATGGTTGGCCCATGAGAAACATCTAATAGAGATGCACAATGAAATAAATAAAAATAAATAAAATAAAAAACACACACACACACCATCAAAGACAATGTGGGCTTGTACAGAAATAGTAAACGCTGGCAAAGGGTAACTAGAGAAACACTGTTGTCATTTGAGGAACAATGTTCCACCGCCTCCTGCACAATGAAAGCCACTTTTGTATTTCCTATTTTCATGCATCAGCTGACATTACAGAGCCTCTAAAACAGCACTCGCTGGGAAAAAGTGAGGCCTGTATTAGCTTTCTGGCTGGCAGCCAGTGAAGGGTCAGGTGCTGCTCACAACAGTACTCTGGTTTCCAATTCCCCACATGCTGTGTGCCTCCTGGCTCTCTTCTTCTCCCAGTAGTCATTTGTCCCACTACGTGACCCAAACCTACACCAATGATGCAACTGACTAGCCAAGGCAGGAGGGAAAGCATGCCAATGGTATCCAGTAAACACGCAACCACCACTCCAGGGGAATCGCACCAGCAGTCGCGGAGGAAGGGACTTTGGTACCTGGGGCAGTGGAGGCATGGCATATCGCACACGGGGCATGGCAGGTTGCACGTGTGTTTTCCAAGGTGTAGGCGCCCACCCATGCAAGCCGTCATCCCAATTGGGTAGGCGCCTGCCCACCTGATCATCCCGAGGGGAAGGCGGCCACCTGCGGCGATGTCACCACCCCCCGGGCTGGCACCAGGGGCAGACTGCCCCCCGCCCCTTTCCTCTGCCACTGCACACCAGGAGAAAGTAGGCCTTGTTCTCACTAATGTTTCCAACACATATCTGGGCTTGGACCACTTCAGGCTGTAGGCGGGGACTTGGCTCATCTCCAGACTTCCAATATTTTTCTGGAGAAAATGTTGTCAATGATACTGACGTGTCAAGGACAGAGATGGTGGTGATTTATCAGGGGAGAAAGATGGGTGAGAGGAGTAATGAATACATGTTTGCAGTTGCCTAAGGGAAAAATCTGAACCAAAAGTCTGAAATTTATTTCTACATTAATGAAATGTATTAGCATTAATTGAGCCTTTCTCTAATTGAAACGAAGATCTTATAGTTGCAGCAGAAGTGTGAAATCAATTTGCCCTGCATTCAAGCTGGGGGGAAAAAAAGTCTTGAAAATTTACTCAGACTGCATCTTCTCTATTAATGATGCCCAGCTGATGAAAATTGGCAGAGCTCCACTGAAATCACTGGTTTTATATCTGCAGAGGACCCTGATGCTATGTGTTCTGGATAATTTACAAAATTGCAGCCGAAAGGATCACACAATGCTGTTTGGTTTCAATGGTCCTCTAATGCCAAGCCAAGATGTTCATCTTGCAAAATGTCCAGTATACTCAGCTGCATCTCTCCTAGATTGCCAATTGTAATTAAGCACCATTTCTTAAATATCCAAGAAATGAATGCTGCCTGTAATGAAACCAATTTATAGAGTGATGCTAACAAAGAATATGTGGATCAAGGGGCAGAAGAAGTATAAAAATCATCTAGATTTGGCATCTCCATAACCCTGATTGCAGTATACCATGAGCAACGCAGTCAATGCCGCCTGCAACATTTCAAGGATTCAAGTCACATCAAAGTGAGACAAAATGCCATATCTTTTTCATAGAAACACAGTGAGCAGAGCAAATTCTCATTTCTTTGGTCAGTGGGACTTTCCACAAGGCAGAATGCCATGGAAGGCTATTTCTGCGTCTGTTCATAGCAGCAGCACAGAATGTTTTGAAGCATACAGCAAAGTTCATGGAGATATCTCTCAGTCATGTCTTTCCAGAAGTCACAGGGCAAATCTGTACCATACATCTAAAGCACGTGCAAAAAATCCTGGGAAGTGTAGTTTTTCCTCAGGTGAGATTTCTAACCACCTTAACAAGCCACAGTTCCCAGGATATGTGGGGAGAAGCCATGTGCTTTACACGTGCTTCAAATCTATGGTGTGAACCTGCCCATATTGATGCGGCCAATTCAACGTTTTGTGCTACATGCTGCACAGCTTGAACAATGCAATTGGATTAGTCTTCTAGGATGACCCGTTCTGGTGTGTGTGCCCCTGCCAATCTCACTTCTACAAAACACACACACACACACACACACACACACTTGTGTATGGAGCAAAATTAGAAAACTGTCAAACCTGGTGCTTCCAGACTGCCTCTATTTTTGGGTGTGATTCAACCCCGCAAACTAATAATAATAATAATAATAATAATAATAATAATAATAATAATTTATTATTTCTACCCCGCCCGTCTGGCTGGGTCTCCCCGGCCACTCTGGGCGGCTTCCATCAAATATTAAAATACATTAGAATATCACAGATTAAAAACTTCCCTAAACAGGGCTGCCTTCAGGTATTTTCTAAATGTCAGGTAGTTGTTTATCTCTTTGACCTCTGATGGGGGGGGCGTTCCACAGGGCAGGTGCCACTACCGAGAAGGCCCTCTGCCTGGTTCCCTGTAGCTTTGCTTCTCACAGTGAGGGAACCGCCAGAAGGCCCTCGGCGCTGGATCTCAAATTCAAGCTGTGCAATTATAGTTGATTGGGAGGTCTTGTGCAACATACCAACTTCCCCTAAATATTGGTCTTTCTGTAATAAGGAAAGAAGTAGGGAAATCCACTGGAAGTGTGGTGCACGACCCATCTAATCTTCCTGCATACAAATCAGAACACATGCTCCTTAAATAGCCAGTGGTCATCTAATCATTCTGCAAGCAACTCAGGATGATAGTTCAACAAACAGGTTGTTGGAAGTGCCTGTTATCTCTTCTACAAACGAACTGCCTTGCAAAGTTAGTTGCTTTACATTTTTGCATGTTTTCCCAGACCAGCATCTCTTTTGCATTTTTAAAAAAACAGAACAAAACAGTTGCAGCTTTGTCCTGCGTTAAATTATCACAGTGAGTCATCTAGTAATATAAGCTTCCCAGGAATCCTTTAAGTTAAAGATAAAAATGGGGGGAAGGACCCCTGGATGGTTAAGTCCAGTCAAAGGCGACTCTGGGGCTGCGGCGCTCATCCCGCTTTCAGGCCAAGGGAGCTGGTGTTTGTCCACAGACAACTTTCCAGGACGTGTGCCAGCATGAATAAACCGCTTCTGGCACAACGGAACACCGTGATGGAAGCCAGAGCGCAAGGAAATGCCGTTTACCTTCCCGCCACAGCGGTACCTATTTATCTACTTGCACTGGTGTGGTTTCGAACTGCTAGGTTGGCAGGAGCTGGGACAGAGCAATGGGAGCTCACCCCGTTGTGCAGATTCAACCCCCCCAACCATCCGATCAGCAAGCCCAAGATGCTCAGTGGTTTATACCACAGCACCACCTGTATCCCAGGGATGATGATGTTAATAATAATAATAATAATAATAATAATAATAATAATAATAATAATTTATTATTTATACCTCGCCCATCTGGCTGGGTTTCCCCAGCCACTCTGGGCGGCTTCCAAAAGAATGTTAAAATACAATAATCTATTAAACATTAAAATGTGTTGTAGTCCAACACCCTTTGGATGGCACCATGTTAGCTATCCCTGTTGACTTGGAGCAGCATTCAAACCTTCTGATCGGCAAGCCCAAGAGGTTCAGTCGTTTAGACCACAGCACCACCTGCGTCCCTAACCCTGGACTGTCGCATGGAAGTTGGAGCAAGCTTGTTTTCTCCTGCTCCAGAGGGCAGGACCCAAACCAGTGCTTTCAATTTTCAAGAAGGGAGATTCCAACTAATCACCCGGAAGAACTTCCTGACACTAAGAGCTGTTTGGCAGTAGAATGGACTCCCCTGGGAGGTGGTGGACTCTCCTTCCTTGGAGGCTTTTAAGCAGAGGTTGGATGGCCATCTGTCAGGGATGCTGCCAGCTGAGATTCCAGCATCGCAGGAGGTCAATTGAACTAGATGACAGCAGGGTCCCTTGCAACTCTACAGTTCTATGATACACTTGCAACAGGGAAAGTTACCTGTAAACCTTCCAGGGATTATTCTAGACTAGTCTTTCTTAAAGAGGACAAGGAAAGCAGCTGGCCACAACCTTTACTTTTACTATCTGAGAAGCTTGCAGGAGGAAAGCCTGATGTCCTCTGCTCAAGCAAAAAAAAAAATGCAAGGCCAGCTCTCATTTGCCTTAAGGTAGCACGCACACCAGACCCTTGAATACTGCTGAATCTGAGAAATTAATTAATCTACAGACAATACATCAAATGCAAGCCAATACGGATTTGTGCATAAGAACTGCTGATTTTTGTTTGTTTGTTTGTTTCACTCACCTCCCAAAGAGCAACAGCATCCAAGCACAGAACAATCTGGGGGGCAACCATTTCTGAACATCTCTTGCTTCCAAGTATTCTCTCCAAAAATGCCACTTTCAGAGGACTGTGGCCTCTGCTCAATACACCAGATGAGTGCTACAGGCTCTAATTTTCCTCCCCTTCATCTGCTTTAAGGTTGCTGACTGCTCAGCATGAGATAAGCACAGAACAATGATACAAACTTGCCTAGTCGCTGCTGCAAATATTGTCCTTCGTTGATGTTGATGTCAAAGCATGGCATTTTGCACTAAATGTTCACTGGTAGCTGATGAATCTAGGTCCTGCTTTCAGCTACCAGTGAACCTTTAGTGTCAAATGGGATCTAGGCAGTGTAACCTTTGGCATTAAAGTTTATTGTATTTAGGAACGGCAAAATTTAATTCGGGGAGGGGACTACATACAATGAAGATCCGCTTACGTAATAACACAAACTGATGGTAGAGGAGGTGGAGAACTGTTCAGACAGGTAGGTTTTTATAAAAATTCAACTGCTATGGCCATTGTCACAGGTTACACTAGTTTTCTGGTGACTGTTAATTAGTGGGACATTCAGTAAACTCAGTGCATGGAATGAACTAATTCAGATTTACTGATTTGCTGTAATGATTGAAAAATCTCCAAATTACGCCTGAGAGTAGTTCCTGTAACGAGGAAAGGGAGAGCCATGTGTGTCACCTTTAGTTCCTTGGGGGGAAACGTGCGATATAAATGCAATAATAAACAAACAAACAAACAAACAAATAAAATGAATTAAATTTGTTTTGCGGTGGAAATTTGCGGTGGGCAATTTTCACTTCAATTTTAATTCAGTTCCATACTTTTAAAATATATATAGGAGTTTCATTGTACTTTATGTTTGATTGTGACCATTGCATTGTCTATTTTTTACTTATCTGAAAAGTAGTAGTAGGCACATAGCAGGTTAGCTATCTGACAAGAGGTGCCACGCTACCATCTCACTTCTGGCCAAGGGAGCCGGCGTTTGTCTGCAGACAGCTTTCTGGTTCATGTGGCCAGCATGACTAAACTAAGCCAGAGCATATGGAAATGCTGTTTACCTTCCCGCCACAGCGGTACCTATAAAATCCACAGACAGTCATGTGGCCAGCATGACTAAACCACTTCTGGCGGAATGGGACACTGTGACTGAAGCCAGAGCGCACAGAAACACTGTTTACCTTCCCGCCACAGCGGTACCTATTTATCTACTTGCACTGGCATGCTTTCAAACTGCTAGATTGGCAGAAGCTGGGACAGAGCAATGGGAGCTCACCCCGTCGCAGGGATTCGAACTGCCAACCTTGTGATCAGCAAGTCCAAGAGGCTCAGTCCCTTTCATCCTATGGATATCCCATAAAAAGTAGGTGAACAAACTATGGTTGTTTGAGAATGCAGGCCTGATCTGAAAGTACCCTTAAAACTGGTAAATATGCACACAACTGTTTTTTTTTTTTTAACTTGGTTTGCCATTTGAAAACATCTTGCAAGTCTTCTAGTATCAGCAGCTGAATGTTTAATTCCCTCTTTCAATTTAATTAAATCTTTCAGTCAATTGTTGGCAGACTCTGCAAGGGAGAGGTATTAAGAGACCCCGGACTACTAATTGCAACATCTCACTTTCCGTGGCAGTTCTCTAGCAGACCACATTGCCAGGCTGTCAACCACAAAGAGGCAAATATTCTGTATTTTCACAGTGCATGTCTTCTCTAAGCAGATGCTCCCAGCACCCGGCAGCTGAGAAGCAAACTCTTTAAACAGTAAGCACTTATGCAACCCACTGAATCCTGGCATCCATACAGAAAGATAAGGAATGGGAGGAGGTGCTAGTGAGGTTTCAACAGCAAGCTCCCCTCACCAGCTGCAGCGCTGCCTGTACTATATGGAAGACTATATATTCTCAATTTTTGGCCTCCATATAGTGATTTCTGGAGGACAGAAATACCACCCCCTGCAAAAACAACAACCCACTTGTGAATATTATCCAACATCTATTTATTCACATTCTGCCCCCACCCCTGATAGTGCTGCTTCAATGTTATTTTTCTCTTTGGCTACTGTTTGTTTCTGCTTCCTGGTTTCATCACAGAGGTGATCCCAGCCAATCACAGCAGATGGGTGGGTATGTCTGTGCTATGTACCCAATCAGATTTGGCTCTGTGATGACATCACTTAAGGCAAATGAAGCCATTGAAAGGTAAAGAGATGGGGGCCCTTTCTGTGCTTAGCATTTATAGTGGGACATGTGCTGTTTGATGCGGGTGGCAATGTGGTCTTTCTTACAGTAGAAAAAAAAACATCTAAGAACTAGTTCAACAGCAGTCCTAGTTCTGGCACAAGTGTTTCACAGCCCCTTGCTAGGCTTACCTTCGTGACGCTGTGGTCTAAACCACTGAGCCTCTTGGGCTTGCCAATCAGAAGGTCGGCGGTTCGAATCCCCGCAACGGGCTGAGCTCCTGTTGCTCTGTCCCAGCTTCTGCCAAGCTACCACTTTGAAAGCACACCAGTGCAAGTAGATAAATAGGTACTGCTGTGGCGGGAAGGTAAACAGTGTTTCTGTGCGCTCTGGCTTCAGTCACAGTGTCCCATTCCGCCAGAAGTGGTTTAGTCATGCTGGCCACATGACTGTCTGTGGACAAATGCCAGCTCCCTTGACCTGAAAGCGAGATGAGGGCCACAACCCCATAGTTGCCTTTGACTTGACTTAAAACCATCCAGAGGTCCTTTACCTTTTTAACTTTATCTGATGTTTTTAAGAGTTAACCTGCGGCTGATTATCTGCAGCTAGAAACATGCCACTGCTTTTACGGTGCCTGTAAAAATGTTTCTTCTTTCTGCCCTAATGGCAAGTTGCCCCTGAACTGACAATAGTTTCATGGCCATAGTCAGAGCCCTCACATACCCTCAAGTTCTTCCAACCAGTAAGTGTTGGAGTTTTGGTCATGCACACAGGGATAGCCATTCTACAGCTATTTAATGCCTAGTATTATAGAGTACCGACCATGTGGGATTATGGTGAACCTGATTATGGAGACAAATGTTTGTTTTGCAGCTAATCACTGTCATCCTGAGCTGTACATGGACTCTGCACCATCATCTCTATCTGCCATATCTCTTTTCCGAAGAAAGACAACAAACTGACAGTAAGTCAGAGAGAAGTGGGTTGGAACAGGCATCTCCCAAACCACGCCCACCAACCCACACAAAATGCTTGTCCACATGCCACACAACTGAAAATATTGATGGTCTGTTCAAGAACTTAAAAAAAAGTCTGATTTCTTACAGTAGAAAACAACAACAACAGGTTTTTGAATACAGTGGTACCTTGGTTCTCAAACGCCTTGGTACTCAAACACCTTGGTTCCCAAACGCTGAAAATCCAGAAGTAAGTGTTCCAGTTTTCAAACGTTTCTCAGAAGCCAAATGTCTAATGTGGCTGTCGGCTATTGTTTGTGGGGCACCGGTGCTAAACAGAGGCTGCGCCTTGGTTTTCGAACATTTCAGAAATCAAACGGACCTGATTAAATTTGGCGCTTTTGTTTTTGCTATTTATTTTGTGTCTTTGTTTTTGAGGCTTTTTCGGTTAATTTGTTTTTGTGACTGTGTGTAACCCAGTTCAGCTACTGATTGATTGATTGATTGATTGATTGTGTGACTGCGGAAATGGATAAAATCCCCCCATCCAAACAATGACTACCATCAGTGCAGGTAAGAAAAACAATCAAATTTTAATTTTTATCATCTACAATACAATCTTATTTATTTTATAGTACAGCACATTGATTATGGCTTTCATTTTATGACTCAATGGTCTCATTAGATAGTAAATTTCATGTTAAATTGCTGTTTTGGGGGTTGTTTCTAAGAGTCTGGAACGGATTAATCCATTTTGCATTACTTTCTATGGGAAAGCGCACCTTGCTTTTGGAACGCTTTGGTTTTGGAACGGACTTCTGGAACGGATTAAGTTTGAGAAGAGAGAGAGAGAGAGAGAGAATACGAAAGCAATGTAAATGGACAGGCGCACATTGCCATAAGTGGTGCAGAAAAATCATCAAAAGAAGGAGCAATTGTTCAACCCTGCTGAATATATTCATCAAAGCCAGTGAGACGCTTTGGCTCAGCGACAGTTTTTACCACCTATTTTTAAAATAGTGAGCAAAATGAGTTCATGCATCATGTGCTGTGTAGGAGTGCATTGTGATTCCTACCGTCCCTCTCCCCACCCCCGAACTACCTGGGATGTCAAGCTGCCCCCTTTCTCAAGAATTACATCAGCTTTATAAACCTTGTTCTCACCAACAAAAGCTATGTTCCAGCACACACTTTCTGTAAATGCATATTCAGATGCATTGGGACAAGTCATTTGCCCTAAGATGTACCTAGTAGAAACAACAACAGACAGTCACGTTATCTGTACCTCAGATAAAATGCAAAACCGTGTATATCTCTGGGTAGAAATGTATTAATTATAGAACTAAACTGACAATATCATCATACAAAAAGTATACATAGATATTTCTTCAGAGGCAAAGCCTATTCATGCTTTAAAACACCCGACGGGTGGCCAGCTTCAAATCTTCCCGTTTCACCAGCAAACCCGTCGGGAGGACATACCCACACATCTGAATGACTTTGTATAACCTTCTCCAACATTGGGAAGATAGACCCATTGGTCTTATAGACTTTTGCATAACCATCTTTAACATTATATTGCACTTTGTATATTGCATTTTGAATCAGCACTGAAGAAATATCTATGTATAGTTTTTGTATGATGATATATGACAAGGCTGTATATTGTCTCCCTGCTTATTTAACTTATATGCAGAATTCATAAGGCTGGACTGGATGAATCCCAAACCGGAATTAAGATTGCCGGAAAATATATCAACAACCTCAGATACACTGATGACACAACCTTGATGGCAGAAAGTGAGGAGGAATTAAAGAACCTTTTAATGAGGGTGAAAGAGGAGAGTGCAAAATATGGTCTGAAGCTCAACATCAAAAAAACTAAGATCATGACCACTGGTCCCATCACCTCCTGGCAAATAGAAGGGGAAGAAATGGAGGCAGTGAGAGATTTCACTTTCTTGGGTTCCATGATCACTGCAGATGGTGACAGCAGTCATGAAATTAGAAGACGCCTGCTTCTTGGGAGAAAAGCAATGACAAACCTAGACAGCATCTTAAAAAGTAAAGACATCACCTTGCCGACAAAGGTCCGTATAGTTAAAGCTATGGTTTTCCCAGTAGTAATGTACGGAAGTGAGAGCTGGACCATCAAGAAGGCTGATCGCCGAAGAATTGATGCTTTTGAATTATGGTGCTGGAGGAGACTCTTGAGAGTCCCATGGACTGCAAGAAGATCAAACCTTTCCATTCTCAAAGAAATCAGCCCTGAGTGCTCACTAGGACAGATCCTGAAGTTGAGGCTCCAGTACTTTGGCCACCTCATGAGAAGAAAAGACTCCCTAGAAAAGACCTTGATGTTGGGAAAGATGGAGGGCACAAGGAGAAGGGGACGACAGAGGATGAGATGGTTGGACAGTGTTCTCGAAGCTACTAACATGAGTTTGGCCAAACTACGAGAGGCAGTGAAGGATAGGCGTGCCTGGCGTGCTCTGGTCCATGGGGTCACGAAGAGTTGGACACGACTGAACGACCGAACAACAACAACAACAACAAATGATGATATTGTCAGCTTAGTTCTATAATTAATACATTTCTATCCTAAGGTATACCTAAGCTGCAATCTTATTCACACTTACCTGGGAGTCTGTCCCATCAAATTTGGTGGGACTTGCTTCTGCATAGACATAGTCAGGACAGTGCCGCTAAACTAACAATAAGATTAAATCTAGGGGGCAAATGTAAGCCTGAGATTAGAGAGATAAAATGAGATTTAAAAATTTCCCATTTTCATTTTTCACTTTCTTGGCTGAGATATAATCTATTTCCTTCAGAGAAATATATATTGGCTGCCACTGAATCATAAACAATATTATATAATTGTGTGCATTTGACAATCTCTGATCAGAGAAGCCTCGCTGCAACCTTGCCACTGAGTCAGAGCTTGCTCTCCTGATAGGGCATTTAGAGGAATGGTTATGAAACATGCCTGCACCAAGCCAGTTTTCTGATAGAGTGCAAGTGTAATTTCCTGAACAGCCAATTTCGGGGGCTTCAGACACAGAAATGTGTTTGATACCCCTGGACAAAACAGAGAGGTATTGAAAAGTAGATATTAAGGCACTTGTGGGTTTTTTTTTAAAGATTTTGTTTTGATTTTGATTTATCAGGTGCCGGTTTTCATTTGCTGTTTTACAAGGTGGGAATATTGTTACTAAAGCCCATGTTAAGGAATTGCCAAAAAGTGAACTGCTTCACTTTTTATCCATGGTAAACTGGAGATGTCAGATGCTACCACTCGGAACAAAGGAGTGGAAAAGTCAAAGCTACTTCCTTGTTCTTTTGACTGATGTATTGACTGCCCTGAGAAATACAGCCTCTTAGACAAGAAGAGTGATATGTGACACAAGGCTAATAGGAAAGGCAGGAACAAAGAGTTTTTTTCTCCTCGGTCTGCAACTTATCAGCTGGTTCGATTCAGCTGCAATATGTGGTGGTATTTGGGTTTTTGCTGTTTTTCCCCCCCACTCAGAAAAGCCCTAGAGCTTCTCCATGCTTAGTGTGGCACCTGCCTCTTAAAAAAGAGTGCTCCCAGCAAACACTCCAGCAATTAATTCTGCTATAGAAGGGGGGGGGGTATGAGAGAGAGAGAGAGAGAGAGAGAGAGAGAGAGAGAGAGTGCAAATCCCATATTGCTTCTGTAAGTTAGACATTTTCTGGGGGCACTCAAGGGCACACAGTACTGGCACACACACACACACACCCCTGAAGAAAAGCACTGGACAGAGTGCAGAGTGGCAGGGAAGACAATGTCATGCAAAGTCACAGCTTCTTTGGCAAAAAGAGTCTTATGTGACACAAAGCTAATACGAAAGACAAAACAAAGTGTTTTCCTAATTGTCTGCACCTTATAAGCTGGTTCAGTTCAATTGGAATAATCACAATTTCATAGCTGATTCGAAATTTGAACCCTGCGCTCTCATGTCCTAGTCTGACACTCTAACCACTACACCACATTGGGTCACAGTGTAGCCCTTCCAGTTTTATGATTCCGTATTTGAAGCTAACTTCTCTTATAGAAATGTATTTATATTTTCTCTCTAATCATTTACTGTACACTACTGTTGATCTAATCCAGTGTTTTTCAACCACTGTTCCGCGGCACACTAGTGTGCCGCGAGATGTTGCCTGGTGTGCCGTGGGGAAAATTGAAAAATTCAAGAGAATTACTTTATATATAGTCAATATAGGCACAGAGTTAAATTTTTTAACATTTTCTAATGGTGGTGTGCCTCGTGATTTTTTTCATGAAACAAGTGTGCCTTTGCCCAAAAACGGTTGAAAAACACTGATCTAATCCATAGTTTTAGTAGGCCTCGACAGACTTGGCGAGAGTTCTGCCATGACAGGATGTATTCTCTGTAATGCTGAGCCAAAAGGTTCTCCAGGTTCAATTATTGTCTCAAAAACAGTAATTTTAGGAGGTACAAACCTGCCCAGAAAATATACCTTAGCCCTACATTTTTTTTGAAGCTGCTTTTAATTCCCTTCTGTTTTCCACCTTGGCAGCATTTTTTGGGTTTCAGTTCTCCTTGAGTACCGGATGCATTCAGTGTCAGGGTATCAAAACACTACAAAGCCAATCAGATTTAGCTCCATGCTGCAATAAGGGCAAATCCAGTCCATTTAACATGAGAGCAACGCTTCCTGAACATCCTGTGGTTGATCCTACTCTATCAGGGAAGACTCGAAGAATCCAAAAAGATACTTGGCTCTACCTAATGAACCTTAGGGGTGTGTGGAATAACCAAAAATAACATTCCGGAATAACTTTTTCCAAAGCTTGTCCATCCCCACTATTTTCACTTAACCTTCCCCCAGTTTCTCACCAGGTTTGGTCATCTGAGAGCCAAAGTATGACATAGTTAGATGCTACACAGTTGTTGCTGTAGTTTCTTTCAAAGTTAGCCGACACAGGAAGTGGAGCTAGTTGGATCAGGACTAAGGCATAGGGGGTGGGGCGCTTTAACCATTTACCCTGGCCATGATGTCAATCAAAAATCCCCACCCCAGGTTAGCAATGAAAAGAAAGCTCCCATAGGCTCCGATGGAAGCATTCCCACTCCCATTGTGAATAGCAAGCATGGGGAACCCAATTCTAATGGGGACCCAATCCAGCTCTGCTGCTTGCACTAGTTATTAAAGAAATGGGGTTGGAACCAGCTATGCAACACCATACTATGGAATAAATGTCAAGTCAATGACTTGGGGCCAAACTTGACATTACATTTATTCCATAGTATGGTGCAGGTGGACCTGTGGTCTAAACCACTGAGCTTCTTGGGCTTGTCAGTCAGAAGGTCGGTGGTTCAAATCCCCACGACGGGGTGAGATCCTGTTGCTCTGTCCCAGTTTCTGCCAACCTAGCACTTTGAAAGCACGCCAGTGCAAGTAGATAAATAGGTACCACTGCGGTGGGAAGGTAAATGGCATTTCCGTGTGCTCTGGTTTCTGTCACGGTGTCCCTTTGTACCAGAAGTGGTTCAGTCATGCTGGCCACATGACTCGGAAAGCTGTCTGTGGACAAACGCAGGCTCCCTCGGCCTGAAAGCAAGATGAGCGCTGCAACCTCATAGTTGCTTTTCACTGGACTTAACCGTCCAGGGGTCCTTTACTGTTATGTACTGAGTTGAATAGGATCCAAAATGCACTAGTCTGATTGGTCCTAGAACAATAGGATTGAGATTGCAGCAGTCTGACTGGTCCCAGAACAATAGGATTGAGATTGCAGCAGTCCGACTGGTCCCAGAACAATAGGATTGAGATTGCAGCAGTCTGATTGGTCTGCAGGAGCCACCCAATCCAGCTTCAGGTGGAAGTGAATCCGCACTCCGATTGGCATACAGGAGTATCCCGGAATTAGCCAATCACGTGGGGCCCATTGTGTAAATAGTGTATATAAAGCAAACGTTTTGGGGGGACTGCATTCCTCACTACTATGAGCTGAATAAAGAGCATGAAAGTCACACTGGACTCCGAGTATCTTTCATTTACCATTGAGGAATGCAGACAAAAACAAGAAAACATTGGAACGAAATAATAATTTAAAGAATCTAATCTTGGAGCACCTGCAAATGTACCTGCAGCAATGTCAGCAATAGATGCAGAACTGCTTCTGGCAAATTTAATCAAGCCCTCTCTCCAGCTCTGATCAGGATGATTGCGGCACAGCCCAGAGCCATCTCTCCGCTGCCTTTTGACACTGATTGACAGGTGCACAGTGGGAGGTTTGAAGCCCTGATTATCTCTTTTCTTTCATCTGCTCTCTCAGAGAAAGACCTTATTGTGGGAGTGCTGTACTGCTCCCCCGGCTGCATCAAACTATTTCCTTCAAGAACAATGAAAGAAAGGATTGAGGCTGGGGACCCACGGAGACAAATAGAAAGCAGCAGTATAAAACTGAGATGGGCCAGAGTTTTCTGTAAAGCTGTTAGATGATAGCTACGGACAATTCCTTTTTCAGCACATCTTCGGGAAATTGAAAAAGGTGGCACTGGAGCCTGCAGGGGTTCCCTCCTGGTTCTCTCAGCCATGTATGTGTGTGTTTAAATAACTTAGCACTTAATCCAAACTATGGGCCATCACTGCATCACACAAGAGCACAGCAAGAGCAGTTGGGAGTCTTGAGTCGACTCAATGCGACTCTCTCTTCAACTGTGTAATGCCCATTTTGGGGCCTTCCACTGGCGGAGGCTGCCCACCAGCTTAGCTGGCAGGCCTGGGCATAGCTGTCAACTTTTCCCTTTTCTTGCGAGGAATCCTATTCAGAATAAGGGAATTTCCCTTTTAAAAAAGGAAAAGTTGACTAACCCAGTACCATTCACGGTTCTACCCAGGTACATGTGGATGTCTGGATTGCTCTGCTCCATTGCGGTTCGTGGGTAAAGCATTCTAATCCTTCACAAAAATGGCCCCCAATCCAACTCAGAGTTGACTTCAGTTAAATGTATTTTGTTATCATTGGGCTTAAGCTTTCTTGGCTCTGTGCTGGGTTGCAGCTGTTATCTTTAGCTCTGCGAACTCCTACGCAAATAACCATTTCTAGTCATCAAGGTTATTAATTTTCTTTCTTGCTGTTTGTTTGCTCTTCTGCTGAGGAATATTGCCACAACACTGCTTCTCGAGAGGGAGATTTTTCTCTTAGCGCTTGAACTTTCTGCATGCAGTGTCTGAGCTATAGTGGATGCCTAGGGCTGGCCCTACCATTTAGCAGAATGAGGCAGCTGAAGGGGGAGCAGTGACAACAGGAGGTTGGAGGGCACAAGAGTTGCATGTGCCATGTGGCCTGCCCTGTACCTCCGGACTACTGCAATGCGCTCTACACAGGGGTACCTTTGAAGGTGACTCGGAAACTACAACTAATCCAGAATGTGGCAACTAGACTGGTGACCGGAGACCACATCACACCAGTCCTGAAAGACCTACATTGGCTCCCAGGACATTTCCAGGCACAATTCAAAGTGTTGGTGCTGACCTTGATAGCCCTAAATGGCCTCAGCCCTATATACCTGAAGGAGCATCTCCACCCCCATCGTTCAGCCCGGACACTGAGGTCCAGCTCTGAGGGCCTTCTGGTGGTTCCCTCACTGTGGGAGGTTAAGGTTACAGGGAACCAGGCAGAGGGCCTTCTTGGTAGTGGTGCCTGCGCTGTGGAACATCTATCTGAATTCTAGAAGACATCTGAAGGCAACCCTGTATTGGGAAATTTTGGGGTGTCTAATGTTTTACCATTTTTTTATGTGCTGTAAGCCAGTGTTTTTCAACCACTGTTCCGCGGCACACTAGTGTGCCGCGAGATGTTGCCTGGTGTGCCATGGGAAAGATTCCAGCCAGAATATCAGCTTTGTGTTCAGCCAAACAGGCCCTGGTTGCGCACTGAATAAAGTATTTTATAATTTTTCATATTTCTGTTTACTTACTATTTCATAATAAAGTAAATATAAAATACTTTCTTTGTGTTTATTTGATTCCTATTGAAGAGAATTACTTTATCAAGTCAATATAGGCACAGAGTTAATTTTTTTAACATTTTCTAATGGTGGTGTGCCTCGTGATTTTTTTCATGAAACAAGTGTGCCTTTGCCCAAAAAAGGTTGAAAAACACTGCTGTAAGCCACCCAGAGTGACAGGGGAAACCCAGCCAGATGGGTGAGGTATAAATATTATTATTATTATTATTATTATTATTATTATTATTATTATTATTAACAAGTCTGCAGTCAGGTGCAGTGAAGGATGCTGTCCAATTGCCAGTGCTGAAATAGGGTCACATCCATGCCATATATTTAAAGCACATTTAACAAACATAGTTTTCCTTGAGAATCCTAGGAACTGTAATTTACCCCTCACAAAGTTACAACTCCCAGCACCATTAATATTGCTCTTCTTGTTTAGATTTATTACCTACCCTTAGTTATACTGTGCTCAATTATACTTAAAGGTAAAGGGACCCCTCACCATTAGGTCCAGTTGCAGATGACTCTGGGGTTGTGGCGCTCATCTCGCTTTACTGGCTGAGGGAGCCGGCGTACAGCTTCCGGGTCATGTGGCCAGCATGACAAAGCCACTTTTGGCGAACCAGAGCAGTGCACGGAAACGCCGTTTACCTTCCTGCCAGAGCGGTATCTATTTATCTACTTGTACTTTGACATGCTTTCGAACTGCCAGGTGGGCAGGAGCTGGGACCGAGCAACGGGAGCTCACCCCGTCGCGGGGATTCGAACCGCCAACCTTCTGATTGGCAAGCCCTAGGCTCAGTGGTTTAACCCACAGCACCACCTGCATCCCACGTCAATTATACTTAACTCCCAGCAAAGTCAATACAGAATTGCTGTTTGAATGCGTTCATTTCCTCTTAGGCATAAATGAAAAAAATGAATGCATTTAATAGAAGTGGGCCAATCACATCTTACTGTTTGTTGGTATTGAAGAGATTGTATCCTTTTCTCACGATCTGTTTCCCAATTAAATAAATGATCACAAAAACCAGTGTTTCTACACTATTGATTTTTAGACTGTAATCCCATTGGGGTCAGAGACCACAGTCTTTACTGAAACTAAGGTGCGATTGAGTGCGCAAGTATCTTAGAACCACTGACAACACTAAGAATAAGAAGTTCTAATTAGGACTTTGTACAGAATGGTGCTGTGGGTTAAACCACAGAGCCCAGGGCTTGCTAATCAGAAGGTTGGCGGTTCGAATCCCTCCCATTGCTCGGTCCCAGCTCCTGCCCACCTAGCAGTTCGAAAGCATGTCAAAGTGCAAGCAGATAAATAGGTACCGCTCCGGCGAGAAGGTAAACAGCGTTTCCGTGCACTGCTCTGGTTCGCCAGAAGCGGCTTTGTCATGCTGGCCACATGACCCGGAAGCTGTATGCAGACAAACGCCGGCTCCCTCGGCCTATAGAGTGAGATGAGCTCCGCAACCCCAGAGTCGGACACGACTGGACCTAATGGTCCGGGGTCCCTTTACCTTTACCTTTACAATATAATAAATAAACTTCACTATTTATTTATTTGTTTGTTGTTTGTTTGTTTGTTTGTTATTCACAAAATGTATACACTACTGTAAAAAAGGGAAAGATAAAAACCCCTCGAAGTGCTCCACTAAGCCTTGGACATGAGTATTCGCCTACTCCTTTATATTAGGGTCAGAATTTCCAATCCCAATCTGCATACATGGTTTTGGGACCTCGGAATTTAAGATGGCAGAATATATAGGGATTCCGAGGTATTTTGAAAGCTGCCCGTGTAAAAAGAAAACACAACCAGAAATGAAAATGGTCATTAAAGAATATCATCACTATAATATTTTTTTAAAACCGTTCACTTTATGAGGTGGTTTTCATGGGAAGTATTAACACAGATCCTCGGTCTCCTGTAGAAGCACTAGTAATAGGCAGCCTGATTGCAGAAATGCATCGTGATAGTTATCATTTCAAACTGCAAAACCCACATGATGCCTAACTAATATTTCATGACAGACGGCTCTTGGGTGGTAAACAAAGGGCCTGTGGGCAGGTCCTTCTGTCTGCCTTCCACAAAAAGGCAACAATGGGAACTCAAATCAACACACTCCTCAGTGGTGACAAATCCAACACTCCAGCTGGCTTATCATTTATGGAAGGCCTCCTGGTTCTATTTGAAATGCCACTAATTATTATTTTTTGTTCAGTTATTCTGATGGAGGTTGAAAAGATGCCAACTCTTGGGCAGTGGGCAAGGAAGTATTTCAAAAACCTGGTGAGCACGAAAAAGAATCGAAGCTCTAGGCATGGACGTGTCTGTATTTGAAGGCATTTGATTTGGAAAGGAGGGTGGGCGGGAGAGAGAGATGCCGAAATGCATTTGCCCTCAAAATCCTCCTCAGCAACCTGTTATTCGATATGAGCCAAAAAATCAAGAACAACAGATATTCAATACCTATTGAACATCAGATGAGCACTTGTTATTTGATACTGCACAGCTTGCTGGACAGAACTTGATCATTGTTTTGTTTTTGTTCTTTTAATTTGAAGAATGCATGCAGCTCCTCTCCAGTTGCTCGTGGTAGTTAACGCAAAATGAGTTGACCACTAGTAAAATATAACGTTTGACTTGTAGCATTTGCAAACCTATAAATCATAACATTGAATGTCATATAGTTGGGTCTCGTTGCTTCCAACATGACTTAGTGTGATACTACACCAGTCAGCTCAGAAGTTCAATAGAGTTTCCTCCCAAGTGAGAGACCACAGGATTGCAGCTCTAATGAGTGAGAACTTTTGCTGGATTTTGGGCTATGTGAGAGTAGATAACACATATCCAGCTCCATAAAGAGCTGACTCCTAGCCAGGAGTCCTAATCTGTTCCCACAAGCAAATTTTCATCTTCCTGCCCTTGAGACAGAAAGAAACATAAAATTTTGGCAGCAGAAACAGAAAAGGGCGGAATTAAAATGGACACAGCACCATAGCTGTCAACTTTTCCCTTTTCTAAAAGGGAAATTCCATTATTCCAAATAGGATTCCTCGCAAGAAAAGGGAAAAAGTTGACAGCTATGCACAGCACTAGGTTGGAGGAACACCCCGATGGGAATGCAAGGCACCCCTTCCTAGTTGTCAGACTGATGAGACAGTCAGCTTCATCTCCATGCGTGTGAACGGAGAACGTCATGCAAGATTTGGAAGGTCACACTTACTTTTGACCACATTCACTGCTGCCATGTGGCTCTTGGAGAGCTGACCAAGAGTTAATGCAGCCTTCGAGCCAAAAAATATTAGCCACCCCATCCTAAATAGAGGGAAAAGCTGCAACACACACAAAACAATAGTTTTTGAAAGTCCTCTCAGTGTGCCATGAGGCACAAGGCAATGTTGTTCATGATATATATCAGGAGTGGCCAACTCCCAAGAGACCATGATCTACTCACAGAATTAAAAACTGGCAGTGATCTACCCCCTTTTGGGGGTTTCAGGTCACAGTTGTTGAGCTTTTTTTTTTAGGGAGGGGGAAGGCACCATTTTTTGAGAATTCAAGCCTAAGCTCGAGGGAGAAAGGGAACAGCTACACACCAACAGTTCACTCCATCTTCCGTTCTGCAGATCGTGCAACAATGGAGGGCAGAGTGAGAGGCGGGGCCGAATTCTGTTTTACCAACGCTAAGGAAAGGGACCCAGCGATCGACCACAATCTATCAAAACCTTCTGGGGATCTACCAGTAGATCGCGATCAACCTGTTGGACATCCCTGATATATATCCCTGGTTCCACATACCTGAGGGAATGAGAGAGAGGGGGGGGGAGAAGGAGGGAGGGAGGGAGTCTTCCCTTAGGTCTGTGGAACTAGAGGCTAAATTAAATGTTGGGGTGGGAGGTTCTGAATGTTACAGGAACAGTAGGGAGCATTTAACCCTCTCCCTCCAAGGGCAATGGTCCAATTATAATCTCTCTGCCCAGGTTGCTTTTCCCAGGTGTTCTACTACCCCTGTGAGGCATCAATCATTCACGTCACATTTCAGAGAGAAATGGCAGGGGCTACCATTTTATCAGCAGTCCAATAAGACACACAAATTAGTTGACTCATTGTTTCAATGGGAAACAAAAACCAACGGAAAAATGAATATATTTTTTAATTCTTTTGTTTCCATTTCTCCTGATTTCCCCCCCCCCAAAAGAAACAAATGGGGATGGTCCATTTCAACCCCCTTCCCCCAATTCATTTTAAAACTAACACATATCCCTAAGGGAGGGTATTAAGGATGAGGAAGGAAGAGAGACGTATTGGCATAGAGTCATTCCATAGTATTTTCTCAATCGTGCACTTTGTAGAGGAAGACACACTTTCATTGATATGCCTTGATCCCTTCTATTTGCAAACTGGGGTTGATGATAGGCTGCGTTCTTGACAGAAATTACTTGGCAATGGTAAAGAAGGCAGGCCTAGCCACGCTCTGACATCTCCGATGTACCTACAATTCTTCTTAAGCTAATGCCTTCCGTCAGAAGCAGACTTTTGCTGTGATAATTGTGTGGGTTTGGACATCGCAGTATTTAAAAAGTCACATCTGTACAGAGCCCTCTGTGGCAAGCTTGTGATCTTTATCCTCTTAGTTTCAATGAGTGGCTGGTGAAATTGTGTGTAATGAGGCGGCAATAATGTCTAATTCCAGGCCAGTTTGAGTGCGGCTCCCCTCTTCACCCCGAGCTGCAGATCTTATAGCCTAGATTTCAATTCGATCTGATTGCGCAGCTTGTGTAAATAATGACATTTTACGAGGAGAGAGGGCTCAGTAACTGTCTGCTGCCCAAGGTAACTCAGATATCACATTGCCACGGTTGAGAATTTGTTTAAAAATAAAACACACACAGCACTTTAAAAAAAAAATTGCTTTTGCCCTACATGGTCCCTGACTTTACTTTGACAATTTAAAAGGAAAGAGTTTTAAAATAGCAAATGATGCTTTCAGCAATAGTGCCATATCTGAAAAGCGTCCCGTGTCTTAAAAGTGCTTGGAGTGACATGGAGAAAGTTAGGACTTTCTCAAGTATATTACAATATACAGTGGTACTTTGGTTCTCAAACGCCTTGGTACTGAAAAGCCTTGGTTCCCAAATGCTGAAAACCCGGAAATAAGTGTTCCAGTTTTCAAACGTTTTTCAGATAACGTCTGATGTGGCTGTCGGCTATTGTTTCCAAGGCACCTGCACCAATCAGAAGCTGCGCCTTGGTTTTCGGAAGTCAAATGGACTTCCGGAACAGATTAAGTTCAAGAACCAAGGTACCACTGCATTTGGTGCTTTTTTCCTGTTATTTATTTTGCGATTTTGTTTTTGAGGCTTTTTCGGTTAGTTTGTTTTTGTGACTGTGTGGAACCCAGTTTGATTGATTGATTGATTGATTGATTGTGTGACCGCGGAAATGGATAAAAGCCGCTCATCCAAACAATGACTATCAGCCATTAAATTAAAATTTAATATTAATTTTAATCATCTACAATACTTATTATTTTGGAACGCTTTGGTTTTGGTTTTGGAACGGACTTCCGGATCAGATTAAGTTTGAGAACCGATGTACCACTGTAGATCCAAATTGTACCACTGAAATCAAAGGGAGAGGTTGGCCATGTCCGAAGTCCTGTTGATTTCAATGGGAACCAATGGAAGTAGCTAAGTCTGCTGCTGATCCACACTTAAAATTCTGTGGTTTACTCATCGATAAACATCTGGGCACAGAAGGAAAGAGGAACTGTTGAAATGGAAGCTTTGCCGAAATGCAGGAGAACTTGCAGGCAGCATTCCCCATTCAGCTGCCCTGATATACTAATCTTGAGATGCTTTATCACCTTTGGTAATTGTGCCGCTACTGTTTCACTTGGAAAAGTTCACGGAATAAAGTTGTCCTCTCAGGCATCTGTGAGCATTGGCCGTGGTGACTGGATCTGATAAGAAAAGCTGGAGCACAGCATCACCTGGAGGGCCACCACTGTCCTAAAGCTTCCATTGTATTTCTGTAAAATGGACTAGTCCCCCGGATGTGTTATGAAGGTAAAAAAGGGGGGGTAAAGGACCCCTGGGCAGTTAAGTCCAGTCAAAGGCAACTATGGGGTTGTAGCGCTCATCTCGCTTTCAGGCTGAGGGGGCTGGCGTTTGTCCACAGACAGCTTTCCAGGTCATGTGGCCAGCATGACTAAGTTGCTTCTGGCGCAATGGAACACTGACACCACAGCAGTGCATGGAAATGCTGTTTACCTTCCCGCCGGAGCGGTACCTATTAATCTACTTGCACTGGTGTGCTTTCCAACTGCTAGGTTGGCAGTAGCTGGGACAGAGCAACGGGAGCCCACCCCGTCACGTGGATTTGAACCGCCGACCTTCTGATTGCAAGCTCAAGAGGCTCTGTGGTCGAAACCACTGAGCCACCCATGTCACGAAGGTAAGCCTAGCTGGGGCTGTGAAATACTTGTGCCAGAACTAGGATTGCTGTTGAACTAGTTCTCATACGTTTCAAAAACTCCATCCCCTCTCCCAAAGACAAAGAAAGGCTGATTTACGCAGGTGATCAAATTTTAGATTTTAAGGGTTCAAATGCAGGTGGCAATTGTGTTTCTGAATGCTCCCTCATGTGACAAATCTAAGAACACAAGGAATGACTGTATATTGTGTCAGGCCATTGATCCATCTAACTGTCTCCTCTTCAGGTTTTCCACCAGGGGTTTCAGAAGTACTTGCAGATGCCAGAGATTCAACCCGGGACGTTCTCCAAAGCATAGTCTCTACCACTGACGAAAGAGATGTATTGTAATCTTCCCCATATGCAGTTTAGGTTTTTTTTTTTATGTGGGATGGGATTCAAGAAATATGGAGAGGGGGAGGGGGAGCAGCGTGTTGCCAAGTACTGCAACTTAATGTTTGACACCTGGGAGATACATTACGGTTTCCAAAGCAACGGTTGCCTTCAGTCACAGACTGGGTCAGTTTGCCCTGGGTTATTGTGCCGATGCCTGCATGCGCCTTAAAATGACGCAGGAGCCATCATTTAAACAGAGCTTTTCTCCTGGAACCAGTTATCTTGCTTCACTGCTTAAAAACATAAAAAAAACAACTAATGAAAGCTTCTGATGAACAGGATCAGAGCGGGCAAACCACCTCTGGTCCTCCAGGTGTCGATGGAACACCATTCCTGCCATCGCTGACTATCGCCCATGCTGGCAGGAGCTGATGCAGTTGGTGTCCAATAAAATACGAAGGGTCTCAGCTAAGCTACCCTGGACTGCGGCTTGAATGACACAGGCCTAACTATTCCAGTGAGGGAGCTAAGTCTGTTGCAGGGAACACAAAGCAGAGAGCTCTGGGGCAAAATGCATTTATACCGATATGTTTAGTTTAGCAAAACTGTTAATGGACCCAAGCCCACGTCTTTATCCAGGAGCGACTGGCGGGGCAAGAGGACGCAACAGTGCTGAACCCCCCCCCCCGACAGCAGTGTCCCTGCTGCTTACCAGGACAAGGGGGCATAAAGTTAAGAAGGCAAAGTAAATCCCTGTGTTTACATGGGGGGGGGGTCCATAGGGCAAGGGGGGTTCCTCATGGGGGGAGGGAAATGGGGCTGCAAAGGTTCTCAGCTCGTTTATTTCGGCTTTAAGCCCATAAGCATAACAACCAAAAACAGAGACAGAACATCACAGACTGGTTTACAATTACTAACAATAAAATAACTTTTAAAAAAATACTCAGCTGAGTAGAATATGATAAAAGTTAAATTAAAATTTCAAACTGTATATAGCAAACCATTGCGTTTCTTAAGTGTCAGGACTGAGGTCAGAAATTTTGCCATATGTAAAGTTACAATCGGGTCTGTGGGGCTGAAAAGGTTAGGGTGGGGTGAGGGGGAGAGAGAGGGGCTCCTCATGAGGGGAGGGAGGGGGCTGTGTGTTGGGGGAAAGGGGAGCTGGGGGGACTGGGGTATTTGCATGGGGGTCCATGGAATGAGGGGGGCTCCTCATGGAGGGAGGGAAATGCCCCCCCTGCCCTGCCCTTGTCCTGCCCCCTCCTCTATCCTAGCAAGCAGCAGCAGCAGCAGCACTGCTGCTCAGAGTCTGGCTACCTGCCACCGCACGTTGTCAATTTCTGTGCATATCTATGGTATCAGCAATAATAATAATAATAATAATAATAATAATAATAATAATAATAATTAGTACCACGCCCATCTGGCTGGGTTATCCCAGCCACTCTGGGCGGCTTCCAACAGAATATTAAAATGCAATACTCTATTAAACATTAAAAGCTTCCCTAAATAGGGCTGACTTCAGATGTCTTCTAAAAGTCTGGTAGTTGTTTTTCTCTTTGACATCTGGTGGGAGGGCATTCCACAGGGTGGGCGCCACTACCAAGAAGGCCCTCTGCCTGGTTCCCTGTAACTTGGCTTCTCACAACGAGGGAACAGCCAGAAGGCCCTCAGCACTGGACCTCAGTGTCCGGGCTGAACGATGGAGGTGGAGACACTCCTTCAGGTATACTGGACCAAGGCCATTTAGGGCTTTAAAGGTCAGCACCAACACTTTGAATTGTGCTCGGAAACGTACTGGGAGCCAATGTAGGTCTTTCACCACCGGTGTTATGTGGTCTCGGCGGCCGCTCCCAGTCACCAGTCTAGCTGACTGCTTGCCTGCTAAGCAACCGTCTCAAGGCTACATACGCTAAAGATAATGAAATACCAAACTCGTTTCAACAACAAAAGATTAAAATCAACAACAACAGCAAATTTATTTAAAACCAAACTAAAACCATACAAAGTTGCCACTTGTGGCAAATGCCCATTTATCCAGCCAGGAAAGCCGGCTATAGCAACGTCTTCAATGGTTTCCGGAAAGTGCCAATAGTGGGCAACTGTTGTTATATTGACATGAATGCTATTCCACAGGATAGGAGTAGCTACTTTAAAAGCCCTGCTCAAAGTTACTGTGGAGTGGGCCTCGGAGAGCTTTATAACTTGCAGGAAAAACTCTCCTGCAGACTGCAGCGATCTGCTGGGTGCATAAGATGATCTCTCAAATAAGTTTTAAAAAAGGTAAAGGACTCCTGGGCCGTTAAGTCCAGTCAAAGGCGACTATGGAGTTGCGGCGCTCATCTTGCTTTCAGGCTGAGAGAGCTGGTGTTTGTCCACAGACAGCTTTCCGGGTCATGTGGCCAGCATGACTAAACAGCTTCTGGTGCAACAGAACACCACTTCTGGCGCAACGTAAACCAGAGCGCACGGAAACACTGCTTACCTTCCCGCCACAGTGGTACCTATCTACTTGCACTGGCGTGCTTTCAAACTGCTAGGTTGGCAGGAGCTGGGACAGAGCAACGGGAGCTCACTCTGTTGTGGGGATTCAAACCGCTGACCTTCTGATCGGCCAGCCCTAGGCTCAGTGGTTTAACTCACAGTGCCACCTGCATCCCTAACTGAGAGGTTACCAGCACATGACCTTGTGCGGTCAAGCTAACCATGAATAGCTGTAGCTTTCCCCCCCTACCAATGGAAGTTGGTAAAAGGTACTCTAAAACATGTGGATGGCATGGTGAAAGCAGCTGTAAATGATTATTGTGATTCATGTGGCTGAGTCAGATTGAGGACAAAGACTGGCCTAAGATGAAAAACGGTGCTTCAATGATGTTCTTCAGATGTACTCTAGCCCTCCTTGAAATCCTGAATTGTCAGAGAGATACTGGCAGCAAATCGAACACTTGCTAAAGATCTCCAGTCACATTCTTCTCTGCTGGCTCCACTGTTCACAACAACTGCCACCTCATCCCCCTGTATTTTCCTTCTCCTGTGACTGGGGTAAGATGGGGACCCAATAGCAGGATACTCCATTAGCCTTCCCCTAGTGAGGATAGGATGCAACCATGGCGGGAAAGAGGAGACAGCAGCAGTAGCAAATCGGGCAATCCATGGGGAGGGACAAGACTGAAAAACTTCAACTAGGAACACAGGAAGTTGCCTTGTACTGATTGGTCCATCCAGGTCAGTATTGTCTATGGCCCTTCCCCAGTTTACATATCTGGAAACTTGTTGGCTCAGGTTTGGAGGCGGCCTCAGCGTGCAATGAAAAACAGAGGGGAATATTGACTTGGGAGGGCATTTCACCGTCTCCACGAGGCAAAGCTGTCACTGAAAAGACTGCTTACAAACTGCCGGGGAGATAGCAGCTGGGTGGAAGTAAATAAGAGCCCTGACACATGCAACAGTTATTCACTGTCAGCTCCCAAAACCATAAAAATAAAATAAAATACTCAACTCATAACCAAAGATTTGGAGCAGTAGAGGTCGTTACATTTTTTTAAATGGTCTTTTATTTTGACCTCATGCTGAAATAATAGTTTTTACAGTGCAATCATATAATTTTCCTGTCTTAAATTTGGTTCACCTCATTTCTGCCTATATTTGCATTTTTTTTTAATTTAAAAAGTCTGCATGAAAATTCACATGCATCCTCCTACTTATTTATCCTAATAAACACATTTTCTCTTGGAAATTTTCTTAAGTCTGTGCATTTCTGCTAACACTTTCCCATCAGTAAAGCTCATTTTTGTATTTTCACTAATATCGACATAGGTGTGGGCACTTTTCATTGCTCTACACAGTTCTGTATTGCAAAATTTGAACCAGTGCAGATTTCAAAGGAGAGCTGCCTTTCAGTACATGTGCTGGTCTAGAAATTGTGACTTTTGTAGAACAACATTAAAATGTGACCCAAATACTTGAGACCATGTCCCATTTTGTTTGACGGGGCTTAGTCCCAGGTAAGTGACTATGGGATTACAGCCTTAAAGTTTTTGTTGCGAAACTGAAAGGTAAAAGAAACTTACCTTGTAAACAAAAAAGTTAAGTATTTCAAGATTCCTGGTCCTTATCTCCTACATCCATGTGGAATCCCCTCTTACAGCTGTTGCATCTGAAAGGAGCATTGATGGGGAAGGAGAAACCACATGGTAAAATAATTAAGGAGGTACCAGAAAACCATCATCATAGTCCCTCAGCTCTGAACTTCAAGACATACTCCAAGGTAAAGGGACCCCTGACCATTAGGTCCAGTCATGTCTGACTCTGGGGTTGTGCCACTCATCTCACATTACTGGCCGAGGGAGCCGGCGTACAGCATGTGGCCAGCATGACTAAGCCACTTCTGGTGAACCAGAGCAGCGCACGGAAACACCGTTTACCTTCCCGCCAGAGCCGTACCTATTTATCTACTTGCACTTTGACATGCTTTCAAACTGCTAGGTGGGCAGGAGCTGGGACCAAGCAACGGGAGCTCACCCCATCGCGGGGATTCGAACCACCGACCTTTGGATCAGCAAGTCCTAGGCTCTGTGGTTTAACCCACAGTGCCACCCAGAAAACCACCATCATAGTCCCTCAGCTCTGGACTTCAAGACATACTCCAAGACATCTGTCAATCTCCTAACTCTACAAGGGTGAAACTGGGATAGTAAAAGTGGCCTATATGCAGCAGCATCAAGAAGAAAAACAGCCCAGGATATTTTTGTAGGATGGGTGACTTTAAATCTACCTCACAGGGAAGAGAACAATGTAGGCCACCTTGAATTCCTTGAAGAAAAGGTGAGGTGCACAGTATCTTTTGAAGAATGTAGTGGTTATCAGAAGTTGCGTGCAATGATATATATATTTTTTGTAGGTTAGGGCCAGAGGCACCAGCTTGCAAGAGTGATTGGGGGGGGGCATCATGTGTGTGACGTCACTACATCCTGATGTTTTTGGGTGTGAGCATTGTGTCTCCCTCTCTAAGCCAGGCAGAAGCTTCCCAGGCTTTGGGGAAAAGACTCCATGATCTAATACTTTAATACTCTGATTTACAAGGAACATTTAGGAGACTAGCCTAGTCCCCCTAGTACACTTCAGCATTCACAGAACTAAACAGGAAAACAAAACACCAGTAGCTGTCAATGGGAGATATGCTTAAGCCCTGCTTGCATGCTCTCCCAGAGAGCCAGTGTGGTGTAGTGGTTAAGAGCGGTAGACTCGTAATCTGGAGAACCGGGTTCGCATCCCCGCTCTTCCACATGCAGCTGCTGGGTGACCTTGGGCTAGTCATACTTCTTTGAAGTCTCTCAGCCCCACTCACCTCACAGAGTGTTTGTTGTGGGGGGAGGAAGGGAAAGGAGAATGTTAGTCGCTTTGAGACTCCTTCGGGTAGTGATAAAGCGGGATATCAAATCCAAACTCTTCTTCTTCTTCCCTCACCAAATGGCTGAAATGGTATCCCTAACTTTGCAACTTGTGAACTGGTTGATGAAGCTGGGAGAGTCAACCATAATAAAAAAAAAAAGTATGCGGAAAACGTACCAAATGGAGATGCCCCGTTGACATTCAAGTGGTGGCAAACCAGCTTGCCGTTATCGCTGTTACATTTGGCTTATCTCCTTGCTTATGTACACCCCATGCGCTTCCAAAGCTGGCTTTGGTTGGCAAAGGCCCCCATCCACCTCCCTCTCAGTGTACGCGCTGTGCTGTCAGCAACAACCATAACAACAACCAGGCACAAATCTGCTCAGTTGTCTGTTCATTCCCCTCAATTTTTATATGATTCCTGCATTTTAACTCTCAAACTTTCAGCAAGACTTGATTGAGCTAGAAATGAAGTACAGCCGTACATTGGTTCTTGAACTTAATCCATTCTGGGAGTCCATTCGACTCCCGAAACGGTTCAAAAACCAAGGCACAGCTTCCAATTGGCTGCAGGAGCTTCCTGCACTCAATCAGAAGCTGTGAAAGCCGTGTCAGTTTTTTGGCTTCCGAAAAACATTCGCAAACTTCTGGGTTTGCAGCGTTCAGGAGCCGATTTGTTCAGGAGCCAAGCTGTTCAACTACCAAGGTACCACTGTTCCTCTTTTCAGTGGTCTTCAGAGAACACCGTGTTAGATGAACGTTTCTGAAATACACCCCTGCCAGAGACTCTGGAGAGCAACTGCCTACTGATGTACAGAGAATACTGAGATGGACCAACGATCTGGATCTGAGCAGATTATGCTACCTAAAGTCTACTCTTTGAATTATTCATTCTGTACTTTTCAAAGGGATAAAACAAAAACTCCCAGAAAAGGGGTTTCCGAGCACATTTTCAAAGTGCAACACCTCGGGCAGAAGAGTCTGGCTCCCGTTAAAGAAAGAGGTGCATATGCTTAAACAGAATGTGAAGAGATATTATTTAAATAACCCTTCAAAGGAGGTGTTATCCTTCAAATGAACAACAACTTTCTCTCCTTGCAGAAGGCCTCTTTCCTTCACCAAGATTCAGAGACAGTTTCACACGTGAAGGCAAGAGTGTTGCTGTATATTGACTTCCTAGACCAGGGTCAAAGTGTCTGTGGTCCTGCAGGTGTTTCTGAACTCCAACTCCCATTGTGAACAATGGTTAATGGGAGTTGTAGTCCAGCCACATGTGGGTGGCAGTAGGCTCCCTATCCCCTTCCAGACAACAGCAAACACGAGCAAGTTGAAGAATGGCTTCTCTCCTCAAAGTTGTTATAAACTGGGTATAATTAGAATTTCTCTATTCGTAGGCTCAGTTGATTCAGGTTGAACAGTATTGTCTCAGTGGATAGCTTTCAACCTACTCCTGCTCTGGAGGGTAGGACACGAACCAATGGCTTCATGTTACAAGAAATGAGATTGCTCTACCCCAGGCATAGGTAAACTCGGCCCTCCAGATGTTTTGGGACTACAACTCCCATCATCCCTAGCTAACAGGACCAGTGGTCAGGGATGATGGGAATTGTAGTCTCAAAACATCTGGAGGACCGAGTTTGCCTATGCCTTGACTAGATCAACCTTGGGTCCCCTCCAGCTCTACAATTCTATGATTCTATGACTCTAGGAATGCGGGATGCGGGTGGTGCTGTGGGTTACACCACAGAGCCTAGGGTTTGCCGATCAGAAGGTCAGTGGTTCGAATCCCCATGACGGGGTGAGCTCCCATTGCTCAGTCCCTGCTCCTGCCAACCTAGCAGTTTGAAAGCACATCAAAGTGCAAGTAGATAAATAGGTACCACTTTGGCGGGAAGGTAAAAAAAACGGCATTTCCGTGCGCTACTCTGGTTCGCCAGAAGCAGCTTTGTCATGCTGGCCACATGACCCGGAAGCTGTACGCCGGCTCCCTCGGCCAGTAAAGCGAGATGAGCGCCGCAACCCCAGAGTCGGACACGACTGAACCTAATGGTCAGGGGTCCCTTTACCTTTACCTTTATGACTCTAGGAAAATTAATAACCCTTGTCTAGAAGTTGCTATTGGTGACCTAGGATGCAATTCAATAGCCACTTCGCCTGGGAGCAGTAAGCCTCACTGAAATCAGTGGAGCTTACTTTTATTTATTTTATTTATTAAATTTCTGGATGGTTCACAGATGCACAAAGTGCGTCGTCATCATCATAATAAAAACAATAAGCTACCCACATCCCACAAAACATGTACAAAGATATGTTTTGGTTTTTATTTATTAGATTTGTATACCGCCCTACGCCTGTACGGTAAATCTCAGGGCGGCTCAAAGCTGTTAATCAGCCCAAGGCCTGGTTGAAGAGGAATGCCCAAAGATGTACCGTATTGGCCCGAATATAAGCCACATCTGAATTTAAGGCGCACCTTTAAAATTCAGTGGGCAGGGATAGAATAAAAGACAATACCTGAATATAAGCCACTCCCTTAAAATTTGACAGGCACTCACACCCGTAAATGGCAAATGTAGAAGAAAATCCTATGGGTACTAGAGAGGACCCACAAGTGGGTTAAACACCTGTTCGTAGCACCATAAATGCAAATAAAAAAAATCAATACTGCACTGTAAAACACGGGGAAAGCGATGAATGACTTTAGAATTAATTGCACAACAGTCTCAAGCTCGCAAATCGGCAATAAAACGTTTTACCGTATGTCTGTTTCAGCAGCGATATTGTAAAAGCCAATTTTTGTAAGGTTGCAAATTTAAGCCGCACTTTAACTTTTCACGGTTGGAATTTGAAAGAAAAAAAAAGTGTGGCTTATATTCAGGCCAATACGGTATAGTGAAGGTGCCAGCCGAAACTCCCTGGGGAGAGCATTCCACAAACAGGGAGCCACTGCAGAAAAGGCCTGTTCTCATGTTGCTACCCTCTGGACCTTCTGAACATACATGCACAAGATTATGCTGTTAAAATTGTGACAGCTCAACTGAGTAGAACTAGCATTCTTTCTAGACCAGTGATTCCCAATTGGTCGTCTGTGGACCCCAGGGGGTCCATGTAACCCACCCAGGGGGTCTGTGGAACCATTCACAAAACTAAAACTACCATAGAGATTTCTTCTTCTTCTTTTTCAAAAGAGGGGGTCCATGTCTTGGCTTTGAAAAGCAGGGGGTCTACAGTACTTATCTAAACATTGGCTAATAATAGTAATAATAATACAGTAGTATCTCAGGTTAAGAACTTAATTCATTCTGGAGGTCCGTTCTTAACCTGAAACTGTTCTTAACCTGAAGCACCACTTTAGCTAATGGGGTCTCCCGCTGCCGCTGCGCCGCCAGAGCACAATTTCTGTTCTTATCCTGGAGCGTTATTTCTGGGTTAGCGGTGTCTGTAACCTGAAACGTCTGTAACCTGAAGCGTCTGCAACCTGAGGTACCACTGTAATAATAATTAATTTATATCCCACCCATCTGGCTGGGTTTCCCCAGCCACTCTTGGCGGCTCCCAAAAGAATTAAAAGCACAATAAAACATCAAACATTAAAAACTTCCCTAAACAGGGCTGCCTTCAGATGTCTTCTAAAAGTCAGATAGTTGTTTATTTCCCTGGCATCTGATGGGTGTTCCACAGGCAGGTGCCACTACTTATGCCTGGTTTTCTGTTACCTCAGTTCTCACAGGCAGGGTACCGCCAGAAGGCCCTTGGAGCTGGATCTCAGATACTTCCAGGAATTCCACTGGGTATGAGGGCAACACATCGCTTACATTGGGTATTCCTTGGAAACTGGTATTTGTTGTCCACTGATTGACTCTGTAATTGTTTTTCTAATCCTATTTCACAAGCCACCTAAGCCTGCAGCCATCATCACAGCAGAAGGAGGTAGCATTCATGCCCTGCTTATGGGCTTCTCAAGGACCATCTGGTTGGACGTTGCCTAAACAGAATGCTAGCCTAGATAGTTCTTTGGTCTGATCCACATGAATAGAAGAGCCACAGCTCCATGGCAGAACATCGCTTTGCATGTCCTGATTCAATCCTTGAGGTCTTCCAGAAGGGTGGGAAAGACTCCATCTCTGAAACCCCAGATAGTCGCAACCAGTCAGTGAAAACAATACTGAGCTAAAAAGACCAACTGTCTGACTCAATATAAGCTAGCTTCCTGTAATCCTACATGTTTTGGCAGTGAATTTCCTACATTAACTACGACCCTCTCTATCCGGCATGGTTACTCAGCGATATAATGCTAATTTATACATTTCATAAAGGAAAGGCAGGCACATTTTACACTTCCCAAATGCAAAATAATATTAATGATTTTAAAAATCCTTGAGGTATCCCAAGTCCAGGGCTAACCTCTTGACACTGATAATCACTTCTGGGCGGAATCCTAGCTGCAGTCATATAATGCTACTTTATTCCAGTTTTTAATTATGTGGATATATGAGAGGGATGTTGAAATTGAGTTGGAAATAAACTCACAAGTGGATCATCTTATGCAACGGGGGGGGGGGGGTGAAGGAGAGAACTGGTGACATTTGCCAGCTAAAGAACATTTAAGTTTGCTTAGCTGTCAAGCTATCACTCAGAACAAAAATAGACAGTGCGCTGTGTGCCAGAAACGGTTTAGTTATTCAAGGAGAAGTAGATTTATTCTGTAACATTGTTCTTCCACATCCACATTCCTCATCTGTGAGTCTTTTCGCAGCTCTGATTGCTACAGAATTATTTCTCATATATCATTATCATCATTATTATTGTAAAATGTATCAACTTCTTACTTTTAAGTATACCACCAGGAATCCATGTTTCAGATGAAGGCAAGATTTAGACCCCCCCCCTAAAAGTAATAGTCATAAAGAATGCTTGAATGAAAGTTGCAATCAATACTATGCATGTCTACGGCACTATTCTCACTAAGGTGGCCACTTTCAGTATGTGGTGAAAGCTCACGCAAGTTGATTTTTTAAAAGAATCCCTGTACCTAAAAATGCATATCTGGGAGGTGGGGGCCTATTTTTTTACCTTGAGGTGAGAGCCAGTGTGGTGTAGTGGTTAAGAGCGGTAGACTCGTAATCTGGGGAACCGGGTTCGTGTCTCCGCTCCTCCACATGCAGCTGCTGGGTGACCTTGGGCTAGTCACACCTCTTTGAAGTCTCTCAGCCCCACTCTCCCCACAGAGTGTTTGTTGTGGGGGAGGAAGGGAAAGGAGAATGTTAGCCGCTTTGAGACTCCTTTGGGTAGTGAAAAGCGGGATATCAAATCCAAACTCCTCCTCCTCCTCCTCCTCTTCTTCTTCTTCTTCTTCTTCTTCTTCTTCTTCTTCTTCTTCTTTTCTATGTGTGGGAAATTGTGTTTTCTATATAGAGGAGAGTTCCATCATATGAGCTCTCACCTGTAGGTTGTAAAGTCCAGGCAAGGATGAACACCTCGATGAGTTCTAGGCTAGAGAGCCACCATCTCAACTTGTGGTGCTATATATAAATAAAGGTAAAGGTACTCCTGACCATTAGGTCCAGTCATGGATGACTCTGGATTGCGGTGCTCATCTCACTCTATAGGCCAAGGGAGCCGGCATTTGTCCACAGACAGCTTCTGGGTCATGTGGCCAGCATGACAAAGCCACTTCTGGCGAAACCAGAGCAATGCACGGAAACGCCGCTTACCTTCCCGCCGGTCCCTTCATATATAAGTACCATAGCAAATATAAGAAGCTGACTGATTAAACCAGGAATGGGGAACCTGTGACCCTTAGCCTTACTTCACATGAGTGGAGGGAGCTGGCGGAGAGAAGCAGGCAGGAGAGAGGAACAGGAGGAACACTTAAATTTACAAAGTGATGAAAGGAGGAGGTGAGGAAAAAGCTCTGCGAGCAAGTCAGACTTTTTACAAGACAGATCTATCCCTCTCAAGCAGAATTTTTTTTTGGGGGGGGGGGAGGAAGAGAGAGAAGAGAGAGGTTGGCCATGCAGTCCACAATTCCTCCTAAGGGAATTCTGCCTTCACATGAAAAAAGGCTCACCATCTAAATGAAACAAGGCATCCCAGAATACACATATTCAGGGTTCAGGCATTCAAAGTCTGGGTACATAAGTCAAGGTATGCACGAACACTATGCAAACATGCACAACCTCTCCCTGGCAAATGAGCCAGGATATGAAATCACAGCTTGACGTTGGCTTATGAATTCCAGCTTATGAAACCCTCAGCCCACAAGCTACCACGGGGTCTTCTCTGAATAGTCTTCTCCTGTAACACCCCACCCCCGTGAGAACTGTCATTTTACGCAGATCTAGGGGTTGTTTCTCAATCTACAAATCGGCCTTAGGACCGTGAATTATGTATTCACATAACCAAAGGACATTTCACTGGGTGTATTTGGAGAACCTTCGCCCCCTCTCCAATGTGCAGTGACTTTTGCATTTGCTACAGTATAGGAATAAACTAATTAGGCTGAGGGCAATTATTCTAAAGTATGCGGCAAGCGGCTTGCCGGGGATACAATTATGCAGCACTGAGACACTAGATTTGAGGGAATAATGTTTGTGCATTAAAGATCAAACCACTGTGTCAAGACACTTGGTATGACTATCTTCACTGTTAGCCTATTTGAAGGAGTCCAGTTCATGGTAGATGGATCATCTCACTCTCTGGATCATCACCTTGTTATTCATCAACAGTGTCCCCGAAAATTGTTACCCATTGCTTGGGAAGACAGGCAAACTAATGCCTGTGTATTGGAACAAAGATCACCAGCGTCGAAGCAATGATTCTCCAACATCAATTTCGTTGGACTGGTCATATTGTGTGGATGCCTGATTATTGTCTTCCAAAGCGAGAACTCTATTTCAAATTTAAAAATGGAAAGTGTAATGCTGGTGGTCAACAGAAGAGGTTCATTGGCAAATCTTTAAAAATGTAGTATAAACACTGACACCTGGGAAACACTGGACTGCGAGCACTCCAACTGGAGAACAGCCTTGACCAAAGGTGTCCTGGGCTTTGAAGACACTCAAACTCAGGACGAAAGGGAGAAACGTGCTAAGAGGAAGACATGCTTGGCAAACCCTCACCGTGATCAACTCCCACCCAGAAACCTATGTCCTCACTGTGGAATGATGTGTGGATCTAGAATTGTCCTCCACAGTCATTTATGGACTCACTGTTAAAACCGTGTTTATGGAAGACAATCTTACTCGGCTATGAGGGATCGAAGAAGAAGAAGAAGAAGAAGAAGAAGAAGAAGAAGAAGAGATGGATCATCACTTTCAGTACCTGTTGGGATCTACTTCAGGGATGGGGAACCTGAGGACCTTCAGATGTTGTTGGACATCAATTGCCATCAGCCACAACCAGATGTTGAGGCACAATGGGAGTTGAAGTCCAACTATATCTGAAGGGGAAGAGATTCCCTGTCCATGAGCTACATGGAAACTCATGGGTGGATAATGGCACTCCAGGAAGGGAGAGAGAGGAGTTAAATTGGCAAGGAGCCCAGAATAGGCAATCACATGAGAAATGCATTGTCTATTCCCAGTTTGATCCTTGCTGGTTTACTGGCTATCACCTGACTCATCCTGGACTGAGGGTGAGTCACTGCCAAGTTATGCCACAATCAGACTTATGCATTTTTACTTGGCTTTTGAAAACTGGAGATGCTAAAATCCTTTTATCTTTTTGATCTAGGGAGGCTCATCTCATGAATATAGAGTTCCGAAACAATATTTTCCATTTACTAATCACCAGCAGTTAGGTGCCAAGGCAGCCCCTGTTTTCAGTTTGCTACAATAATCCAGCCATCATTTAGCATAACAATCAAGCCAACTATGAAAAGAGACGGCCACTTCCCCCACATGTTTAATTATACATCTAAAATGTAGCATGTGAATGCTTGCAAACATGTGTCACAGAAGCACATTCTACAGAGATAGTGGAACATATGATAGAGATAGTGGGACATTGGGACATAGGAACATACCAGGAGATCGCTCCATTTGGCCAGTGCTGTCTACACCAGGAATGGGGAGTCCGTGATGCTGTTGGACACCAACTCCCATCAGCCACAGCCAGCATAGTCAAAGGTCAGTGATTATGGGAGTTGAAGTCTAAGTAAAAAAAGGGTAAAGGGCCCCTGGACGGTTCAGTCAAGTCAAGGCAACTATGTCGCTCAACTCACTTCCAGGCTGGCATTTGTGCACAGACATCTTTCCGGGTCATGTGGCCAGCATGACTAAACCACTTCTGGCACAATGGGACACCATGACGTAAACCAGAGTGCATGGAAATGCCATTTACCTTCCCACTACAGCGGTACCTATTTATCTACTTGCACTGGTGTGCTTTTGAACTGCTAGGTTGGCAGAAGCTGGGACAGAGCAACAAGAATTCACTCCATCACGGGGATTTGAACCGCTGACCTTACGATCAGCAAGCCCAAGAGGCTCAGTGGTTTAGACCACAGTGTCCCCTGCGTCCCCTAGTTGTAATCTGACATCATCTGATGAGCCACAGGTTCTTCACCCTGGTCTACTCTTGATTAGCCCTGGTTCTCCCTGGTCTCAGATAGAGGATCTTCCCATCGCATGTGACCCTATTAACAGAAGATGCCAGAGATTGCAGCTTAAGAAGTTAGGGTTGAAAAGCTTGTGCTCTACCAGTGAGCTACAGTTCTTCTCCTAGCATAGACTCCACAGGAAGCTGCATCTTAATTGGAAAATCCAAGTACGTACCCTGAGTTACCTAGGATTTGAACTACCATGGCAGGTCATCTTATTTGTGAATGAAACCACTGGCTGAGGTATTAGAATTATTTGTGTAGAATGGAGAGATCACTTGATAAGTTCTAATATTATGGGTCCCATTTTGGGCATTCTTCCTCCCATGGCATGCTGAGGAGTAAACCTCCATGCTGCAGCCTTCACACAAAAGACACAATGGCCTTTGGCTGAGCCCTTGTCTATGCATCTGTAGGCATGAAGTCTTCCCTGTTACACAGAATCCTGATTAAATTGGGTTTTGGGTCACAAAGAAGACTTCACACATGCAGGCATATATGTGGAGGCTCTGACACAGTGACGTTCATGCGAGGGATAGGGGGCAGGTCTGCTTGACATCACAGCTGTCCATGGAGGCGCAGGTCAGTTCTGTGTCCAGGGCAGATGTCTACCAGCTCCATCTGGTACCACAGCTGTCAACTTCTCCCATTTTTTAAGGGAAATTCCCTTATTCTAAATAGGATTCCTCGCAAGAAAAGAAAAAAGTTGACAGCTATGTCTGGTACGCAGGCTGAGACCCTCCCTGTCCGCAGACTGTCTCGCCAGAGTGATGCATGCTCTGGTTATCTCCCGCTTGGACTACTGCAACGCGCTCTATGTGGGGCTACCTTTGAAGGTGACCCGGAAACTACAGCTAATTCAGAATGCCGCGGCCTTGTTTAGGGAAGCTTTTCATGTTTGATGTTTTATCGTGTTTTTAATATCCTGTTGGGAGCCGCCCAGAGTGGCCGAGGAAACCCAGCCAGATGGGTGGGAAATAAATAAATAAATAAATAAATAATCCACCCCCCTCCTGTGACACCTCCCCACTTCTTCTGTGATGACCAACTTGGCAGCAAGGATGCCTGAATTACGGATACAGACAGGGTGGAAGTCAGCATGCGAGGAGATAAATCGAATGCCTTCAAACCCATAATCTTCAAATACCTTTCACTAGAGCAAACCCAACCCCTTGCAATGAGCTGGAAGCCCCAGGAGAGCTTTGAAAGTTTGCAGTAGAGGACGTGTGCTCCTCTGTAAAGGATGGGGAGACTTTAGGATGAATAATATGTGCTTGTGTGCTCTGGGCAAGTATTCCATTGCTCACCCCCTTTCACCTCCCTGTGCTACCAGGGCCCTGAGCACAATGCATGTTTTTGTCTTTCCGCCACGAGATGAGCTAATAAGAGTTGGTACTTTAGCTTCTGGGGGAAAAGGCCTGTTTCAAACTTGCCCTTGTTGAACTGGGACATAGGAAATTCACCAGCGTGGAAAATGCTGTGCACTCTGACTTAGAGCTGTCACACAGATTGGGAGGTGGAGGTGAAGCATTTTGTTTTGGAAACTCAGTTTTGCACTGGGTAGGGCTCGCTCCATTGGGGGGGGGCATCTCTTCCAGTAAACTGTTTAGTTTGGGTCTTGTGAAAACAATGAACTAGAAGCACAGTGCATGAATCTTACCATGTATCTTTGTTCTGACAGTAGCCTGAAACTGTAAGAGTGACCACATAAGCCCCAGCCTTGCAAATACCGGTAATTGTGTTTTCTCATATAATCCTGCCTGAAATGAAAGCTTTTTGTCTTCTTTGATGCTGTGTCTGCAAAAAGCTGTTGGAACAAGGATTTTACACAGATCCTCTGGGAAAGTAGAGTGTGTTTCTGTATCTGTGGACAGAGGGGTGGAGGCATTCTGAGCCAGGGGAGGGGAAGAGAAGTGACAAGAGGGGTATTACCAGTGCTTTTTTTCTGGAGGTATGCAGGGGTATACATACCCCTATACATTTTGTGAATCTTTATACTTTTGTCCATTTACTGTATTTACTGTATTCCCAATTTGAACTATAAAATGGTCATTTTCTTGAGTTAAAATGAGAGTACCCCTAAACATTTTTAGGGAAAAAAGCACTGGGTATTGTTGTTGTTGTTTAGTTGTTTAGTCGTGTCTGACTCTTCATGACCCCATGGACCAGAGCACGCCAGGCACTCCTGTCTTCCACTGCCTCCCACAGTTTGGTCAGACTCATGTTGGTAGCTTTGAGAACACTGTCCAACCATCTCGTCCTCTGTCATCCCGTTCTCCTTGTGCCCTCAATCTTTCCCAACATCAGGGTCTTTCCCAGGGAGTCTTCTCTTCTCATGAGGTGGCCAAAGTATTGGAGCCTCAGCTTCAGGATCTGCCTTTCCAGTGAGCACTCAGGGCTGATTTCCTTCAGAATGGATAGGTTTGATCTCCTTGCAGTCCATGGGACTCTCAAGAGTCTCCTCCAGCACCATAACTCAAAAGCATCAATTCTTTGGCGATCAGGCTTCTTTATGGTCCAGCTCTCACTTCCATACATCAATACTGGGAAAACCATAACTTTAACTATATGGACCTTTGTTGGCAAGGTGATGTCTCTGCTTTTTAAGATGCTGTCTAGGTTTGTCATTGCTTTTCTCCCAAGAAGCAGGTGTCTTTTAATTTCATGACTGCTGTCACCAGCTGCAGTGATCATGGAACCAATGGATCATGGAACTGGGTATTACTATTAATTACTGAATTTGTTAGTCACTTTATCTCTTCTCTAGGGCAACTCAAAGTGAATTACAACCAAACAAGCAGACAACAAACCCCAAATAGCTGCATTAAAACCTGGGTGAAGAACCTCTACTCTTCCAGCTGTTGTTGGACTCGCAACTCCTATCAACCCCAGCCAGGATAGCCAATGGTCCAAAACATCTCCATACGCATCTGGAGAACCACAGAATCTCCATCTCTGCTTTAAGAAACCAGCGATACTAGTTCACGCTCTGCCTGCTAGTTCAAATCATATTTCCCCTGCCCTTGCCTCATGGGCAAAATAGGAATAATGTTACAGGCATGTTAAGGATTGCTCCAATTAATGTCTAACTATAATATAATGCAACCCCTCGAAAGATTCCATCAATGGTATCTCCAGAAAATTTTACACATCACTTGAGAAGACAGGCGAACTAATGCCAGTGTACTGGAAGAAGCAAAGATCACCAGTGTCGAAGCAATGATTCTTCGACATCAACATCGTTGGACTGGTCATGTTGTGCGGATGCCTGATTATCGTATTCCAAAACAACTACTCAATTCCAAACTTAAAGATGGAAAGCGTAATGCTGCTGGTCAACAAAAGAGGTTTAAAGACTCTCTCAAGGCAAATGTTAAAAAATGTAATATAAACATCAACAACTGGAAAACACTGGCCTGCGAGCGCTCCAATTGGAGAACGGCCTTTACCAAAGGTGTACTGGGCTTTGAAGACACTCAAACTCAGGACAAAATTGAGAAATGTGCTAAGAGGAAGGCACGCTTGGCAAACCCTCACCGTGATCAACTCCCACCTAGAAACCTATGTCCCCACTGTGGAAGGATGTGTGGATCTAGAAATGGGCTCCACAGTCACTTACGGACTCACTGTTAAAATCATGTTTACGGAAGACAATCTTACTCGGCTATGAGTGATCGCTAAAGAAGAAGAATATAATGCAATGTATATGAAATTGCTTTGAGTTTAAGTCATCAAAAAGAACTTAATATGTAAAGTAGCTGTTAATAAAAGATATTGGGGATGAAGGTGGCTTTAGTTTGTAAGAAAATTGTTTTGTATACATAGCTTGTATGGATTGCACCATACCTTGTATACATAGCTTGTATGGATTGCACCATACCTTGTATACATAGCTTGTATGGATTGCACCATACCAAGGTGAACACAACCCATAGCCAAGTATGGTGTCTGCCAGGTGCTCGGTAGCCTTCTCATTTTTTTAAGTCCCAGTTCCACAGTAATAACATAAGAAGTGCCTGCTCGGTCAGGATAATGGCCCATCTAGTTCAGGGTATGGAGGGTATGATATTATCTGACCCCCAAGCCATCAGAAGGGAGCCCTGTGCAGGGAAGTTTTTACAAAAAAATGTTTAATGCTTTATTGTGTTTTTATAGATGTTGGAAACCGTACAGAGTGGCTGAAGCAACCCAGTCAGATGAGTGGGGTACCAACAAGAACAACAATTGAATAGGACATCCCTATTTTCATCGGAGAACTGTTGGAGGGTATAAGTTTCATTGGATGTCCACAATGTTTTGAAGAGTAGGTGCCAAAATACCAAGGGAGCAGAAAAGACTATTTATGTATGCGACCACGGTTGCACGGATGTTATGGGCCCAGAGATGGAAAGAAGATAAAGTCCCAACCAGAGAAGAAGAAGAAGAAGAGTTTGGATTTGATATCCCACTTTATCACTACCCTGAGGAGTCTCAAAGTGACTCAAAATCTCCTTTCCCTTCCTCCCCCACAACAAACACTCTGTGAGGTGAGTGGGGCTGAGAGACTTCAAAGAAGTGTGACTAGCCCAAGGTCACCCAGCAGCTGCATGTGGAGGAGCGGAGACGTGAACCCGGTTCCCCAGATTACAAGTCTACCACTCTTAACCACTACACCACAGCAGATCAAGTTGATGGATTATGCCAAAAGAGCTAAAATGACTGGAAGAATTGGAAATCAGGAAGACCAAACTTTTAATAAGGAATGAGGAAAATTTATAACTTATCTTAAAGACCATTGTAAAGAGTTAAAATCATTAGTAGGATTGGAATGTCACTTGTACCTTAATGGTGAATTTTGGATAGGATGGAGAGATAAAAGATTTGGATTATCATAAAAGATGCTGGAGGAAATGATTAACAATAGGAGCGGGGGAGGGAAGTCCAAGAGATTCCTTGGACTCTTGTTTTTATGTTGTATGTTGGACACGTGACTGTAAAATTTTAATCTGAAAAACCAAATAAATAAATTTAATTTTTTTAAAATGTTGTGAAGAGAGAAAAGCTATTCTTTCCCCACTTTCTCCATGCTACGCATAATTTTATAAACTTCTGTCATGACATGTCACCTTTCAGTTGTCCTTTTCTCAGTTTTTCCCAACACAATATTATTTTAGTGAGACCCTACTGAGCCACCAGGCACATCTGGGAAGCTGCGTTCCATGTAGTCACAAGTTATGCAGGCCTGATAACAGTATTGTGCTGATTTCCATTAGTCCCAGCCATTGGCATCCTGCTATTTCAGCCTAGCTTCCATCCAGTAACGCTCTTCCTAGAGAAGTGCTGCTGCAGATAAGAGCAGTAACTTGCAAGCACATTGTGGGAGAGAGAAAGGAGAAGTCAGAAGGGAAAGGACAATTGAAGAGCAAGAAGTTAACTTGACTGTGAGCCACTGCGTATGGAAGCCAGCCAACTCAAAGGCAGAGAGATAAGAGGAATGAATGGCTACAGGAGACACAGAACAGACCCCTTAAAAACATGGCAAACCTTTCAACACTTAACAGTAAAAGATAGGTGAGCTTGCTTTGCTTTAGAGGTCCCAAGCTTGTCATGAGCTAGACAAACCATCTAAATACCTCTTCTCCAGTTACTCATGTCTCCAGAGTCAACATTTGTTCATCATCACAATTATCACAGGACTCAGGATAATTTATAATTATAATTATAATTTATTCATACCCCGCCCATCTGGCTGGGTTTCCCCAGCCACTCTGGCCAGCTCCCAACAAAATGGATAGTGCTGCTTTCTCTAGACAAGAATTTACACTCTGGAAACAAGTTCACCATTATCCTATATTGGACAGATGCTGTTGAATCAATAAAGTGTATGTACAACTGACCATAGGATTGTAATTATAATTCATGAGAGCTCACTGCAGTTCTAAATACACAACATACAGGACACAGCCGATGGCGGAGACAAAGAGAGGTATCGCCTTGCTGTGTTACATGTGTGGGTGAGACTTTAACTTACTGATCAGAGCTGCACAGACTTGGTGCAGAGCTTAAATGAAATCGTGCAAACCACGGGATCGGCTACGTGTTGAAGGCAGAAGGCAAAACGTTACCTTCCTGAGAACTAATCATTGCCAGTTCATGGAAATAGCCACATGTGAATCCCAAGTACGCCCAGCTGAAGCGAACTTGCAGAATCCCAATGTGAAGGAAGGACACCGCATGCTGACAAGGAAGGTATTAACTGGCTTCCAGCCCAAAGCCAAAGGCAAGCAATGCCTAATAAAGGGCTCTGAAAGGGGGAGGAAGAAACCCCAAGGAAAGGGTAGGGGATTTTTTTCCTCTCATGTTGATGTCAAACAGCAAAGCCCATCATCCCTGACCATGGGCTGAGCTGGCTGGGGTTGAGCCCAATGGCATCTGAAGGGGAGCAAGCGCCTCATTGCTGCCCTAAGCAGAGGTTTAATGGGAAAGATGCTAGTTAAAAAAAAAAAAAAGGTGAAGGACCCCAGGACAGTTAAGTCCAGTCAAAGGTGATTATGGGGTGGCAGCGCTCATATCGCTGTCAGGCCGAGGAAGTCGGTGTTTGTCCACAGACAGATTTCTGGGTCATGTGCCTAGCAAGACTAAACTGCTTTTGGCACAACGGGACACCATGATGGAAACCAGAGTGCATGGAAACACAAATGCACTCTGCACATGGTCGAGCAGATCCCACCCGATTAACATTGGAGCTGGGATTTCTGGTGAAACTGCTACCTGCCATTCTCCAGACCATTGTTTATATGTCAGATTAACTCGTGCTAATGGCAAGGTTTCAGGCTGCTTGGGTATTCCTTTTAAATTGACAGTTTTTCCTTTAATAAAATCTTCTGCTTTTAATAAATCAGGATGTATAATACTAATCTGTGACCCCGTGTCTTTCAAACCTTTATATTGTTTCCCATTCACCCAGACTTCTTCTCCTGTTTTTTGTAATAGCATCTCATCTTGTTGAATTATATAGCACCTCACAACTTGGGCCTTCCTGCCACAGCAGTACCTATTTATCTATTTGCATTGGCATGCTTTTGAACTGCTAGGTTGGCAGGAGCTGGGACAGAGCACCAGGAGCTCACCCCGTTGCGGGGATTCGAACTGCCGACCTTCTGATCGGCAAGCCCAAGAGGGTCAGTGGTTTAGACCACAGCGCCACCTGCATCCCGGAAAGCATGCTGTACAGTTCATCACCACCAGGTGCTAGACAGAGCACCAAGTATAAGAGGTCCTAGATCACAACTTTAAAAAGGAGGGATACTTTCCCCCAAAAGCCTATCAGCGTCTCTAAGACACCCAAAGCCCAATCACAGACCCTCCAAGTGTCCCTGTTTTCCAGGAACAGTCCCAGATTTACAGAAGCCATCGCAGTTTCCGATTTGGTCCTGGAGTGTCCTGCTTTCTCATAGGACGTCCTTATTTCCATCAGATGAATGTTGGAGGGTATGCAGTTATGTGACACACACACACACACCCGAGCCAAGGAGATGAGTAACCATACAACCTTTAGAAGACATCTGAAGGCAGGCAGCCCTGAATAGGGAAGTTTTTCAATATTTCATGTTTTATTGTGTTTTTATATATGTTATAAGCTGCCCAGAGTGGTTGGGGCAACCCAGATAGATGGGAGGAGTATAAATAATAAAATTATTATTATTATTATTATTATTATTATTATTATTATTATTATTATGGAACAGTGCTAGAAAATGAGATATGAATAAATGGCACCTTAAACCTAGGTTATGGGTGCAACAACGGAACGTCTAGGCACATTTTTTTATAACAAAAATACAAAGCTGAAAACGAATGAACTGCAGCTAAAATAATATGTTCATTTTTCACATGGTCTAGTCCTTCCCCTACCCACCCTCCTAATATTCTTAAGAAGGTCTCTTCTCCAGTCTTCAGCAAATAGCTGGAAGTGGGGAGGCAGAAAAAGGTCTTCCTTTCCTTCCAATCTCCACTTTTAATCTGAAATCTTAGGCACCCAGAGCTCAGAAACTGCTCGTGCTAATGAAATTCCCTGTCGCAAAATGCGCCTAGAACAATGGGAGTTTCAAACACTGTTAAGGAATAGGGTGTCCCTGTTTTCATTGGAGAAATGTTTGGGGGTATGTGATCACTCAGGGACACGGGTGGTGCTGTGTTCTAAACCACAGAGCCTAGGGATTGCCGATCAGAAGGTTGGCGGTTCGAATCCCCACGATGGGGTGAGCTCCCGTTGCTCAGTCCCAGCTCCTGCCCACCTAGCAGTTCGAAAGCATGTCAAAGTGCAAGTAGATAAATAGGTACCGCTCCGGCAGGAAGGTAAACGGCGTTTCCGTGTGCTGCTCTGGTTTGCCAGAAGCGGCTTAGTCATGCTGGCCACATGACCCGGAAGCTGTACGCCAGCTGCCTCGGCCAGTAAAGCGAGATGAGCGCCGCAACCCCAGAGTCGTCCACGACTGGATCTAATGGTCAGAGGTCCCTTTACCTTTACCGATGTGATCACCCAAGCCTCTTGCAGACCTTAGAACTCCTGTGAAGCTTCGAAAGCTTTTGTCGCCTGTTGAAAAGAGGCAATGAAAGTTCCCCAGCCACCAGTGATTGGCGATACTTCTTCCCTTTGCCCCTTTAAAGAGAGGGGGAAACATAGGCCTCTGTGAACACCAGCTTGTATAGCAATGATATCAGCTTTCATGTTTCCAAAGGGCTGAGCTTTTCCTGGTCTCAATGTAAGCATAGAGAAGACTTTGACAGCATCATGACAGAAAGTCTCCTGAATGCAAAAGAGAAATAAGGAAATCCCTGCATTAATATTCTTGAGCCCATAAGATCCTAAATCATCGCATTTTTAACATACGACACGGAAATCTACACTGCGGTGGGCAATGATGACCTAATTCTCAGTGAGGTTGCAAAGTTGTGACTTGACTGTAGCACTTGACTGAAAACGGGGGTTCTTGTGATTTGAATACTCACACATTGGATTTATTATTTATACCCCGCCCATCTGGCTGCCCCCCCCCCCAGCCACTCTGGGCGGCTTCCAACAGAATGCTAAAATACAATAATCTATTAAACATTAAAAGCTTCCCTAAACAGGGATGCTTTCAGATGTCTCCTAAAAGTCTGGTAGCTGGTTTCCTCTTTGACATCTGGTGGTGTAGGGTGCTCCACAGGGCGGGTGCCACTACCGAGAAGGCCCTCTGCCTGGTTCCCTGTAACATGGCTTCTCGTAGCAGGAACCGCCAGAAGGCCCTCAGCACTGGACCTCAGTGTCCGGGCAGAACGATGGGGGTGGAGACGCTCCTTCAGGTATAGAAAACTAAAATCTCAGCCCTGTGCTATATTATTATTATTATTATTATTATTATTATTATTATTATTATTATTATACATTTCACTAATTTTACAATCATTTTGGCATTTCAAAACTTGACTTCCTTCCCCCTCTTTCTGGGGTTGCTTACATATATTTTTAATATCTTCTGCATATCCAAATTAACTTAATTTACTCATTTATTCATCTTCTTTAAGTATATACTCTTATAAAACTGCCAATGTTTTTATCTGTTTATAATTTATCTGTAAATATTCAATAAACCATTTTCATTCTTTTGTAAAAATAATAATAATAATATTGTTATCTCGATTTCTCATTCTTCCAGTAAGCTTCACCATTTCTGAATATTCCATAAGTTTTTGTATCCATTCTTCCTTTGCTGGGACTTCTGCTTCTTTCCATTTTGAGGCAAGTAACATTCTTGCTGCTTTAGTGGCATACATGAATTAGTTTCTATAAATTTTAGGTAGTTCTGTCCCTATAATTCCCCAAAGAAACATCCTTTTCATTTCATTATATATCATTTCCCAGTAAGCTTTAACCTTACTACAAGACCACCACATATGATAAGAAAACTAAAATTTCAGGAAGAGGTCTAGGCTAAAACCCTGTTTCCTGCTGTCAAACACTCTATATTACTAGAACTACTGGACTCTATGTCCTAGAAAACAAGGAACTGGCCATTGTCTCTTTATCCAAACAAACCAGCAGTGGCATAGCAAGCCTCCACGCCACCCGGGGCGGCGGCATGGAGGCACCCCCTGGGGGTGGGGCACCATGGCACGTGCGCCGTGACACCACAACACATTGGATACACTGCGCATGCCTGGAATTCCGGGCATGCGCAGTGGATCCGAGCCAGCAAGCGAGCGGCGGGCTGGGCAGCCCCACAACCCGCCGCTCGCTCGCCGGCTCCCCACGGGAGCAGCAGCGCCAGCCAGATGCATCCGGCCAGCACTGCTGCGAGGTGGCGAGTGAGCGGCGGGTCGGGCAGCCCCAAGACCCGCTGCTCGCTTGCCGGCTCCCCACGGGAGCAATGGACGGGGTGCTGGGGAGTGTCACCCCCCTCCCCTGGAACCTGGGGTGGAATGCCACCTACGCCCCGCCCTTCCTATGCCACTGCAAACCAGAGTATAACCTTAAACCTGTATACCAGCAAAGATAAATTAATCTGCACTCCGTTTTAAGACTGAGACTAATGCTTGTCCACAGCTCTGATAGGTTTTACGCTTGTCTCAGGCTGCTTTCTAGGCATGGAGTTTTCCATCTATCCTGTGCTTTCCCTGGGAAAACCCACTTTACTGCTGTATCGAAGCAAACATCAATTTGCTGAAAACCTGGTTGACATTGGCTCCGATTCAGTGGTCAAGAGAGGGCTTCCTCAGGAGCAAGCAGTGGGGCAAATGGGGGAAAGCGTGGAGAAGCCCTAATGCAAACTTTTATGGCAGAGGTATGAAAGATGTGGCCCTGCAGTTGTTGAATTCCGATTCCCATCAACCACAGTATTGGCAATGCATATGGACAATGGGAGACAGAGTTCAACAATATGTGTTTATATACAAAACTATATGAAACTGTTGTACCGATGGCATTCGACTCCTAGTAAGCTAGCAAAAATGTATAACAGGTACAAATAACTGCTGGAAATGTAAAGGAAAAGAAGGCGCCTTTTATCATATGTGGTGGTCCTGTAAGGTAACAAAAGCATCCTGGGAAATGATATATAATGAGTTGAAAAAAATGTTTAAATTAACTTTTATTAAAAACAACAACAACAACAACCCAGAGGTTTTTCTCTTAGGAATTTTAGGTGCTGACATTCTAAAGGATCAGAAAAGACTTTTTATGTATGTGACAACAGCCGCATGGATGCTACTAGCCCAGAGATGGAAAGAAGACAAAGTCCCTGGCAGAGAAAAATGGCAAATTAAACTGTTGGACTATGCCAAAATGGCAAAACTGACCAGAAAGCCAAGAAACCAAGAAGACCCAAACTTTAATAAAGAATGGGGGGGGGAATTATAATTTATCTTGGAGACCATTGTAAACAGATGAAAACATTATCAGGATTGCAATAACACTTGTAATGCAGCAAGTACTATGGAGATTGTGGAGTGACATAAAATATGGACTGCTGAATAATATGCAGTTGAAAAGGTTGACAATAGGACCCATGAAGGGGAAGATGGGCAGGCCAGAGATTCAGAGGAATCTTTAAATATGGATGTGTACGGTGGTATTGTTATAATTTTATACTTGTAAAATCAAATAAAAAATTATTTCATAAAAAAGAGTTCAACAACATGTGGAGGACCACAGGTTCCCACCTTCTGTTTTGGGGCTTTGTAGCAAAATTGGCTTCTTCCCCAAATGTTACGTGGCACTGGAGTTGCCCTAATAAAGGTATTGCCCTACTACGGTGTATTTTGGAATTATCACCATGACATTCCTTTGCCAGCAATAATTTCCTTTTGTCATTCCACTGTCTTGCTGGCTACAGCCTTGTATCTTTCTACAACAAGGTCAGTTGCGATACAGTTGTGGTTTTCTCCCAACCCTCCTACCTCAGAGATAAATTATTCAGAAGTAACTGAGACTTTTTTAAAAAAGTGAAAAGGATACTGTACTAAAATCCAAACCGTCACATCCAGTGATAATTAGGTATCACACAAAGAGTGAGATAAAAGCAGCAGCAAATATCAGAAACAGCTTTTGCATTTCATATAAAACAATGGCAGACCTAAGTAGCTTGGAAGTGCATTAAAAAAAAAAAGTCAGCATAATCATAGACTTGGTGTGATCGTCTATTGATTTCATTGGCAAGGCTCCAAGATACCCTGCCCAGTGCTTACATTGTGGCTCATGCTCTCTCAATGAGCTATTCTTAGACTAAACTCCTGTGCAATATTTGTCTCCTAAAGAAAAGTTGATTCTTAAGCTTGAAACAAAACTTGCTCCCAATGTTCTCTTTTAATACATCATTGATGTAGTATTATATAAAAATAACTACAAAAGTGAATCTATCTGTTTGGTGTGTTTTTTTAAGCATTTGATGAAGGGTACGATCCTATGCACATTTACCTCAGAGTAAGCCTCATTGAACACACTGAGAATTACCTTTGAGTATACCTGTACAGGGGAGTAAAATAATGTGTGTTCCACTTAGTGAGGGATTATCTTGTCTTGCTGTTATGCAAAGTTCTCTAAAATAGACACAAGAGTCCTATTTCCTTTCTTGAAATCGCTCAGCTGTCCAAAGAATATTTCCAATATTTATCTGACTGGACGTTTACATTTTTATCTCACCTTGTTTTATGAACAAGGGGGTGCAGACATGAAATAAAACACATTTTAAAAAAAAATAAATGCCAGCCATGTATCATCGTTCTAAAATAAGCAAGAGTATCAAATCAAAGAACTAGCAGCTCGCAGTTGAGAAGTAGCCTACTCTCCATCAGATTCTTAAAAGAGGGCATTGTTTCAGTAGGTTTGGGAAGGTAGCACCCCCCCCCTGTGTTTCCTACCTCCTCAACATCTAAAATGACAAGGTCACAGCAGGGCTTACTGCACAACACACACATGGAGAATATTAAATTTCCCCAGTTTCGAACCGCGCCTTTAATCTGCAAGACCAGAGAATCGCCACGCTCTCAACGCAGGCAGTCACAGCAGTTCCTTAAATCTCCCCCCTCCCCTCCCCTCCCCGCCCAGCACACCCACACCCAAAAACATGCTCGCTGGTGTGTGTGTGTGTGTGCATGCGCGCACACATGATTGCATGCTGCATGTGGCCAACTCTGTGGGCAATCCTACCGAAGCATGTAGATTTCTGCAAACAGATAATGTCCGGTCCCTGAGACACCATGTGCACAACAGCCCTAGCCCAAAAAACGCATGGGCACATCCCTCACTAAAGAGCCCTGGTATTTTTATTTATTGTTATTATTATTTTGCAGGGTTGAGGGGGTGCTTATTTGGCAGCTCACACCATGCTGTAAATGAGAAAGAGAGAGGGCTGGGATAGCCTCTAATGGCACACACTCCACAGTCTTCCACACCCACAACTGCCTCCCATCCTTCCAAGAGAGACGCTGCCCAGGCGCATCTTCCCTCTAGAAAAAGGGAGCCAGCGCTGCCTTCGGGAGAGCGAGGCTCTTCCGTCCCCCGAGGAAGCTGACAAAGGCAGTGGCATCCCGGGGTGCCCTCTCCTCCATCCTCCTTCCTCCCATCCCACATCCTCTCCAGGTAAAGGCTACTGATGCTCCCCGCTGGCCCTTCCTCCGGCTCTGGATGCTGCGGCTGGGAATGGTCCTCGCGCTGGAACCAGCCTTTCTCCCCATCCCCGCGGAAGCCTGTCGCGCTTACCTAAAGGCTGCCGGCTGGTTGTCAAGCGAGCTCCGGCCGCCCCGGCGCCTCCGTTACATCGCTCCGAGCGCCATGTTCGTGCTCGCCGAGGCTTGTCACTAGCAAGGAGGCAAGGCAGCACCACCGCTCGGCGGCTCCGGCTCTGATGTTGCTGCTGCTGCTGCTGCTGCTGCTACATCCGGGCTGCCGCCGGCCAAAGAGCTCCAGCTCGCCTCGTAGCGGCGATCCGATGAGATGCTGTGCTAGGCGAGGCGCGCAAGAAACGCGCCCTGCGCACTGGGGGGAGCGAGCTGCGTGCGCCAGGCGGGTATGTGTGCCATCCGCCCCGCCCCGCCCCGCCCCACCGCCTCTTCTTCAAGCCGCAATGAGAGAGACAGAGATCATTAGGAGCCCAAATGATGCCTAAAGAGGAGGGTTGCTTTGGCTTTTCGCTATTCTGAATTTGAGTTTATTTCTCCCTTGTTATCCCCCCCCCCAATAGTGTTTTCTTTATATATATATAAATTTGTTTGGTTTTTCAGATTAAAATTTTACAGTCACATGTCCAACACACAACATAAATACAAGATTCCAAGGAATTTCCTGGACTTCCCTCCTCCCCTTTGTGGGTCCTATTGTTAATTATTTCCTCCTGCATCTTTTATACTAATCCAAATCTTTTATCTCTCCATTGTATGCAAAAATCACCATTAAGCTACAAGTGACTTTCCAATCCTACTAAGGATTTTAACTGTTGACAGCGATCTTTAAGATAAGTTATAAATTTCCCCCATTCCTTTTTAAAAGCTTGGTCTTCCTGATTTCTGATTCTTCTGGTCATTTTAGCTATTTCGGCACAATCTATCAATTTGTGTGGGAATGTTTAGGAGTGTGGATGATGATATATTATTTTATATATCTCATCCCAGCTTGAGTTAACAAGCTCCAAACTTAGCAGAGTTACATTCCCTTTTAAAACACACACAGCAGACGTGCTTGCACAGGCTTGCTAAAGCCTCTATAAGAAATATATATTCCTGGTATATTCCCCTTCTTCCCTCTTAAAAGTAAAGACACAACACAGTACTGTTTATAAGATATAAAAGAGTTTACTTACAGGCATCCTGATTTAGAATACAGTCTCAGAAAGGCAGGCAGGCAGGCTTAGATAAATGTATTTACATGTAGAAGCTAACTCCATAAGGGAGAAAAGCCTCTTTGTGCTCTATTGGCTGGAAGCCAAGAAAGCATCTTGTCCTAAGATGTAGCTTGTTCAGAAGACGATGCAAAAGAGAGAGATGGGGTCTGCTTCCTGTGGTTTTGTGTAAACCTGCCCAGGTGAAACCATACCCATCTCCAGTTACATAGAGGAAGTTGTCTCAGTCCAGGTAAACAGGAAGTTAAGGCTGGAGGACTGAGACACCTTCATGTCCACTCTAGCAATGTTGTGTTTTGACTGCTCTGTGTTTACATCCCACAATTTGATCTGCTGTTCTTTTCTGGTAGTGACTTTATCTTCTTTCCACCTCCCTTTGTTATTATTAATGTACCCTCCAACATTTCTCCAATGAAAATAGGGACGACCCATTCCTCCCCCATCAGCATCACCAATACTCCACCTGTCTGTCTGGGTTGCTCCAGCCACTCTGGGCAGCTTCCAACACAATAAAACATTAAACATAAAACCACCTTCCCAATACAGGGCTCGGGAGTCAGATAACTCCATACCCACCAACATTTCTCTGATGGAAAAAGGGACGGGAAAGTGGGACATTCCGGGATCAAATCAGAAACCGAGATGGCTTCTGTAAATCCAAGGCTGTCCCTGGTAAATAGGGACACTTGGAGGGTCTGTATTAAGGGCTGGAGAGAAGATTTGCCTAGCAAGAGAAGGCAAACCAGAAGCAGCAGCTAGGGAGGAAGTCCCTGTGTGGTGCAGGTCAATGAGCTGTTGGTTCCACCAGGTTGGCACGACTATTGACATCGTTACCCATCATTTGTGATATGAAAATGATCGTTTGTGATATGAGGACTTCTCCTTCAGCCCAGGCCAGGCTTCAGTAGAAAAGGGGAGTAAATGTTGTAAGGAAGTGATGGGGGAGCACACATGTCAGGAAGATCTCTCCGCAGGCCCTATTTCACATCCGCCAAGTATTTTTCTCTGGCTGGAACTCTGATAATGGTTCTGACTTGCAGGGATTGGGGGTGGGGGTAGCAGGGCTGGCAGCTGCCTCAGGCAGTAGATGCTGTGGTAGCAGGAGTGGCCAGGGCTAGGAATACAATGTGACGGTTAAGTCCAGTGAAAGGCGACTATGGGGTTGAGGCGCTCATCTCTCTTTGAGGCCAAGGGAGCTGGCGTTTGTCCGCAGACAGCTTTCTGGGTCATGTGGCCAACATGAGTAAACCGCTTCTGGTGCAAAGGAACACCGTGACATAAACCAGAGCACACGAAACGCCATTTACCTTCCCGCCACAGTGGTACCTATTTATCAACTTGCACTGGCATGCTTTCAAACTGCTAGTTTGGCAGGAGCTGGGACAGAGCAACGGGAGCTCACCTCGTCACAGGGATTCGAACCACCGACCTTCTGATCGGCAAGCCCAGGAGGCTCAGTGGTTTAGACCACAGCGCCACCTGAGTCCCTGACCCTTAGACAAACCTACTGCCCTCAAATACAGTGGAAGACACTGTCCTTTCCCCAGTGACATTTCTCTGAACAGACCTTGGATGGGGTTGTGCGTTTTTCTGTGCTTCAGCCACAAGATCCTTTGTGCCACCACTTGTGTAGCTGGGGGTTGCCATATTTCAAAAAGTGAAGATCCGGACCGAAAAGTTGTTGAAATTGCAAAGAAATTGGACGTTTTGGAGCAAATCGGCAAAAACGACATTGCTGACATGGGCTGCTGTACATCTGGAGTTTCCCAGACTTTTCGCTCATTTCCGTCTGGACGCACTGCTTGCAGCTGCAGTATTTTGGATATGTCCGGAAAATTCTGGACGTATGGCAACCCTAGGAGTCGCAAATTGAATTATATCCAAGGCTGCCTCCTGCAACCAATGTTGCTGGTTTGATTAATTTACGGAATGTTTGCCGCGCCATATTTTGAGCTTGCTATGGATTTTAAAAAATATGTTCTTGCAGGCAGTTAATGGGTGCTGTTATGGAATTAGAGGCATGCCGAAAAAAATATCAACAACCTCAGATATGCTGATGACACAACCTTGATGGCAGAAAGTGAGGAGGAATTAAGGAACCTTTTAATAAGGGTGAAAGAGGAGAGCGCAAAATATGGTCTGAAGCTCAACATCAAAAAAACTAAGATCATGGCCACTGGTCCCATCACCTCCTGGCAAATAGAAGGGGAAGAAATGGAGGCAGTGAGAGATTTCACTTTCTTGGGTTCCACGATCACTGCAGATGATGACAGCAGTCACGAAATTAGAAGACGCCTGCTTATTGGGAGAAAAGCAATGACAAACCTAGACAGCATCTTAAAAAGCAAAGACATCACCTTGCCGACAAAGGTCCATATAGTTAAAGCTATGGTTTTCCCAGTAGTAATGTACGGAAGTGAGAGCTGGACCATAAAGAAGGCTGATCGCCGAAGAATTGATGCTTTTGAATTATGGTGCTGGAGGAGACTCTTGAGAGTCCCATGGACTGCAAGAAGATCAAACCTATCCATTCTTAAAGAAATCAGCCCTGAGTGCTCACTAGAAGGACAGATCCTGAAGTTGAGGCTCCAGTACTGTGGCCACCTCATGAGAAGAGAAGACTCCCTAGAAAAGACCCTGATGTTGGGAAAGATGGAGGGCACAAGGAGAAGGGGGTGACAGAGGATGAGATGGTTGGACAGTGTTCTCGAAGCTACTAACATGAGTTTGGCCAAACTGCGGGAGGCAGTGAAGGATAGGCGTGCCTGGCGTGCTCTGGTCCATGGGGTCACGAAGAGTCGGACACGACTGAACGACTGAACAACAACAACAACATTCAAATTTGGGGCTTTTTTCCCAACCGGAACACACCGGAACTCAGTTCCGGCCCCTCTCAGGTGGGCACCATTGTCACTGTAAGAGAACAAGGGAGACCTTCGCGGTGAGTTGCAGACGATACATTTAGTGATCTGGAGTTCAGTGCAGGGAAACAAATCAGGTGTTGGGCATGGTCTGTACAACAATGTGAGAATGCAACTTGAAACTCAGCAGGTGGGAGGGAGGGAGGGAGGACCTTGTGGCATTTCATACCTAAGGGACCGCCTCTCCTGGTATGTCCCAGGTAGGACCTTAAGGTCCTCAAATAATAATTTGTTGGAGGTCCCGAGCCACAAGGATGCTAGGTTGGCTTCAACTAGCGCCAGGGCCTTCTCAGTACTGGCCCCGACTTGGTGGAACAGTCTGGCACAAGAGACCAGGGCCCTGCGGGATTTGGCATCTTTCCGCAGGGCCTGCAAGACGGAGCTGTTCCACCTAGCCTTTGGGTTGGTTTCAGTTTAACCCTGATGTTTCGTTCTTTTGGGGTGATTGGTGGGCTACTTAAAAATGAGGCTGAAGTTTAGATTTAGTTTTAAATTGTATTTTAATCTGTATATTTAATGAACTGTTTTATGTTTTTGTTGTGATTTTATTGGTGTTAGCCGCCCTGAGCCCGGTTTGGCGGGGAAGGGCGGGGTATAAATAAAAAATTATTTATTATTATTATTATTATTATTATTATTATTATTATTATTATTATTATTATTTCAAGCCACTAATGTCCCTTTCGACTGCACAGGGAGTGTGAAATATTCCAAATCTGCAGAACCGTTGTTGGTTTCCTGTGGTGATGGCCCAAACCCAGCAGGATTCAGGCAGCAGATTTATGCCTGGTGCACACTGGTGCATCACCTGGTAGGCTCTGTAAAATGCAGCAACAGCATCTAAGCGTGCCTTCTATTTAGTCAGCAGAACTGAGGGACTGAGGCCAAAACTGGACAGATCTCCAGGTCCTGCAGAAGTAAACCTTCCTGTTACTACTACATGACACAAATATCATCCCCGCAAACACAGAAACTTTTCCCCTCTCCGCGAACTGCATCCTTCAAGTTACTTGTTTTCTCGGCAGCGCCTCTATGAAATCTTTGGTATCGTGGGGCAAATCTATACCGGCAAGGCATCTGCCTGATCAGAAACAGCATGCTCTGCTGTCTTGAAGCAATGGGATTTGTGAAGTGCAAGCAACTAACACTGTGCAAGCTATTCACTGCAGAAAATGACTATACCTTCACTCTACCAGCCTAGCAATTTTATTTGCAAGGCAGCTTTCTAGAATCTGAAGTATTCCCTATTGTGAGTTCACACCATGCTTGGTTTCCTTTTGTTGAAAGCTATTCTTTCCAAAACTTAATTGGCATTGTGAAGCTTTCTCCTTTTGTACCCCTTGAGCTCTCCACCTTTCAGCTGTTGAGATGTTGGGGAAACTTTGCCAGTCAGGGAGGACCACTTAGCACATGCCATTTTTTCTACATGGAAGTAACTCCATAGAAGTATATTGCTTTTTTATTACATTTTATCCCATCTTTTTTCCTCCAGGTTGCTCATGGACATTGCTCTCCCCTTCCCCATTTTATCATCACAATGCCTCTACGAGGTTAGTTAGCCCGAGAGCTTTTGACAGGACCAAGGTAACATTTCATATTGTCTACAAAGATACAAGAATACGATTGTGGACCCATTCACACTGCCCTGCACCCCAGAGGGAGAGTCCAAGATGAGGATAGGTGTAAACAAACTGGACAAGACAACGTTCTGGGATTTTAAATTGGCCACAACTTTCATTGATTACTGATGCAGGTAGGCTTTGACTCATGCATTAGTTGTATATCCATTCTCAGCCTCCAGATGGAGGGCTGATGCTTAAGCAGCATCATGCCTAGGATTTTGACACCTCCTCGAGATACGGGTCCACCAAAGTGACCCTCGATGGTCCATCTGTCCCACACTTCTGGACAGAGACTTCCATGTTGACCCCTCTAACAGAGTTTTCTGAAATCGCACCTGCTTGAGGAAGCATCATAACTCCCAGGCTAGCAGCCTGGTGATATCAGAGATGCAGAGAGCTGCTTCCAGTTCTTTTATTTAAATCAACAGAATGCACAGAGAGACCGTGAATTATTTTCAGTCTTGAGACATTGTTCAGAGTGCCCCTTGCAGTACTTCCAAACCCCACTTTACTGCCTATGGTGGCTGGAGACGGCATCTTTCTGTCTCTGTTTAGCCTTCTGCTCAAAGATGCAAAAGGTTTGCCTGGTCCTCGGAGAAGGAGGAGGTTCTACCAGACTTTCAAGTGATGTAGTGTCCACTGTCTGCTGTACTGTTTCTCCCATTCCCAGAGCCCTAAAGCATCTGCTTCCTGCCAACCTAGCAGTTTGAAAGCACGCCAGTTCAAGTAGATAAATAGGCACCGCTGCAGTGGGAAGGTAAACGGCGCTTCCATGTGCTCTGGCTTCCATCATGGTGTCCCATTGCACCAGAAGCGGTTTATTCATGCTGGCCACATGACCCAGAAAGCTGTCTGTGGATAAATGCCGGCTCCCACGGCCTGAAGCAAGATGAGTGCCGCAACCCCATAGTCGCCTTTGACTGGACTTAACCATCCTGGGGTCATTTACCTTTACCTTTACCAAAGAATCTGCTAGCTTGCTCCTCTTCCTCACCCTCCATTATTTCCCAACTCTTTGCTTCTGCTTCTTCTGGGGTGTGTCCTGTTTCCCACCACCGTGAATCTGGCTCAATACTATCGTCATCTTCCTCCTGCCTGAAAACCTTGAGGTGGACGTTTCTACCACTCCTCCTCGGCTGCCCAGTCTCTGACTGGTAGGGGTGATGCTCCTCTTCACCCCGACCCAATATGAGACTAAGGGATTCCACCCTGATGCCTTACCTGCCAAAAATTGTTCCATTGTGTATGAACCATAAAATAGTCAATATTATTGCGTGCTAAGCATAGAGTCTTTGACTGGTTCAACAGCCAGTCCCTCTTCACAAGGAACTCTGGGAACTGTAGCTCTGTGCAGAGAATCAGAGCCTGGCAACCAACTCTCAGCACCCTTAGCAAAGAACAGCTCCCAAAATTCTTTGGCGGAAGCTATGACTGTTTCATGTGGCATCATAGTGCTTAAGTGTACAGTGTGAATGTAGCCGCAACGACACAGGACCCATCCAGTATTTAGGTGCCTCCTGTCACTCTTTCCACATGGCTAGGAATTAAATAGATATTGGAAACAGTGCTTGAATTTGCTGAATTGCAAAAAAAATGGCAAAGATAATTAAAACCTTGATAAATGCAATAAAATTGACTTAATCTCTCTTTTTAAAAAATAAGTCTGAATCAGTTATTTGAGGCTCCCCTCTAGCTAGTATCCAGCCATCATGTCAGAGCGCCCAGTGAAACTGATAGCTAAGACATCAAAGTCCTTAACTGCTGGTTAAGCACTAAGAGGATTAATGTAGCAAGGTATAAATTCATCACATCCTGAAAAGATAGATCTGGGAGTACTTGTCAAAACGAATGTATCTTCCTATTTGATTGGCAGGTGAGAGAAATAATATGCAGATAGTGGTGCCCTTTCCTCTTCCTGTTAGTCTCAAATACTTGTGGAATGCCCTCCCATCAGATGTCAAGGAAATAAACAATTATCTGACTTTTATAAGACATCTGAAGGCAGCCCTGTTTGGGGAAGTTTTTAATGTTTGATGTTTTATCGTGTTTTTAATATTCTGTTGGGAGCTGCCCAGAGTGGCTGGGGAAACACAGCCAGATAGGTGGGATATAAATAATATTTTGTTGTTGTTGTTGTTGTTGTTGTTGTTGTTGTTGTTGTTGTTGTTGTTGTCGTCGTCGTCATTAAACTTCCTTCCTTCCTTCCTTCCTTCCTTCTTCTATTAACTTTTCAATTCTGATCTTGACTTCATCTTCCAACCCTTATGAAACTTATACTAGTTATAGGTAGGTAGCCTTTATACTAGTTATAGGTAGGTAGCCGTGCTGGTCTGCCATAGTCAAAACAAAATAAAATAAAAAATTCCTTCCAGTAGCACCTTAGAGACCAACTAAGTTTGTTCTTGGTATGAGCTTATCTGAAGAAGTGTGCATGCACACAAAAGCTCATACCAAGAACAAACTTAGTTGGTCTCTAAGGTGCTACTGGAAAGAATTTTTTATTTTATTTTGTTTTGACCCTTTATACTGTTGCATATATAGAATTATAAATATATTAGTTCAGTGGTAGTCACAGGAATGCATGGGGTCTTAGGGGAGAAGTAGTACCTCTGGTAGGGGACATGTTGTGCTTGTTCTAGGGTAGTTTGTCCACCTTTGGTTCCCCACTCTACACTCAGCTCTCACCTGTGGCTTCCAGAAACTGTCAGCATGCAACAATGGCCACATCCCAGGAAACGACTTTGACTGGCCAGCTAAACCAAATGAGGGTAGCCAATGGGTCTCAAACCCTCAGGGAGCTCCTCTGCATGCAAAGACAGGCTCTGGCAGATTAAGCAGACGAGACCAATAGTGGGTCCAATGGTCAAGAAAGTGGCTTCTTCACATGCTGGAGAGGGAAGTGAGAGGCAGATGGGGCTCATCAATCTGGGAAGATAACCCATCTAAGAGAAGGAAAACTCTGATCCTAAACCTCTGCTGCCTTGCAGGAAAGCTTCAGGAGAAGAAAAGGCTAAGGAGTAAGTCCTACACAAATCTGGAGTCCCTAAGATAGTACCTTTTAAAAATGTAAACTATATGAAAATTTAAGCATTAAGAGCCCACAAATGCTTCTGAAGATCAAATTAGAGTCAGAGGAATTATTGATTTACCTCCACCTGTCTAAAAGACAGCCCTGAGGAACTTAGAATATCTCAGGACGAAAATGAATCTGGCTAAATAAAATGGAGAATATAGTAGGCATATCAACATATATATATATATATATATATATATATATATATATATATATATATATATCCATGTTCAGAGGCAGTTGTGCTTCTCAACTTCCCAAAAGCACCCAAATGACTGCTGTGAGAAACAAGATGTTGGGCTCTTGGTCTGATCCAGCATACCTGTAGTACACATGCAAGCTCCTTGAGTTTGCTCCAAATTGTATCTGTCTCCATGCAGGCCAGCAATGCACCACATGGGCAATCACAGTGGAAATATCCAACCCCTCAAACTGGGACAGTGTATTGAAAATTGCAGTAGATGAGTCTTATAGACAGTCATTCAACAAAACCAAGTGGAGACAGATATCATCCATGGTTTCATCTTGTCTGGTCTTCAGTCTAAAGCTGAGTGTAGCATCAGAAAACCAAAAAGGGAAGACCCAGGGAGGTACAGCCACTGCAAGAGGATGCATTTTTGATAATAGAAACTGCAGTCAGAAATAAAGCTGTAAGCAGAGGGGGCTGCATATTTTAAGTGAACAGCAAATAACTTTAATTTGGGTCTCTGCAGGGTTGCAAGTCTGCAGAGCTCTAATTAAAGAAAAACCAGAAGCAAGCAAGTGAGCAAAAAAGATATCTTATCTAGCTTGGCAGTGTTCTCCGAATGCTTCCCACTCTCAAGGAACGGAACAAAGACTACGAGAAGGTGCCTGCAGATAGATTTGAAGAGCACCTTTGTACCTGTGATCTTCTCAACAAAAATCTGCAAAGGAAAAGAAAATAACTTGCCAAGGGTGCGTGCTTCAAAAGACCAGTCTCGGAGATGGTTAAAATACCTTTGAATTATTTAATTTCAACCTGTAGATAGGGATGGAGGAGGAATTTGAATCAGGTCACATTTAAAGGTGAGCCTACCAAATTTGTACTTTCTGAGGGTGGGAAGCGCAAACCAAAACACAGTCACCTTTCAAAATTTGTACTTCTCTGAATTGTGCAATGCAGTTCTCCAGCCAAGTAATGCGTTCAAAAATGCAGGTGCATAAAGAGGTATCTATTAGGAGAAGCAAGAATTTCGAAGAGCGGCTATGTTTTGCTATCCACATTGTTTCAGAAAGTGCAAACTAGGAAGGGTCACCTTTAAATGAGAACTGAATCAAATTTATCCCCCATCCCCTGGATTATGCAGGAGAGGGTAGCTTAAATATATGTTTACACAGTCCATATTTCATTGCAGGGAATAGCATAAATTATTAATGATAATAATAATAATAATTTTTTATTTATACCCCGCCCTTCCCCGCCAAACCGGGCTCAGGGCGGCTAACACCAATAAAATCACAACAAAAACATAAAACAGTTCATTAAAATACAGATTAAAATACAATTTAAAATTAAATCTAAACTGCAGCCTCATTTTTAAGTAGCCCACCAATCACACCAAAAGAACGAAACATCAGGGTTAAACTGAAACCAACCCAAAGGCTAGGTGGAACAGCTCCGTCTTGCAGGCCCTGCGGAAAGATGCCAAATCCTGCAGGGCCCTGGTCTCTTGTGCCATACTGTTCCACCAAGTCGGGGCCAGTACTGAGAAGGCCCTGGCCCTAGTTGAAGCCAACCTAGCATCCTTGTGGCTCGGGACCTCCAACAAATTATTATTTGAGGACCTTAAGGTCCTACCCGGGACATAGCAGGAGAGGCGGTCCCTTAGGTATGGGGGTCTTAAGCCACATAGGGCTTTAAAGGTGAAAACCAGCACCTTAAACCTGACCCTGTACTCCACCGGGAGCCAGTGCAGCTGGATGAATGTGGGGAGATGAATACGGCGGAGATGGAAAAATGCCACCTTTGCTGTGGTTGTAACCTGCACCTCCATAGAAAGTGAGGCGTCAAAGGTTACACCCAAACTCCTGACAGAAGGTGCTGGCACTAATTGGGCCCCCGCAAGAGATGGGAGTTGACCCCCCGACCCCATGCCGTCTCGACCCAGCCAGAGGATTGGCCCAAATATAAGCCACACCTTTAAAATTCAGGGGGTGGGGTGGGGGGTGGGAGAAAAAAAAGACAATACCCAAATATAAGCCTCTCCCTTAGAATTCCCCAGGCACTCACACCTGTTCCGTTTTACCGTATGTCTGTTTCAGCAGCGATATCGTAAAAGCCCATTTTTGTAAGGTCACAAATTTAAGCCGCACTTTAACTTTTCACGGTCAGAATTTGGGGGAAAAAATACTGAGGCTTGTATTCAGGCCAATACGGTATGCATTTTGTGAACTTTGAAGTATTTCCTTTTGTCTATCATGAACCTACAAATCTTAGGTTCGCAGCCAGCATTGCTACAGTCTGCTACGCAATTGGACCATGGGGTTCTTTGTGCACTTTGTGTAGGTTTTCTGCTGCGCACAATGGAAGAAATAACAAGCTTGCTCTGATCATGGAAATATGACGGAGACAGGTGCTCCCAAGGTGGGGCAGGGGCAGAATGAACAAATAAACAACTGCAGAGAATATATGTTTTTCCTAGTGAAAAGATATCTGATTTGTTTCACTTCAAAATAATGACCTGCATTTGGAACCAGTTATCCCACTGCAGGATGTTTCCATCTGGTGGGGGGAAATGGTAGGATGAAATAGTTAACATTATTTGGAAGGGATACATAATCTGTGCTTCGTTTGTAATATGTAGTTAAGCCCTGCTTTTCTGGCCAAATTCTCGACTGCTGCAAGAATGAGCAATGCTGGGGGTCTCAGTATAAGCATGCTGGTTTACATTTGCTGATAACTTGGGTACCTCTTGCCAGTCTCATGGCGGCAAAAGTTCTTTGCTGCATTGTGGTTTGCTTGGTTTGTTGCAATTAGGGCCAGCCCTAACATTAGGCAGGGGTGTGTTTGGGTAAACGGTGGTCCTCCAGTTGTTACATCCCTAACTGCTATCCGTGACAGCTGGGGCTGATGGGAGTTGGTGTCTAGAAACACCTGCCTCAGGTAGCAAATATATTGATGGATGGGGAACCAGCAGGGAGCACAATCCTGACTTTTGCCTCAGGCAGCAAAAGATCTCTGGCCAGCCCTGGTTGTTATATCTTATGTAAAGGGACAGGGGTGGCACTGCGGTTTAAACCACCGAGCCTCTTGGTGGTGGTTCAAATCCAACGTTTCCCTTTTCTTGCGAGGAATCCTATTTGGAATAAGGGAATTTCCCTTAAAAAGGGGGGAAAGTTGACAGCTATGGGGGGTGAGCTCCTGTTGCTCTGTCCCAGCTCCTGCTAACCTAGCAGTTTGAAAGCACACCAGTGCAAGTAGATAAATAGGTACCGCTGCGGCAGGAAGGTAAACGGCGTTTTCGTGCGCTCTGGTTTCCGTCACAGTGTTCTGTTGCGCCAGAAGCAGTTTAGTCATGCTGGCCACATGTCTGTGAACAAACGCTGGCTCCCTTGGCCTGAAGCAAAGCTGTCAACCTTCCTTTTTTGCATTGGGAAATGGCTATAGCTGTCAACTTTCCCCTTTTTTGCAATGGGAAACGGCGCTGGAATAAGGGAATTTCCTGCAAAAAAGGGAAAGTTGACAGCTATGGCCTGAAGCGCGATGAGCACCGCAACCCCATGGTCGCCTTTGACTGGACTTAACTGTCCAGGGGTGCTTTACCTTTACCTTTTTAACCTATATCCTATGTGTACGTTGACACTCTGCTCCACAAGCATGTCGACTGTCATGACTTCCTCCCAATGAAATATGTGAGGGCACTGATAAATCTTTATATCAATACTCATGACAGAATTGGAATTCCCACGGTCTCTTTAAGGGATGCTATAATATGATCCAATACCTTGGCATATTTCAAAAGCATTTCATGGATGAATTATGACTACTGCGCCTCACTAATGTACAATAAGATACCATTTTGTCTGAAACATTTTCTTTCCTTTTTTCTTTCTTCAAGGGAATAATAAAAAAAAAGGCCGGGCCAATTCTTCTCAATAAAGTAGTAAATCTAAGTCTGGACTATGCTACTTCAGGCTGCAGCCCAAGTGTACTCTTCCATGGGGGGCAATTACACACAGAAAAATCAAAGTCGGGGAGGAGCTTTCTAGACTAGGGTCCTTCTTCCAGGCATGCTAGTGTTCTAAGTTCAGGGCTATTTTTGTTTGGCACAATATACAGGTGAAACTCGAAAATTAGAATATCGTGGAAAGGTTCATTTCTTTCAGTAATTCAACTTAAAAGGTGAAACTAATATATGAGATAGACTCATGACATGCAAAGCGAGATATGTCAAGCCTTTATTTGTTATAATTGTGATGATTATGGCATACAGCTGATGAGAACCCCAAATTAACAATTTCAACTTTGGGGTTTTCATCAGCTGTACGCCATAATCATCACAATTATAACAAATAAAGGCTTGACATATCTCGCTTTGCATGTCATGAGTCTATCTCATATATCAAACTCCAGTAGCTAATGAAAACAATTGCTTACCTAAATGGACTTTTCCACGATATTCTAATTTTTCGAGTTTCACCTGTAGCCATTTGAGCCCCTACTGGTATTGGGAAGTGGGACAGCTCAGATTCAGCTTTGTAACCTCTGTGAAGACTGACACTAGGACACAGCATGGCAGTCCCATCCCGTCCCATCCCGTCCCCCCACCGATATAAGAAGCTGTCATATATCAGGTGAGTAAACAAACAAACCCCTGTGTTGCAAAATGTGAGTCAGCAATATCAAAAGCTGCATGATGACCAGAAACAAATACAATATGGAAAACTTTATAGAATGATTCAAAACATCAGAACTAACAAACTGAAAGTCTCTGAAAGTCCTTAAATGAATCACGATGTCAGACTTTACCCGGCTGAGAACAAGCTTTGTATAATCATCAAATGTCCAATTCTGATGTCCAACTCTGAACAGTGTTTCCGGATAACAACTACTGTTTCGTTGAATTCTTCATCAGTGAATTAGTTCAACACTCGTTAGTAGAAAGATATGAAATTTCTTCATTAACTGAAAAATAAAATTCTCAAACGATGACCTGCACATGCATAACAACTAATAGCGTAGAAATTATAAACTGTGATATAAAGAAGTTACATACCCAATCTTTTTTCGAATAGATATAATATACATGAAAATGAAAAAATACCCTGAAACAGTGGGAGAAAAGAAATGACAAACCTAGACAGCATCTTAAAAAGCAAAGACATCACCTTGCCAACAAAGGTCCGTATAGTTAAAGCTATGGTTTTCCCAGTAGTAATGTACGGAAGTGAGAGCTGGACCATAAAGAAGGCTGATCGCCGAAGAATTGATGCTTTTGAATTATGGTGCTGGAGGAGACTCTTGAGAGTCCCATGGACTGCAAGAAGATCAAACCTATCCATTCTCAAAGAAATCAGCCCTGAGTGCTCACTGGAAGGGCAGATCCTGAAGTTGAGGCTCCAGTACTTTGGCCACCTCATGAGAAGAGAAGACTCCCTAGAAAAGACCCTGATGTTGGGAAAGATGGAGGGCACAAGGAGAAGGGGACGACAGAGGATGAGATGGTTGGACAGTGTTCTCGAAGCTACTAACATGAGTTTGGCCAAACTGCGAGAGGCAGTGAAGGATAGGTGTGCCTGGCGTGCTCTGGTCCATGGGGTCACGAAGAGTCGGACACGACTGAACGACTGAGCAACAACAACCCTGGAACAGTGCTGTTTTCAGACTACAATTCCCATCTTCCCCAACCACAGGTCTTGTTAGCTAGGGATGTTGGGAGCTGTAGTTCAAAAACATCTGGAGACCCAAGTTTGAGAAACACTGATGTAACCCAATATTGCGTCCTCTGACTGGAAGGGGCAGTCTGCAGTCTGAGGCAGAAAGAGGTGTTTCACATAAGGAGAGAGCCAGTGTGTTTTAGCGGTTGGAATGTCGGACTAGGATCTCAGAGACCATGGTTCAAATCTCCAATCAGCTATGAAGCTTACAGGGTGACTTTCGGAGAGTGATTGTCTCTCTGCCTATTTATTACTAGGGGCTGTTGCCCATACTTGTGTGGCTCAACCATCCTGCAAGAAACTCCACCCCCCCCCAATCCCCTCACATATCTTTCAACTTCTGTGTCCTTCCATCCCTGCTTCATTCAAAATTATGCTGTTCTTTAAATCTGCATTTTAAAAACATATTTATTTGGTTTTTCAGATTACAATTTTACAATCACATATCCAACATACAATATAAAAACAAGATTCCCAAGAATCTCCTGGATCCCCCTCTTCCCCTTTGTGGGTCCTATTGTTAGTCATTTCCTCCTGCATCTTTTATGACAATCCGAATCTTTTACCTCTCCATTGTGTCCAAAATTCACCATTAAACTACAAGTGTTACTCAAATCCTACTAATGATTTTAACCGTTTACAATGGTTTTTAAGATAAATTCTAAATTTTCCCCAATCCTTATTAAAATTTTGGTCTCCCTGATTTCTGATTCTTCCGGTCGTTTTAGCCATTTCGGCACAATTCGTCCACTTGATCTGCCATTCTCCTCTGGTAGGGACTTTATCTTCTTTCCATCTCTGGGCCAATAACACCCACCTTTAAAAAAGGCTTACCTCCTCTGTTGCTCCCCAACCCTGACTTCACACAAATCCAGGATTGTGACGCAGCACTACGAATCCTCCAATGGGGAGTGCATGATGACGGCATTACAGTTTTATTTTTATAGAAAGAAATGCATATCCCGCCTCCTCCCAAAGGAGCCCAGGACAACCTAACCAACATCACAGGGTTGTTGAGAGGATAAAATGGAGGGTGGGAGAACTATGTATGCAACACCTTGAGAGGAAAGGTGGGATTAGGGGTGCAAAAATAAAAAAAAATCAATAAAAATAAAACTAGGTGAGATTGCCTTTCCCTGCCTTTCCCACTAGGTGGCTGCCTAGAGAAGCAGTTCATGGATGCAATTTTGTGGATCAAGCTTTGCCGCAGCAGCTGAATATTCTTGGTGCTGCAGGGCTGCCTTGGCTTCTGTTGCACACAGCAGCAGCAGCAGGAGGAGGAGGCAAAGGGAGTTTGGAAACCAGATGTTGTCGTGGAGCAAAGAAAATTGCAGAGAAGAAGCTGCTGCAGCAACAACAGGAGGAAGAAGGGAAAGTGGCCAATGGGCTTGGGAACAGATGGCCAAATAGCAGCTCTACAGGAACTGGAAGGTGTTCAGTAAATATCCCTGGAGGTTGGAGAAGGAAGCAGGCTAGTTAGACAAGAACCCAGCACTTTAGCCAGGGGGAGCCACCATGCCCAATCAGATGCAGTGGGGCAATGGTATCATGCCTTGCATGGGCTTGCCAAAAAAGCTTTATACTGGCCTTACATTGAATAGTGTCCATCAGGTGGCCAGCCTGCCATGAAATGTGTAACCCCAACCTATTAGGGTAAGTTCTAGGTGCTGGTTTTGGTGTACTAAGCTCTATATAGCTTAGGGCCAGGATACCCAAAATGTCATTTCATCCTGTATCATCTTCTTCTTCTTCTTCTTCTTCTTCTTCTTCTTCTTCTTCTTCTTCTTCTTCTTTTTCTTCTTCTTCGATCACTTGTAGCTGAGTAAGACTGTCTTCCATAAACACAGTATTAACAGTGAGTCCGTAAGTGACTGTGGAAGCCAATTCTGGATCCACACATCCTTCCACAGTGGGGACATAGGTTTCCGGGCAAGAGTTGATCATGGGGAGGGTTTGCCAAGAGTGTCTTCCTCTTAGCTCCTTTCTCCCTTTCGTCCTGAGTTCAAGTGTTGATGGATGTTGCACATATATGGATGTTAGCTTGTTAATAATACAGTGGTGCCCCGCTAGACGAAAATAATTCGTCCTGCGAAAATTTTCGTCTAGCGGGTTTTTCGTCTAGCGAAGCGGCAATGATAGCCGCGCTCCGCTAAACGAAAAAAAAAGACGAAATTTTTTTGTCTTGTGAAGCAGCCCCATTGACTTTTTCGTCTTGCGGGGCAGCTTCCGCTAGACGAATGCCGTTCGTCTAGCGAGTTTTTCATCTAGCGAGGCATTCGTCTAGCGGGGCACCACTGTATATCTCTTCTACACTATGACATTGTTCTTGGAGGTGACCAAAATGATGTGTTGAAATAACCCATTTATGAGCAGTAATAGCTCTGCATTTGATCATCTTTCTTCTTTGGCAATCATTTGTAGCCAAGTAAGATTGTCTTCCATGAACATGGTCTTAATGCTGTATCCATAAGTGACTGCGGAGGCCAATTCTGGATCCACACGTCCTTCTTCTGCAGTGGGGACAGAGGTTTCCGGGTGGGAGTTGGTCACAGCCAGGACTGGTGCTAAGGCTTCTTGCGCCCTAGGCGAGACCACCTTCTGGCGCCCCCACCCCGCCAAAGCCTGCTTTAGCAGGAGGTGGGTGTGGTGGAGAGGCAAGCAGCAGTTTCTCCACTGTACGGAGAAGCTGCTGCTTGCCCGTCCCGCCCCCCACCCCCCGCCAAAGCCTGCTTTAGCGGGAGGTGGGGGTGGAGAGGCAAGCAGCAGTTTCTCCGTTGTGCGAAGCTGCTGCTAGTCTGTCCTGCTGCCCCCCCCCCCCCGCCAAAGCCTGCTTTAGCGGGAGCCAGGGGGTGGTGGAGAGGCAGCGACAGTTTGTTGTTGACAAAGGACAGCTGGACATATAAAGGGCCCCATTACCTTCAGTAGCTAAGGACCTCATCAAACCTAAATCCGACCCTGAACATGCAAAAAAAGTTTTAGCTGGCTAATCAGTGTTGGCAAGTGTTAATCGGTGAGCAGCTAAGGGGAACACTTATTTATTTTTTCAAGGCCAATTTGGGTTCTGGTGCATTACTTTAAGTTCTTAAAGTCCTTAAACTACCTTCAGTATATCAACATCACACTTCTAGTGAAGGTTAGTGTTATGCGAAGATGTTTAAATGTAACAGATGGTATTAACTGATTTAAAAGCGTTATACACTGTTAGGCACCAGGTGAAAACATCCCTCTTCAAGCAGGCCTTGGGTTGACTGGCATCCAATACCAACATGAGTTGTGGGAGGGGGGATTATTAGTTTGTTGTCATTCTTATTTGTACCATGTACACCAGTGTGGTGTAGTGGTTAAGAATGGTAGACTCGTAATCTGGGGAACCGGGTTCGCGTCTCCGCTCTTCCACATGCAGCTGCTGGGTGACCTTGGGCTAGTCACACTTCTTTGAAGTCTCTCAGCCCCACTCACCTCATAGAGTGTTTGTTGTGGGGGGGGAGGGAAAGGAGAATGTGAGCCGCTTTGAGACTCCTTCGGGTAGTGATAAAGCGGGATATCAAATCCAAACTCTTCTTCTTCTTCTTTTTATATTGTAATTTTATGTTGTGAACTGCCCTGGGATCTGCAGTTGAAGGGTGGCATACAAAAAATATTATTATTATATATATATATATATATATATATATATATATATATATAAAATCTTTAAATACAAAGAGAAGCACCTGCTAACCAATTAATCAGGTTTCATTTTTCCATTACCCAAAAGTTTTTTAAATGACTAATTTAAATTGTTGATCACTCACTGAAACTATATTTTCCGTTCTCTTCAGCTGCATTGTATGGGCAGGCCCGTTTGTTCATCAAACGCTCGCAGCACTGAAACCTGCCTGTCTTCCTCTTTCAGCTCTTTGTCCCACACCGCTTCGTCATTCCTTCCCTCTTCCAGCAGATTGCAGAGTCATTCCATCTCAGAGCAGGTGGTGCATTGCTCTTCGGGTACCCTAGCCTCTGCCTTGCAGGGCACAGGCAAAGCAGCTGCTGCAATATTTTCTTACTCAAAGCTTTCCCCCGCCACCCACACCCCACACCCCCCCGGTCTCAATCAATTCCTTTCATCCAAAGAAGGAGCTACACTTGCATCATGGAATAGATTAATCTCCCTGCCACTTGCCAAAGCTCCCTGCTGCAACTTTGCCATTCTCAGCATAATTTGCCCCTTTTCTTCCACATCGCAGTCGGAGGGAGCGCAGCAAACAAGCGTCTGAAAATACTTGCGTATATTCTGCAATGTCTCCGTTTCTCAAATGCTGTTTTATATTAATGCTATGAAGCCATGGGGAAATTCACAGAAGGAATGCAGCACATAGATGGGGCTGATCACGACAACAGCAACAACAGCAACAGCAACAGCAACAGCAGCAACAACAACAACAACAACAACAACAACAACAACAACGTAAAAATTGGGGTTTGGCTTTTGCTGCCCAACTCCCCATGGGGCTCTGAGTCCCCTAAGTCCATGATTTTAGGGAACTGGGTATGTTTAGCCTGGAGAAGAGAAGGTTAAGGGGTGATATGATAGCCATGTTCAAATATATCAAAGGATGTCATATAGAGGAGGGTGAAAGGTTGTTTTCTGCTGCTCCAGAGAAGTGGACACGGGGCAATGGATTCAAACTACAAGAAAGAAGATTCCACCTAAACATTAGGAAGAACTTCCTGACAGTAAGAGCTGTCCGACAGTGGAATTTGCTGCCAAGGAGTGTGGTGGAGTCTCCTTCTTTGGAGGTCTTTAAGCGGAGGCTTGACAGCCATCTGTCAGGAATGCTTTGATGGTGTTTCCTGCTTGGCAGGGGTTGGACTGGATGGCCCTTGTGGTCTCTTCCAACTCTATGATTCTATGATCGGTCAGAGAAGAATGAATGGAGGCAGGATCCAGTGGAAAGCAAGGCAGATATTTATGTTTCTGTTGCAACAGAGTTTCACCCCTTCCTTCCAAGGTGGGAGAGACCCTGAACAAAAGTGTGCAGGAACCTTTAAAGACTTTTGACATTGCCCAATACCCTTAGCCAAAGACCACCCCCAAAATCATCATACATAGATCATAGGAGGCGGTTTGCAGCTGAAATCCTGTTTGCCAGGATATCCGATAATAGTCGCTGATTGCATTACCTGGGCAGCCTGGCAATTTTTTTGTGATGGTTAATACTTTAGTTCCTGAAACCAGGTCACAGGCTCACCCTATTCATACACAAATATGCCCTTAAGACAGGATTTGTAAGTGAAAAAACAGTGGGAAAGCTTTCCTCCTGTGCAGAGGACTATTTGAGGTCATTGGGAGAGTCAAAATGGCTTCAAGATTGCTGTCCTGTACTGTTTCAGACAGCTGCCATGAAACTATGAAAGGACCCGGTCCCCTCACACACACACACCCCAATGGCATGCCTTGTTCCGAGAGAGATCATCAAAATAGCTCAACCAATAAAATAGCTCAACCTTTGACCTTCTTTTACCTCTACAGGACTTTGTAAAAAAGAGAGAGAGAGAGAGAGAGAGAGAGAGAGAGAGAGAGAGAGAGAGAGAGAGAAAGGTAAAGGAACCCTCGATGGTTAAGTCCAGTCAAAGGCGACTATGTGGTTGCGGCGCTCATCTCGCTTTCAGGCCAAGGGAGCCGGCGTTTGTCCACAGACAGCTTTCTGGGTCATGTGGCCAGCATAACTAAACTGCTTCTGGTGCAACAGGACACCGTGATGGAAGCCAGAGCGTATGGAAGCGCCATTTACCTTCCAGCCACAGCGGTACCTATTTATCTATTTGCACTGGCATGCTTTCGAACTGCTAGGTTGGCAGGCGCTGGGACAGAGCAACAGGAGCTCACTCTGTCGTGGGGATTCAAACCGCTGACCTTCTGATTGGCAAGTCCAAAAGGCTCAGTGGTTTAGACCAGTATCCCTCAACCTTGGGTCCCCAGATGTTTTTGGCCTACAACTCCCATCATCCATAGCTAGCAGGACCAGTGGTCATGGATGGTGGGAGTTGTAGGCCAAAAACATCAGGGGACCCAATGTTGAGGAACACTGGTTTAGACCACAGTTGCCACCCACATCCCATAGGACTTTGTACAGGACTAGCAAGGCAGACTGAATCGCCAAAGAATTGATGCTTTTGAATTATGGTGCTGGAGGAGACTCTTGAGAGTCCCATGGACTGCAAAAAGATCAAACTTATCCATCCTTAAAGAAATCAGCCCTGAGTGCTCACTGGAAGGGCAGATCCTGAAGTTGAGGCTCCAGTACTTTGGCCACCTCATGAGAAGAGAAGATTCCCTGGAAAAGACCCTGATGTTGGGAAAGATGGAGGGCACAAGGAGAAGGGGACGACAGAGGATGAGATGGTTGGACAGTGTTCTCGAAGTGACTGGTTTGAGTTTGGCCAAACTGCAGGAGGCAGTGGAGGATAGGGTTGCCTGGTGTGCTCTGGTCCATGGGGTGACGAAGAGTCGGACATGACTGAACGACTGAACAACAACAGCAAGGCAGAAGAAAGTTTGGGGGAAGAGAAGCCTACTGAATGGGAACCTTGTATGTATATGGTGTGAGATACCCAGTGGTGGGACTTTGGGACAAAGACCCAGGACCCCACTCTGCAAAAGGAGCAATGGGGTCCTCAAATGTAATAGGGTTGGCTTTCCACATTTTAAAGTAAAGGAAGTACGTTACTGCATGGTGTGCGGTCATTAAATCCAGAGATGCAAAGTACCAAACTCTTCCACTGGAGATGCTGAATCTGTCTTGCCATTTGTAAATAATATCTGCCATTTCCCCCAGATTCCCAATGCACAAGGACACACACGCCAGTGCTTTCGTTTAATAGCAACCCTTACAAATCTAAGCTTGACATTACAGCTATTTTGCAGCTGGAGGCTCTAAGTGACTACTTTTCCAATCATGACTTTCATGCCAACTCTTGCATCATGTTACAGACCGATGATGTCCCAGCAAATATTTTATCGTTATGGTAGTTTTTTGCTATGTGCAATTGCCGCACACCATAACCATATATTATGAACGCTGTCATCTAACTGGTTAATTAACGAAAAGCCTGGGAGTCAATCTGATTTTTTAAAATAAATAAATAAATGGTTGACCACCCTAAAGGCAACACAAATGTGACTGCGCTCAAATGAAAATGCCGCCGTGATTTAGCATCTTGGTGATCTCTTTCCAATCGCTTTGGCATCCTGCAACACAGGAAATATTTGCTGTATTTCTATGCAGAGAACAACATTTTGGAATGTCTGTTAACTCTGCTAGCACAGCAGGTGTTTTTAAAGCCCTCGTATTTTCCCAGCTGTACTCTCTGAGCAAAACAAATAAATAAATAAAGCCGGCAACTGATCAGAAGAACTTCTGTCCAGATTCTGTCTCGCATATTGCTTTGTTTCGCTGTAGAGAACAGAAGAAATGAAAAGTCAACTGAAATATACTCGGAGTCAAGTGTGAATTTCATGCTCTTTATTCAGCTCATGGTAGTGAGGAATGCAGTTCCCCCAAAACGTTTGCTTTATATACACTATTTACACAATTGGCCCCACGTGATTGGCTAATTCCTGGATACTCCTGTATGCCAATCGGAGTGCGGATTCAGTTCCCCCTGGAGCTGGATTGGGTGGCTCCTGCAGACCAATCAGACTGCTGCAATCTCAATCCTATTGTTCTGGGACCAATCAGACTGCTGCAATCTCAATCCTATTGTTCTGGGACCAGTCAGACTGCTGCAATCTCAATCCTAGGACCAATCAGACTGCTGCAGTTTGGATCCTATTCAACTCAGTACATAACATCAACATACAAATTTAGGAAGGCATAAGCATTTAAGCTGGCAAGTTCAGTTAAGTGATGGCAATCTTACATGCCAAAAGGAGGTTTTTACTGATCTTGCTATGAGCATCCGAAATGGCTCTACATGAACTAGATTGCACAGATCTATTTGCAATGTCCTGGGAATATCCATGGGTAGATATGTTGGGGATCATGTAATGTTTTGCCTCAGTACTCTTCCCTCAACAAAGAGATGACTGATTGAGCACAGCCTGACAGCAGGCTAAGTGAGAAACATTTTAGCCAATAGCACACAGTAGTTGGGCCAAACTGCTGGGCTTGATAAACCATTTCACCCGCAAGTGAAATCTGAAAAATGAATTTTCCTGGTTCAAAACCAGAGTATTGCTACGCATTTGTTGCAAATGTTGCATTCGGAGGCCTGGGAGATTACTAAACTTTCCACTGCCTGCCCTGAAGCAGGGAAATTCCATTATTCTTTCCTGACCTTGTACGTTTCTGCTAAGGAATCTAATACAGCCTGTTGTCAAAGATTAAGGATAAATGGACCTTTGGCCTAATCCACTGCAGCTGTTTTTATAACTACAAAAACAGTTGTTCATAAGGCCTTATCTGAGCCTGGTTCAACCATATAAATTATTTTGATGGCTAATCACTGGAACAAGATAAACTGGCTTATCTACTGCTGGAAACTTCAGGGCAGTCACAATTACTCAGCCCCTTCCTAGCAACTTTCTCCCAACACTTGTTAGGTTTAAGTAATAAACATCTGGATCAGTCTTTCCTAGTGCCTATGCTGGCCAGGATAAATGGGATTTATGGTCCAATCTATCTGGAGCAGAGGCATAGCAAGCCCAGGTGGTACCCGGTGTGAAAAATTTTTTGTCACCCCACCCCCATCGACAACTCAGGGTAGGCTTGGGAGTTGCGGGTGGGTGCCGAATGTCCGCCCCCCTTCCTGCGCCTCTGGATGGAGCAGGAAGATGGGGGTGTGCAAAGGATATAGCGCCGCCAACCCCCTAAAGGGGGAACTTCTGCCGCTGCGCAGCCTGAGAGAGACCCTCAACGGGTCATCTGGCTTGCAGGCTGCCGCTTTCTGAGGAGGCTCTGGGGGGAGCTTCCAAGAATGTTCATTGTAAATAAGAAGCATTGCTAGCGAGGGTGGGGTGGTATCAATTCCTCTTAACCGGGGACAAACAAGGAGCAACAACGCCACTGCCCCCCCCACCCCGCGCGCGCCTCAAGGCAGGAGTATTTCCTAGTCAGAAATATACAAGAAGGGTGGAGGGAGAAAACCTCCGGGGAAGGAGAACCCTTCAGAGTTTACATTTAGTAAAAAAAAACCAGAGGCCTTTCTGCTGGGCATGATCAACTATGAAATCCCCAACAAGGACAGAACATTTTTTATGTATGCCACAACAGCTGCTAGGATATTATTGGCTAAAAACTGGAAAACGGAAGAATTACCAACAGTGGAAGATTGGCAAATGAAGATGATAGAATATATGGAACTCGCAGAACTGACCGGGAAGCTCCGAGACCAGAGGGAAGAAGCGGTGCAGGAGGATTGGAAGAAATTTCAAGACTATTTGAAACAGCATGTAAAGATTGTTATTTGAGAATGGAATCAGAGGACTTATAAGGTTACAGTTATGAAATTAGTTAGTTTAAGATAGGAGATAAGAATTAGGTAATAGAATTTCTTTTTGAAATAAGATTAGAAGAGAATGATGATTATACAATGTTTTGAAATTACTAAAGAGGATATGCAATGAACGTAGAAAGAGAGGATGTGAGGAGGTCCCCTAAGAATGTTAAGTAATATTATGAGTATAATTAAATATGTGTTTTTGTTTTTGTTGAGATTTTTGGTTTTGTATTTTTGGTTTTGTATTTTTGTGTGTAATCATTGTAGTGTTTTGTTTTGTTGCATTATCAAAATTTAATAAATTCTTATAAATAAATAAAAACAGAGTTTGGCGGGGTGGGGGGGAGAGGAAGAAGTCTTAAAGCACCAACTCTGAGTACATCTGGAAACCGGGAAGGCAGAGGGAGCGGTGAAGGAATGGACCGTGACCACTAACTTTAGATGCAGTGGTGGGGTGGGGAGAGACAGGACACAGAAAAGCAAATAACGAAAGAAATTAGAGGGATTGGGGGGCGTTACTCCCAACCCTCTTACAAGTGCTTCCAGTCTTCAGACGCCCCGCATGCTTTTGCAAAAAAGGAAAGAAAAATGAGAACTCCAAAGTTTTGCCAAGCAAAAAGAAAGAGAATTGGTGGGGGGACGGAAGCTGCACGGCTTTGCTGGCAAAGCCAAGCAGCTTGTCTTCTCTCCACCTCCTGCCTCTTCCTCCAGGCTCCAGCCAGGACTCGGGAGTGGGGGTAACGGCATGCTGACCCCCCCCCCCCGCGACTCCCAAGTATCCAGAGATATTGGGGGGGAGGTGGGGAGAGGATGAGCTGCTCGCCGACAGTGGAGACGCAGCCGCGAAGGAGTCAAGGTTTCTGCCCTGACAGCAGGACTGCACTCAAGACTAGTGAAAGAATTGGCACTGTGCCTTTAAGAGGGAGCCAGCAACGTCGCTGCCCCCCACCTCCTCCCCATCCCTCGCACTTGTGGAAGAAGGAAAAGCTTGATAGGTAAGAGGGGGGGGGAGGGAGAGAGGGAGGGAGAGAGTCTTCCCTTAGGTCTGTGGAACTAGAGGCTAAATTAAATGTTGGGGTGGGAGGTTCTGAATGTTACAGGAACAGCAGCGAGTGTTTAACCCTCTACCTCCAAGGGCAATGGTCCAATTATAATCTCTCTTCCCAGGTTGCTTTTCCCAGGTGTAGCAAGAGGCACTACTACGCGGAATATCCTTTGCCCGTGGCTTCTGGCAGGGGCACGATGGCACCCCCGTGGAGTGCCCTCTTGTCTCCCCTTCAGAAATGGAAGGCGCTCCGCACCCTACGTCCCTCCCTTCCTACACCACTGATCTGGAGGTAACTGGGTTGTTGAAGATCGAACTAGAAGGATACAGGAACAGGTCTAAAAAGCCACTAAAAAGACATCTGGTGGGAGGGCGTTCCACAGGGTGGGTGCCACTACCGAGAAGGCACTTTGTCTGGTTCCCTGTAACCTTGCAGGGAGGGAACCGCCAGAAGGCCCTCGGAGCTGAACAATGGAGGTGGAGATGCTCCTTCATGTATACCCACATTCAGCTGCTCCTGTCTCTCACCTAGGAGCAAGCTGATCCACAGTCACCTATGGTGGGGAGGGGGGATTCCCTTGCCATCATCACATGCCCAAAGGGATACTCACATATTGGTTTGAGAAGTGCAAATGGGATAGTTTCTCATTAAAATGCGAGCAAAATCAAATTTCTCCTTCACTTCTATTCCAGGAGACATCAGCCAAATCAATGGAAAGAACTGATAATGCCGTTTGTCCAGAACTGTGGTTTTGTGTTCTCTCAGAAAAGAAAATTTAATTGTAGCTGTAACTGAAGAAAGATGGGGATTTACAGGTCATCATCTGAGGGCTAACCCCTCCCTCCCATTTTATTACTGCAATCTGAGCCTCATTGTTTATACCCCATATGCGAGAATTGCATAAAGACCTGAAGCCAGGAGTCCTGCTGATGGGGATTTTACTTGGCTGTCGCATGAGCCCTGCTCTGCCAAGGCACCTCATGTCTGTCATGCAGCCCTTATGTTGAGCCTCTGGTGAGCACAGATGGGAGATGGAGCCAATTTACGCTATCCATTTAATTTAAATACCTGCTGTATGATTTTCCCATTTGTGGTTTATTATTTCTAAATGTTGCAAGATGCATTGGGTAGAAAGCTGCCGTCAGAATGATAACATCTTCTACACCCCAAGTCGAGTGCGCCGCCAACGCTACAAATAAGCCTTGTGGAAATGAGCTGGGAACAGTCATCCTTAGCTGCAACTTATTGAAATGGCCTTCTTTACCATTAAGGAAATCTGCATTTGCATTTGCTAAATGCAAATCGATTGCACTAATTGGAAAGACGTGCCTATAGTGGGAAACAAAACGGGAGCTGCACATGCCGAAATGGAAGGAAACAAACTTAATCTTCAAATTGCTGAAAAGAAAAGTATGGGCTGGGTGGTATCCAAGACTAGTATCCTACTCAGAGTAGAACCATTGGAATAGATGGACAGGGCTAACTTAGGTCCATTAAGTTCACTGAGTCTACTCTAGGTAGGATTAAGTTGAATACAGCACCTGGTTTTTAATGCCACTTTGCAGTTTGGAGATTACAGAGATAAATATTGTTGTTGTTGTTTCCAAAACAGGGTATTGTCCTCTTCAAATGCAACTTGCGTATCAAGTCCCTGTGACAACCCCATTCCCTAGGGTGCAAATATCTAGACACAGCTTATTGGTTTGGGAATCAAATAAGGCCACAACTTTATTGGTTATGGATGTGAAGGTTTGGCCATGGGCATTCAGTTAAGCAACTGCATATGTCACTCCCACCCATCCACTGGTAGTGTTTCTAAGGGTGAAGCCACTGGGGTGGGGGATGCCCTATGACCTACATCAAATTGGGGCATCCCCCAAACAGTCCCCATTGGAGAAGTGGTATGGCCCTGGCCTTCATCTGGGCATTGGACAGGAGCCACTCCTCCTGGATTATTTTAACAGGATACCTTTACCTGTGGGGGGGCAGGCAAAGGCTACAACCTCTCCTCCAACCAAGACTAGACTGGTTGTTGTTGCTGTTGTTTAGTCATTTAGTTGTGTCCAACTCTTCGTGACCCCATGGACCAGAGCATGCCAGGCACTCCTGTCTTCCACTGCCTCCCACAGTTTGGTCAGACTCATGTTAGTAGCTTCGAGAACACCATCTAACCATCTCGTCCTCTGCCGTCCCCTTCTCCTTGTGTCCTCAATCTTTCCCAACATCAGGGTCTTTCCCAAGGAGCCTCAGCTTCAGGATCTGTCCTTCCAGTGAGCGCTCAGTCCTGATTTCCTTCAGAATGGATAGGTTTTATCTTCTTGCAGTCCAAGAGTCTCCTCCAGCACCATAATTCAAAAGCATCAATTCTTTGGCGATCAGCCTTCTTTATGGTCCAGACTAGACTTACCCAGTGCCTATCTGCCTTACAAGTTGTGACAATTGCTATGAGGTAGGCAAAAACCCAAATGGTGGAGCCAATTTGCCAGATGGAAAAAACCTCCTGCCCGGCCCCTAAATCTGGCGACAGACATAGTCTATGGCAAGGTCATTAAAAAAAAACCTTATCTGAGGGAGAACCGGTGCGGTGAGAGAGAGGCTGAAAAGGCCCTGCATGCTGGGCATTTATCCCTGCCCTGGGCACGTTGCCAAGAGCTGCTACTGGTCAGTTGGCACTGTGCCCAGGGGCATGCCCCCAGTGTTCCTGCTGCCATTGGCCAGGAGGACGAATCCTGCTGGTTCACAGGGGAGGCCCAGGGCCCACCCGCAAAGCCGCCCGCCCGAGGAGGGCAAACCTATTTACCTCACAACCAGTAGTAGGCTGGAAGGAACAAACACAGTCCAAAGACTTCAGAGTGTGCCAGTCATGCAGGGAAGCAAGCCTTCTTACATAGGAATCAATGAAACTTAAAACTATATTTAAACTATTGATTTTGCCCCAGGAAATTGGCACATGGGCTTCAACCAGAACCCCTCTTTGCTGCACACCATTTCTCAGAGATCAGCGCTATGCTTTGTCAGACATGGACCAAAGGAATGTTGCATGGTTGGAATAGGATTTTAATAGGAGAGCATGCCTCTTGAAAGCAGCATAGGTCTCTGATTCCTGACTTTGCGTCCCATTAGGTTTCGATCTTTTTCTTTTCAGTTATTTGGTATGAACATTTCATATTGGTTCATTAATTGATTTAAAAGGTGGACTTCAAATCAGAGTTGTTCATGTACAAACAACATTCCCATAATCAACTATCTATTCTCATGCCAGGCAATCAATGTACAAGGTTCCTATTCTCAAATGGAATTTCTGCCGCAGTTTTTACCGAGGTTAAAATCTATGCATGTTCAATTAATATTTGCATCTCCATGAGTTACTATCATTTCCATATCCGTTGACGAACCGTAGGGTAATGAAGAGCTTTCGGTCAAATGAAAGCTTGTTGGCTGTGTGTACTATTGCAAGCAAGAGGAAGAAAAATAAACAGCTACTTAAAGGGGCAAGAGAGGAGGTGAACAGATTCATTATCTGCTTCCTTAAGCAGGCAACATGCCTCAAACAAATACATACAATCAGTCCTTTTTTCTGGGGGTACGCATAACACTATACATTTTGCAAATCTTTGTGCTTTTGGCCATTTACTGTATTTCTTTTCCCCGATTTAAACTATAAAATGGTGATTTTCTTGAGTCAAAATGAGAGTACCCCTAAATATATATATATTTTTAAGAAAAAAGTACCGCATACAATTGCATGTGAGGTCCAAATAAATAAATAAATAAATAAAATTAACATGATTTTTATTAAATTTTCTGTTTTACATTTTAGAGCATTCATTTAAAAAACCTTAAAATATCAATGACTTCCCTTCTTCTCTTTCCATGGTTAAATTTGCACAACATAAATCCCTGCATATCTTACATAAACTAGACCATTCAGTATTCCATTATTACATCCATCAAAACTTATTTACGCTGATGAATTTATCTTAATGCCGCCAACGTTTTCAAGTGTACACAATTTCCCCCCATACATTCAATAAACATTTTCCAGTCTTCTCTAAACATATGTTCTTCTTGTTCTCTTATTCTATAAGTTAGGTCTCCAAGCCGCACATATTCCATCAGTTTAAGTTGCCTACGCGAGGTCAAATTTCACAGAGAGAATCCGTATTCCAAGAGCTAAACGTTTCAGCAGGACAGTCGTACCTTGAATCTCAAACGCCTTGGCTCCCAAACAAATTGGCTCCCAAACGATCGAAACCCGGAAGTGAGTGTTCCAGTTTTCGAACAATTTTTGGAAGGCAAATGTCTGGCGCGGCTTCCGCAGCTTCCGATTGGCTGCAGGAGCTTCCTGCAGCCAATCAGAAGCCGTGCTTTGGTTTCCAAACATTTTGGAAGTCGAACGGACTTCTGGAACGGATTCCATTTGACTTCCAAGGTATGACTGTATATTTTCCCCTTCTTCCCCATCAAAGCTAACTTTGTTTCCACTCTAACCTGAAGATGCTATTACCCGGTATTACTTTTTCACGCTAGTGGGCATGTTCATATGAAAGTTAGATTTCGTTCTGTTTAAGCATTGTTACCTGCCCCTCAAATGAGATGGCATGAAATTGGTTAAAAATGTAAGCAAACAGAGACACCCTAATGACAGAGGGAATCTCACCCGAGGGATGAAACTAAGTGAAGCTGTAATGGGTAAGTGACTGAAGCCAACATATGGATAGTCTGCTTAGCTCCCCAGAGATGTAACCCAGCTGTATTTGTGCCTGGGATTTAATAGGCAATTGGAGGAAATGTTGCTGTAAGCTTTGAACTGTGAATCCCCAGAAGGATAATTCAGCCTGGCTGTCTTGTTGTCATGGTGACAAAAAAGTACCACTATTTATTTTAATGTTACCTTATGCTGCTTGTCAGGGAGGGAAAGGGGACTGCTGAATATAATAGTTAAAGGGCACAACATGCTTGCAGCAGTGACTCCCAGGCGTTGGGATTAAAAACCCATCTGCAAAGCTTGACAGCTGGGAGCAGGCTTCCCCAACTTCCCTCCAGATGTTGTGGGACTCCTGACCTTTGCAAGTTCTTCCAATGGCCGGTGAGGCTAAGCTGTGTTCCTCCAGATGTTGCTGGACTACAACTCCCATCATCCCATGATCATGGGTCATGCTGCCTGGGGCTGATGGAAGTTGGAGTCCAATAACATCTGGAGGGCACCAGGCTGGGAAAGACTGGCCTATCAACTTGGGTCCAAATTGCCCTGGGAAGGAGGTTGCTATTAGATTCTTGACCAATGCCATAAAATATAATAATAATAATAATAATAATAATAATAATAATAATAATGCCATTACTGAGGCATTCTTTATGGAATTTTCTGCAAACCAATCACAACGTGGATTCTCCCTGTCAAATTTCCTATTGAATGGACGACTTCTCTTTTCTCTTTTCTTTTTGGTGAGATAAGCAGCTTCATATAACCAACATGCTTAAGTCTAATTAATGCATGAAAGAGTTAACACCATAGAGTAAGTTGTCCTGCCGGACTTAGCTCAGCTTGAGAGGGGCTAGGTAATCAAACTTCTGCTTGCTCAGTCACCTGAGAAGCTCAGCATGTATAAAGGTCTGAGCTGGTTGCTCCAAGCTCAGACCGCATGGCTCTTACAAGTCATTCTTGTGTTCCTATACCAATAATTTAGGAACTTTCACCACTGTAACTAAGCCAAGTGTTACTGCCTGTGTTTTCTGGCTGATGTATGGAAAAGCACATGAATCTGACCTTTGGAGAGTTTGTAAGTAAACCACTTTTAATTTACCAAATGTGTTGTCTTTCCTAGAGAAGAGAGAAGTTTTAGAACTCACAAGGGCATATTTCAAAGGCATGATAGTCTATATTTCCATGTTTGCTGCATATTTTGCAATTTTAAATCTCTGCTTGGGTTCCCTCACCAAAGAGTACTTTCCCCAAATCTGGATCTTGGCATCCAGCAAATTCTCTTTTTATACTTAGTTTTATCCTCGCCACCAACAGATTTTAGAACGAATTTTTTAAAAGCTTCCTTTGGAAAAAAAAAGTATTCTTTTATCCTACTTTTCATACCTCCCACCCAAAGTAGTCCATGCTAATCAAAAGGTGGGATGCAGGTCCTGCCATCAGGCTACAAACTTAAAGACAAGGCATGAAGGTGAAAGAAGAAGGAAGGGCTAAAGGTAGAGGAGGGGGATCAGCTTGACAGTGTAGAATGAAGCAGTAAGTTGTGAACAGCAAGAGTGGTCAGCAAGCTAGCATGGGAGCGGCAGCACCGGCAAACCGCGAGCAAGCCGCAGAGCGAGGCAGCCTCGCTCCGCAGCTTGCTCTTAAACCTGCTTGGCATGCACGTTGCTGCTTCCTCACCTCCGCCCTAGCCGGAAAAAGGAAAGTTTGAGCCGAGCAGGTTTGCGAGCAAGCCGTCGGCGTGTGCTTTTTACCCGGCGGCAGGGCTTGGCTTGGGCGTCGTGCGGGGGGGGGGGGTGCCGAGTGTCGCCCCCTCCAGGGTGGCAACTGGGGCAGAGCGCCCCCAAGACACCCCCCTTGCTTCACCCCTGTTGAGACCTCTGGGTGTAGGGCGGTATATAAATTAAATAAATTTAAAAAATATATTGGAAGGTCCTTATTTCTCTAACCAGTGGCAGTGTCCAGAGTCTACTTTTGTATTCCCGGGCCAAGAGGTATTGGGAGTTCACTATTCTTCTAGAAACAAGCTTCCCTCTCTGACCAATGGATGGGACCAGGCTGTTCTTCCTGGAAAGGAGAGAGAAACAGTGGACAGCCTGCCAGTAATCTCTTTAATCCGGCCAGTGGCAGAAAGAAGCCAGTGTGTGCTCCTCTTTGATTCTCTAGCTTCAAGATACCTGGTGGTTGGAGCAGTTTTCTTTCTTGTATGGAGTAGGAAAGCAAGCTCCTTTCAACTACTCTTTCTCTGGCTGATGGCTGGGGCCAGGGCGTTCTTCCTGGAAGAGAGAGTGCATCTGATTGGGTCTGTTGGGATTTGGGAATCCAATCCATCAACATCTTGAGGGACAATGGCTCCCCATCCTTTTTATTCTTCTTCTGTGATGCTTGAGTGGGGAAGTTGGTGGCTGCTTTTGCTCAGCTGACGAAACTTTAAAAATATTGTTAATTTGAGCATGCTTTATCAACGAAGCTCTTCTTCCATCTGTATGCAAGTATGCAAAGGATACGAATGTACCACTGTCACTGAAAGGGGTGCCATCTGGTGGCCCTCTTCCAAATGTACACTATAGAACACCAACATGAGTTATAAAGGCTATATAATTATATCTAGAGTTCCCAACTTTGGGGGTTGGGGGGGTCAGGTTTTCCTGTACACATTTAGCTGCTAAGGGACTCACATCTCCATTTTGTCAGCCCTTCCTGCAGTTTAAACTGTCCACATGCAAGATCTGTTCAGGGTCCATCTATCCTTCTTCTGCCCTGCTCCAACATCACTGTTCATTTGATGTGGTAGAAAGTTGAGCCTTGGTAGAAACCACATCTAACGTTGTCTGTTGAAGCAAGGTAGAGCTTCATTCTAGTCCAGAATGAAAGCCCTGATCTTTCTCTTGCAATCAGGAATTATTTCAGGCAAAGGTGAAAGTTAATAAATAATCACTTTTGAGTACTGCACACCTGGAACCTCCCCTCCAAACCTACTTAATTATTTCAAATAATATTTCTGTGATAACACTGATCTCAAGCAAACCCCACATAGGGGTATCAGGGGCCAGTTATTTTGACACCCAGTAAAAGATCTGTCAAGCTGGCAACTGTAAAGGTAAAGGACCCCTGGATGGTTAAGTCCAATCAAAGGTGACTATGGGGTTACAGCGCTTATCTCACTTTCAGGCTGAGGAAGCCAGTGTTTGTCCACAGACAGCTTTCTGGGTCATGCACTTCTGGAGCAACGGAACATCGTGAACACCATTTACCTTCCTGCTACAGCAGTATCTATTTATCTACTTGCACTGGCATGCTTTCGAACTGATAGGTTGGCAGGAGCTGGGACAGAGCAACGGGAGCTCACTCCATCGCACAGATTTATAGCTGTCATCTTTCCCTTTTTTGCAGGAAATTCCCTTATTCCAGCACTGTTTCCCATTGCAAAAAAGGGAAAGTTGACAGCTCTGCACAGATTTGAACCGCCGACCTTCCGATAGGCAAGCCCAAGAGGCTCTGTGGTTTAGACCACAGTGCCATCCGCGTCCCTTTTGGAAACTGTATGTTAAATATATTTTGGCATAGCAAGTGCCATATGTGACTGAGTCATTCACCACATACCACATTGTCAGCACAGTTGGCCAAGCATTCGAGGATTCATGGCTATAACAGTCGTAGCATCCTTTTTCTTTGCAGGGGTTCTGTAAACAATCCCTCCTCTTGCTGGGAAATTCAGGTGCAATCACATTGAAAGTATATGCTCTAAGTTCAAACTACCAAAGAGCAGCTTTGAATCACTTGCTTTGCTGCATAGACGGACTGATAAATTCCTAGCCATAAAAATGTCCCCAATGCAGTGCAATTCTATTGCATATTTACTCAGAAGTAAGTCCTGCTGGGCTCAATGAGAATTATGCAATGTGTACACAGGAGTAGTAACCATTTTACTCTCTGATGATGACTATCTGCAGAATGATTATCTCCGAAAGCAGATAATGATGTTGTCCAAGGTGCTAAAAGGGTTGAAATTGATTTCCTAGGATATTTGCTTTATTCCTTTCTTTGCTTCCACCCTTCCATCTCCAAGAGGAAGGTCAACTGTCAAAATTCACTTCTTGAGATGTTTGTCCCTGTTTTCACCTGTTGCTGCTAAAAACTAAATATTATTTATATTTAAATAAATTATTTATATTTTAAAAAAAACCCTCACCAAAAGTTCCCAGGGTGGGCTACAACAATTTTAGAAAGACAGTCTAAAATTACAGTAAAATCATAATAACAGCAGCAGCATATCAGTACAGTGGCTATTGATATTGTCTTATTCTTTTTCCATTTTAAATATCTGTATGAATATTTAAGGTCCTATATGTCATAATGCTATAGAATCAAAGAACATTAAAACAACAATAACATCACCCAGCCCAGGCTAATCGGATGAAAATCAAGTCAGTTATTTAAAAATGTTCCGGTACCCATTTCAACCAACAGCACCTTGATAGATTTTTTCCACTACAATTCTATTATTTGTAACCCATTCTTACAACGCCATGCATTGACTGAGGTAGGTACCCACATGTGATGGGGCACCCTGTTATTATAACTCACTAATACCCCGAACTTATTTTAGGCTTTCTGTTAACAACTCCCCCTTACACTTTCCCTCAAGATCCTATGCTCTGCCTCTGAATACATACCAGCTTCCTCTGAGTAGAAAATTATGTAAAAAGACAAAAGAAGGAAGTCAAGATACTCAGTTCAACAGAGGCTTTATGGAAACTGTTCTGGGAACTGAGAAGCTCAACCTCCTGCCTCTGCCAAGTCCAAACATCTTCTTGCTACTCAAAGTAATTTGATGTGGTAGAGCTGGGGGGGGGGGGAATCAGTATGGATAAAACCTCTTCTTCATCTCAAATTTAAAGAACCGCAGAAAGAGGGGGAAGTCAAGTTTTGAAATGTTAAATTGATTGTAAAACTCAATGTATAAACTTGAAAAGTATATTAATTTTTTTTAAAGAAAAACCAACAGTCTCGGAATATCTAATAGTTCTGCTAGTTGGTCATCAATGTTAGGCTGGAATGCATTGTTGTTTTGAGTGTTGCTCGGATCATCTGCAAGAGGAGTGTTACTATATGATGAGTCTCTGTAAATAACAATGCATTGTTCTTGCCGTGATATCTTCAAGCCTTTCCCAAGGAGGCGCAACATTTAATAGGCAACACAGAAATGGCACACCTCTGCAAAACATGCCAAAAGAACCCTGGCACTAAGATATCAGCAACAGGCACGGACACGCTCGGCCATTAGTACCAAGAGAGAATAATGTTTGCAAGAATAATCTCTAATATCAAAAGCAGACTATTTGCTTTACCTGCTCTTTTCACTCTCTCCGCCTTTCATTCCTGTTTGCACACAAGCTTTTCCAGAGCTGAAGCTACCAAATCTTTCTGACATGTTTTTATAGCGGCAGAATATGCTGATGGACAAAAGCAATTTAATTTCCATCCAATATTGTGTTTGTTCTCTTGAACTTTGAACGCTGGAGCTTAGTGAATTTCTCCCCTATTGTTTGGATTGAAAAGCACATCTGCCCTCATACAGAACAAAGGGGAAGTCAAAAGGAAACGTCCATTTTGAAAATTAGCAATATCCATTTTTGCTGCCCAGTTAATCAGCTTCTGATTAAAGAAGATTTACAGGGTGGCTGAAAGGTGATTTCTGGAGTACTTTCTGGATCATTCAGTGGAAACACCCACATCCATACATGCAATTACTTAATTGCACTATTTCCTTGGATGGGATACAATGAAAGCATTGAAAATGTGCTTCACAATTATTGGTATATCTATCTGTCTAGCCATTGTTGTAAAGGTAAAGGTAAAGGAACCCATGACCATCAGGTCCAGTCGTGTCCGACTCTGGGGTTGCGGCACTCATCTCGCTCTATAGGCCGATGGAGCCAGTGTTTGTCCACAGACAGCTTCCGGGTCATGTGGCCAGCATGACAAAGCCGCTTCTGGCGAACCAGAGCAGCGCACGGAAATGCTGTTTACCTTCCCGCCGGAGCGGTACCTATTTATCTACTTGCACTTGGTGTGCTTTCGAACTGCTAGGTGGGCAGGAGCTGGGACTGAACATCTGGGAACATCTGGGAAGCCACTGGTCCACCATCCCCTATTCTCTAAGATCCTATGGGGCAATTCCATGAACATGTTTGCAAAAGCTAAATCTGTCACTACTGATCCAAAGGAGGCTTTGAATGCAAAATTAAATTTTAGTCTAGTATTCACTGTCTTTTGAAGTGTCGTTTAAGTGGCATAATGAGGCTCTGGAAAAGAGAGAATCCTTCTGTTGGCTAGAGGGAATAGATAATCCATCTGTCATCTTGCTGCTTACTCTCTCTGAGCTCAGGAATATTATGGAAACAAAGATGAGAATCATTGACAAACATAAAAGATTATTCACAGGTATCACAGATTTCACTAGTTCTAGTAGTCGTGTATACTTTCCTCAAAGCAGCTATATGTGACAAAGAATTGTCCACATGGCTATGCAGATTCTCTTTTCCTATCAAATGGTGCAAGCCCCTCCCCTTTCGATGATGCACAGAGAAATATGTGCCTTTTTTTGTTGTAACGTTTGGGCATATTTGTAGCATCGCTTTTCAGAAGAGAAGGAAATGGGGCAGAAAATTCTCACTGTCTCAAAGGAGACAAATAAATATTCTTGGATTTCAGACATGAACCCAGAGCTTGTTAATAGCTACAATGGCGCGCAGAGACAGATTGGGAGTGAGATTGTCTGCTAGAATCCTGCTCTTCTGTTAGAGATGGGATTTAACACTGTGTTTCTGCTGTTTCAACATGAAGCTTTGCTCGGGCTGAATCGAGTATTACAGCTATGCTGGCTAATACTATTCAGGTTTATTCAGAAGCAATTTCCGGTGAATTCAATGAGATACACTCCCGGGGAACACAATGAGACTTACTTCCAGGTGTCCAGGATTGCACTGGACTGAGATAGCCACAATGAGGCAAGAATTAGACACAACCAGAGAAACAAACAAGAGGTCTTCAGACAGCAGACTAATACCTATGGTTATATTATGCATTTTGTATATTTTACCAGTCACTCTTCGTGCTCTGCAAGAAATCCAATGGGACATCCTTTTCTTTTCTTCTTGGGGAAGCAACGTACAGAAGAAAAGAACAATAACATGTTACATAAAATCATATTTTTAAAAATTTGAGCTTAATATCACCTGCAAATATTCCATGGGCTGTTAGGCTGCTGAACGGAAAATACGTAATATAGTGCAACTGACTTTTGGGGTTGGTGTGTTGTGCGACAAACACACAGAGTGCAATGAGACTGAGTGTTTGTGGGTGGGGGAGACTTGGTTAATTTCATTGTACACAGGATTTCAGACAGGGATTTCTCCTAGCCCTACCTGGAGATGAGGATTCAACCTGGGACCTTCTGCATGCAATGAAAACGCTCTACTGCTGAGCGGTGGCTTAACCTCTTCCTCTTAGTCCTTTCCCAACTCAAAATCAGTCTTCCAAACATGTTCTTTTCAAGAGTGCATGGAAAAAGAAGGAGGGTACCCCATATTTTCCATGCGCAGATGAGAAAGAAGATCAAGGCAGGTGGTTTTGAGCTGAGAAAGAATAGGAGAAAGACACACAGGACAATCCTATGCGTGTTTGAAAAGAAGTCCCACAAGTCGATGCCTTAAGAGGAACGGCTTAGGGAGCTGGGTATGTTTAGCCGGGGGAAGAGAAGGTTAAGGGGTGATATGATAGCCATGTTCAAATATATCAAAGGATGTCATATAGAGGAGGGAGAAAGGTTGTTTGCTGCTGCTCCAGAGAAGCGGACACGGGGCAATGGATTCAAACTACAAGAAAGAAGATTCCACCTAAACATTAGGAAGAACTTCCTGACCGTAAGAGCTCTTCGACAGTGGAATTTGCTACCAAGGAGTGTGGTGGAGTCTCCTTCTTTGGAGGTCTTTAAGCGGAGGCTTGACAGCCATCTGTCAGGAATGCTTTGATGGTGTTTCCTGCTTGGCAGGGGGTTGGACTGGATGGCCCTTGTGGTCTCTTCCAACTCGATGATTCTATGAATCATCGCGGGGGTCACCCTAAAGGATGTAAGTCTTAGGAACCCCTGCCTGGACTGACCACGTGTCACCTCCGGCGGGCAGGCTGGAAGTAATTCGATTGCCCCATGCCCAAGCCAAACCTCTTGGCCTGTTTTGACCCCAAACCAGTCTTATTCGTCTCTTATTTATATGGGTTGGGGTATGGGGAGCCTGATGTCTGGTCCTGCAATGTTCACTGAGGGTGGCTCAGTCACCACCCTAGGGTTCGAGCTTCTCACACCAAGAGGCCACCTGCCCAAGGCTGGCATGGGTGTTGTTGTTTTTTTAATTAAAAGAAATTACTGTGGAGGAAAGAATCGGAGGACGCCTTGCAACATGTAATTGGAGCCTTCCCGTCGTGTTCATAAAAGCTATCTTAATTAATCTGGCTGGAGGTTTCCAAACCAATATTGTGTGTGTGATCGCAAATGCCTGCTCCTGGGCCTGGCAAGATTTTGGCATTGGTGGACAAGCGGGAGGCATTAGTGAAATCGCTAGAGCTGATACCCGTACACTTCCCAGGGCTTGATTCTGAGGATGACTGTTAGCGCAGAAGTCGAGAGAATCAGCTGCACAGAAGTCCTCAAGCCACTTCTTTCTGGGAACCTCTCATTCCGCTCATCTCAGGGGAGGTTCTTTGGAGTGCCAGATGTCTGCCGGCTCTTCAGGCTTCAGGAACGTTGCTGTAGCATTTCAGGCAGGGCTGGCCCACCCATGAGGAAAGGTGAGGCAACTGCCTCAGGTGCCAGGATCCACAGGGGCAGCAGATCTGGCCTCCAAGGAATGCCTTGCCTGCTTAGGGAAGAAATTGTGAGGGCTGCCCTCTGGGCTCTGTACCCACCTGCCATGATTCAGAGTGGGGCCATTTCCCCCTCGTGAAAGCCTTTGAATCCCACTCCAACCGTTCGGTAAGGTCAAAGTGGCAAGTCAGAAGCAGGCTTGAGTCTGCAAAGCTTGTGCCACGATGCACTTGTTAGTTGTTGCCTTTATATTTATGGGATGTGGGCGGTGCTGTGGTCTAAATCACGGAGTCTCTTGCGCTTGCCACTCAGAAGGTGGCAGTTCCCCCATGACAGGGTGAGCTCCCGTTGCTCTGTCCCAGCTCCTGCCAACCTAGCAGTTCAAAAGCACACCATTGCAAGTAGATAAATAGGTATCACTGCGGCGGGAAGGTAAATGGTGTTTCCATGCGCTCTGGTTTCCATCACGGTGTCCCGTTGCGCCAGAAGCAGTTTAGTCATGCTGGCCACATGCCTGTGGACAAACACCGGCCCCCTCGGCCTGAAAGCGAGATGTGCGCTGCAACCCCATAGTCGCCTTTGACTGGACTTAACCGCCCAGGGGTCCTTTAACATTTTAACATTTACTTTTATTTAGCATATTGAATTATATATACAGTATGTCATTTTGCTCATTTTCATAATAGACAGCAGTGGCCAATAGATGGTGCTGTTGTTGTATTTAAATGTTTCAGCAAGAGATAGGATCTTTTGAGTACTGTATTTAAAAAAAGAATTTTGGCTTTGAAAACATTTGCTCTATATATTTTGCAGGAATAACAGTAAGCAGTGTTTTTTATTTTAAAAAATGTTTAGGGTTACTCTCATTTTCCTACTCATACTGTATTGAAATACTCCCCCTCAATGAGGCCAAAATTAGATTCACAAAATGTTTAAAAAGGTAAAGGGACCCCTGACTGTTAGGTCCAGTCGCAGACGACTCTGGGGTTGCGGCGCTCATCTCGCTTTACTGGCCAATGGGGCCGGCGTACAGCTTCCAGGTCATGTGGCCAGCATGACTAAGCCGCTTCTGGTGAACCAGAGCAGCGCCTGGAAACGCCGTTTACCTTCCCGCAGGAGTGATACCTATTTATCTACTTGCACTTTGTGTGCTTTCGAACTGCTAGGTGGGCAGGAGCTGGGACTGAACAACGGGAGCTCACCCCGTCATGGGGATTTGAACCACTGACCTTCTGCGCCCCCCCCCCCCCTGAAAAAAAGCACTGACAGTAAGTGTCAATCAGTAAGGACATAGAAAGAACCACTCTTTCTTTTCTTGGTTATGATTGCATATATTGTTGGCATCCATCTGTCTTGAGAGTGTACATTTGGGGGTAAAGTCAAACCATTGGAGAGTTACAGGCTGTGCTCTCCCTCCCCCCCTCTGGGGTACTCAAATGTTCAGGAGCCAAAACGTTCAACTCACAAGGCATTTGAGATCCAAAGTATGACTATTACGAGAGAAAAAAGGAAATGTCTCTCTAGACTCCCTGAATTAGCTGACTGGAAAGAGCTTCTGGAAGAATCCCTTTCCAAACTGAGAGGCACCGTATTTTTTAGCAGAACACACACACACACACACACACACACACACACACACACACATCAAAATACACAGCTCAGGTCCATTTATTTATTTAGATCTATGTATAACAGCACAGTATATATTGCCTTCTTGTAAAGTATCAAAGCAATGTCCTTTTTAATGAAGGGAAGTTTTCCAAATCAGAATATGACATGTTTTTGAGAAAGGCATTTGTAAAGAAGAAAGAGAGAAGGGGAGAACAAGAGAACAAGAGAACAAGAGAACAAGAGAAAAAGAGAAAAAGAGAAAAAGAGAAAAAGAGAAGAGAAAGAATGAGAGAGAGAACGAGCGAAAGACAGAGAGAAGGAAAGAAGGAAAGTAAAACTTTCCCAGTAATAAAGACGGGTCATTGTTTCCCTTGTGGGAACAATTCTTGGACTTCAACCAAGCAAGTCATAAATACAGATCGCAGTGTAGCAATGTCAGAAACTGCAAACCCTTCTGGCACTCTCTGCAGCGAGTGTGATTTTGAAATGCTGTTTTGCAGCTATAGCTAGAAGGATGATTCAACCTCCCAGCAGGGCTGTGACTTGCTTTTGCATGTTTCGGGAGGCCAGCTAGCTTTATAATGACCTAATTGCATACAGTGCACCTCCCAGAAGGTTTCTCTGCAAACTTCTGAGCAAAGCAGCAGAGGTATATATAAAAGAGGAAAGTCCTTTTGGGGACGATGGCGACCGGCTCCCACCAGCTGTTCCTCATGGCTGCAGATTTAACACTGGCTTCTGTCCTCTCCTTTGTCCTTTACGTGCTCGGATGCCTTTTCCTTGCGAGCCTCTCCAGCTTGGCGATCTTCCACTTCTCCTTTGGGCTGATGAAGAGAGCAAAGAGGAGAGCAAAGAGGAAGATCGGCCTGAAAGGGAGAGCAATCCTGAGCCTGGTTTCTCGGAGCACCATCGGAGGGATGCTTGTGAAGAAATTAGACGGAGCGGGTTCTGGGTTGCTGGAGGAGCACCGCTCCTCGGAGGGAGAAAGGCGACCTATGCTGAAGAAGGAAAGCTCCTCAAAAACCAGGGTGACACAACTCCCAGCGGGTAAGGAAAAAAAAAACCGGCAGTGATGCAGACCCTCGTTGAGAAGTCAAAAATTAAAAATCCAAGAACTCTGGCCAGGCGGGAGATGAGTATTAAAGTCTTCACACAGTTTTTTTTTATTAAGGTATTGGAACAAATTCCAGTTGAAATAAATTCCAAGACAAGGCCCTGTTTCGATAATTCTTCATCAGCTGGAATATTAAGAGACCCTACGTTAGAAATAAATCTTATAATATTTATAAGTGCTTATATACATATAAGATACATATATAGATTTTCATGGTCAAGGTGTACCAAACTTGAGCATGGAAATCTAGGTAAGCTGTTTTTGTCAGTTACATACCGTGTAAAATTATGGACTGAGTTTGGTATAAACTGTATAACCAACGACCTCACGAAAGGGTATTATGTATATAAGCATTTATAAATATTATAAGATTTATTTCTAATGTAGGATTTCTGAATATTCCAGCTTTAAACTTTAAAACTGATCTCCCGCCCGGCCAGAGTTCTCATTGACAGCCCTCTCTCTCAGGAAGGTATTTCCTAAAGTGGCTTGGGTTGTTTATAATTTCAGGGCCTACTTAATCCCATTGATTTTATAGGACTGCTTCCGGTTGAAGACAACAGCTTGATTGGGCCTAGCTCTCCAGAATCCCCTCTTATTCTTCTTTCTGCCTTGGTTCTTCTTTCTGCTCCATACATAATCTATCATTATGTCTTCGTTGGTGTGCAAATTGAGACATGTGCATGAAAGCTGTATCCCATGCCATATTATATTACGTGTGAAAAGATGTAACCCAAGCCAAGGTACTTTATTATTATTATTATTATTATTATTTGAATTTATATACCTCCCTATACTCGGGGGTCACAAGGCGGTTCACAGAAAAAAATCAATATATAAAACCACAAAATACACAATAAAAATAAAACTATTAAATAGTGGGTGGACATAGCAGACGACACAGTGATTCTCCAAGCAGCTCTCTTTATTCTCAGGCTGGAACAGAACCGAACTGAAGGGCTCAACACCTTGCTTATATAGAACTCAGCTACAAGCAACAGAAACAACTTTCTGTAGTTACCCAATCCTTGAACGTCACTTTCAATCCCTCATCTGCATGTGCGGACCTGAGTGAGAACTGCAGCAGAATGAACTATATACACACACCCCTAGTGGCCTGGGGTGAGAACTTCAATACATAACAAAAACAACAACCCAATAGTCCCCCCCCCAAACCCATATTTTTAAAAGGGCATAGGTTGTGCATCAGATTAATGTATTTTAATGTATTTGATTTTAATGTATTTTATTTTTGTTGGAAGCCACCCAGATAATAAGGAATGTTTTTGCCTGGCACCTAAAGGTGTGTAATGATGAAAGCACCAGGAGAACTTCCCTGGGGAGAGCATTCCACAGATGGGGCGCCGCTGCAGAGAGAAATAAAAACTTTATTCTCATTAGCCAATGGCCATAGCAACAATAAAACATTGCTGCCGAATCCCTGAGCTGCCTGTAGACGGGAACCTTCTGTCTGAGTTCTTATTTTTCATCTACCTGCTGGTGGCCCTCTTTATTGAGTATATTAAAATCTAGAAAGACTGTGTGGTGGTACCCATACAACCACCCTGCCTCCTGTACATCACCGAACTTTCACCTCATTGATTACCACCTGGCAGCATTTATCACAGTGATGCTGGCGCCAAGGCTGGTATGGGCCCTCATCTCTGAGGCCTCTCAGGTGGGAACTACATCAGTGATTCACTACAAGGCACTGATTTTGGCACGCCTGGTGCTGCTCACCTTGTGTGGATGGGTGCTCTGCTGGACTCTAGTTAACCTCTTCCGTAGCCATTCTGTTCTGAATCTCCTCTTTCTCGGCTACCCGTTTGGTGTCTTATGTCCCACTGTGCTGCTTCCACCAAGACAGCAGAACACAGCCTCTTCCCATAGACTGTGGCTATTTGGTGCAGGATCAGCTGGTAGATTCCGGTGCCACTGGGGTTGGCAGCCTCGTCAAGCCCAAAGACTTCCTCTCTCTCTTGAGAGAGTCCCTGAAAGAACAGTTCAACAACCCCATGCCCATCCCCACACATAGCTGCCCCTTGTCTCCAGACCTCATTCGCAACGAGGTGGAATGCCTGAAAGCAGACTTCAACCGCAGAATCAAGGAGGTTCGATTCAACTCCCTCTTCAGTGCCTGTTATGTGGCATTCCTGCCACTGTGCTTTGTGAAGAGCGCACAGTACTATGACATGCGCTGGTCCCGTGAACACCTCATCATGGTGTGGATCAACGCTGTTGTCATGCTCACCACCCAGCTGCTTCCTCTCAAGTCAAAGGCCTGGAAACGATGCCTCATGAGGAATGGCTTAGGGAGCTGGGTATGTTTAGCCTGGAGAAGAGAAGGTTAAGGGGTGATATGATAGCCATGTTCAAATATATCAAAGGATGTAATATAGAGGAGGGAGAAAGGTTGTTTTCTGCTGCTCCAGAGAAGCGGACACAGGGCAATGGATTCAAACTACAAGAAAGAAGATTCCACCTAAACATTAGGAAGAACTTCCTGACAGTGAGAGCTGTTCGACAGTGGAATTTGCTGCCAAGGAGTGTGGTGGAGTCTCCTTCTTTGGAGATCTTTAAGCGGAGGCTTGACAGTCAGGAATGCTTTGATGGTGTGTCCTGCTTGGCAGGGGGTTGGACTGGATGGCCCTTGTGGTCTCTTCCAACTCTATGATTCTATGATTCTAAGTATTGTGACTCGCTACACAGATCAGCTGCCCACCTGGGCAAGTTGCAGAAGCTGGAACATGTTTCATACAGTAATGCCGCCCCCAGCACATCTGGTCTGAGAGCACAATATGGCCATAGGGGGTGCTAGTGCGACATAGTCGATGCCTATACAAAGCAGTCGGGCCTTATAACATAGCAGTGCCTTCAGATGTGTCCTACGCCTGCTTTTATTTCCTCTTTCACGTCCATTACGGCTTCTCAACCTGCTGATTCTCATTGAAGGCAGTGTGGTCTGCCTATCAGCTCTACTCCCTGGTGCGGTCAGAGAAGTGGAGCCACTGCAGAGAAGGCCCATTCTCATGTTGCCACCCTCTGGACCTCTTGAGGAGGTGCATGAAGAAGGGCCTCAGATGATGATCTCAGGGTCTGGGTAGGTTCATATGGAAAGAGGCAGTCCTTGAGGTATTGTGGTCCTGAGCTGTGCATGAAAGTACATGGTGTCGCCACTTGGCCGAAGCTAAGCTGGTCTGGGTTTGGTCAGTCCCTTGATTGTAGGGGAGGTCACTTGAGAACCCAAATCTAGTTCCATGGTGGAATCCCTTGAGTTCCATAATGAAACACTTTGAGCTCCCTAACAGGATCCCTGGAGTTCCATGATGGGAGAAAGGTGGAAACAAAATAAAATAAATAATTCCTTCCAGTAGCACCTTAGAGACCAACTAAGTTTGTTCTTGGTATGAGCTTTTCGTGTGCTTGGTATGCACGAAAGCTCATACCAAGAACAAACTTAGTTGGCCTCTAAGGTGCTACTGGAAGGATTTTTTGATTTTATATTTTGTTTTGACTATGACAGACCAACACGGCTACCTACCTGTAACTGGAAGAAAGGTGGGGTATTCATGGAGTGAAATTCAAAGATACAGTGGTACCTCTGGTTACGTACTTAATTCGTTCCGGAGGTCCGTTCTTAACCTGAAACTGTTCTTAACCTGAAGCACCACTTTAGCTTAATGCGACCTCCCGCTGCCGCTGCGCCACCAGAGCACGATTTCTGTTCTTATCCTGAAGCAAAGTTCTGAACCTGAAGTGTTATTTCTGGATTAGCAGAGTACGTAACCTGAAGCATATGTAACCCGAAGCGTCTGTAACCTGAAGTGTATGTAACCAGAGGTACCACTGTACGTTTCTACAATTTGGTCTAAATGTCTTCTCTGTCTTACCGCAGAACCTCCTGTGCCAAAGCACCACAAACAGATGCCGTTGAGCCTTGCCCTCTCAATCTACCGGGAACCAGATCCTGCAACCTCTCTATAAGCAGAGCTGAACTAATTTTCAGGCTAGGAGATGTAGCCCACCCTCAGCCTGCAAGTTTAATTAGACTGTACCACCAACTCTGTATGGGAAGGAGTCCAAAAAAGAGGAGGAGACAGGCAAAGAAGACCTTAAGCCTGCTCCAGGTGGACTGTCCCCTCCTACCTCCAGGCTACCTTCCACTAGCTGCCCTGTAGAAAAAGGTATCGAGAATTCAAGGGAGGCAGGGAAAGCTAACACCAGGTGCCCACACCTGCTCCATTTGGACTGTCCTGACCACATCATGGGTCCATTTAGCACCAGCTGCCCTGAGAGAAGGATTCCAGGAGAAACATTAAGCAAAGAAGGCATCACTCAAGACCTTGAGAGAGAGGGACTGATGTGTTTGAGTCTAGATGTACCAATATTTGCCTTCCGCTGGAGTGATGTCATGATGCCTAACTATTATTTTAAAGTAATGATTGAGGTTTCGAAAATTTTAATTAAAAAAATAATGAAGGTATTGCTCTTTAATTGCATTATTGTGTACCACCCGAGGGCATTAAGTAGTGAAGCATGGTTTTCAAATTGAACAAATAAATAACTAAAGGGGGGGGAAGGCATGCAAAGATGACCCCAGAAGCTGCCCCAGTTGGACTGGCAGGGCTACCTGCCATTAACTGCCCTGTGGGAAGGATCCTGGGAAAAAGAGTGTCAGGGGCTGGACAGAGGAGGAATGGTTGGGGCTGCCCCCCTCTTCCTGCACATTCCCAAGAAGAGGAGGACAATATAAATTTAGAACAGTGGTTTGCAGAAGGTCATAGTTCAGAGGCTGCAGAGAGGAGAAGCTGGGAAATAATGGGAGAGGAGGAAGAAGAAGTACCAGGGGAAAGACAGCTAACAGACTCAGTGTCTCGTGAAAGCATTCCTGACCACTCCCTCTCCCAGAACTGGCATGCCTTGAGAGCAGTGGAACAGAAAGCTCAGAGGCAGAAAGCACAGATCAGCCAGCACAGGGGTGACATAGAACAGGAGGGACTGAGGGTGTGAATATTGAAGAAACTACAGTAGTACCTTGGAAGTCGAACAGAATCTATTCCGGAAGTCCATTTGACTTCCAAAACATTCAGAAACCAAACTGTGGCTTCTGATTGGCTGCTGGAGGAACATTAAGACAGCGGCCTTTAAGTGCTTGTGAAATGCTGCGATCTAGACAGGACAATGTAGGTGCCATCTGATAACTTTGGCACAAACGTCTGAGCAGTTGAGAAACCCATGGCAGCTCTGGGATTCATAAGACCGATTTAGATCATCATTGCAGGCACAAACAAAGCTGAGTTTTTAGAACCTTTGAAAAACTGGAGGAATGTAACCACCTTCAATCTTCAACTGCTTTGAATTCCTATTTGTCAGCTGGAGAAGAGAAGAGAAATCTGCTCCATGTATTTGCTGCATGACTTGTTGTCCTCCTGTTCATGTCAACGTTCCCGAATCCTGGTCCCGTTGTCATTTCAATCTCGCCTTGGCTCCTGGTTGTGGGGAATTAAAAGGCTTGGATTTTCTGAATGAGCTCTAATATATATATTTTTAAAAGAGATTAGAACGGAATGGTTTCCAGGAGCGTTCTCTGATGGATTACAGTAGGAACTGGGTCAGGACCTGCTGAGGATCAGGAAATGTAAGACAGGATCACGGACCATTTGCTGACTTTGACACAAATGTTCAGTGAGTTTGAGGAAATGAGATCAGAATCACAAACGGCACACAGCATGCTCACTTCGTAGATTAGAGCATCACACGAAAATAGTTTTTCTTACTTATGTAAGATGAGGAAAAGCAGAAATACCCAAACAATTTCCAGGGGAGCTGAGAAGATGAAACGACCCATTTATAGTAGGATTAATTTTTGCATTTCAAAACATGGTGTTTCACCATCCTCACCAAATATAGCATTGTTTGAGTATGAACAGAGCAGTGATTTTAGTGGTGATGATGTCAAGGGATCGGTTCCAGGTTTTCTGAAAACTGAGAATTTTTATTCCAGCCGATTTTCACCTCGTATCGTGCTTCTGGACTGCAGAATCAAAACTTGTGAGAAGCTTGTTTTTAATCTTTCCCAAAGCTCTCTTATGCACTCTTATGAATTGCAGTGATCAAGCAATTTGTATCTGCCAGTCATAGGACCAAAGGCGGCTGCTTGCTTCACACTGTTCTAATGCTCACCTTTTTCGGTGAAATTACGTTGCAAAAATTAAGGTATGCGTTAGATTCGTTGGCACATTTACATATGCCGGCAAATCCTTTTGGGGTTTCGAGGTTCTGAAAATTGAGGTGCACATTAGATTTGATGGTTCATTGGACCCGAGTAAATGTGATATTTGTTCAGCTAGCCCAATATGGTCTGCCCCAACCCTCCTTCAGCCTGGTGCCTTGCAGATGTTTTAAATTATAACCCCCCCCCACCATCCCTGACCATTGCACATGCTGCATAAAAGCATCTGAAGGGCACCAGTTTGGAGAAAGTTGGTCTATCTGGAAAGCGGCAGCTGTCCACGTCTCAGGCAGCAAGAGAGACTCAGGCACCTCTGTGGTGTCTGGTGCCCATTCTGGGAACCCGGCAGTAGGTGGCGCTAGAGCTAATGGCAGGCAGAGTCAACAAATAAGATCATGGCCACTGGTCCCATCACCTCCTGGCAAATAGAAGGGGAAGAAATGGAGGCAGTGAGAGATTTCACTTTCTTGGGTTCCATGATCACTGCAGATGGTGACAGCAGTCACGAAATTAGAAGACGTCTGCTTCTTGGGAGAAAAGCAATGACAAACCTAGACAGCATCTTAAAAAGCAAAGACATCACCTTGCTGACAAAGGTCCGTATAGTTAAAGCTATGGTTTTCCCAGTAGTAATGTACGGAAGTGAGAGCTGGACCATAAAGAAGGCTAATCACCAAAGAATTGGTGCTTTTGAATTATGGTGCTGGAGGAGACTCTTGAGAGTCCCATGGACTGCAAGAAGATCAAACCTACCCATTCTCAAAGAAATCAGCCCTGAGTGCTCACTAGAAGGACAGATCCTGAAGTTGAGGCTCCAGTATTTTGGCCACCTCATGAGAAGAGAAGACTCCCTGGAAAAGACCCTGATGTTGGGAAAGATGGAGGGTGCAAGGAGAAGGGGACGACAGAGGACAAGATGGTTGGACAGTGTTCTGGAAGCTACTAACATGAGTTTGGCCAAACTGCGAGAGGCAGTGAAGGATAGGCGTGCCTGGCGTGCTCTGGTCCATGGGGTCACAAAGAGTCGGACACAACTGAAAGACTGAACAACAACAACAACACCCATCTTCCTGCTGAATTCTACAAGGGCCAACACTGAGACTAAGGAGGAGGAAGCTGACAGGCTGGGCTACGACAGGACTGGTTGTCTACAAAGAGGAGGATGGAAGCTGGCTGAGGACAGTGCCCTCTTCACCCAAATGGGCCAGCTACCTTTAAAAAAAAAATGGGAGAAGCCAGGAATTGAACCTAGAACCTTATACATGCCAAGAAGATGATCTGCCCGTGAACTACAGTCCACCCCATACTGCATATTTCTGACCAGGAGAGCTTGTTTGAAAGGGGGGGATGTTTTAGAAGAGTTGTCGTATCTTCCAAGATGTTTGTTTTCCTCTACAAATGGTTGGAGACTGTGGACGGACTGTAGCTTTTGCAGAGAGTTGCAGGCAGTATTGTAATGTGATACGCTTCCTTTGTCGTTCGTTGGCCGTGACCTCTGTTTCAAACTAGTTTTGCAAGTTTCCTCGGAGTGTGTCAAAATCTCGCCCCCAGGAATGTGGCCGGTGCTGTTTGCAACAGAAGTGTCTACAGTTTGCTGCCTGTGACCTCGAGGAGAATCCCCGCCGCCACCTTGCACCCTGTTCATTGCCGCTGTTAGGAGAGGGTTAGATTTCTCTTGCTAAAGGTCTGAACTGATCACTCACAGAGAGCTGTTGAAAATACTCCGAGGGCCGCAGGTTGTCCACCTGTACTGTTTGGAAATAATTGTCAGGATACAGCTGGTGAAACAAGGGTTCACCACCCATGTATAATTTCAGGCCAGATTTCCCGATGCAAATCAGATCAAGTTCAATAGCACAGGCCGTCTTTTGGCACCAACTCTGTGTCTGGTTGTTTTTTCAACATTCAACTTTTGAATGCCTCTTTAGCATGTCTGAGAGACGAGCTCTTCTCTATAATCCCCCCTCCTCCTCCCCCCACTCCCCCACTCCTTTCCTCTTTTCTGTTTGAGCATTTTCACCATGATGTCTGCACCGGCGGCATGAAAATATATTTCCGATGCATTGACCCAGTTGCATAGCAAATCAAAGCCTTAATTTACGGGGCGGGTGGAGAGAAAGTCGTCTCACTGATACTCTCTGATCATTTGGTTTTTTGACATTCGGGGTCAGGGGACTAGAGTTTGCTTGCAAAAGACTGACTGAATATATTTGACGTCAGGTAATAAAATCCTAGTTTCCGCCAGCAACTCGTCGAAAAGTTTTGATGAAAGAAAGACTTTGGAAGTAGTCACACATAAAACTGTCACACACAAATGTCATGTTAGTCGTTAAGGTGTGAGAAATCTCTTAATGTTTGCAGTAACTGACTAACATGGGTACCCTTCTAGCACAGGTGGCGCTGTGCTATAACCACTGAGCCTCTTGGGCTTGCCGATCAAAAGGCCGGTAGTTCGAATCCCCATGATGGGGTGAATGCCCGTTGCTCTGTCCCAGCTCTTGCCAACCTAGCAGTTCGAAAGCACACCGGTGCCAAGAAGATAAATAGGTACCGCTGTGGTGGGAAGGTAAATGGGGTATCCATGCGCTCTAGCTTCCACCACGGTGTCCCATTGTGCCAGAAGCAGTTCAGTCCTGCAGGCCACACAACCTGGAAAGCTGTCTGTGGACAAACGCCAGCTCCCTCGGCCTGAAAGCGAGATGAGCACCACAACCCCATAGTTGCCTTTGACTGGAATTAACCATCCAGGGGTCCTTTACCTTTTTACCTTACCTTCTAGCATACAATGCCTTATACCAAGACGGAAAAGACACAGAGTCAGTGGGCCCTCTACCACTTTCTAATTTTGATGCATTTAAGAACTGGTTCCTGCACCAACACTTGCAGGGAACAATAAATCTAATTTGGGGGTAGTTCTGTGGTTAAATTACTTTGGATGATTTACATCAAGATATATATCTATATATATATTTAAATGAACACTTTAGGGGCCAGAGGGTTATTTTCACCTGCCAGCCAGGAGCTGGTTTCGATGAAGCAATGAAACGAGATACAATCCGGAGACTTTGTCGACAACTCCACAATACATTCACAGCTCCTCTATACAGCCTTCTCAGTTTCACAAGGAAATTAGCATTTTCCATCTATCAAGTATTTTGGGGGCTACCTCCCAAGTTTGTTATACATCTGTGAAAGGTAAACTGCAGTCTCCATGATTCTTTTATTTTGGGGAGGTCTTTGATGCATCGTGTGGATGCAGACAGTGACGTAAGTGAAAGAGACTCACAACACATCTGTGAAATAGTCTATTTCACTTATGTCACTGTCTGCATCCACACGATGCATTAAAGACTTCCCCAAAATAAAAGGATCATGGAAACTGCAGTTTACCTTTCACAGATCTATGATTCCCAGCAACTTTAACAAACTACAGTCCTCTGGTATGCAGGGTGTGTACTCTGCATTCATGTTTATTTATTGTTTGCAGGGCTTATTGACTTTAGCTGCCAGTTTTGTGCAATTAGACCCTCTGTTTTGTGTTTGCATATTATACCAAGATATGTCATTGGTCCATTAGCCCAACAAATGGCAGTGAGTCTCTTCTTCTTCTTCTTCTTCTTCTTCTTCTTCTTCTTCTTCTTCTTCTTCTTCCGTGATGGGCCAATGGCCGTAATAATAAACATCTTTCTTCTTCTTCTTCTTCTTCTTCTTCTTCTTCTTCTTCTTCTTCTTCTTCTTCTTCTTCTCCTCAAAACTGGAGATGCCATGGAGACTTTCTGTGTTAGAAGCACAATCTGCCACTGAGCTATGTGAGTCTTCCTTTAAAAACTTTCAGCTTTCAGCAGTCTCTCGGTGAGAGAATGAAGCTGGATCAAGGAGGAATACTGGCGGTCTTCAACCTTTGGCTATCTTCTATGTAGGGATTCCGGAACTGATCCAAGATGGGACATGATTCCTGCCGTTTTCCTAGCTGCGTCAATGCATCTTCTCTTGCCACAGCAGCACCAAATGACAACAGGCACAAGAATCCTGCCCTCTGCTGACTCGGGCAACCCTATCAAGGCATCTCTTAAATATTTACCCCACGGCCAACAGTGCCACAAGCAAGCTATCCACTCTTAGAGTCCCCAGCTCACTTCCCCTCTTCAATGCACATTTGGTAGTATCAGAAGGGAAGTGTACTTTTGTACAGTGGTAAAAAGGTAAAGGTAAAGGTACCCCTGACCGTTAGGTCCAGTCGCGGACGACTCTGGGGCTGCAGCGCTCATCTCACTCTGTAGGCCAAGGGAGCTGGCGTTTGTCCGCAGGCAGCTTCCGGGTCATGTGGCCAGCATGACTAAGCTGCTTCTGGCGAACCAGAGCAGCGCACGGATATGCTGTTTACCTTCCCGCCGGAGTGGTACCTATTTATCTACTTGCACTTGATGGGCTTTCAAACTGCTAGGTGGGCAGGAGCTGGGACCGAACAATGGGAGCTCACCCCGTCGCAGGGATTCGAACCGCCGACCTTCTGATCGGCAAGCCCTAGGCTCAGTGGTTTAGACCACAACTTAATTCGTTCTGGAGGTCTGTTCTTAACCTGAAACTGTTTTTAACCTGAGGTACCACTTTAGCTAATGGGGCCTCCCACTGTCGCTGCACTGCCGCCGTGCGATTTCTGTTCTCATCCTGAAGCAAAGTTCTTAACCTGAGGTACTATTTCTGGGTTAGCGGAGTCTGTAACCTGAAGCATCTGTAACCTGAAGTGTCTGTAACCCGAGGTACCACTGTATTTGTAAATAGCCATTTCCAGGACTGGACTCGGGAGTCAGCATCATTTGGTACCTGTTGAGACTGGTGCCGCAGTAGAAGGTACCCACTGCCAATCCCTGGAGTCTCTTGCCCCTGGTGTTCCCCTTCCTTCCTGTGGCTGCCTGTTCACTTGCCCCATGAATACCCAACTTTGTGCCCACCAGATGCTATGGGACTCCTACTCCCATCATCCCTGGCCATTGGCCATGCTGGTAGCTGTAGTCCAACAAAATATGGAGGATGCTACACTGGCTTCCCCTGACCTACCTTCTATGAGTGAGGAAGCAGGGGAAAGAGAAATCCTTTTCACACCCCTTGCCTCTCTGCCTCTTACTCTAAGAGGTGGTCCAGAGTGGGCACAGCTGCAGAGGAAGAGAATGCATTCCTTATGGGTTGGAGTTTTCCCAAAACCTAGAACTGGTCTGCTTCTTCTACATGCCATTATTCCTCTTGCTCACTCTTCCAGGCCTAAATGCCTAGAGTGCTCCTTTTTCTTTTTGCTCCAGTTCCTCTGAAGTCACCCGCTCAGGAAAAAGTCACCTCTCAGTCTCAAGTGTTCCTCCTTCATGATAGCTTACTTCAGGGATGGGGAACCTGATGCCTCCAACTCCCATCAGCCCTAGCAAGCATGGCCAATGTTGGGACTTGTAGTCAAGGAATACCTTGAGGTTTTCCCCACCCCTGGCCCACGTCCATAAATTCAGGAGTCGTTCCTCCAGCCAACCGCTCACTCAATCCTTCTGAATGACCTGTACATCTAAATGAGACTGCCTGGACTTTAAGATCAGCTTCTAATGCCCTGCTCTTGATCTGTTGATATAGTGGGTTCTCCACTTAGGGAGAGCACGGGTTGCAGAAGGGTTAACAGGACAACTCCCTTGTTGCTGGGCGGGTTAGTTTGGATGGCCACAGTTGGGATTGGGCTGATCAGGTTGTTGGGGAGATGAGCATGTTGCAGGTTAATGATTGACAGGCATAGTTGTTTAAATTCTTGCACGCGACTTTTAGGTTTCACTTTTGCTGCATGCAACGGATTTCCCGCCCGCCTTCCCTCCCTGTTTTCAGGGCCTTTTCTCTTCTTGCATTTGATCTTGCTATGTCTGTCATGGGATCGTCCACTTTGGAGCGGGGACCTAGTAGGAATTTTGTCCATTTGGCTGATTGGCTGGTGCCATTTGGTTTTTTGCCTACTGCATAGCAAATCGTCACAACTTGTAAGGTTGCGGTTAGGAATTGATTAAAATTGGTTGGTGTAGGAGTACAGGAATTGGCTGGGCCTGCCCCTGCAAAATGCTGCTGCAAGGGTATTCCGTTAAAGGAATCCAGGGTCTCATCTTGCTTCTGTCCGTACCCCCCGAGAAGGGGCTAGGCCCAAGCAAGAGCCCCTGGGAGCATTTGGGGGAGAGCTGAGGGCCTGGCACCCAGTTCCGGATCTCACCCCTATAGGTGTTTACCCTTACTGACTTCGCTGGCTAGCAGATGTCACTTCTGTCCCAGGGCGAGGGACAGATAGTCGGAACCAATGCCTAAGCAACCACTCACATTGGTTGTATTTAAATAAAGTTGTGGCCAAAATTATGCCAAAAACCTTAAAACTTAAATGACTGTGAGAAGTGTGAATTATTGGGGGGGGGGTCTTGAACCTCGACACGCAACAGTTGGCAGCTTGGCAGGTAACAAGAGACAGGCATTTTTCTGGGGTGGCTCTGAATTTCCTCCCATGCCTGGCTCCATCACTGTTGCTTTTTGCAAAAGAAACCTTAAGGCCTTTTTTTTTAGCTGAATCCGCCTTTTTGTAAATTGCTGTCCCATGTGATAACAGTTATGCTGCTCAATTTTAAGGGGAGTATAATGCAGGTTTAATTTGATGGTTTTATATTGCATGTTATTTCTTCTTCGGGGCATTTTGCTTGCGAGGGCAGCAGTTTAGAAATCTTTTATGAAATAAAGTATCAGTTGCCATCCTGCCTGGAAGCTAGATATGAAACAGACCAAGTTTCGAAAGCATCCCTTCCAACAGGTGTGGGAGAGCTGTTCTCTATATCTAAAATCTGGGATGCAGCTTTTGTCACACCTAACACGTCAACCTAACAGAAGCGGGGGGGGGGGAGGCCATAGCAACCGAGATGTGACTGCTTTGTCTCCTTACACTTAAAACAATTACAAAAGCTGCTCAGATAGTGTGGATTTTTTAATTGCAGCCTGATGCTCCAACCCGGCTTTTAATTATAAATCTCTGCCCTAGAACCGGTTATTAATTGCAGTGCTCAAACTAAGAAGATGTGAAGTTGCTGTACTAGTATTGTTGCCTCCTCAAAAGCACAGGCCCTCCCAGCAACTTTTTAGAAACCCAAACTTCTATAGCAGAGTATATCTTCAGTGTATCTGAAGAAGTGTGCATGCACACGAAAGCTCACATCAAGAACAAACTTAGCTGGTCTCTAAGGTGCTACTGGGAGGAATTTTTTATTATTATTATTTCATTTAGCCCTCCCTCCAGGGCTAAACTTTAAATTGAAAAACAGAAAATTTAATAAAAATTGTATTTATAAAGTTAAGCATGAGACCCGGCAGCGGTTCCATGAGGACCAGGGCTTGCCCCCAAACTCAGTAAAATAAGCACAAGGTTCCCAAATGCACCAGGCTGGCTTGTTGTTGTTGTTCAGTTGTTCAGTCGTGTCCGACTCTTCGTGACCCCGTGGACCAGAGCACGCCAGGCACGCCTATCCTTCACTGCCTCTCGCAGTTTGGCCAAACTCATGTTAGTAGCTTCAAGAACACTGTCCAACCATCTCATCCTCTGTCGCCCCTTCTCCTTGTGCCCTCCATCTTTCCCAACATCAGGGTCTTTTCCAGGGAGTCTTCTCTTCTCATGAGGTGGCCAAAGTACTGGAGCCTCAACTTCAGGATCTGCCCTTCCAGTGAGCACTCAGGGCTGATTTCTTTAAGGATGGATAGGTTTGATCTTCTTGCAGTCCATGGGACCCTCAAGAGTCTCCTCCAGCACCATAATTCAAAAGCATCAATTCAAAAGCGATCAGCCTTCTTGATGGTCCAGCTCTCACTTCCGTACATTACTACTGGGAAGACCATAGCTTTAACTATACGGACCTTTGTCGGCAAGGTGATGTCTCTGCTTTTTAAGATGCTGTCTATGTTTGTCATTGCGTTTCTCCCTAAAAGCAGGCGTCTTCTAATTTCGTGACTGCTGTCACCATCTGCAGTGATCATGGAACCCAAGAAAGTGAAATCTCTCACTGTCTCCATTTCCTCCAGGCTGGCTTAGTACCTTTTATAGTACTGTAAATGAAGCACCTACATATTACCATCTAAAGTCCCACCACCAGCAGAGGAACAGTTTGAAGTCTGTCCCCAGAAGGGAATGAGTTATGTTATGATATAGTTTAAAAGTTTGCATAATCAATAATATTTTACATTTGGCAGGAATGTCTGGAGTGCTGAAGAATCCTGCTGTCACGTTCCAGGAAGAGGAGGCAGAGACACGAAATGAATATGAAGGGGCGTCATCTCCTGAGCAGAAGAATGGTATTTTGACACCTGGTAAGAGGAGAATTGAGGTTCAGCCTTACAAAATGTGGTGGGGTATACAGGGCTCATTGAGTAGACATTTTGTTCCTCCAAATGGTAGCAATCCAATCCTTTGCATGCCCCACCCCCCCCAGACACCGGATGAAATGGTGCTCACTTCTAAGCAGTCTTATTTTGCTAGAAAACGAGGTGCCAGAACTCACCATGAACACCTCCCTTGTTCTCCTAGAATGGCAATGGCGCCCACCATTGGCAAGTTTCAGTTGGGAAAAAGCCATGCTTCCAAGTCACTTCTGAGGATACGGAGAGTTGTTAGGAGACTCCCATTTCCCCATTGAGTTACAACTCTCTCTCTCAAATTTATTTATTTGGTTTTCCAACCAAATAAATCTCCCAGACTCCCCTCCTCCCCTTTGTGGGTCCTATTGTTAGTCCTTACCTGGTGGAGGCAGGTAAGCCCCACCTCCTGCAACTTTCATAGTAATCCAAATCTTTTACATCTCCATCATGTGCAAAATTCACCATTAAACTGCACGCTTTGCTCCAATCCCACTAACAATTTTAGCTGTTTTAGAATGGTTTTTAGGAATGACCGTTCCCCACATCAAATGGGGTGTGCATTTTGCGTGGTAGCGCGCAGCCCCCTTACATCCCAGGGCAGCACCTGGCAGTTCGGACTGGCACCACCTTCCTGGGCAAAATACCTGTGTTCTCCGCCTACCCCAGTCAGCCGCCACTATGTTTGCCAATCCCGCCTGGGGTGGTGCTGCCAGGGGGATTGGCCAGGTGGGAGGTGGGACCACACAGTAGGTGTAGCTTACCTGAGAAGCAGCAGTCGGCTCCAGAGGAAATTTTTAGGAAAGATGACGAATTTCCCCCATTCCTTATTAAAATTTGGTCTTCCTGATTTCTGATTCTTCCAGTCATTTGTGCCATTTCGGCATAGTACATCAACTTGATCTGCCATTCTTCTCTGGTCGTGACTTTATATTCTTTCCATCTCTGGGCTAGTAGCAATCGTGCAGCCGTCGTTGCATACATAAACAGTCTTTTCTGATCCCTTGGGAGTTACAATTCCCAGAGTGGTTTAACGATCAATTGCTCTTCATGGGAACTCTGGGAACCAGGGGTGCCAACTAGAATAAAATATTGGGGTGGGGGCAGGTAAGCCCCACCCTGCATAATCGGTCACATGACATGATGCACACACACATTTGAATAGCAATGCCCATTGACTTTGGAGAGGGGCTGGCCCCCTCAAATATTTTTTTGAGGGTAGCCAAAGACCGCTAGGAATTGGCTACCATGATGGAAACTGTAGCTCTGTCAGGGGAATTCGCTCTTCCTAATAACTCTCAGCACCCTTAACAAATCTCAGCTCTCATGGGGGGAGCCAAGACTGTTTAAAGTGTTATCATTGTGAGTGCTTTTTTTTCTTTTCAAAAAAATGTTTAGGGGTACTTTCAATTTCCTACTCATATTGAAATACTGCCCCTCAATGAGGCCAAACTTAGATTCACAAAATGTTTACGGGTATGCGTACCCCTGCGTACCTCCAGAAAAAAGCACTGATCACAGTGTTTTAAATGTATCGGGCATATTTGGCCAAATCTTGTAGCCATTTATTGACTCAGACTTGCTTTGTCTGACATTGTCCAACACTATCTCCTTCGGGTCTTTCCCCATTTCTCCCTTTCTCTGAATACTCACCTCTTTGGCCAAGTTATTTTAGCCTACAGTAAACCTAGCTGTCTTAGGAAGCCCTTTTGCCAGTTTTCCTCCCCACCATTCCCTACCCCCAGCTGCCCAAAATTGGGCCAAGTGTTGAGATGTATGGAGAATATGGCATTATTTGCTGTCCAGGACAGTGAGGGAAATGACTGAGGTGACACACGATGCTAACCAGAGCATTACCTTAGAGCAGCCGCATGTTTTCTTCTTTTTCTCTGTTTTGCAGCTTTCTTTATTGCCCTCATTTGGCTTCCAGCGAAAATTGCGTGCCCATGTCTGAGGAAGAGAGGTTGCCTGCGGCGAGTGGGGGCATTTGTGTGGGGGAAAACTGCAAGATTTGCTCTGGGACTGAGTGAAAAGAATTGAAGGGAAGATGACATAGAGTGCTGGGTCTTGGGCACCGCCTTCGAACCGTGCATTTTGAATACTATTATAATTATTTTGCAGCTGTCATCATTGGCTTCCTTTGGGCTCCAGTGACCATTGTGTTCTCACGTCTGAAGAACAGAAGTCCCCAGATGCTTAAAACCCTCTCAAAATCTCAGGAGTGATGGGTGAAGCCGACTAGGCATGTAACACAGAGAGACTGGTGGAGCTTGTTCAGTTTATAATGTGCAGATGCAGAATTTGTTTTTAAAAAATATTTTTATTCAGTTCCAACAAATAAAAAAAAGGATTACAACATACTTACATTAACAAAGTTAATATTTTGTTGTTGTTGTTCAGTCGTTCAGTCGTGTCCGACTCTTCGTGACCCCATGGACCAGAGCACACCAGGCACGCCTATCTTTCACTGCCTCCCGCAGTTTGGCCAAACTCATGCCAGTCACTTCGAGAACACTGTCCAACCATCTCGTCCTCAGTCGCCCCCCTTCTCCTTGTGCCCTCCATCTTCCCAACATCAGGGTCTTTTCCAGGGAGTCTTCTCTTCTCATGAGGTGGCCAAAGTGCTGGAGCCTCAACTTCAGGATCTGCCCTTCCAGTGAGCACTCACGGCTGATTTCTTTAAGGATGGATAAATTTGATCTTTTTGCAGTCCGTGGGACTCTCAAGAGTCTCCTCCAGCACCATAATTCAAAAGCATCAATTCAAAAGCGATCAGTCTTTTTTATGGTCCAGCTCTCACTTCCATACACTACTACTGGGAAAACCATAGCTTTAACTATACGGACCTTTGTCAGCAAGGTGATGTCTCTGCTTTTTAAGATGATGTCTAGGTTTGTCATTGTTTTCCTCCAAGAAGCAGGCGTCTTTTAATTTCGTGATCACTGTAACCATCTTCAGTGATCATGGAACCCAAGAAAGTAAAATCTCTCACTGCCTCCATTTCTTCCCCTTCTATTTGCCAAAGTTAATATACCTCATCACAATTTATAACACAAATAAAAATTTAACTTTCCTAACCTTCCTCACATGTTTACATGACTTCCTCAAATCCCTCTTTGTTGAATTTCATTATAATACATCTTTAGCAGTTTCCAACTTCATTATTAAGCTTTAAAAATCCTCAAAATTTACCTTCTTTTTTAACATCGTCTATTTTTATTACCCTAATTTCCAATTTTACTATTTTCATTTTAAACCTTAGCCTCAATTTACTTCCAAAATCTTTCCAATTTTCAAACATTACAATATTTTTTAAAGTATACTTTAAATTTACTCCAATCTTCCTTCACCGTCTCCTCCTTCTGTTCTCGGACCCGTGCAGATGCAGAATTTGAATGTGTGAAAACCACCCGTTGCAAATAGGGATGAGGAGAAAATCGCCAGAGCTTGCATTTTAACCTGCAATTCCCGAAACAAAATGCAGCTCTCCTCTGAAATTCTACCACATGTGGTGGACATGTGATAAAATTAAACACTATTGGGAAGCAATCTATAATGAATTAAAGAAAATATTTAAATATACATTTCCAAAAAAACAACGGAAGCTTTCCTGATTGGTTTAGTTGGGGAAGAGATTGAAAAGAAAGATCAAAGATTCTTCCTATACGCCACCACAGCAGCAAGGATATTACTGGCGCAAAATTGGAAATTAAAAGATTTAGCAACAGTAGATGATTGGAGAAGGAAATTATTGGAATATTCAGAATTGGCGAAATTAACTGGGAAAATAAGAGAGCAAAGAGATCAAAGGTTTCAATTGGAATGGGGTAAATTCTTAGATTATATGAAAGATTGTAAAAATTTGTAAGCACTTACAGGTTTGATGGAATTCTTGCAGCAGGACAAAAATGTATAGATAGAAATGATAACAATAAGATAACAAAACATGTGAGAAAGAAGGTAAAGCGAGGGAGTGATGAAAACTAGAAAACCAGAGAAGGGAAGGAAGGAAGTCAAAAAACTCGGCGGAGTTTGTGTAGTATTGTAAAACTTTATATGACGAATATGTTTGTATTTGTTTGTTGATGAAAAATAAAAATATATTTGCAAAAAAAAAAAGAAATTTATATATATATATATATATATATATATATATATAGTTTTCCAAATTATAACAAATTGATCCAAATTATTAAGGTTTAATAAAAAAATTAAAAACATAGTTTTCCCGCTCCTGTTACAATCATATGTCCATTGCTTCCTGATATTGCCACTTCATTCTTCTTTAATCACCTTCTCATCCTTCTGTTAATTTTAATCCATTTTCAAAGCTGACCTTTCTTGTTCCCTTGAAATCAGCACCTTTGTTGTTTCGCAAACATATAGATATCCATTTCACGAGTGTTGTCCTTCCAGCACTCTGTTCCCAAACCTGGAGCATAGAGATAATTATTGCCACTGTCCTTTGTCCATTCACATTCCACTCCTTTGAAAACATTCCTTCTGTTGTTCAAGGAGTTGTTGTTGTTGTTCAGTCGTTCAGTCGTGTCCGACTCTTCGTGACCCCATGGACCAGAGCACGCCAGGCACGCCTATCCTTCACTGCCTCTCGCAGTTTGGCCAGACTCATGTTAGTAGCTTCGAGAACACTGTCCAACCATCTCATCCTCTGTCGTCCCCTTCTCCTTGTGCCCTCCATCTTTCCCAACATCAGGGTCTTTTCTAGGGAGTCTTCTCTTCTCATGAGGTGGCCAAAGTACTGGAGCCTCAACTTCAGGATCTGTCCTTCTAGTGAGCACTCAGGCCTGATTTCTTTGAGAATGGATAGGTTTGATCTTCTTGCAGTCCATGGGACTCTCAAGAGTCTCCTCCAGCACCATAATTCAAAAGCATCAATTCTTCGGCGATCAGCCTTCTTTATGGTCCAGCTCTCACTTCCGTACATTACTACTGGGAAAACCATAGCTTTAACTATACGGACCTTCGTCGGCAAGGTGATGTCTCTGCTTTTTAAGATGCTGTCTAGGTTTGTCATTGCTTTTCTCCCAAGAAGCATGCGTCTTCTAATTTCGTGACTGCTGTCACCATCTGCAGTGATCATGGAACCCAAGAAAGTGAAATCTCTCACTGCCTCCATTTCTTCCCCTTCTATTTGCCAGGAGGTGATGGGACCAGTGGCCATGATCTTAGTTTTTTGATGTTGAGCTTCAGACCATATTTTGCGCTCTCCTCTTTCACCCTCATTAAAAGGTTCTTTAATTCCTCCTCACTTTCTGCCATCAAGGTAGTATCATCAGCATATCTGAGGTTGTTGATATTTTTCCAGCAATCTTAATTCCGGTTTGGGATTCATCCAGTCCAGCCTTTCGCATGATGAATTCTGCATATAAGTTAAATAAGCAGGAGACAATATACAGCCTTGTCGTACTCCTTTCCCCAATTTTGAACCAATCAGTTGTTCCATATCCAGTTCTAACTGTAGCTTCTTGTCCCACATACAGATTTCTCAGGAGACGGATGAGGTGATCAGGCACTCCCATTTCTTTAAGAGCTTTCCATAGTTTGCTGTGGTCGACACAGTCAAATGCTTTTGCATAATCAATGAAGCAGAAGTAGATGTTTTTTCTGGAACTCTCTGGCTTTCTCCATAATCCAGCGCATGTTTGCAATTTGGTCTCTGGTTCCTCTGCCCCTTCGAAATCCAGCTTGCACTTCTGGGAGTTCTCGGTCCACATACTGCTTAAGCCTGCCTTGTAGAATTTTAAGCATAACCTTGCTAGCGTGTGAAATGAGTGCGATTGTGCGGTAGTTGGAGCATTCTTTGGCACTGCCCTTCTTTGGGATTGGGATGTAGACTGATCTTCTCCAATCCTCTGGCCACTGCTGAGTTTTCCAAATTTGCTGGCATATTGAGTGTAGCACCTTAACAGCATCATCTTTTAAAATTTTTAATAGTTCAGCTGGAATATCATCACTTCCACTGGCCTTGTTGTTAGCAAGGCTTTCTAAGGCCCATTGACTTCACTCTCCAGGATGTCTGGCTCAAGGTCAGCAACCACATTACCTGGGGTGTATGACACCTCCGTATCTTTCTGGTATAATTCCTCTGTGTATTCTTGCCACCTCTTCTTGATGTCTTCTGCTTCTGTTAGGTCCTTTCCACTTTTGTCCTTAATTGTGGTAATCTTTGTACGAAATCTTCCTTTCATATCTCCAATTTTCTTGAACAAATCTCTGGTTTTCCCCATTCTGTTATTTTCCTCAAGGAGTTGCTGGGCTATAAATAACTTCCCGACAAGATGCCTGCTCCACCATTTATCTCTGCCATTAAAATTCTGGGGATTATTTTCCTTCGCCCACAGTTAAAAACAAAGTCGCAAATATAAACTCCTGCAGATGTAATTAGCAGTCCTTCGCCTTGCCAGATTCTTCTCTCCTCCACTCCTGGTCCAGTCCAAGATGATTTGAATTGTGTCCATTCAACCTTGGTCGGAATTCACACTTCTCCAAATGTTGTGATGCTGTCCCACAGTGAAACAAATTGTGTATGAAGATGTGTATATTAGTGGCAAGGTGTGCGTAAAAATGCAACTGTGAAAATAAAATATCAAATGCATATAGGGAGAATTGCTTGCCAAAATGCCAATATTAGTCTGAATGCCACACAAAATTGTGTCTACTAAGGAAATGTGCTGATGAATTTACACAAGGACTTTTTTTTGAAAGAAAGAAAGAAAGAAAAGAAATGCAAACTGGTGAAGAAATGTGATGAACTGAATTTTCGATCAGAAAAAGGGCAAACCGAGAGAAACTGAAATTGACAAGGTTCACCCCTCCGTAATTCCAAAGGGAGAAACAGAGACTAGATTTACAACATAATGGACCATTTATGTGCTACCATATTTAGCTGAGTTGCTTTTTTATGTAGCACGCCAACAATTGCTGGGCAACATGAACATGATTGTAAGTGAATATTAATGTTGTTTCTGCAGAATGCGATGGATTGCAGCTTCTTTTCTCACCATGCTTGCACATACCTCTAGGCTTAATGTGACATAATTCAAGAGTCCATCTGAATTGGGCAGAAATTAGACTTGTAATGGATTTCACATGGACAAACACCCTGGAAACCTCTTCACCTCTTCAGATATGCAAAAGAAACCTCAATTATTTGGTAGGTTTAAAAATATGGGGGTCAGGGAAAGGATATGTTGACTCCTGTTTTCAGAAAAAAATGGGAAAACCCTATATGCTGCAATAAATCACAGGCTTAGCCCATGACAAAGCTTTATGAATTAGATGTGGATGGGAAGACAATGCCCTGGTTTCATTAAGAGCCTGTAATGCATTTGCTAAATATGATTTGTGCGAAGAGATGCCAACAATTTTACCTGCATGGATACAGCTGAGGTTGGACAGTTTTGCACGCTTAGTTACTGAAAGTTACTGAAAATTACTTTTCTAAATCTGAAAGTTAGATTTCTACCGGTAAATCTGATTTGTGTAAAGAGATGCCAACAATTTTACCTGCATGGATACAGCTGAGGTTGGACAGTTTTGCATGCTTAAGTTACTGAAAGGTGCCCATGTAGTTTTGTAGCTGCATTGCAATTTTAATTATTGTCGTGAGCTGCCTCGAGTGTATGACGAGGTGGTATCTAGATGTTTCAAGGAGAAAGAAGGAGGCATTTTGTCATATCAGCACTTAGCTGCTTTTGTGCTATTCATTATTTAGCAGCCATGCTTTTTGGATGCCTGTCAAACATCGCTTTGCAATCCTGGAAAGAATTCCGGTTTCAAACCTCAGTGGGTCATTTCAGATGATGAAGAAAAACCTTAGATTTTATTTTTAGCACTTTGGAGCACATCAAGATCCAGCGGCAGACCAACCTTTCAGAAGAGTCCTGCTTGATCAGACCGAAAGGTCCATTTGATTCAGCATCCCATTCTGACAGTGGCCAATCAGATGCCTACAAGATGCTCGGAAGCAAGACCTGACTCTTCCCCACTGGAGAGCCACGCCACTGAATACCACTTTCTGAGAAACTTAAGTTTGGATTTGAAGAAGAAGAGGAAGAGTTTGGATTTGATATCCCGCTTTTCACTATCCAAAGGAGTCTCAAAGCGGCTAACATTCTCCTTTCCCTTCCTCCCCCACAACAAACACTCTGTGAGGTGAGTGGGGCTGAGAGACTTCAAAGAAGTGTGACTAGCCCAAGGTCACCCAGCAGCTGCATGTGGAGGAGCGGAGACACGAACCCGGTTCCCCAGATTACGAGTCTACCGCTCTTAACCACTACACCACACTGGCCTGGTTAAAGAGGAATGTTTTTGCCTGGCACCTAAAGGTATTTAATGAAGGAGCCAGGCAAACCTCCTTGGGTTGATGTTGCCAACCTTTATGTCTCTGTTACTCAGATTTGGTTTGCCAACAGGCCTGGTGCCTGAAGCACTGCTGCTTGTATAGCACATCCTTGGGGATCCTGGCACCTTCCATTCTGTGGACATGACCAAGCAAGCACAGATGTCGCTGAGACATGAGTGCGAATATGCTGGCAATGTGGGCTTGGGAGAGCACATCTTTGCTTGGAACTCTGTTCTGCCGTGTATGCCCAAAAACATCCTGACACAGTGCAGGTGTCCGTTCCTGACAGATGTAAGTTGTTTCTCACCAAAGCGTGAGAGAAGAATAGCACACGAGCCATTTCCTTCATATCTCAGGTTCTATAAATGCTAGAAACTGTGTTTTTCTCCTAAATATTTAACCCCCAAATAACCAAACATAGTCTTTGCTTCAAACCAGTTGAACGACGGGCTATTGCAGAGTCAACAAGAGTGCAGCATACAGCTAACCGGAGCAGGTCCTTGAGCAGGTTGTTGATGGTGGTTGCTGCGATACCTTGCATGGAAATGGGTATAAATCAGGTTATTTAGATTTAGATGTTTAATGTTTATTGAATATAGGGGGGGGGAATTGTGTACACTTGCAAACGTTGGCAGCTTTAAGATAAATTCAACAGCGTAAATAAGTTGTGATGGAAGTAATAATTGGAATACTCAATGGTTTAGTTTATATAAAATATGCAGGGATTTATGCTATGCAAAATGAACCATGGAAAGAGAAGGGAAGTCATTGCTATTTTAAGGTTGCTTAAATGAATATTCTAAATTCTGAAACAGAAAAATTTTGTGTGTGTGTGGTGTGTGTGGCTGCAATTGGAGAATGCTCTCTGTGTGTGTACCTTCTTTGTGGCAAGATTTGAAAGGGAAGAGGGCCCGCCTTGCCAAATACATACCGCTAAATGCCATTTGCATCGTAGTGCAATGAATGATGCATATTTTGGCAGAATGTGACCACCACACATACCCATTTCTACTTTGTTAGTCTGAAATTCAAGGGCACACATGGTTTATTTGGGCATTAACCGTAACCCAAAGAAAACTGATCTACATTTTTAAAATGTCCCTGTCTCAGGCGCCATCTTGTGGACATACTATACTGTGTTTCTGTTTTTTTTAAAAAGAAAAGCATTGCCTGTGGTTCTGTAGCGGTAAAGACAACAAAGAGACTTGCGGCAATTATTGTGGTGGCAATCGGCCTTCTTGAACTAGCATCCAATTCTCGGGAATGATGCATCTGTTGTCGGCAGTTGTGTACATGGATAAAGGGGGGTTGTGGAGTGTATACATTGTGAGTAAAAGCTTTGTATGGTGTCTGTCACACCAGACAAAGGAAAGTGACTCTTGTATCACTTGTTTCAATGTGGGTTCTAGTCCCATGCAAACTTATGCCTCAATGGTCTTTCTGTTCTTAAAAAACACACCCAAAGAACATGGCCAAAGGCTATTATTTATTATTATTATTTTATTATTATTATTATTAAAGGTAAGGCTCCCTGAAGTCCAGTCAAGGCGACTATGGGGTTTTGGCCTCATCTCGCTTCAGGCCTTTGTCCACAGACACCTTTCCGGGTCATGTGGCCAGCATGACTAAACCCACTTCTGGCATAACAGAACACCGTGACGGAAACCAGAACAGCGCATGGAAATGTCGTTTACCTTCCCGCCACAGTGGTACCTATTTGTCTACTTGCACTGGTGTGCTTTTGAAGCTGCTAGGTTGGCAGGATTTGGGACAGAGCAACGGAAAGCTCACCCCATCGCGGGGGATTCCGAACCGCCAACCTTCCGATCGGCAGCCCAAGAGCCTCAGTGGTTAGATGACAGCGCCACCAGCGCCCCCACTAGTATTAATGTACAAGGCACTAATATTAGCCTTTTCTTTCAAGGTAGGAAATACCTCTATTCTTCCTGCCTACACCATGAAGAGAAAAGTATACCCAGTATATCAGGGAAGTCAATACACTTTATGTAGCTTGTTGCCAGTTGGCCTAATTTCCTAAGCCACTAATGACACCTTTCCCAATTTCAAATATTATAACAATTGGCTTAACATTCATATAACACCAGAGAAGGATAATTTAGTCATTTGGAGTTATTCTAGATCAAGGGCCTGCTGTTAGGATTTGATATGGAAGGGGAAACCTTTTTTTGATAGTAAGATTTCCCACCACTCCAGCTCACAAAGGATTTGGTGACAAAGCAAAGGGTTCTGAGGATTCTCAAAATAGCTACAGTGGTTTCACTGTGCATAAAATGTTCAATGTCTTCATTCAGTGGGAACACTACTGATTCAGCAGGTGTTAAGGTTAACAGAACACATTGCAATGATGTGAATGATATGACTTGCTGCTGGTGTGGGGTGTGAACTAATTGGGATACATGTATGTATGCATGTACCAGGGTCTGCCACCCCTGCTTGATTTGCTTGCCAAGCCTGCCCACCTACCAATCCCTTTGCTGAACCACTCTCTGGAGCGCCCTCTCCTTAAACACTGCCTCAGTGATGTCCAATGGAGGAGGAGAGTGCTTCAGAGAGGTCTTTGTAGCACCTTCCACTCTCCTTGAAACACCTCACCTACATGCTTGCTTGCTTGCTTGCCCGCTGGACTGCTCTCAAGGCCCTCTAGTTGGCAGCTGCAGGAATTGCAGCGTGATGACGGTCTTACAATTTTATTATATAGGTGAGATATGTGTTTGTGTTTATGCACACTCCTTTGAATCACTTCCCCTTTCACTACAGACCAGAGCTTGCCATATGAGAGCAAAGCTGCCTTTCCTCCAGTCCTGTTTCTAAGTCACACTCTCAGTAGAACCTTTGAAAGCAATGGGCATGGCTAGCTTCAGTTTTGTTGATTTTAATGAGTCTACTCCGAATAGGACGTAGTTGAATACAACCATAACAATCTGGCCCTGAGACTGGATGTCACAGTCTTGAGATCACTAACCCAAGCTGTGACACAGTGGCAGCAACCTTAACACACAGGGGGTTTCCACTAGGCAATTGGATATGGGTTGGGACAATCCTATTGCACTTTTCTGGGGGCTGAATTGATCACGAATTTCAGTCTATCCTGGGGATACTCAGTAAATAACAAAACCTGGTTCCTGAAAATCCACTGCCAGTCAAGTTAGGCACTATTGAGCTAGATGGACCATTAGTCTTCTCTGGATAAAATATGATCGCTTGATGACCATGCCAGGCATTAGTTTTGCATGGTATTTTAATCAACACACATGTTTGCATAGATCAAATGTCACAATCTTAATGGGGACTAGATTCATGATCCTTCTGCTGGGCAGCCGGATGAGGGAAGCCCTCTCCCAAGCCCATCAAAAAAACAAATGGTCTGCAAATGACTAAACCGGTAATAGCAGGAATATAAGAGGCAATCCCTGCAGGTTGCCTGAATCGAAAGAGAGTTGCTTCAGCTGCCGACAAACTCCCAAAGGCGCCAAAACAAAGCAGGGCACGTGATCCAAAATCTATGCAGGAAACAAAAGTGCAAGGTTGTCATAGCAACCGCAGCACATATCACCTGAAATTTGGAGAGAGGAGTTTAAAGAAAAACCCCAAACAAGCCCTGTGAGCAGAATATTTCAGTGCTGCAACAGAAAGTAACTTCCTCTCTCCTCCAGTGTTACTATGGCATCTAGCCATGGCAAAAAAAAAAAAAAAAAAAAAAAAATGGGTGTGAGTGGCATTTTCCTCTACATACTCCCCCTTTTTGCTAATGCAGCTGTTCTTACCCTAGCCCCCAAAATAGATGGAGTCTTGAAATTAACTAGATGAGTCAAGAAATAGTTTAAATTTCTAAGACGCAATCGATGGATTGTTGGAAGTGCCATGAAAAAACAGGCAGTTATTTTCATTGCTGGTGGAAATGTTCAAAGATTTTTGGTTTTTGGAGTGAAATATACGAAAGATTAAAGAAGATGCTTAAGTGTACATTTCGGAAAAAACCAGAGGTCTTCTTATTAAGTATAACTCCTGAAAATATTCCGAAGGATAGGAAAAATACTCTTTTGTATGCGTGCGCAGCAGCCAGGTTACTCATAGCCCAAATTGGAAAGTGGAGAAAATTCCCACAATTCAAGAATGGTTGATTAAATTAGTGGAATTCATGAATTTGGCTAAGAAGACGGCAGCAATTCGAAATATATCCAAACAAAGATCTAAGGCTGAGTGGAAATATGTGGAAGACTATCTGAAAAAAAGAAGGTATAAGAATGGATTTGGTGATTTGCTTAGATTGAGATATATGTGGGGAGATTTATATTAAAATGTGAGCTATTTATTTAGTTATATATTTTTCAATCATTGTATAAGGTATAGCAAGTTTTGTTTCATTATTAAGGGAAGCGATATACAGACAATTGGAAGTCAATTTTTAATTGTTATTTATAATTCTTTGGTTTTTCTGTGTGTTTTGTTTTTTCAAATATTTTTTTTCGTGGATTATTATGTCTAGATTATGGACATAAACTCTTTTGGAGTTGTTGTTTTTTGTTTATTTGTTTCTATTGGTTGATTTGATATGGTTATATTTTAGAAGTCTGAAATTAAATAAAGCTATTTTAATTAAAGAAAAAGAAATAGTTTTCAATCTGGTAGATGCTATGTGTGTGCTTGAGTAGCAGAGAGAGGAAGACTGGACACATATACACTGTTTTGAATTAACTATATGACTGATGTTGCAGGTGTAAAAGTAAGCCCTTGTTTTCAAGTCCAACTTATGCTGGAAATGTGGGAAAGTGGAAGGAACACTGTTCCACACCTGGTGAACTGTGAAAAACCCAAGGCCTACTGGGGTATGAATGATGAAGAACTCAAAAAAAAAACTATACAAAAGAAACCAGAGGCATATTATTAGGCTTATTGGGGAAAGATATACCACAGAAAAAGAAAGGAATTTTCTTATATGCCACAGCAGCTGCCAGGATAACTTTTGCCAGCAAATGGAAGAGTGAGGCAAGACCAGTAAAAAATGATTGGCTGTGTAAACTAAGCGAGTTCATAGAAATAAGCAAAGCTGACTTCCTATATCAGAATGCAGCCAAACCAAAAACTTAGACTAAATGGCAATGCTTTGAAGAACATATGGACAAATATGGTTCCCAAAAGAATATGTTGATATGTTTAGATTAAAGGAGTAAGGCGGAAAGAACAACATTATCTAGGAATGTTATAAGAGATAAAAAAATTCAAAATCTAAAGAGTGCAAGGATCATATAGAATTTTTAAAATAAGGAAGTTGTGGTGGTGGTGGAGGGAAGTCGAGGGTGTGGTGGGTGGGAGGCGAATGGAGGGGGGAGAATTTATGTTTGTGTAAATAATAGTGTATTTTGTGTGCTTTTGTTTTGGTAGAATGTACTTTCTCTTTTTCCTCTTTTTGTATTAATAAAACTCAATAAAAAAGAAAATAAGAAAATAAGGATACTGGACAATTCCAGCAGAAACAGGCGTGGAAAATTTTGATGTTTGCTTCTTCGTCCCATGTCTGGACTGAAAAACCAATGCAGCAAAAGCAATAAGTATTCACTGCTGTTGTTGCTTTCAGTCCACAAATGAATCATAACTGATTATTTTACACACACCCCCACACACACAACTGCTACCATTTTGGTATGGTGTTTCTTTTCCACTGAAATGAACGGGGTAGAAAGATGTAAGGTAAAGAACCCCTGTACAAAGGCACTTTCTAGAAACAAACATTTACTGAGCGTTTTCCATCCAAAGATCCCAGGGTGGTGTACGAGATTAAGAACATAATTTGGAACTCCTGCCAGTGCGTTTGCACTGCACCAGCCTCCCTGCTGCCTCACTCCTTCTACTAAGCGACAGTTGTAATGGGATCATAACCACAGCCCGAAAGATTATTGGTCACCCTCTCCCATCTTTGGAAGAACTATACAGTTCCCGCTGCCTTAAAAAAGTAAACAATATTTTACAGGACCCATCTCATCCGGGATATAGTATTTTTGCACCACTGCCTTGAGGCAAGAGATATAGAACAATTAAGCAAGAACAAATAGATTAAAAAATAGTTCTACCCCAGAGCTATAAACCAGTCTTAAATGCTGTAACCAGATAATAGGACCTTGGAGAGTTGTGATGGGGTGTGTATGCATATGCATGTGTGTCTGAAGAAAAAGTGTTGTTGTTTTTTTGTCTTGTTTTTTAAGGGGTGGTATTCAGTTTCATTGCACTTGTACAACGTTGTACTTGTACTTCGACAATGACAATAAAGAAATCTAAATAAATCTGAACAAAAGTGATTTAGAAGTGGTTATGCGGGTGGAATCAGTTCCACGTGACACCTGCGGGGAAAGGAAGCCAAGAAGGGCTTACTGGTTTTCCGTTTTGTATATAGCTTGGCGCAGCACACACTCCTAAGTAAAAGTTGGTTCCTTCTAATCCAGCCTTTGTGGATCATTTGCAAACACTGCAACAGTGACTTAGCTCAGTGGGCTCTGACAACCCAGCAAGGTTGTTTCTGCTTTTAACCCTTTTAAAAAAACACACCCTTGCATACATACACATGAAGAAAAAAACAAATTTGATCAGGAATTCTGTCTCTAGCAGCAAATTTTTGTTTTCCCCATGCCCTTTTCTATGGGCTCCGTTGTTGTCGTTCAGTCCTTCAGTCGTGTCCGACTCTTCGTGACCCCATGGACCAGAGCAGCCCAGGCACGCCTATCTTTCACTGCCTCCCCCGCAGTTTGGCCAAACTCATGCCAGTCGCTTCGAGAACACTGTCCAACCATCTCTCCTCTGTCGTCCCCTTCTCCTTGTGCCCTCCTCTTTCCCAGCATCAGGGTCTTTTCCAGGGAGGTCTTCTCTGCTCATGAGGTGGCCAAAGTACTGGAGCCTCAACTTCAGGATCTGCCCTTCCAGTGAGTACTCAGGGCTTATCTCTTTAAGGATGGATAAGTTTGATCTTTTTGCAGTCCATGGGACTCTCAAGAGTCTCCTCCAGCACCGTAGCCACTCCAGTATCCCTGCCAAGAAAACTCCATGACAAAGACAACAGGCATATGGGCTCAGGTACCACAGGCAAAATCCAACATAGGTGGTGACATAGGTGGGGGGGGGGAAGAGGCTAAAATAATACCAAACTCTCCCTATCTGGCTTAACTAAAGCTTTAACAAGCCATTAACTTTACTGTTTTCTTAATCATTCATGAATAATATGACCCGATTAGAGGCTGAGGCCGGTTCTTGCTGCCAGTTCTCTGTTCCCAGGTACTGTTATTGATATGAAAGGTATCTAGGCACCTGTGGAGCAATTTAATTAAGCTTTCATGAGCAAGACAAAGCACTAAAAACTATCCTTAATGCTTACCTGCTGCAAGTATATTGAGAGAGGTCCTTCTGTAGCTGGCCAGTAATTAAGAATCATAGTGATGCCTTTCCCCCAGCTTTCCTTTCCAATGGTTGATTCTGTATGTACCGGTACTTTCAGGGAAATGCCCTCTGGAGATTCTCTGGACTTGCAGTTCCAGTCACTAGCGAGAAAAGAAGCTTCCCTGGGCCCTGGATGCTCTCACAGCCTTCCTCTGCTCTCTCTACAAGGTGGATTTTTGGACCTTGAGGCAGGGAAAGGAAAACATAATGTCATGCTCAGAAGGCACTTTGCAAACCCTGTCAAGTTTTTTGTGTGTTTGCAAGTGCTTGTACCGAATGTCCAGAAGTGGTGTGAGCCTTTATGAAAAGAAAACCATCCTCTCTCTCTCTCTCTCTCTCTCTCTCTCTTGAATCAATGTTATTAGGATTATAAAGAGAAATGCAAAGTTTAATATCAACATCATTTTTGTCCCAGACGGAAACATTGATCTAAATACAATAAGAACACAGAAAAGAGAGAGAGAGAGAGAGAGAGAGAGAGAGAGAGAGAGAGAGAGAGAGAGAAGCAGGAAAAATAGAAAGAGAGAGAGGGGGAGAGAGAGAAGAAATAGACCAGAGATTAAAAGAAAGAGGAAAAAATAAAGTTCAGAAATTAAAGAACTTTCCATTCTTCATCTGACGCTGTATATAAACAGTATTCAATCACTCCAGTATAAACACTGTACAAAGCCACTTTCTATAAACAAACATTTACTGAGTGTTTCCATCCAGATGTCGTTTTTTTTCATTTTCTTCTTCGCGCAAAAAATACCATGAGAGGTTTCCAATCTTCAATAAATGTTAGCAATGACTTTCCTCTGATTAAACATGTCAGTTTTGCCGTCTCAGCTAAGCCTGTTAATTTTAACAGCCATTCTTCCATTGTTGGCGGTGAGCTGAGTCCTTCCATCTTTGTGCATATAAAGGTCTCACTGCCGAAATCATATATTGGACTGGAAAGCTTTCCAAGGCTCCCCATCAAGCAGTTTAATCACAGATGAAGCAGAGGGAAGGGTGAGACAATGTGACACTCCTAAGATTCAACTGCAGAGTCAAATCTTTTGAGACAGGCCCCATACTGTATAATTGAACTGAGATTTTATCAGAACAATAAGCCTCGAAAGAGTTTTTCAAAGCTAGAGACTTAAGAAGACAACATTTTCTTTTGGAAAGCAGGAAGAAATAAGAGTTTAGCATCCTGAAGCCCAGTGCACGGGAAGTCACCCCAAATTGTTTAATTTGGTTTTAAATTGGATTGTAATTTGGCATTGTGATAGTGTGGGCCTTTATAATAAAAATTATTATACCAAGAAGAGAACATTTTCTGTTCCATCTGGTATCCAGCGTACTGGTATGTGGCACTGTTTCCTTTCTGCTGCTGCAGTTTGTCTTCCACCAAAAGCCATGTCTTTCATCTCACTGTCCACTAGGGTGAAATTATAAAGCTACTGCAATTATGTCAGTTACATTGTCATTACATTATTTGCACACCATTCATTTCAGTGCAAAAGGGAAAGCAGTCCATATGAGGGGGAATTATCAGAGTTCATGATACAGTTCAGCCAGGTGTTCAGTCATGGGCCTCAAGTTAAAGATCATACCTTATTAGAGAGGAAGTTCATAAGAGAGCAAGCAGTCCTTCAGACAGCATGGTCCGTGACCATTTAGATGCTTTTAGGACTCCCTGTTTATCAAAACCTACATTATGAAATTTTAGGTCCCGGCCTGAATTGTTCCAAGAAGAATATTGGCAAACATTATGGATCGTAAAACAATAGCCACAAGATTAGGGTTGCCATACGTCTGGGAAATCCCAGACATGTCCTCTTTTGGGGGGCCTACATGCCAATCCAGGGGTTTTTTTACATTTCAAGGAAATGTCTGGGTTTTGGGGGGGGAGCGTGTGATTCAAATATGGCAACCCTACACAAGAGCCGGAGATCTACAGGACCAGATTAATACATTCTGTATGAATGGTGTTTCCGAATAGTCTTCAAAAGCAGCCCCATGCATTGCAGTAATCTAATGCTAACTGGGCATAGGATGCTTCAACAAGGTAAAAAATAAAAAAAGGTAAAGGATCCCAGGGTTTAAAGTCCAGTCAAAGGTGACTATCGTGTTTGTGGTGCTCATCTCGCTTTCAGGCCAAGGGGGCCGGTGTTTGTCCACAGACAGCTTTCCGAATCACGTTGGCCAGCATGACTAAACTGCTTCTGGCGCAACGAAACACTGTGACGGGAAACCAGAATGCACAGAAATGCCATTTAACTTCCCGCCGCAGTGGTACCTATTTATCTACTTACATTGACGTGCTTTTCGAACTGCTAGGTTGGCAGGAGCTAGGACAGAGCAACAGGAGCTTCACCCTGCCGTGGTGGATTCGAACTGCCGACCTTTCCGATCTGCAAGCCAAAGAGTCTCAGTGGTTGGACCACAGTGCCAACAGCATCCCCAACAAGATTTGTAGCAGACATGCCATTTCTCCTGCTCATTCAGCCAAGATGTTTCTTTGCATTTCCTGATGTATTCCTTGCTGGTTTCACAAGATTCACAGCAATAATTCAAGGATGGCAGGAATACAGTTGCACCAAACTCAGTTTTCATTCCCAGTTGGCTTCTATTTAGGACACATCATTTTTAACCAGCAGGGTGGAGGGCAGAGAGCACTCCTTTAGGTTTGCTGTTTATGCACGATGTGTATGGATGAATAATTCACTAGCCTCGAACATAAGAAAGACGAGATGGATTACTCACATGAGAGGTTATTGGTTTCGCATCTGTCCTAAAAGCTTAAGTAAGGGCCTGCAATGCATTATGGCACACAAGGAAGACAAACATGCCACAGCAGCAAATGAGTTGTACTGAAGTCTGGTGCATTTCCACCACTGTTGAACTGGTCAGCCATACAGAATTGATACCAACTGGCCACATTAACTAACATTGCTCTATCTTTTGTCATTCTTAAATATTGAACCTGAACATTCCCATCACACGTCTTGGGGGGTGGGGGAGAAGAAATACCATGGTAGGGTTGCCATATTTTGAAGAGCAAAAAAAGAGGACCCTGTGACAACCATTCATAGCAAATAAATGCAATTTGTCTCACATTTTACCCCTGAAAAAGAGGGTGTTGTCCTGGAGAAACAGGACACATGACAACTCTAATATGGGCCATCAGGTAATATTGATGACTGAGCATGGCAGTGTGCAACAGTCTGTTGATATCACAAGATGCCTACATTGGTTTATTTAATTTATTTAGGTAATTTGCATGTGCTGCCAGTCAGTTTTCAACTAGATCAAAGAGACAGATTAACGCACACATCAACAAATCACTACACTGCAATTACTAATAGGAGGAGGAGCAGAAGCAAAGGTCTCCCTCCAAACACTTGCTGAAAAATATGTGTCTTAATTAGCTGCCTAAAACAACTGAGAGGTAAGTTCACACATACTTCAGCAGGGAAGGAGTTCCTCATATGAGGAGCCACCACTGAAAGACCCTTTCCCAGGCCCAACACACCATGCACCTCATACTGTGGAGGGACCACAGGAGGGCCACCTTTGCTGATTAGAACATGGGCAGATTGATCTGGAAGATGTTCTTGTCTATATTTGTAGCCCAAGCCATTTGAAGCTTTCAACATCAAAGCAAGCACCTTGAATTGGGCCTGGACAATAGCAGCGAATCTCTGAGCTCAATAAAACCTAATTCAGCGAATCTCACTCAACAACAACAACAAAAATATGTTTATGGCTAGGTCCTAAATGCAAAGCAGTTCCAAATCTCAGCCTCCCAAACCTGGTTCACTCCAGATGTTTTGGATCCCCAACAACTCCCCATCAACATGTTTTTAAGGGTTTCAGTATGTTCTTAATTGCTTTTAATGTTTCAAATACAGGAGATACTAAAAAAAATAGAATATCGTGGGAAAAGTACATTTATTTCAGAAATTCAACTTAAAAGGTGAAACTAACATATGAGATAGACTCATGACATGCAAAGCGAGAGATGTCAAGCCTTTATTCATTATAATTGTGATGATTATGGCGTCAGAAGGGATTTGTGCTGCGGAGCTGTTGTGGAAAATGCCTATGTGGTTGTGTTGACAGGTGTGCAAAGGAGGGGTGCAGAAGCTAAAGGTATCTGTCTATATGGCCTTTCCAAAGGCCAGGTTGTGCAGTCAGCTGGGGCCTGTAAATAGCCAGGCCGGGAGCCACCTTAAGTTGAGGCTGCATAGGCCTTGTGGTGCATGTGATTCAGATTCTATTCAGTTGAACCTCTGGTTACAAAGTTGACATTTTTTTTTTAGCAATGCCCCCCCCCCCTAGTGAGCCTTCTTTTGTTCACTTCTTTTTATTTCAAGGCAGTGCACACCTATATTTGTGGAACTGCAAACCTTTCCAGTCATGTGTTACTCCAGTCAAATCCCACATATGAATGTGGGGAAAGATGATGGTGTGTAGCCTGGTGTAAATTAATTTGTAGCCTGGGGGGATTACCACGGCGTGGACTGTCCCTGAGAACCGTAGACTATCCCCGGGACAGGTGAGGGTGCTGATTCCTTATTTTCAAATCTGAAACTTGACAGCTATGTGCAGGGGGTCGTTCTACATGGCTCTGGGGGGTCCCTTGCAAGGCTCTGATTCTAGACGTGTTCGCAAACTGGTGGCCTTGGCTCTGCCCCTTCGGGCTCCCTCTCCGTTTCATCTCCCCTTCCACGTGATTTGGGGAGTGGGATGTGCTTGGCTCCTGCGCTCCGCTTTGCGCAGCGAGGCTGGGAGCCGGCTTGCCATTGTTACGCGCGCGCCGGCGCCCTTCCTCTCCCTGGTTCCGTTGCTATAGGAGCTCCCGTCTAACAATCCCCTCCTCCCGCAGGGTGCTCCGGGGACACGCTCGTTCTCGCGGACGCTGCCACCCGCCCAAAGGAACAATTCCTGCTCTCTTGCCATCAGCCCGCGGAGGAAGCGGGCAAGAGTCATGCCCATCTACGAGGCGTCTGGTCGGCTGCTTTCGTCTGGTTTCCTCCAGCTCTCCTGGAGCGTCAGCAAAGCTTGCAGGTAAAGCTACTGGAGTCGCGGCTGGTTAAACGGAGAAAAGAAAAAAAAAAGGAGGAGAGGGCGAAATCGACGCAGATCTGGCCAGTAGTGGTCATTGTTTTTTGGGGGGTGATGTAATCTCTTAGTGCTTCTGTCTAGAAAAAGGAATCTCGGAGAGCCCTGCCTTAGGAATAGTGTTGCAGCGCAAAGAGCCAGGCTCCTTTAAAAGGACCGAACAGATTGATTGACAAGCAAAGGCTATTGCAGACTTCATCACATGCACGTAGAACTCTTCATGCGCTTGGTGGTAGGCTGCTCTCATTCAGGCTCTGTTGTTTGTCTTTTAAGGGACCACTGAGTTGACTCGGAGTTGCTTTGCTGGTGAATTGTAAACTACATGCAGATAGATCTGCAGCAGGTGAACTTTATTGTCAGCTATCCTCAAGACATAAAGGAGCTGGGGGGGGGGGAATTTATAATTTACCTTAAAAGCCATTGTAAACAGTTAAAGTCCTTGGTAGGATTTGAATAACACTTGTAGTTTAATGATGTATTTTGGATATAATGGAGATGCAAAAGATTTGGATTATTATAAAAGATGCAGGAGGAAATGATTAATAATAAGACCCACAAAGGGGAGGAGGGAAGCCCAGGAGATTCCTTGGAATCTGGTTTTTATGTTTTATGTTGTATGTTTGTGATTGTAAAATTTTAATTTGAAAAACCAAATAGTTTTATATATAAAAAAAACAAAGGAGCTCTTGAGGAAATAATAATTCCAACTTTACAATTCTATGACTATTATTGATAAGGGCAGATTCATATATTCTTGTATACAGATCTGAATCTTGTGACTTGACTATATGTCAGTGAGCGTGGGAATGAATGCTGAGCTATAAATATACTGGATTTTTTTTTCGATTTTTTTATATAAAAAAACCATTCTCCAACAATTAATGAGAATAAGAAATATTGAGGGCAGGGGGCACCAAAGCATGTCCCAGGTGCGTGGAAGAAGTTTGGTTATGTCCCAGTGCTTTCCCCCCGAAAAAAATGTTTAGGGATACTCTCATTTTGACTCAAGAAAATCACCATTTTATCGTTCAAATCAGGAAAAATAAATACAGTAAATGGACAAAAGTACAAAGATTCACAAAATGTTTAGGGGTATGCATACCCCTGTGTCCCCCCCCCCCGAAAAAAGCACTGGTTGTGCCCACCTTACATTCCAGGTGGCCAAGGGTGTTTGTAAGTGTCCTTTCTTCAAATCATCTGCCTGCAGCCTTCCCAGGTGCCCTGACCTTCCTGAAAACTCAGTGACATCTCTGACCAATTTTTCCTGTAAATCACAAAAAGCTGGGGTGTGTGTAAATGTGACTTAATGTACACCTGACAGCTGTCTGTTGTTATTTTTTGAAATGGAGGCCTTTTACTTTTAATGACATGTAAAGGCAAGCATATAGACTTCCTTTAAAAGAAAAAGTGGCCACACCAGTTTCAGTTGCTTGGTAGGCCAGATGCACTTCAATTAAAGTTTAGGGGTGAATTCCATGAGGTTGTTCCTTTCCCATGGGGATTTTTTTGGGGGGGGGGATTAGGAAATGTGGGCAGCTGGATAAGCTGCAGGATTCTGGGGAAATGTTTAATGGAAATCGGGGACAATATGCACATCATAATCACTGCACTGTGATAGGTAAGCTCAACTCCACACACCCAAACTTTGGGGAATTCTGAAGCACCTTGTGAACGAGACAGCAAAATGGAAGGGGAAGGAGACCTTTGAGAAATTGAAGGCATCTTTCCAGCACAGAGCCCCCAGGTCTGAACAGAAGGTGGAAGCTGGTGTGTCACAAAGGCGCTAAACCAGGCATAGGCAAACTCAGCACTCCAGATGTTTTGGGACTACAATTCCCATCATCCCTGACCACTGGTCCTGTTAGCAAGGGAGTTGTAGTCCCAAAACTTCTGGAGGGCCGAGTTTGCCTATGCCTGCTCTAAACCACTGAGCCTCTTGGGCTTGCTGATTGGAAGGTTGACAGTTTGAATCCCCATGACGGGGTGAGCTCCTGTCGCTCTGTCCCAGCTCCTGCCAACCTAGCAGTTCGAAAGCATGCCAGTGCAAGTAGATAAATAGGTACTGCTGCGGCAGGGAGGTAAATGGTGTTTCCGTGCGCTCTGGCACTCGTCACGGTCCTCCGTGTGCCAGTAGCGGTTTAGTCATGCTGGCCGCATGACCCAGAAAACTTGTCTGTGAACAAATGCCGGCCTGAAAGCGAGACGAGCGCCGCAACCCCACAGTCGCCTTTGACTGGACTTAACTATCCAGGGGTCCTTTACCTTTACCTTTGTCTGTGGGTTTGGCCTCCAGGCATTCAAGTCTTAGGGCTTCGATGCCATCCTGGATAACATAAGAGTCTGCTGGATCAGACAAAAGCCCCATCTAGTCCTGCATCCTGTTCTAACAGTGGCCAATCAGATGCCTCTGGGATGCTCACAAGCAGGACCCAACTTTGTCATTAACCAGCCCTCATCCACCTACCTTCTTATTCCTGGTTATTCCTGGCTGTTGGCTTCCTCCACTTTAGGCTCAGCTTTACCCTTGTAGAAGTCAGCAGAGAGGAGAATGGGGACAAACCTTGCATTTGTTGACTCGGTTTGCTGTTGGCTCCGGTTCTTCCTATAACTTGCCTCCTTTCCTACCAGCCTCAATGGGCACCAGCCATCGATAGCTTTTTCCTCCATGTCTAATCCTCTTTTCAATCCATCCAGGTTGGATGTCACATGCGTGTGTGAACTTGCTTTGTTTGTCGTGCTTCGGATTTGTTGTCTTGCACCTCTGACCCTCAGGTTTCACAAGGAGGCTTCTGGCAATGTGTGCAAACATCACGGCGCCCGTATTTGCCAAGAGGTTGAGGGTTTATTCTTGAGGCTCCTAGAAACTAGGATTTTAAAACAGATTCAAGTGAAGGCTAACGTGCCAGCCCATCTTTGACTTATGGCATTGTTGCTATGATGCACTGTTGCATCATCAGGAATATTTATGAGTTGCAAACAGCAATGGCAAACAGCAGGAGCAAAGGACAACTGACTGCAAACATAAGTATGGTGGCCGGTGGTGAATGGCGACCTTTGGGTTGAGTGGAAGGTAGGGACATCCACAGTCCACAGAGCCACAGCCAATGACAGACAGACAGCCTACTAATTCTACTTTTGTCTCCATCTTCCTGCCTGTTTGGCGTTCTACAAGGGCAACATTAAGACTATGGAGAAGGTTATTTATGTATGCCACTACTGCGGCCCGCGTTTTGTTAGCCCAAAGATGGAAAATGAGCGAGGTCCCAAGAAGAATGGCAACTTAAGCTGAAAGGATATGTGCAGCTTGCAGACTTAGCATACGGAATGAGAGAACAAGAAGAACATACGTTTAGAGAAGACTGGAAAATGTTTATTGAACACATGGGGGGATATTGGCTACACTTGAAAATGTTGGCAGCGTTAAGATAAATTCAGCAGTGTAAACAAGATTTGCTGGGTGTAGTAATGGAATTCTGAATGGCAGTGGCAGGGCTTCATGCTCCGGCACCGGGGGGGGGGGCGGAGAGCAGGAGGGGCGTGGCTGGCGCACATCCTGGGGGTTTGACGTGCATCCCAGGGATGTGGCATGCCGCCCGCAGGGGAGTGGCATGCGTCCTGGGGGCGTGGCACGTGTCTGGTGGGGGCGTGGCACCCAGTGCAGGCGGGGGGCAGCTGCGATGGCACCCCACCGGGATCGCGCTGCCTGGGGCAGTGCGCTCCCCCTGCCCCCTCTTCCTCCGCCAGTGCTGAATGGTATAGTTTTTGTAAAATATGCAGGGATTTATGATATGCAAAATGAACCATGGAAAGAGAAGAAGGGAAGTCATTGATATTTTAAGGATGTTTAAATGAGTATTTTGAATTGTGAAACAGAAAATTTAATTGTGTGTGTGTGTGTAGGTAGACTAAGGAGGAGGAAGCTGACAGGCAATGGCACCTGCTGTAAGAAGATAGGCTGGTGGGAACTGGCTGAAGGAAAACTGAAGTTGGTGGGGCAATGTCCCCTTCATTTTAATGGACCAACTTCCACTGGCTGTGGTAGTGTGACATGTTTTACTGTGGCATGAGCCACAGGCAGAGGGCCTTCTCGGTGGTGGCGCCCGCCCTGTGGAACCCCCTCCCATCAGATGCCAAGGAAATAAACAGCTACCTGACTTTTAGAGGACATCTGAAGGCAGCCCAGTTTAGGGAAGTTTTTTTAAAATAATAATAATATTTTTTATTCATTTTATCATATATAACAAAACAAACACAACAACAACAAAAGAACAAGATAACATGCACAGTTAAACACAACAATGAAATATACTATTCTTATCTAATTTTCTTAACATCTTAATGGGACCTCCTCCAGTCTTCCCTTCCTGGTTTCCATTTTAACTCCTAATTTAAGCAGGTTTGTCTTCATATCTATCCTTCCTACCTCTATATTATCCATTTATTCAATTATTCATTTTATATCCCAGTTTAGGGATATTTTTTTTAATTTTTGATGTTTTATTCTGTTTTTAATCTGTTGGGAGCCGCCCAGAGTGGCTGGGGAAACCCTGTTGGATGGGCAGGGTATAAATAATAAATTATTATTGTGATTGTTATAGCACACAGTCGCAACCTTTAACAGACATGCTTAACAGCCACAGCACAAATGGGGTACATCGTAGAATTCCATTACAAAGGAGACTGATGTTTCCCCCGTTTCCTCCTTCTGTCCAGAGAACCACCTCTATGAGTGTACCCTTCCTTTGGTTGACTGAGAATGTTGGCTGACAAAAGGCTCGAAAACCTACAGATCTACAAAGTTCTCCAGTGCGTTCGCCAGAAGGACAAGAAGCAGATTGAGAAGCTCACCAAACTTGGCTACCCGGAACTCATCAATTTCACTGAGCCAGTCGATGGAGAGGCTGCCCTCCACTTGGCCTGCGTTGCCAACGACATTGACATGTGCAACTTTCTCTTGGAGCTTGGAGCTCATCCAGATGTCCAGGATAAGATGGGCCGCACCCCCACGATGAAAGCCGCTGAGCTGGGCCATGACTTGGCCTTGGATGTATTAGTCCAGGCCGAGGCAGACATGACCATCGTTGATGTTGAAGGAAAAGGTAAAGAGAACCAGGTGTTGGCAAGGGAGGTGGGGATTTCTCTTGTAGCTCAAGAAGTTCAGTCCACATTGGGGCACATTTCCAAGTCCTGGCTCTCACCTTTAAAGTTCTAAACAGCTTGGGGCCAGGTCACCTGAAGGATGGTCTCTTCCCATGCATATTTGCTCAGGCCCTGAGATCTTCATCCGAGTTCCTTTCCCAGGTTCCCTTAGCTAATGAAGTGAGTCAGGTGTCTGCTAGGAAAATAAACTTGCATTACTTTCTCAAAAAACAAAACAAAAACACAGAGTCCTTTCTGTTGGGGATAATTCAGACTGAAATCCCCAGGTGTCAGAAAAAGTTATTTATGCATGCAATAACTGCGGCCTGTGTTTTGTTAGCCCCCAAATGGAAAATGAGCAAGGTCCAAACCAAAGAAGATTGACAACTTAGGTTGACAGAATATGCACAACTCGCAGTGTTAACATACAGAATAAGAGAACAAGAAGCACATACGTTTAGAGAAGACTGGAAAATGTTTATTGAATATATGGGAAATAACTGTGTACAGCTGAAAACGCTGGCAGCATTAAGATGAATTCAAAAGTGTCAATAAGTTTTGATGGATGTAATAATGGAAAACTGATTGGTATAGTTTTTTCTCTAAAATATGCAGAGATATAAGATATGTAAAATGAACCATGGAAAGAGAAGAAGGGAAGTCATTGATATCTGAAGGATGTAAAATGTTTATTTGAAATTGTAAAACAGGAAATTTAATAAAAATCATGTTTATTTATTTTTTTTAAAAAGGAAAAGCGCCTTATCAGTAGTGACACCCATCCACCACCGGTTGATAGAATTAGGTTGTGAACCATCCTGAGATCTACAAACGAAGGGCGGTCTATAAATTAAATAAATAAATAAATAAATAAATAAATAGAATGCCATTCCCAAAGAGGCTCACCTGGCACCTACATTATGGTCTTTAGATACCTGCTGAAGATGGTTTCGATTTCCCTGACCTTCATATTAATTATCATGGGTACAAATATCCAGTGCTTTTTTTCTTTTTTTAAAAAAAAAGTTTAGGGGTACTCTCATTTTCCTACTCATATTGAAATACTGCCCCTCAATGAGGCCAAACTTTGGTTCACAAAATGTTTAGGGGTATGCGTACCCCCAGAAAAAAAACACTGCAAATATCTGGTGCATTAGTTCTTTGCTCCATTTTCCCCCTTTCCTAGTTTCGTATTGGTTTCCTCTTTGTTTCAACTGATGTGCTTATGCTGGTTTTAGTAATGTATATTTTGGTGTTGTGATTTTAACTAATTGGTTTGAGTGTTTATTTTGGTTTGGATTGTACTGGTATATTTTAATGCCTCTGCAAACCACCCCGAGCACTTGGTTACATGGGCAGTACGCAAAGGCAATAAGCGGATTATTTTACTACTTGGCATTTAGTGGTTGGTCTCTCTTTTCAGGATCACGGGTGTTTCCCTGTTAAGCCACTCTGCAACTGTTCTCCACACAGGTGTTCTGTTTTACTGCATTCTGCCCACCAAACGGCACTTCCGCTGTTGTCAGATGGTCCTGGAATATGGGGCGGATGTTAACAACTGCACTTTTGAGGGGAAGCCAGTTTTCGTACAAGCCTGTGAGCAGGCGCATGAGATCAGAGACATGTGCATGACATTTTTGGAAAGAGGAGCAGACCCTAATGCAACAAACCCAGTAAGAATGTTCTTAGCCATTCTAAGAGTGGGGAGTGGAATGCTGACAGGCATAAGCGTAATAACAATTAGGGCTGCAATGGCTAATTGGTTAAATTTATCAACCATAAAAATGTTTTAAGAATATTTATTATCCTGATCAACCAGGCAGCAGATCATACACACACACACACAGTGGTACCTCGGTTCTCGAATGTCTCTGTTGTCAAACATTCCCGAACACCGAAAACCCAGAAATAAATGCTTCCATTTTCTAAAGTGCCTCAGAAGTCGAACGGCTTCTGCTGTGTGTTTTTCAGTTTTTCGATTTTCTCAATTGCATTTGCAGCCAGCCCTTTGTGCCTCGGTTTCCGAACGTTTTGGAACTCGGGCGGTCTTCCAGAATGGATTACGTTTGAGAACCGAGGTACCGCTGTAATTTGGAAAACTGCAGGTGGTAAGCAAGCGCATAAAAATAAATTCACACTAAGATACTGGTGAATTTCCAGGAAGCTTTTTTATGTATGAATTGCAAACTGATGTGGACATTTGGAGAAGATTGGAGAAATGAGAAAAGGGGAGAAATGGAAATGGTCAGATTCATCCATCCTTCCTCCTGGTGTTATCAAGACACACTAATACACATGTAAATTCAAGATAGGGAGCAGGCCACAGAAATATCTTATGTTTTCTGCTAGGATCGTGATCTTTTTCAGAGAGGCCTGCTTTGTACCTGAAGAACAATGGCTCCCATTGTACACACAGTCCCCTTTTTTTCTCAGGGAGAGGAGAGGGCAGCAGGGAACTACTTAGCAGTCCTAACGCCTGTTCATGGCTTCCGTTCTTTATAGAATAAGACGCTTCCTCTGTCCCCACCCTCTTTTTGCAATATAGTAAATGAGCAAATATGTGTTAATGCTCTCTCTCTCTCTCTCTTTCTTTCTTTCTCTCTCTCTCTCTCTCTCTCTCTCTCTCTCCCTCTCCCCTGCCCCTCTCTTCCCTCCTTTCTCTGATCTGCAGGCGACCGGCCGCACAGCCCTGATGGAAGCAGCCAGAGAAGGGGTTTTGGATGTGGTCCGCGGTATTCTTGAGAGAGGTGGAAATGTTAATGTTTTTGACAATGAAAGACACCATGCCGCACATTTTGCTGCCAAAGGAGGGTTTTTTGAGGTATTCTTTGTTGGTGGTGTCAGAAACAAAGGTACCCAGCCCAAGGAACTCTCTCGGTTAATTACTAATAATCGGGCTTAGCTAACGGAGGGGATCCCAGAAAATCCAATTTCACTTTTTCCCAAAGCACATTTTTCAGAATGTTTAGCTTGACCTGAATAGAAAGAAACATGGAGTTACAGTAGTGGTGTGCTATGGTGAAATGGATGCGGGTGGCGCTGTGGTCTAAACTGCTGAGCCTCTTGGGCTTGCTGATCGGAAGGTCGGCGGTTCGAATCCCTGCGATGGTGTGATCTCCCGTCGCTCTATCCCAGCTCCTGCCAACCTAGCAGTTCGAAAGCACGCCAGTGCAAGTAGATAAATAGGTACTACTGCAGCGGGAAGGTAAACGGCGTTTCCATGCGCTCTGGCACTCATCACAGTCCTCCATGCGCCAGTAGCGGTTTAGTCATGCTGGCCACATGACCCGGAAAACTGTACGTGGACAAATGCCGGCTCCCTCGGCCTGAAAGCGATATGCGCGCCACAACCCCATAGTCACCTTTGACTGGACTTAACTGTCCAGGGGTCCTTTACCTTTACCTTTTTTGTGTGCTGTGATAACTTGGGCTTTTCCCTCCTCCCCTGCACAGCCTGAGGGTCATTGTCCTGGAGGCAGACCCAGTGCTGTCCAGCACCACTCAGCCTCTGCCTCCTCCAGGGAGGGAGAATCTCGAAGATCTGTAGAGCAGTGAGGAGGCATGAGGATGGTTTTGCAAGTGGCGGATAGCTAGGAAAAGAGTCAGAACTATGATCCCTTTGGGTAATATTACATTTTATATTCAATATGTCTTTGTGTGGGGTTTTTTTTAAAATAGCAGCTTCAAAGGGCCCAATCTAGGTTTGTGCAATACCGTAAAAAATGGAGCCCACCCTCAAATCTACTATTTGCCCAAGAGCTGAAGTTGTGTTATAGCAACTTCTGTCTCAAAGCAAATGGCAATTTCAGCTGGGAGAAGGGATTTATGTTGGAAATCACTGCAGCAATGATGGGAGGTGGATTAAACTCCCCTCCGCCTCTGCCTCAATTCTGTTGTGGATCACGGCTCCCCACGCAGGGCCCGTACTGGATAGCTTTGGCCATCTTTGGTAGCACGGCGCTCTGAGCGAGGCCAAAATTTGGCACCCCCAAAGGAATCTTCTCAGTGATTGATCTTCCCAGTTTTGTACCCCCTCGGCTTGGTACCCTGTGCGGGGAAGCCAGCTTCGCTGCCCTAAATTGGGCACTGTATTGAAACACCCGCACAAATGCAAAGACACATTTCGCGTGATATGGAGTTTGGCCCTTGTCAGAAGGAGAAAAGGCTTATCTTAAAGCACAGGTGGGCGACCTTCAGCTCTCCAGACGTTGCTGGACTCCAACTCCCATAAGCCCCAGTGAGCATGGTGCAGTGGTCAGGAAATATGGGTTTTGTAGTCCTGCAAATCTTGAAAGGCTGCAGGTTCTCCAGCCCTTGTCTTAAGTGGAGGTATTTCTGTGCAGGTATTTTGCCCTCTCGCCATTACACAGCCAAGTATTAATTAGGCCTTTCTCTGGTGCCTCAGCTTATATAGTTACAGCTTTTCAGACTGTTTAAATGGCATCCATTCGCTGCAATTTTGCTGAGAAGAAAACAGGTACAGTACATTTGGTCAAAGTACGTCTGTCTTGGTTTAATGGTGTTGACTTTGCTTCCCAGATCCTGAAGCTTATTTCCGCCTACAATGGAGATGTGGGTTTGATAGCCATGAACGGAAACACGCCACTGCACTACGCTGCTGCTGGGGGTTTTGCCGAGTGTTGCAAATTTATAGGTCAAAGAGGTAAAGGATGGTTGTCTGAGAATGAAGCGCTCCCACCCCCCACCCCCCACCCCCTGGGATAAACTCAGGGTTTCAGTCGCCTGATTCAGTGAATGAGAATCCACTGCACTCAAGCAGGAGGGGAGCGATCTTGTTTCAGTGCCTGTATTATACTATATCAGGGTGGTCCAACCCACAGCTGTGGCCCTCAGTGCTTTGTATGGCGGCCTTCAGCAACATTCAAGAAAAGGACACCTTAAAGCCTTAAGAAATTTTTGCGTGGAATTTTGTTCTTAGAAAAAGCGCCCATATCTATTTGCGTACGAAATTGGATTACTGATTGCGTGTATTGAATCTGCTAAATACGCAATATGTATTTAAACAAATATATTAAATAATATCAAATGTATTGCCAATGCTTTAATTTATGATATGGAAATTTAACTTGTGGGGTGGCCTGCGGGTTCTTCGCACATCCACAGAGGTGAGCAGGTTGTGTGCTGGTGTGTGGTGCTTGTGTCCAAGCAAGGGAGTGTGTGAAAGGATGTGGGGTGGCGACACACAACTTTGGCCACACCCACCAACTGCATGTGGCCCCCCCAAGGGTTGATCAAGGATGAATGTGGCCCTCAGGCCAGAAAGTGTTAACCACCTCTATTCTGTAAGAATATTGAAAGCTATGAAATGAAAGAGTCAACCACGGTTTGATGATCCCCAGGTGTTGAGGCTTTCTTTTGACTCATTTTCTAAGATTTTGGAGCTGTCTTCATTGGAACTTACACTTTTGCCTTTTAGGCACTGACCCTACATGGAGGAACCTAGAGAAAAAGACACCGAGGCAGGTGGCTAAAGACGGTGGATTCAAAGCAGCAAGCAAGGAGATTCGTAAGATTGAGCGGCGCTTTGCCAAATTTAACAAGCCCAAGCCTGGGGTGAAGAACCCGAACCCGCCCTGGGCTGTTAGGCTGCACGACTGGGCCGTAGAACACCAGGCAAGTCTCCGCGAAGCATTTGAGATCGCGGATCGAGGGGACGGGGCCGTGAACAAGGAAGATTTTGTGTCCATCATCGAAGAGAGGTGTCCGTTTGTGGATGCTGAAAACTTAATGACAATTGCTCAGGCTCACGAGAAAACGCGAGCGGGAGGGATTAAGTTCGAGGAGTTCCTTAAGGGCAACCGGTTCTTGCAGAAAGCCTTCCTCCTTTCATCTTATGGTCCCAAGAAGAAGAAACCCAAGAAAGCGAGAGGCAGGAAAGCCAAGTTTGTCGCCCCTATGCCAATCTGCGTCATTCCGGAGAGTGCGTACCCGCGGCGGGCAGATGGCGGGCCACCCGAGTACATGATCGAAACCTATAAGAACGTGACGGACTGCAACCGGTTCAATCGGGACCACCCTCCTGAGCACCCTATCCAAGATGATTCCTGGTGGTACATTGATGACCCGTTGAAGACTTTCGCCCACATCAACTACCTCGCTAAAGACGGAGACCTTTCGTCCATGAAGAAAGCCTTTGAGGCAGGGGTATCAGTTGACATACGAGACCATTTCTACAAAACTCCTTTGATGGCCGCTTGCGCAAGTGGGAACATCGAAGTGGTGAAGTTTCTCCTGGAAAGGGGGTGAGTTTACTTCCTCTGGTGGCTTACTGGGCTGGTGGGCATAAGAGGCAACCCTGTAGACACAAGTAATGTGGGATTTATGTGGGAATGTTGAGGGAGGTAGGAGAGGATATATTGATTAAACATTATCCTTCCTCACTCATGCCAGTGAGCAAGCAGGAGAGCACATTCCCTTGCAGATTGTTGGAAGCAAGTTGATGGATTCGTTAGAATCATTTAACTTAAGCAATCCAGTCTGGCTAGTCCAGTCTGGATTGTTCCTGGTAAGTTTCCCCTTTTATTTCCCTCTTAAAATAATAATAACACAAGGCAGTCTTTTTTAAAAAGTAAGAGTAAATTTTACTTACATTCAGTTCAAAGCAGTAATCTGAAGGCAGGCTTGATCTTGGGGTTACAGTTACATTTGTACAGAAAAGAAGTCTGAGCTCAGACTTTCTACCTTGTGGCTTCTACCCTCTGCAAGGATGAGTCGTGTTGGCTAAGATCCAGGAGAGGAGGTCCAAGAGAGAAGTCCGAAAAGAGAAAACGGGAAGGTGGCTGTGTGGCTAGCCCTTTTACTTGGTCTGCTAGGCTCATGCACATCTACCTGGTCATACACAAGGGCAGGAGGCTCCAGAGCAGGTATGACAGGAAGTCCTCCCTGTCTAGAGCCACATTCCCCTGGGTGTCCACTCTAGGCAGCAGGAAAATGTTGTACTTGACTGCTTCAGTGATGATACATTCCCCAATTTATGAGGGGTGTGTCTGTGCCCTGTGCAGGGCATTCAGAATTTTGCGGTTGACAGAGTGCAAATGGGAACACAAAAGTCAGTGGGCGTCAGGGACTGGGCAGATGAGGGATGGTGGAGACCGCCTCCCCATCCTGACCCCTCCAGAGAGGAGGAAGAGGAAGACGGTATAGATTTACAACAGGGGTTTGAGGGCGGTCGGAGCTCAGAGGCAGATGAGGGGAAAAGTTGGGAAATAATGGGAGAGGAGGAGGCAGGAGCGAAACGGCAGCTGACCGACATGGTGTCATTAGAAAGCATTCCAGACCCTCCATCTCCCGGAATCTGGTGGGCCTTAAAAGTAGGAGAGTGAAGAGCTCGAAGACAGAGGGCACGTAGCAGCACCCGTGGAAGTGACAAATGAGAAAGTGGGAGAAACTGAGGGTGGAGATTCACTCGGGGCAATGCCTTTATCCAAGAGGCTGGGTTCCGTAGCCTCTCTTTGTAATATTGAAATGAAAAGGCAGGGTAAGAAACTTTTCCTTGTCTTGATATTTTCCTGGGCAACCAGCCAGGAGCCGCTGACAGCATCCTGACAGTGGCTAGCTTTGGACAGGCCACCAAGTCTCACCCTATCCGGCTTCACAAGATGGTTGTGAAGGAAACAACAGAAGGCTGCACCCAAAGGGACAGGCTAGATCAGTAGTCAGCTTTTTCATATCCTTCCTTTAACCCAAAGATACACTCGGAGACCCATTTATTTGTGTGTTCTTTGTAGTAGAAGTGCCATTGTGTCCCACCTTAGTTCAGGCTGCAGGCCAGTAGTAGTGTGTCCTCACCCACCAGTTGAAGACAATTGGCTATGTGACAGTGACAATTGTGATGTGACAGCCTAGGCAAGTTGTCATGGAAGACTGTATGTTTGGTTGGAGGAGCTACTTTTCCAACCATGGTGGGAGCAACGGATCACGGCTGAGGAGATCCACAGGCAAATCCTTCTTCAGCCGTGGAGCTCACCTTAGGTCAGACACCATCTCTAAGCCTAACTGACCTAACTCTCAGATTTGTTGCAAGAGCGAAATGGGGTGGGGGATAATGCAATGCATTAGCTCCTTGGAAGAAAGGCAGTATATGACTGTGTATATCCCATACCTTTGAAACACATTTAAAGTATGTCACTTCTCCAAAGAACCCTGGGAAAGGTAGTTTGTATGGGGTGCTTGGAATTGTAGCTCTGGGGGACAGTAAATTACAGATTCCAAAGTTCTTCCAGGGAACTCATGTACTTTAAATGTACCGTCCGTATGTGGATGCTTGGACCTAGTTGGCAAACCACTTAGAGATTGGCTTAAAGATAGGTGGTGGATCAACTGCTGTCAGGCAGCAGAGGAACCAACCCCCACGGCAGGTTGCCAGGAATGGACAAGACAAGGGAAAGTCCTTATCATCTGCTTTTATTCAATATTCACAGAGAGAGGCTTGGGAATGTGGCCTCTCGGAATAATGGCGTTGCTCCAAGTAAATATCCCCTTCTCTCCCACTTCCTCATTCATCATCCCTTCTATGTTTGGTGTTGGTGGCCATCTGTCTCCAAGCTCTTTGCTCTCCTACTTTTAAGGCTTGCTGGGTTCTGGTGGGTCTGGAATGCTTTCTAGTAATAATGTGTCAGCCAGCTGCTCCGGCTCTGCCTCCTCCTCCTCTCCCATCATTTCCCAAATTTCCCCCTCATCTTCCTCTGAGCTGTGACCTCCCTCAAACCCCTTTTGTAATTCTGAATGATCTTCTTCTCTGAAGGGTCAGGCTCCAACATTCCTCCTCTACCCAGTCCCATTATTCATCGTGGTGATGAATAATGGCAGTAGTTCAGGGCCAGATTTAGGTTTGATGAGGCCCTAAGCTACTGAAGGTAATGGGGCCCTTTATATGTCCAGCTGTCCTTTGTCAACAACAAAATGCTGCTGTTTTTTGTGTTGAATATATGCTATATATGGTAATTTATGGACCCATTACTTACACCATAGGAGCCTACAGAACACAAAACACTGTTGCTGTATGTAGGTTTTATTTTATTTGTTGTTTATCTTATATTTTGGAAATATTTTGGAAAATCCAGGTTGGTTTTTTCCTTTAATTTTTTTTTTTTGGGGGGGGGGTGCAATAGAGTGGGGCCCTAAGCTATAGCTTGTTTAGCTTATACGTAAATCTGGCACTGCAGTAGATGTAACACCAACCAGCATCGGTGTGTGCAAATCAGGTCCCTTCTCATTGGAATTCACTGAAATGAAATTCCTCAAGTGTCCCTATGTGACAAAACAATATATTTCTAATATAGAGAACAATCGTTCTTTGTCTGCAGGGCTAATGTGAACACAACGGACAATTTCATGTGGACTGCTCTCCACCATGCATGCCATGCAGGCCAGCAGGATATTGTTGAACTGCTCATTAATTCCGGAGCAAAAGTAGATGCTATTTCAATCAACTATGGAACCCCATTGATGAGAGGCCTTGAGAGCTGCCGACTGGACACAGTGCATCATTTGGTCAACTCTGGTGCTAAGCCTCAGCTGACAAACAGAAAAGGTAAAACCTTTGCATTACTGCTAATTGATGGCAAATCCAACCTTTAAATTAGGTAAAGGTAAAGGGACCCCTGACCATCAGGTCCAGTCGTGTCCGACTCTGGGGTTGCGGCGCTCATCTCGCTCTATAGGCCAAAGGAGCCGGTGTTTGTCCGCAGACAGCTTCCGGGTCATGTGGCCAGCATGACTAAGCTGCTTCTGGTGAACCAGAGCAGCGCACAGAAACGCTGTATACCTTCCTGCTGGAGCGGTCCCTATTTATCTACGTGCACTTTGACGTGCTTTCGAACTGCTAGGTGGGCAGGAGCTGGGACCAAGCAACGGGAGCTCACCCTGTGGCAGGGATTCGAACCACCAACCTTCTGATCAGCAAGCCCTAGACTCTGTGGTTTAACCCACAGCGCCACCTGGGTCCCTACCTTTAAATTAGCTATGGTGTTTTATCAGTGACTCCTAACTCCTGACCTAGACTGGATATTGAATCATTGCTCCTTTACACCTTATTTTTAGTTTAAAAATTACTCTTTCTAGCTTATGTTGTTGTTATCGTTTAGTCGTGTCCGACTCTTCGTGACCCCATGGACCAGAGCACGCCAGGCACTCCTGTCTTCTATTGCCTCCCGCAGTGGAGTTTGACACTGGTCAAACTCATGTTAGTAGCTTTGAGAAAACTGTCCAACCATCTCATCCTCTGTCATTCCCTTCTCCTTGTTCCCTCCATCTTTCCCAACATCAGGGTCTTTTCTAGGGAGTCTTCTCTTCTCATGAGGTGGCCAAAATATTGGAGCCTCAGCCTCAGGATCTGTCCTTCCAGTGAACACTCAGGGCTGATTTCCTTAAGAATGGATAGGTTTGATCTTCTTGCAGTCCATGGGACTCTCAAGAGTCTCCTCCAGCACCATAATTCAAAAGCATCAATTCTTCGGTGATCAGCCTTCTCTGTGGTCCAGCTCTCACTTCCATACATCACTACTGGGAAAACCATAGCTTTCACTATAACATCCCTTAAAAAAAAAAAAAAACCACATCAACTTGTATTTAATGGGCTATATCAAGTGGTGCCCTTCATGCTGACTGATCAAGTGGAGGCTTCTGCCAGCAGAATGTAGAAAGAGGTATTTCTACCAATTCCCCCACCCCTTGCAGCCCCCAGGGGTTCATAATAGATGGCTTGTGGGAGAAGGAATCACCCCAAATCACCTCTCTCCCAACCATTTTGCTGACGGGAACCTCCACTATATCAAATTGCCCTCCAGACTGTCTCTGTTTTGAGTGAGGGATTCATGAGCCTGGCAGAAAGTTTGCACAATTAAAGTGAGTCAAAGTGCTCTGTTATCCTGGTGCAAAATATCCACTTAAAAAAAAAAAGATTAATGTGAAGATGTGTTTAAAACCAAAACCCACAAGCAAACCAGGATGAATGTGGGATGCACACTCATTGTCATATAACTGCCCAATAAACGAGTCGTAACAAATGCTCAGGAAAGACTGATTATAACCTAGGCTCCAGGTGGGCTGTATGCAAGCAAATAAAGATGAAAGCTGATAAACAGGTCTTCTGGAGGAGCTGTCCAAAAGCTTTCCATGTCGGTACATGGACTGCAATACCTCAAGGACCGCCTCTTTCCATATGAACCTACCTGGACCCTGAGATCATCTTCTGAGGTCCTTCTTCGTGTGCCTCCTCCTTGAGAGGTCCGGAGGGTGGCAACACAAGAACGGGCCTTCTCTGCAGTGGCTCCCCGTCTGTGGAATGTTCTCCCCGGGGAGGTTCACCTGGCGCCTTCATTATGCACCTTTAGACGCCAGGCAAAAACGTTCCCATTTAACCATGCCTTTGGTTGATCTGATTTACATCCTACGCCCTTGTGTTTTGGGAGTGGGTTGGGGTGGGGCTATTGGGATGTTGTTTTTATTTTTATTATGTATTTTGTGGTTTTATGTCTCAATTTTATTCTGTAAACTCAGGCTTCCTCAACCTCGGCCCTCCAGATGTTTTTGGCCTGCAACTCCCATGATCCTTAGCTAGCAGGACCAGTGGTCAGGGATGACGGGAATTGTTGTCTCAAAACATCTGGAGGGCCGAGGTTGAGGAAGCCTGTGTAAACTGCTCTGAGACCCCCGGGTATAGGGTGGTATATAAATTCAAAAAAAAAATGAATAAGAGGTAGGCGCCAATGGATTCAAAATCCAATCATTTTTAAATGCTTCACCACTGAACTTGATGCGCCCAGGTTAGCTGTATCTCAATAGCATCTTTGCCACCCTAATACTCTGGGCTCCCATCCCACCCTGCCCCTGTGTTCTTGGTGACATGGAATCGCTCTGGGATCAGGCAGAAGAACGCCACTGCCCCCACATACTGAGCCACCTTCTTTTTTTCAAACAGGACAAAACGCTCTGGAAGTTGCAAAGGCTTATGCTGACACCCGGCTGGTCCACTACATTCAAGACACGCTGGAACGCATGCCGAAGCCACCGGAAAGCAAAGGGGACAAGCAGAAAGGGAAAAGGGGGGCCAAGCCAAAGGCGCCGGCCCCGGCAGCCTCAGGAACCTCAGGAGCCCCAACAACCCCAGCAACACCTGCCACTCCCAAGGCAAAGACGCCAGATCCTGCGTCGAAAGAGTCCATGAAAGATGAGGTAAGGCGATGCCATGGTGCTGCACAAGAGACTTCTTCAATGGTGGGTTCTCCAGATGTTGTTGGGCTCAACTCCCGTCATCCCCAGGCAGATTGGTCAGGGGGTGATTGGAGCAGAAGACCTCAACAGCTTGCATGGCAGCCAGAAGCATCATAGCCAGACACTGGAGAGACCTGTCAGGAGTACGCATGGACCAATGGTATCAAATAGTGTGGGAAACAGCCTTATTAGGTCTTCACCGACTGGCAATGGCTCTCCAGTGCCCTTGCCAGACCTACTGGGAGATGACAGATGTTGACCCTGGGACTTTCTGCATGCAAGGGACATTCTCTGCCTTTCCCTCCATCACTAGGGGTCATATCAGTGCTCACACCGCAAGGAGGAGAGCAGCCACCATGACCCCCCCCCCATACCTACTGCGACAGCCCCCTGCTTTTGGATTTTGACACATAATGGGAAACTTGGGTTGCACAAAGGCCTCTTCCGGCTAATTGCGTGAGACATTTACGACACGCACAGACACTTGTGCAACTGATGATGTTCTGTGTTTAAGGTTCTGCCGTTGCCGGAACAAGTCGCTGAGAAATCTCTCTTCGAGGAGAAGAAAGAATCCCTCAAGGATAATGTCGTCCATCTGAATTCACTGATAACTAGAGGAGCCACAAGGAAAGTTAATATCACTTTCACACCACAGAGGGTAAGTACCGTATTTTTTGCTCCATAGGGCACACCTTGTTTTTAGGGGATGAAACAAGAAAAGAAAAATATTTTTCTGGTTTTCCTCTTCTAAAAGCCCTGATTTTTTGAGGATCAGCTAAAAGTTTTGCAGCTTTTTTGTAAAGGGAAAAACCCTGTTTTTTGAGGATCAGCTAAAAATTTTGCAGCTTTTTTTTGCAAAGGGGGAAAAGCAAAGAGGAAAATCCCCATTTTAAGGGGTTCAACTCACATTTCTGCAGCTTCTAAAGGAAAGGGAGCCTTTTCTACAGTTTCCAGACAGTTAATCTAATCAGCCAGTCACATGTCGCTGGGGAAACAAACAACCTCCCTCTGCAGCACATTCAACAATGGAGGGCGGGACTGAAAGGGAGCCGGGACTCTTATCTCTCTCCCGATCTCTTGCTGATCAGCTGCTGAGCAGGGTCCTTTCAACACTCCCTTTTCTCTTTGTAAAATAAAAAGCATGATCCTCTTTTGGCCCCTGGCCAATTCAGCTCCAGGGACCACCATTCACTCCATAAGACGCACAGATATTTCCCCTTACTTTTTAGGAGGAAAAAAGTGTGTCTTATGGAGCGAAAAATACGGTATGTCTGCCAAATAAGATCAGCTCCATCTGCTGATCTTAACACCCAAGTGGGTCTCTGGGGAAGAATGTGGTAGAATGGCTTCTTTCTTAGTGTTCCACTCATCTGAGCGGGGAGAAGATGATCACGAAGAGATTCTGTTCTTGAATATTTCCCCTATTGGGAGTTGTAGGGGACAGGATTGTATGAGATGCTTCAGCTCTGCTGGAGTACTTCTGCTCCATAATTCCGAATTCTTTACAGCTAGATGTTGCTAACTTTATTCCACAGCCCAGCATTACTGGGGAAGGACTCAGTTTGAGAAACAAAATATCCAATGCTTTTTTTTCTGGGGGGGACGCAGGGGTATGCATACCCCTAAACATTTTGTGAATCTAAGTTTGGCCTCATTGAGGGGCAGTATTGCAATATGAGTAGGGAAATGAGAGCACCCATAAACATGTTTTTAAGAGAGAGAAAAAACCATTGAAAATATCCTTCTGGAGAAGAAAGCTGCCTGGAAAATACAAAACTTGGGAATAAGTGAGATAGTAACTGGAAGTTGCCAATCTTTCTGGAGTCAGGAGCACATTTGCAAACAGGAGAAACTGTCACGGGTACCATAAACACCCTATGACCAAGAACACACCAGAAACCTATTCCATTGGCTACAAAAGAAGTCTTCTTTCAATCCTAAATTCAGCATGGCGGGGGCATGGGAGGGGGTGATTATAAAATGCATCAACCATGCTTTTCCCCCTTCTGTTAAGAAATGTACATAAGGATAGCCCATTTGCTGAATCTTAATTGTGGGATCCCTTTCTCTTTCAAGACTTGGAGTCCAGAAGCGACGACCCAAGACCTTCTAAGGAAGAGAGAGATGCGCCGGCAGCGTTTTAGTTACGAGGTGGACTTTGATGACTTCATGATGCCCTTTAAGAGGAACTTTATGGAGAAAGCCCGTTTGTTACAACAGGGTGCTATCTTGCATTAATCACTGTGGTATTCCTGCAAGGATGTCCAGGAAGGAAAGGATCCAGCTCCGAAGAGGGCAGCAATCATGTTATCCTGAACTGTGATGGAACTTTTGCTTTGTTCTTTAGTTACGTAATTTCAGTACAGGGCATGCTTGAAGTATTCAACCAGGAGGACCACTCTGTCTTGCATTTGGGAATGGATTGGTTTCCATTTGTTTATTTTTTAGCAACAAGTTGGAAGATTAATGTACATTTCAGGAAAGTGGGAGTCCAGCTACCCTACTGCATTGCAGTTGACTTTTTATTACCCTCTCCCAGTCATCCAGATCTAAAACCATATCCTCGCTTAAAAAAAAAAAAGACTCTATCCTGCTACAGAAACTTGAAACCAATTATTTCCAGGTGCTATAAATATCCATTGTACTGAGCAGTGTTGGTGATACTTCTTAAATCTAGGGCAGCTGTAGAATTTGTGCAAATCCGCAGAATTTTCCCGTGAGAAAAATGTCCTGGTGCTAACAGGGGTGTGTAGTTTTTTCCTTATTTTTTGTGGGCATGTGGGTGGGATAACATAAATGCAATACAGATATAATACAGGAAAGTGATCTGGGCGATTCCTAGGTAGAATCTACACACGTAGAAAAACTGTTCTGAAAATGCTTTAAAAAAAAACGTTTTTAAAAATACATGGAATTGTCCATAGGGCTCACCATCACCATCTAGTGTCACATTGTATATTGCACTTAAAACACATACAAAACGTTTAATTTGCAGCTGTACAGCTGAGCCCCTAGTTTTGATCCATGTCCACTCAACTCTAAAAAATGAAGTTGGGAAAAGTTCCTGTTCATCAAGGAAAGGAAAGAACAAATATCCAGGGGGGGGGGACATGATTTACCCCAGTATGTATGTATGTATGTATGTATATGCACCCAATGTTCTTTGGAAGTGCCTTAATATGTTTGTATTATTTAGCTAGTTATCCAATAGTCTGTGGTGAATAACCACTATTTTTTGCTGCTATTCCCTTCTCCAAAACCAGGAATGCAGAGACAGAAGCCACAGTGCTCCAATATTTCCTTAGCCAGGACAATCAATACAGGGACAGCAACAAATCCCTCTGTCTTGATTTGTAGCATTTTTACTCACCACAGGCATACAGAAAAGTGGCTAAATCGACTTTTGTCTACCAGGTGTTCTCCAGATGTTTTTGACTATAGCTCCCACCAGAGCCATGCTGGCTGGGACTGAGTTGTACTCCAAAACATGTGGAGGGCACCAGGTTGATGAAGGCTGGGCTAAATCCTAAGATGTTTGCCAATAGCCCAATACTCCTGGGGCAGGGAATCTGGGACATCATTAATTCCCCAGCCAAGTCTGGACAGGTGAGAGAAGGGATGTCCTCAGAATGGAAGAAACTGCAAAGTGACGCAGTTAACCTCAGTAGTGAAATGTAAAAGTTGCCAGTGTGTTTGTGTGAAAGTTGAGAGAAACATTCTTTGTGCTGAGAGAACACTCAGAAAAGGAGAAGTCCAGCGGATCCCAGCTTCCAGGCTGCCGTCTGACTTTATACCCAGATAGTGGGAAAGTATCTGCAAGAGTAATGATTACTGCTGTGTTGTAGAAATTCGGTACATTAATGAGAATGGTTGGATTCCTCTATGAATCGCTGGTCTAAAATTGACAGCTGGACTGTTAGCCTTTCTAATACCAGCAGTTTGCATCCCATCCAGGCCTCTTTAACTAGCAGAATCCACAGCACAAATGCCAAAAAGCATAGGCTACATTTTTGTATATAAACTTTTGTGGCAGTTAAATGGAAGCAGGGAATGAATACAACTCAAGAACCACAAATACTTCTTTTAGCTTCATCTGATGGCTCATAACACCACTTTTTTGGAGTAATACAATATCATAGCTGTCAACCTTCCTTTTTCTTGCATTGGGAAACGATGCTGGAATAAGGGAATTTCCTGCAAAAAAAAGGGAAAGTTGACAGCTATGTACAATATATCAATGGAATGATAATTTAATGAAGAATGTAAGGCAACAAAGTTTGTTCAGTTATCTGTATTCTGTCAAACGTTATAGCCAAATAACCAGAAAAAGGAAGCACAACTTGCTTAGGTTGATATGCAGTAGCTTTCCTTCATTTTAATGAAGCCAATAAGTGTTTAGAGAGCCAGTCAGGTGTTATGAGCCATCAAACTCGGAAATACACTTTTTCCAAAATGATTCCACAGTTTTGGCCACTGGTGTATCAGATACACACATATTTAGATATAATAATAATAATAATAATAATAATAATAATAATAATAATAATAATAATAAATAAATAAATAAATAAATAATAGTAAGCTATTTGAAGGAATCCCCTGAGGTGTTTTTGCTCCATCCAGAAAGACTCTAATAGAAACACAAAACACAAAACTAATTCCTTATGGAACTCTCATGAAAAGCCAATTTGCTGCCACAAAGGGGGTGTAAGTTTTATCTTCACTGTCACTTGCGGGGGGGAGTTGGTCCATGAGGGCAAATGGGGCACTGTCGCAACAAGCTCAGTCTACCCTTGGCCCGCCCACACCTGCCTGCCTTCTCCATGACCTCTGGCCCAGGGGGGTGGCCCTTGCTCCCAACACCCTCCTCCATAATCTCAGGGTTGCCCTTCAGGAACTCGGCAAGGATAAAGCAAAACGAGAGCTAGTTGGCTCTGCCTGCCGTTGGCTTTGGCGCCACCTTCTGTTGGCCTCCCAGCCTTCGGCCCTATCAGTCCCAATGGGCAGCAGACGCCACGGGTTGCTTGCCAGAAAAAGGATATTGGGTGAGTTGTGCTGCTTCTGGTTTAGAATGAGATGGGTCACACACATGCAGTTCCATGGCCTTTCATGGCAGTAGGGCTTTATGCTTTTCAAAAGTTTTTTGTTTGTATGTTATCTGCTCTTCTTCGGTGTACCAGTGAGGATTGCTTCAGCTTCCAAATCTATGCAAACATCAAGGCACCCTTATTGTGTTCTCTGTACAGCATTCATGCTCCTTGCACCATGACATGTGTGTCTTCGTTATTGTCCAACATCTGTAGATCCTCTACAATGTACTGTCTTTGATTGTCCCTTGGAATGTATATTAATTATTGAAATCTGAAGTTCTGTTCTTGACTTCAGCAGGGTATGAAGCTTAAATAATAATAAAAATAAAGGTAAAGGACCCATGGACAGTCAAAGGCGACTATGGGGTTGCGGCGCTCATCTCGCTTTCAGGCCAAGGGAGCCAGCATTTGTCTACAGACAGCTTTCCAGGTCATGTGGCCAGCATGACTAAACCGCTTCTGGCGCAACAGAACAGTGTGACAGAAACCAAAGCACATGGAAATGCCATTTACCTTCCCACCGCAGCAGTACCCATTTAACTACTTGCACTGGCATGCTTTCGAACGGCTAGGTTGGCAGGAGCTGGGACAGAGCAATGGGAGTTCATCCCGTCGCGGGGATTCGAATCGCCAACCTTCTGATCAGCAAGCCCAAGAAGCTCAGTGGTTTAGACCACAGTGCCATCTGCGTCCCCTTTATGAAGTTTAAGTATGTCAGTCACATCATGCTAGGGAGCAACTGGCTGCAAATTATCTACCAGGCTTCAAGGTGCTGATTTTGGGATATAAAGCCCTGGACAGCTTGGGACCAGGATGCTAGAAAGATTGCCCCACACTTTATATACACTATGCTCTGCAGATGAAGGTCTCCTGCAGCTATCTTTCAGGTGGCCTGTTCTACACAGTGTTGGAATTGGGCCTTTGGAGTTGTGGCACACACCTTCTGGCATATACTCCCCTCGAATATTGAACAGACTCCATCTGTCATTTTTTCCCTGATGCCTGCTGAAGACTTTACTCCTTCACCAAGCTTTCTAAGCTGAACACTTTCTCAGTCTGCATCTGTACTGGAATTGTTTTAAATATATTCTTCTTGTTTTATCACCTGTTTGCCACCCTAGGCTCCTTTGAGAGGAAAGGCGTGATAGGAATTTAATGTGCAAATAAAGCCATGAGGGAAATAACACAACGAAAGCTATGTGCTTTCTGGGGAATTCACATTCCAAAATATTATCGTTCATCTGGTGAAACAAAAAACTAATCCACGAGAATCATTTAAGAAACAAAAATGGCGACTGATTACAGTGCTTATTATGCAGCTTCAAAAATGCTGTGGGGGGGGGGGATCTATTTCATTTGTGATAAATTATAAGAAATGTTGCCTGTGCAGTGGAAGAAGCAAGGAGTTCTGGAAACAAGATCACATTTTGATTGAGAGAGGTTTTTTTGACTTTCTTATTTCAGTCTTTGTACAACAAACAAGGGAAACATCCAACCAAACATGCAGAGGAAAAAGTCACTCCAAGCTCCTCAGCCAATCAGCATGTTTACTAGGACTGAGGACAAAGTTAACCCTTTGGTTACAAACTGAATAATCTTTTCCAATACAGACAAAGAATGCAGCATAGAAATTAGGAATGTGTGCTTGACACACAACCCGATTTGCTTTAGGTGAAGGTTTCAATCACTCTGCCCTTTGGGATATGTTGAAATGAAAATCAGAAACAAGCTTCCTGAACCAAAAGAGCATTAAAAAAAATATGCTGTGGTTCTCCAAAGCTGAGTGGTAACTCCTTATTTCGATGTGCCTTTTCTGTCTTGGAAACAAGAAATTCATTGTCATCCATATCAAGCTGTGACTTTAGATCCCGCCCTCTCTGGGATGTGAGAGGGAACTGTTGCAAAGGGAGTGGGAGGGAAAAAACCCAAGTATATGCAGATTGCCTGTCTTCAGTTTCTTTGGCACTCAGCCACTATGATGGCTGAAGCCTTGAACAGACAAGAACGTCTGTTTGATAGCACAGTGGGTCTGTAGATCATGTCAACCATAGCAGTTGCTGGAAGCAGCTTGTAAAATTGTCAGCCTTCAGTGCGGAAGTGGCTGTGAAGGTAGTAAAAACCGCAAGTGGATCAGGCCATCCAATTCCATGTCTTACCCTGACCAGACCAACAGCACACATCGGTTAAGAAGCTTTCCTTCTGGCTGCTACCATTAACATATCAGGAAGGGTGAAATGACACTAACAGGGTTGTTGTTGGGGGGTTGGGCAAGAGAAACACCCTCCCCTCCTAACACAGTTTGAGCCCCCAATGTGTTCTTTCAAATGCCCAAATGATTTCAGTTACTGGGGAAGGTTCAGAATTACAGAAGTACAGAAAATAATCATGCTTCTCGTTTGCATAATGCTGATTCCGAAATACGATAAATGATAGCACTTCATCAGAAAACCAGTCTGCCTGCCTGTTGCTCTGGTGAGCCATATCCGACAATCTGCCTGCATTTGCAGATTCCAGTGAGAGCCAGTGTGGTGTAGTGGTTAAGAGCGGTAGACTCGTTATCTGGGGAACTGGGTTCGTGTCTCCGCTCCTCCACATGCAGCTGCTGGGTGACCTTGGGCTAGTCACACTTCTCTGAAGTCTCTCAGCCCCACTCACCTCACAGAGTGTTTGTTGTGGGGGAGGAAGGGAAAGGAGAATGTTAGCCGCTTTGAGACTCCTTTGGGTAGTGAAAAGTGGGATATCAAATCCAAACTCTTCTTCTTCTTCTTTTAATAACAGCGCCCAATATTATACATGTGTAATCTTAGCTGCGCAACCCCAGAGTCGTCCGCGACTGGACCTAACGGTCAGGGGTACCTTTACCTTAAATTTGATGGCTTGTTGTTGTTGTTGTTGTTGTTGTTGTTGTTGTTGTTGTTGCTGCTGTTATGCCACACCCATCTGACTGGACTACCCTAGCAGTTCCCAACAAAAATACTGTACAGGCAACAACGACCAAGGAGTGTGGTGGAGTCTCCTTCTTTGGAGGTCTTTAAGCGGAGGCTTGACAGCCATCTGTCAGGAATGCTTTGATGGTGTTTCCTGCTTGGCAGGGGGTTGGACTGGATGGCCCTTGTGGTCTCTTCCAGCTCAATGATTCTATGATTCTACCACTACCACCATTAAAGGTTCCCGAAACTTCCTCTCAAATAAATCGCCTTGCTGCTAACAGACACTTTTTTTTCCCTAGAAGAAAGGCAAGGCTTATCTTTCACCTGAAAGCGGAATTTGAAACACAGACTTTGCTGCTCATTTTCTTAATTGCCAAGCAGTCTGCAATTTCAGCAGTTGAAATCTGGTTCACTTTGCACCCAATGTTTTGGTGGTTTTTGCCTTTCCTTAAAAAGAAGAAGTTCAACTTTGGATGTTTATCCTTAAAGGTGAAAAGTGTTATGTAAAATGCTCGCTGTTATTCAAAAGGGTTTTTTCAAGACTCTCTGGTGGCCTTAATTATCTGCTTTTCCAGAGCTGGGCTGGCAGCATGCAACTTATTCAAGTGCATTATGTAACCATTGATTGAACCGTTTCCTCCCCTGTGATCTTCTCCCTTTTACTTACAGCTCTCTTCCTGTGGTCTGTTACTCTAGTGGTGCTTTTTTCAAGTAGCTGAATATTCCAGCAGTGTAATTCATAAAGGATGGAGAGGGAAGGTGAGTTACCCCCCCCCCCACGTTCCCTGGCAGACAAATGCCTCACCCCCTTGAAGGAAACACACTATCTGCATGTAAATTATAAGTGACTCGTAAACACGAAAATAAAAAAAATCTGGTCGCAGCTGTAAACATGGCTACTTGAAATTTAACTCCATCAAAAGCAACAGGACTTGTTTCGGGTAAAATATGTTTAGGGTGGGAACTGTAATATGAACTACATCCATAGTTTTCTTTTGGAAATCTGTCACAGGGGATAAAGCTCTCCACACTCAGAAACGCGCTTTGCCCTTCTCTAGTCCCCTGTGGATTTGTTCTTTCTTTCTGGTGTCACCACTAGAGAGGTCAAAGAATTCTACGGAAAATGATAAAAGGAAGCAGAAATAGCAGCAGTTTCCATGTTTGTGGTCAGGAATCAGGCAAGCGAATAAGATCTGTATTCATTCATGGTTCTGTGAACCTCACTAAGACCGCCCGGTATATATAAATTCCATTTTTAAAAAATGACGTTGTTTTTAAGTCTGCAAATGGTTTGTAATTAATGAAGGGCAGGGCCGTCTTAAGCTTATCTGGCGCTGTGGTGCAAGGGTCACTCCGGCACCCCCCACCCCACCCCCCACGTTTCCCTCCGGGTGGGCAGCAGCTGGAGGGTGGCTCCTCCGGTGGGGTGGAGGCTCCAGGAGCGCTGCAGCACAGCATGGCGGAGGCGGGTGAGGGCGGCAAGGGTGGCACTGCCAGCAAGGCTGGAGGGCAGCTCCTCAAGCAGGGAGGAGCCTCCAGGCGCAGCACAGTAGGGTGGAGGCGGGCAAGGGCGGCAAGCTGATGCCAGGAGGCGCCACGTCAAGCTTCCGCCTCTTCCCTGGTGCCCTCCAGAACTTGGCGCCATGGTGCCCCACGCCACTAGCCTCTATGGCTAAGACTCCCCTGATGAAGGGTGGGGGTTTTTTTGCATTTTTTTATGTTTCATTTACATCGGAATGAGCATAAGTTATGTAAATTACATAAATAGATATGCAACATAACTTGCATTGCACAGTGGGCAGCGAGAGAAACAGCATAGTGTTGGGTGGAAACTGAACTGCAGGAAAACTGAAGCAGTGCTGATTGTGACGAATAAAGGTCAGAATCATTGCCTCCTTACATCTTGCTGAAATGCCACCTCATCATTGACCTGTTTAGAAACTTTGAGGGCATTTAATAACAGCAAGACTTAACAGTGTCTAATTGACATACATAATTTTACATATCTGAGCCAATCTTATTCCATTACGGGCATTCCAAGGTCTCTTTCCCATAGCCCCTTAAATTTAGATCTATTTATTATTGTTACAGATCAAGTTGCAAAGCAGAGGGTGGGGGTGATACTCTGCTCATCAAGACAACTTTTTAGGCTGCAATCCTAGACACACAAAACTGTGAGTAAGCCCCTTTGAATTCAGTGGGACTTACGTCTGAGCAGACACCCGAAAGATTGCTCAGCTCAAGTCAGAAACCCATTATTTTCACATAAGAATAACCTAATACTAAATTCCATCTTTTCCATCTCCGCACACATTAATAAATTAATCAGGATTAATTATTTATTGACATGAAATTAAAATTGAGTTTTTTGTTGTTTTTTAAAGTGGAGGGGAGAGAAAATGAGATTTTAATCAGGCCTGTCATTGGGAGCAGGCTGGAAATATGTCTTGCTTTAAACATGCTCCAAATGAAGCAGAGGTTGATCCTCATTCTTACCCCAACCATCTAACAATAGCCCAGTACCCAGTACGAGGAGTGTGTAAATGTGCATCTGAAACTCAAAATCTGATAGCATCTCTGAGCTCAAATCTTGATTTTGACAATTCATAGGACTGAGCTGTGGGCAGCTGCCAAGCCAGGACCAGCTTTCCCCAACCTGTTTGCCCTCTTGATTTTGTTGAACTATTAAATGAAGCTAGGGATGCGGGTGTCACTGTGGTCTAAACCACTGAGCCTAGGGCTTGCCGATCGGATGGTTGATGGTTCGAATCCCCGCGACAGGGTGAGCTCCCGTTGTTCCTGCTCCTGCCCACCTAGCAGTTCGAAAGCATGTCAAAGTGCAAGTAGATAAATAGGTACCACTCCGGAGGGGAAGGTAAATGGCATTTCCATGGGCTGGTTTCGCCAGAAGCGGCTTAGTCATGCTGGCCACATGACCTGGAAAAACTCTCTGCGGACAAACGTCGGCTCCCTCGGCCAGTAAAGCGAGATGAGCGCTTCAACCACAGAGTCATTCACAACTGGACTGGACTGCCAGGGGTCCTTTACCTTTACCTAGGGCTTTGATAAGAAACAGAACCACATGCCAGAGCAGATAAAGGAGTCCTTAAATGTGCTGCTCATTTTCCCAAGCAATATGCAAGCAAGATGGAGAGCTAATGTGTTTGCATTGTCACACTTCAAACAGATGTGATTATGAAGACTCGTATGTGCATCTCTCTATACAGGAACAAATAAAAACCCTTGCCTCTGGCTCTTTATTATACTGCGCCGCAACCAGGCCATAAAGCAAAGAAAAGGAGAAATGTAACAATCCCTTGCTTAAAGTAGCAGTGGGAAGACTGCTGCGCTAGCTTTAGAAATGTCTCTGTGTTAAATAGATCATAGAATCCTAGAGTTGGAAGAGACCACAAGGGCCATCCAGTCCAACCCCCTGCCAAGCAGGAAACACCATCAAAGCATTCCTGACAGATGGCTGTCAAGCCTCTGCTTAAAGACCTCCAAAGAAGGAGACTCCACCACACTCCTTGGCAGCAAATTCCACTGTCGGACAGCTCTTACTGTCAGGAAGTTCTTCCTAATGTTTAGGTGGAATCTTCTTTCTTGTAGTTTGAATCCATTGCCCCGTGTCCACTTCTCTGGAGCAGCAGAAAACAACCTTTCACCCTCCTCTATATGACATCCTTTGATATATTTGAACATGGCTATCATATCACCCCTTAACCTTCTCTTCTCCAGGCTAAACATACCCAGCTCCCTAAGCCGTTCCTCATAAGGCATCGTTTCCAGGCCTTTGACCATTTTGTTTGCCCTCTTCTGGACATGTTCCAGCTTGTCAGTATCCTTCTTGAACTGTGGTGCCCAGAACTGGACACAGTATTCCAGGTGAGGTCTGACCAGAGCAGAATATAGTGGTACTATTACCTCCCTTGATCTAGATGCTATACTCCTATTGATGCAACCCAGAATTGCAGAATTGCTTCTCTTGCCATTCATAAAAAATACCCACATATCCATTTTGGTTGAGATGCTGGCTTTTACTGGCCTCAGAGTCCCATAAAATATGATTGGTCCCCAATCCTTATGTCTCTCTGGAACCCCACAATCCAGCGACAAAATGATGCTCCCTCACAGAGCTTCATTTCTGTTTGCCACTCTCCCCCCCCCCCATTCTGAAACACAATACTCAGGCAGGTAATATGCAACTACCTAATTAGACTGAGTTTTTATTTTTATTTGCAAAGTCAATGGGTGGGTGTGACGGTTGCCTGATTCACTCCTCCCTTCCTACAACTCCGCTTTTCAAATCAAAATGTGGGGTATTGAAGATGCAGCCAAACCCACCGTTCACGTGTTGCTAGACAGGCACATGATAGGAGCTGAATTTTTGAAATGTTAAGATTATTGTAAAATTAATGACATGTATAAAATTGAAAATCGTAAAAAAAAATTTAAAAAGAAAGAAAAGAAATGTGAAAAACATCTGCTAGATTTAAGCAGGTCTTTGTAAATGAATTACCATTTTAAGCCTGCCTGTTACTCTTCAACAAGTATTCTGAGTAAATGACTTTTTAATATATACTTTACAAGACCGTGTGGTTGTTGTTTTAAGGGGGAGAAAAGGGGGAAATCCAGGAGAATCCAGTCTGTCTTAAAGCATCCTGGATTACTTAAACTAAAATGCTAAAACTAGACAATGTAAGCTTCCATTCTATGCTGTAAATGTGAGGAAGGAACGATCACATCTAATGAATATATCTCTCCTAGCACCTAATCACATCCCAGCAAAACCATCCCTTTATAATAGGTGGAAGTTAGGTCCAGGTCATGTGCTTTTACAGCTTAAGCAGAACATACATACTTTAAATTGGAGTATCTGTTTCCAAGTCCAAAATACTGTGTGTGAGAGACTGTTCCTAAGCTGGCCCATCCATGCCTCAGCTAATAAATTACTATCTGTACAGAGAAGTCTAATCTGTCTTACCCTTTTCTTTAACTGATTTAGAAGACATATGAAGGTAGCCCTGTTTAGGAAAGCTTTTAATGTTTTATCGTGTTTTTAATATTCCGTTGGGAGCCGCCCAGAGTGGCTGAGGAAACCCAGCCAGATGGGCAGGGTATAAATTATTATTATTATTATTATTATTATTATTATTATTATTATTATTATTATTATATTTTGGTGGGAGATGTTGAAGGCTGTTTTCTGGCATGCTGACCAGGTGTGGTGTCTGATATGCGCCCCCCCACCACCAAAAACCACACCGTACTCCTGGTTTCAGTCCACAATGCTAATTAAACACTTTTCACTTCAAATGAGAATTTGTTTACCTATGGAACAGGTGAAGCTGAATCCCACATCACTTCAGAGGGGGTGTTTTTGGTTCAATTTGCGCAACCAGCCAAGGAGGCATGGATCAGCCATGCTCAATTATCAAGGACAGCAGGAATGCTACTATTTCGGATCAAACGCCGTACTCGATGCTGTGTGGGGAAAAAAGCTAAATATCACAAGGTTCACAGATGAGTAGAATGATCAAAGGAATCAAAAGAAATCAGTCCCGTCTGCCAGGAAAAATGACAAAACGCCACTGAATGAACTACAAGATCCATGAATTGGGCAAATCATAGACTTGTCAAGCTGGAATGGACCCCAAACATCATCTAGTCCAGCCCTGTGCAACACAGGAATATTTTGCCCAACAGGGGGCTCGAACCCACAACTCTGAGATTAAGAGTCTCATGCTCTACCAACTGAGCCATCCCAGCAGGATAATGTCAAGCGGGCTTGGACTCCTCCACCCTGGAATTATATGAAAGATCTAGCTGTGGTTTCTATGTACACCAGCTTCAAAGCAGCAGAAGTGTACAAGCCAAGGCTGCAGGATCAGGCCAGTGGCCAACCTTTATTTTATTTTTATTTATTTATACTTTTCAGATATATATGTTTCATTGATTTTACAATCATTTTGACATTTTAAATCTTGACTGCCATCCCCCTCTCTCTGCGGTTCGTTAAATTTATTTTTAATATCTTCTGTATTTCCAGAAGTTAACTTGCTCATTTATTTATCTTCTTTATATATACACTGTTATATAGCTGCAGGTTATTACAATAATCCTGCCAGTGTTATTATCCGTTTACAATTTATCTGTAAGTATTCAATAAACCATTTCCATTCTTTTACAAAAAGTTTGTTATCTTGGTTTCTTACTCTTCCGGTAAGTTTCACCATTTCTGCATATTCCATAAGTTTTTGTATCCATTCTTCCTTTGCTGGGACGTATTCTTCTTTCCATTTGGGGGCGAGTAACATTCTTACCGCTGTAGTCGCATAGATGAATAAATTTCTATACAATTTAGGTAGTTCTATCCCTATAAGAGTGCTCACTGGAAGGGCAGATCCTGAAGCTGAGGCAAGATGGAGGGCACAAGGAGAAGAGGACGACAGAGGATGAGATGGTTGGACAGTTTTCTCGAAGCGACTGGCATGAGTTTGGCCAAACTGCGAGAGGCAGTGAAGGATAGGGGTGCCTGGCGTGCTCTGGTCCATGGGGTCACGAAGAGTCGGACACAACTGAACGACAACAACATCCCTATAATTCCCAAAGAAAGGCTTCTGGGGTGTTTGTTTGTTTTGTTTTTAACAAACTTTATTTTAAACATCCTTTTCATTTCATTGTACATCATTTCCCAGCATCCTTTTCTCACAGTGGCCAGCCACATGCCTGTGGAGAACCTGTAAACAGGACCTGAGTGCAAAAGCATTCTTCCTTCCTGCAGTTCCCAGTGACTAGTATTCAGAAGCACACTGCCTTTGACCATGGAAACAGGGCATAACCATAACGGCCTTTATAATAATAATAATAATAAAACCCTTTCATTTTGACTTTTCTTATTGGTAAAAGAAAACAAAAGCTCATCCTTCAGGGCACTGTTGACAGATGTTCCTGAAGCTTAGGAGCAAAGGAACTGTCCCGTCTCTGAGTTTGCCTAAATAAGCTTAAGAAGGTTAAGTACATAATTCGTTCCGGAGGTCCGTTCTTAACCCGAAACTGTTCTTAACCTGAAGCACAACTTTAGCTAATGGGACCTCCTGCTGCCGCTGCGCCGCCAGAGCACGATTTCTGTTCTTAAGCAGAGTTCTTAACCTGAAGCGTACTTAACCCGAGGTACCACTGTACTCTTTGGTGAGAGATATTTAAAATCACAGAACTTGCAGCAAATTAAAGTGTAGAACTATAGGCTGTCGGGCTTTTAAGATATCCTAGCCCCTTCTGAGTTGCTTCTACAGTTCCCCAGTTCCCTTAGCATAAAGAGAGGCAACACATTCGGTAAGTTAAAAATCGTTTACTTACAAATTCTTCAAAGATTCATGCGCTTTTCCGTACAGCAGCAAGAAAAGACAGGCAGTAGAACCTAGATTCCAAAATGGTATGTGTTTCTAAATTATTTGTATAGAAACACAAAAGATGGCTTGCATTCTAAGCTTGCAGCATCCAGCTTAGACATCCTTACAGGCAGGTCTAAGACAGGAATAGCCAATATGGCACCTTCTAGCATTGTTGTTCAGTTGTTCAGTTGTGTCCGACTCTTCGTGACCCCATGGACCAGAGCACGCCAGGCACGCCTATCCTTCACTGCCTCTCGCAGTTTGGCCAAACTCATGTTAGTAGCTTCGAGAACACTGTCCAACCATCTCATCCTCTGTCGTCCCCTTCTCCTTGTGCCCTCCATCTTTCCCAACATCAGGGTCTTTTCTAGGGAGTCTTCTCTTCTCATGAGGTGGCCAAAGTACTGGAGCCTCAACTTCAGGATCTGTCCTTCTAGTGAGCACTCAGGGCTGATTTCTTTGAGAATGGATAGGTTTGATCTTCTTGCAGTCCATGGGACTCTCAAGAGTCTCCTCCAGCACCATAATTCAAAAGCATCAATTCTTTGGCGATCAGCCTTCTTTATGATCCAACTCTCACTTCCGTACATTACTACTGGGAAAACCATAGCTTTTACTATACGGACCTTTGTCGGCAAGGTGATGTCTTTGCTTTTTAAGATGCTGCCTAGGTTTGTCATTGCTTTTCTCCCAAGAAGCAGGCGTCTTCTGATTTCGTGACTGCTGTCACCATCTGCAGTGATCATGGAACCTAAGAAAGTGAAATCTAGCATATTGGACTCCAATTCCCATCAGCCCCAGCTAGCATGGCCAATGATCAGGGATTATGGGAACTGTAGTCCAATATCTTCTGCAGGGCACCGTGGTGTCTATTCCTTCCCTGTGCCTTAGCTCAATCCAGGTGAGGAAGTTGTCTGTTTCACTGTTCTGAAGGCTGTCCAGTCTTGCGCTTTAAAAATCAGCCCACGGGGCCTTCTCTGCAAGTCTCTCTGTGCCGTACGTAGTTAATGGCTAGGACCTGGACAAAAGTCAAGGAAATGTTTCTAATCCCCATGTGATTTGGCAAGAGGCTTCCTCCTCGTTAAACAGGCACATTTCAGCTCGGGACTCATGAAAATTCAGTGTGGCTCTCTTCATTCGTGATGGTACATTCGCACATTTGTACGTAAGCTGACCTTAGTTCGTCCCATAGTAATAATGTGGCTTTTAGTTGCTGAGCTCTTGAACAGCGAGCCAAGAAATGATAAACTGCAGGGAGAGAGAAAGAGAGGCACAACTGAAAGTCAGATGCCAAAAGCAGGCTGTGAGTCACAATGACAAAGGAGTCAGCGGCAGAAGCCTGGCTGATATTTTACATTGTTTACACGGTCCCTTCCAAAATATGCTGGGTCATTTCCATCTTCTGCAACATAAGCACTAGCTGGAGAAGGGGAAAGCAGTTAATGCTGAAACACATTTTCTAGAAGAGAGAAACGGCAGCCAAGAAAAACCCAGGGAAGAGGGAAGAGCGAAAGGCAGGTTGGGCAAAAGACATTGCATTTCTGAGCTGGTCCAGTTTTTATTTTCCCCCTGCTTAAGCTCAGGACATATTGCATTTAGGACTCATCCCAGTGTTCTCCTGGTTCTGCTTTTCAGTTTAAAAGTAGGGACAGAACAACCCCCTTAAAAACAAAGCAAGAATCTCCATCACAGAATTGTTGAGTTGGAAGGGAGCCTGGCAATCATCTGGTCCAACCACCTGCAATGCACAAATACTATGTGCAACTGTCTCATACAAGGATCAAAGCCGCAACCTCACCATTATCAGCACACTGCTCTAACCAACTGAGCTATCCCAGGTGCCTCAGCAACACTCATTTTATCTCAGCTGTAATTGTGGTTCCGCTCTGGTCAGACCTCACCTGGAATACTGTGCTCAGTTCTGGGCACCACAGTTCAAGAAGGATACTGACAAGCTGGAACGTGTCCAGAGGAGGGCAACCAAAATGGTCAAAGGCCTGGAAACGATGCCTTATGAGGAACGGCTTAGGTAGCTGGGTATGTTTAGCCTGGAGAAGAGAAGGTTAAGGGGTGATATGATAGCCATGTTCAAATATATCAAAGGATGTCATATATAGGAGTGAGAAAGGTTGTTTTCTGCTGCTCCAGAGAAGCGGACACAGGGCAATGGATTCAAACTACAAAAAAGAAGATTCCACCTAAACATTAGGAAGAACTTCCTGACAGTGAGAGCTGTTCGGCAGTGGAATTTGCTGCCAAGGAGTGTGGTGGAGTCTCCTTCTTTGGAGGTCTTTAAGCAGAGGCTTGACAGCCATCTGTCAGGAATGCTTTGATGGTGTTTCCTGCTTGGCAGGGGGTTGGACTGGATGGCCCTTGTGGTCCCTTCCAACTCTGTGATTCTATAGTTAGAATCCACATGCTCAAATATGTGGTCCCCCCCCCCCCGTGTGTGGAGAGGTTATTATTTTTTTGCTTGTAACTGTGGTATGCATTTTTGTATTTTTATATTGTAAACTGCCCCATGATACTTGGATGTAGGGTGGTATAGAAATGTAATTAAAGAATAAGAATAAGGCATTAGACAACACAGTTGTGAGCCAATTTTGACACAATTGTTTGGAAATGGGCCTTACAAGTTCAACAATACAGTGGTACCTCGGGTTACAAACTTAATTTGTTCCGGAGGTCCGTTCTTAACCCGAAACTGTTCTTAACCTGAGGCGCGCTTTTGCTAATGGGGCCTCCTGCTGCTGCTGCTCCGCCGGCGCGCAATTTTCATTCTCATCCTGTGGTAAAGCTTGCAACCCGAGGTACTACTTCCAGGTTAGCAGAGTTTGTAACCCGAAGCGTTTGTAACCCGAGGTACCACTGTAATAATAACAATAATTCAATCGTTGAACGGAATCATCAATTCGCTCTGAATTCCTCTAGCCAAAATACTCTAGTCAGAGAATGCAAGTGATTTATTAAAGGATATTTTTAAGAAAGTGAAAGCAAACAATTCTGGAGTCTCACCACTAACATGTTGTTGTTGTTCAGTCGTTCAGTTGATTATGCACAAACCTGTTTGCTTTTGCTGAGCACATTGTTTCCGGTCCCTCACCGCTCCACTTCCTAAGGGAAGACCTCAAGCCACAGGGAACCATCATAAGAATTTCTCTTTCCATATGAAAATGATCTGCCGTTGGTATCTAACACCGGGTAAAATGGCAAAAATGTACAAAACCAGTTCAAAATTGGGTTGGGAATGTAAAGAGAAGGAGGGTACTATTTACCATATGTGGTGGACATGTACAGTGGTGAAAGCTTTCTGGGAAATGATATATAAACAACAAAAGAAAACGTTTAAAAATACATTTGTTAAAAAACCAGAAGCTTTTTTTTGTTAGGTATAGCAGGTGAAGAGTTACCAAGAGAGGATAAAAGACTTTTTATCTGCACAACAACGGCAGCAAGAATGATACTAGCCCAGAGATGGAAGGAAGGAGAAGTATGAACAAAAGAAGAATGGCAGATGAAATGGTGGATTCTGCAGATTATGGCGAAACTGATGGGGAAGGTCCAAAACCAGGAAGGTCAAGTATTTACTAAAGATTGGATTAAATTTGTAATTTACTTAAAAGACCACTGTAAGCAGTTAAAATCTTCGGCAGGGATGAAGGACACTTGTAATGTGGAATTATTTAAGATAATTATGGTTAATTAATAGATAGATAATGGTAAAAGATGCGGCAAACTTAAATTTAAATATGGAATCCACGGAGGGAGGGGGAAAGGTCCGAAGGTTCAAAAGAACCTTGTATTTCAATGTTTGAAAAGGTTATGTTTTATATGTATAAAATTATTTAAAACCTAATAAAAAATATTTTTAAAAAGAGATTCTCTTCCCTGTCCCCCGCCCCAGCCTCCTCGCTTTCCCCAGCCACTCTTTAAAAAAAGCCTCTCTTCTTTAACAGAATTCAATCAGCAAAAACATAGATATCGAGCAAAAGCTGCCCAGCGCTGCTTTCTTAATTTCTCAGCCTTACAACTGCTTAATTTTCAGTGTGGGGTAGCAGCTTGTTTAGGCGGCCTCTGAGATCAGACAGCAGGAATCATCTGAAACAGCTTTAATGGAAGCTCTCATTTCCTTCCCTCCACCCTCCCATTTCTGGATTAATGCTGGAGGGTGCGTCAGCAAGCTACTGCTGCCTCTCCTCCAAGTGGAACGCAAACAAAAAAACACTTCAGATACATGCTGTGAATAAAAATGAAGCCTAGAGAACAGAGTTCCCTCTTTGAGCCATGGAGAACAGTGTGTGTGTGTGTGTCTGTCAGAAGAAGAAGAAGAAGAAGAAGAAGAAGAAGAAGAAGAAGAAGAAGAAGAAGAATTTATACCCCGCGCATCTGGCTAGGTTTCCCTAGCCACTCTGGGCGGTTCCCAACAGAATATTAAAAACACAATAAAACATCAAACATTAAAAACTTCCCAAACAGGGCTGCCATCAGTTCTCATAAGAGATGTTTCAAGCAACCATATATTCAGTCAGGGGTGTCTTGGCGCCAAGTTTTGGAGGGTACCAGGGAAGAGGCAGAAGCTGGAATGTGGTGCCTCCCAGCATCAGCTCGCTGCCCTCGTCCGCCTCCGCCATGCCTTGCTGAAGCAGCTCTGCGCCCAGAGCCTCCGCCTGCCATGGCCACCACGGCACAGGCACCAGGGAAGAGGCAGAGGCTGGGCGCGGCGCCTTCCGGCATCAGCTCACTGCCCTCGCCCGCCTCACTGAAGCAGCACCGTGCCTGGAGCCTCCACCTCTTCCCCACCAGAGGAGCCGCTCTCCAGGCGCTGCCCACCTCCTCCAGCCCCGCAAAGCTGCCGGCAGCACCATAAAAAAGTCGGCAACTCTGGGAAAGGGGGGGGGCGCAGGAGGGATCTTTGCACCACGGCGCCGGATATACTTAAGACGGCCCTGTATTCAATCCTTCTTCTCCACCCCATTTTGGGAGAACAGCTAGTGAGAGCCAGTGTGGTGTAGTGGTTAAGAGCGGTAAACTCGTAATCTGGGGAACTGGGTTCGTGTCTCCACTCCTCCACATGCAGCTGCTGGGTGACCTTGGGCCAGTCACACTTCTTTGACGTCTCTCAGCCCCACTCACCTCACAGAGTGTTTGTTGTGGGGGAGGAAGGGAAAGGAGAATGTTAGCCGCTTTGAGACTCCTTCAGGTAGTGAAAAGCGGGATATCAAATCCAAACTCTTCTTCTTCTTAATCTGCCCCCAAACAGAACAGAACCAAGCAGATTTACTGGAAGCCATCCAGGAAGGTTGGCATCGGAACATCTTCAATATATAGAATTGTAAAAGCAAAGCAAAACATTTGAAGCAATCTGAATAAAGGAGTGCAACATTATTCCTCCTGTATTAGGGAAATGTCACCACTCTCCCCCCAACCCCCACGTACCAAATGGCTGTAAATATTTGAACAACCACTGCCCTCTGGTGGCAATTTTGAAAGGATATATTATATATTCGGAGGATAAGTATATCAATGGCCGGTAGCCACAATGGCTATGTTCCATCTCCTCTGTCAGAGGCATACCATACTGTATCCTTGTGAAACATGGACAACTTATAAACGCCATCTCCAACTCCTCAAAAGATTCTATCAACGGGGTCTCCAAAAAAAATATACACATCACTTGGGAGGACAGGCAAACAAATATCAGTGTACCGGAAGAAGCGAAGATCACCAGTGACGAAGTGATGATTCTTCAACACCAAGTTCGTTGGACTGGTCATGTTGTTCGGATGCCTGATTATCGTCTTCCAAAGCAACTATTCTATTCCAAACTTAAAAATGGAAAGCGTAATGCTGGTGGTCAACAAAAGTGGTTTAAAGACTCTCTCAAGGTAAATCTAAAAAAAAAAAAAAAAAAAAAGTAGTATAAACACTGACAACTGGGAAACACTGGCCTGCGAATATTCCGATGGAGAACAGCCTTTACCAAAGGTGTCATGGGCTTTGAAGACACTCAAACGCAGGACAAGAGGAAGAAACGTGCTAAGCGGAAGGCGTGCTTGGCAAATTCTCACCATGATCAACTCCTGCCCGGAAACCTATGTCTCCACTGTGGAAGGGCATGTGGATCCAGAACTGGCCTCCACAGTCACTTACGAACTCCCTGTTAAAACTGTGTTCATGGAAGACAATCTTGCTCAGCTACTAGTGATCGCCAAAGAAGAAGAAGAAATAAGAAGCTACCAAATGCCAGTTGCTGGAAATCGCAGAAGGAGAGAGTGCTGCTGTGCTCAGGTCCTGCTTAAGCCTCTCTATAGGCATCTGGTTGGCCACTGTGAGAATGGGATGCCGGACCAGATTTGCCATTGGGCTAATCCAGCAGAGTTTCTTCTTTGCCCAGGAAAGTATAAAGACAAAGTTTCTTACCGTCCTTTTTTATTTCAATATTACAGAGAGGCTATAGAACCCAGCCTCTTGGATAATGGCGTTGTTCCAAGTGAATCTCCACCCCTCGTCTCTCCCAATTCCTCATTTGTCACTTCTACAGGTGCTGCTTTGGCCACCTCATGAGAAGGTGCTTTAGCCACCTCATGAGAAGAGAAGACTCCCTGGAAAAGACCCTGATGTTGGGAAAGATGGAGGGCACAAGGAGAAGGGGACGACAGGGGATGAGATGGTTGGACAGTGTTATCGAAGCTACTAACATGAGTTTGGCCAAACTGCGAGAGGCAGTGAAGGATAGGCGTGCCTGGCGTGCTCTGGTCCATGGGGTCACGAAGAGTCGGACACGACTGAATGACTGAACAACAACACAGGTGCTGCTAGGTGCCCTCTGTCTTTGAGCTCTTTGCTCTCCTGCTTTTAAAGCTCGCTGGGTTCTGGGAGATGGAGGGTCTGGGATACTTTCTAATGACAATGTGTCAGCTGGGTGTTGTTCTGGCTCTCCCATGATTTTCCAGCCTTCCCCCTCATCTGCCTCTGAGCTGTAACCTCCCTCAAACTCCTGTTGTAAATCTATTCTGTCTTCCTCTTCCTTCTCCCTGGAGGGGTCAGGATGGGGCGGCGGTCTCCACCATTCCTCCTCTGCCCAGTCCCTGACAGTTTCCAGGTTTGGCTATTTCTTGTTAGCCATCCTTTGCAACACACACACACACACACACACACACACACACACACACACACATTCAAAAGTAAATCCAAATAAAGTTGGGTACTCCTAGGACTGTACCCTAAAAGCCAAATAATGCTTACCATACTTACTCAGAAGTAAATTCTATTGCATTTAGCAGGGCTTACTCCCAGGTAAGTGGGGTGGTAGCCTTGATTTAATAAGACATGATTTAATAGGTCATAAAGCATTCCCCAAACTTATGCTCATTGCAAACTGACTGCAAGTTGGAAAATTATCACTTTATAAAGGAAAAAAAGGTAGGTTTTCACATTTAAGTAGTAAGGATTAAATTGCATTTCACCCAATATAGCAGACAAAAAGCATCAGTTTGCCAGTATCAGTAAAGAGCTAGATTAATATTAATAGAGCCAACTGTATATATTTGTAATTACCGTGCTAGTTGTTTAGAAGGGGAGAGGGAGAGCATGGGTTCCCCAAGGCCATTAAGATTCAGAGAAATCCCGAATAAGATAGGTGGCAGGCTGTTATTGCTTGCAATATAACTAATTGATATTATTGATTGCTATGTATTTACTGGACCAAGTACTCCAGTCAGATGGATCTTGGCTCAGTTGCTGTTCCAATTCTGTTGACGACTGAATAAAGACACAGAACTTGATTCACTGGCAGATGATTCTGAAGCGAGAAACTCGAAAAGCAGCCCCCCCCCCCTCTTTCCGGTATATTTATTTTCCTTTGGCATGTCGGATGCAGTTTGCATCCCAACTTTGTTATATGCAGAACTGCAGATTTTGTGCCAGCGGGTCTTGACCTGGCTCTCCAGACCACAGGGTTTCAGATGGGCTCTGATATAATTTTTTGAGAACTTTTAGCTCTCCATCCCTTGTGCTGTGGCCTGTTTTAAGCTCCTGTCCCTAAAGGCAGGCTTGGAATTCTGCTGCATAGCAGTAGCAAGTGAACAGGATATGTGGCCTATATTAATATGGACACAGAAGACAGGTGCCTCTTATTTGTGCTGTTGTTAAGGCCTAGAACCTAGGCTCAAACTACACTGTGTTTTGGTTCTCTTTTCTCCAGGGATGCAGATTTTAATCAGGTTAGGCAGACTGTCAATTGGAATCCTGGAAGGGTAGGAGGGGAAGGGAGAAACTGCTTCATCCTTTCTCCTTCAATCATTTCTCCCACAAGTGAGAAGATACCAGCATTACAGGGTGTTAAAGTTAAAAGTGTAATGTGCAGAAAATGTAATGTTTGTATGCATTGAAGTTAAAACTTATGTAAAGAAGAAGAAGAGTTTGGATTTGATATCCCGCTTTATCACTACCCGAAGGAGTCTCAAAGCGGCTAACATTCTCCTTTCCCTTCCTCCCCCACAACAAACACTCTGTGAGGTGAGTGGGGCTGAGAGACTTCAAAGAAGTGTGGCTAGCCCAGGGTCACCCAGCAGTTGCATGTGGAGGAGCGGAGACGCGAACCCGGTTCACCAGATTACAAGTCCACTGCTCTTAACCACTACACCACACTGGCTCTGCATTTGCAAAGGTTTGCATTTGCAAAGCAGAGAAGTTTGCATTAAACAAGAGGTTTCACTCTAGGTGAAAGCGGAAGGTTGGTGCATTACCATTTCAGAGGGTTTAGGCTACCCGATGACTCATCCCTTGAAACCTGAGCAGATTCCTCCCTGAGAAGCTCCGTGCGAAGCCAGACGAGAGTTTGCCAGCTCAGCATGTTGGGAGAAGTAATTTCCAGCAAACTGCAGACTCTCTCTGGGATCAGAGAAAGAAGTTACTAGACTGTTTTAAAGAACTAAAATGACTGAACCACGTTGCCTGCTACATGAGTGCAGTGTGTTACTTTTTATTTTGTTCTTTGCAATATTTATATGTAGCTGGTTTTAAGACTGTTTCACCTTTGGTCTTTAGGCCTGAAGTTCCCCAACCCTATGCTAACCCTTTGTGAGAAGATCTTTCCATCCTTTGTAATATATTAGTAGTAGCATTATATAGAATTTATTATTCTTTATGTGATTTAAATTCCATCCCACACAATCTCAAATGCATGGAGCAGGGCACAAGTCTTTTAACCATGGTTGTGATCCAGACATCCTGTGCTAAATCTAGGGCTGCAACACACAGCCCAGTGCTTCGATTTACAATCACCACCTCTTAATTGAACCAACCTATTCATAAGTTAGAGGGGTCTGCTGGAATTCAAACATAACCAGAGGAACATTGTGCTGTAAAAATGCAAATCCTATCACAGCCTACCACAGTTTTAATGGATTAAAGACATCCAACAGGGTTTGGTGGGCGGTTGTGTTTGGTCTAATGCTGTAGTGGGGATCTTGTGGCTCTCCAGATGTTGCAAGACTCCCATCAGCCCTAGCCACAATTGCTCATGGTCAGAGATGATGGGAGTTGTAGTCCCATAGCATCTGGAACAAACTATATTTTATCAATTCAGAAATCACACAAAAACAGAGTTAAGTTTACTTAGCCATGATTTGGCAAAAATATCAGAATCTAGCCATTGTGTCCTATGACCTGGTTGAAAGCAGGTAGAAATCATTGGTGAATTATCCTAGCTTTCGAAAAGAGTTGAAATAAATGTAGGGATGGAGGAGAATTTCAGTTAGGTTCACATTTAAAGGTGAACATAACGAATCCACATTTTTTTGAAATAATACGCTAAGTCCTTTGAAAGCCACACTTCTCTGAATTTTGCAAAGCAGATCTCCAACCAAGTAAAAGCGTACCAAAAAAAATGCAGTTACAGGTAGGGAGCCGTGTTGGTCTGCCATAGTCAAAACAAAATTTTAAAAAAATATTCCTTCCAGTAGTACCTTGGAGACCAACTAAGTTTGTTCTTGGTATGAGCTTTCGTGTGCATGCACTCTTCTTCAGATGCACTGAAACAGAAGTAGGAGAACACTTCAATCTCCCAGGACATTCTATACAAGATCTCAAAGTAGCTGTCTTATTAAAAAGGAATTTCAGAAATAGACTGGAAAGAGAAGTTGCTGAATTGCAACTCACTGCAAGTGAATTGCTGAATTGCAACTCATTACCAGAGAGACCTGGTCTGAATAGAGACATTGGATTTTTATCTCATTATACATGACAAAGCTATTTTTAACCTTCTCACCCCTTGCTTTTTCCTGTAAGACCAATTGCAGTCATTAACAGTCATCAACGGGTTTACCACACCTATCAGCCAATCACCCATTCCCACCTCCCTTCTGAATAATACCCCTCCCCACTCTCTCACTATATATAAGGGTCTGGTGACTTCTGTTTCAGTGTATCTGAAGAAGTGTGCATGCACACGAAAGCTCATACCAAGAACAAACTTAGTTGGTCTCTAAGGTGCTACTGGAACAAAAAAAATGCACATTCTAGGGTAGAGTGTGCACATAAATGTATATATTAGTGAATATGCTGATATATTGTCACGAGGACTTTATAAAAAAGAAATCTGCAAACCATGTGGAAATGTGAAAAACTGAACTTAAGGTTGGAAAAATGAAATACTGAAATTGGCATATTTCTCTGTCCCAAAATAGATAGACACTGAGTCCTCCTTTAATTAAAAAAAATCTTTTTCTAGTTGTAGCTTCCTCTGTTGAAGGTCTGCTCTGCCGTGTACATGCTGAGTTTCCCCTGACACTACAAGCATCGGAGTCTGGCGCACCAGGAGATGGCAACCCTAACCTTGTTGCACCCCTAAAAATTGCTTCTGTGTATTAGTTACCTGGACGCCATGCTGAGGAATCCACCAGAAGCTGCTGTAGCGAGCACTTCGTGATTTAGCATCTGTGTATGAGGAAGGAGGCCTGCTGCTGATCTTTTAAGAAATGTCATCTTGATTTAAACCTCTGTTGATTTAAACCCTCCTCCCATACTGCAGCAGACTTTGCTAATGCTCTCTCTCTCTCTCTCTCTCTCTTTCTCTCTTTCTCTCTCTCTTTTTCTGCCCCCACAGCCTTGGGCAGCGGGTAGCAGCTTGGATTCCTTTAAGACAGACACCACAATGTTTGCACTTAATCTGTGCTAACCTCACAACACCCAGAGTGTGGAAATGGCACAAGAGGCATAAAAAAGATCTTAAAGAAAGCTTCATTGTTGCTTGAGCAGAGAGAGAAAGAGAGAGAGAGAGAAGCTAGGGACCTGAATCAGCAAGGCATACGAAGAAAATAGCATCATCTAATAAGCGGCAATTGTTTTCCTGCTGGCTGTACAGATAACATGGCAAAGAGAGAGAGATGCTTTCAAGGCCTTGGTGTCTCCAGACCTAGAGCCGTCCCTGAAAGTTATACTGAAACAAATCAACACACCTTTTACTGTTCGCGTTTGCTTTTCGCTTGAGGCTGCTATATTTCCTCGGCAATCATATCCTTGCTTCTTTGCTCATTCTCGTGACAGTGTTGTCCTGCTCGATTTCTTGGCTCTGTGTATCCTCCACAAAGTTGATACACCCTGGATTCCTTTCCCTCTCTCTGTGCTGCCCAGGGGCGTAGCAAGGGGGGGGGGAATAAGGGCGGGCCACCCCGTGTTCCATAATGGAGGGGGTGACAAATTATCAAGGAACAATTACTGCCCTACTAGGGCGGTTCATAAAAAATATTTTTTTTTTTGAAAATGCCTGCTCCAAAGGTCTTATCTTACTATACTAGGGATTATATAGCTATATATGAAATTTCATGCATATCGGTTAATATCTTGACCCTCCTCCACCAAAATAGCTGTTTACTTGGCTGTTTTCCTATGTCGTGAAGGCTGAAATTTCAGTTCAGTGGAGCACTTACTGTTCCCAACCCTAACCCTGTGGAAAGCCATCTAATTAGACTTTAATTTGATTTTGAGATGTTTTTAGGAGGTAATTTAATTATTGTTTGATTTTATACCAATCTTATGTATCTGATGTTAGCCACCCTGAGCCCCACTTTGGCCGGGGAGGGCGGGATATAAATAAAAGTTTTTAAATATTATTACTTTTTATTATTTCTTTGTAAGAAAATATGAAATAATGTAATACCATTTTTGCAGGGGGGGAATCAATGGGGGGTGACAAGAAATTTCCCACACCGGGTACCACCTGACCTTCCTATGCCTCTGCCACTGCCTGTCTTTTTATATATAAGAAAAGAAAAGAAAAATATCTATTTCAAGTAATAGAATGAGCATTTGTAATCAAGTCCATGACCCTACCCCGAAATATAAAATTTCTTAAAATAAGGTTGGAAGGGTGCTGCAGTGACCTGTGGCTGTCTCATTGGCCTCAAGCATGTTCAGTTACAGAAGTGAGATCTGCTTGCTGTTCTCTTCTTCACCTGTTACTCTTCACATGATGTGTATGTGTCCAGGATATGAGACTCTGGACTTCAGCCAGGGGTGGAATTTGGTAATCCTTGTTCATATGATGCCCTGAGCGAGCCCATAATTAGGTGTCCCCAAATGAATCTCCTCAGTTATAGAATCATAGATATGGAGAGTTGAAAGGGACCCTGCGCAATGCAAGCTGAGACGGTACCTGCCTGCAGACTGTCTCGCCAGAGTGGTGCATGCTCTGGTTATCTCCCCCTTGGACTACTGCAATGTGCTCTACGTGGGGCTACCTTGGAAGGTGACCTGGAAACTGCAACTAATCCAGAATGCGGCAGCTAGACTGGTGACTGGGAGTGGCCGCCGAGACCACATAACACCGGTCTTGAAAGACCTACATTGGCTCCCAGTATGTTTCTGAACACAATTCAAAGTGTTGGTGCTGACCTTTAAAGCCCTAAAAGGCCTCGGCCCAGTAGACCTGAAGGAGCGTCTCCACCCCCATTGTTTGGCCCAGACACTGAGGTCCAGCTTCGGGGGCCTTCTGGTGGTTCCCTCACTGCGAGAAGTAAGGTTAAAGGGAACCAGTCAGAGGGTCTTCTCGGTAGTGGCACCTGCCCTATGGAATACCCTCCTATCAGATGTCAAGGAAATAAACAACTATCTGACTTTTAGAAGACATCTGAAGGCAGCCCTGCTTCGGGAAGCTTTTAATGTTTGATGTTTTATCATGTTTTTAATATTCTGTTGGGAGCCACCCAGAGTGGCTGGGAAAACCCAGTCAGGTGGGCGGGGTATAAATAAATTATTATTCATGATGATGTTGGAGATGATGATCGATCTTCTCAATTTTGCAGCTCCTTGGCTTGGAGCCTGGGGGGCAGGGAGAACAGTACACACCACTCTAAATCCTGCATTATGCTTCACTCTAGGCACCCATCCCTTCCTGCACCCCCTTGGGAAAGTCCTACAGGAGGTGAGTTTCAGGTTGCAAGGATTAAGCAATCCCTCCCATCTGCTGTTTCTCCCCAATAAATGCCCCCCAACTCCCCTCTCCCCTTTCCAATTAACTGGCAAACATGTGCTTTGCTGGCGCAACATGTACTTCTGCCCCCGGCTCCTGACTCAACAAGGGACCTTTAATCAGCCCAGCGATTGACCTGCTAAGCCTCTGGTTGTGCCAGGCAGCGGGGATTTGCCATGGAGCCATAACTCAAAGGGAGGCCTTGCCCTCCCCCAACGAGTTGCGCCAAGTAGCACTCGAAGAGACTACAGAGACTTGGAGCAGCTGAGCCTTAAGATTGGCAGTTGCTATGCGCGCGCACTTACTGTGCTGCTGCTGCCGCCGCCTCCCTCTTTCATGTTCGCAAGCTCTCCGAAGCGGCGCTGCACCCGGGTCTTTGCCCTCAATTAGCCCTGTCTGCTGTGAAAGAATATATGGAGGCAGATTGAATACAAAGAGGGCTCCACCGCCCTCCTCGACACACTGCCTCTGTGTGCTAACATTTTCGGGATCATTTATGCTCTGCAGCTTATCAGGGACAGACGAGGACTGGCTCTTATCTCCCCATACCTCTGCCAGAATCTGTTGACTCCTCCTCGTCTTGACCTTCAGCAAGATCTCCTCTTTCTCACTAGATTGTTGCCTGTTTCTCTGGAATAAAATGCACTGAAATGCATGTTCTTTGCTTTTTAAAATCATTTTTATTTGATTTTACAAATAGAAATTTATAACCATACCAAATGCATATCCGTACAAAGAGATTTCTCTGAATCTCCAGACTTCCCCCCATCCCCTCCACGGGTCCTATTGTCAGCATTTACAACTGCATATTATTCCATAATCTATGCTTTATATCCATCCATATTATCCATAGTATTATTTACAGGTGGGTAGCCATGTTGGTCTGCCATAGTCGAAGCAAAATAGGAAATTCTTTCCAGTAGCACCTTAGAGACCAACTGAGTTTGGTATCTGAAGAAGTGTGCATGCACACGAAAGCTCATACCAATAACAAACTCAGTTGGTCTCTAAGGTGCTACTGGAAAGAATTTCCTATTTTGCTTCATCCATAGTATTTGTTACAGTACAAGTGAAATTAGAATCCTGCTAATGTTTTCATCTGCTTATAGTGGCCTCCTAAATAGATTATAAATTTTCCCCATTCTTTTTTATAATCTTTGTCCTCTTAGTTCCTGAGCTTTCCAATCAGCTTTGCCATTTCGGCGTAGTCCATCAGCTTACAGGTGAAACTCAAAAAATTAGAATATCGTGGAAAAGTCCATTTATGTAAGCAATTGTTTTCATTAGCTACTGGAGTTTAATATACGAGATAGACTCATGACATGCAAAGTGAGATATGTCAAGCCTTTGTTTGTTATAATTGTGATGGTTATGGTGTACTGGTGATGAAAACCCCAAAGTTGAAATTGTTAAGTTGGGGTTCTCATCAGCTGTGCGCCATAATCATCACAATTATAACAAATAAAGGCTTGACATATCTCGCTTTGCATGTCATGAGTCTATCTCATATATTAGTTTCACCTTTTAAGTTGAATTACTGAAAGAAATGAACCTTTCCACAATATTCTAATTTTTTGAGTTTCACCTGTAGTTTGCCTTTCCTCTCTGGTAGGGACTCTTTCTTCTTTCATCTCTAGGCTAATAGCATCCATGCGGCTGTTGTCGCATATATAAAAAGTCTTTTCTGCTCCTTTGGAATGTTGGCACCTATAATTCCTAACAAAAAAGCTTCTGGTTTTTAAACAAAAGTTATTTTAAACATTATTTTCATTACATCGTATATCATTTCCCAGAAAGCTTTTATTATCTTACACAACCACCACATATGATAAAAGGTACCTTCTTTTTCTTTACATTTCCAGCAGGTATTTGTGCATGTTCTATTCCAACACTTTTCTCCAGGGTGGCATCATGGCAGGCAACTTATTCAATACAACACGGCATCATAAGAGCATGAAGCAAGCCCTGCTGCATCAGACTCAATAACCCATCTCAGCTAGCATCCTGTTCTCACATTGGCCAGCAAAATGCATCTAGATTTCTGCTGTTGGGTGCCCGTCATGGATGGCTTAGTTGAGATTCCTGCATTATATGGGGTTGGACTTGATGACCCCCAGCTTCCCTACCAAACCCACAATTCTATGATTTATTTTATTTTATTTTTTTAGCTTTTCTTGCAATTTCTCTTTTTTATTTTTAAATATAATTTTTATTAATTTTCTATTACAAAATTCACTTCCGCTTTCTATTTGAATGGAGTCTGCAACTTTATGTAACTAAACAATATTTTTAGATGATTACATTGCAGATTTCACTATTTTGTTGCTATTTTGTTGAGAGGGATACTAAAGGGAACGATCCAGTCTGGCAAGGCATCCTGGATATATATAGAAAGCCACGCAGCTTCATCCCAAGCTTCCATGTTAATGCTGCAAAGGGTGGTATATTCTTAATTCTGCTAAACGTGATGCTAACCATACTCAAGAGACAGGTAGGTAGCCGTGTTGGTCTGCCATAGTCAAAACAAAATAAAATAAAATAAATCCTTCCAGTAGCACCTTAGAGACCAACTAAGTTTGTTCTTGGTATGAGCTTTCGTGTGCATGCACACTTCTTCAGTTATGGGTATGATCCAGCCAAAGTTGAGGCGTTTTGGATCCCATTGATTTGAGTAGGAGAGTTTAATACATGTTTATACCTCTCCTGTTGAAATCAATAGAAATCATTAGAATTTAAAAGCATATGTTTATACTTCTGTTGAAATCAATGGAGTTTTAAAGTGATGGATTTTTCTCTGGATCATGTCCACTGCTCTGAAGGGAGCACAGTAGTGTAGGTGGGGCTGCAAGGTGAAAGCGTAACTAACAACTGATGTTTCCTCTTCTGGGCAAACAGGAAAGGGATGAACTATGAGCTTGGTGGTAGAGGACCTGCTTGCATGTGGAATTTCCCAGCATCCTTACCTAAAAAGCCAGCCATTGAAGGAGGAACAGCAATGGACTGATGTTGGCAACGTTCAAAAGGAAGGGGAGAAACTTCTTGCCATCTCATCTTGAATAAATAAAAAGAAGCCGCATGAATATTTATCTAGCAGTCGTGGGCATCTCTCCTCTAAAATGATGATTCTGGGCCAGATTCTTGGGCCCAGTGCTAACATTCAAAATTACAACAACAACAAAAACAGAAACCCTAACTCAGAAAACAGCCTGGTCTATAAAATTCTACATTCTTGCTTTCATAAATATGACCCTTTAAAACTGGGGAAGTTAGCTCAGGTTGCCTTGACCATGCTGAACTGCTGAGGCTGTCACAGTCCAAGCTATGGTGACTGTGCCCATGCTCTCTAGTGGCCCTTTAAAATTAGGAGGGAGAGTGCTTGTGCATGTGGGAGTCCATGCAGCCATCACAGGGTCACTCTGCTCTTCTCTTGGCAGAGCAGTGTGGCCTGGACTGTCCAAGTTGCCTATCATAATCTTAAAAGGGGAAAGGTAAAGCAGCTGGCGGAACAGAACTGCCTCTCCATTTATGTGGGCCCTGCAAATGGTGGTATGTCACTTTGAGGTGCAGGCAGAGGAAACATACTTTAACCCTGGCTCCATAGCCCTTAGCTAAAATGAAGGGACAGAGTGAAACAGCCATTTTACCCAGGCAAGAGTTGGCCCCTTCAATGGGTTGTCCATTCCCTCTAACTTCACCCATCTGACTGGGTTTCCCCAGCCACTGCAGGTAGCTTCCAACATATATAAAAACATAATAAAACATTACTTTAAAAAATCCAAAAAACAAACACTTACCTATACAGGACATCCTTCAGATGTTATTTATTTATTTATTTATACATACATACATACATACACTTTTTATTAAATTTTCTGTTTTACAATTTAAAATACTCATTTAAACATCCTTAAAATATCAACGACTTCCCTGCTTCTCTTTCCATGGCTCATTTTGCATATCATAAAGGTAAAGGGACCTGTGCTGGCCCCAAGGGTTTGTCCGTGAAGAGAGGTCCAAGTCCAGTCCTGGGTCTAGGGGTCCAAAGGAGGTCAGTCCGGCGGGGAGCGAGGCAGGGAGCAGGTGAAGAAGAAGAAGAAGAAGAAGAAGAAGAAGAAGAAGAAGAAGAAGAAGAAGAAGAAGAGTTTGGATTTGATATCCTCCAAGGCAGGTTCAGGCACAAGGTTGCAGGTTGAGCACACGCTTGCAACTAAGTTGCTCACGCAACTTGGGCTGGGTCTGGCTGGCTTTTATCTGGCCCTATGCTTAGGGCGGTCCCGATCCTCCGGAGACTCGCCTCTCCTCCGGGCCTGGAGGCGAGCACTCCTCCTGCAGACACTTAACTCCCTTCGCCTCTCTGCCCTGAGCCTCTGTAGCTCAGGAGAGGCTGGTGGGTTACCGGACCCAGGGGCCGCCTCAGCTTCCTCTGAAGAGGCTGGGAGTGGAGCACCTGCAGGCAATGGGTCCTCCCTCCCATCAGGCGCCAGAGCAGACGCTGCTGATGCCTGCACCTGGGGATCCAGCACAGGTGGGGATCCTTCAGGCTCAAGCCCTGGCCCCGGCTCAGCTGGTTCTGGAGGCGGGGAATCCTGTGCAGGCTGGGATCCCTCAGGTTCAGCATCAGAGTCTGACTCCCAGGCCATCACAGGACCACTGACCGTTAAGTCCAGTCGCGGATGACTCTGGGGTTGCGGTGCTCATCTTGCTTTACTGGCCAAGGGAGCCGGCGTTTGTCCGCAGACAGTTTCCGGGTCATGTGGCCAGCATGACAAAGCCGCTTCTGGCGAACCAGAGCAGCGTGCGGAAACGCAGTTTATCTTCCTGCTGGAGCGGTATCTATTTATCTACTTGCGCTTTGACGTACTTTCAAACTGCTAGGTTGGCAGGAGCAGGGACCGAGCAACGGGAGCTCACCCCATCGCGGGGATTCGAACCGCCGACCTTCTGAGCAGCAACCCCAAGCCTCAGTGGTTTAGACCACAGCGCCACCCACATCCCTCTTTGCATATCATAAATCCCTGCATATTTTACAAAAACAAAACCATTCAGTATTCCATTATTGCATCCATCAAAACTTATTTACACTGTTGAATTTATCTTAATGCTGCCAACATTTTCAAGTCTGCACAATTTTTTCGCATATATTCAACAAACTTTTCCCAATCTTCTCTAAACGTATATTCTTCTTGTTCTCTCATTCTGTATGTTAGGTTTGCAAGCTGCGCATATTCCAACAATTTAAGTTGCCATTCTTCTTTGGTTGGGACTTCACTCATTTTTCATTTGGGGGCTAACAAAACACAGGCTGCAGTAGTAGCATACATAAATAACCTTTTTGGACACCTGGGAATTTCCATCTGAATTATCACCAGCAGAAAGGATTCTGTGTTTTTTGGAAAAGCCCTTTTAAACATTTCCCCCCAATTCATGATTATTTCAATTCATGATTATTTCCCAATACTCTTTTACCCTTTTACAAGTCCACCACAACATAAGATGTCTTCTAAAGGTTGTATAGATACTTATCTCCTTAGCTTGGGGGTTGTATAACTCCATATCCTCCAACATTTCTCCAGTGAAAATAAGGACATCCTAAGAAAAGTGGGACATTCCAGAATCACATTAGAAACTGGGATGGTTTCTGCAAATCTGGGACTGTCCCTGGAAAATAGGTCTGCTCTCCTATTTCAAGGGGTAGCGCTGAGGTCATAGCGAGGAACTCCTCCGCTGTCTTCAGTGAAGGGCATGGAAGTTATTTTCATGGACCGGCCTTTTGGCAGAAATGTGAGTCTCTTTTATCATGCCAGCCAGACACTAAAAAGATGAGGAGGAAGGGAAATCCTTAGCGAATTTCTCATTAGCACTGTGAAGATCAAACATGGAAAGTCACTGGCAATGAATGTTCTGTTCTTTAGAAGTGGAGGCTGATTGCTATGCGAGATTTTCGCAATGCTGCCAACCCTCCAAAATGCAAACAAAATTAAAACTCCAATTGCAGAAGTTCCCAAGCTGTAGACAAGGGACCACCAGTGGTCTGTGAGTTTTATTCAGGTGGTCTGTGGCATACCTGTGGATTTGTGGCTGAAAATGGGAGATGGCCCACCCGACACATTAAATAGACATATTGATTTTTAATTGTATTTTTGTTGCTGCTTTGATTTCTTATATTGTATTTGATTGTATTGCACTTTGAGTTGTACGGAATACAATTAAATACAATATATAAGAAGTAAAATACCGGTAAGCAATAAAAATGCAAGGGGAAATCGTTCGGCATTTGGCATAGTACACTACAATTGCTATAGCAGGCAGAAGAATCATTAAGTGGTCCCCCAAGAGCACCAGCAACTTTCAAGGGATCCATGGAGAGTGGGGAGATTTGGAAACCACTTCCCCATAAAGACCTGGAGAAGATACCCTAATATGTGTGTGGTCCTCCAGATACTGTTGGACTTCCAACTCTCATCAGTCCTAGGCAGTGAAGCCAATGCTCAGGAATGATTGGAGCTGTTTTAACTGAATTCACCCAATGGCCATGACTAAGTTAGTGCAAGGCCATCAGCAATTTTCCAGTGATTCATAGGGAGTGGGGAGATTTGGAAACCACTTCCTTATAAGGACTAAGTGGAATTAAATAAGAAGGCTGAGAGAAAATGGCCTGGGCAAGGCTTTTAGAGTTGTTGCATATAAGAGTTGAAGTAGGGTTCAACTGCCCAGTCACCATGTGTAGATAGATCACTGAGATCTTTCTGGGTCCTCTACACCCCCCCCCCAGAGTTTGCTTGGCCTTTCCTAGAGACTGAGCTTTTAGCATGAGCTGGGGAACCTCTGACCTACTGTTGGACTACAAATCCCACCAGTTCCAGCCCCCATTGCCAGTGGTCAGGGGGTGATGATAGATAGATTTATTTATTGTCATTGTCCGTATATACACAGTATACACAACAATGAAAATCAAACACCCAAAGACCGGATTTACCATACACATTTGCACATATGTCCAACACTCTCATCCTTATTAAAACATAATCTATTAAAACAGAGTTGCAGTCCAAGAATACCTAGAGGACCACAGGTTCCCCATGCCTGATATAAACTGCCCTGTTTAATTGGCATCATAAACAGGCAGTCAGAAAGCAGCATTTTCTATTCCCAGCAGAGTGGAAAAGAAATCTCTGTTCCCCGCCCCCCCCCCGCCAGCCTCCCCATCTCCTGTCACTTAGTACAATGGGCTTCAAACATCCTTTTTGGTTAGCGGGGTGTGTGTGTGTTGCAGAATGCATCTCTTTCTTTCATCTTAGAGAGCGGTGTCAGCATTTTCAGATGTGTTCCACATCCTTACCGACTCCTCCTAAAGAATTTCCCTTCCTGAATTCCTCTGTAATTGAGGAGCTGGAGCGAGCTGATTGTGAATGATGGCTTCTCTATTTAGGGAAGAGCTGTTCTGCCTTCTGAGTCCAGAGCACTGCTAGTACTTTCTGAATAATACTGGTAGGAATATGATACATAGTTGGAATCGTTCTCTTTCTCGGGATCTTCGGGGAGCAGAGGGGATGCCTCATCCTTTCTCACAGCGCAGCATCTTAGGACCCGTCTAGCACATGTCTTCAGATTTGAGAAACCCAGACCAATAAATGGAATGCTTCTGTTTGCTTTCCTTATTTATATAAAAGCCACAATAGATAGAAAGCTTGCTTCTTAGGGGCCGGTGATGGTGGGGATCGCATCTTATGCAAATATCCAAGGTGAATGTTCAGAGAAACAGAGAACAGAACAGAGAATTATATTTCCCTTGCTTTGCAGCGAATTAGAAAAAGAATTTAGGCTGTTGTAAGCAGAGTTACTTTATTCCCACATGAGTATCATGTTGACGATCCAGAAGCAGTTGGATTGCTTTTGACCTCCAACCAAGGGCATAAACGACTGCTTGGGGTTAGATTGTTTTGTTTTGTTTTTAATGGCAAGGTAGATGTGGTCTCGATGGGGCTAAAATGATCTAGGTGAAACGATCTAGGGGACATATTCTGTGTTGTTGTAGCTAATGTCTTTTTGGAGATAGCAAGGAAAAGGGTAATGAAATTCTGAAATGGAAGTGTCCCGTGAACTTTTAAGCTTCCCTTACAATAGTTAAACCACAGAGCCTAGGGCTTGCTGATCAGAAGGTCGGCAGTTCGAATCCTCGCAACGGAGTGAGCTCCTGTTGCTCGGTCCCAGCTCCTGCCCACCTAGCAGTTCGAAAGCACATCAAAGTGCAAGTAGATAAATAGGTACCACTCCGGCGGGAAGGTAAACAGCATTTCCGTGTGCTGCTCTGGTTCGCCAGAAGCGGCTTTGTCATGCTGGCCACATGACCCAGAAACTGTACACCAGCTCCCTTGTCCAGTAACACAAGATGAGTGCCGCAACCCCAGAGTCGGACACGACTGGACCTAATTGTCAGGGGTCCCTTTACCTTTACCTTACAATAGAACTGGTGGTGGTTCAAGTCCAGTACATTATGTTTATGATTAAAAGATAGACACACACAAGCAAATGTTCTGCCACGTATGTGGCTACTTCTGCTAGCAATGTGATCCGACAAGGGACATCTCATCAAAGTATCTCTTTTCTTTTCTTTTTGGATAATAATTTTTATTAGTTTTCAATTACAATCCAATAATAGCCTCATTATAACAATGCCAAATTATAATACAATTACTAATACCAATCGTTTAAATACCAAATTATATAATTTAGGTGCCCCCCACATGCTAGAATTGATGGTTTGATTATTTTCTTTATTTCTGCATTTCAAAATCTTATTAATTTCAATTTCATTCCAGTCAAAATAATAATCCCTTATACAACAACTGCAATAGTAATAACTTCTATTCGTATTGATGCATTAAATGATTTATAAATCTACAAGTGAGGTACTCAAACTATATCCTTGTTCTTCCTATGTGTGGCAATTATTCTGTCCATGATGTTTCTTCCTGTCCTTGAAAAATGTTATGTGTATCTTTTCCCGGTTGTTGCTGTTCTCCATCATGCCTTGGGCGGAGCTAATATCTGATTGTTGTTTCAGAAATTTCTCCATTGCTCTGTCCCATCTCATCAAAGTATCTCAGCCAGTATATCTTATTAGCTTCCTTAAGAATGCTAATCAAACAAATGTAGCCTGGATCTAAAAACCTAGGGGAGACGTTTGGCTTATGGGTGAGGAACCTGTGGCCCTCCAAATGTTTATTTGTTTGCTTTATTTATTGGGGGGAGGTTTAAAACCCTAAAGAGACTAGGTTATGGTCAGAAGAGATGACCCACCCAACTTCTGCCTCCAAACCAAGGGCCAAGGGAACCACTGAAAAAAGGATAATAAGTTTTGAACAGAGATAGAGCTGAGTTTGGGCTCTGGAAGGTAGTAGAAATTTGAGGAGTCATCTCTACTTTGAGAGCAAAGATAAATCAGTGGACTTTGACTGTCTGATCAGGTGTCAAATTGCACCACCACTTCGGCCGGCATATTTGTAATTAATACATAAAGCGGGTTCTCCTTCATGGAGAACACGTGTTGCGGTGGGGGCCAGCAAGTCACCCCTCTGTTGCTGGGCGGGTTAGGATAGATTGTCTCTTGTAATTGGGTCTGGGGTGTTGTTGGGGAAATTTATATGTTGCAATTTGTTGATTGACAGCCCAGGGACTATACATTGCTTGGCATGCAGCACGTTTTCCTCTTCGCTGCGTGCATCGGATCACCCGCCCTCCCTCCCTATTATTAGGCCTCTGCGTATGACCTTGCTATGCCTGTCATGGGGTCATCAGCTTATGGGGCAGGGGCCTGGTAGGAATTTTTCCATTTGGTTGATTGGCTGGTGCCATCCAGTTTTCGCCTACTGCGTAGCAATTAGTCAAAACTTGTAAGGTTGGCGGTTAGGCATTGGTTATTATTGGTTGGTGGAGGGGTCAGAATTGACGGTGGCTACTCCTCCAATGCTGCTGCTGTGCGGGGAATTCCATTAAAGGAATCCAGGGGCTCGCTATGCTTTTGTCCGTATCCCCCGGTCGGGGGCCAGGGCCACACAAAAGCCCCTGGGAGCATTTGGGGAGAGGCGAGGGCCAGACCCCCAGCTCCCATTCTCTCCCCAAAGGGTTTTCCCCTTACTGACGAATGTCAGTTCTGTCCCTAGCGGGACAGATAGTCTGAACCAATGCCTAAGCAACCACTCATATATTTTATATTTCAATAAAGTTGTGGCCAAAATAATGCCAAAAACCTTAAACTTAAATTTATGTCTGAAGTGTGATTTATTTTGAGGGGTGGTTTGGGGAACTCGACATGCAAACAGTACAAAATGGCATTATGACTTTAGTGACTTCCTTCCAAAGGGAACCAATGGGTTGTATTCAACGCTAGTCTGACTCAACTGAAATGAAATGACTTAGGTCCATTAATTCCAATGGGACTAACATTTGATGCAACTCTAAGGCCAATCTACACTATAAGCACATTTCTACCACTTTATTAGTCATGGCATGCCCCAAGCCCCAAAGAATCCTGGGAACTGTAGTTTGTTAAGGGTGCTGAGAGTTGTTTAAAAGATCCTACAGAGCTACAATCCCCAGAGTTCCCTGGGAAGAGGGGTTGATTCACTCTGGAAATCATAGCTCTCATCTTGAGAAGGAGGGATCTGTCCATTTCAATTCTTTCAGTTTCTCATTTTTTCTGGTCTTCAATTCAGTTCTCCACATTTTGCAGCAATTCACGTGTTTTAAAAATAATAGCCTTCGTGAAAATTCCTCAGCATGTTAGTGCAATTTCTCCTAATTAACTTATTTTTATATGTAGTTTTGACTAATGCTCACATTTTTACAAACAATTCCCCCTAATATAATGCATTTTTGTAATTTATTTTCACCAATATCTTCATTTTTATGCACACTTTCCCCTAATGTATCTGTAAACACACTGCTTGAAGAAGTGGGGTGAGCAAAGGAATGCTTCTTTTTAAAAATAAATAAATTAAGAAGCAGTAAATTTGCTTATGTGATTTATTATCATTCCAGACTGTCAAATGGGATCAAATCACTGACATCATATTTTAACGTATTGGTTGTTAAAATCCATGGCTAATGGAATTTACAGTCACACATAAAGTGTCATTAAAAATGAGCTGGGTTAAAATAAACCTCCATGCAATGAGACTCACAATCAGCAAGGGACCATTTGGTCAAAATAAATGGCCTTTCCTATCAGAAGCAAGGAATTTCGCTCTCTCCGTCTGAAACATGTACATATCAAAGGAGATAAAGCATGAAAGTTAAATGAATGGTGGCAAAGGAAAGTTTCAGATAGATCTTTTCCTTTTTCTTAAAAAAAAAATCCTGGAAGCTATATTGTGACAACCAAAATATATATTATATTTGCACTAAGGTCACAGTATCAGAAGAAAATATGTGCTAGGAAAGGGAATGTGTTTTCTATTACAAAAGGGCTGGCTTCAACTTTGAGGGAGATTTATCCTCATAGCCAGCGGATTATATACAAATAAGCAATATTTTTGTCGACAGTGTTGTTGCCACTGTTAGGCTATTGGTGGTGGTGGTGTGTGTGTGTGTGTGTTTAAGTGTTTAAGAGATGTCCATTTAATCTCCCCCATATATGATATTTTCATCCAATAATCTCTATATAGATGTGTACATACCCCTTCATGCACGAAGAAGGCTTGAAAGTATATCTATTTTGTTGTCACAACTTAATAAAGTGTTGAAATATGAAATTGTGCAGGGGTTGTTTTTTTTCCTTAGCAGAACAAAGAGCAGCTGAATAAATCTACTCCAAATTATCAGTGTAAAGTCAACTGCATTGATCTCATGGTCTGAACAGAGCTAAGAACCCACATGGACACACAGATGAGGCTATTGTCCTAAAATTTAGGTGGACTCAGGGGGTGATTGTGCCTTGGATTCATTGATCTATATAAAGGAGCCAGAGATTATGTGGTATGGGGAATTATCACTTTTTCCAATGTGCAGGGTTGATTAAGCTGCAGATTATATACATGGCCAATAGCTATGGATGATGGGGGTTGCAGTTCAGCAATATCAGGAAGGTCTAAGTTTCTCACACCATTTCTAGTAGGACTAGTTGGATTTCAATCCTGCTTCCATGGAAGTTATCTTTCCATGAGGGCCGACATTGATGCCAAAATCCAGCATCTCCTGAGCTCTGCGAGTGCAGCTTTCTTCTGATTGAACCGCTGAGTATTTGAGGACCGGGACATTCACAGGAAAACTAAAATGCTTCTTTACAAAGCTGTTGTACTACCGACCTTACTATATGCTTGTGAAACATGGACCACTTATATAAACGCCATCTCCAACTCCTCGAAAGATTCCAGCAACGGTGTGTCTGAAAAATGTTACACATCACTTGGGAAGACAGGTGAACTAATGCCAGTGTGCTGGAAGAAGTAAACATCACCAGTGTCGAAGCAATGATTCTTCAACATAAACTTTGTTGGACAGGTCACGTTGTGCAGATGCCTGATTATCGTCTTCCAAAACAACTTCTCTATTCCAAACTTTAAAATGGAAAGCTGGTGGTCAACAAAAGAGGTTTAAAGACTCTCTCAAAGGCAAATCCAAAAAAAAAAAATGCAATATAAACACTGACAACTGGGAAACAATGGCCTGTGAGTGCTCCAATTGAAGAACAGCCTTCACCAAGGTGTCATGGGTTTGAAGACGAACTCAGGACGAAAGGGAGAAACATGCTAAGAGGAAAGCACTTCTTCTTCTTCTTCTTCTTCTTCTTTTTAAATTTTATTTATACTTTTCAGATTAATACATTTCATCAAATTTACAAACATCTTAATATTTCAAAACTTGACTTCCTTCTCCTTCTTTCTGCGGTTCCTTAAATTTATTTTTAATATCATCTGCATATCCAAATCAACTTAATTTGCTCCTTTATTCATCCACTTTAAATATATACTCTTATAATAGTGCAGGTTGTTACAATAATCCTGCCAATGTTCTTATCCGTTTACAATTTATCTGTAAATATCCAATAAACCATTTCCATTCTGTTATAAAAGGTTGTAATCTTGATTTCTTATTCTTCTGGTAAGTTTCGCCATTTCTGCGTATTCCATAAGTTTTTGTATCCATTCTTCCTTTGCTGGGACTTCTGCTTCTTTCCATTTTGGGGCGAACAACATTCTTGCCACTGTGGTTGCATACATTAAAAAATAAAATCTATAGAGTTTAGGTAGTTCTGTCCCTATAATTCCCAAAAGAAAAGCTTTTTCTTTTCTTTTCTTTTTTAACAAAGGTTATTTTAAACTTTTCAATTCATTATATATCATTTCCCAGTAAGCTTTAACCTTACTACAAGACCACCACATATGATAAAAGAACCTTCTTTCTCTTTACATTTCCAACACTTAATCGGTTTAGATTTATACATTTTTGCCAATTTACTTGGTGTTAGGTACCATCATTTCCCTATAATTTTCTCTTAAACTGTAACATGCTGTAAATTTTATATCCATATTCCACAATCGTTCCCATTGCATCTCTTCTTTCGAATCGAGCCACGCTCTCTTCCCCTCTCCGTCTCCCCCTCCTCAGTCCTTAGCACCGGGCGAGTGAGTCAAAAGTCCTCTGTGCCAAACTCTGCACTAGGAAAGCGAGATACAGAATTCTCCTGCTTGCCTGTGCCAAGCCGCTGCTGCAATGAATCGATTCTGCCACACTCGGCCGCGATTCCTTAGACCCCCTCCACCTGTTTGGGGGTTAGCTGGATTGCTGCAGAAAAACCATACTGCTGTTTGTTTGTCTCGCTTAACCACGTGACCCAAGTCCTTGCAGCCATAAGCATTTTATTTCTCTGTATTTATATAAATATACGTTTCCTCCCCTCAATGGATGGAGATGAAATGGCTGCGTCTACACTCTCCCGCCTCCAAAATCTTATCAATGGGGAGAGGAGAGAGAGAGAGAGAGAGCTCTGGCTTCATTTGTATGCCAGGGCATGCCTTTTTGCTTCTGCTGCATTTTTTTCTGTGGCACTCCAGGCACAGAAGGCAGAGAGAAGAGAAGCCCGGAAAAAAAATCTATGCAGGTGTCTAGGAGAAATCAGAGCTACTCGGCAGGAAAACACACTTAGATACAGCTCATTTGCAGGCTGCGGCTGCATCGAGATATTGCTAACTCATCTCTTTGTTTGTGGCTAAACATCTGAAGGTCAGAGGCTTGGTCAGTATGTTGTACAAATTTCATTATAATTGTTGCTTAAAAAAAATAAAAAGGACTTATCCAGCATGACATTTCATTCTCCCTACAAAGCTAGTATTGTCAGTGCAGACAACATTAAGCAAGATAGACCAAAGGTGTTCTTATGTAAGTTTTCCTGATATGTATGTAACAGGCATAGGCAAACTCAGCCCTCCAGATGTTTTGGGACTACAACTCCCATCATCCCTAGCTAACAGGACCAGTGGTCAGGGATGATAGGAATTGTAGTCCCGTTTGACAATCTCTCAAAATGCTTTCTACAGAAGGTACTGGAGCTGACATCAGTAGGAGAAGATTTCTGTAGAGGAATAAAATCTATATATGAGAATCAAATTGCAAATTTAATAATAAATGGAAATAGGACAGAAGGTTTCCCAGTGGAAAAGGGCACCAGGCAAGGATGTCCTCTTTCGCCGTTGTTATTTATTTTAGCATTGGAAATACTGTTAATTAAAATAAGAGAAGATGATGATATTAGAGGAATAAAACTAGGAAAAGAGATATTTAAAGTAAAGGCTTTTGCTGATGATATAATAATAACGACAGAAGATCCAGAGAAAAGTATTGCTAAGGTAACAGAAACCATAAAGGATTTTGGCAAAATAACGGGATTTAAATTAAATAGGGAGAAAACTAAACTTTTGATTAAAAATGTGCCAGAAAAAGAACAAAATGATTTAGAAAAATGGGTGGGATTAAAAATAGTCAAGAAAGCTAAATATTTAGGCACAGATATAACAATGAAAAATATAAATTTATTTAAGAATAATTATGAGGAATTGTAGTCCCGAAATATCTGGAGGGCCGAATTTGCCTATGCCTGGTATATAAGGATGGACGATGGCTTTAATAGATTGTTGCAGCTAGACTGGCGGCTGGGAGTGGCCACTGGGACCATATAACAGTGGTCCTGAAAGACCTATATTGGTTCCCAGTACGTTTCCAAGCACAATTCAAAGTGTTGGTGTTGACCTTTAAAGCCCTAAATGGCCTCGGCCCAGTATACCCAAAGGAGCATATCCACCCCCATTGTTCAGCCCGGACACTGAGGTCCAGCTCCAAGGGCCTTCTGGTGGTTCCCTCCCTGCAAGAAGTGAGATTACAGGGAACCAGGCAGAGGGGCTTCTCGTGGTGGCACCCACCCTGGACCTTGCTATGCCTGTCATGGGGTCGTCTGCTTTTGGGGCAGGGGCCTGGTAGGAATTTTGCCAGGTGGCTGATTGGCTGTTGCCATCTGGTTTTTGCCTACTGCTTAGCAACTAGTCACAACTTGTAAGGTTGGCGTTTAGGCATTGGTCATTATGTGTGATTGGAGGGGCGGTAGTCTCTCCAAATGGTGATGGTGTGCTGGGAATTCCGTTAAAGGAATCCAGGGGCTCATATACTAGTCCGAAACCCCGGTAGGGGTCAAGGCCCATGAGAGAGCCCCTGGGACCCACTGGGGAGGGGGAGGGTTCTGCGTACCAACCCCCAGATCTCTCCCCAGATGGGATTTCCCACTGCTGACACGTGGTCAGCTCTGTCCCGTCGGGCAGCTAGTCTGGACCAATGCCTATGCAACCACTCACATTGATTTGTAATTTAATAAAGTTGTGGCCTAAATTCTGCCAAAAACCCAAACAAAAATGATGTCGCATGTCTGAATTATTTGAGGGTGGTGTTGGGGACCTCCACACACAAATGTTAATTGGCACCAATGCCATCCTCCTTAACTGAGGCATGTATTTTCAGCTATTTGGATCGTCTAGGACTGACCCCTTTGAGCATAATCTAGCATTGTAAACAAGCAACAAAACCAGGGGTGTTCACCCAGAGCCTGGTCTGTGTGCCTAAATGATGCTCCTCTCCCCTGACCTGAACCTCACCTCCCAGGTTTCTCGTCTCCCCTGTGACAAGGCAGCCGCTGACTCCTGATTTGCCATATTGCAATGCTCCGTGGCAACAGGCTCTTAAGAGACGCTTCAGACACTGTGGAAAGATGAGGCATGGGGACATGCCAGCTCCATCTGAAAAGGCACTGTTTTATTTCTGCACTATTTATTTCCACAGCGCAACTGCAATATCCCGGAAGGCATTTTGAGACTCAGGGGCTATGCTGCAGATGACCGTTTGCTGCACGACGCCAGCAGAGAAATCGAGTATGGAGAGGCAAATTTGACTCTGCCAGCCTCAGCTCACATGGTGAGATTTTCTGTGTGGCCAGACACCACCTCTTGTAAGTGGCCTGAACCGCAGTCTGGCTCCACCCCCTATTACATACAAGGGATTTCTTTTGGGCAACAGCAAAATATGGCAGAGGTATTCTGGTGGCCTTGTCCTCTCTGCCACCTGGAATTCCACTAAGCCATGCACCTGGCAAGGTTGCTGAAGGCGGCTCACACTTATATTCCTCGCCAATAACCTCTGGGTGCCCAAATTCTTGCAGCTCAGAATTTCAGCACATTGAAGTCTCAGTCTCAGCTTGCCTTCCCTCTGGCCTGTCACTATGAATAAGTAAAAGGTAAAGGTAAAGGACCCCTGATTGGCAAACCCAAGAGGCTCAGTGGTTTAGACCACAGCGCCACCCATGTCCCCCAGGATTATATTGTACATTACTGTATTTATAGTTCAAATCGGGGAAAATAAATACAGTGGTACCCCACAAGACGAATGCCTCGCACAATGAAAAACTCGCAAAATGAAAGGGTTTTGCGAGTTTTTAGTTGACTCGCAAGACGAATTCGTCTAGGGCTCTTTTTCGCAAGACGAATTCATCTGGCGAGGTACCACTGTAAGCCGGCACCGGACCGCGCCACGCCGCGTTTTAAAGCTGCAGCGAGCGAACAGCAGCGCTGCTGTTCGCTTGCTGCAGCCTTAAAATGCGGCGCGGCGCGGCTCTGATGCCGGTGCCGGTCGGAAGGGGCGTCGGCCGATCGCGCCCGCCATCTTGGGTGGGCGGGCGCGATTGGCCGACAACCCTTCAGACCGGCACCGGAGCCGCGCCGCGCCATGTTTTAAGGCTGCAGCGAGCAAACAGCCCGGACTTTTTCCCCCATAGGAACGCATTAATTAAATTTTAATGCGTTCCTATGGGAAACGGTGCCTCGCAAGACGAAAAGTCTTGCGGAACGAATTAATTTCGTCTTGCGAGGCACCACTGTACAGTAAATGGACAAAAGTACAAAGATGCACAACATGTTTAGTGGTAAGTGTACCCCTGTGTACCCCCAGAAAAAGCACTGTATATACTTGCCTTATACTGAGGTAAAGGTAAAGGTAAAGGGACCCCTGACCATTAGGTCCAGTCGTGTCCAACTCTGGGGTTGCGGCGCTCATCTCATGTTAGTAGCCGAGGGAGCCGGCGTACAGCTTCCAGGTCATGTGGCCAGCATGACTAAGCCGCTTCTGGCGAACCAGAACAGCGCACGGAAACGCCGTTTACCTTCCTGCCGGAGCGGTACCTATTTATCTACTTGCACTTTGATGTGCTTTCAAACTGCTAGGTGGGCAGGAGAACCTTCTGGGTACAATATGATTATTCAATAATACAATCAAAATAATACTGTATTATTTTGACTACTGGGGGAAGGTGATTGCATGAATTGTTCTGCTTTTTTAAAACTCAAGTTTGAAGATAACTTGACTGGCCTCAGAATCTGAGCACTTTGTACTCAGATACTGAGCACCTTAACTTGTGGGGCAGCGTTTGATTCTTCGTCTCAGACAGCAAAATGTATTGGTCTGCCTTGTGAGCTATGAAGAAGAAGAAGAAGAAGAAGAAGAAGAAGAAGAAGAAGAAGAAGAAGAAGAAGAAGAAGAAGAAGAAGAAGAAGAGGAGGAGGAGGAGGAGGAGGAGGAGGAGGAGGAGGAGGAGGAGGAGGAGTTTGGATTGGATATCCCGCTTTATCACTACCCGAAGGAGTCTCAAAGCGGCTAACATTCTCCTTTCCCTTCCTCCCCCACAACAAACACTCTGCGAGGTGAGTGGGGCTGAGGGACTTCAGAGAAGTGTGACTAGCCCAAGGTCACCCAGCAGACCCTCCAAGTGTCCCTATTTTCCAGGGGACATTCCTGGATTTACAGAAGCTGACCTGGTTTCTGATTTGATCATGGAATGTCCCGCTTTTCCTTACGACGTCTGTATTTTCAGTGGAGAAATGTGGGAAAGTATGGTAGGATGTCCCTATTTCCATCCGTGAAATGTTGGAGGGTATGGAGTTATCCGACCCCCCAAGCCAAGGAGATAAGTAACTATACAACCTAATCCAGAATGTGGCAGCTAGACTGGTGATTGGGAGACCATATTACAACGGTCCTGAAAGACCTACATTGGCTCCCAGTAGTAGAAGAAGAAGAGTTTGGATTTGATATCCCGCTTTATCACTACCCGAAGGAGTCTCAAAGCGGCTAACATTCTCCTTTCCCTTCCTCCCCCACAACAAACACTCTGTGAGGTGAGTGGGGCTGAGAGACTTCAGAGAAGTGTGACTAGCCCAAGGTCACCCAGCAGCTGCACGTGGAGGAGCGGAGACGCGAACCCGGTTCCCCAGATTACGAGTCTACCGCTCTTAACCACTACACCACACTGGCTCTCTATGACCACCACCACCACCTCCGGCTGTCAGGGGTTCTACTAAGACGTCAGATTCCTCCATCCCTATCCTTTGGCACAACCCAGCTTCCATATATATATATATATATATATATATATATATATATATATATATAGTATGAATCTTCTGGAGGGAAGTGCCTGTGGCTCGCAGCCAAGCATTTCTGCCCCCTCGCCAAGTTTTGAAGTAGGCAAAAGAGTTGGAGCATAAGTGGCATGATCTAGCCTATGGCAAGCAAAGCTGTCAAGGCAATTATCCAGCCATCGCCAGGACCTGTACGACGAGCAACTAGGGTGACTCATGAGCTGATGCTGTTCTTCTGGTGGGAAGACTGTTCCAGAATTGTAAAATTCTCTGGGAAATGATCACTAATCATGCTCCCATCTTTTCAGAATCCTGAATTCAATCCAGGTTTCTTAATTCTGAATTCAATCCCTTGGATCAGGATCTCTTGTTAAATATTACGGCAGGGTCCAAATACATACTTTAAGCATTCACAAGTGTTTGCTCACACTCAGTGGGAGTCTGGATGTTTTTTTCTTTCTTTGAACATTTCCTCTGTGTTTGTCTCTGCCACGTGGCATTACATAAAACAAACACATACACACCAATCACAAAATCCTTTCTGGCATGCAGACTTGGTTGAGCAGTTATTTGGAATTGAGCAGTATTTGGGCAGGCTGTTGCTGTATTGCCTGAAATACATGGGGGAAATGAGCATCTGGAATGAGGAAGCTGGGAGGAATCAGTTATGAAAATGCATGAGAGCCTGTGCCCTTCATTAAAGCAGCAACAACAAAAATAATATGACTGCCATTTATATCTTTCTGGGGTTTAGAATTCGGAGGTTGAAATTTAAGCTGGGGGGGGGGGGTGATGTTAATTTGCAATTATTTTTAATATAATGTTTTACTGTTTTTTCCCTGTAGCAATATACATATTTAATGACAAGTTGAGTCATTAGTGCAGTCTGAGCATGGGCTGCAAAATTTGGACAGAAAGCCCTTTTTGCAGCAGAGGAGCAGCATTCAAGGTATCTCATTCCTCCAGAATGATGCCTGATCAGCAATTTGGAATATATTTTAAAGCTTGGGTTGCGGGGGGGGGGGCCCTCTGGCTTCTTCAGTATACGAAGCATCAGGTAACAGGTGATGGGGCTACTCAGATTATGTGAAAGGCATCTTTCTACCGGATACCCTCGAGAGCAGAAAGCAAATCCATCCCTCCAGGCCTCTCTAGCTGCCCCATCAGACTCTCCTCATGCCACACACCACCTTGGGCCATGCCCCATAGCAGCCCCACTTTGCACCCACCTCGAGGGTGAACTCCAACATGGCACTCAATCTCCCATTCCAACAATGCAAGGATTTCTGCTTGTGCAATGAGATGATTGCTCCTTCTCCTTCACCTCTCTCCATGCATTCCCAGAGCCCAGATCTGTTCCTGGGGGTTCCCCTGACCCGCTGGAGCAGATTGGGGGAGTGGAGTGCATGGGGTTTGCTCAGGGAAGGAGAGGCAGGAAACCCCATTATGCAAGCAGACATCTCTGCATTGAGGGGGTTGTTAGAGATTTCAAAGTGGCTACGTGCAGAAAGTCAGCTTATCACCTCTGTAGCAATTACCAGTTGGCAGAAAGCCAAGATCTGCTCTTTCTCCAGACCCTTAGCAATGACCTGTGATTGGTCAATGAGTTCCTAAAGGATGAGCTCTATGTGAGAGCTTGTGTGGTGGTGGTGGTTGTTAGTGGTGTACTGAAGGTTGACAGAGAGAGACAGAGAGGAGAGGTTTTATGTTTTGTTTCTTTTATTTGTAAAGTCTGTACATAGTAACTTATGGATACTAGTTGCTTCAATAAATACTGTATATAGTTATCCAAGTGAGTTGCTGAGTTCCTGCATTGTGCTGTCCAGTTAATGCTCTACAGCCAGAAGCTTCCAGAAAACCTGCGATTAACTCTGCTGTGTCCAGGACTACGTTATTTCCTGACACTAAATCTTAAGAGGGGTGTGGCAGTTGAATACCACCCCACATGTGCTTTCGCCTACCTGCGATGCTGTCCTTATCAAGCATTTTGCTTGCCTGGTTGCAGGACAGAAAGGGGTGGGTGGGTGGGTGGTGGGTCGGTATAGAATGTAGCCTACTGTAAAAAAAAAAGTAAAATCCACATTGGTTGCTCTGCCTACTTCTTTCCTCTGGCAAGAGGAGAGCTATTGCCAGTTGGAATAGCACTGGGCTACATGGACAATAAGGGGACATGGGTGGCGCTGTGGGTTAAACCACAGAGCCTAGGGCTTGCTGATCAGAAGGTCGGCTGTTTGAATCCCCGTGGTGGGGTGAGCTCCCGTTGTTCAGTCCCTGCTCCTGCCCACCTAGCAGTTCAAAAGCACGCCAAAGTGCAAGTAGATAAATAGGTACCGGTGGGAAGGTAAACAGCGTTTCCGTGCGCTGTTCTGGTTCGCCAGAAGCGGCTTTGTCATGCTGGCCACATGACCCAGAAGCTGTACACCAGCTCCCTTGGCCATTAACGCGAGATGAGCGCCGCAACCCCAGAGTCGGACACGACTGCACCTAATGGTCAGGTGTCCCTTTCTTTACCTATACCTTTACATGGACAATAGCTCCTTTCACCCCAAAACCTTTCCTCACCTGTTTGGCCCTCCCATCTCATTTTCAATCTCATCTTGGCTCACCTGGCCCCTTCCGCTGAGCCAGAAACGATCCAGTTGCCTGTAGATTTCTGTAGATCTTCCGCACACACTGCCCAGATTTAGTATGCATAGAGCAACAATTCTGTATCTTTCACCTCCACACACACACACACACACACAATCAGCAAAGTGAGAGAAGCTTTCGTGGCAATCACACATCTTGGCTTTTTATTTTTAGCTCTCCTCCTCTCCTGCTTCCCTTTCAGTGCCGCATTGCTCTGCATTCTGCCTCTTCTCCATCAGTCTTGCCAGGGCTGTTTCTCTACCCGGCAGGAAAATTCTCATTGTGGTGTTTTGAGCATCCCCCAGGTGCAAATTCTGGCCTGGAGATTTGCATTCAAGCCCAGTCCTTGGCATCTGCTTTATTTATGTTAACGAATCAACCCTTCCAGAAAGGTAGCCCTTTTTTAAAAACAGTACCTCTCAGGCCAAGTGTTTCTAACCACGCACCCTTCTTGCTAGCCTATTTTTGGTAAATAAATATTTTATTATGGTATGATAGGCTGACAAGCTGTGTTTATTCCATTTCTGTTAACACTGCCTCATATAGAAGGGGGGGAATTATTTACACTGAATGGGTGGCATCTGTTTCTGGTCCCTTAAGACTGCTCCAGTCTTTTTGAGGTCAAGCATTCAAAGCTCTTCATAGCTAGTGAAGAATATGAACAGCCGTAGGCTATATAGAGAGAGGAGGAAGACAGGAAGGAAGGAAGGAAGGAAGGAAGGAAGGAAGGAAGGAAGGAAGGAAGGAAGGAAGGAAGGAGTTATAAGTTATGCAGGAGTTTGTCAATGACATATGAAAACCTAAAATACTAATGGACCACCAGATGCTGTTAGACTACAACTCCCATCATCCCTGACCATTGGCCATACTAGCTGGAGACTGATGGGAGTCAAGCATCATAGTGTTATGAGTTCAAGGGTGCTAGACTCCCCTGAAGTCCTGGGTCTTGTAGAGGTTAGAATCAAATAAATACCTGGAGTCTTAACATGGGTGTCAGATTTGGTGAGTGTTAAAATATAAGACAGGCCAGCTTCCTGAGTTCAAGAAATCACCTGGGAGAAGAACCATTACGGAGAATGAAAGGAAAATAATAGGCCATTAACAAAGCAAATACTCTGTGCCAGACAGAAGATGGGTGTGAGCTCCTCCTTCAACAAAGAGTTAGTCAGAAGACAATGCCAGATTTTTAGGACTGTGTTTAGGATTGCAGTGATGCTGATGTGACCTAGAAGAAAGAGGTTGCAGTTTGTTAAATGCTGCAAGCTGCAGAGAGGCAGAGCCATGGTTGGTGTCTGTTAGTATCCATGGCTGCAGTTATGGGAGAAGCAAGACACTTGGAGTGTTAATGCTGTGAGCTCCTCTGTTGCACATATGTGTAAATAAATCATATATCATAAAGACACCACAGTCTCTGCTGTACCTCATTTCCAAAAGGAAGCATGGACCCTGGGTTAGCAAGACTGTAACTCCTGGTATCCCACACCACTAGGAGGTTGGGTGTTGTGCAACAATATGGAGGGCCACTGACTGCCTGTCACTGACCTAAAAGAAATAAATGGTGACTGGATCTAGCTTGTTGGGAGACTATTTGCTTCAGTTCCAGATATGAGATGCCATGGGGGTGGGGAGTTAATCCACATGAAAAATAAAACTGAACCAGAGCTTGAAAGCTCATGGCAATTTAGTCTACAATCCAGTGTGAAGTTCCATTAAACTGAACAGGGCTTACTTCTGAGTAGACCAACATAGGACTGAATTTCTTCTTCTTCTTCTTCTTCTTCTTCTTCTTCTTCTTCTTCTTCTTCTTCTTCTTCTCCTCCTCCTCCTCCTCCTCCTCCTCCTCCTCCTAGCTTCAGTAAAAGCTGAACTGTAAATCTCTGAATTACCAAGAACCAGAACTGGAACTGATTCCCTAAGGTAAAAAAAAACCAAAAACTGGGAACCATTTCAGAATAACAGGTTCGATATTTAATTAAAGGAATATATTGTTATACTATCCGAACCCAGCGATTTCAGATGTTTCCATTGTTTACTCTGGGCTTTGGTTTCCTTTGAATGAGAACACAAGAACATAAGATGCTGGATTAGGTCAATGGCCCATCAAGTCCAGCATCCTGTTCTCACAATGGCTAGCAAACAAGACCTGAGCTCAAGAGCACTCTCCTTTCCATTGGTTTCCAGCAAATGGTATTCAGAAGCACCAGAGAAGGCCTTCTTGGGTACCAGGTTGACAATCCCTGCCCTGGAGCAACAGAAAACTAACTGGCTCCATCATCTATGTGACAGCCCAGGAGATATTTGAAGATGGCTACAATCATTTCTTCTTCAGACTAAACATACCTGACTTCTCCAATTTTTCCTCCTAAGATCTGGTCTCTGAGGTCCTCACCCTTTTTGCCACCCTCCTCTGGATGCATTCCGGTTTGTTGATACCCCTTTTATATTGTCATCATTACTCAAAACTGGATGTGGGGCATTCATGCTCCTCAATGTGAAGGTGAGGAGTCAGATCTCACAAAAGATTTCAAAGCCAGAGTGAGTATATTACTCATTCTTGAGAGGAGGAAATATAGCAGCACAAAGGGGATGATGGCGAGTGAATGCAGAGGGGAATATGGGATGTATTTACTTCAGGGCAAAGAAAGGAACGTAAGCACAACCTAATCATGGCTTGGCTCACTGCACTCAAGCTTACTCAACCCAGGTCAGGGATGAAAAAGGTAGCAGGAAACAGGGAAGTGCCGGCTAATCAAAGATTCTCAAGGGAAAGCTAAAATACTGAGGGAGAAAGAGGGACTGTCACACTGGGTTGCCGGAACTGCCTGTCAAGATGAAAGGAAGTATATAATAAATAACCACATAGCCTGCCTCCCTCCCTGCCTGCCTGCATTAGAGTGATTCAGAAGGAAATGGTTGATCAACACTCTATCCTTGAGAAATGATCCTGGCTTCTGCCCAAACACACACAGAAGCCCTTACTTGGAAGTAAGGAGCAGGTCTTGATTCAGGCAAGTAATGGTACATATTCAGCAGCCGACACAGTTCCCAGGCAGGACCAGCAAAAGAAATTCTGGAACCTGAGGCAAGCCACAAAATGACTCCCCCTTCCCCACCAGGGAAGAAGCCGGGAGTAAAGATTGACATCAGGATCCACTGCCCCTGTGGATCCAGCCACCTGAGGCAGCCACCTCGCCTTGCCTCACAGGTGGGCCGGCACTGTGCCCAGGAGTCATGATTCGGGAGTTCAGGAGCAGGGCAAAAAGGTCAGAACTGGAAGGAAGTGGCAAAGGTGTATGAACAAGTTTTCCCAGCCCCTTTCACAAAGCTTATAAAGAGGAGGCATGGCATGATCTCTCACAAGGCTCCCTTGCCTTGTGAGAATAGCAAGACTTCAAGAAAATGCTCTGCATCTGCTCATACCTACCAAGGCAGTGCCTGCTTTGAAGTGAGATGACTGCACCTGTTATGTATTGAAGTTCTCACCCTAGGCCACTAGGGGTGTGTGTATATACGGTAGTTCATTCTGCTGCAATTTTCACTCAGGTCCGCACATGCAAATGAGGGATTGAAAGTGACGTTCAGGGATTGGGTAACTACAGAAAGTTGTTACTGTTGCTTTGTAGCTGAGTTCTATATAAGCAGGCTGCTGAGCCCTTCAGCTCACTTCTGTTCCAGCCTGAGAATAAACAAGAGCTGTTTGGAAATCACTGTGTTGTCTGCTGTGTCCACCCACAACTTAACAGCACCCTCTGGTTCAACATCCTGCTCTGTCACTGTCACTTCCTGTTTAGCCCCCACCCCACCCCACCCCACTTCATTGATCAAAGCCCTCTGCATTCACAGAAAGTTTGGAGGGGACAGCCAACATCTCTGCTCCCCTTTCCAAATCAACTGAAGCTGGAGTGGAAACAGAAGATCCTCCTCTTCCAACTCAGTTCAGCCACCTCCTTGTTTCTTCTTCCCAATCCCAATCCTGACAGTGCTAAGGGATTTGTGACAGAAAACAGAAAAACTGGGTTGTGAGGGTCTTTTGCTCCCAGAAAAACACCGTAGTTGATGTTCCACTAGGGTTTGTAATATTTCATACACATGCACACACTTTTTTTGTACCTAACATAGTTTTTGTGTTTGTTTGTGTGGTTTTTTTTTTTTACTCTGTGTGTGTTCATGAAAATGTCATGTATGGGATCTCAGAGCTGGGGAGAAATAGACCATGGTCCATCAAGACTTTGGTTATGACTGCAAAACCCACATTGCAGTGCAACTGTGAGTGGAAGTGGATACACGTTTCTATATATTTTAAAGCTTAAACCCTCTGGTGCATTGGCCCGCTTTCAGGTGTGAAAGTTTCCCAGTCGGGGTGGGGGGTGGGGGGGCAGGGAATGAGAGAGTGGAAATGCAACCATAACTAATATTAGAAACTGTGGATCGTTTTCCCATGAAAATCCACTGCTTTGGGACAGGGGAATTGAGCAGGAAATCGAATTATTTCAATTCATTCATGCGGGAGGGTGCAGAGAAAGTTTTATCCTTGCAAAAAAAAAAAAGGTGAAAGGGGGCTTTAAGTTAAAATGAACTCTGCAGGAACCATCCCACTGTCATTACATCCAACCGCTTTGTTTCTTAACTGTTTTGTTGATCTGAACCCAGTGACTCAGAGATCACGTGCCTAATCTGTGGCTGATTAGATGAAATGCAAAAACATTTTGGTCACAAAGCCAGAGTTATTCAAAACATAAGCATGGCATGTTTATTGCAATGTGTCATACCTGTGCAAAGGGTTATGCACATTTAAAAAAAAAAAAAATCCCATAGCACTTTAGCAGCGAGTCTGACTTTGTTTTTCCAGTGTGTGGGAGAATTTCTTTCTGTTGCAGATCTATACTCTGTGCCATGCAGGAGAACACAGACACACACAACAGAAGAAGCTATAATTACCAAATAAGCAATAGAACTGGTGCATTGCATAGCAGGGATCCCAGTAGAAACAGGATGAAGCCAAAGGGATAAAGACAAGCAATTGTTAGGCAGGTAAGCTTGGCGGAACCTGCCATTCCAAAATGGGTTATGGTTTATTAATACACACCGAATGCTTTTGCCTGCAAATGCTCATCATTTCTGCATGCTAATTGAGCGCAAAAATAAGAAGAATCCAAATGTCAGGCTGAGCAGGTCTTACAACCTTTTGATCCTGCTGAGAAATGCAGTTCCACCAGGACTTAAGTAGCTTACATCCCACCATCATTGCGCGTCAAGGCCACAATCCACCCTCCCAGCGTCGGGCCGCGGTTTAAATTGGCCCCATGGCTACGCCCCCCCCCCCCAATGCTCCCATTGGAGCACCTCCCTGGGGTGACCGTGGAGCCATACTCCATCGTGAGGCAGGATACCGCCCCGACCAGTGCTAAAGAGGGGGTGTCCTGCGGCCAGCAAGCAACCCGGACTCTCCATTAAGAGGATCCGACTTCCACCCAAGACATTACTGTGCAAATGCAATGGACATATAAGCATAGTTTTAGATTAGGAAACCGACACTGGTTGCGACTAGGATCGCCATATTTCTAGAAGTACACAAAAGTTTTTTTTCAATTCATTATAAATTATTTCCCAATACTCTTTTACACTTTTACAAGTCCACCACATATGAAAGAATGTTCCTTCAACCTCTTTGCATCTCCAGCACTTATCTGATTCAGACTTATAAATCTTAGCAAGCCTGCTCAGAGTTAAGTACCATCTATAAATCATTTTCAAGTAGTTCTCCATCAAGGAATAACATGCTGTAAACCTCAGATCGCTCTTCCAAAGTTTTTCCCAGAGATAAAAATGTATATTATGTCCTATATCTATTGCCCAGTGTGTCATAGAGGGTTTGACAAGCTCCTCTTTTGTTTCCCAATCTAATAACAGATTGCACATTTTAGAAAAAAGTTTTTCTTCGTTTTGTACAAGCTCTTTTTCAAATTGGGAGCTTTGGTTTGAGAAACCATTTTTCTTATCTATTTTAAACATTTCTTTTTAAAATACATTCAATACCGACATACAAATATTCAGTGAATTGCAGAGATTGTAAAGAGTATAAATAGAAAAAAAGAACAGAAGAAGAAAAAAGAAAGAGAAGAAAAAGAGCTGAATGTGTGAATAGAGAAAGAACATAATTATATCTGATGTGTGAATCAGCGAAGAAAAGAAACTTCTGACTAAGCCCATTGTACAGATTTACAATTAAACTATTATTTACACAGTTACATAAAGTTGTTTCTTTTTTACTTAATTTGACATTTTCCAACAAATGTTTTCTATTGCATGGCTCATTCAATATCTGCCAGGAAGCTTTTATTGTCACAGTGCCCTTTGAGATATTCCTTAATTATAATCCATTCCTTATTAACTTCTTGTGTTGAGTTTCCTCTCACTGTCCCCGATCTTTGAAAGGATGATTTCGCTCTTCCAGTTTTTTGCTATTAGAATCCTTGCTGCAGTTGATGCATACATGAATAGTGGTCTAAACTTCTTTTTATTTTCTACTGTCGTAATTCCTAATAGAAATGCCTCAGGTTTTTTTTAGGGAATGGGATCTTAAACATTTTCTTTAACACGTTATAAATGATGTTCCAAAAATCTTTGATCTTTTCACATTCCCACCACATGTGCATATATGTTCCAATACCTTTTTTTACATCTCCAACATAATTCTGACCTGTTCTTGTACATTTTGGCAAATTTTGCTGGTCTATTATCTATTTTAAACATTTCATGTAACTGATGATATTGTAGCCAGTCCGTAACATGGCTCCTTACACCATTGATTTCAGTTTAGGTTCCCCCTCTGTGACATGCAGCATTTCCCTGTAAGTTGCCCATTGTCCCAAAATCAATCTCCATTAAAATGTTGAGTACACACAGACTAACATGAGTACCAAGTCGCCGTGGCCCGCAGTTCCCCATTGATCAATAAACACACAGACACGAGTATTTAGGATTATGGGCTAAAACAGGCCACAACTTTATTGGTTACAGATATGAGCAGTTTGGCTTAGGCATTGGGTGAAACCAGGCTATATCTTGACTCCCGCCCTTCTTCAGGGAGTCAAACTAAGGGTAAACCACCAGAAGGGGGAGCCCTAGGCGAGAGAGGGAAGCCCCGCAGTCATGTCACAGTTTAAGCTGAAAAAATAAACCTATGCTGCCAATACTCATGGTAAATCAGTATACATTAAGCAGCACAAAAACGGCGCACACAAATCTACCAAATCGCTCCACGTATTGAATTCTATATTGGTAGTCCAATCAAAAAGTGAGCAATACAAGAAGTCAAACAAAGAAGCCACAAACAGAAAACTTATTCAAGTTAGTACAACAGGACAATTTCAGTCTTTAAATGTCTTTAGCCAGGCATTGATGGTATTGGTTGTTACTTGGGGGTATCTAGTTCCTGGCAAAGAATTTACTGAAGAAGCCCCAAATTGTCCATGGGAGAAACAGGGGAGAAACGTCGGCACCCTGTCTAATTTTTGTGCATCACATCTTCAATATTCCATCTGATTGGACTTGCTTTTCTCTATTAACATCTGTGCGTATCATCTGACTGGACCTATTTTCATCAATATCTACAGGAGCCTGGCTAAAGACATTTAAAGACTGAAATTGTCCTGTTGTACTAACTTGAATGAGTTTTCTGTTTGTGGCTTCTTTGTTTGACTTCTTGTATTGCTCTCTTTTTGATTGGACTACCAATATAGAATTCAATACGTGGAGTGATTTGGTAGATTTGTGTGCGCCATTTTTTTGCTGCTTATTGTATACTGATATGCCACGGTTTAAGACATCCACAACCATGCCCCCCCCCCAGCCCTGATTGGCCGGGCAAGCGTGACACGGTCAGGGTTGGCGTAAGGGGGCATCATGAAAAGTGGGTGTTGTTGTGTTTTTTTTATAAAAAAAAACTGTCATAAACTACTATGATTGTTTATGTGCAAGACAGTTTTTTAAAAAAATAATTTTTATTAGAGTTTATAAAGAAAAATATGAAACTTAATATCAAATATCTTTTTTATCCAACATTAGTCTAAATAAGATTTTTAAAAAATCAAAAGAAAGAAAGAGAAAAAGAGAGAGAGAGATACAAAGAAAGGGATAGGGGAAAAAACTTAACAGAGAAAAAAAGAAAAGATTTCTAATTCTTCATTTGTCTGCTCTATATAATCAATACTCACTTCATCCACTCCTATATAAGACCCCAAATCCAAATGTCATTATTTCACTTTCTTTTTCACGCAAAAAGTCTATGAGAGGTTTCTCATTTTTAGTAAACGTCACAATGACTTTTCTCTGATTAAACATGTCAATTTTGCAATCTCAGCTAATTTTAACAACCATTCTCCCATTGCTGGTACTGATGAGTCTTTCCATCTTTGTGCATATAATAGTTTTGTCGCCTGCATGATTTTGATATTTTATTTCATTTTTGGTAGTATGAGAAAGCTTTCAGAATGGCTGTTGCCTGTCTCCAGTCTGAAATAGCATTATCCTGGAACAGTGTGGTCACATAACCATTTTGTACAGGGTACCACAACGGGGTGAGCTCCTGTTACTCGGTCCCTGCTCCTGCCAACCTAGCAGTTTGAAAGCATGTCAAAGTGCAAGTAGGCAAATAGGTACCACTCCGGCGGGAAGGTAAACGGTGTTTCCGTGTGCTGCTCTGGTTTCGCCAGAAGTGGCTTAGTCATGCTGGCAACATGACCCGGAAGCTGTATGCCGGCTCCCTCGGCCAGTAAAGCGAGATGAGCGCCGCAACCCCAGAGTCTTTAAGCCCCACTGAACACTGCGAAACTTACTTCTGTGTAAATATGCAGAGGTTTGCACATTAAGACTCATTCATCCATTCCCCTAATAATATTTATCACATCTCCTGAAACCTGATGTGCCATTCTCCTGCTTTCAATAATACATAATTCTTCGCAATTACAGTCATATTAAAGTTAGAAATAACATTTTAGTTCACCAGTTGTGTGCTCTCTCTCTTTTAAGCTGGCCTGGATATTCGGATGATATAACAGGGGATTTTTTTAAAAAAAATCTTTCCTTTCACTAAAAATTAAATCTGAGTGTTGTGGGGGTGGGGGTGTTGTCATTTTTAGAAAAGAGAGTTGTGAAGCGGGGACTGTTTTCCTAAAGGACCTCCAGCAACCTCTTCACACATCCACAATGAAAAACATGCTGTAATGAATACATTTTACTGAGTGTGTCATGAGCTGTATCCAGTCGATTCCATTACGGCGAAATGTCCAGGGAGCTCGTGTGCTTCTGTGCTGAGGTGGCATTGAAGAATGTACACGTATTTTGTTATGGAATCACATTCTGCAGACTGGTGTGGTTTCTCTGGTGTCCAGAGTCAGATCTTATTAGCATTGCCAGGCCCTTCTTTATGTGCAGTCATCTTTCTTATGAAATCTGTACATCTTCATGGAATATTAAAACCTTCTTTCATCTGGTCTCAGAGGGTTAGGGGCTCCCTGACCATCCCTTAAAGGACAGTGTCCATTTCAAGTTGTGAGTGTGTTGTATAGACATAATGACAGGGAATCCCTGCACGCTTTAAAGTGGAGGCACGTCCTCTGTTTAGTGAAGTGTTTCCCAAACTTGGGCCTCTAGCTGTTTTTGGACTACAGCTCCCATCAACCCTAGCTGGCATTACCAGTGGTCAGGGATGATGAGAACTGTAGTCTGAAAATTGCTGGAGACCCAAGTTTAGGAAACTCTGTTCTAGGGCATACAGGTGAAACTCAAAAAATTAGAATATCGTGGAAAAGTCCATTTATGTAAGCAATTGTTTTCATTAGCTACTGGAGTTTAATATATGAGATAGAATCATGACATGCAAAGCAAGATATGTCAAGCCTTTATTTGTTATAATTGTGATGATTATAGAGTACAGCTGATGAAAACCCCAAAGTTGAAAATGTTAATTTGGGGTTCTCATCAGCTGTACTCCATAATCATCACAATTATAACAAAAAAAGGCTTGACATCTCACTTTGCATGTCATGAGTCTATATCCTATATTAGTTTCACCTTTTAAGTTGAATTACTGAAAGAAATGAACCTTTCCACAATATTCTAATTTTTCGAGTTTCACCTGTAGGTGGGTATCAGATAAATTCATAGGTGCCAGCTCCTAGGGGCTCAGGCACTCCCCCCCCCCACACGTTTTTTTAAGGGGGTCCCATTTTGGGGGGGGAGGGGATGGTCTCCTCAATGTTCAGAGGGTGTTTGGCTCCACCCCCTGGTGATGTCGTGTGCATGATGTCAGGATGTTGCACTGAGTCCCCTCAATCATCTTGAGAAGTTGGCACATCTGGATAAATCATAACCCATTGGTGGATCACTGGCAATTTCAGTTGCCTGCTGCATTGAGCAGGGGAGTCAGAATGGGTGGTCTTCAAGCTCCCTTTTCAGCTATGTGATTCGTTGGGATTTTACAGTCTTAGCCAACAAGGACTTTCTCATGTTCTTGAACCAAAATAAATGAATGAATGCCTCCTTAGGATCATTGAACACAAATTAGCTCTGCCTCAGGTGTCAAGAGCTCTTGAATTGCCAATTTAAAAACGCAAACTGTGGACCAAGGAGATGGGGATAAAAAAGAACGGCTATCCAAGATGGAAGGCATACTATAGCACTGATCAAGGTTCCAAATCACAGAGGGAGCTCTATTAAGTTACAAATTGGATGGAGAATATTGGCTGAAAGGGGGCTTTTCGGTTCATTGTGAGTCTCACTGACTCCTTGGCTCAGCTGAATCCACCTTAGATGCCACCCAACATTTCCCTGCAGCCCAAAATTGCGGGGGGGGGGGGCGGAGCCTGTCCATCATCCTCAGTCTTCTTACTTGTGAATCCTGCAACATAGTTGGAAAAGCACTGACCTAGAATCCTTGCTAAAACGATGAGGGAAGCATGCAACGAACTCAAGTGAGTGAAAACGCTATTGGAGGTAAAGAAAGAAAGAAGTTCATATCCTAGACTTCTTCTGGTGGGGCGAGCTGGTCCATTAATGCACGCGCCCCAGGCTGCCTACATCAAGCGATGCTGAAGGAGGGGGGGGGGACAGGCAGGCAAAGCACTGCCATGTTTATTATAGATATTTCATCATTACATAACAATAATAAAGCCACACTTAATAAGGTCGTAAAGTGATGGTGGAGTAAAAAATGTGACATGTGAACAAATTGCTCACGAGGAATACATGGGAAATTGCATGCTTTGGACCTGCCATTATTATATAAGTGCTCAAGTTATTTCTGGAGAAGTCGAGGGAGGGAGGGAGGGAGGGAGGGAGGGAAGAAATTCCCTCAAGCTGGCTAATCAGCTAAGCAGCATTCAAACCTAGAAAGGCTTCTGTGCAATGCTGTGCAGAGACAACAGTTCTTTGGGGCTGCTATCCGAAAGGGAACTTGCTGGGAAGCTCCATTTAACTGAGCTGGGCTTACTTCCAAGTAGACCTTGCACTGTCGGGTTTCTATGAAGCAATGGGAGGTGGGTTTTGTGCAAGAAACCCAGGATGCTGCAGTGCTTAGAACAATGGCCTGGAACCAGGGTTGGAGTCCCCACTCAGCTATGAAGCTGTCCTGGACTGGCTGGACACAAAGGAATGGTGGGAGACACCTGCTGGGGAACCCCCAAGGGAAGTAGACTCGGAGAGTGATGATGAGTGGTCAGAGGGAGAAGACTGGGAAAGGGAGTTGTTGGAAGCTGCTGGGATAACTGAGCTTCTTATTATTATTATTATTATTATTATTATTATTATTATTATTATTAATTGAATTTATATACCTACCTATACCTGGGGGTCTCAGAGCAGTTCACAAAAGAAAATCAAGATATAAAACCACAAAATACCTAATAATAATAAAAACAACAACCCAATAGCGCCCCCCACAAAAAACCCACATCTTAAAAGGTCATAGGATGTCAATCAGATCAACCAAAGGCATGGTTATTCAAGAGAGAACTGAAAGTCAAAGGTAAGGACACCTCCCAAATCCCTGCTGGAATTAACAATTTTATTATTTATAATAATAAAAGAGTGTTCTACAGTATAGGACCAACGACACTAAATTGACACTAAATTGCCTCTGTAACTTGGGGGCAACTAACAGCACTCTTCAATATGAACTCAGTGGCTCACACTTATCATTCATCAACTTGGGAGAGTGGGTGTTTATGATGTGCTGCTGTTCACAGGTAGGTTTGTTAGGGGCATCCCAGACTCAGATTTCAGGGCCCAAACCAAAATCCAAATGAAGGGAACATAAAGCTTATGCAAGAACATTTGAGTCAGGATAATTGACTTGATAATCCCTTCCCCTGATTGCAGATTCATACTTTATGCCCTCTCTCGAAGAAGAACGAGAAGAACCCTGCTGGATGCAAACAAGCGGTCATCTAGTCTAGTTTCCAGCAGCAGGCAACAGCCAGAATCTTCTGGAGAATTCCCATAAGCGGGGCCTGAGCACAGCAACCTTTCCCTGCTGGTATTCTGAGTATACTCCCTCTGCATATGGAAGTTCTATTTAGCTTTAAAGGCTAGATAGGGTTGTTAGGGGCATCCCAGACTCAGATTTCAGGGCCCAAACCAGAGACTTTGGGGCGAGCCTTGCTGATGTCTTGGAGATTGACCCTGGCGATTCTGCCTCTGTGTTCTCTCCCAGTGTGGAGCCAGTGTGGTGTAGTGGTTAAGAGCGGTATACTTGTAATCTGGGGAACCGGGTTCGTGTCTCCGCTCCTCCACATGCAGCTGCTGGGTGACCTTGGGCTAGTCACACATCTCTGAAGTCTCTCAGCCGCACTCACCTCATGGAGTGTTTGTTGTGGGGAAGGAAGGAGAAGGAGAATGTTAGCCGCTTTGAGACTCCTTCACGTAGTGATAAAGTGGGATATCATATCCAAACTCTTCTTCTTCTTCTTCTTATAATGGGGGGCCACAAGTGTATTTATTTATTTAAAATGTAATTTATTATAATACGAAACCTAATTAGTGTATGCATATAAGATATAAGTACATGAGATATGTGCTGATTAGTATAAGATTTGTGTTTAGTATTCACTTACACGTTGTTTTCAAGCAATCTCGTAGCATATAAGTAGCAAAAGCAACACAAAATCCCAACCGCAAATCAAAAACCTCGCCGATAATCTTTAAGCCTTAAAAGAGTTTAAGACAGTCTTTCCCTGTTCCTTATAAAGGCTTTGGAGCCAACAGCATCTGACACTGAGAATTTTGGACAAAATCCAAATGAAGGGAACATAAAGCTTGTGCAAGCACATTTGAGTCAGGATAATTGGCTTGATAATCCCTTCCCCTGATTGCAGATTCATACTTTATGCCCTCTCTCTAAGAAGAACGAGAAGAACCCTGCTGGATGCAAACAAGCGGTCATCTAGTCTAGTTTCCAACAGCAGGCAACAGCCAGAAGCTTCTGGAGAATTCCCATAAGCGGGGCCTGAGCACAGCAACCTTTCCCTGCTGGTATTCTGAGTATACTCCCTCTGCATATGGAAGTTCTATTTAGCTTTAAAGGCAGATTGCTGCTATGAATCGGTCAAGCCCCTTTGAGAGTCATCTTAAGCCATTAGCACAAAAATGGAAAACGAGCGAGGTCCCAACTAAAGAAGAACGGCAACATAAACTGATGGAATATGTGCAGCTTGCGGATCTAACATATAGAATAAGAGAACAAGAAGAATATACATTTAAAGAAGATTGGGAAACGTTTATTGAATATATGGAGGAAAATTGTGTATATTTGAAAACGTGGGCAGCATTAAGATAAATTCAACAGTATAAATAAGTTTTGATGGATGTAATAAGGGAATACGGAATGGTTTAGTTTATATAAAATATGCGGGGATTTATGTTGTGCAAAATGAACCATGGAAAGAGAGGAAGGGAGGTCAATTAATAGTTTAAGGTCGTTTAAGTGAATTTTCTAAAATGTAAAGCAGAAATTTAATGAGAGAGAGAGAGCGAGAGAGAGAGAGATGATAGATAGATAGATAGATAGATAGATAGATAGATAGATAGATAGATAGATATGAGAGAGAGAGAGAGAGTCATCTTAAGTCAGGATCCGCAGCCACATTCCATGGCAGCAACTGTGTGTGAGAGTGTGTGTGTTAAAAAATACTTTCTTTTACCTGTCCTGAATTTACTGCCTATCACAGGGGTCCCCAAACTAAGGCCTGTGGGCCGAATACGGCCTGCGCGAGCCAATTATCCGGCCCCCGACGATGTCCGCTGCCCGCCGCCCACTCTTACTGGCGCGGCACAGCTGCCCACCTCTGGGTCGACACGGCACCAGAAATAGCTTGTGCGTATGTGCAACTGTCATTTCCGGTGCACTTCCGGGTCTGCGGAGGCCTGTGTGTATGCACACAAGCTATTTCTGGTGCTGCACCGGACCAGAAGTGCACTGGAAATGGCACTTGCACATGCACACAAGCTATTTCCAGTGCTGCACCGCGCCATGCCGGAAAAAGCGAGTGTGTGCGCATATGGACACATGCTCCCCCGCCCTCTGGTCTGCCGCGTGATTGGCACCGGAGGAACCGGCCTGAGGCCAGGTAAGTTTGGCGACCTCTGGCCTATCAGTTTCATTTGGTAAACTCAAGTTCAAGTTGCTTCAATGTTGGCTTTATGGGGTCAAATAAAGCCACAACTTTATTCTTATGGATGTGAATGTTTGGCCATAGGCACTGGGGTAAGTGACTCCATCACTCCAGACAGCCTGCTAGCAGTACCACTTAGGGTAAAGCCAACCAGAAGGGATGCCCTATGACCTACCGGTACATCAAATCGGGGCATCCCCTAAGCAGTCCCTGTTGGAGTGGTATGGCCCTAGTCCTCGTCTGGCCATCGGACAGGAGCCACTCCTCCCGGATCCTTTTAGCAGGATATCCTTAACCATGGAGGGGCAGGCAGAAGCTACAACTTCCCCTCCAACCAAGATCTAAGCTTGCCCAATGCCTATCTGCCTTACAAAGTTGTGATGATTGCTATGAGGTAGGAGAAAACACAAATGGCGGAGCCAATTTGCCAGATGGGAAAAATTCCTGCCCAGCCCCCAAAATACGGTGACCGACATAGCCCATAGCAACATCGTCCCATCAGAAGACAACCCCAAACTAAGGGAGGGAGGGTGGGAGAGCTGGCACAGCGAACAAGAGGCCGAAATGCCAGGCAGGCCTGCAATTTTTCCTGGCCCTGGGCATGGGGCCAAGTGCCATCATTGGGCAGTTGGTCCTGCACCCAGGGCAACACCCTCCAATTCCTGCTGCCATTGGCCGATTGGGTGGCAGGAGGACGATCCAGCCTGCTGTTCACTGGTTAACATGGCGGCCCGGGGGCCGTCCTCAATGCCGCCCACCCAAGAAGAGGCAAACGCTCTATTTGCATTTTTCGTTCATCTCTGCTATGCCCCTTTACCTCCTATTTATATTAACTAAAAAGCACAGAGTTTAATCTTTTCATTATATGAAAAGCATCCCAGCCCCTTGATCATTTTGGGTTGTCCTTTCTTTTTTTTATTTTAAAACAAGAACCAGAGAGCTTCCCTTGCTCCCCTTCTTAACACAACTCATCTTCACAGCTGTTTAGGTCTTGTGGATTCCCCCCTCCAAAAAATATTATTATTTTCAGTTTGCTGAGTCACAGAGTGTTACCCGGAATTTTAAGTAGTCGGACAGACAGCAGCATCGCTTTTCTTATATCTGAGAGGAATATCAAGGCAATATAAATTCAAAAAGCAGGGCTAAATTAAGGCTTCAAAAATCATCTCATGTCAAGGGTAGATGCCTCCTGGTTTTGATCAATGTCCTGTCATTTAAGTTGGGTTTTTAAAAAAACAAAACCCATTGTAATGTAATGATAGGCTTTAAGGGAGAGGCTTTCTGGAGGAGCGGCAGGATTCGGCATTGTCAGTGCCACTCTGGGAAAATGTTCTAGACATTCAGAATTCCCAAATTCAGGGAGAAGTTCAGCAGGGTAATTTTTGCATCAGTGCTACTCAGCATCCAAAGCAACTGCCTAGGAACAAGATGTCATTGTGCCATAGGGATATTAATGAGAAGCATTACAGTAGCAAACCTGGAGAGTACAATTTGCTGCCATGTTAATTAAATTGCCATAGCGATTGTTCCCCCCCCAAAAAAAATAGTAAATGTTTTTTTCCCCCCTGCAATCCTATACACACTTGTAAAGGAGCAAGCCTTCTGATTTTGAGCAGTCCTATATTGTGCAGGACTGCACCTTTTAAAATTTTCATTTCAGTGATGTTTGTTTGTTTGTTTGTTTGTTTGTTTGTTTGTTTGTTTGTTTGTTTATACCAAAGGCCTTTGAAAGGAGCATTCATGTTGGGGAAAAGCTTTTCCAAAACAGGTATTTTTAAGGGATATGAGCCCAATAGTCTCCCGTTGCACTTTATAACTCCCTTGCATGCCTGGCCATGAGTGCAATCGAATGGTTGGTTCTCCACAGATACTTAAATGTTCATAAACTACAGTGTGTACATGTGTTTATATGGCTTTGCATGAAACATGTACTCTGCCTAGTGTGGGGACACAGATGATGCAGAGTCCAAGCTGTGAGCTCCTTAAATTCAGGGTTTTTTTGGGGGGGGGGGGTTAAAGTGTGAGGGAGGGAGGGAGAGAGAGAGGGAGGGGGAGAGAGAGAGAGAGAGAGAGAGAGAGAGAGAGAGAGAGAGAGAGAGAGAGAGAGAGAGAGAGAGAGAGAGAGATTATTTTGTGTTGTTCAAGAGCTTTAAACCCTTTGGGCAGTACTGTAATCCTATACTCACTTCTCTGGGAACAAGTCCCACTAAACTCAGTGGCACCTAAGCCTCAGGAGACATGCATAGGATTGTACTGCAAGCCTGCAAGTCTATACAAAATTTACCTGGAAGCAAGCCCTAGTGGGACTTAATTTTTAAGCAGACATGTACAGGATGGTGCTTTTAAAGAGCCTCGTATAAAAAGCTTCGAAAGAGAAGCAAAATAAATAAATAAAAAATGTCAGAGTCCAGTTTTCCTAAAGAGCTGATAATCTCCCATCGTTTGTAGAGTTTCTGTGAAGGTTTCAGTGCTGCAATGCAGTGCTATTTAAGAGAAACAGAATGTGAAATGGAAACAAGCGGAGGGCATTGTTGGTTACAGAGCTGTGAGGAGATATTGTTTTTTTCAATGGCTGCTGATTCTTTTTTTTATCTATATCTCTGAAACCTTTAGCCTATAAAAAAACACGTACAAAAACAACACAGTGCCCTTCACTGCATGGTTAAAATGTCCCTCTCAGGATCTGTGCATATTCTTTAATTCTGTGAGTTATTGCAGGGAAACTGCACTTCATTCCAGGCCCTGTTTAAAGTATTGCTTCTGACCTTTAACACCTTCACTGAGAGCCAGTGTGGTGCAGTGGTTAAGAGCGGTAGACTGCTAATCTGGTGAACCGGGTTCGTGTCTCCGCTCCTCCACATGCAGCTGCTGGGTGACCTTGGGCTAGTCACACTTCTTTGAAGTCTCTCAGCCCCACTCACCTCACAGAGTGTTTGTTGTGGGAGAGGAAGGAAAAGGAGAATGTTAGCTGCCATGAGACTCCTTCAGGTAGTGATAAAGCAGAATATCAAATCCAAACTCTTCTTCTTCTTCTTCTTCTTCTTCTTCTTCTTCTTCTTCTTCTTCTTCTTCACAGCCTAGGAGCAGCTTGCTTGAAAGATCGCCTGGATATATATATCTGAAGGTATCTGAAGAAGTGTGCATGCACACGAAAGCTCATACCAAGAACAAACTCAGTTGGTCTCTAAGGTGCTACTGGAAAGAATTTCCTATTTTGTTTCGTATATATCTGGTGTTATAGGAAAATCCTTGGCTCAGTTGGGTTGCCAAACAAAGACACCAGCCAGGAATATAGGAGCAAAACAGCAGCCTGTAGGCCTGATCCACCACATGGAAGAAGCATGAAGAAGCCCAGAACAAAGGATGGCTCCGTGTGTGTGTGTGTGTGTGTGTGTGTGTGTGTAACTTTCCCTTTTTACCCACATCACCCTTAGTGAAGCATCACACATATATCATATATACATCACAACTATGTCATAATCTGGGAGGACTTCTGTTTCAGTGTATCTAAAGAAGTGTGCATGCACACAAAAGCTCATACCAAGAACAAACTTGGTTGGTCTCTAAGGTGCTACTGAAAGGAATTTTTTATTTTTTATTTTTGTTTTGACTATGGCAGACCAACACGGCTACCTACCCCTCCTGGCAGAAACCTGAGCATCAGGTTTGCCCCCATCCCTCCCTTGACCTCCACTTCACACCCATCAAGTGAAACAAAGGTATGTATGTACATGTTCCTGTCCTCCTTAATCACACCCATTTGGTCTTGACCAAGATCCTAATCAACTGAGGTTGGGTTTTACTATTGTCTTTGGAATGGCTACCTGTCTGGCACTCATGGCCAGGATGCCAGCCATTATCTCCCATGCAAGAGGCTGCTGAGTACCACATGGTGTCAGGCTTGAGGGATTATGGCTGCCCACATCCCAGACTCCCCCCTTGGTAGCCATTCCTTTCCTGAACAGAACAAAGTTGGAATGGCACAAATCCGATACTGGAGCGATTTTTATATGACTTTCTAATGTTTTCCCATTGAGCCAGTACATAGATACATTTATCAGTGAATTGTTACATTTGGTAAAGTACAGTGGGGGTCCTTTGAATAGAGATGGGGGTAACTGTGTGATGAAGTGTTTTGTGGGGACATTTGCAGGAGTGATAGTGTTGATTTTGGTAGTCGGTGGGGTGTATGATGTCCGCTGGAGGAGCAACCCTCCAACCTTTCCATAAATTCCGTTAACACTGGCCATACACGATCTTCAACAGAGGGCTTCCTGTAGGTGCCCTCACCATCTGAAATAAGACAGGTGGCTTTCAAGAGGCAGGGCCTTCTTGGTGATGGTGTCAGCTTTGTAACATTCTCTCCAGAGGCACCTACCTGGCTGTCTTTTCAGTGCCACAAGGAAGCCCTTTTAACTCTGTTGCTTCCATCCTATGCCGAGGTTGAATATATGTGTAAATAAAACCATATATCCCAAAAACATCACAGTCTCCGTTGACCTTCATTTTAAGGAAACCAAACCCTGGTTAGGCACAGGCCTTTGTGGAATCTCTCACCACTCAGAGTTTGCGGTGTAGAGTACTATCAGGTGGCAGAGGAACCAACCCCCACGGCCAAGAACGGATAAGACAAGGAGAAGTCCTTACCATCTGCTTTTATTCAATATTTACAGAGATAGGTTTGGAATGGTGTTGTCCCAAATGAATCTCCACCCCCTCTGTCTCTCCCACTTCCTCATGAGTCATCGCTACAGGTGCTGAAAAGTGCCCTCTGCCTTTGACCTCTTTGCTCTCCTACTTTCAAGGCCCACCATATTCTGGGAGGGGGGGGTCTGGAATGCTTTCTAAAGACACTGAGTCCATCAGCTGTCACTCCCCTGGTGCTGCTGCTGCTTCCTCCTCCTCTCCCATTATTCCCCAGCTTTTGCCCTCATCTTCCTCTGAGCCGTGACCTCCCTCAAACCCCTGTTGTAATTCTGAACAGCCTCCTTCTTCCCTGGAAGGGTAGGGCTGGGGAGTCGGTCTCCACCATTACTCCTCTGCCCAGTCCCTGACAAGTACAATCAGTAGAAGATATGATCAGGAATAACAGGAAAACTGCAACTCTACGAAATCAAATCACAGCCTTCTTCTCCTGCTTTGTTTTCAGAGCTATTCCCTTACAAGGGAGTAATGATTTCATAACTGAACATATGCACAGCAGCTGGTAAGCTGATTTCCCCCCATTATTTTATTTTATTCTATTTTTTCACCAAAACAAAATGGATCCCATCCAAAATGCAGGCCTACTAATCGGAAGTCCATAAGAAGAAGCCACCTTTTGGGGCCATGGCAGTTTGCCCTGTTGCCTGCTGACAACGTCAGACGTGAAAGAAGTTTCATATGAAACTATTGTTGTTTAAGACTGTAATTCTTTACAGAATTGATAATACGTTTGGAATTACTTATGAGTAAACGCATGTTTTTTTGTTAAAACTTTGGCCAGAGTTCTTATTTGGATTCACGACAACGTCAGACGTGCATTTTAGCCTTGCACTTCTCTTCACTTAAACCCAAGAAAAGTTCAAGCTTATTCCCATTGACTCTAGGGGCCACTCCACACAACAGAGCCAGGCAACCGTGTTGTTATATGACGCTACTATCTGATTTTGCTGCGGCACAAATTGGAGCACAAATTCAGACCAGCCGTTTTCCCCTTATTTAATGCAACAGAGTACTTTATGATCTTTATGGCTCTAACCCTGGCAGCTCCCATAGCTGTTATTAAGCATTTGTGTGGACTCAGGGGGAGTCATGATTGTTTTTCTTTGACCACCTGCCCATCCTTCCCTCCCTTGTGTTGCGTTTCAAACTGCTCTCATTTTCAGAAGTAGCTTTCTGGAACATAGGAAGTTGCCTTGTACTAAGCCGCTGGTCCACTTAGCTCAGTTCTGTCGCCTCTGCCTGGCAGCAGTTCTCCCGGGTTTCAGGCAGGGGACATTCCCATCTTTGCCTGGAAATGCTAGGGATTGAACCTGGCACTTTCTGCAACCACGATCAAGACTCTACAACTGAACCACTGCCTTTCCCCAGCTACAGTCCTTCTATGACATAAGGATGGAAAGAGTATTATTTGGGGGGGAGGGCATCAGAAATCCAGCTGTGTGAAGTCCTCTTGGGTTTTGGCCTTTTTTATCCACCAGCTCAGCTTCTATAATTCCAGCGAGTAATATTCCAATTTCACATAGTGGAAATAGACACCAGAACTGAAAGTGAGATGACTTGCCAAGAATTTCCAGTAAGGACAGGCTACACTGGAATTTAACAAATAAAATAAAATAAAACAAGTGCCCTAGGGCACCAATCAACATATGCCTGGAAAACATATGCCTTCCCACAGGGATGCTTGCAATATCTTTGTGGGGAGCGGGTACGCGACATTTACAGGGGTAGGAGAGGGGTAAAGTCCTGTTGCACAAGTGCTAATCCGTGCACTAGCACAATTACTTAGTTGAAGGCTTCCCATTATAGTACATCATACTCCCTTCCTCTCATGCCCTCAGAAGTACATGTTTTCAAATCCAGTTTGAATATGATGTGCCACATTAATTTCTGCTTATTTCAGTAGGCTGAATCTCTTTCCCAGTGCCTTTTTAGAAATGCATCCAGACATGGCTCAAGATTTATGAGATTACTACAGTGCTACCAGAGTATTTAGTTTGAATATATTAGAAATAATCTGTATTCTGATGTGTAGAAGGTGGTAGCAGCACTCAGAAGGAAGTGTAAGGCCATGCACACATTAGCATCTTAAAAAGCTGTGGGATAACCAGCCTCATATAACCAATATGCTTACGGTAAGTCTAATTAATGCATGGAGGGGTTAATACCATAGAGTAAGCTGTTCTACTAGGCTTAGCTAGGTGACTTCCCTTTATGTTGGGAGGAAATAGGCAATCAACCTTATTGTCCCTTCACCACTGTCTACCTGATAAGCTTAGTGTGCAAAGAGGTTTTTGCTGGTTGCTCCAGCTCAACCGCATGGCTCTCACAAGCCACTCTTGAGTTCTTATATCAACAATTTAGGAATTTTCACCACTTTGTAACTAAGCTAAGTTTTACTGCCTGTGCAAGATTTCTGACTGATGTATGAAAAACATAAGAATCAGATCCTTGAAGAGTTTGTAAGTCATGCATTTTAAAACTTACCAAATGTGTAGTCTTTTCCTATGCTGGAGGAAGTGGGAAACTTTGCAAAGAACTTGGAAGGACATATTTTGATGGTCTAACACAGGGGTCAGCAAACTTTTTCAGGAGGGGGCCGGTCCACTGTCCCTCAGATATTGTGGGGGGCCAGACCCACCCCGTCCTGAAAGCATCCCCCTCCTGAAATGCCCCCCGCCAATGCCACTCACGCCGCAACCACCAACTACTGCCTCATCTTCAGCAGCGTCGGCGTCCTCTGTCTCGGCAGGGAGTAGAGCCCGTGCCACTGGCCTGGGCGGCAGAGGCAGCCTCTGTGCCACTCCCACTTCCTTCCTGCTTGGCTGCTTCCTCCCACTCGGCCGCTAGGCACCTAGGTTATTTATTTATTCATTCATTAAATTTATATCCCACCTTTCCTCCAAGGAGCTCAAAGTAGCACCACACATGGTTTTTCCCCTTCCCAATTTATCTTCACAATAACCCTGTCTATCTGAAGAAGTGTGCATGCACATAAAAGCTCATACCAAGAACAAACTTAGTTGGTCTCTAAGCATAGCTGTCAACTTTTCCCTTTTTTAAAGGGAAATTCCCTTATTCCGAATAGGATTCCTCGCAAGAAAAGGGAAAAGTTGACAGCTATGTCTCTAAGGTGCTACTGGAAGGAATTTTTTTTATTTCTTATTTTGTTTTGCCTGTGAGACAGGTAAGGCTAAGAGACACTGACTGCTCCAAGGTCACCCAATGACCCCTGGTCTCCCAGCTCCTAGTTCAACTCTCTAACCACTACACCACATTAACCTGGCTGTCTTGGAGCTGTAACATGCACAGAGCACAACTAGTGGAATGCATGCAAAAACCTTTTGAACATTTGTTCCCTTCACTTGTCCTTTCTGCACTGAAGGAAACCTTACTTGACCTGGCTGCCTTTAGCCCTGAAATGCTTGAAGTTGCCAACGCCCACCAAAACCCACTTCCTTACCAGGCAAGGCCCATTTCCTGTTTCTTCCCCACATCCCTCATGATGTAATCTCCCGCAAGACCAGGGAACTTGTCTCTGTTGCCTGGTAACGCGGCCGACATCCCCCTCCCAGACTCAGCTTCAGGGCCACCCCCACACATCTGTTAGGCATCCTCAGCCCTTTTTTTTTAACAACTAGCAATCGAATCGAGAGCCAGATGGAATGATACATTTAATAACATTTCCTTCAAATGGTGATTGGAGATGTGGTGCAAAAGAACTGCATCACCACATCGCAGGTGATTAGGTGGACTTCAGTACATGGGTCAATGAGTCTGTGGGGAACGGGGGAAGAGAGTTAGGCAGGAACCTCAGCACATCTTATATAAATAATTACCGGGTATATAATAATTTACTTACCCCGTTATATCTTGCTCTTCTGCTAAAAAATAAAAAATACCCTGGAGATGATCAAGATGGCATATGTGGTTCTCCCCATTTCATCTTTGAAATAGGGTAGGCTGAGAGATAATAATAATAATAATAATAATAATAATAATAATAATAATAATAATTTATATCCCCAGCCACTCTGGGCAGCTCCTTGACCTCTGATGGGAGGGCCTTCCACAGGGAGGGTGCCACTACCAAGAAGGCCCTCTGTCTGGTTCCCTGTAGCTTCATTTCTCACAGTGAGGGAACTGTCAGAAGGCCCTCAGAGCTGGACCTCAGTATCCGGGCTGAACAATGGGGATGGAGACTGTAACTGGCCCAAAGTCACCCAGTGAATTTCATGGCCGAGTGGGGATTTGAACCCTGCTCTACCAGCTCCTAGTCGACTACTGTAACCGCTACACTACACTGGTCATAAAACCATATAATGACATAATATGGTTCGCTAATGCTGTCCCTTGGACAATGCAAATCACACAGGCACTGTGGGAAACCAGAACGGGCACCTAGCATACGTCCTTTGCATCGAATGTGTTTGCAAGTCTTTCAGTAGCGTGAGTGGCATGATACTGTACTGTGGAGCCATGCGCAACCACACACACCCTTGCTCCATATGGCCTTTACCCTATGGTTCACAAGTGTGGCCCTGTGCTCTGGATCATTGCACAATAGCCTCAAAGATTTCCAAAGACGGCACCTAAAGAAATATTTTTTCATAAGCTGTCCTTACAAATACGTATCTTTTGGGAGGTGAAGTTAGGGGTCCTAAGTTATGTTTAGCTTGTTCCAAAGGTGTCATCCTATCTCGTTTCATTCAATAGGAGTTTTGCTGTTGCATTCGAAAGAAGGAAGGACTGCACTCACAGCCAACATAAGCCAGGAAACCTGGCAAAATCAAGCTCTTGTTGGAGCAGCACTACAAATCACACAGACTGTTGAGAGAGTCTTCCTTATTACTTGTTCTTCCTTTCCTCGTCACAGACCTCCTTTTCCTCGTTTGAGAACACCTGCACTTAAACGAGGTTTTTTGGGGGGGCGGGAGAGTTGTCCTTTCCTGGGATTTCAGTGCACAATTAAATATCAAGCTTTTGGTGAGAAGGGAGGGGGTGAAGGAGAAACAGCAATGCTCATGAGGGGCAAATAATCTGTATTTCTGATTTACTCCTGTGTCCCACGCAAGCTCAGTGCTTGAAAGGCACTCTTTTAAATTTTGCACGGTGTTTGATCTCTCTCCTGGAGGGCCCCATGAATCCAGCCACAAAAGTTTTTTTTAGTGGGGAAAGATACATTTCAGTCTCAACTCATAACGAAGCTTAGTTTCATTATGATTCTGCTATGCCAGGGGTCTGCAACCTTTAAGACACAAAGAGCCACTTGGACCCATTTCCAAAGGGAAAAAACAACAACTGGGAGCCGCAAAACCATTGCGACATTTAAAACAAATATAATGCTGCATATATTGTTTGTTACCTTAATGCAATAATAATAAATAACGTATAGGAGCCAATGCAAAGTATAATTAGTAAAAACAACAAGAATAAGTTATTACTTTTTTGCATTGACTCAGGGGCGTACCCTGGATCAAAACGAGGGGGGGCAAGTCATGGTTGTTCAGGTTGTGAAATTTCAGCATGGAAAGGCGAATGAAACCAAAATTTTAGGGAAATTATATATAATTATAGCAGTGCTTTATTACAGTAGTTATTACAATTATTTGCTTGGTTTTTTAATTTTTTTATTCTAGTTACATGTCTTATACCAGGGGTGGCCAACTCCCAAGAAACTGTGATCTACTTTCAGCAGTGATCTACCCCCGTTTTTTGGGGTTCAGCTCAAAGTTGTTTTTTGGGGGGTGTGGTGGGTGGGAGAGAGGGCTTCCCCCTCTAAGATAGGTTGGCAAGCGAACTAATAAAGAAAAAAAAGGGGGGAATGGAAAAGTGGGGTGGAAAAATATAAATTGGGGGTGGGGTGGGGTGGGGAGAATATCTATTAAAATATGTAGTAGTTTAAAAAATAAAAATAAAGGGGGGAAATCTTTTTCTTCTTTTTCCTTTTTTTGAAAACAAAAACAAAAGGGGAAGAGAAAAGAAAAAGGGGGGATAGAGGGAGAAAACGGTAATAATAAAAATTCAAATAGAGTGGCTGCAGCAGCTGTGGGGGTGTTTGTTTGTTTTTCGTTTGTTTGTTTGTTTGTTTGTTTGTTTGTTTTAAAAATGGGATTTCTCCCCTTGGATTAAAAAAGGAGGGGAGGAAGAAAAAGAGAGGGGGGTGGGAGAGCAAGGCAAAAAGCAAAAAAGCAAAAAACAGGTTTGGGGGGGGAATCACGCCAGGCACTGCAGCGCGCCGACCTCGGGGCTCTGGGCCCCCAAGCCACCCTTGGGGCCGTCTTGAGCATGTACACCGCCCGCAGCGAGCGCTGGCGAAGCACCGGTTGGCGGAGGTTTCAGAAGCAGCCCGGACGTTTTCGCCGCCGCCGCCCCAAAGCAGCTCTACTTCATCCTGTCGGCGACCATCACCACCCTCCCATCACGGCGACGCCTGGCCCGCCTGCTCCGCCCTCCGTGCGGCCGCTTTGAAAAGGATTCCGCCCGACAGGGGCCGCTCAGAACAGGGGCCGCTCCAATCGCCGCCGCCACCTCCCGCCGCCTTTATTATCCCGACTTTTCTCTCTCTCTCTCTCGATAACTCGCAAAGCCCAGCTCCTTCTTCTCCCTGCCCTAACGCCACCCTCATTGGCATGTTCCCCTCAAACAGGAACAGGCATCCCGGCGGCTCATTGGCCGGACGAAGCATCGCTCTCCCGTGCCCGCCTCCCGCCTTCATCCTCAGTGGCTACCTTGGCAGTAAGGCCCCGGCTCCGAGCCTATGCGCCAAGGTGGGCGATCTGTCCTGCCAATCGGCACGCCGAGGTGGTAAAAGCTCAGCCCTCCCCACACGCTTATTGGTGTGAAGAAGTCGCTTCCTCTCTCTGGGAGTGGTCAAGGTGGACATCAATCTTGGGTCTGTCCTCGGGAACCCCGAGAGGGCTGAGAAAGACTGCCCAGCTGTTCAACGTTGATGCGGATTATTCATGGTTTTTTTGGCCCTTTTTTTTTGCCGATAACCATTTAATTATTATTGAAAGGGCATTGAAAGGGGGCGTGCCGGAGCCGCGGGAGACCTGTCAGAGAGCCGCATGCGGCTCCGGAGCCGCAGGTTGCTGACCCCCGTGCTATGCAGAAGTAAGCATGCAATGGTGTGATTGATGCTTACTTGTCTTAATAATCCAGGAGTAATACATTGCGTATGTCATTAGATATGGATTAAATAGAATGTGGCATTTGGGCAGATAAGAGCAAGAAAGCCTTCTCAGAGTTTAGCATAAGCTTTTAAAATGAGCAAAATAGATACGATTTGAGAAATTTGGATTCGTTCCATCCTTGTGCTGCTGTTCTTTAGACTAAGAATTATATATATATATATATATACACACATACATACACACACACACACACACACACACACAATAACTTTTAAGGTTTTAACAGCTACTGTACATTGTAAAGCTGCCGACAGGAATGTAAAAACAAAACAACAACAAGGCGGTTTTGTTTCCATTCCCTTTGCTAAGGAGGAGGGGTCACAACCAGACAGATTGGCATAATTAAAGCCCCTATGCAAAGTTGGCTTGCTTGCTGGGGGCATAGAAAACAACACAGAGAAGGAGAGAGAAATCTTACATAAAAATAGAAGCCCACGACGTCGACGGGCCATATATGGAGTACTGGAGACTTCAGAGGGATACCCTTTTCGGACCACCCCTTTGGCGAAAACAAATCATTACCGCATTATTGCTCTCCCTCCCCGCCCCCAACCAAAGCTTCAGCTAACAAATGCCCTGCAAAGCTGAACAAGATATCTTCAGGCTACGGTATGCACTAGGAAAGGTCACGCCCCGTCGTGTCTCCTTTAAATAATTTTAAAACAGATTTATCGCTTTTAATAACCCGTGGAGCAAAATGCAAAGGATTGCGGTACAGTGCAGCAACAGCAGCTTCTGATGAGTCAAGCTCCCACAGACGCCAGCCTGCCTCTCCAGTTCCCTTCGCCCCCACCCGCGCGAGCCCTCCTTTCCCTCTCCTCCTCCCCTCAATAGATGTCTATTAAAAGCTGCTGACGTTGGAAACGACGGCCATCTTTGATGAGGGCACAGCTCCCATTCCATTGAAGAAGGAGACTCGGGGAGGTCAGCAGCGGCTGTGCTTACTTCCCGACTGCAGCAGTGCACCCCAGTCTCACAACCTTCGTCGGAGGCAACCGGACAGAACTCTTCTGCAGCCAAGGTAAGAGAAGCACCGGATAAAAGCCTCATAGGAAGCCTTTCCCCCCGCTTCCTCCGCTCGCAAAGGTGTGGAGGAAATATATTGCTGGGAGAGCTGTAATCTCACCAACCATGTTGTTGTTTTCTGACTGGGCAAAGAAGAGGAAAGGAGAAGAAATGAAACCCTATTTCACAAGGCCGATTTTATTATTCTTATTATTTTATGTTGCTGTGCGTTTTAAGAGTTTTCCTGCAGCCTTAACTCTTTGTGCGTGAGGGGGCGGGTTAGGGAGAGAATATTTAAACATATATCGTTTCCTTCTTTTAAGAGATGGTGGTTGTTTTCCTGTCTAGGAACAACCAACCTCTCTCTCCCGCGTTGTCGTGCATGGCTCTCGTTTGCGTATCTGCCGCTGGAGTGTCGAGGTGGGATACGATATCGGGCGGAGGTTGGGGTTTTCTTTTCGGTTGTTTTGCGGCCCCCCCCCCCCTCCACATTGGCCGACAGCCTTCAATGGCAGATAGAGGTTCAGCACCCTGGATAGCGGCTACGGCTGCGGACTGCGTCGCAGCGGCGGTAAAATCCATCAGGGCAGCTTGCGCAGCGAAAAGCTTCACTGCAGCAGTGGGATTCGATTCAGCACCTCGGACAGCTAACCTCCTGCATGGAGACCGTAGGGTCGTGGTCAGCACCTTGGACAGCGCCCGCCTAGTTGCAGAGACCCCACTTGCAAATAACTGCAAAATGAGAACGTGAAGTGAGGTCGGGGGGATTAGGAGGTAGGGCACTGAGACCAAACTTAAATATGTCAGATAGATTGTATGTGCGCGTGTAGAGGCACATTAAAATCTTTAAAAGGCGAGTCCGATCTAGTTCCAAGTTTCCAGCTTCTCCTTTGCGTCTCTTTGCCAACAATGCTTACCCCCCGCTCCCAGTGGTGCCTGTTTACACGCCATCACCCGAGATCAAGCTGTTTCTCCATCTCAGAATATCCGCATTCATCGCCACTTAGGAAAGGCAAAAAGCCTTTCCTAACCTCAGTATTGCAGTCCAAAGCTGCGAAACCTCGGCTTTTCGTCCACCCCACCCCCAAAAAACAACCCGTGGATCCTCGTTTTCCTGACGGGAAAGCCTGTGTTTAAGCGGATAAATTCTAAAAGGTGACCGGGGAGGGGAAGGCGGTGGGGGAAGGGGCGTAAGATAGCTTTTGGTGCCTTCACTTCCTAATATTAAAGTTCGTATTATTTGCTTGTCACTTTGTATGCTCTGTTTTCAATAAGTTTTTTAAAAAAAAAAATCGGGTATTTTTTATTTCTCTCCACCCACCCCGCCCACTTCATAACTTTAATGACGACGTTTGCAATGGCCAAATTGCTAAACTTCCATTGGGTTTGAAAACAAACCACTCGTGAGCCCGGCGCCCTGTAATTTTCCCATAGACTGGGTTGGGCACCTTCATTCATCTTTTCCTTGCTAGTACACGTCGGAGGGCCATTCCTACGAGGCTATGGGAAGCAATGGGGCCAGAGCCTCTGGGATGCATTATGGAGATCGGTGCTGGATGTGGGGGTTTTTTAAATAAAAAACAAGAACAACTGGCCAACCCACTCCCAAGCCCTCGACCGGAGGGGAGGGGAACCGAGCGAAGAGGACTCTGGTCTCGTGTGCACCGCAGAGCTTCCCTTAACTGTGCGTGCATCTTATGTAACCGATTTGCTGGAATGTCTAAAGCAACATTCCTGGCCCACATAGCACATGAGGGGTTCAGAACCGTTGACGCTTCTTCCTGCCATGGGGGGGGGGGGTTGCATTGAGAGGCGAGAAGAGGACAGCGGACCGGTGGACCCCAAGCAAGGAAGCTTCAAGGGAGATTGTTTACTTAATGGGGCGGGGGACCAGGGTATTCACAAATACAGCTTTGCGCTTCCTCGGAGCTCCGGGCCAAAGAGCTCTTCACATGTTTGCGTCAGAGGAAAGCTCTTACGTGCGAAAGCACCAGTAAAAACGATTCCTGGTGGTTCTCTTCTTCATCGCAGGCGAAGGGGTGAAGAAGAAAAAAGCGAGCGGGAGGGGAGGAAGCCTGCAGTGTTACAGGGGGCGGGGGCGGGGAAAAAAATCATTGCGTCTGAGACTGATAGGAAAACCAGGGGACTGTGAGACGTTGTTTCCATCTTAGCAGCGTCTCTGGATAAGTGATGCGGGGCGAGATCTCAGGTGGTGCCCATTCATAGCTGCAGGGTGGAAAGAGAGAGAGAGAGACGCGTCAGCTCAGCACAGCTGACAGATTAAGAGGGTTGATTGAGAAAACTCCCGGAGATCAGGCAGCAAGCACCAGATCTGATGCGCCCAGCCCGGCGTTTGCTTCCCACTGTCACGTTTCCTGGCCTCTGCGTCCATCTGCTGCATTAACTGCTGGCGTGGAGGAAGCACGTTTAATCAAGGGGTGTCTACATCGAAAAGAGGCTAGTTAGCTGGGGGTGGTGAGGTGCGGTGACTTCTTCCTGTCTCCCACCCCCACCCCACCCCCACCATTCGGTTGTCTAAAAAGCTTTCGGGTCCAAATCGCAGGGGCTCTACTGAGCACAGCTTGTTTTCCGCTCGGGTCCTGGTCTTGGTGATAAGAATCAGGTGGAGTTATTATTAATCTAGCTGGCAACGGCTGCCCAAGGCCAGCTCTCCCAGCAGATCTCCACGCAGCAAAACAGAAGCGAGCGAGACTTAGCACGTGACTATCTAAACACGACTGATATACCTTTCCCTTAATCGATTTGTTAAACAAATTAACCCCTCCATGGGATTGTTGTTGTCGGTTTTGTTTGTTTGTTTGTTTTAAGGTGTAGGCTTGTCAGGTCCAGCTGGGCAAAGCAGGGAGGGGGAAAGGGTTGGTGGTTTGAAGGGTGCTGTAGCAGAAGACAAGGCGAGCAAAGGGTGTCTTCCTCGGGCTCACGACGTTAAGCAGCAAGCAGCAATGTCCTTCGGGTGCCTCGTGACTCAGAGAATGGGAACCCAGAATAATCTCGAGGAACCGCGAGCAGCCAAGACCGAGGAATCGTGCCTCGCAGTAGGAAGAAGAAACGAGGTGGGGGTGGAGAATGCATGCAGCTGGTAGATCAGAGGAGGGGAGATTGGGAGGGATGTGGGGTAGGATGTAACCCCAGAACCTGATTTCGATGCCAAGCCCATCATGATCTTGCTGCTTCTGAAGCACAGATTCTGCTTGAGATCTTCCCATAGGCACCTGAAGAAGAAGAAGAAGAAGAAGAGTTTGGATTTGATATCCCGCTTTATCACTACCCGAAGGAGTCTCAAAGCGGCTCACATTCTCCTTTCCCTTCCTCCCCCACAACAAACACTCTGTGAGGTGAGTGGGGATGAGAGACTTCAAAGAAGTGTGGCTAGCCCAAGGTCACCCAGCAGCTGCATGTGGAGGAGCGGAGACGCGAACCCGGTTCCCCAGATTACGAGTCTACCACTCTTAACCACTACACCACACTGGCTCTCCTGCATGGTCCCCCATAAGAACATGATGACAGGTCTTTGGCTTGATGCAGCAGGAATCTTCTTATATTCCTATGGAGCAATAACAGCGTTTCTAAGCATGGGCAGAATGCCTTTCTTGCAACAGCCATGTCCGGGAAGGTTCTCCATGTATGACTTCCAGGTGCCTGGATATCAAACACATGACAAGATGGACCCTAAAAGAACTGACAGCGTCACCTTGCAGTGGCTGGCATGTGGAACAGGGACAGAAGGTGCACCAACCAACCAACCAACCAACCAGCAATGCAGACCTGGAAGCAAACAAGCCAACACAAGCAGAAGCGGAGGCAATCTCTTAAGGAACAACCTGAACAAAATCTTTCCATTAGGACCTGCCAATGCATCATTCCACAATGGCTTGTTTGTTTGCCAAATTTTGCAGGCAGCGGGAATTGGATGGAGCTGATGGCTGCTGCTTTTGCAAAGAGTGCAACTCAGCCAGGAGGATATTTCCAGATTGCAACAACTGAGGCGACTTCGGGCTCTTGGTTCCAAAGAGCTGTCAGAGAGGGTATCCCAAAGAATGAGTAATGCATGCCCTAGTGTGTCAAGATTATTACTATTGTTTTTGTTTATTAAATTTGTATAATAAATTTGTAGCGCATGGGACCTCCTCGGTAGTGGTGCCCACCCTGTGAAATGCCCTCCCATCAGAAGTCAATGAAATAAACAACTATAGTATCTGACTTTTAGAAGACATCTAAATCTGGTATTTTTTAAGGTCTGGTGTTTTCCATTTTTTATATGCTGTAAGCCACCCAGAGTGGCTGGGAAAAGCCAGCTAGATGGGTGAGGTATAAATAAATAAATAAATAAATAAATAAATAAATAAATAAATAATTCGCCCTTCAAAACTACCTTCTCCTGAGTCAGAACATTGATTTGTTTAGTCCAGGCTAGTTGTCAGCCAACTCAGGCACAGGTCTTTCCCATTCCTACCACCCAGGCTTCTCACCCACTCAAGGATTTATGGCAAGGATTTAATGTTTAGTTTTATATCTTGGGGGACCCAGGTGGCGCTGTGGGTTAAACCACAGAGTCTAGGGCTTGCTGATCAGAAGGTCGGCGGTTCGAATCCCTGCCACGGGGTGAGCTCCCGTTGCTCGGTCCCAGCTCCTGCCCACCTAGCAGTTCGAAAGCATGTCAAAGTGCAAGTAGATAAATAGGGACCGCTCCGGTGGGAAGGTAAACGGCGTTTCCGTGCGCTGCTCTGGTTTGCCAGAAGCGGCTTTGTCATGCTGGCCACATGACCCGGAAGCTGTCTGCAGACAAACGGCGGCTCCCTTGGCCTATAGAGCGAGATGAGCGCCGCAACCCCAGAGTCGGACACGACTGGACCTGATGGTCAGGGGTCCCTTTACCTTTACCTTTTATATCTTGGAGCAGCTAACTTTTTTGCACAGAGCGTTGCACCGAGGGTTATATGCCAGCGATGAACTGAAGTGGGTGTGGTCAATGCACACTCACATGCATGCACCCCCCCAAAAAAAACGCACACACAAACACGCATATGGACCACACTCCCACAGCAGAGTGTTTTTCATGCCTTTTGCTGGAAAAAAAAAAGATTCGAATGTCTTTTTAATTTGCAATGACGCCTCTTCCCTGTCTGATGCAGCACCGTTGCAAGAAAGTCTTAGGGCTTGGCGAACGGGATGCAGTGTTGTTTTGGATTCCCTGTTTTCTTTGAGCAATTGTATGTCTTTAAATATTATTCACGGATGGGGAGAGTGATGTTATGCTTAGGTTCTGCTTGCTATGGGCATCTGGTTAGCCACTGTGAAAACAAAGTGCTGGAACAGATGGGCCTCTGGCCTGATCTTATGTTTACATTTCCTGCTCCCTTTATGTTTTGATATAAGCACAATGCATGTTTGAATATAGTATATGGTTTTATATTGCATTTATGCCTTGCTCTCAGCTGCCCATCCACTTTATGCTGTTCCTCTGTGATATTCCTTTGCCACTGTAGGTGGATTGGGTTGGGAACTGAAAATAATACCAGGCAGGGAACCATTTGACTTTTGAACCATTTCCCCAATCTAGGAATAGCTACTTTTAGCTTCTCATAGACTGTTTTGATTATGTCCCACATGTGATATAGTGTTTTGCCTGTTGGTCATTTCAGTTCTCAGACCCACTAGCAAGGGGTGAACTGGCCACATCAGAAATCATAATAAATATACTCAAATCAAAAATAAAACAACTTGTGCTGCTTTGTGAGACTCTTGTCATGATAGTCAAGAGCAGGCATCCTCAAACTCAGCCCTCCAGATGCTTTTGGCCTACAACTCCCATGATCCCTAGCTAGCAGTACCAGTGGTCAGGGATGATGGAAATGGCAGTCTCAAAACATCTGGAGGGCTGAGTTTGAGGAAGCCTGGTCAATAGGGTGCCAACCAGAAGTTCTTATAATTTATTACTATTCAGTTTCTCTCCCACCTTTCCTCCAAGCAGCTGAAGGTGACATACGTGGTTCTCCCTGCCCTCCATTTTACCATCACAACAACCCTGTGAGGTAGGGTAGGCTGAGGGAAGGTGGATGGCTGAAGGCCATCCAGTGAGCTTCATGGCTGAGTTGGGATTGGGCTCCAGGGTCCATTATGCCATGCTGGCTCTCAACTCCTGTTAGCATGCCCAACAACACAGAAGGTGTCAGGTTGGCTACCCCTGGCTGTGTGGCTACCCCTGGTGGCGCTGTGGTCTAAATCACTGAGCCTCTTGAGCTTGCTGATCAGAAGGTCAGTGGTTTGAATCCCCGCAATGGGGTGAGCTCCCGTTGCTCTGTCCCAGCTCCTGCCAACCTAGCAGTTCGGAAGCACACCACTGCAAATAGAGAAATAGGTACCTCTGCAGCAGGAAGGTTAACAGCGTTTCCGTGCACTCTGGTTTCCATCACGGTGTTCCGTTGCGCCAGAAGTGGTTTAGTCATGCTGGCCACATGACCCAGAAAGCTGTCTGTGGACAACCACTAGCTCCCTCGGCCTGAAGCGCGATGAGCGCCGCAACCCCATAGTCGCCTTTGACTGGACTTAACCGTCCAGGGATCCTTTACCTTTTTACCTTTTCTGTGTGACAAAAAACAGAGGGAGGTGATTCAATCTTTGGGTTGGGGCAGGTTAAAGCGGCTTTCTGCAGGTGACACCATAAGGAAGGAGGATGGGTGGGGATGCTTTAATGGTGCAACAATTGATGCCTTAATGGTCAGCAAGTGGGAGCTGTAGTCCAACGACATTGGAGGGCACCATGTTGGCTATCCCTGGAGCAGCCAGCATACTGTATGCACTTAGGAAATAATGTAAGCACGTACTAAATTGCATGACAATGTTTTCCATTTCACAACAGGGAAGCGGGAGCTTAGCAATAGAGACAAAACACACCCGCAGCAGCTCCATGTGATGTATCTGTAGTTGTGCTGAATGGTTGAATGCCCCTGCTGCATAAAGCAAAGTTAGCATGTGCCTAGCTAGATCATTCTCTCTGACATGCCATTACCACCATCCCATTCCTCTTCTGCCCCATCTGAATTGGCCATACAGTCTGGCCGCCATCTTATAGCATGGGGCTGCTGATTGTGGAGCTTAGTTGCCCAGACACATTCTTAGCCGCATTGTTGAACCCGAGCCTTAGGGCTCCGCTGACATCCTTTGACAGAGTCTTGAAATATCATTACTGACATAAATTGATGGAGCTGAAGTGAATTCATTCTGCTGTAATTAATTTCTTCTGGTGTTGATGCTGGACAATGGCCTGAGCAATCTTCCTTGCCAACTGAATTTAGCTTATATTGATGAACATCTCTGCTGAACAGAGCTAATCTGTTTGCATTCTAATTTACTGGACTGGGAGGGCAGTATTTGTATATCTGCATTTCACCTATGTAGCCGGCTAGATCTTTAGGAAGCAGCATGGAAATATTATGGCTCATGTGGGGAAGCCCCTGTCATGCAGAAGAGCTTGCTTTTCCGGCTTTGACCCTATACCTATTTATTTGGGAGTTAGTTCCCTTGAACTCAATGGGACTTGCTTCTCTGTAAGCATGTATATAGGGCTGTGCTGGCAGGGTCTTCCACATTGGGGGCTATCATCCACCCAATTATTTCCTGCTGTAGGGGTGAGTGTTACAACAATGCTTGCTTCTCTGTCATAAATGCAGTAGGAATGTGCAAAGTGGAGCATGTTATATAATTCCAGGACATGCAATTCCAAGATACGGTGTTGATTCTCCCATCTCAGCCAGTTGGGAATGACACATACAACCAATTTTCTACAGCTTACTTCCACTGCAAATTTTGGGAAACCTTCTGCAATTTAAACATTAAGAGGCTACCCATGCACACACATGGGTGAAATATATTGTTATTCTGCACCCCCTTTATCATAGATTTATAGTGTTCCTTCTTTGGCAGTGGTAGATACGGTATCTCATCTTTCCCAGTTGCAGAAGCTGAATTTCTAATGCAAGGGGAAAGAAAGACCAGAAGCAATTTGTCCTGAATGTTTCACTGTTACTTTGGATGATGAATGCTCATCTGCCATTGGCCAAATTGAATTCATGCTGGCTGCAGCTACCAAATGCATTTAGCTTTTCAGCTGGAACTATCCCAAGCCATGTGTGTTTTGTGTTCTAAAAAGCCCCCATTAAAAACTGAGATCTGAGCATCGAAATCATTTACAACCACATTAACGACACCTAATGGGAATATGTTGATTTACACCCATCAGGTATTTTCCCCAGTTATATGTGTGCCGCTACATTCATACAGACTGGTGATTTAATCTCAGGATTGCAAATCTGATTCCCCCCCCCTTCTTTTATGCATTCATTGTTTTACAGATTTTGAAGTACAGTATTAGAGATTAAACTGTTGTGTGAATAGGTAAAATAGCTTCTCCTACCCCACCCAAAGGCATTTCTTTCAAGCTGTGAAAGTGATGGTGTAGTTGAGGGGTTTGCTAAAGAAAGAATATGTAGCCCTGTGCTAAAGGGGGAGAGGGTTAGTCTTTGGAACTGGGTTTGTTGCACTGCTGGAAGTAATCATTTTTGGTCAAACCTTATGCCAAGAGTCTGGTAATTCTGGGTCAGAATCTCCCCTTTTCTAGCAAGCAAAAATAATTTTCAGTTGACGGGTTCACGTATAAGAATCCAGTGCTGATGCTGACAATTTGAAAATATGAAACTGCTTCGAACATATGAAAATTGAGCCCCAGACACTGGCTCATCGGGCTCAAGAGAAGAGGTCCTTTCAAGTCCTTCTGCTACCTAAGAACCTCTTAAGTACAGATAGTGCTGGGACCTTGTGGGCTACGAAGAAATGCATCTATCAATCTCAAGCATAAATAAATAAAACTAATGGATGAAAGCAAGTTTCTTACTTTGAAAAGAGCAGCATATTTTGCTTTCAATCATTGCCTTATCGTGTCTGCAGGTAAGCCAGCCCTCCCCAACCTGGAGGTTTTGGACTTCAACTGGTAGGGGTGATGGGGGTTGTGATCCAAAACATCTGGAATGGGGGAGGCGGGTGTTAATCTATTGCTGGATTTCAGATTTTATTAATTTTGTATACCACGCTTCATCCACAGATCCCAGGGCATTATACAAAAAATTATATGACTTTGTCTTGAAGAACAGCATTTTTTAAATGCACACACACACACACACACACACACACACACACACACACTTATTCTATCATTGTTCTTCACTGTGCCTAGGATATGACTCAGCAATAAGAATATTTACACGGTGGAGGGAAGGAACTACCATTGAAAGTACACTTCTAACTAGTGCGGGAGGGACCGTTTGTATACATGTTCAAGTAATTATATTTTGCACATCATTTTAATTTTTCAAATTTTTAATGCCCACTATTTACTACTAGAGAAACTGGATACCTTTAGAATGATTGTAGCTGAACATAACTGCTGATAATAACTGGCAACTTCTGTCTTTAACTAAAAGATGCTTCTTTACATGTGATTTCTGACATTACTGCCTTGCATTTGGTTTCTCCTTTGAAGCCTATTGTCCAATTTAGAAATGCCCCATTAGAGGCACAAGCGAAAGGAAAACTTCTCATGAATCCCATCAACAAGATCAATAACTATTAGCTGGGCTTGTTTGTAGTAAGCAGGCTTCAACACATGCATACCCCACCTTAAAAAAAGAAGAAGTCCCCATGCCATATGAAGACCAATAGGAAGTCAGTGGCACAGAATATTTTTCAATCCATATCCAGAGCTATATTCCCTCCAGTACAACATTCTGGAGGCCTAATAATAATAGTAGTAGTAATAATAATAATAATAATTATTATTATTATTTATTTATACCCCACCCATCCTGAGTGTGTTTCCCTAGCCGATCTGGGCGGCTCCCAACAGAATATTAAAAACATGATAAAAACATCAAACATTAATGCCAATGGTGAGCAGGAACAGAGTCAAAAGTGGGAAGGGCAAAGGATGTGCTTCTTTCTTTTGTACAGTAGGACTATATGTTGGTGTGATGTGAACAATGAGTTAAATTGCACAGGCTTGAGCTTGAGCTGTAGCACATTCCCCATGTCTGGATGTTCTGAGATAAGGGTGCCAGGTGCACTGGGTTACCATAGCAACACCAGCAAGGTTGAATGTATGACTTGTCGGGTCATTCAGCCTCCCATTGGTTCAGGAAGTAAGCCTACATGTAGAGGCAGGCATAGTAGACTCTAGGGCATTGCTTTCATTATGTCTTGTCCTGTTTCCCATCTGTGTCCTGTCCTGCTTGCTGTCAGGGGCTGACTCTGCGGGAGTCAAAAGAAGAGGCTGTGGGTTTTACACAGCAGCGTTTGCTAGCATGGCGATTGTGTTAGGGGATCTCTCTGCACGTATGTATCTTTACTTCAAAGGCCAGAAGAAAATGTATACAGTATATAGTAGACAGTAGTGTTTTGCTGCATCTTTTTATACTCTGAACTGTGCAAGAGAGGAGTCGTCCCCCCCCCCATCCCCGTAATCGGGGACTCTGAGAGAAGCTGTGCGCTGGTGACAGGGAATCTCTGGAAGACTCTGCTGGGGCTCTGCATACTCTGTTGATGTTGAGATGTCGTGATGTCAGGGACTGGGCAGAGGAGGACTGGTGGAGACCGCCTCCCCAGCCTTTTAATACCAAGAAAAAAGAAGAACAGTGGGTTGAGGATTTGGAGGGGGGAGCAGTGGGATCGCCAGCAGTGCCAACTTCTGACTCTGCCCTTCCAAGGGCTTGACAATCCGCCTACCTGTAGTTGTCACATTATCACGCTGTGACATGGTGCATGGAGCCCCTTTGAAACAATATGGGGTGGTTATGTAATCATCTGAAGTGCCTTGTAGAGTCTGCCCAACATGTATTTAACTCCACAAATAAACTGCGTCACTAGCTAGAAAGCATTTCCTCTCTCATCATACAGGGCACAATATATTTAAGATACTTAGGGTCATTTTCTAGTGTTGTTAAATTGTATCCAGTGTATATTTTCGGAAAACAGGCAAATGGCTCCGAGAGAGATGGATTTTGGATGCGGTAGCAGTTAGTGTTTGTGAAAGCCTGATTGTCCGGTACCCTTTAGAAAGGAGAGCATAATGAAACGGAATGGAAAAACCTCCAGGGTTCTGAGTAGTCACTGAGCACTGATACATAGATGTCATCTTTCATGTTGTGCCGTAGGGAAAGCTTAACATTTTTTTAAAAAGGACTTCTACACTGTGCAGGGATTTCTAAGCCATCAATATTCTCTCCTCCCCTCTGGTGGCAGAAGCCTATTAGGCTATTGTGTCCATCTATTCTGTATCTCAAATTTCACAGTTTTGGTCCCTGCCCTGAGAACACATTCTGACCTTGAGAATGTCCCATTCACTTATTAAGAAGAAAAAAAGTACACCCCTATATTTATGGCCACGGAATAAGTGACAATCCAGTGCAACCTACTGTTGTCAAGGAGAAAACGGCACCCGGGGATATTATCATTTGTCGTTACTGAATCTATCATGTTTGTGTACCACCGTTCCCTCAGTAAGATAAAGGTGGTGTCTAGAGATGGGGAATAAATGTGACTCTGTTCAGATTCATGAAGCTGAATATATCTAATCTGCCCTTTCCAAAACAATATGAGCATCGAAACACAGCCATCCTTCAAGATTCACACTTATCTGAATTTTGTGATGCAGTTCTCCAACTAATAATAATAATAATAATAATATTTGTACCACGCCCATCTGGCTAGGTCCCCCAAGCCACTCTGGGTGGCTTCCAACAAATATTAAAATACATGAAAATGTCACAGATTAAAACTGTTTACAAAAATAAAAGCAGTGTTTACAAAAATGCATATATTAGGGGACATGTGTGCAAAAAAGAAATATATTTGTGAAAATAATATACAAAGATGCATTGCTTGCAAAAAAAAAAAAAAAGGGCGCATATCAGTCAAAACCACAGGGGGGGGGAACCTATTTCTTAGGAGAAATTCACACTAAAATATTGAAGAATTTCCATGAGGATTTTTTAAAAAAATGCAAATTGCTGCAGAAACATGAAGAACAGAAATCAAGATTAGAAAGTGAGAACCTTAGAGAACTGAAATTAACAGACCTTTCTATCTCTAGTGGTGAACATAACCTCCCTCCCATTGGGTATAGGTTAGACTGATATATTGGGAATGGTCCAAGCTGAGATAGTGAGCTTCATGACTGAGAGTGCATTTGATTTAAATATCCTAATTCAAAATCCAGTGATCCAGTCCCTATAATACACTGGGTACATGAAGGGTGGAGCTAAGCAGTTTTTACTGTGCAGCAGAACAGATTAGTAACACTCATCTCTCTCTCTCTCTCTCTCTCTCTGTGTGTGTGTGTGTGTGTAAATACTTAGCCATTGCTAGATACTCAGAGCAGACACAATGTATTTTGATGCCCTGAGTCAGAAAAGCAAATGCTGCCCCCATCCCAAAGTCAAGACGCATAATACTAAAGGCAGGCAAGTTATTTTGACATCTGAGGCAGAACTTTCAACAAGCACCTCTCCTACTCCCTAGCAGTAAAAACACAATAAAAACAAATTACATAACTAACATTTTGCTGCCCTTTCCTGACACCCAAACTCTGCTGCCTGGGGTGGTTATTTTACTCTGCCTAATGGCAGGGCCAGCCTGAGTGCATTGCAGAACAGGCTGGTAGCATTCAGTGCATCTATATTTATTCATATAGGTTTAATATACAAAGACTGCGTGCATACCGATACTCTCTCACGCACACATACCAGTAAATATTTGGGACCCAGGAAATGAGGCCAATATTTTGATAATTATCAGTTTTCTCGTTTTGCTATGGATTTGGATGATGACTGACTGGGCGCAGAGGAAATGTGGGAGAAAGCAGCTGGGGAACCACCAAGAGAAGAAGGCTCAGAGCCCAGGGAGTGGCGGTGGGACAACAATGAGTAGTCAGAGGGAGAAGACTGGGAAGAGAAGGTGTTGGAAGCTGAAGAAGAGACAGGGCTTAATGAGCTGGGAGAGTCCACGGCAGAGAGAAGTCTAGAATCAGAGGTAGAAGCTGAAGTAGGAAAGGAGGAAGAACAAGACGTAGATATGAGTCAGGCTGGTGAAGAGTCACAGGTGTATCCCCCTCTTGCTGTGACAAGCTCCTCTCCCCCCGGTCTCCCAGAACCAGAAGGAGACTGAAACGAGCACAGCAGCAGCAGGCTGCATGCGGGCACTGTTTCTGATGATGATGATGATGATGATGATGATTTATTTATACCCCATCCATCTGGCTGGGTTTCCCCAGCCAACCTGGGCAGCTCCCAAAAGGGTATTAAAAACGTGATAAAACATCAAACATTAAAAAATTCCCTAAACAGAGCTGCCTTCAGACGTCTTCCAAAAGTCAGATAGTTGTTTATTTCCTTGACATCTGATGGGACTACCGAGAAGGCCCTCTGCCTGGTTCCCTGTAGCTTCACTTCTCGCAGTGAGGGAACTGCCAGAAGGTCCTTGGAGCTGGACCTCAGTGTCCGGGCTGAACAATGGGGGTGGAGATGCTCCTTCAGGTATACTGGGCCGAGGAGAAAGCCATTGAGAGGAGGGGACTTAAATGGCTGTGAGGAGACAGGGACTTTCAGTCTCAGCAACTGATTCGTGGGTTAAGACCTACCAGCAGGGCTTTTTGTTCCAGGCGGAACTCAGTTCTGGCACCTTTCAGGTGGGCACCATTGCCATTCTGAGAAAACAAGGGAGGTGTTCATGGTGAGTTCTGGCACCTCTTTTTCTAGAAAAATAGCACTGCCTACAAGGATGCGGTGCTGTGCTCATTATGCCTAATATTCAGCCAAGTCTGTGCAAAATGTGTTTTTGTTAATAAAGAATTAATTCCAACTTTGAACGGTGTGATTTCCTGCCAGTTCACTCTTTGACACTTACTGATATCAGCAAGAGGACTAATGATACCTTGTTATGATAGCCAGAAATAGCAAGCAGTCTCATGGCATCTTGAAGAGCCGGCCTTACATGGGCAACAGCCTACTTTGTCAGATGTGTGAAGAGGTCCAGAAAAAATTGTGTGTGTGTATACTACTATGAAAAATCAATCCAGCACAATGTAGCAAAGGAAATGCAAGGAATTATAAAGTCAGGTGTAAAAAATATTACAGTCCATTTACAGTGATGAGGGTAGATGCAGAATCTGTTGGCAGTCTTTCTGCAGATCTATTTGTCCTAAATTTGATCAATTGTGTTGGGAGTTGTGGTTTTTTTCCCTTCATCAATTCTTCTTCCATATTTCTCATTCTATTTGGCTTTTTGTCAAACATACTCTCAGCTTTATCATTTGACCTTCCTAAGCTCCTCTAAAAATGATTGATCCGGAATCCTTAAGCCACAGTTTAATAGTTTCAGCAAAAATGGTGGGGACAGAGTGAGCCACTGGAAACTCATAGCTGAGTATTTTTGGTACCTTAATTGGATCTCCAAAAATCAAGTGAGGCACTTCGTTTGATTTTTGCCTATAAAGCAACTTGAAGATAGTGAAGATATTTAAGTGCCAGTGGAATATGTTCATCATGACAAACAACTTCAAAGCCATCAGGGTGCCAACTTGAATAAAATATGGTGTCTTACCTGCCCCATATAATCAATCACAAGACACAGTGCATGCACACCATTTGAATGGCAAGGCCCATCAACTTTGGGGGGGGGAGCAGCCCCCTCAAATATTTTATTGAGGGAGCCAAAGGGCCCCTAGGAGTTGGCTCCTATGGCTGCCATATCCTAGAAACACTGAAATTTTCCAACACTTTTCAGAGGTGGTGGTTTTGTTGTTGTTGTTCAGTCGTTCAGTCGTGTCTGACTCTTCGTGACCCCATGGACCAGAGCACACCAGGCACTCCTGTCTTCCACTGCCTCCCGCAGTTTGGTCAAACTCATGCTAGTCACCTCGAGAACACTGTTCAACCATCTCGTCCTCTGTCGTCCCCTTCTCCTTGTGCCCTCCATCTTTCCCAACATCAGGGTCTTTTCCAGGGAGTCTTCTCTTCTCATGAGGTGGCCAAAGTACTGGAGCCTCAACTTCAGGATCTGTCCTTCCAGTGAGCACTCAGGGCTGATTTCTTTAAGGATGGATAAGTAGCCCCATGTATAACACATTGCGGTAATCATGCCTGGAAGTTATGAATAACTGTGGGCAGGCCATCTTAGACATTCTAAACTTTGCGCAAATAAAACATTTTAGATGCTTTGGTTCTTGACATACATCTATAACAATATGAAACAATATAATTTGATTACAAAGAACTTTGACAAGCCCCTTAGATGATTATGGGCAAGTGTTTTTCTCTTACATTAGCACCTGTGTGCGATGAAAAGAACATAAAAGAGAGAGAGCACATGATGAAGTCTAAAGTAAAGCCATTGCACAGTGGTTGCAACCTATGGTTCATTGATTGGCAAGACACAAAGATTGGTATGCTTTAAGCCGCCTTCACCCCATTAGCGCAAAACTTTCTGGCATATTTCATCCATCTGGTAAGTGAGAGTTATAGAGGAAAACCCAGCATTATTCGTGAACCTGACTCCATCTAGACTGCAACCACAGGAATCGCTGTGGCAATATCTTTGTATAGCCCAGTTCATTCCTTTCTCTGTGTGTGTGATTATATGCACTTGTGTGTAGGAGAATACAGGCCTTTGGGCAACCTCAGTGCAAAGAGTGAGTGACATTGTAATTCCTTCCTCCTGTACAACTTTAGTGTTTGTGAGTCTCATGCAACACAGGATGAAAGCAACCTCTTGACCTACATCTCCACCCCACCAAACGTAGTTCTTCTGGACAGGTCCAGCAGGTCAATGATGAACCCACAGCAGTCTAACTCTCTGGAGATTTTGCATGGGGAATGTGTAGGCCGATTACGGCATCTCTTTAATGTTTCTTCACTTTTCAAATCCAGCATTCACAAATCAGCTTTCCTGTTGTTAGCTAACAGCACAGCTGGTAACAGCCTGCATATGCCCAGATGCCTGCAGGAAAGCAATGTTTGCAGAGGGTGGGTATTTTAACGGCAGCTCAGATGGCGCCTTATCAGAGAGTCAGGCCTGTGAACAAAGCAGTAAATATTGTCACACATTTGGGTGTGGCATTTGAAATGCATGGTGGAGACCCGGCAAACTTTCACAGCATGCCAGCAGCATATCAATGTTTCGGATTGACTCAAGGTGTAGAATGTTTGAGCAAATGTTCAATGGGTTTCATGAGAGGGGGCTGGAATATTTCTGAGATAATACAGCTGAAACTATGCATCCTCAGCAAATATTTGAAAGGTAATAATAATAATAATAATAATAATAATAATAATAATAATAATAATAATAATACTTGCCCCTGGAGAGAACACTCCACAAATCAGGAGTCAGGGCAGAAAAGGCTCGTTCTTGTGTTGCCACTCTCCAGACCTCCTGTGGAGGAGGCACATGAAGATGGGCCTTTGATAATTATTGCAGGATGTAGGTCTGTTCATATGGGGAGAGGATATCCTTGAAGTATTGTGGTCCTGGGCCATTTAAGGCTTTATAGGTCAAAGCCAGCACTTGGAATTGGGCCTGGAAACTAATTGGCACCCAGTGCAGTTGGGCCAGGATTGGTGTAATATGCGGAAGATGTCTTGGTCCAGTGATCAACCCAGTTGCTGAATTTTGCACCAACTGAAGTTTCTGAACTGTCTTCAGAAGCAGGCCCATGTACAACACATTCTTGTAATCTAACCTAGAGGTTAGCAGAGCATAGACAACAGAAGTTTGGCTATACATGTCCAGATAGGAGCATAGCGGGGCCACCAGTGAAAGCTGATGGAAGGCACTCCATGACACCGAGGCCACCTGAGCTTTCAGCGACAGGATGGATCCAGAAGGACTCCCAAGCTGCATACCTGCTCCTTCAGAGGGAGTGCAACCTCATCAAGAGCAGGCAACCTCCCATGTATCCGGTCTAGAGAACCACCCACTATAAGTGCCTGTCTTATCTGGATCGAGCTTCAATTTATTGGCTTTCATCCAGTCCATTCTTGAGGAAAGACATCAGTCCAGCACACCCACTGCCACAGTTGCAGATGTAAAAGAGAAGTAGAGGTTTGTGTCATCAGCATATTGCTGACAACATACTCTAAAACAGGCATGTCCAACAGGTAGATGGTGATCTACCGGTAGATCACTGGACGTCTGCTGTAGATCACTGGTAGATCATTGGCTCCCCCAAAGAAGCTGAATAAATGTCCCCCCCCCTAAAAAAAGCTCAACATTTTACCTCCTCCCTGGAAAAACTCAACAACTTTGACCTGAACCCCAAAAAGGGGGTAGATCACTGCCAGTTTTTAATTCTGTGAGTAGATCGCAGTCTCTTGGGAGTTGGCCATCCCTGCTCTAAAACTTTGGGTGACCCCACTCAGCAGTTTCATGTAGATGTTAAACACCGTGGTGGTGGTGGGGATTCAAACCCTGAGGAACCCCACATTGAAGGTTCCACAGGGCTGAAAGCACTCCCCAAGCATCACCCTATGGAAACAACAATCTAAGTAGGACCAGAACTGCTACAAAGCAGTCCCACCTACCCCTAACTCAGACAGCCACTGCAGAAGGATACCATGGCTGATGGTACCAAAAATTGCTGAAAGGTGAAGGAGAATCAGCAAGGACACATTTGCCCTGTCTCCTGACAGAGATCACTATACAGGGCAACCAAAGCAGTTTCTGTGCCAAAACCAGGCCTAAATCCTGATTGAAATGGATCGAGAAAATCAGTTACCTCCAAGAGCACCCATACTGATAATAATAACCCATAATCATGGTACATTGTTTATGGTCTAAGAAAATCTCTGTATTTGGGTCCAACCTAAGGATCTAGCCCAGAAAAGAAACTTTTGAAATCATTAGAAAATGATGCACAAAAAGAAGTGCCTTGATTATCAACATCATATGCAAGAGCAAGCTTCTTTAGACTTCCTTATTTATTTATCTATCTATCAAACCAGATATGGTTGAATTGCACCGAATTATTTAGCACGGAAAGTGAAAGATCAAGCAGAATGTCGCAGGGAGCCAACGAACTCATCAGCAGTTCAGTAACTGTCTGACCATCTAAAGAGAAACACTGGAAGTATGACTCAGCTGTTTATGTGGGATGATAATTTCAGTCATTTCTAATGGAATGCAGCCTCTCTTTTTTTGTTCATGAATATTCCATTAGCATGTTCCCAAAACAGGTAACCTGCTTACAATTAATTGCTGAATTTCTACAAATATATTATTGCCTTATGTTCTGGGTTTCTTATGAATCGACTGCAGATATCCAAGTTTTAACCCTGAACTGCTTTGTTTGCAAATGGAAGTCATATCATACGTACACCGTTCTATAATGTTGATGCTATGTGTTGGTTGATATTTATTTATTTACTTGCTTGCTTACTTACCTTAGAAATGTTGTTTGCATGTGAAAATCCTTTGAGAAACATATAGGTTTTGTAATTTTCCTCCTGTATATATGTTTTATTTCTTTATTTTTGCCTCACATTCTTAGCACACACATACACACACCGAGTTACATAAAATGCAACACAGCAAAATCAGATAGCTATTAACTTTATAAGCTTGAGTCGTTAAGTCAAGGTACTCAAAGTCCAAGAATGAGCTCTGTTCAGCTCAATTTGAAATTGGCTTGGTATTCATAAGATTTCTTGATGAGTATCGGGGGAAAGCTAATCTCCTCTCTGGGGGTTCTGTACAAACATGTAATGTTGGCACACATGACCAGCCCACCTATGAGGCAAGGTGAGGTGGCTACCTCAGGTGGCAGGATCCAGGGGGGCAGCAGATCATGAACCCAAACATCATGGACCTTCTGCTTGCTTCTTTCACACAGAGAAGCTTCCAGAACCCTCTTGAATTAATTAGAATAGGAAAGATCTCTACACCTCAGATCAATACTTTCTGCACTAAGAAATGCAGTCTGACACTGGGTTCTCCTGGGCTCTGCACCAGGTTGGTGGGATTCAGAACAGGGGCCCTTCGCTTCCACAACAGCTGTTGATTTCCACTTCAACTGTTGGGTAAGGTTGATTTGATTCCCCACCTTGCTCCCAATGTAGATCTTCACTCTCCCCCCCCCCATTCCTGAATTAGAGCTTTACTCACCCTTTCCTCCCTGGTGGGGGTCGGACGCTGCTTTGCGGTCTAGCCGGCACATAAGCTAATAGTGCTACACATGTGCATTATTGCATTGCTCCCTGATGTTCTGTTTCGAGAAGCAGGCAGGCCTTGGCTTGGTTTCAGTAGCACCCTGGACAGCTCCATGCAGAGATCACTCTGGAGACTCCATAAGAGCAGGACTCAAATGTTGTTTCAGCACCAGGCACCCTCAAGCTGAACCTGAGAAGCTGCAGCTCTCTCTCAGTAGCTACCATTGCTTTCCATGCGAGAAGTCTCTTCCTCTAACGGGGCCCAGCTCAGTTAGAGTCTTCAGAATCAGAGGAGGGTAATGCACCAGTGCTTTGGGTTCAGTATACACATCTGGGGCTCACCCTGAGAGCAATTTCACTCTGAATTCTTGACTTCATCCCCAGAAGAAGAAGAATCATGGCACTTAGGTACCTGGAGTATTGTGTCCATTTATGTGTTACACATATACTAGAGTATGCAACCAGGATGGTGAGGGAGAAGCTTTAGGAGACAGTCAGCTCTTCTGCAAGATGTTGCTTCACAAAATGGCCGACACCCCCCAAAAAAGTCTGGATTATTAAACTGGTTTACCTAAACAAACTGTGCTTCACAGATGAAATGCTGAACTGTGACGCATGCAAAAATAGAAGTGAAAGCTACTAAACTCCTCGCAATCAGGCTGAAGGGAAAGACAAAGGGGAGCATGTAAGCCTGGACCTCACCTTAGCTCATCTACATCATGGTGCGCAATGGTTTCTTACGATGTCCAAATTCAGCCAGTGACACACTGTGCCTCCCAGTGTGATTCTTGTTAGTAAAGGCAGTTAGGCGCCTCTGTTCTTTAATCCCTGTGTGGCTCTTCCACGTGTTTCTTGTCATCTGAGCTGTCCGTTGATTATATCTCTTTAAATGTTTCTTCATCTGACTGTAAATAAAAAGAGATGTTTACTTCTGTGCATCGTGATTAGCTGGGATTATATTCTAGTATCGGTAATGAGACACCAAAGCAGAGTTCCAGAGTCTATTACCTTTGCAGCAAGGCAGCATGCAACAATATAAATATTTTGTGTTTTTGATACAGTGGTGCTACCCCCTGTCTCCATGCTCAAGGACAGGAGAGCCAGTGTGGTGTAGTGGTTAAGAGCGGTAGACTCGTTATCTGGGGAACCGGGTTCGCGTCTCCACTCCTCCACATGCAGCTGCTGGGTGACCTTGGGCTAGTCACACTTCTCTGAAGTCTCTCAGCCCCACTCACCTCACAGAGTGTTTGTTGTGGGGGAGGAAGGGAAAGGAGAATGTGAGCCGCTTTGAGACTCCTTCGGGTAGTGAAAAGCGGGATATCAAATCCAAACTCTTCTTCTTCTTCTTCTTGTACGTATCTATCATTCCCAGGATAAAATACCCACTGTCTAGGGGAATTTATGGGAAGAGTCATAGCCCAGAGGTTGACCATCTGCTTGCATGCTTCAGTCCCTGTCATTCCAGGCAGGGAAAGACAACCCTAGAGACCCCTTGCCTTTCAGCGTATACAATATTATACAAGATGGACGGTTGGTTTGATTCAGTAAAAGGTAGCTGCTTTTAGAAATGGTTAAACTGACAGGGAAGATCAGAAACCAGGAAGATCAAGTATTTTTAAAAGACTGGAGTAAATTCTTAATTTATTTAAAGGACCACTGTAAACAGTTAAAATCATTGGCAGGGCTGTAATGGCACTTGTAATGTGGAACTAATCATGGTAACTATGGATATATAACAGATGGATAATGGTAAAAGATGCAGAGAACCTTACCTTAAATATGGAACCCATGGAGGGAGGGAAGGAGGTTCGAAGGTTCAAAAGAACCTTTTATTTTAATGTTTGAAATGGTCAAAATTAAAATGTATAAAATTATGTAAAGCCTATAAAAATGTTGTAAAAAAATATATGAATCCCCTCCCCCCCAAAAAAGGTAGCTGCTTTTGACCATTAAAAACAGTGGTGCAGTTTCACGCCTCGCAACTGTGTCTACATTCCTGATTTGTTAGAGCAAGCTAGCAAAGAGAACATTTGCCAATCTTGATTTTTTTTTGGGGGGGGGGGGAAGAAATGAAAAGAAAACAAATGCTCCAATCATGCACAGTTTTGCATATAAATTGAATCGTAGCAGTATCACGACGACGGGAATAAAGATAAGATTTGCTTTCTGCTGCTGCTGTGGTTAGCACATTTGCTGAGAAAAATCACTGCTTTGTTGAATATTTTTAAAGTAAAAATAAAACCACGAGCATCTCAAAACATGCACTAGCCATTCCCCTGACATATATACACATTGTTACAAAAGTTGGGTGCCACCTCCGCTCTCTGCCGAGCGATAGCAAGGTCCCAGGGGGTTCCAGGGTTTATGTTGCTTCGGAGAATTGGGACATGGCAGAGACTGTGTTGTAGCTTTAATAAATATGGTTTATTCACCTATTTACACCTTCAGTCGGCATGGAGGGAGTCCAGATCTCATAGCATGGACATTTCAAGAGGGGCTTGTCCCCCACAGCAGGGCAGCCATGGAGTCCAAGCCATATCTCCCAGATAGTCTTCACACAGCCTGCCCAAGATGGATCCCAGTCTTTCTTCCTCCTCCTCCTCCTCCCCAGCAAGCCTTCCAAACCCCCCGTCTCTGTTCACATCTCAGTTCTCTTGCATTGCCAATGGCTCTCAAGGGCCCTGTATTGTTTCTTCATGGCCTAGTTTGGCCAGGACATTTTTGCATAAGCTAGCCCAGGAATTCCTCTGCAGCTTGTATTCTCCCTTCATATCCCAAATAATCAAAATCCTGCTGTTTATTGATTCCTAAGGTTTAGAGCTGTCTTCCCCCATAACAATATGAAATAGGGAAGGATGCTGCAGTGTCCAGCATCTGCCTCGGTAGATCCTCATGTGTCCACGCTGGACCTGTTTGCTGCTGCCCACATCATTTATTGTGGTGATTTTGGGTCTTCATCCAGGCAAGCAAGATGCATTATCAGAGGTCCATAAACAGGCAGAAACACTTACGGGTTGAGATATGAAAACGCCAGTCCCAAGACTATAGGTCCTGGGACCCTCAAAATAAAATCTGAGCAAAATTGGTGAAGCAGCAAAAAATTTATTTAGTGATCACAAAAAAACATGCTTGCAAGGATGGGTGTCCAAAGCAGGCACACCCCAGTGTAGCAAAACACAAGCATATATTTTCTTCCACCGAGCGCAAGTCCCTCCCTTGCCTCCCCATTGGTTGGGGTTTTGTAAGGTTGACAGCCTATCACGACTGCCTAATTAAAATACTAAATTCTCCGCCCCTGTTGACATCTCCTATCCCTCTAAATCCAGGGACCATTATCTTAATTACTTTTGCCCAGAAAAGGAAGCGTGTTTCTATGTTCTCACACATCTACTCCATAGCTGTCAACTTTTCCCTTTTCTTGCAAGGAATCCTATTCGGAATAAGGGAGGGAATTTCCCTTTTAAAAGGGGAAAAGTTGACAGCTATGATCTAAAGGTAAAGGTAAAGGGACCCCTGACCATCAGGTCCAGTCGTGTCCGACTCTGGGGTTGCGGCGCTCATCTCGCTCTATAGGCCAAGGGAGCCGGCGTTTGTCTGCAGACAGCTTCCGGGTCATGTGGCCAGCATGACAAAGCCGCTTCTGGCGAACCAGAGCAGCGCACGGAAACGCCATTTACCTTCCCACTGGAGCGGTCCCTATTTATCTACTTGCACTTTAATGTGCTTTCGAACTGCTAGGTGGGCAGGAGCTGGGACCGAGCAACGGGAGCTCACCCCGTGGCAGGGATTCGAACTGCCGACCTTCTGATCAGCAAGCCCTAGACTCTGTGGTTTAACCCACAGCTATGATCTACTCAAGCAATAAAGCCACATCCCACCCACCCCTTCGGTGTGCATGAGTTCCGCCCTGCTGAAGCATGCTGAGGTGTCTGGCAAGACGCCCTGTTCTTGGGCATTTTACCCCCAACCCAGTAAAGATAAGCCCCCAAGCGAGCCTGCAGTTTATTGGGTGGTGTCAGGGCCGGCGCGTCCATTTAGGCGAACTAGGCAATTGCCTAGGGCGCCAAAATGGAGGGGGCGCTGGCCAGGCTTGGGCGGGACGGGCGAGCAGCAGCTTCTCCGCTACAGCGGAGAAACTGCTGCTTGCCTCTCCCCCCCCACCTCCCGCTAAAGCAGGCTTTGGCGGGGGGGGGGGACGCCAGAAGGTGGTTCGCCTAGGGCGCAAGAAGCCCTAGCACCGGTCCTGGGTGTTGCAACCTTCTACTCAGATGCTGCAAATGTTTTGAGGCCTGTTAACCTTTTATGGTTTTATGAAAAAGCAACATCTTTATTCCTTACAGGGGGGCAAAGCAGGGGCAGTAAGCGGTGTGGCGTGGAGAAAGGGTATGTGGCTTGGGAAGAATTCCATGGGCCAGCTAGAGTTTGTGTTTGGTTCCCCAGGTCTGGATTTCTCCACCCCTGTTTTAATGGAAGAGGGCAAGGTCAGAAGGAGACCACATTGTGCATTATAACATAGGTAGCCATTGTGGTGCCTGTCTTGCCAAATGCAAGGTAGTTTTATTTTTTAAAAAAATGACTAGTTACAGATAAATGGACTTAAATCTGACATCAGGAATCACAAGACAGAGAAACCAGTAGGAGAGCACTGCAATCTCCCAGGACATTCTATACAAGATCTTGAAGTAGCTGTCTTATTACAAAAGAATTTTAGAAATAGACTGGAAAGAGAAGTTGCTGAATTGCAACTTATTACCAAACTTAAAACCACAGAGAGACCTGGTCTGAACAGAGACATTAGATTCTTATCACATTATACATGATATAGCTATTTTTAACCATCTCACCCCTTGCTTTTTCCTGTAAGACCAATTGCAGTCGTTAACAGTCATCAACAGGTTTACCACACCTATCAGCATAGCTGTCAACCTTTCCCTTTTTTGCGGGAAATTCCCTTATTATAGCACTGGGAAACAGCAGGGAGGGTTGACAGCTATGCCTATCAGCCAATCACCCATTCCCACCACCCTTCTGAGTAACACCCCTCCCCAACCTCTCACTATATATAAGGGTCTGGTGACTTCTGTTTCAGTGTATCTGAAGAAGTGTGCATGCACACGGAAGCTCATACCAAGAACAAACTTAGCTGGTCTCTAAGGTGCTACTGGAAGGATTTTTTTAATTTTGTTTTGACTTTTAAAATGAGATTGAAAAGTAATACAAAACACAAGTGAGTGAGAAGATTAAAGATTTTGTTCTAAACAGCAAGCAATATATACATACCAAGCAAACGCTTCAATCTGCCACTGGGAAGCCCTCAAGAAGCGGTGAAGTGACTCCCCCATAGCTTAGCTTTGTTGCCAGACTGTTGGAGAAACTGCTTTTCTCCAGAAGTGGACATGCATCCAATCCTGGCTCATAGCCAAACAGAGGGTGTTTAAGTTATTGCATGGCAGCTTTATTTCCAAACTGAAAGTGCAGTGAGTAGACCAGCCCCAAACACATCAAAGATGCATGGAAGTAAACAGAATCTTCTTAGGAATTGGATTTAGAAATCCACTGGTAAATCCAGAGGATCTTTAAACACAGTCATTCACACTGGAGCTTACTCTCCATTCATTGCTGCCACCTTTGGAGAAACAAAAGGAACATCACAAGCAGATTTTTCAGGCCAAGGAAGTTAAAGTTGCAATGCACACTTAACCTGGGAAGAAACCCCTTTGAACTCGAGGGACCTTACTTCTGAGTAGGCATCTTTAGGAGTTCACTGCTCAGCTATCATGCAACAATTACAGTTGTACCTCGGAAGTCGAACGGAATCCGTTCCGGAAATCTGTTCCACTTCCAAAACATTCGGAAACCATGGCGCAGCTTCCGATTGGCTGCAGGAAGCTCCTGCAGCCAATCGGAACCCGCGTCCGACGTTCGGGTTCCAAAGAACAATCGCAAACCGGAACACTCACTTCCAGGTTTGCAGCGTTCGGGAGTCAAAACGTTCGACTCACAAGGCGTTCGGGATCCAAGGTACAACTGTACAATAATTACCTGAATGGTTATCTGAAGCCATCAATTTGTGAAAGAGGCACAGCTGAACATGAACATCACTTCTTCCATGAACTCCCCCCAACCCCACCCCCAAAATCTTATTTTACTCATGCTTCTATGCTTCTACCTGTAGATTCTATATGCACACCCACACAATCTCTCCCCCCCCCTCACCTCTCATATACCAGAATAACAATGAAAGAAAAAGACTCGGTATGAATCAGCTTGTGTTATAGTTCTCCTAATGTCTGGTAATAAAGCAAGGCAAAGATTGTTAACGTAACAATTAGTTTCAAGCAGTTAGCTTGCAGTTGGATTTTCCCTTGGCGGGAGTGTCATGGGGGAATGGGGAATTAAGGTTCGCTGTTAGAAAGGAGAAGGCTGTTGAGGGGAAAGTACAGGCTGCAATTTTCAAATTGTTTGCTTCCAAGTTGACATGCTTGCTCAGTTCAGGCATCACACTAAGCCATGGTTCGTGCTAGCAATTGTTTAGAACTGAAGCCTGTACCTACCCAGACCTACAGCCATGTGCTTCTCTGAGTGCCGTCGCCAAATGATGATGGGTGGCTATGAGAAACAGAGTGTTTTCTTGGTGGTAGCACCCCAACTGTAGAACATCCCCAAAGGAGCACGCCTGACCCCCATGTGGATTTCAGTGGGTTTAAGGTCTTTTTGCCCTGCTGTCATCTCTGTGGTAGGCATTTATTCCTGTGCTGTTTTACTCTGGTTATTGAGCATGTGTTGGAAGGACAGGTCCTGAAGTTGAGGCTCCAGTACTTTGGCCACCTCATGAGAAGAGAAGACTCCCCAGAAAAAAACCCTGATGTTGGGAAAGATGGAGGGCACAAGGAGAAGGGGACGACAGAGGATGAGATGGTTGGACGGTGTTCTCGAAGCGACTGGCATGAGTTTGGCCAAACTGCGGGAGGCAGTAAAAGATAGGCGTGCCTGGCGTGCTCTCGTCCATGGGGTCACGAAGAGTCGGACATGACTGAATGACTGAACAACAACGTTGTTTGTATTTCTGGTTTAAAATAGCTTTATTGTAAAGAGAGCCTGACAGGAAATACTTTGATCGGCAGAGCTGGGGTGAGGTTAGGGATGTTCTGACACCAACCTCGGTGTCGGCCAGATCGGTGGGCTTTGTTGCCCCCTGGCCTGGGAAGAGGCACTAGCCTCCCTTGCTGAGATGTACCGAGTGCTAACCAGCTAGAAGGATTTGCAGCTTCCAAGCCACCGGCTAAAGTGATGTATCACACCGCTCTTTGTAATGACACAGAAAGGACACTGCCTCCATCTGTGGTTCAGTCCTTGGCGCATGAAAGTAACGAGATGAGGTTGGCAGCAAAAGGAAGAACACCTGCTCAGAGTTTCGTCCCGTGAACCTGCATTGCAGCAAGCTAGTGGCACTGAGCGGGTAGAGGCGTCCCGATTCCATTTGAGGCCACACCGCACCAGGGATCATGCCAGGCGACGGGCGAGAGACCACTGCGGTGGCAGAAACAGCAGTGCTGGCTCAGGATTCCTTTTATTCTCTGGGAACTCAGAGCTCTCGAGTCAGAGCCCAGCAGATGACAAGCAGAAAGGCGCAAAGTGCTTTGTCACCAAGCGGGATCAATTTTTACACTGTTCTCCAGGAATCCGCAGTGGTGTCTGGTTCCCCTCTGTGCTTACCGCAGTGGATGTCAAATGCAGCGTTTGTCTTACTCACGCTTCCCCTGAAATGCAGCCCGGCTCTCCGAGAGAGGCCTCCCTGTAGCATTGTAGCCATGATGATGCTTATTTAGACACGACGTGCCTGCATGCTGTTTCCTTGGTGGTCTTGTCAAATCCTCTGCCTCATCAGGCCAGCTCCGTATAAGGAAGGATGAATTCGGAGCTCGGCATCCTCAGTGCCACCCTGTGGTCAGCCGGACTCAGAAAGCCTTGTGACTAAGGCCATTTTTATTTTTATTTTTGCTTTCGAGTATGGCTGCTGGCTCTGAGTCATTCCTCCCTCTTTGCCCCCGCCGCTTTTTTAATATGTTGCTGTGGAGTCACTTTTATTAACATTGCTCTTGGCCTGGGGCCCAATGTGCCTCTAATTCCTAATGACAAGAGTCTAATGTGGCTCCACTGAAGGTTACTTTGGATTCCTAGCCATGTAAATAAGAACAAATGTAGCCCACGGAGCATTTCTGTGCAGTCCAACCTGCCCTTTTCTTTTTTGGGGGGTGGGGGGCACTTCTTTATATGCTTATAAAGAAATGTAATACTTGTTTTTCTGCCGCTCTTAATATGTGCTCCTTTTAATGATTGCATTTTGTGGTTTTAGTCTTCTATATTGGGTTCCGGTTTCTTTTGTAAGCTGCTTTGAGTATTCGTTTTAATTGAAGACTGGGGTAGAAGCTGTGGGCATCCGTCTGTCTCGGGAGACAAGAGAAGGGGGCACCTCGGGGGCTGGTCCAACTGTTGGACGGTTGTAATGCCTGCTGTGGCTGTAGAGACCGATACAGGAGCGGTAAGAAGATTAAAATAATAAACAATAATTTGGAGGCACAGTTCATTTCTTGAGGAAAGGGACTTCTGGTGAGGGCTGTCCTCTGTCCATGGTCCCAAGTGGACTGCCCTGGCAACAGCCACAACAAGGGCATTCCACAGGGCAGGCGTCACTACCAAGAAGGCCCTTTGCCTGGTTCCCTGTAACCTCACTTCTAGCAATGAGGGAACCGCCAGAAGGCCCTTGGCGCTGGACCTCAGTGTCTGGGCTGAATGATGGGGGTGAAGACAACCCTTCAGGTATACTGGACCGAGGCCATTTAGGGCATTAAAGATCAGCACCAACACTCTGAATTGTGCTCGGAAATGTACTGGGAGCCAATGTAGGTCTCTCAGGACCGGTGTTATATGGTCTCTGCTTCCCAGGTGTGACTCAACTTCTATTGTGTGCACTGTGTATTCCCTCCTTCTACCTGGCCAATCCCCCCAGCAACACCTCCCCAGCCGGGATTGGGTGGCTGCTGGAGTAGGTGGAGGCCACAGGTATCCAGCCTGGGAAGGTGGTGCCAGACCCAACTGCCAGGAGCTGCCCCGTGATCCCAGGAGGCTATGCGTGACCACGCAAAATGTGCACCCCATTTGATGTGGGGAACGGTCATTCCAGTAGGTTCAGCTTTTGCAGGAGAGAATTTCCACTTCTAAGATGACTGTTGCAGCTCTCTTGCTGGGCTAGAACTCCAACCACCCCCCAACCGTTGGCTATGCTGCCTGGGACATAGACTTGAAATCAAGCAACATCTGGGAATCCACAGATTCCACCCACCCTTGCATTAATGGTATAGGAAGCTCTTCCTTCTCTCATCTTATCACCTGAATTGGTTTTAGGGGTAGAGTGTTAGATATTTGAGATCCCAAGAGAGGGAGGCTACTAAGATTACAACTAAGATTGCTACATCAACATCAACTGTAACTCAGATTGATTGATTTGCAATGTTCACATTGCTAGAAATATATTGTATAGCCTACAATATTGGACAAAGTCAGAAACTTCAGCTAGTGCAGAATTCGGCGGCCAGGTTGCTCACCAGAGCAAGACGGTTTGAGCATATTACACCGATCCTGGTTTCTGGGCCCAATTCAAAGTGGAGGTTTTGACCTATAAAGCTTTAAACGGCTCAGGACCGCAATACCTCAAGGACCGCCTCTTTCCATATGAACTACCTGGATCCTGATATCGTCTTCTGAGGCCCTTCTTCGTGTGCCTACTCCTTGAGAGGTCCAGAAGGTGGCAACACGAGAACGGGCCTTCTCTGCAGTGGCTCCCCATCTGTGGAATACTCTCCCCAGGGAAGTTCACCTGGCACCTTCATTATACACCTTTAGGCGCCAGGCAAAAACATTCCTATTTAACCAGGCCTTTGGTTGATCCAATTTACATCACTTCTTAAAATGTGGCTCTTTTCTGGGGGGTGGGGGGGGTAGGGAGGCTGTCATAGGGTTGTTGTTATTATTTTGATTATATATATACTGTGGTTTTTATGTTGATCTTTTCTGTGAAACGCCCTGAGACCTCCGGGTGTGTGTGTGTGTGGGTGTGTGGGTGTGTACACAGAATATATAGGTTTTACATAAATTTATACATTATAACTTTAACCATTTCAAAACATTAAAATAGAAAGGTTCTTTCAAACTTTCAGAACTCCTCCCCTCCCTCCATGGTTTCCATTTCCAAAGAAAATACCGTAAATTCTTTTTTCTTTCTCTGCATCTTTTACCATTACCTATCTGTTATATTTTCATAGTTTCCAAAGTTCATTTCACATTACAAGTGTCACTGTATCCCTGCCAATGATTTTAACTAATGGAATCCGTTATCCAGCCTGTGATGGTGGAAGATGAGGTCAGCCCCTGTCTTGTGCCATCAGTCATTAAAAAACTTCCCTAAACAGGGCTGTTTAATATTCAACATTCCATTAATATATCCATCAAATGTTATTTACACTGTTGAATTTATTATAGGGCTGCCAATGTTTTCAGGTGTACACAATTTCCCCCCGTATATTCAATAAACGTTTTCCAATCTTCTCTAAACATATGTTCTTCGTGTTCTCTAATGCTGTATGCTAAATCTGCAAGCTGCGTATATTCCATCAACTTAAGTTGCCGTTCTTCCTTTAGTTGGGACCTCGCTCGTTTTGCATTTGGGGGCTAACAAAACACAGGTGTGTGTTTTGGGGGGCTTCTTCATATTAGCATTGCTGAGCAGGGCGCGTGCCGTAGCTGAGGACCGGAAGTCAGGGGAGTGAATCGGCTCCGTGCTTTGGAAACGAGCAAATAAGAATTATGCGTCTGTGGGGTTCTGTTGAACACTCCTGTGGCTAATATAATTTGTTAGTCAGCCTACAAATGTCAAACGCTATCAAATGTGTATGAATAGCAAAGCTACGGGTTTTTATGCAGTCGCCGGCCTCGGCTCCGAAACATTATCGCAGGAGCAATTTGACCTCCAATTAACGGATTGGCGTGAATGCTTATATGATTTTGCCTTTCAAGTGGATGAATATGCCTGCCAAAAGGGATGGTGGCAAGCCTAAATCAAGTCATTTGTACCTTTTCTTTAATGAGTCGCACCTGGAGAACCAGGGGTTTTGTTTCCAACGTCAAGCCGTTGCTGTTTAATGATCACGTTGGGAGGAACCACTGACGTTGGTGAATGTTTGCTTACTTTTCCTGGACCAACAACTAATGGAATGAGCAAATGCAGTGCTTTTTTCCTGTGGGGGTTGGGTTGCAGGGGTACGCATACCCCTAAACATTTTGTGAATCTTTGTACTTTTGTCCATTTACCGTATTTATTTTCCCCGATTTGAAGTATAAAATGGTGGTTTTCTTGAGTCAAAGTGAGACTACCCCTAAAAAAAGAATTAGAAAGGGGGGGGGGAAGCACTGAGCAAATCTGTTGACTATCTTGGGTTCTGAGGCTCTTGGGACCATTCCAGTCAGATGTCAAGGGATGGAAATGATAAGAAAGACACAACACAGAGCTAAAATCAAAGAACTTCCCCTCCCCCACCACACACACTTCCAGATGTGTGATTGTTGTTGTTGTTGTTCAGTCGTTCAGTCGTGTCCGACTCTTCGTGACCCCATGGACCAGAGCACGCCAGGCATGCCTATCCTTCACTGCCTCCTGCAGTTTGGCCAAACTCATGTTAGTAGCTTCGAGAACACTGTCCAACCATCTCATCCTCTGTCGTCCCCTTCTCCTTGTGCCCTCCATCTTTCCCAACATCAGGGTCTTTTCCAAGGAGTCTTCTCTTCTCATGAGGTGGCCAAAGTACTGGAGCCTCAACTTCAGGATCTGTCCTTCTAGTGAGCACTCAGGGCCGATTTCCTTGAGAATGGATAGGTTTGATCTTCTTGCAGTCCATGGGACTCTCAAGAGTCTCCTCCAGCACCATAATTCAAAAGCATCAATTCTTCGGCGATCAGCCTTCTTGATGGTCCAGCTCTCACTTCCGTACATCACTACTGGGAAAACCATAGCTTTAACTATACGGACCTTTAGATGTGTGATACATAGGCAAATTTATGCAGTCTTCACCAACTGATTCATAACTAAGCAGCATCATACCACTTTCAAGACTCATGGCTTTCACCTGAAGGATCCTGGGAACTGTAGTCAGTGGCAGAGGAAGCCTCTCTAGCACCTGGGGCGGGCGCCGAGGGGTGGGGCAAACTGTGTGGCGGCACACGCGCGGCACCCACACGGACGCCGCATGCATGGCAGCCCGTACCCTCGGCCGCTCTACAGCTGGGGGTGGGGGAGGCAGCGAGCCTTCTTGTCAACCCTCCCCAGGGTGGCATCCGGGGCAGACCGCCCCGCCATCCCCCTTCGTATGCCCCTGACTGTAGTTTGTGAAGGGTGCTGAGAGTCGCTCGGAGACCCCTATTCCCTTCACACTGCAACAGTTCTCAGTACAGTTTAACAACCCAATTGCTGTTCCTGGGCAACGTGAGGGGAATAGGAGGTCTCCTCACAACCCTCAGCACCCTTGGCAAACTACAATTCCCAGGATCCTTTGGGCGAAGCCATAAGTATTTAAGGTGGTATGGCGCTGCTCAAAATGTACAGTGCAGATGGAACCTAATAGTTTAATAACTTATAGTGCAATCCTATGTCAGCTCTCTAAAATTCAATAGGGCTTATTCCCAGCTAAGTGGGGTTAGAAATGGTAGCCTGAGATTGTTTTAACTGCCTAACTCCTAATTTTAAAGCAATATTTGAGCAAGTTCAGTTAAATACAAGAGGGAAGGGAGTGGAGGGATGCCTCTGGAAAGAGTAAAAATGACCACCTCAAGCTACAACTGCTCAGCAACAATAAGAAGTGCGTTATCAAATATTCCTTTGCAACGGGGCGCACACGCAGGACTGTTTATATTCAGTGCTGAATGCAAGTCCTCTGCTTTCTGGTGATCCACTTAAAGTCAGGTGGGTAGATTGCCAAGCCAATGTGATCCCATGCCACATCTAGAGGGGGAGTTGGTTTTTGCATTTTGGTTAAATGGGAGAAAGACTTTCGGGTAATATCACAGAATCACAGAACTTGAGAGTTGGAAGGGATCCCAAGGGTCATCTAGTCCAACCCCCTGCAATGCAGAAATCTTAGCACATGGTCCCCCATCCAATTTGAAACCATACCAGACCCTGCTTAGCTTTCCAAGTGTGCTAGTAGTTTTATTGCAGCACCTCTAGGAGGGGTTAACAAAAAGGGGAAATCCTTGGTTGCCAAGATCCAGATTTGGGGCAAGCACTCTTTGGTTAGAAAACTCCAGCAGAGATTTTAAAATCACAAAATATGCAGCAAAGTAAAGTGTGGAAATATAGACCGTTAGATCTTTAAAATATCCCCTTCTAAGTTGCTCCCAATTTCCCCCAGTTCCCTTAGCATAAAGAGAGATGACCCATTTAGTAAGATTTTTTAAATATATAAAAAGTTTACTTTCAAATTCATCAAAGGTCAGAATCATGTGCTTTTCCATACAGCAGCAAGAAAAGACAAGGCAGACTTAGGTTCTAAAACAGTAAATGTTTCTAAATTATTTGAAACACAAAGATGGCTTGCATAAAACCGCACAGTCTAAACTTGGAGCCTCCAGTTTAGACCTCCTTACTGGTGGGATTCACATGGTGGAAGAAGGAGAGCAAAGAGTTTGGTAACCCTTCCTCTCCCAAGGAGAGGAGGTGTGACCTAGCTAACCCCGGCAGGACAACTTAGTCTATGGTCTTAACCCCTTCGTGCATGGATTAAGCATGCTGATTAAATGAAGCTGGATTTATCCCACAGATGGCGCCACATTGGCTACCCCTGCACTCAAGAATGGACACACACTTGTGTGGGTCAGCCAACGATTACTCAATTGGTTGCGGTGGGGGGATGGGGACGATTGCAGAATTTAAGAAAAAGCTTGGGGGAAAGACTCTGCAGGCTGACTTTGCCTGCCGATCTACACATCAGCTCTGTGAAAGGTTTGGCATGTGATCTTGCCTTCCAGAGGGATTCAGGGAGTCGCTTCTCACAGTTTACGGAGAAGGTCCATGTGACAGGCCTCTGTGTAGGTGGCACGAGGGGGGTGGAAGCTGCCTGTTCCCTCCCCCCCTCCCTCCCCTTTAGTGCTTACTCATTTGCCCCGGGGCTTGTCACAGAGCCACTCAGATCCTGCTTATTAGTCATGACTGTACGCCGCTTCGTTCAGTCGGCTTGGTAAGATGACAAGGCTCGATTAAAACACAGTCATATCTGGTGGCTGAAGGGAGATGGCGAGGACAGAGTGTGTGTTCCACGCACACATTATGACAGTGCTGTCAAGTATCCCGTTTTCCCTGGGATTCTCCCTTATTTTAAGCAGTTTCCCGCTGCTCTCCCTTATTTTTTATTTCCCTTAAATTTCCCGTTTTTAATGGAAGCAGCTCCTCCCCTGCTGGCCAGGGACTGGGTGGGAAGACCTCGCCTACTTGGAGAGAAAAGCCTCAGCCCTCAAAGCAAGTGGGAGCCGTTTCCCGTGCTTACAGGGGGGTGTATTCCTCCCCCTGCATCAGCCCCTATCCGTTGCCGCCGAGCCCCTCAGCCGGCCAATAGGGTTAGCTGGCGGGCGGAGCCTGGCTGCCTTTGAGCAGCTGCTGCTTCCTGTCCTGCTTTGACGGGATCAGACAAGAAGACGATGGGGCTCCATCGCACGGAGCACATGGCTGCCCTCCTCTTTGCTGGCTGCCCTGCTCTTTGCCTGAGCCCGCTTGGAGTTTACATTGCTGCTCCGCCCACTTTTGCTTCTGGCTCCGCCCACCACTGACATGTGACTGTCCCCGGGATAGGTGAGACTGCTGATCCCTTGTTTTCAAATCCGAAACTTGACAGCTATGCATTATGAACAGCAGTTAACATGGAGGGGTGGGTGGGTGGGGACTTGCATGGCTGTTTACCATTCCTAAGCTCCGCCCCCACCCCCCGCCACAAGGAGTTAGCCAGTATTATGCATTAGCACACATGTGTGTGTATGTATCAGATGTAAGTGGAAAGCCTCCTCTGTGTGTGTGTGTGTGTGTGTGTGTTTGCACACATGTGTATGCACAACCATGAGTTTGTTCATATGCAAGGCTGTGTGCATGTTTTCTCCTGGTGGATTTGTTTGTTTGTTTTTGCATGCTAGATCAGATACTTCCACTGAAAGCAGCTCCTTCTGCTTAGATCATAATATCAGTGGCTCCGCTGCTTAGAAAACATAAAGGGCGGTGGTGATTTCTTTCTTCTCTACGCTGCATTTTTTATTTTTATTTTTTTTAAAAAAATACAACAGCCATTCTGCAATGATATTTTGTTTGCTTAGCTTTTACTCGGGGCCAAGAAGGACTAAAGAGATGACCATTGCCAGGTTATGCTTCAGGTAATGGAGACTGGAAAAGAGAGTGAAGAAGAGCTGTTAATCGTCAGTTCTGTGAAATATCGACAGCAGAATACTAGTTCTCTGTTGTTGTCAATTTGGAATTATATTGTTATGAGTGCTGGAATGGGGTGGGGAGTAGGCTGTATGCAATACCCTTCTGACCCCCGGATCCAGTGTTATAATATAACCAGGCTAGCTTTCTAATGAGCCGATCACCTGGGCGATGGGCCAGAAAGAGAACAAAGGGTTAAGGGGCTCGGTGTTAGATGGCAAATGGGGTGGGGGCTCCCTCCCTTAACAGACAAAGCCAGAGTTTGGGGGCTGTGGTGTGCATGAGAGGGAAAGCAGCAAGCTGGAGAGAGAGAGCACAACGTTTGATTTCTGTTTGAATCCAAGGCTGCGGCTATGGGAGAAACAGACCCTCTTGGAGTGTTAATGCCGTGAGCCCCTACATCACAGGCTCAGGTTGCATATGTCTGTGAATAAACCATATATCCTGAAGACACCACAGTTTCCGCTGCTCCTCATTTCCAAAAGAAAACACAGACCCTGGAATCTCCCACCGTTCGGAGATTGGGGTGGCATGCAACAATATGTTACCAGGTTAGAAGTTAATCAAATTTTTACCTAACCAAGGCTTCTATATTTTTCTCGTTGATGATGATGCAGATAACGATGTTTAAAAAAAGACAAGCACTGTCTTAACTTGCAATGTGTGCATTTGAAAAGAAAAACAAAACGTTAACATCGGGGGCAAATAAAGCACACAAATAAAATATCCGCTGTTTGTTCAGGCGACGGAGCTAAAATGTATTTGGGGTGGGGCTTCGTTGCCTTTTAACAGAATATCCCCAAGGCAGCTCTGTTGTTGATGCTGCCAATGTGTGCATGCTTTGAAAGGGGCTGGACTTTTAAAAGAGAACCTTGTCTATCCAATGTGCTGGTTTTGCGTGGACAGGCGGAGTCCCCCAACCCCCCAGGCGACCCCCGAGCGGAATAATGACACAAGACAACGTGCTATGGGATTAAAATTGGCCACAACTTTATTAAGATTCAGATGTAGGGAGACTTTGGCTCAGGCACTGGGCATTTATCCTTCCCAGCCCCCAGCCGGGGATCTGGGAAACGTCAGGGTTATCCAGAATGTGTGAGGATTGGGCTGGCTCTGGAGAACATATGTTCAAGCAGATAGTCTCCCCCCATTTGCCGCCACTGTTGGGGGAGAGCAATGACAACCTCTCAGCGTATGGTCAATGCCTCCCCCCCCAATACACCTTTAACGGGAACGCTGGTATCGCTGCCGCACTGGGGGCATGCAGTCACCGCCCCACCCCACCCCCATTTAGGAAGATGACTAAAGGATTCCGCCCAAGGCCTGAAACCGCCAAAGTTGTGATGAATTGCTATGGGAAAGGCGAAACCTGCCAGTGTGGGGAAATTCCTTTCCGGCCCTTCAACAGCGGCCTTGGCATAGCAGCGCCTGTGTGCCTGTGGGGAAAAGGTTAAACCTGCAAAGTAAGCGTTAATTGAGGGAGTGGAGGGTGGGAGATGCTCTGGAGCCGACTGCTGCTTCTCAGGTAAGCTACACCCTCTATTGTGTGGGCTGGGTAGTCCCTCCCCTTACCTGGCCAATCCCTTGGCAACGCCTCCCCCCAGGTGAGATTGGACAGTTAACTGGGTAGGCGGAGACACCCAGATATCCCTTCTGGGGGAGGGTGCAGCCAGCCGAACTACCAGCTGTAGCCCAGGAATTCAGGGGGCTGCGCACAACCATGCAAACGTCGCCCCCCCCATTTGATGTGGGGAGCAGTCATCGCTGTGGAAAATTACAGTACTGCATTTGACTTTCCTGCAAGGCATGCACACAGTTCAGCCGGGTTGCCCTGCCAAGATTATTAATTCTAGTTTTCCTTTGTTATGGGAAGAGAGATGAACTGTGGAATAACACCACGGCATCTGGGCAGGAATAAAACAGAGCACTAATAGAATACTATCCAAATTTCAAGTTCATAATAAAAGGAGCAGCGCTCGATTGCTTGGCTGTATTTGGTTGGTTTCCTTTCGTTCTTAGACTGAAAACTGATGAGTAGCCTCTATAGAATTTCACTGGGGACATGGCGTACTTTGTTTTGTGACCAAACCATAAAATATACAATTTGAGGCATATGGGATTGAGGAAAGAATGAAGCAAGCATTGCTCAGTGCAGCTGCTCTTCCACATGGAACCATAGTTTAACATTACATGCTAACCAGTTTAGCATATGACTCAGGGAGTTCCAAAGTTGACTCTTGTCACTGTCCTGAACTCTCTCCAAGTCACTCTCTCTCAGCCTCAGTCTGGTGTCTGCAATATGGGCACGATAATAGAATAGTTTGGATTTGATATCCTGCTTTTCACTACCCAAAGCAGTCTCAAAGCGGCTAACATTCTCCTTTCCCTTCCTCCCCCACAACAAACACTCTGTGAGGTGAGTGGGGCTGAGAGACTTCAGAGAAGTGTGACTAGCCCAAGGTCACCCAGCAGCTGCATGTGGAGGAGCGGAGACACGAACCCGGTTCCCCAGATTACGAGTCTACCGCTCTTAACCACTACACCACACTGGCTCTCATAGTTGCCTGCTTTGCATGGTTGTTGTAAGGTTGCAGGTTTGAAACATTTGAAACACTAGGATGCTAAAAACAAAAGCAGAAAAACAAAGCAATTATGACGCATGCAGGGTGAGGTGCATTCTTCTGTCTGAACCCTCTTATCTGTGTACAAACAACATCCAGGAAAGTTTGGGGTTTGCTGTTAATGGGGGTTTTCAAGGAGAGACTTATTATACTTCCCTTGGATCTCTGCACAGATAGATTGAGAAGAACAGAAATGATTGTGCTTCTGAGTATTTCTGTGCCATAGGACTTCACCACAGCTACCCTGAGCTTCTGCCCCCAGTGGCTTGACATCTGCTGCTTGAAAACTCCTTCCAGCTAGGGAAAATTTCAGAAAGCAAGGCATGCAGCACTATTTAGGAGTTCTTTCCAGTACTTGAGAACGGTCATCTATCTATGGGTAGATCCATCTGGTATGAACCAGATGAAACTCATTAATTTTAGTGTGATTCAGAATTAATGTGTGGAGTAAGATTCTACAGCAGGTTCCCCCTCCCAATACTAAGGGTTATTTCAATCCCATTGATTTCTTTACAGGTATTTATATATACCAGGGGTCGGCAACCTAAGGCCCATGGGCCACAAGCAGCCCACGGGGGTCATTTAACCAGCCCACGAGCAGCCCCTGAACCAAGCCGCCCGCTCAGCGAGTCCCCTCACGCTGCGCTAAACCAGTGCAGCGTGGCACGGGGACTCGCTTCCGCGGTGCTGGAAACCGCGTCTGCGCAGACGCCGGAAATCGCAGGCGCGGGTCCTCACGCGCGCCCGCGATCCAGCCCACGGAGGGATCTCTGCTGAAGTGAATGGGCCCAGGCAAGGTAAGCCTTGCCGGCCCCTGTTATATACAGTGGAACCTTGGTTCTCGAATGGTTTAGTTGATGAACAAATTGGCTCCCGAATGTGGAAAACCTGGAACTGTTGTGGTTGTCGACTATTGTTTCTGGGGCACCTGTGCCAATCAGAAGCCACGCCTTGGTTTTTGAATGTTTCAGAAGTCGAACAAACTTCTGGAACAGATTACGTTCGAGAACCAAGGTACCCCCCCCCCCCGTGTGTGTACAGTGCTTTTAAAAAAAATATTTAGGGGTACTCTCATTTTCCTACTCATATTGAAATAATGCCCCTCAATGAGGCCGAACTTAGATTCACAAAATGTTTAGGGGCATGGATACCGCTGCGTCCCTCCAGGAAAAAAGCACTGTAGATAGATGGATAGATAGATAGATAATAGATAATAGATAGATAGATAGATAGATAGATAGATAGATAGATAGATAGATAGGTAATGATGATAGATAGATAGATAGATAGAGAGAGAGAGAGAGAGAGAGAGAGAGAGAGAGAGAGAGAGAGAGAGAGAGAGAGAGAGAGAGATGGATGATAGATGATGGATAGATAGATAGATAGATAGATAGTTTTCTGTTTTACAATTTAAAATACTCATTTTACATCCTTAAGATATCAGTGACTTCCCTACTTCTCTTTCCATGCTTCATATTACATATCATAAATCGCTGCATATTTTACAAAAACTATACCATTCGGTATTCCATTATTGCATCCATCCAAACTTGTTCGCACTGATTAATTCATCTTAATGCTGCCAGCGTTTTCAGCTGTACACAAGTATTTCCCATATACCGTATTGGCCCGAATGTAAGCCGCACCTGCAAATAAGCCGCGCCTTTAAAATTCAAGGGGATAAAAGGGGGGGTAAGACAATACCCGAATATAAGCCGCTCCCTTAAAATTGGGTTACAGGCAGAGAATCGCTGCGGTTGGTAGAACTGTAACTCCGATCCAATTTAAGCCTTTGATCTTGCAAGCCCGCAAAGGGAAAACGTACAATCGCTAAAATCGTGAATCGCTCTTCAATTGCTACAATTCCGCAGGCACTCGCACCCGTGAATGGCCAATGAACAGTCTCAAGCTCGCAAATTGGCAATAAAATGGTGTTTTTTTTTGTTCCGTTTTCCCGTATGTCTGTTTCGGCAGCGATATCGTCAAAGCTCATTTTGGTAAGGTGGCAAATTTAAGCCGCACTTTTAACTTTTCACGGTTGGAATTTGGGGGGGGGAAGTGAGGCTTATATTCAGGCCAATACGATACGTTTTCCAATCTTCTCAATCCCATTGATTTCAGTCAGATAGATATAACTGGGCTAGCTCAGTTAGTAGAACATGAACCTCTTAATCTCTGGCTTGTGGGTTCGAGCCCCATGTTGGGCAAAAGACTCCTGAGGTTGAACTAAATGATCCCCAGGGTCCCTTCCAACTCTATAATTTTATGATTCTATTATTTAAGCATTATTTAAGATATTGCATGCAATCAGCTTTAAAGGTGTTTAACTTTGGTTGGCTTATCTTTACTGTGTCATTCTGATTAGGGAATATTTGAATATATATTTTTCTTTGTTAAACTTTGGCTACAGTCCTCAGTGGAGCTTGCACTGTAGTGCAGGCATAGGGGAACTTTGGCCCTCCTGGTGTTGCAGAATTACAACGCCCATCACCCCAGTCCATTGGCCATGATTGCTAGGGCTGATGGGAGATGTAGTTCAGCAACATCTGGCCAGCCAAGGTTCCTCACTCCTGCTTCTGGTGAGCCATTCTTTGGACCAAGTGGCTCCAGACCTTTTCAAAATGGCAACACCCAAGCCCAAATTTTCTTGGTATGGCGACCCGTTGATTTATTGTCACATGAACTGTGTACCTTAGGTCTTTGCCAACCATCAGTTTCATAGATTTTAACTTTTTCTATTTTATAAGCATTATTTGAGGCATCCGAGCAACAATTATTTTTTTTGGCATCCCTATTAATGTGGAATTTCTTGAAATGTCCACAGCACTGACTGGAATGTTAATGAAATCAATAAGATTTTAGAACACAAAAATAAAGAAAACCATCAATTCTAGCACATGGAGGGGCCACCTTATCTAAATTATATAATTTGGTATTTGAATGATTGATATTATTAATCGTATTATAAATTGGTATTGTTATAATGAGGCTATTATTGGATTGGAATTGAAAATGAATAAAAATTATTATCAGCAAAAAAGAGAAGGAACGATTGTATAGAACACAAAAAAGAAAAATAAATGTGCACAGCACTTACAAAGCAATTTGCCATTTATGTTGATGTGAATGTCAGAACCCCAATCACCCAATTGCAAGATATTGCCTTGTAAGCTATAAAACATTATTATAAAATTGATTTAATCTAAAAATGGTTTATATTTTTTTTAAAAATCACAATGAAGTACCCATTTGGGCAAGTATCAGCGAGATGGCTGAGCTTGCATTTTGCCAACAAGTAGGTCAATGCAGGGTTTGATGGCTGTCACCCATGGTCTCAGATCATTATTGATATCTGGCCTGCTGCTGTATTTCATCTTCACAGCAGTCGTTGCTGAAAAATCTGTCTTGCAAAAATCTGTACCACCAAATGGCAGCAGCACAAATACAGCTTCATCAGCAAGGTCAGTGGAAACACAGTAATTTTGGTAACATGAAGCCAGAATTCAGGTAAACGCTCTTCCCAAAATCTATTGTTGTGGGTCTTATGTATCACATGACAATGGGTGGTTCTTCTCGTGCAGTCAAAGACAACTTGGCGACATCACTTGCAAATGAGATTTGCACCCACTTGAACGTCTGTTTCTTTTTTCCAAATACTGTACTCAAACATTTTTATCTGCCATTCCTCCTTCAATGGGAATTTCTCTCCCTTCCAATCTCTGGCAACCAACATTCTCACTGCTGTTGCGTATAAAAACATCATTTTCTTATCACCTGGGATGTCTGTGGACAGAATACCTTGATGGAAGGCTTCTGGTTTCTTGTTGTTGTTTTACAAATGTTTGTTTGAACATTTTCTGGGTTCTATTATTAATGATTTCCTCCCTCATCTTTTATGATAATCCAAATCTTTTAAATCTCCCATTATGTCCAGATTTAACCTTAAACTACAAGTGATCTACTAATGATTTTAACTGTTTACAATGGTCTTTAAGATAAGTTGTAATTTCCCCCCATTCCTGCCAATGTTCTTATCTGTTTACAATTTATCTGTAAATATTCAATAAACCATTTCCATTCCAAAAAAAAAAAACACACCCAACCTGGGGGCTTAATTCATGGACGATGAAATGATCGTGCTACAATGAGTGGTTGTCTGAGGCTCTGAGCATCAAACAGAGTTTCAGAATCATTACCTGAGACATTTTTTTGTCTCTCCCTTCTCTAGCCTATGCACCACAGCACAGCTGTAACGTTAATTGCACGCAATTAAGACAATTTATTGCAAAGATATCAATTAGTAGTAAATTGTGCAGATTCTGCAGGGTCCGTAGCTGGAAATCTGGAATTATTCTTCTGTGCAACGTACTTTTTGCAAATGAGTAACCTTGTTGAATTGCTCTGCTGTTTCTATAAATAAAGATGAGCCAGGCCTCCTGTGGGGCATCGTTAATTATGACTAAATACTGGTATACAATCCCCTTTTCTTAAAGAAATCATTTGCGGTGCTTTACAAATATGGATGACCTTGTCAGAGCAATCCACATATTACAAAACACTTCTGCTGTTCTGACCCCTGAGGAACTGGATGTGGGTGGTACAGCTCATCGGAAGCTACATTTCTAGGAATAAGTAAAACCTCTGTATAAGAATCTCAAATGTAAAATAAATGTTCATAAATGCAGTGCTTTTTTCTAAAAAAAAAAATGTTTAGGGGTACTCTCATTTTGACTCAAGAAAACCACCACTTTATAGTTCAAATTGGAAAAATAAATAAATACAGTAAATGGACACAAAATGTTCACAAAATGTTAGGGGTATGCGTACCCCCCAGAAAAAAGCACTGCATAAACGTACAAAGCAAACACTGGAGCCCTATTTATTCTAGAAAGCTTTCATTTTATGAGACTGTGTTTTGTTTTTATTATTTCTTTAAACTACTGCGCGCCCCCTTTTTTTGCTTTATAAGGTAAAGGTAAAGGGACCCCTGACCATTAGGTCCAGTCGTGAATGACTCTGGGGTTGCGGCGCTCATCTCACTTTACTGGCCGAGGGAGCCGGTGTACAGCTTCCGGGTCATGTGGCCAGCATGACTAAGCCGCTTCTGGCGAACCAGAGCAGCGCACGGAAACACCGTTTACCTTCCCGGCGGAGCGGTACCTATTTATCTACTTGCACTTCATGCTTTCGAACTGCTGGGTTGGCAGGAGCTGAGACCGAGCAACGGGAGCTTACCCCATTGTGGGGATTCGAACTGCCGACCTTCTGATCGGCAAGCCCCAGGCTCTGTGGTTTAACCCACAGCGCCACGCAATTTATACTATGTTACAAAAGCACTTTATATTGTCACAAGCCACCTTGAGTGTGTTTTGACACTTAGAAGGGTGGGATATAAATCTTTAAGCTAAATAAATAAATTGCAGTTTGATAAGTCACCAAGAGGCAGCTGACGGGAGTTGCTGTAACTTTTGCAAGATATTGGTCTGCAGAATGTGAATCTTAATGCGTGAAAAAGTATAACAGCTTACTGTGAAGAGGAGATGCACAGCCCTAGGCTGTAGTCCTTGTATTTTGCCCTGTCTTGCAAAAGTAGCATAGAAAGAAGTTCTCATAGGATATTAGGAAATCTTATTGTCCTATCTCCTGCAACCTACTTTTTAGCTGCCTGAATGGTTTTATTCCTTTCAATTTGATTGTGGCTACATCATGTATTTTCAATCTCCCTGGTCCTGAATGGGATAACTGTGCAGCTGAAGGACCAGGTGCGCAGCCTGGGAGTCATTTTGGACTCACAGCTGTCCATGGAGGCACAGGACAACTCTGTGCCGAGGGCAGATGTCCACCAGCTCCATCTGGTACACAGGCTGAGACCCTACCTGCCCGCAGACTGTCTCGCCAGAGTGATGCATGCTCTAGTTATCTCCCACTTGGACTACTGCAATGCGCTCTACGTGGGGCTACCTTTGAAGGTTACCCGGAAACTACCACCCCCATCATTCAGCCCGGACACTGAGATCCAGTGCCGAGGGCCTTCTGGCGGTTCCCTCACTGCGAGAAGCAAAGCTAAAGGGAACCAGGCAGAGGGCCTTCTCGGTAGTGGCGCCCGCCCTGTGGAACGCCCTCCCATCACAGGTCAAGGAGATAAACAACTACCTGACATTCAGAAAAAACCTGAAGGCAGCCCTTTTCAGGGAAGTTTTTAATGTGTGATATTTTTGTATCTGGTTTTTGTTGGAAGCCGCCCAGAGTGGCTGGGGAAATCCAGCCAGATGGGCGGGGTACAAATAATAAATATTATTATTATTATTATTACATCTAATCCAGAATGCTGCAGGTACACTGGTGAATGAGAGTGGCCGCCGAGACCATATAACACCGGTCCTTACATTGGCTCCCAGTACATTCTGAGCACAATTCAAAGAGTTGGTGCTGACCTTTAAAGCCCTAAATGGCCTCAGCCCAGGATACTTGAAGGAGCGTATCCACTCCCATCTTTCAGCCCAGACACTGAGGTCCAGCTCTGAGGGCCTTCTGCAAGAAGTGAGGTTACAGGGAACCAGGCAGAGGGCCTTCTCGGTGGTGGCGCCCGCCCTGTGGAACGCCCTCCCATCAGATGTCAAGGAAATAAACAACTATCTAACTTTTAGAAGACATCTGAAGGCAGCCCTGTTTAGGGAAGTTTTTAACATTTGATGTTTTATTCTGTTTTTAATCTGTTGGGAACCGCCCAGAGTGGCTGGGGAAACCCAGCCGGATGGGCAGTGTATAAATAATAATTTTAAAAATATATCTGAAATGCCTTTGTTTACCACCCTGAAATCCATTTCTGGATGAAGGATGATTTATAAATTTTAAAAAATAAATAAGCCATCTTGGATCTCGGGGAGATCAGGAGCTTAACTGATATTCCTCCACATAAATGTCATGAGTGCCAGCTCTGTCTCTGGCCACTTCTGTGTCTGTCATTTTTTTGCTCCACCCATCTGCACATGTCTAGTCCCTCTTCCTGGCCCACCCCTCCCTACTTTCCTCTTCATATTCTGGTGGGTTCCCGGGACGTTCCCCCAATATCTACCTACCCCTCACTTTCAAGTGAATCTTCCTGTTGACAGCCAGATTGCTGCAGAGCTGTTTCTGAAGTGGAGGAAACACTGGAAATAAATTCATGTGGAATACGGTTTTGAAAATCTGAGTCTCCGATATAACGCTTGATGGCTCTTTTAAGGTTTGTTTGGTTTGTCATGTCTGCGAGATAGCGGTTATGTCAACAACCAGGCAATTGCCTCTTGTTCAGATTTAATTAACAGATACATCTCAGTGAGAAGAGTCCTCTCTCCCACAGTGGTGATGCGTCATCGAGGAAAAGCGATTTCATAAACTGAAATCCTCTCACTGTCGAGGGGCACAGGTTTCGGGGGAGTTCCCTGATGCTGAGTTTATCCTATCAACTAAAGTAGTTTAGATGCTCTCTGAGAGCTGGGTCAGCCTTAACTGCTGTAAATTATGACTGATGGTCTTCAGTCCTTATAGAAGACAGGTGTCAGTTCAGGGATTCAGATTCCTCCCCCCCCCCTGGCAGTAGATAAGTAGAACAAAGAGAAAGGAGTCTCTTACCAGTTAGAAATTTTAATGATCACGACGAGAGAACAAAGAATCCATTCCAATAGATGAATTTGCTCCCAATTAAGGGTTCCACCCACTTCCCCCCTAGTCACTTCTGTGTCTGGCAACCTAATTTCACAACCACTGTGCTTTCTGTGCTGCCACCTTATCTGCTCTCCTTGACCTTGGGCTGATTGGATGGACTCTTTCCAGCGAAAGTGAGTCTGTTAACTCTCTCTCTCCCAGTTCTTCTTCTCCTAGCTGTTCACCACCCAGTTCTTCCCAACTTCTGTCTTCTGAACTATGTCCCTTTGCAAACCACTGTTCCAAATCTATACTGTCCCACTGGTCCTGGGAAGATTCAGGATCCTGATCAGGAGCGGGGGGGGGGAGGCTCCCACCGTTCCTCATCTGTGCAGCCCTCCTCAGCACAGTCCCTGGCAACAGGCGTGCTTCATCAGTTTATGCCAATAGTGAAATTTCACCATTAGGAATTTCTGGGACTTCCCATGTTGTGTCATAGAAAAAAAGAAGGGCGTCCTTGCTGCTTTTCCTCAGAAGCTCTTCCTCAGTGTGATGTGGGGTGGGGAACATTTTGTGCTGTATTAACACCCGTGATCAGAAGGCATTATGGCATTTTGGAAAGCAGCTTTGCAAGCATGGTAATGATGCTCAAGGGATATGTTCAGCTTGCATTCCAATGTGAACAGACCTGTTCCATACCTCCTTTTTCAATATACATTTTCACATGGATTTGAGTGTTTCTAAAAAATTTCCACAATAACATGGAGTGGGGTGGTGGTGGAACAGACTTTAATATGTGCAACTGGCATGGACTGGAAGTAGACTGAGGAAACCCAGTCAGATGGGTGGGGTATTAATAAATTACTACTACTACTACTACTACTACTACTTCATAAGTTATCAAGCTCCATTGCTTTATCCTTTCCTGAGGGTGTAGGGGGTAACAGAGAAGGACATGTCCCCATATTTCTTACTTCAGTGGAGACAACTTTCCGGCAGGACAAAGACCCAACACACAGTCCAACCATTTCTACTCAAGTTTTGAAGGTTGGGGAACTGGAACAGTTGGGACTTTGTGGTACATTCTGTTCCTTAGAAATGGCTGTTTCAATTCTGTCACCAACTTTGGGTAAAGTTCTGACCATCTGAGGTAAAACGTTGTTTGTGAGATCTTTCCTTGCAGTCAATTTGCATCGGATTAGCAGCTCCGCGGAAGCTGACTTGGTGTCTTTAGAAAACAGAAATGAATCAGTTCTTCTTCGTGATTGCACCAAGGAAGCAAACATTTGGGTTCCTATTCAAGAGAGTGACTAATACCCCAGAAATAGAACAACATCACCTTGGGAACAATCTATGACTGTTCTCTAGCTCATAAGAATTGCCTGGCACAGTTAAATGATTTGACGGTGAGAGCAGTAATCTAAGAGTGTTCTTTGAAAATACCTGGCATTGACGCAGGGATAATCCAGAAGAAAATGGTTTGTGTGAGGCCACTAATCAAATGGTGCTTTTCAAAATGATCATCATAGCACGCAAATGTCCAGAGTGAAACCTGTTTGATTTTGCTTCACTGAATTTATGCCTTTCTTTCTTTCTTTCTTTCTTTCTTTCTTTCTTTCTTTCTTTCTTTCTTTCTTTCTTTCTTTCTTTCATGTGTTCTAGGCTTGCTGGCAGGATCAAGGAAATTTGCTTGACGCAGAGGGCCAGCCCACACACCCACAGCCAAAATGGCCGAAGATGCTGACATGCGCAATGAGTTGGAAGAAATGCAACAGCGTGCTGACCAGATGACCGATGAAGTAAGGGAAATGTGGCTGGAATGATAAGCAGGGAAAAACCACAGCCTCCTCATGCAGCCTGTTGTCTGTAGGCTAAGATCCTCACCCAGATAATTGTAGACTTTTTTCTGTTGGTTCCTGCTTTCTCAGCTCCATCAGAAGTGAGAAAGCTGCTGCTACACCTTCCACCATCCCTAGCCGTTGGCAGGGGGTGGAGGAAGGGTGTGTGGTGGGTGTGGACCGCCCCAGGTGTCACCACTGAGGGGGGGTGACAAAATGCCAGGCGGCACTCACTGCGGGGCCTGCAGCGCACCTGAGCCATGCGTCTCTCCTGGGAGAGATGTGCTGGCTTGGGCGCACGCAGGCTCTGTGCTGCCCAAACGGTCCACCCACTGCCTCCCCCCCAGCTGTAGGGCGGCTAAGTGGGAGGAGGCAGGCAGACTCAAGAGGCCCCCCACCCCTATGAGCAGCTCGCCTGGCCCCTGGGTGCACCGCCCCAGGCTCCCGAGTGGCTTCCTCTGCCTGTGGCCATTGGCCATGCTGGCTGAGACTGATGGGAACTGGAGTCCAACAGCAAGCAGAGAGCCATGGCTTCCCCACCAACTAGAGAGGCAAGGGTTTGAACCTGGGGCCTTCTGCATGAAAAACCAGGTGCTCTACTAATGAGCTGTGACCCTTCTCATGAAGGCAGCAAAGAGTGCAGAAGAGTAATTCCAGAGGGGTTGAAATATTGTCCAGTGACAAGGCCTCTCCCACATTCTGCTGTTGACTTTGTGAAGTCTTCATGTAGGAAGGAAAAATGCCTCTGATGACTTAATTTTAAAAGTGCCTTTTGTTTGTTTACCATATTTTTCGCTCCATAAGACACACTTTTTTCCTCCTAAAAAGTAAGGGGAAATATCTGTGCATCTTATGGAGCAAATGGTGGTCCCTGGAGCTGAATTGTCCAGGGGCCAAAAGAGGATCATGCTTTTTATTTTACAAAGAGAAAAGGGGGTGTTGAAAGGACCCGCTCAGCAGCTGATCAGCAAGAGATCGGGAGAGAGATAAGAGTCCCCGGCTCCCTTTCAGCCCCACCCTCCATTGTTGAATGTGCTGCAGAGGGAGGTTGTTTGTTTCCCCAGCAACATGTGACTGGCTGATTAGATTATCTGTCTGGAAACTGTAGAAAAGGCTCCCTTTCCTTTAGAAGCTGCAGAAATGTGAGTTGAACCCCATAAAACAGAGCTTTTCCTCTTTGCTTTTCCCCCTTTGCAAAAGGAGCTTTGCTTTTCCCCCTTTGCAAAAAAAGCTGCAAAACCTTTAGTTGATCCTCAAAAAAACAGGGTTTTTTGCCTTTGCAAAAAAAGTTGCTAAACTTTTAGCTGATCCTCAAAAAAACAGGGCTTTTAGAGGAAGAAAACCAGGGGAAAATTTTTTTCTGGGTTTCCTCCTCTAAAAACGAGGTGCACCATATGGTCCGGTGCACCCTATGGAGCGAAAAATACGGTAAAACATACCAGAGAGTGCAAATTGAGTCATTTTTCTGTGCCTTTCACTTATGCACCTAGGCAAGCAAAGAAGAGCCTGTGGCCCTCTAGAAGTTGTTGGACCTCAGTTCCCATCAGCCCCAACCAGTATAGCCAGTGACCAGGGATGGTAGGAATTGTAGTCCACCAACATCTGGAGAACTACAGGTTCCTCTTCTCCGTTCTAGGCTTTACAACCAACCAACAAGCTAGGGCATTTAGCTAGTTACAGATCTAACAAGCTTCTTTGGGCAGCCTCTTTGAGCAGTATTTTGGGTGGGGGAAATGTGGCATAAATTATCTAATTAAGCAACCACACATGTACTGCTCATTGAAGGTGTATTGCTCCTTGTGGGATTTAGTCCATGATATGCCGCCATCACAAAGAACTGTAGAACAAAGCTTCTCTCCCATTGGTGATACTTTAAAAAAAAAATGCTTCTCCCAACTAACCTGCGAATTTTTGGCTGTAAAGTTCTCATTACTTCCTCTACTTAGAACCTGGGCAAGAACCTTGTACTTTTCACACACACCCAACCTGAAGCAGCCATAGTCTGTTGTAGTATAGTTGGAAAACAATCAGAAGAGTTAGCATGGTATAGTGTTAGACTAGGACTAGAGGGACCCAGATTCAAACCTTTGCTTCACAAAGCTCACTGGCTGGTTGTGGGCCAATCACTATCTCTTAGCTCAGCCTATGTGACGGGGTTGTTGGGGAAATAAAGTGAGAGGGGGAAGAGAACCATGTAAATAAATTAAAATAAGACAGATGTCATCATTTTTTTTATTTGACTGAGCTCAACGTACATATGCTCTGCATGTTTCTGAGCTGAAACTGTTTAGCAATTCTAACTCTCTTCCTCTGTTTTTTTTTTTAACCCCCATTTCCTTCTCAGTCACTCGAAAGCACTCGTCGTATGCTGCAGCTTGTTGAAGAGGTAAGGAATCCATGTCTTAACTTCAGTGTTTTCTCGGGAATGTTGAGTGGTTTGCAGGAGTTGACCCATCTCAAAGCCCGTGATACAAATGATGACAAAGGTCACACTCATTGCCTCCTGGAGATTGCCCCATCTAGGAAATTGAGCTAAGCAAGCAAGGGGCCGACTCTGCAGATGAGAGCTGGCTGTCAGAGTCTAGAAAGGGCAGCCCACCCCCTCCTTCCCAGGGAAGATGCTGTTAGCCCACAAGGAGAGAGAGAGTTAGAAGGCGGCCAGAGCATTGCCAGGCAGCCAGCAGATAAGCCAGAGTCTGAGGCTGTGTCTTCGGGGAGTGGGGAGGAGGCAAGCCAGTCTAGGAGACTGGAGAAGCTCAGAGAACAACGGAAGGGAAGGAGAAGAAAGGTGGGATTTTGGCGTCCTTCCTGTTGGAGGAGGAACGATGATTCAGACTGATCAACTACTGTTAATGCAAGCAGGCGGGAGCCATGCTCTGGATGTGTTTTTCTTGTATATAAACATACATAAAACTGACGGAGTCATTGCTGCTTATCAGGCTGCTTTCCTGCCAGAGATCGTTATACTCACAAGCACATAGTTTTCTCGTAATATAAAGGGCAATGCCATACAATGGAAAGCTTCCTGCAGCTGCTTTTTGGTGGTGTGGCAGAGGAATACGCAATACCAGAAATGTTGTATTACTTCTGTCCTGTTAAGATGGATAGAGCCAACAACTTTCAATTTGACATCAGTATGAATCCGTCAGATTGACAGGTATCAAAGTCAGCTTTCTCTATGGTGAGTCATGAATTCAGAGCTCTTTTTGTCCATGCTGTCACTTCTGGATGGAGGTGGAAGCTCTCATTGCACCCTCCCTTTCACATGCTATGCTGTCCAGAGTAAATGCAACACAAACCTGCAAGTGCACTCCAGATTGTGCATAAAATAGGCTCCAGCACCACTGCTCATCAACTGATAGGCAATAGAGCTGGATTTGGTGGTCACATACCCGGTGCCTGGGCTGGGCATGGTGTTTTGAAGTCCTGATTTTGGGCCTTCCAAACTCCTAATTTCTTGGCATCGAGTGAGCGACAAGGTGGGCATTCCTACCCCCTGTCAAATTTGGCCCACAAGACTAGACCCTGGCCTGCATGGATCCCAAAGGGTTCACAACCCCTGAGCTACTCTGTCCACCAGCAGCTCTCAGACAAGGATCATTCCCGTTGGCTGCTTTCTGATCTTTCTTACTGGAGATGCCATTGACAGAGCTCAGATACCGGCTGAGTGCAGGCTATTTGCTCTATTGCTGAGTCTCTCCCCTGTTGATGGTGATGTCTTGGCTGTGATCGTGCAGCAAATTTATAACAGGGCACTGGGGCAGAATGAAGGCCTTTTGCAGAGGGGAAGAAGGCAAGTTTCACATATAGGTAGGCGTCACCAAATCTGGAGCAGACATCCTTTCCTATTGAAACATTTGACCTCTGGGCCAAGTCTGGAGGAGAAAAACACGAAGGAAAAGGCCAGTTCTCATGATAAATCAGCTTGGCATTTAAGCATGCTGCTTTTAGAAAAGGACAGCTATCGAGGGAAATGTCATGAACTACTGGTGTTAGGGATGGGCTTAATTTTTGTGCTGTTCTGTTTTTCATTTTTGTAGTGATAAGGATTGGGAGGGCAGAGGAAGCATGTATGGAATCTTCTCCCAAAGAGCAGCACTGTCCTAGCATAAAGCTGCAGTTCTGAGCACACTTACTTAAGAGAGTAAGCTCATTGGCCACTGGAAGGGCCCTAGCTCAGGAGTCTGCATGCATCATCATTGCATGCAGAAGATGCCTGTTTTGAACCCTGGTGCCTCTAGGTGGGGCTGTTAGTATTCCCTGCCTGAAACCATGGAGAGCCACGTCCATTTGGTGTAGACAATACTGAGCTAGATTGAGTCATTAGTCTGATGCAGTGTAAGGAAGCTTCCTATATGCCTAATTGCACATGAGTTAGTGCTGCACATCACCTTTTCCTCTGAAGTCATGACTCTCGTGAAACACACACACAAATGCACACATTATGGCAAAGATTTCCCCCATGTTCACATGCCTCAGTGGAAATGAGAAGGTTTCTTTATGATAGGGGGAAGGTTCTGTGAAAAGGGGCTCCCTTTTTTGCAGGAGTCAAGAAATGAGCAGGAGTGGGTGGCTTCTTGGGGGAGATCATTGCCTTTCAAGTGATTACCTTTCCATATTTTAATGGGCCATTGGGCTACACCAGCCTTTAACCTGGTGCTCTCCAGATCTTTTGGACTACAACTCCAAAACATAGTAGTCCAAACCATGTGGAGAGCACCTAAGTGGTTAAGGCTGGGCTACAGTATGGTGTCAATGCACGCAAATGGTAAATAAGGAGTTCCTTGTACATCTGGGAGGCGCAGGACTGAGAAAATAAATTGTAACTCATGCCTAAGAAATGGTTCTTCAGCCATCCCTGTGTCCTTAGGCAACTGACACATCCTTTTAGTGTCTTCTAACTGTTGGCAATGTCAGGCTGTCCTAATAGTTTAATGTCTCTCCTACCTCAATCAAAACAAAGTTGATACCCCAGAGTAAATGAAATAAAATGTATTTAATTGCCTGCTTTTAGACTGTGTGCTCTGTTCCTCCAGCCAGCAGACATGATATGTTTCCTTTCGATCCTAAGGAGTGCTTATGGGAGATGCTGACATACAAGTGTTTGGAGTGGTTTCTCACACACAATCTCTTGCTGCACAGCCCATCCTGTTCAGGAGGGTCTCCTGACCCGCAGGAGAGGATTTTCATTTCCATGAGCATGTGGGAACAAGGGATGGACAAGTCCTCTTCTACCATCCCCCTTCCACGAGCTCTTCTTAGCAGGGCTGGCCCACCCATGAGGCAGAGGGAAGCAGCAGCCTTGGGCGGCAGAAGCTCCCATGGTGGTACCCCTGTGGGTGCCCCACTGTCCCCCTGCCTCCACTGGTGGCAGAGAAGCAGTGCCACCATCAACACTGATTTCCGGTGAGATCTTGCAAGACCTTGCCAGAACCTACAGTAGGTGCTGCCACTTTGCTCTGCCACTGCACAACCTAGCTAAAGGATGCTTCCGCGGCAGTGGGACAGGGGCAGCAGAGTGGGCTGGCACTTCCTGTTTTGCCTCTCCTTCTTAGGATCCAAGCCTTTCAATTTGCTTAGACAACTTTTGACCCACTAAACTGAAACCATAACATCTCAGAGAGAGAATCTTCTCGTAAATTTCCCGAGAGCTCCCGTGTCCCCCCAGCCTCTCCACTTTTGGAGAAATTCTGCCTCCCTCAACAGAGAGTGTTCAGTGAAATCTTCCGCTCCCTGTGCCTGTTTGACTCAGCATGGGTATTTGTGAAGGCCATTCTCCGTCAAACTATGTGTGGCATTCACTAACCAAGGTTCAGATTCTGTTTCCAGTTCTCACTCAAGCAGAGACTGTTCTTTGTCTTGTCCACATTCCTGCCTCTGCCTTCCTTCACCTTAATCTTGATTTCTGTTTTTTTTTTTTTAATATTGTATTTATTTACCCTTATCGGGACACGGGTGGCACTGCGGTCTAAAGCAGTGAGCCTCTTGGCTTTGGCGATCGGAAGGTCGGCAGTTCGAATCCGCGTGGCGGCGTGAGCTCCTGTTGCTCTGTCCCAGCTTTTGCCAAGCTAGCAGTTTGAAAGCACACCAGTGCAAGTAGATAAATAGGTACCGCTGAGGTGGGAAGGTAAACGACGTTTCCGTGCTCTTTGGCTTCCATCACAGTGTTCTGTTGCACCAGAAGCGGTTTATTCCTGCTGGCCACATGACCCGGAAAGCTGTCTGTGGACAAACGCCGGCTCCCTCGCTCTGAAAGCAAGATGAGCGCCGCAACCCCATAGTCGCCTTTGAGTGGACTTAACCATCCAGGGGTCCTTTAACTTTTTTTACCTGTAGAATATCACCCACAAAATTGCTGCTCACATCAACAATAGCCTCATTACACAAGTTATGAGTAGTCAAATATTTGATCCTGTGCTCTGACAGGTCAGACTAATTGAGTTCAATGGAAATTTGAGTGGACTTAACTGTCCAGGGACCTTTACCTTTACCTTTTTTTTACCTTATTTACCCCTAGTGAGTAGCCACATAAGCATACAGAAGCAATAATAATAATAATAATAATAATAATAATAATAATAATATTTATACCCTGCCCATCTGGCTGAGTTTCCTCAGCCACTCTGTGCAGCTCCCAACAGAATATCACAAAACACGAAGCAGGGCCTCATGCCAGTGGTAGGTGGCAGAGGGGGGAACTGGTGGAGCAATGAATGAAAACTAACTTGGTGAGTGTGCTTATGCATCACAACGCTCTGTCCTCCACCCACGCAAGCAAAAGATATTGCTGAAGTTTAATAATACATTGCAGCCAGGGTGGAAAGCAGTGCCAATGAGGGGTGCAGTCCAGATAGACTGGGTGTGGCCTGAAGCAGAACCAAACACAGAACCCTTGAAGGCCACATTCTGAAGTTCTCCATCCCTGCCTCACATGAACACCCTACCAGATAGTCATGCCCTGTACGAGAAGGAAGAAGATGTGGTCTTATTCCCCCATCATCTGTAGGAGAGAGACTAGAGGAGAATATTGTCCAAATGAGGCCTAGGTCCACAAATACAATTAGTCCAAGGGTTGCACATATTTGATATGAACCATTTCTTAGCTGTTTTGCCCACCTTGGCATTAGCAGTTCTGTTTCCATTGCATTTCAAGGGTGTCACGATTGGGGGGGGGAGGAAGAAGATCAGAGCTGCTGCCATTTTGTTTTCTGTCCTGGGGTACATTTTGGGAAGTTCAGAATAGCTACCACCATAAAACATTGCAGCCACTGGTGGAGTGTGGGTGGAGCGCACCGCCCCCAGCAGCACCATCCCGGTGGGGTGCCATCGTGGCTGCCCCCCCGGCCCGTGCTGGGCACCACACCCCCGCAGGCAGTGTGCCACGCCCCCATGATGCACACCATCCCCGCCCCCACCTGCTCTCCGCCGCCCCCGCCCCCCCGGTGCCAGAGCATGAAGCTCCACCACTAATGGCAGCTACAGAAAAAGACAACCTTTGACAGAATGGGTGAACCGTTCCTTCAACAACTCATTTCATTGGAGAGGTGCAGTCCAGACAAAGGGCAGTGACTTGTTAAAAATCTAAAGTCACACAGGGCTATTCCATGCAGCTCTGTTCTTAAACCTGAGCTACCAGGGGAAACTCCCCTGTTTCTTTCCTTCTTTTATAACAATGTCTTGCAAAAAAGCTAAGGATGATTTATTCGAAAGTAGACCCCAAGGTTTAAAAATGCTGCTTAGGGGCTAGAGAGGCATTGGAGGTTAACGAAGTACACCTATGTATGTATGTATGCATGTATGTATGTATGTATGTATGTATGTTTAATCAGAGGTAAGAATAATTGAGTTCAATGGAAATTGCTCCCACGCAGACATGCTGAGGAATGAGTGGGGGGAGGGATGAAAAAACAAAGTGGGGAGATGGACCATTTCACCTTGAATCACGGGGTCCATTTCACAGATTTTAAAGCACTGTTTCTCCCCAGCCCCAAAATTTGGTTCACACATCCAGTTTTTTGAAGACGAGCCTTGCTTTTCCTTTTCAAACTGTCAAGTATTGCAGTGAATACTAATGCAGTAGAGAATCTTCCGTTTATTTCATAGTGTTAATGGATGCGATTGAGGAATTAGATTCATTTTGCATTGAAAGCCGAACCTACCTAATTCACATTCCCCCGAAACAAGATGCGAACCGAAACACAGCAATCCCTCAAAATTCACATTTTTCTGAATTTTGTAATGGAGTTCCCCAGCAGAGCAATGTGTTCAAATATGCATATGCCAAGGTAAAATGTGCATTAAAATGCATGTATTAGTGACAATAACATGCAGAAATGCATTATATCAGGGAAAATAGAAATGTTGGTGAAAATTTAAAATTTTAAAATGTGTATATTGGGATAAATTTTCACTAAAATGCTGATGACTTCTTTTTTTAAAAAAAACAAACATTGCAAGCAAATGTGGAAATGCGAAGAAGTGAATTTAAGATTGGAAAAATGAGAAACTAAAAGAAACCAACTGACAACTTCATCATCTCTCATGTGATGGGTTCCTGTTGTTTCACTTATCCCTTGCCATTCCTTTCACTGCTGATCTTTGAGCTTCTAATTTATTCCAGATCAAGGGCTGCTTGTTCTCCCACTAATTTCTTTCTTTCTTTCTCTATCTCTGTCTCTTTCTTTCATCTTCTTATTCTTACTGGAATGTAGAGCAAAGATGCTGGTATCAGGACCTTGGTTATGTTGGATGAGCAAGGAGGTAAGTTCAGATCATTTTAATAATAATAATAATAATAATAATAATAATAATAATAATAATAATAATAATAATTTTATTACTTGTGCCCCGCCCATCTGACTGGGTTACCCCAGCCACTCTGGGAAGCTTCCAACAAAGTTGAGAAGTCGAAAGCATCTTTTCAATGTAGCGAATGCTTAACTGTAGATATCTTTTAAAGGTATCAGTAACGCATGCATGTACGAACCTGGTTACCAGTGACAGAAAGCTGAAAAATTCTTTTCCCAGCACCCATCAGAATCAACAGGAATTCCTGAACCCAACATTTGCAAAATAACCCCCCTGCTTTTTAAGTGTGTGGTTTGAAGACTGTAGCCTTTCAATTTCGCCCATGCTTATCTACGCAAAGGATCTGTAAGCCAAAGCTCCACACGTCTGCAGTGCGCCTACAGAATTCTGCACAACCTGAGGTTGCCCCATCATCTTCGATGTCAACAAACATAAGCCTTTGCACGCATGGAACATGGACAACTTTGGACAGAATAGGGCACATTCACCTCGCTGTTGGCTCACTAGAGCTCTCCCCAGAGTAGCTACAGTAAATCGAGGCAAGGGTGCTTAGCAGTTCATAATCGGTTTGACTGATTGAAGCTCCGTTGCACTCCTAAGTACAGGTTGCTTGGGGGATCAAATTCTCTAAACTCTGGATTTAAGAAGTAATCTCGATATTCAATTCCTACGGAGCATTGAGAGCAAAGCTGGATATCGAGAGCATGCAACCATATTGCACAGAGGCAGGTGACAAGATTTTGAAAGGGATCACCGCACCATTTTCAGTGTTATTTAACCAAATTTGTATCACTTTAAAAAAAAAAAAGCATTGTGCAGGTTGGATAAATGCGATTTGGGGAAAATGTGGTCTGCCTATTGTGTGCAGTTGGAGTAGCTGTGCCTCTGCTGTCTTTGGGGACCCCTCCTGTCATTTGTGCCTTGCAATGTACCCCTCAGCAGATGATCCGATTAATGAAACCGTTTGTTAACCTTGCCATGTGATCTTTTTCCAGATGACGCTGACAGCAGAAGTTACTTAGGATTATTAGGTGTTATATAGAGGATTCCGATATGGATCATTGGAATGTGCAGATGACAAAGAGTATCACATTCCTTTGTGTGCCATACCGCCTTTCCCCTGCCCGGTTTCTTAAGGAACCCTGTTTACTTTAACGCTGCGAGTAATTTGCAAGACAGAAGCTTCCTGAGTCAACTTCAGTGAAAGCACTATACAGTATAGGAGAACAAGGGTTTATTTCTGGCATAGAGAGCAAGTGCCTTTGAGATCATCAGTGCAGTGGTAAATCACAAAGCACCTCCATGAAGCCTCTTAGTTCTCTTGCTGATATCTTGAGGAATTCATTTGTGTGTGAAGACCCCCAAAACCACCCCCAAAATAAAGACACAATAGACACAGAATTTAGTTTAAGGTTTTTGGCATTAATTTTGTCCACAACTTTATTGATTACAGCAGGGGTCAGCAACCTTTTTCAGCCGTGGGCCGGTCCACCGTCCCTCAGACCATGTGGTGGGCTGGACTATATTTTTTGGGGGGGGGGAATGAACGAATTCCTATGCCCCACAAATAACCCAGAGATGCATTTTAAATAAAAGCACACATTCTACTCATGTAAAAACACCAGGCAGGCCCCACAAATAACCCAGAGATGCATTTTAAATAAAAGCACACATTCTACTCATGTAAAAACACCAGGCAGGCCCCACAAATAACCCAGAGATGCATTTTAAATAAAAGGACGCATTCTACTCATGTAAAAACATGCTGATTCCCGGACCACCCGCGGGCCAGATTGAGAAGGCGATTGGGTCGCATCCTGCCCCCAGGCCTTAGGTTGCCTACCCCTGGATTACAGCATGTGAGTGGTTGCTTAGGCATTGGTTCCAGACTACCTGAACCTGCACAGTGGCAGGAACAGGACTAACACTGGGCACCACCATATGTCAGTAAGGGAAAGCATCCTGGGGGAGCGAGAAGCTGGCTTCGATCTCACAGCTCACCCCCCAGATGCTCCCAGGCGCTCTGGCATGGCCCTAGCCCCTTGGCAGATAGCATAATTGGGGCAGATTGCGTAAGACCCTATGTTCAATCTTGGGTAGGATTTCAGGGTCCTGGTTGGAGTGAGCTTGTTGTGGAATGGGTTCTCTCACCCATTCCACAACAAGCTCACTCCAACCAGGACCCTGAAACTTTTATTTGATTTTACTCATCAAAGGTTAAAGCCAAATAACCAGAAAAAGAAGCACAGCTTGCTTAGGTTGATATGCAATAGCTTTCCTTCATTTGAATGTAGCCAATGAGCATGAGTGTTTAGAGAGCCAATCAGGTGTTATGAGCCATCAAACCTCAGAAATACACTTTCCCCAAAAGGTTTCCACAATTTTGGCCACTAGTGTAGCTGTGCTAGAGAGAACATAATGTGCAGCGCTGTCCTAAACACATTTACTTAGAAGTAAGTCCCACTAATCAATAGATTTTACCCCGTAAAAAGCATGTTCGGTACTGCAGCCATAGGTTCCCATTCCAAAAACATATAATTCAGTCACTGTGGCTGTGTTACATTGTGTTATATTTGGGGTCAAAACTGGATTAAGTCCAAGCACTTTTGGTTTAATTGGAGTTTACTAGGTCTTAATTTGCAGCAGGTCTTGGTTTTGCTGAATTCTGGGACACACTTTCAGTCCCAGGCTCGTCCCCACAATATACAAAGTAAACAACAAAAGGCCTCTGAGCATGTAGAGAGAGCTTAGCCTTCGTAATTGAATAATGTTGAAGTGAGCATGCAGCAAGTGATTAGGGACATGGAAATCATGCAGGAGAGCCTGGTTTCCAGGCATTCATGAGCCACAGCACCTTTCTGTGTGGCAAAATTAATTGTCTGTTGCATCAGGCGTTCTTCCTGCGCATTCTCTCTACTCCTGGCAATTGTCCCTTAGCCGGCTGCTCACGTCTTGAAATAGAAACAGGCCAGCTGCTTGCTTCTACTCCAAAGCCACCTGAACATTGCCCTACACTGAGGTCATCCTCCTGCAGCTAACTAAGCTGGCTTCCTGGAAGATTTGCACGGGCGGAGCAATGTAAAGCTGCCCTCGTGGCAAGCAAACTCTGCCCTGACGTGCCTGACTCTTCCTCTCTTGTTCTCTCACCCATTCCACAACAAGCTCACTCCAACCAGGACCCTGAAACTTTTATTTGATTTTACTCATTATATTTCTATGCTGCTTTTCATTCATGTGAATCGCAAAGCGGCTTGCAAGCAAGCAATAACTGTAACATAATGGAACGTCGGAAATGCAATGTCAATCATATAGAACGATTGACAAATCGTCAGTAAAACAATTGCAATCTGCCCCAATTATGCTATTGGCTAAACAGCTAAAAAAAATAAGCTAAACAGCACAATTACAACATAATTCTTATTACAGTCGTATCTTGGAAGTCAAACAGAATCCATTCTGGAAGTCCATTCGACTTCCAAAACATTCAGAAACCAAAGTGCGGCTTCCGATTGGCTGCAGGAAGCTCCTACAGCCAATCGCAAGCCATGGAAGCTACGTTGGATGTTGGGCTTCTAAAGGAATGTTCAAAAACCGGAACACTCTCTTCTGGGTCTCGATCGTTCAGGAGCTGATTTGTTTGTGAGCCAAGGCATTTGAGATCCAAGGTACGACGGTATAGGATTCACAAAGCACTATTGTTCCCGGTCTCAGAAACTAGTCTACCAGTGCTTGTTGTACAGAGGAGGACCTTGTAAAAGCTCAAGGGCCTTGATTTCCTCCGCTATGAACATGGATGGAAATTTCTCTTTATGTTCTCATGTCTTCCTCTGTTCCATGGATAGTTAAGGCACCCAGAAGCTGCTGGACTCAAACTCTCATAATCACTAACAACTGGCTATGTGGTTTGGGGTTGATATGAGCTGTGCATCCTAGTTCAGGAGTAGGCAACATGGTGCCCTGCAGGGTACCACTCCCATCAACCCCAGCCAGCATGGCCAATGATCAGAAGGGATGGCAGTTGTTATCCAGAACATCTGGGGATCACCGCATGGGCTACCCCTGTCCTAGTTTATGTAGCCGAGACCAGCAGGTGCTCTGCATGCTTAAGACCAGGGGTTAGCAAACTTTTTCTGCAGGGGGCCGGTCCACTGTCCCTCAGAACTTGGGGGGGGGGGAGACTATATTTTGAAAAAAAATCTGAACAAATTCCTTTGCCCCACAAATAACCCAGAGATGCATTTTAAATAAAAGGACACATTCTACTCATGTAAAATCACGCTGATTCCTGGACCGTCCGCAGGCTGGATTTAGAAGGTGATGGGGCCGCATCCGGCCCCCGGGCCTTAGTATGAAGACCCCTGCATAAGACCCTATGTTCAATCTTGGGTAGGAATGAGGGAGGAATTTGGTTTCATAAGGCTATTGATGCAAATCTATCCAATTAACGCTTTCCGAAACCGTATGCAAACCATTCTTTTCTCTTTCTCTCCTCTTTAACTTCAGGAACCAGCCTTGTATTTGTTGTTTGTGAATCGATTTCTTCTTTTCTTCTACTAATCTGTCGAAACATGCATCTATATTTTCGTTCCAATGCAGAAAATGAGAATAGAACTTGCTTCAGGATTCTAATATTTCATTTCTTTTCCCTGAGTAGCTGCGGTGATTTTTCCTCCTTGGGTTAAAACGTTTATTTCCTATAACTGGCTACTCCACTGTGTTTGAAAGCTGGGCGCTGAATGAGACCGTTTTCTTAAGGAGAACCAACTTGGGATGGGCCAGTAACGTGAATCGGTCTACACTGGTGCTGAAACAATTGACTAAGAGGATGGTGTCTGACCAAGTTTTACTCAGTAGACCCATTGAGATTCATGACCATGACTAAGTTAGGGCCGTTTGTATCAATGGATCTACTTTGAGTGACACAGTTCAAGACCACCTATTGTCAGTAAGGTGACAACTCTACCCATGCTTACTTGAGAGTAAGACTCACTGAGCACCGTGGGACATACTTCTGAGCAAGCATGCATAGATTGTGCTGCACGGTTGCTTGCGCAATCTCAGCGCATATCATTACATTGGGGTGGGTTATTTTTGCTTCTGTAGATATAATAGTGGCATGGAACCACTGTCTCCCACTTGTGAAAATGGGGGGTGCAATTTGTGCTACCCTAAGTAAGCACCAGGCTGTGGGTATTCGTGAACATCATTTATTGTTTGCATATGAACCCACTGTGATGGGTCGGATAGTTATGTTAAACTGTTATGATGAAAAAACAGGTGTAACTCCATTGAAGTAAAAGGAATTACATTGGCCTAATCATGTCCTGGAAGTCATGGCAAAGTGAGGTAAGCAGCAAGAATAGGGAATTATGCTAGTAAAACACAGGAAAATGCAACAGTTTGTATCCTTACATAGTCCATCTGCTCTGAAGCTACTTTGGAGCATATAGAAGTCCTCTCATCTGCTTCTCTGGGCATCAAACTAGGTCTGCCGATTCTTGTAGTTCCTCCTACTGCAGTGGGGTTACTCCTGACGTATAACAATGTCACTGACAGAGGAATAAGACCCATGGTCTTCTCTTCTTTAGAGATGGACCACGGCCAAAATATCAGATCTGAAGAGCCTCAGTCTTTGAAAAAGTTTGTATCTAGACATGGATCTTAACTCAACTCCTCATATCCATTCTTAATACCATTATTAGCTGTCTACTCTCCCACCAACTCTCAAGTCAAACCAATTACATTTTCAACCACCATCAAACTCATAAGTGGAAGTACTGTAGATATTTTCCATGGAAGGCCACCATTTAAATTGTGTTGGGGTTTTTTTTTGTAATTAATGTACATACATACAAGGCAATAACCCCATTTCTTTCTTTCTCTTGGATGCCATTGACATCTTAGTATCTGGATGTATTGTATTATGTTTCTGGATACTGAGGTATTTGGTAGCACCTCCACGTTTACATTTTGTTCAAACGACTAGACGTCGCAGCATCTCATTTTATTTTTATTGTATGTGAATGTGTGCGTGCTTTACCATATTAGCAAAGGGCGTCACACTTCAGCCTCTAGGTTTGCTTTCATCTTTGCTTCAATGCATCATTTGCAATCAATGCATTGAAATGCCCCCATCACGATTCAGTTTCTCCATCCATCACTTGTTCATGTACTGTTGAAGACAAACAGCTGCAACAGCGAAACGAAACAAAAGTACAATTCATTCCATACTGTCATCCCTTTGTCCTGACCAGAGCAACTTGATCGTGTCGAAGAGGGCATGAACCATATCAACCAAGACATGAAGGAGGCCGAGAAAAATTTAAAAGATTTAGGGAAATGCTGTGGCCTTTTCATATGTCCTTGTAACAAGTAGGTACTGGGTACCAGCTCTGCTCTGTAATGTCCAGTTCTTTGTCATGAGTGAATGTCTGAAGTTTTCTTTTCTTTTCTCTTTTTTTGTCTTTTTTCTTTTCTTTGTCCCTTTCCATCTGCTTCATACTGTGGGGATAAAATACTTGTGTTTAATCAGAACAACTGGAGCGCATCGAAGAGGGAATGGACCAAATCAATAAGGACATGAAAGAAGCAGAAAAGAATTTGACGGACCTAGGAAAATTCTGTGGTCTTTGTGCCTGTCCATGCAACAAGTAGGTGTTGCCTGCCTGCCTGCCTGCCTGAAGTTTTGAGCACCCAAGGCTGATCGCAAGCTAGCAGACCTTGTGATGCTCATCCTTGCTTAAGGCACCTGGGCAGGATGAGCATGTGGCATGCAGAGAGAACAATTCTGGTTCCAATGCGTTCATCTCATAGCGTAGACCAGAGGTTCCCAAATTTTAGGGACCGACAAACCACTCTTGCCCTGCTTTTACGAAAACATAAAATAAAACCCTCCCAGGTTCCTCCTCTACTCCCCACTGTCAGCGTCCAAATTCCCAAGTGCTACGGATCCAAACATTTATTCCCAAAATCAGTTACTTGGAAACTTGAATGTTGACATGGGGTGTTTGTGGCTTCACATCAGTCCCAGTGGAGAAGAAGTGGCAGGTTGCCCTTCCCCTCCATGGATGGTCACTGGTGTGACATGGGAACTAGATGAGGTCAGGATCAAGGTGGCTTTATTAACTATTTGTGAGCCACTTGCCATCATCTCAGAGTTCACGAGTGGCTTATGGGTTTAATGTTTGGGAATCTTTGGCAAAAACAGTGAGATCACCGTAGTTGCATTTAAAATCAGGCATACCACACTGAAACCTTCACTGTGGACACTTTTAAATGATGAAGATTTCAACATTTTACAGAGTGTGTACTATGTCGTAATAACCTAAGCTTCAAACATTATGGCGCTATCTCAGAATACTGACTTTTCTCTCTCGTTCTCAAGCTTTAAAGGGAATGCTTTCTTGACCATGAGCTCTGTTCCAAAATTGCATAAAGTGACCATTTGGAGCCAAAACAATACCAACATCCTATTTAATCAGATAATCTCTCCCTGCGAGGTCTGGAGACATGCCATGCTTTCTTGTTTGATCCCAAGAAATGGGGAGTTTTTAAATTTATTTATATATATTGGCAGGAAAACTGGACCCATTTTGCTAATTGTCATTCCCCAATTGGGTAGTGTACACCAAGCAGAAATGTTGAAATGTGCTGGGTTTGCTTGCATGTTATTGTCACAAAATGAAAATGCAGCATTAAAAAATGTGATGTCTGGACTTTGGAGGGAGGCAGTAGACATGAAAGAACAGGCTTTCTGGTGGATAGCAGACTTAGTATGCACTGACACTGCATGAAGGAATTACTAAAAATACATTAATAAGTAGGCAGCCCCAAATGGTGTGTATGTCAGCGAGCAACTGAGTGTGTTCAAGTGTGTTTGTAATCTTCTGTTTCAGCATTTCATTAGTCCAACTTTACAGTAGGATATTCGCCCACTCACCTGGAGTGAATAATAATTCCTCCGGGTGAATAAATTGCCAGACATTTCTGGGAAGGTATGTTTCTTTTTCTGATGTGCAAGGCTGGATCAGTCCTTCAAAGCAAGCAGCAGAAACCAGCCAGAGCCATTGCAGAACTTAAAGAGAAAATTGAGAATCTTTCCCGGAAACAGGAGATGCCAAAATCTGCAATGGCAATAGAAAGTTTGGATGGCTGAACTTTATGCTGGCTACTCTTTCGCATAGATAAGAGAGTCAACCAGTGGGTAAAGTGGTGTGTGTGTGTGTGTGTGTGTGTTTTGAAAGGGGGAAAGAGTCTATTGCCCTAAGTAGACCTGACAATCTAAAGGAAATTCTAATCTCAAGTGTCAATTACTGTGCTAAAAAAAAAGTCACCTGAACTATCAAAATCCAAGTAGCATTCAGGCCAGTAGAATTGTTTATTTACCTATTCAATCATGTATTATTACTATTACTATTATTATTATTATTAACATTAGTTAGTCAATTTATACCAAAAGAGTCTCAAAGAGATTTAACAAGACAAAAGCCAAACAGATAAAATCAAGTCAAAGCCAAAAAGATAACCAGCAGCATACAACACAAAAAATTCTGGATTGCTTATCAAGCAACACAGCAACTTTTTTCTAACAATCCCTACTAGTATGCAGTCTGTTCCTCCGTATGGTTACTAAAAAGCACACCACAATGAGTTGTATGGGCCTTACTACCAAACATCGCTAGGATTTCAGCTGGACAGCACAACCCTAACCATATTTATTCAGAAGTAAGGCCTCTTGATTTAAATGCAACTTATTTCTAACTTAACAATGCAGTCGTATGCATGTCCACTCATAAAGAAGAGCAGCTGAGTTCAATGGGATGAATTCCTGAGTTGACATTGAGGGCAACGGAACTAGCACCTGGGTCAGCAAGTATGTGTTTGTGCTTTTAAGTCCAATGGTGGTTTATGGAACTACAGTCAAACCTTGGTTGTCAAATGTAATCTGTTCCAGAAAACCGTTCGGTTTCCGAAATGTATGACAACCGAAAACTGAAAGTGGAAGCCTCAATGCAGTAGGGAAACTCAAAACAGAAGCCGCGTAGCTCGTTCGGCTTCCGAAAACCGTTCAAAAACCGGAGCAGTTACTTCCGGGTTTTTGGCGTTTGGGAGCCAAAGCGTTAAAAAACGGGGCTGTTCGAGAACCGAGGTTTGACTGTAGTAAGGATTCTTCATTCAGCCCACTCAGTCTCCAAAAGCACCCAACTTAAAACAACTTTCTTCGTGCAATTTATAAAATACAGCACTCATTAGAAGTGTTGTTGATTAGCACATTGTTTGAAATCTATGGCCAAATGGGAAACATTTAACAGTGTTCAGATCATACGTGCCACTATTACGAAGTAGAAATATTGGACATTTCTTACTAATGGCACCCCTAATTTTCAAATTCCCCTTTCTTCCCTCAGATAGGAGAGCTTCATATTTAAAACACAGACTTGTGCATACCTCATTAATAAAAGTAATTGCCATCTTTGGTTTAAACCCCCAAGAGGGACTTCCTGAAAGGGAGATAATTCTGACAATGAGCTCCCATCACGTCCAATTTTTAATCCCGGATAGCTTTCGTTCTGAAACAACCCAAACGAATGCTGCGCATGCTAATATTATCTGTCACCTCCTGGTATGCCTGGATTTTAATTTCTCTGTGGCGACTCAGTCAAAGATGGCTCCTCGGTTACCCTGTGCAATTGAATTCGCAACGTGGCTTCCCAGGGCTGAACATTTTAAGATTTGCAGCATAGCTGAAGATCCATTTTTGCCTGTGTCCCACATGCTGCGTAGGCTGTTACTGCTAGTGCATTAAGAGAATGTTTGAACCACTGGGGTTAGCTGTGCTTTACGGAGAATGCTTCAGTTTCTTATTCATGCCTGTAGCTGGTGCATGAAAAAAAATTATATCTAGAAGAATTTCCCTTTCTGATGCTCAACTGCTACACATGCTTGTATTATAGTTATTTATCTGTTTCTTTATTTTTCCCGCACTCATCCCACTATAGCCTAATTTTACTTTTTGTCTCTGTGGACAAAGGTTTGTACATCAACTCTGGATGTATATTCTTTCCAAGTACCGATATATTATTAAAATATCTAATCTAAATTGCCATATATGACTCCAGGAGGCAAACAAGCTAAGATTGATTTCACTGGAAATCACTGAAAAGTTTGGCGGATACAAAGGTTTATTGTGCCACACATAAAAAAGCAAGTTGGCCATGGTTCTGTGAGCAAAAGAGGCCAAATCTGTGTGTTTTTTAATCTTAATCTGTTGCTGTGATGTGATGTACACACTACCCTCGGTGGTTTCTGTCTTCATGTCTGTACGGCAGTATGTTCTCTGTGTTTTATGTCCAAATATCCCATGTGTCATGAAATACAGGTTTTCTAGTTGTGTTTCATTTTTAAAAACAAAACAAAAACAAAACAACAAAAACGCAAGCCCAAATTCTTGCTGACTTGGCAATCACAGGCGACTTCATTGGAAATGAAATTTCGAAACATTGCCGTCGTTGTGGCAGCAAAACGATGAAAATGAAATCAACCCTTTTGTTCAGTTGTATGATATATCGGTATACCAGACTGTCCCGTCCCACCCCTTTGTATGAAACGCTCATTTGCTTGACTTGGCTCTTAGCTTGAAGAAATAACAACCGTCACATTTTTTTGCAGTTGCTTCTGCCCAGTTTCTGCTTCGTTACTCACCTTCTCTTTTTGCATAGGCTTAAATCGAGTGATGCTTATAAAAAAGCCTGGGGGAATAATCAAGATGGGGTTGTAGCCAGCCAGCCGGCACGCGTTGTGGACGAGCGAGAACAGATGGCTATCAGCGGTGGATTTATCCGCAGGTGAGGGTTGTTCTGGGAATCTTATTTTTACCCATTCTTTCCCCTCTTTCTTTCCTGTAACTGGCACATTCAGACCATATGGTCCTACGGAGAGGGTTTGTGGTCTTGCCATACTGTTGTTTATTCTCTAAGTTGGCAACATCCAAGTCAAAAGAGTCTGAGTCTTTTGAAAATTTCCACTGACATCCTATGTCCTATTTGGGAGCCAGTGCGGTGTAGTGGTTAAGGGAGGTAGACTTGTAATCCGGTGAACCGCGTTCACGTCTCCGCTCCTCCACATGCAGCTGCTGGGTGACCTTGGGCTAGTCACACTTCTTTGAAGTCTCTCAGCCCCACTAAACTGCACAGAGTGTTTGTTGTGGGGGAGTAAGGGAAAGGAGAATGTTAGCCGCTTTGAGACTCCTTCGGGTAGTGATAAAGCAGGATATCAAATCCAAACTCCTCTTCTTCCTCTTGGGAGGGGTTCTGAAAAACTTCAGATTGGCCCACAGGTTGATGGACTTGTAAAAGGGTAAAAGAGTACTATACTGAAAGAGTACAGTGGAACTTGGGTTACGTACCATCCTCCTTACGAACGCTTCAGGTAACGAGCTCTGCTAACCCGGAAGTAGGTGCTCCTGGTTGCGAACTTTGCCCCGGGATGCGAGCGGAAGTCGCGTGCCGGCGGCGCGGTGGCAGCGGGAGGCCCCATTAGTGAAAGTGCGCCTCATGTTAAGAATGGTTTCGGGTTAAGAACGGACCTCCAGAATGAATTAAGTTCGTAACCGGAGGTACCACTGTACTAGTAATAAAATGTACTATCACCCCCCTCTCATTCATGGGCTGTGTGGGCTGCATTTCTGGACAGGAGCACTGTTCCTAGGAAAAAGGATGGATCGCAACAGGTTCTGTTTGCATTACCAATACAGCTCTCCAGATGTTTAGATTTCAACTCTTATCAGCCCCGTGGCCATCAGTGAAGAGTTGATTATGAGTTGTAGTCCAGAACTTCTGGGCAAAGTTATACTAGTTGGTATTTCTTGATAAAATAGCTCAGAACAGCAGCTAAAGAAAGAAAAAAATAGTGGCTGATGGTTGTAGTTTTATTTAGACATTCCAAAAAAGGCAATCAAATGAAAGTGTCGATGGAGGGTGAAAACCATGTATGATTGTAAAAGAGCATTGGGAAATGATCTATAATGAATTCGGGGGTGGGGGGATGTTTAGAAGTACTTTCCCCAAAAAACCAGAGTCCTTTCTGTTAGGGATAATTCAGAATGAAATTTCCAGGTGTCAGAAAAGGTTATTTATGTATGCAACAACTGAGGCCCGTGTTTTGTTAGTCCAAAAATGGAAAATGAGCGAGGTCCCAACCAAAGAAGAATGGCAACTTTACTTGGCAGAATATGCACAACTCACAGACGTAACATATAGAATAAGAGAATTAGAAGAGCATACATTTAAAGAATATTGGAAAACGTCGATTGAATATATGGGAAATAATTGTGTACAGCTGAAAACGCTGTCAGCATTAAGATAAATTCAGCAGTGTAAATAAGTTTTGATGGATGTGATAACAGAATACTGAATGGTATCATTTATGTAAAATATGCAGGGGTCTATGATAATGTAAAATGAAGCATGGAAAGAGAAGAAGGGAAGTCATTGATATCATAAGGATGTTTAAATGAGTACTTTAAATTGAAAAACAGAAAAAAATATGTTGTTGTTGTTCAGTCGTGTCCGACTCTTCGTGACCCCATGGACCAGAGCACGCCAGGCACGCCTATCCTTCACTGCCTCTCGCAGTTTGGCCAAACTCATGTTAGTAGCTTCGAGAACACTGTCCAACCATCTCATCCTCTGTCGTCCTCATCCTCTGTGAAAAAAATATAAATAATTTATAAATAATATAACTATATATGATTTTTTATAAAAAAAATAGTTTGGACCTTAAGCACCCAAAATTAGCAACACTTTTAAAAACATAGGACTTCGAGGGATATGGTGATCAGCCAGGGTCTGCCCACCAGCAGCTGCCATTCCTAATCCTAATCCTAATCTGATAGGAGCTGTGAGAGTTGCTGTGGGTTTTGTACAATCCAGAGACCATCTCTACCCTTTCTTTTCTCTCTCCCCCCCCCTTGCCCCTTGGAAAGGGGGTGTTCCAGTTGAAGCCATTAGGTGTTGGATTTGATAGGAGGCATTTCGGCTGTCGCACAGAAACACAGAAAGCTGTCTTAAACCAAGATGGACCAATGGTCCATATAGCTTCCCCAGGTTTTCAGACAAGGTGCCCTTCTCAGTCTAACCTGGAAATTCTAAGGATCGAACCCAGGAACTCCTACATACAAAACAGATGATCTACCACAGGGGGTGGGTGAAGAATTTGGTTAATTTCACATTTAAAGGTGAACCTACCTCATTCACATTTTATGAAACGCATGAACCGAAACAACCAACCATTTGAAATTCAGTTTTCTGAATTTTGCAATGCAGTTCCCCATCATCAAGGATTCTGTACAAAAATGCATTTGTCGGGGTAAAGCATGCATTGAAATGCAAGTATTAGTGAAAACAGCATAGAAAAATATGTGGAAATGAGGAGAATTGGCTTGCAAAAAATGTGTATATTTGGGCACTGAGATCTCAAATATTTTTTATGAAGGCATATATATACATACACACACACACACACACACACACACACACACACACACACACATATATATATATATATATATATATATATATATATATATATATATATATATACTGATGTGGCAATGTGAAGAATGGAACCTAAGACTGGAATCAAAGAATCATAACATTGTAGAGCTGGAAGGGACTCTGAGGGTCATCTTGTCCACCCCCCTGCAATGGAGGAATCTCAACTAAAGCATCCATGACCTCTGTTTAAAAACCTCCAAGGAGATCCTAACACCTTCCTAGGGAGTCAGCTCTTACAATCAGCAAGTTCCTCCTGATGTTTAATCAGAGTCTCCTTTCTTGTAACTTGAATCCATTGGTTCAGGTCCTTGTTGACTTTCAGCCTTGTGCCTGTATTTAGCCTTAGATGTTTTCCAACCATGTTGGGCTGCATTCCCAAGAAGCCAGACTCCAAGAAGACCCAGTTCTCAAATATCACAGGCCTCTACCTGCTTCACATTGTCTGCAGGCTGTGCCTCAGTTAGGAGGACTTGGGCGCCCCACCAGAACGGCACCAGGGAGTGGGTCTCCTGTATGCCACAGTTCCCATGCCCCACTGGAGGGTGGGGGTTCGATAAAAACACTGGCAGGATTATTGTAACAACCTGCAGTTTTATAAGAGTATATATTGAAAGAAGATGAAATAAATGGGCAAATTAAGTTAATTTGGATATGCAGAAGATATTAAAACTAAATTGTTAAGGAACCGCAGAAAGAGGGGGAAGGAAGTTAAGTTTTGAAATGTCAAAATGATTGTGAAAATAGTGAAATGTATAAACTTGGAAAGTATAAAGAAATAATTTAAAAAAAAAATACCAGGAGAAACTGAAATGGACAGGTTCAACTACTGCTGTCTAACGCTAGTCTATCAAATCCTTATCAAATCGTCCAGGTGTGTGTTTGCATCTGAAAAGCTTTTGGTTGTCACTCATACCCAATGCCGAAAAGGGATCAGGATGGAGATGTTGCCTCGGTCAGTCCAGTGGCCTCCAAAGGGTTCATCACAGTGAAGAATCGTATCTGATAGAGGAATATTCTGGTGGCAAATTAGTACAGTGGTACCTTGACTTACGAGCGACTTGACTTCCGCATTTTTCAACTTCCAAATGACCTCCGGAAGCGAAAAAATGGCTGCCGCTTCCGAAATTTTCGACTTCCGAAGTGAAAGCGGCAGCACGATACCTCGACTTACAAAGATTTCAATGCACTTTTTTCGACGTACTGATTTTTTTTCCGTTCCGAGATGGCAGCTTCGACTTACGAGCACAGCTTTGGAACGGATTAACTTCGTAAGTCGAGGTACCACTGTATCTCAATCTTTTAAGGATGTATATACCACACTTCAGGATAAAATCTTTCCTGGTTGGCTTAGAAATGAGCACCTGTTTCATGACTTTCTGACAGTAAGAAGCGATCAAGTGCATTGCTCTGAATAGGCAAAGAAGTCTAGCAGTTCGGGACGAATGTGTAGCTTTATGGTGCAGTTCAGATTACCTTTACTCCTTACTACTTGACAGGGTAACAAATGATGCCCGAGAAGGTGAGATGGATGAAAATCTGGAACAGGTCAGTGGCATCATTGGAAATCTCCGTCACATGGCACTGGATATGGGCAATGAGATTGACACACAGAACCGCCAAATTGACAGGATCATGGAGAAGGTAAGGGCTCACCTGCTGTTCATACCCTATATTCCTTGTTCTAAGCATGATAATAGGTTTTTTCTGGATCAAAATTATGTGGGTTTTTCCCAGTTTGTGGGGTTGTAGGGACACGGGTGGCGCTGTGGCCTAAACCACTGAGCCCCTTGGGCTTGCCGATTGGAAGGTCAGCAGTTCAAATCCCCGCAACGGGGTGAGCTCCCATTGCTCGGTCCCAGCTCCTGCCAACCTAGCAGTTCAAAAGCATGTCAAAGTGCAAGTAGATAAATAGGTACTGCTCCGGCAGGAAGGTAAACGGCGTTTCCGTGCGCTGCTCTGGTTTGCCAGAAGCGGCTTAGTCATGCTGGCCACATGACCCAGAAAAACTGTCTGCAGACAAACGTTGGCTCCCTCGGCCAGTAAAGCGAGATGAGCGCTGCAACCCCAGAGTCGTTCGCGACGGGACATAACTGTCAGGGGTCCTTTACCTTTTAGGGGCAAAACATTTAGCTTCCATGCTAAAATGATGGGTGCAGGGACTTCCCTTTTAGCAGTTATATAATGGCTTCAAGGCATAAGTCTCATGGCATTTGCATGAAATTTGCATGTGGTGTTTTTTTCTGCTCTAGATAGATACCTCTAGGCCAGCCTTTCTCAACCTTGAGTTCCCAGGTCATAGAATTGTAGACTTGCATAGCTGTCAACTTTCCCCTTTTTTAAAGGGAAATTCCCTTATTCCGAATAGGATTGCTCGCAAGAAAAGGGAAAAGTTGACAGCTATGGACTTGAAAGGGACCCTGGGGGTCATCTAGAAGGCAGGAATCTCAACTAAAACATCCATGACAGATGGCCATCCAACATCTGCTTTAAAACTTCCAATAAAGGAGAGTTCCCAACCTTCCAGAAGTCTTTGGTTGCCTCAAAAGATAATTCCTCCATAATGCATATAGGACTAGGTATCAAAAGATCAAATCAGGGAAAAAAGAAGACAGGTATCTCACCATGTGCAAAAGACAGGAATGTAAGATTGAGACTGCCACAAATGCACACCTTTGGGGAATGAAATCTGCAGCTAGGCAGTTTTTCATTATCCAGTAACTGAATGTAGTGACAGATCCTCAGCGGACTAGAGAATAAGAACAGCAATGTTAGCTTTTCAATGCCCAGCTGTACCATTTGTTAAGGGAACTGGAATGGCCTCTTTCAAACCAAATATAAAATGCATCATGCTTTATCCTGAAGTTCTGGAACTTCGCTGCAGAAGACCTTTTCACACTTGCACACAGTAGCTATCAATAAGTGGAAAGTTCGACTCATCCGAATGTGAATTTGGCTTTATTGTCTACTCTGCACGTATCTAGAATCAAAGAACCACAGAATCATAGAATTGTAGAGTTGGAAGGGACCCCAAGGGTCATCTAGTCCAAACCCCTGCAATGCAGGGATCTCAGGTAAAGCGTCCATGACTGATCCAACCTCTGCTTAAAAACCTCCATGGAAGGAGAGTCCACTACCTTCTGAGAGAGCCTGTTCCACTGTCAAACAGCTCTTACTGCCAGAAAATTCTTCCTGGTGTTTAGTCGGCATCTCCGTTCTTGTAACATGAAGCAGAGCAGGAGAAAACTAGCTTGCTCCATCTTCCATGAGACAGCCCTTGAGATATTTGAAGATGGCTAGCACATCTCCTCTCAATCTCCTCTGTACCAGGCTAAACATACCCAGCTCCCTCAACTCTTCCTCATAAGGCTTCGTTTCCAGACCCTAACTCATCTTGGTTCCCAGATGTTCTTGAACCATAACTCCCATCGTCCGTGACACTACCTAGGAATGCTGGGAGTTGTAGCCCAACAATTTCTCGGGACCCAAGGTGGAGAAAGGCTGCTCTAAGAAAATAAAGATGGTGGTTGGCTCGTTTCTCGCCAGCACTGAACTTTTGGTGCACCCAGCTGCCCTCTAAGCAACCTGGGTCATCCCCAGGTAGACTGGACTGGAATATTACTCGGGATAAACTTCAGCCAACTCTGATCTGGGAAACAGTTGTTCTGTTGCACCTATTCCAGAATTACACCTCTCTCTCTCTCTCTCTCTCTCTCTCTCTCCCCCATCTAGGCTGTTTCCAACAAAACCAGGATTGACGAGGCCAATCAACGTGCAACAAAAATGCTGGGCAGCGGTTAGATGTGCCCCTGTGCTGATTCTCCTTCTAAACACTGTCCGCAAGGACAGCACTTTCATGCTTTTTTTCTCATGGTATTTACCGACTAGGTTTGCACACATGCACATATCACAAAAACACACACACAACAACAACAACAACCACCCCACCCCTCTCTTTCTGCTCTCCCAGCCCAGCCCATATCCCAGTTGTAAATGTTGTCCTGTGTAGGTTTGTCAGCTTTCCAAAAATGATACTTGTAAATTATTATCTTCCAGATCTCTTCCTTTCCAAAGGTTGTATATAGTACTGATTCGATGGCTATAGCTCATGACAACGTTCAATATATTTGTTGGATTTCTATCGCCCCCTCCCTCCCCTCTCCCCTCTCCCCACATTTCTTTCTTTCTGTCTGTCTGTTTTTGGTTGGTGAGGTTTTTTTAAACAACAACAACAACAACAACTTTATGATGTTTTTTGCTGAATGACAAAAAAAAATGTAGGAATGCTCAACGTGCTGTTAAACTTTTAACTATACAGTATTGTTCTTGTAAAACTGTTAACATTCCACAGAGCCACCCGCAGAGTATTTTCTTTGGGTGTCATGTCGTTTAAGCACTTAAAAATTTGGTGGTTTTTTCTCTTTCTCTCTCTTTCTCGGTTCTCCATCGCTCTCTCCATTGGTCGTTATGAGTTCATCGATTAAACAGTGTGGAATTCTATAAGTTATAACAAGCATTGCACTAAAAGAATAATAATACTAATAAATAAAAAGTGACGTGATTTTATGCATTTATTGCATGAGAAATAGACTTTTAGACTCCTTAACTTAAGTGAGACTTTTCCATGGCATTAGTGACATCGACGACGACAAAAAGAATTTTTTTTAAATTAGCATGCTCCGTATTGGGACACTGTCAGGACTATGTTATAATACCAGCAAGTTTGCAGTAGTGCCATTTATTTCTTCTTGTCAATATATATATATATTATATTATATTATAAATATAAATATAAATATATATAGTTATGAGCCATGTTCATTTCTTTTCTTTTCTCTTTTTCTCCCCCCCCCCTTACTTTTAATTTCAAAAGAGATGGATTTGGCACTCATTTAACCATTGCCAGCAAATTAAATGTTTGGCTGATACTATTGTCAAGGACAAAAAAAAATATTAAAAAATGAAGAAAAAAGCATCAACAGATAAGAAATAAGTGTAATATATATAGTTTGTCTGCTGCTTTCAAAGACTGTCTTTTTCAGGCGGGAGGGAATGGCTATCATATGAAATGTTGCAGAGAAATGTAATTTTTATAAGGCTCTCTCTATCTTTCTAGCTACTCTCTCTCTCTCTCTCTCTCTCTCTCTCTCTCTCTCTCTCTCTCTCTCTCCTCTCTCTCTCTTTCCATTTCTCCCCCCCTGCCCCAATGTGGTTTGTTATTGGTACAGTTCTCTGTTTGCTTACCTAGAGCTATGCACACCAAAATCACTGCGATGTTTAGCAGCTGTTATTAATTAAAAAAACAAAAACAAAAACAAAAAATAACCTACATGAATGAAAATCTAGATAAAACTGTGAGATTAAATATAGTTGCCGCATGTACTATGAAATTCCTTCTGTCTCCTGTCAGTTTGTGACGTGATTGACATTTTGTAGCTAGTTTAAAAATATTAAAAATGATAGACCCTCCGAAGGCTTTTCTTAATCTGTTTTTGTTGGCTCTTTGCTGCCCATACCTTGTTATTCCCCACCCATCAGGAAAGAAAGGGGTTCTGTGCCGATCAGGTGGCCCAGGTGATTCTGAGCAAACAGCCTGCCTCCCGAAACGCAGTGGAAATTTTGTGTTTTGAGGCGAGCAGCGAAAATAGCCCTGCCCTGCAGATCTGCGGCATCCCTGCAGCCGTAGGATATTTCAGTTCTCCCTCTGTGAGGGTAGAAAGACAGAAGGAGGTGCTGCTATGCTGGGCTCCTCGCCACCTCCATGGAATCTCCCCTAGAGTGTGCCAGGAGATGTCTTGCCAAATGCAAGGTGCTTCTTTTAAAATGAGATTCAGATACAATACAAAACACAAGTGAGTGAGAAGATTGAAGATTTCATTGTAAACAGCAAGCAATATATACCTACCAAGCATGCACTTCAATCTGCCACGGGGAAGCCCTCAACAGTTGGCAAAGTGACTCCCCCTGGTAGCCTCACTTGGCACGGCCGCGCAACCAATTGATCTGTGCACGAGCATCTCCCTAACTTTGCCCCAAACCATCCAATTTATAGATAGTTAGCCTGTGTTGCTTGCCCGACTGGCTATGTGCAGATCATTCATTAGTGGCAGATCATTCATTAGTGGCTATGTGCAGATTATTCATTACTGGCTACGTGCAGATTATTCATTACTGGCTATGTGCAGATCATTCATTACTGGCTATGTGCAGATTATTTATTACTGGCTATGTGCAGATCATTCATTAGTGGCTATGTGCAGATTATCCATTAGTGGCTACGTGCAGATTATTCATTAGTGGCTATGTGCAGATTATACATTAGTGGCTATGTGCAGAATTATTCATTAGCCACCCCCTCCCAATGCCTCACTTTCTCAAAACAATGTCGAACATCAAAGAAGTTACCTAGCACTATCACTTTCCCCCCAACTGATTAGGACATTAAAGGCTTTTCTCATGCCATCAAAGAACTTAGCAAGGGATATAAAGGGGGAAGGAACAGAGGCAGGAAGGGTAACCATGTCAGATCACTAACTCCTCAAAATACAATTTATCTTCGGGATAGATTGTCCATACAACTCGGTGAAGGCATGGAATCGAAAGAAGCAAAACGCACTGTTGCAAAAGTTGGATGCCACCCCCCAATCTCTGCCAAGCTATGGCAAGTTTCTAGGGGGTCCAGGCAATCCCCAAGGGTCAGTATCCCTGTGAGAATCAAGATGCGGCAGAGGCTGTCATAGCTTTAAGAAATAGGATTCATTCACATATTGTCATGGACTGGTTGGATGCAGAGGAATAGTGGGGGGGGATCAACTGGGGAACCCCAAGAGAAGAAGGCTCGGGGCTCAGAGCCCAGGGAGTGGTGGTGGGATGACGATGAGTTGTAAGAGGGAGAAGACTGAGAAGAGGAGTTGTCGGAAGCTGAAAGGGTAACTGGGCTTAGTGAGCTGGGGGAGTCTGTGGCAGAGAGAAGTCCAGAATCAGAGGCAGAAGCTGAAGCAAGAGAGTGGGTTGAGGGGGTCCAAGAGGCAGAGATGAGTCCAGTTGGTGAAGATTCATAGGCATCTCTCCCTCCTGCTGCGACAAGTTCCCCGCCACCCTGGTCTCTCAGAACTAGAAGAGGCAAGAAAATAGTGGTGGAGGCTCCTCCCCCTCCCAGCCTTCTCCCTTTTCTTCCTCTGACCACTCATCATTGTCCCACCACCACCAGTCCCCAAGCTCTGAGCCTTCTCCCCTTGTGGATTCCCCAGCTGGGTCCTCCCACCATTCCTCTGCACCCAACCAGTCCATGACCCATATTTTCACCTGAATTTAGATGGAGGGAGCCCAGATCTTACATCATGGCCATCTCCAGTGGGGCTTGTTCCCCACAGTAGTGCAGTTCATGAATGCAAGGCATCTCTCCCAGCCTGCCTTCAGCCAACCGGCCAGATTCATTCCAATCCTCATGCCAAAGTCCCCCAACTCTTCCTGTGACATCACACCCAGTTACCCTGGCAACCTTCCACATCTCCTGTTTCTGTTCAGGGTGGCGGCGGCAGGGGGGATGGGGAGAACAGATCTCTTGCATCACCAATGGCCTTCAATCATTACGTGGTCTGCCAAAACCCTCCGCAATTTTCAAGTGGTCCATGAGTCATAGAATAATAGAAATGTAGGGTTAGAAGGAACCACAAGGATCATCTAAGTCCAACCCAAATCTTTTGTCCTACATGGGGTCCGAACCCACAACAATCAGATTAAGAGTCTCATCTCTCCCAATGGAGGTGTCAATGGCCTGTATTGTTTCTTCATGGCCGTACCAGTGTGCTGTAGTGGTTAAGAGCGGTAGACTTGTTATCTGGGGAACCGGGTTCGCGTCTCCGCTCCTCTACATGCAGCTGCTGGGTGACCTTGGGCTAGTCACACTTCTCTGAAGTCTCTCAGCCCCACTCACCTCACAGAGTGTTTGTTGTGGGGGAGGAAGGGAAAGGAGAATGTTAGCCGCTTTGAGACTCCTTTGGGTAGTGAAAAGCGGGATATCAAATCCAAACTCTTCTAGCTTGGCCAGGTCATTTTGCTTAGGCTAGACCATGAATTCCTCTGCAGTTAGCATTCTCTTTTCATATCCCAAATAACCAAAATCCTAGAATTTCTCTCTGCTATTTACTAATAGATTCCATTACCTCACCACTGTAATGATACACTAGACCTGAATTGTTAACACGAATAGAAGCCATTAATACTGCAGTAATTGAAATTAATAAGATTTTGGAACGCAGATACAAAAAAACAATCATCAAACCATCAAGTCTAATACACGGGGGGGGGCACCTAAATTATTTAATTTGGTATTTGAATGACTGGATTTTAGTAATTGTATTATAACTTGGCATTGTTATGATGAGGCTATCATTGGGTTGTAATTGAAAACTAAAAAAAAAACTTATTATCGTCAATGCACTAGACCTGAATTCCGTCCCCTTGGGTTTAAGGGGAGGAAAGCAGGAAAGGTTAAAGGAGCACAAGGATGCTGTGACCTCACTTCTGCTTTGCCAGCAGAAGTGAAGCAGGATATAAGGACAGGAAATTCTCTCTCCCACCTTGTCTTTTATGGTTGTAGCCTGAATCATGAGGATTCCAGTCAACGAAGTGTGGAGTTGCAGGACTCACCAGAAACGTGGACCTTCGAGGAAGAGATGGAGAAAGGAAGAGATGGGGCATCAGGCTGGTCTTTGTGGGGAGGGGGGCAAGGACAATGGAAAGCCGGAAGGGGGGGGGAGTAGAAGGGCTAGTTACACTGGCTGCTGTTTTTGCTGTCCACAATGAACAGATAATCTTCACACGCCCCTCTCCTTTCACGCCTTTGAAAGGCTCTGCTTTGCAGATTGCAGAAAGAAGAGTTTTTGACAAGCAATGAAGCAACTTAAGCAACGGAACCAGCGGTGCTTTTTCTGCAGGGATGGAGGAAATGGGACCATCTATTAGCCCTAGCCTGCATGGCAAATGGTCAGCAATTGTGGGAATTGTAGTTCAGCAACATCGAGAGGACCATGCAGGCTCCCAATTCCTGCTTTGATGCTCTCACATGATGGGACGCAGGTGGCGCTTTGGTCTAAACCACTGAGCCTCTTGGGCTTGCTGATCAGTCGATAGTTCATATCCCCATGACAGTGTGAGCTCCTGTTGCTCTTTCCCAGCTCCTGCCAACCTAGCAGTTCGAAAGCACTCCAGTGCAAGTAGATAAATAGGTACCACTGCAGCAGGAAGGTAAATGGTGTTTCCATGTGCTCTGGTTTCCGTCACGGTGTTCTTTTGTGCCAGACGCGGTTTATTCCTGCTGGCCACATGACCTGCAAAGCTGTCTGTGGACAAAGGCCGGCTCCCTCGACCTGAAAGTGAGATGAGCGCTGCAACCCCTAAGGCCTTTGACTGGACTGAAATCATTATTCTTTGTGGAAAGAAGAAAAGAAAACCAATAAAAAATTATTTACCCCTCCCCCCCAAAATAGTTAACCTTCCTTGGGCTGCGTTCTTGTAAAGGCAAGATCTAAATTGAGGAAATGAAATAAAACAATCCTGACCAGTGCACAATCCCAGTCATGGCCCAGCAGTCAAACAGCTGGAATTGAGGAATCAGCATTCTAGAGATACTAAATAGCAAATAACATTCAAGTCAACCCTGACCTCTGGTCTCTTGTTTCCTGTTTTGATCGTCTGCCTTCTGCGCACAGGCAACATGGATTGTACTTTGTGTGGCGCAAAGGGGGAAGGGAGGGCGTTGGACTCGCATCCATTAGCGGCTGAGCTGAAAATATACCCAAGTGGGGGCTCTTAAATGAAGCTCTTCAAAGAAAGTGCAGGATTAGACTGGATTAGCTGCCGACGTCACAGAGCCACACACAGAACGAGTTATGTAATGCGATTCTCTTTGTAGTGCATCGACCGGACAAGAGTGCAGTTCCTAAGAAGGATAGAAATGGAAGGGAACCTCGTGCGGTTTCACTTAATGGGATGCACAACAGAACTAAGCAAGTACAGGACCCAGAGGGGGAAAGCATATTTTGACAGGATGTTTCCCCCAAAGCTCATTCCCATTAAATTGTGTGTTGATGTTGGCATCCATGTGTCTCAAAGGACTGCGACCTCCCCGAGGCACAAGTCTAGGCAGTGTCTAGTCTAAGGAGATCCTGGGCCGCCCAAAAGATAAGATCCCTCTCTTGGCCTCACTGATGTGGTCCAAAGGAGAGTAGAGCAGGACGTTTGGCAAAGGTTTGGCTGCCGGAGCTGCTGGAAGAAGGCATACAAGGCGCCATCCAACCAATTTAGGAACTCAACTCATGATTTGTATTGGGTTTACTCCTGAGCTTTTTCTTGTCCCACAGGTATTCTGTAAGGCAGTGGAGGTTTAGAATCACATTTTTCCTTCTCCTAGATGTCAGGCTCACAGTTTGGCCCAAAACCCTACGTCGTGCGATTCACTCAAAGATGATGCCAAAGGCTGGCAAATGCCCCTCTTGAAACTATTAGCAGTGAAAACGCCACCTTTCATGATAGGCCCTAAAACGAGTCCTCGGCATAGCTGTCAACCTTTCCCTTTTTTGTGGGAAATTCCCTTATTATAGCATTGGGAAACAGCAGGGAGGGTTGACAGCTCTTAAGATTTAGTGTCAGGAGTATAACGTATTCCTGGACACCGCAGAGTTAGACGCAGACTTTTCTGGAAGCTTCTGGCTGTTGTGTAATTGACTGGACAGCACAACGCAGGAACTCAGCAACTCACTGGATAACTATATACAGTATTTATTGAAGCAACTAGCATCCAAAAGTTACTATTTACAGACTTTACAAAATAAAAGAAACAAAACATAAAATCTTTTCCTGTCTCTCTACACTGACCACTTTCTCTGCTCCACACACTAACCACACAGAGCTCAGTTCTTTAGGAACTCATTGACCAATCACAGGTCGTTGCTAAGGGTCTGAGAGAGAGCAGATCTGGGCTTTCTGCCAACTAGTTAATTGCTTGGAGATAGACAGCTGCAATTCTGCACGTAGGCAACTCTGAAATCTCTAACAACAGCTATGTATATAGCAGTGGGGAACAGCAGGGAGGGTTGACAGCTATGGTCCTCGGTGCCCTCCATGGCCTTGGGGGTCAGTTTTGGCCAAAAACCCGACAGCGTACGATTCACTCAAAAACGGTGCCAAACACCTGCAAATTGCCCCCTGACGGTGCATTTCCAGGTAGGCCAAAAAAAAAAAAAAAGAGAGAGAGCAGTAAAGCAAGACCAAATTTGCTTTCTACCCCTTGATTATTTGGAGATAATCAAGCCATGAAGCCAGGTTTGAAAGACACAACAAGCTGGACTCTTATGGTGTGGCAGAGCAAGAGGGAGGAAGGAACATCACAGAGTTTTTGCACCAATATACTGCTTGTTCATATTAAACCATAGTTTGTTGTAAACCATGGTTTAATGTGGCATGCAAACCAGGGCATTATGAATCCAAACTGTAAAAGATACTGACTTTTTACCGAGTCTTTTACTCATTGTAACACTTTAAAATCTTTACCACAAGCTTCCTGCCCTCCTTTTAACTAAGCTTCTCTTCTGTCCTAAAAATAATCCATCTATTTTTTTTTCCCGGGGAGAGAGGATCTTTTCATATGATTATGATAAAACCAAATGCATTTGCTTTCTCTGTACAGAAATAATCCTCTTGGCTGAGGCTCAGAATTGAGTCGTGTCTCCGCTTCCCTCGGTTATTTGCAGAAATCTATTTCTTGCGCATCCTGAAATTGCATTTTTGAGGCCTAGCCATTGCTCCTCTGGCTGCAGACCAATGCCCCCTTGCTGTAAACAATAGAAATAAAGGGATGAAGTTAAGATTTGGACTGGGTTTTTGCTTTGCCAGAGTCAAAGATGTTAAAAATCTGCAAAATGTCTACAAGGCCTCATGGGAACAAAAGGAGAAGGATGATTTCTAAGCAGATTTGCACATTTATTTTCCAGTTCTGACATGTGCAATTGAGTCTTGTCACTTTCTTAAATGCTTTGACGGCTGCTGTGTGTGAACAAAGCTGCCTAAATTCTCATTTATTTTGGGGGGAAAGCAAAAGGCAGGCTAATCCTGTTTTACTGATGTTTTGAGAAATCTGGCATATTAGAAATGAGGGGTGTGTTCAAATGAGCAGGATTATTGAGATTCTAGCCTTTTACAACCGTCACACAAAGACTTTCTAAGTGGTCTAAAGCCCATGCCTAACCGTGATAACAAGAAATAAACCACACCGTGAAAGATCCCTGTAACGAGAGGAGCGCATATTTGTATAATAATACTCAAACAAACAATGCATTTAATGATTTAAGAGCAAAAACGCTCAAGAAAAAAATACTCCAAAACGTAGTAAAGTAATCCAAAGGAAAATTGTTAACTCAACAAACTTTCTAAGAAAATTAATTGGAGCCTTATTTGCCCCTACGGGTTCCCATGGTTGCGCCCGGTGAGAAAACATGGAAGCAGAAAAGACACCTGAGGCTGCTGGCTTCAGAGAGAGAAATATTTATTTTCTGCAGGCAGAGGTACCTGCGGTGTTTTGTACAGCCAAGCAAGTACAAAAAAAATATCAATTTTCAGACAGTTTTTATAGACAATTCTCTGGCTCTCTTCCCACCCCAGGAATCTTCCTCTTGTCCATATAAGGAACATTTCCTGTTGTACATATAAGGCAAAAGGACATTTAGCCCTGAGTTGGTTCATGCACACTTCAGCAAGGCCATCCTATCTGTGACCTAGGCAATTCCTCTCTATGCAAGGACAGTTACTCTCTGTGCAAGGTCTACTACTGTTATCTCCAGACTCATAGTCATAGCTTGCCAGAAAGAAGTGCAATGCAGATCAAAGTTCACAGCTTTACAGAGAGGTTTCATACAGAAAAGCTTAACAGAGGCACTTTTATACTTCTGGACTAACAATACATTCAGGTAAATATATACAGGTTAGCTAATTAACCCTTTCATAATAACCCTGGGTGCATTTGAGGGGGGGATGCTTGGGGGGGGGTGCGGCTGTCATCGAAGGGCACATGACGTCATTCTCATGCCACCCTCCCAGAGCGGCTTTGCGAGGCTGGGTTGCCCTGCCAAGAGGATCTCGCTGGCTTTAATTACTGACTGTGTTGCAATCCTATTCGCCATGTAACAGCAGGGTAAGTAAAAGAATAAAAACGTACCCAGAGAAAGCAGCAAGAACAGCCTACTTTGGCAGATGGGGTTAATGGACTATGCAGAATTAGATAGAAGAAGAAGAGTTTGGATTTGATATCCCGTTTTTCACTACCCGAAGGAGTCTCAAAGCGGCTAACATTCTCCTTTCCCTTCCTCCCCCACAACAAACACTCTGTGAGGTGAGTGGGGCTGAGAGACTTCAGAGAAGTGTGACTAGCCCAAGGTCACCCAGCAGCTGCATGTGGAGGAGCGGAGACGCGAACCCAGTTCACCAGATAACGAGTCTACCGCTCTTAACCACTACACCACACTGGATAAGATGACAGGAAGAATTCGAAACCGATGGGACCAGGAATTCCTGCAGGATTGGACTAAATTTGAGAAATAATGGAAAGACAATTGTAAACAACAAATTACGCTATTAGGTTTACAAGAAGTTTTGTAAGGTTGATTTTAGGAAATATTACGGAGATAATTTTGGGAGGTAATAATTAAATATTGTGATAAAAAGTAATAGGGAAGTTGGAAATACAAGAAGAAATTAGGAAATTTGAAAATCTTGAGAAGGGGTTGATGGAAGTCAAAAAAATATGTATAATAGATGAAAATTATTGGATATTTAAAGGAATGTATGTAAAATTCAATAAAATTGAGCTGAGTACAGTGGTACCTCTAGATGCGAATGGGATCTGTTCCGGAACCTTGTTCGCATCCTGAGCAGTCCGCAACCCGCAGCGCCGCTTCTGCGCATGCGCGGGTCACGATTTGGCACGTCTGCGCATGACATTATGTTACTTCTGGGTTCGGCGTATTTGTAACCCGTGCCGTTTGCAACCCACAGCGAATGCAACACAAGGTACGAGTGTACCAGGCAACTGCTCTAAGACAAAACTAATGTCTCCTTGAATAAATAAAAGGAAAGGGACTTCAGTTCAGAGATCCTTTATATATATACTCCCCTGTATTTTTTCGTCTATAAGACACCCCCATGTATAAGACGCCCCCTATTTTGGGGGACTCATATTTAAGAAAATGGGGGGAGATGGCCCCATGTATAAGACGCCCCTTAATTCTTGACATTATTTTTTTTTGGGGGGGGAACCTAGTCATATACACACAAAAATACAGTATATATAATTGTTATTAAATTTTCTTCTCTAAGCCCTCCATAACAAGCACCTATGTCATTTCTGTGAGAAGACCAGCCTTGCCACATGCAAGTGGAGATGTGTTCCATTGGTGCGCCAAAATCTGTCCTCCAATTTCTCAAATGTTCTTTTCCTCTGCAAAAGATGCTTCTCAGGTCAGTTTAGAATTGCCCTGAAAATTATAAAATAAAATTGTGTGTGTGTGTGTGTGTGTGTGAATTGCTTTAGCAATTCTGTGGGCAGGGATTGAGGTGACTTTATCGTTGCAAAGTGGCTGTGGCAGACTCCTTCTCCCCTTGATATTTAATTTTCTGCATGCAGGGAATTTTTTACTTTTTTTACTGCGGGGAAGAATTCAGTCCTGTGAACTTTCTTCTGTAATCTGAAATAGCACAGCTCAGAGACAAGTTTGCCAAGATAGTAAGAATGAGACCTCCTTGCACTGGCGTAGGAAGGGTGGGGCGTAGGGGGCGGGGTGCCCCGGGAAGCGTGATCCTGGTAGGGTTCCATCTCGGCTGCCCCCCACCTGCTCTGCGCGCTGCGCCCCCAGAACGTGTGCCACGCCCCTGCGGGTGGCACGCCCTGCCCCAGAACATGCACCACGCCCCTGGTGGTGGCACGCCCTGCCCCCAGAAGGCGCGCCATGCCCCTGCGGGTGGCACGCCACACCCCCAGAACATGCACCACGCCCCTGCAGGCAGCACGCCACACCCCCAGAACGTGCACCAGCCCTGCCCGTCTGCTTCACGCCCCAGGTTCCAAAGCATGAAGCTCCGCCACTGCCTCCTTGACTCGAATTACAGAAGCATTCTTTATATAGAAGTGGAGCAGATTAAATGTCAGAAGGATGAGCCATATTCATCAATTGGATTAGCTCTGGAGATTTTTAAAGAAGCTTGCTTCAGGGTACTGGGTCAAGGCAATTACTTACTTGAGGTGAAACTTTAAGAAGGGGTAAATTACATAGAGAGCAGGTAATCTAGATTGGGTTTTTTTGGGGGGGGGGGTGGCACATCTCTTTATCCATATTTTTGATCCAGTCCTTATTTCCTCAGCATTAATTTCTCCATTTCCGTTTTTCTCACTTTCTCCTTTTCCCAATATTCAATTCAGTTCTCCACATCAGTTTGTGATTTTTTTAAAAAAAAGTCCACACAAAAATTAAACAGCATTTTAGTGCTATTTCCCCCCTGAATATACATATTTTGCATGCAGTTTTGCCTAAGAGTCAAAGCAAATTCCCCTAGTATAAAACATGCTTGCATCTTATATATATATGTATGCAAACTTCCCTCCGGCGTATGCATTTTGAGACACATTCCTTGGCTGCAAAACTGCATTGCAAAATTCAGAGAAGTGCGAATTTTGAGGACCGGCTGTGTTTTCGGTTTGTGTGTTTTTCCAGAAAAGCACAAATGAGGCAGATTCACCTTTAAATGCAAAATAAATCAAATTCTCCTCCTTGGGTGCTAACCATTAATTGAACAGCATCAACTATCACTCGGGCAGGGGAGCTGGGAATGATCGTTTTCATTGCAGTTATGTGTTGCGTAACAAGAATACCATGTGTGTCTGCATTCAGCATCTGTTTGAGAGTGTGGTAGGGAGGAAAGGCAGATACTGGAGAGCCCTTTCCCAGCATATTATTCATGCATCAACTGTGTTTGTCTCGTAGGCACGGAGCTTTGTTGGCCTAAATCATGGGTAGGCAAACTAAGGCCCGGGGGCCGGATCCGGCCCAATCACCTTCTAAATCCGGCCAGCGGACGGTCCGGATTTAGCGTGTTTTTACATGAGTAGAATGTGTGCTTTTATTTAAATGCATCTCTGGGTTATTTGTGGGGCATAGGAATTCGTTCTCCGCCCCGCCCCCCCAAAAAATATAGTCCGGCCCCCCACATGGTCTGAGGGACAGTGCACCGGCCCCGTGCTGAAAAAAGTTTGCTGACCCCTGGCTAAATACAGGTTTCCTTCCTGCATCAGGGGGTGATCATTTCTTTCCATGTCACTCAGGATATTTGCAACGAGAGATGACATCTCCTCTTCCGCAGCTCCAAAGGGAGGAAGTTAAGAAATGTGGGAATGTTAAAGATAGCAGTAAAGGATATATTGAATAAGTATTATCCTTCCTTCACTCACACTAGTAAGTGATGTAGCAGAGCAGATTCCCCTCAATATAGCTGGAAGCTAGTTTGCAGATTCGTTTGAATCTCTTAGTTATTTCCTGGTGTCCCCTTTAATCCCTCTTAAAACAATAAAGACACAAAGTAACAAAAAGTTTACTCACATTTCAATTCCTCATTAGATCCCTGAAAGGCAGACTTTACTTAGTAGCTGCAAAAAGAAACTGTGAGGGCCTTCTGGGTAGTGGCGCCCGCCCTGTGGAACGCCCTCCTATCAGATGTCAAGGAAATAAACAAGTATCTGACTTTTAGAAGACATCTGAAGGCAGCCCTGTTTAGGGAAGCTTTTAATGTTTGATGTTTTATTGTATTTTAAATATTTTGTTGGAAGCTGCCCAGAGTGGCTGGGGAAACCAAGCCACTTGGGGGGTATAAATAATAAAATAATTGTTGTTGTTGTTGTTAGGAGACTGAACTCATGGCCTGCTGGCTGGGATCCAGCAGACAGCAAAATTACATTAATACAACAAAACAGCTGCAGGAGAGCAGCAACAAGATAGCAAGCAAGATCAGGCAAGACTGGTGGAAAATGGCTGCATGACTTGGCTCTTTTATGCAGTCAGTCAGGGCTGCACCCATCTCTCAGATCACATGCAGGGGAATAAGGAATGGTGCATTTGACTGTACCAGTGGATTACAAACGGATCATTTCTCAGCAGTAAAAGTGGAGGAAGGAGACAGGGGAGGAGGGAAGCATTTTCTTCCGCTGCTGCTTCTTTTAAGGAGTTAACTGGAGCTGAAATCACACCGTCAGTAGAGAAGCGCTAAGCAATTCTCGACATGTACTAATGGTAATAGGATATCAATAATTTAGGAAATTAATCTCTTGGCGCGCGAGTGAGCGATCTCCCCAACTCTACATGCCAAAAGGAAGGAGTGACACCTGCTGTTTACCGAGCACATCTAAAGCACACTTTGGGGTTCCTCCCCAGCCCTCGGTTTAGTAGCCATTTTTAATTAAGCAGATGGCAACAGAGCTCTCCTAAGGTTCCCAGTGACAGAGCTATGCTTTTGCGCTATGCTTTTGCGCTAGCGAGGGGGACAGCCTTCCGTGCAAATATTTGGTTTCAGCTTCAAATGCAAATATGCAAACCCTGTCATTGCACCCGCCGGACCACCGGTGCTAATGCTCAACACGTAATAATAATAATAATAATAATAATAATAATAATAATAATAATAATAATTTGCCACATTCAGCCTCCAGAGAAGATCCAGAAGCAGGGTGCGGAAATCAATGCATTGAAATAGCGCTTATGAGACTGGCAAATACCCTGTTTCTCCTAAAATAAGACATAGCTGTAAAATAAGCCATAGCAGGATTTCTATGCATTTGCGAAATATAAGCTGTTCCCCAAAAATAAGCCATACCCCGAAAATAAGCCATAGTGACGTGGTACCTCCCATTAAAGCAGCCTGGAGAGGCGTGGCTATGCAGCGTACCGATGCGACACGGTTAAAATAAGACATCCCCTGAAAATAAGCCATACTGTGTTTTGTTGAGCGAAAAAATATATCAGACGGTGTCTTATTTTAGGAGAAACACGGTAGCACTCCAGACTCATCCTGGACACTGTGGGAGGGTAAACATATCCGCACACGTATATTGGTACAATTCGCACAACAAATATGAAATCTGTTTAATAAATGGCAAAGTTCCGTTGTGGATTTTTATTCGATTCCATGGAGATAGGCTAGCTCCAGGGTGGGTGGGAGGGAACCGATCAGCTTTCAGTTGAGGATGATTACAATTTTCTTTAAAAAGCAAACTTAAAACTGCAAACACATTTTGCGATGTGGGTATGTTTTGCAATATCTTTTTCCTCCCACTTGGGGGTGAGGGCAGAGGGTGGACAAATAGCAGATAGGCAGAACGTTTCTCAGGCATTTCCGTTTTCTGCAGGCAGGGGCATAGCAAGGTAAATTGGTACCCGGGAGCTAGCATTTGGGGGGGGTGTGTGTGTCCAGATTTTCATATTTTTACAGCCTCTCTAATCCCCAAAGAGATGAGGGCTTTTCATCTGACATTTTCTAAGACATTTTAAGAAATTCAAGACATGCAATTTAGTCTAGATCAGGGGTCCACAAACTAAGGCCCAGGGGACGGATCTGGCCCAATCATCTTCTAAATGTGGCCCGTGGATGGTCCGAGAATCAGCGTGTTTTTACATGAGTAGAATGTGTCCTTTTATTTAAAATGCATCTCTGGGTTATTTGTGGGGCCTGCCTGGTGTTTTTACATGAGTAGAATGTGTGCTTTTATTTAAAATGCATCTCTGGGTTATTTGTGGGGCCTGCCTGGTGTTTTTACATGAGTAGAATGTGTGCTTTTATTTAAAATGCATCTCTGGGTTATTTGTGGGGCATAGGAATTCATTCTTCTTCTTCTTTTTCAAAATATAGTCCGGCCCCCCACAAGGTCTGAGGGACTGTGGACCGGCCCCCTGCTGAAAAAGTTTGCTGACCCCTGCTCTAGATTCTCTCCACTACCCGCACACGAACACCCAAAAAATTCTATATAGTGGGGGGTACCTCTCCTTTGCAGGAGAAGTATGTTGTTTACTCACAGCTACTAAAATTGTCGGTCAAAAAAAGAGAAAGTGGGAAGGGGAGGGGTGCTGAGAATATCCGAACTGAATTATAGGCTATGCTTCGATTTGAATTACACAAAGTGGCGTCTTACTCTCGCTTCCTTTATGCAAATCGAAAGATACATGAGACAAAAAGATTCCCTGTGTGAGTAATTCAAACCTAGTTTACGGTAAGGGACGCTGAAAGCAACTTGTCCCATGTAGGCAGAAAACTAGTCTTTGCAAGAACTGTTTGATCTCGCTTGGGAATTGGGAGTGTGGCAGGTGGGAGGATGGAGAGGGGGAGAGATTTCCGTCATTTCCTCCACTGCTTGTGTAAGCTCACCCCCAAACTCTGGTTTGTTTCTTAAAGAGATAAAGGCATTCAAAGGATGGACCCCACAGTGAAGTGGGGCGTTTGTAAGTGGCAACCTGGGGAAAGGGAGGAGGAAGTCCCATCGTCCTAAACTTTACCAGCCAGCAGTTTTAAGATCTGCCATGCTTGGTGGAAATCCGAGCTTTTGCAAACTACAAAACACTTCCAAGGTTGCAAAAAACTAAATGTGCGCCTCCATCAAACAGGCCAATAAGGACTGGGAATCCTCAGGGAACAGGAAATGTTGAGTGCCTGATGGAAAAGAACAGAAAGGGAAGAGGGGGTGGAATAAACTGCCTGGTTGGCTGGCAGGGCCCAAATGTCAGCTTGTAACATGGCACCGCTCCCTATTTATTTTATTTATTGAAGTTATATACCGCCCTATGGACTATATGGAGCTCGCAGAACTGACCGGGAAGCTCCGAGACCAGAGGGACGACGCGGTGGAGAGAGACTGGAAGAAATTTAAAGAATATTTAAAAATTCATGTTAAGATCAGCATTTAAGAAGAGAGCAGGCAGACTAGATAGGCTACAGATTTGAAATTAATACAGTGGTGCCCCGCTAGACGAATGCCTCGCTAGACGAAAAACTCGCTAGACGAAGGCATTCGTCTAGCGGAAGGCTGCCCCGCTAGACGAAAAAGTCTATGGGGCTGCCTTGCAAGACGAAAAATTTTCGTCTTTTTTTTCTTTTTCGTTTTGCGGAGCACGGCTGTCATTGCAGCTCCGCAAGACGAAAAACCCGCTAGACGAAAATTTTCGCAGAACGAATTATTTTCGTCTAGCGGGGCACCACTGTATAAGGTATAGAAGCAGACAGAAGTTGTGATAAGGAAAATAGAGTTAGATATAGATTAGTTAGTGAAGATGAGTTTAAAATGTTAAGAACTTACTAAGGATGATATTCAGTGAACGCAGAAGGTGAGGATGTGAGGAAGTCAACAAATGATGTTAAGGAAATTTGATGTTTAATATCATCTTTGCATTTTTTCTCTCTGTTTTTTTCGTATTGTGTTTTTGTATTTTTTGTTATTGTTTGTAGTGTTTAAAGGTTGGTGTTTGTCTTGTTTTTAAAACTAAATAAAAATTCGTGGTGCAGAGGTAAAAAAAAAAGAAAAAAGAATTTATATACCGCCCTATACCCGGTGGTCTCAGGGCGGTTCACAGAACAAGTTCAACGCATGCATCCCATGATTCCATCCTACAATACCATCTCACGAATCATGAGAGAAAACTTTCCGTTTCGATAATGCAATCATATTTTACACATTTCTGAAATCACACCGTGGTCCTCCATATTGGGCTTTTCTACGATGCCCCAAATACCTCCCCACTCTGGTTTGGCTGAAGAAGAAGCCTAGTTTCATACAAACAAGCAAAAGTAGGAACTGCTGAAGAGAGAGCGGTCACTTTGCGATTCTTCCGGCTGTGCTGAGCACTCCTGACATTTTTCGTTGCAAAATCACCCCCCCCCCATGTCTATTTCTCTGTCGAGGTCAACAGAAAAACAAACAAACAGGTAGACCGCTTAACTGTTCTTTGAAAAACCGGAGACCTGTTTAATATCTCTTAGTTCCTGTTGCATAACCTCGTTGAGTTTCTGGCGGACTGATTTGTACTGATAGCTGGACATGGCAGTGCTTGTGTGTGTGTGCAGCCACCAAAAAGCAGCACTGGCATTCAGTGTCCCTGGGATCAGGGCCCTTTTAGGGTGCTTTGTACCCCGCCTCTCTCCTCATGCCTTTGCACAAGTTTCTCCAGTACTAGTAGTTCTCGAGAGAACATGTCACCTAGGGAATCACACCTCTCTGTCTCTGAAGCAACAAATCCTAGATTATCTGCACAAGCACACACTGTACGTTCCAGGAAAGGACCTGGGCCGTCAACTCACTGTTCAGAAGTCAGAGCACGTTCTGCTCTAACACTAGCTTCCGACTCCAGCAAACCTCACAAGGTCTTTGCAATACAAATATAAATGCAGGGAAGTTTTCACGGATATCTTAAAGTATGAGCTACATTACAACCAGCTCGTTCCCCAGCCCAATGGTTTTACTCTTATTCCACATCCGTCTCCCAACAATCACTCTTGGTGACTTGCAGATTGCACCCCCAGAATGACATAAATAATAGTGGGGGAGCAGTGCAAGCTCCAGGATTTGGGGTGCCCTCGGTCATGGTACCCTTGTCCTCCCTAACCAGGAGAGGTTAGACCAGTGGTTCCCAACCTTTTTTGACCATGCCCCACCTAAGCATCTCTAAAATCCTGATGCTTCCTACCATGACATAGAATTCTGATTATTCAAAAAGCGAACTATTCACATGGGGGAAACCTAAAAGGCCATTCACTGTTAATAATCATCATCATCTTTATTGTGGTCCAACGACCCATAACATGGGTCCATAACATGGTTTCAGAATGCAGATCCATACAGAACGCCGCCCCCAGGGAAGGGAGACCGAAGCGTTATTTGTTACCGTATATACGCGAGTATAAGCCGACGCAAATATAAGCCGAGGCACCTAATTTGACCACAAAAAACTGGGAAAACTTATTGACTTGCGCATAAGCCGAGGGTGGGAAATGCAGCAACTACTGGTAAATTTCAAAACTAAAAATAAATAAAATTACATTAATTGAGACATCAGTAGATTAAATGTTTTTGAATATTTATTTCAAAGAAAAACAGGGGCAAGGAGTTCCATAGGCTTGACTCTGCACCACAGGAATAAGCGCTTTCTTTTATTTGCCCCCTCCCCTCTTCCAACAGTTAGGCTTTCCTTTTTATTTCTTTGGTGTATTTTATGTCCAATATTTCCATCCCCCTACAACCTCTATCAATAAATGGGACTGATTCCTGAGTGTGAGGGGGTTTATTTTCAGGCCCTTTTCTTCCCTCCCCAAAGAACCCTCCCTTCCCAAACAGCCAAGCTGTGAATGGATCCAAAGGAAGATAAGAGTTGCAGAGCCCCTGTGACCTTGCCTCCTCCTGGGCTTTGCAGAGAGGAGGGGGGCAAGAGCCTCTGTTCCTTGACTTGGGGGTCCTCCCTGCACCCTCCCCTTCATCCCAGGGACCCCCTCTTCTCCCCAATGGACCCTTTGCAAGATGAGCAGAGACTCACTGGATTCAGGAGGCGCCAGGGATGCAGCACATGCAGAAGAGAGAGACAAAGGCCCCCTCCTCCTTTTGTAGGTGGGCTTGGTATTTCCTGACCTCTCTAGGAATCCCACTCAATCCTTTTTAACCCTTGGCAAGCCAATGCCCCCAGCTTCTCTGATCCTGTCCTGTGCCTTTTGCAGGAAAGAGCTTCTCTCCGCTTCTCTCCCCCCCCCAACTGACAGAGGGGGAAGCATTGTGCAGTGCTTCTCCGATCCTCCATTCTGTGCCTTTCTGCTGGTGAGTGGAGGCAGAGGCGTCTTTACCCTTCTAGCTTGTGTCTGGAGGCGCTAGGACCTCGCAGACAGCTGCAAACGCACGGGATGGGATCCTGCCATCCCTGCGGGATCGGAGAAGACGCTCTCAGATCTCCATCCTGCGCATTTCCTGGTGGGGTGGGGGGGGAGGGAAGCGGAGAGAAACTCTTTCTCTCTGCTTTTCCTACCCAAGGAAAGCGGAGAGAAGCTCTTTCTCTCTGCTTTTCCTTCCCCACCGCCCGCCTCACTTGCGCATAAGCCGAGGGCGACTTTTTCAGCCCAAAAAATGGGCTGAAAAAGTCGGCTTATGCGCAAGTATATACGGTAAGTCATGGGTATGTTGATCTTTGATTCCTATGACTACTGAAAGAAACTAACTTTGCCATGGCCACTGTGATATCATTGGACTTGTCATCCAGAAGATATTTGGTATAGTAGGCTTCAGATTGACCCGGCCGATTTGCCAATACTGGTTTAATCAACAGTTCACTAGCATGATCATATTGTCCGTAATGCAATAAATGCAATGCACTCACTGCTAATAACTCATTCTTGAATTGCCCCCCCCCTTAAAAATCAAATTGTCGCCCCCGTGGGACATGTGCCCCACATTCGGGACCACGGGGTTAGACATACAAACCGACAATTCTATTTAGCTGCACACTGCTCTTCTTGGGGTTTTCTGCAGAATGTGGCAACGGTAGCGCCGTTACGTTAGGGCAGGGGGGCTTCTGCTGGTTTGCAGACACTGGCAAATGCCCACACATGCCATCCTCTGGAGCTGGAGGAGAGCAAACGTTCCTGCCTCCCATGGGGACATGGTTGGCAGCTGGATGAATTTTGTTGGAACTGTATGACATGGGCTATGAAAGAACCTGGTGCCAAGCATGAAGTTCAATACCTATTATTATTATTATTATTATTATTATTATTATTATTATTATTTAATTAATATACTGCCCTATACCCGGGGGTCTCAGGGCAGTTTTACTAGAATGCTGGACCTAGAAAGGCAAGAGGTGGACGTTGTCTGCATAATGGCAGTATCCTTCCCTTTCAAAAATTGCAAATCAAAAGCAGAGTTGTTTATAGTAATCAGGCCTGCTTTAAATGCATCAACACTTAAAAATAGAGAAGCCAGCAGTAAGAGTTTGCACGTCCCTTCCCCCATCTGCTGATTTTGTTTTTATTTAGTAGGATTATTTGACATCATACTGCTTGCTGCCAGATGGTACAGTATGCTTTTCGAAGTGACCAAGCGAATATTTGTTAGGATGTTCCAGCATGCCTTTTTTTCTCCATTCAAACCCACCAACCCAACACGGTTCCAAAAATAGAGGCAACACTTTTTCCACTTGGACAAATAAAAAATGTTATTTGTGGCAACTTGTTTGGTTCTAATTTTTGCTTTTTTTAAAAAAAGGATATTGTGAGAAAATAATTTCTGTTCTTATTTAGAGCTGCACTAAGGAAGCTTAATGACTTGGTCATGCCCCACGGGATTTAAAAAAAAATCTCTCTCCCCTCTTAAACAACAGGTCCCTGTACATTTTTGATCATCACCTTTATTTTATTTTTTTTAAAAAATGCGGTTGACATATGGAACAGGGAGCCATTAAGCGTTCCACCTACAAAGCCCTCTTGGGTTTTGATTCAGCTGTAGGAGTGCAGATATTTAAGTCTGTGGCTGCTGGTTAACCTCTGCTCTGGTTCCGTTTAAAGATAGTTTGGCCAACAAACAATGCATATATTTCTCTATCAAAAGTCTGTTCAACAATTAAGGGTTATGTTCCCAGACTTCTACTTTTCCTGCAATATCATGGATGTCATTTAGGTATTTTAATTCTAGACTAAACAAAATAAAATAAAAAATTCCTTCCAGTAGCACCTTAGAGACCAACTAAGTTTATTCTTGGTATGAGCTTTCGTGTGCATGCACACTTCTTCAGATACACTGAAACAGAAGTCACCAGACCCTTAAATATAGTGAGGGAGTGGGGAGGGGTATTAATTAATTAATATTAATTAATTCTAGACTTTACAACTGCAGCCTTCAACTAGTGAATCGTGTTTTCGAAATCTAGGTTTCGGGTATGGTGATAATTATCTGAGGAAATTAACATAATATATGGGATTACTACTTCAGATGCCATCTTCAACCATACAGCATTACTGAATTCAAAATGGCTAATTTAAAAGCCTATAAGGAACACACACACACACACACACAAAAAAAATTTATTCTTAATTTCTAGTAAGGAAACCATCCGTATTGGCCTCCAAAGAAATTGATAACAGCAGCAACCAGAAGAGATGTCATTTTATTGACAAAATATAGCCATCAAACATAAACAACATCAGGAAAAGCTAGATGTTTGCATCATGAATTAGGCCTGAAAAGAGATTTGGAGCCGTGTACAAAACTCCAGCTCCACTTGCTCAACATAACTCCATGCCCTTGACGGAAATTCCTTTCTCTCCTGTTCCCTGCAGCCCACCATGTGTGGGACCCTCCAGAGCAGATTGGGAGGGGTGCACACAGAAGGGGGAGGAGAGGAAGTGGAGGTCCTATTGCGCCCGTTAAATTATGCATAGTTGGATACCGCCTTTTGCGTCTTTCGACAATTTTAGCAGAATCGAAGCATCCCCTTACTAATATTGGCTTTATAGATTCACCCGATGTTTCGAGGTGCCTTGCGATACAGGAATTCTACAGCTGACATTGCATGCGACATACGGTTCATTTCGTAACCTGCTTTTAATACATGACTAACCCATCGGATGTTTTTAAGCTGTTATTTTATCAGCCAAGTAAGGTAACCAACCTCCATTAACTGCCACCGTTGCAACGCTGCATTCTGGCCCATCAGTCTGTAATACTTCCCAGAGAAAGGTTTTATTACAATGTATTTATTAAATAAGGATTTATTTATTTTTTCAAAAGGAAAAAATACGTGTTTTGATTTGTTCCAATTTTTGCAGCCGTCTGTTCCCATTTTTTAAAGCAACCACCCCAAGCATGGAGGCAGGGATCCAAAGGAGATCTTGCGCATGTGCAAAGAGCCTTCAGGTGTGCGGGAGGAGCTGATGTGCTTTTCCTACTGCAGCTCCTTGTGCAAAGTCGACTGCTTCCTCCAGACAGGTTTTTCGGTGGGTGCAAGGAGATGGGATGGGATGGGGGGGCACTTAATGCCAGCACACATATGGAACACAGAAACGCTCGCAAACGAAACCTAATTACGATCTTCCACGATATAGGACAGATCTAAAAGCAGACTGGCCATCTCGACGGCGACTTGTAGGCCATTCCTTTTCGCCGCAAAGCAGTCCAGAACGGGATTGTCGGTGGAGGTTACGGAAGACTCGCCAACACAACTTTGCGGGGGGAAAGGACAAGAGCGGCACTGCAGAATCTTCCAATCGAGGCCTTGCTGAGGGTCACAAAGGCCACAGCCGCACCTCTGAACTACGTCACACCAATCGGACCCACTAGGAACATCAGGTGGGACACTCCAAAAATGTCCCCATTTCGTATCGGTGAGAACGCCGCCGCCGTCATGCTCTAGGCAGCGAGACACAGATTCTAGCGAGCCGCAAAAGGAATCGGCCACCAACTGGAACTCTGCCCAGGAGCAGCACAAATTTTCCAAGGTGCTGCATGTCACAGCGCAACTCTAAAAATAGGAAGGGGGTGGGGTTAAGAATACTATTGTTACTCCATGGTCTAGCATGCTATGATTAAGATATAAAACAAAGATATTCAACGTGCAGAGCAATCCTATGCGTTGTTTCCTTAAGAGGCAAGTCTCGCTGTATTATTCCCAGGAAACTGAGCAGAGGATTACAGCCTCTGCATAGGGTTAGAGCCAGAGAAAGCAAAGCAACAATAGCATTATTTTTAGAATGCAAGTGTCTTAAATTAATATTTTGCCTGGAAAACAATGTTAATTACAATTCCACTCACTTTTATTTATTAGTAAATGTCACTGGGGTGGTTCCAGACTTAGTCATATTCAAAGTAAATCAATGGGAACGAAGTCCGTCATGAATGAGTTTAATGATTATTTATTCTTCCTCTTTCTGTACTATTTTAAATTCACAATAAAAAAATAGTCACAAGGACTGACAAAAGTACTCTTATTTTAATAGGTTTACTCAAGAGTATGATTAAGTCTGGATCCAAACTATTAAGGACTGTGTACTCAGCAGCAGGAGACTCAGGTGATTTGCAATCTAACAGAACTACCTTCACCATTGGGAATGGCCACCGGGACCATATAACCCTGGTCCTAAAGGACCTTCATTGGCTCCCAGTGCATTTCCAAGCAAAATTCAAAGTGTTAGTGCTGACCTTTAAAGCTCTAAGCGGCCTCGGCCCAGTATACCTGAAGGAGCGTCTCCACCCCCATCATTCAGCCCAGACACTGAGGTCCTCCTCTGAGGGTCTTCTGGTGGTTCCCTCACTGCGAGAAGCGAAGTTACAGGGAACCAGGCAGATGGCCTTCTCGGTAGTGACGCCCTCCCTGTGGAATGCCCTCCCATCAGATCTCAAGGAAATAAAGAACTATCTGACTTTTAGAAGACATCTGAAGGCAGCCCTGTATCGGGAAGTTTTGAATGTTTGATGGTATGTTTCAATATATGCTGTGAGCTGCCCAGAGTGGTTGGGGAAACCCAGCCAGATGGGCAGGATAATAATAATAATAATAATAATAATAATAATAATAATAATAATAATAATAACAACAACAACAACAACAACAACAACAACAACAACTCAGGGTTCATTCTGCAATATTATTATTAATGATGATAATAATACAAGTAATTGATTAATTTTATTATTCAGACACTACACTACACATCAGATAAGTGATGAAGAAACATCTCGTCTTTATGAAGGCAAAATCATTCCACACAGTTTCAATTTACAGCAGGAAAAGAATTTTTCAAACAGCCATTTACGTAATACCGAAGAATGAACAAAACAGATAGGACAGTAAATGAGGCTGAGGCCTTTCACTAGACTGCGCTGATCGGATAAGATTTTAAGAAGTGCTTGTGCGTTTACTTTTTTTTTTTTAAAGAGCAATACAGGCAGGAGGAAGATATGGCTCAGACTACTCAGTAACACACGGATATCTGTGTTGCTTTGTAGTCCAGTCATGCTCATCGGAGAAGATATCTGCAAGGTGGGGGAGACCCTGCTTTTTTCTCTTGTCATTTTCCAGACCAAAAATTACCTTCCCAAGCAGGGCAGAGGTGGAAGATAGGGGGAAGTTGTATACCTTCCTCTCCCCTGCCTCTGAACGGGGGTGAAAAGAACATGGGAAGGTTTTTGTGCTGGAGTTTTCTCTGTGTGGGAGGCAATTTTGAACTGACAAGGGAATAAAGAAGGAAGGAGCGAGCATCTTCCTTCGCTTTACCCTTCCTGGCAGCCCGCCCATGCTGTTTTGGATTTAAACAACATCATCAGCAGCAACAAAATCCCCAAACCGTACAGGGTTTTAAGAATCGCAGACGTTTAGAGCCTCGGTAAGGTGTTTCACCTCCGCCAATAAACCAATAACCCTCAATGCTCTGAGCGGATTTAAGTGCATTAAACAGCTTTAAAAAGCCACGCGGATCTCAGCATACCTTGTGCCTTATGTAGGAGGACAAATGAGTTTCTGTACAGCCGCCACCTAACAGTACCCAGGGGTTGGAGACAGTTAATTGCAAAACATGCTCCGCCGTTTGACAAGCCAGCTAGGAAAGAAGCAAAGGACCTGTTGTTATTTACTTTATAAGCCGAGGGAGAAAAATCCAGGTGAAATAAATGAAATGGTTTTAAAGTGGAGATCTCCTTATGCAACCCATCTCAAACAAAAAGCCATGCGCTCATTGTGTTTGCATCCACCACATTCCCTCAAGGAGCTCTGTGTAGCAGGCATAAGGCATATCCCATTCTGTCCACAACAACCTTCCATATTTTATATTTTTATGGGCTTATAGCCGCAATAAATTTGAATTTGAATTTGAACCTTGTGAGCTGATTGAGCCTGCGAAGTCCTGACTCGCTCGCGTCACCCGGATACCTTCACAGCTAAGCAGAGACTTGAACCCAAGACCAACCACAACCGGGAGGCAACACATTACGGAAGGCTGATTTAGGCGAAAAGTCTTGCTCAGCTGCAGCTGATTTTGCTACCTATGCAAATTTGCTCAAGAGACCCCAATCGTAAACGCAATGTTGTGACTCCCGAGAGCATAAGGCCATTACTGCTCGAAAACGGCCTCCTTTGTTATCGTAAGCACTGGTGGACTGGAAGATTCCCCCAAACTTTTAATGATGCGCCCCCTCGAATGCTTCTCCAAGAATAGGCATTGCAGCCGATATTTAAAGAGGTCACACCTACCCTCAGCTCCTCCCATGCAGTTTCGTTCCTGCTACAGAGCACCAAGCTGCAGACAACCGGGTCGTCAGGGATCAGATGCAAGAACCGCTTTGACGCAAACGACTCGGCCCGCAAGTCCTTCAGGCGGCCGTAGCAAGCAGGGGCCAGAAATTGCAAAGACGGCATTGGCTGAGCACCTGTTCAAACGAGAGGAAGTGACGGCATGGGCATTATCTCACAAATATTGCGCGTAGCACTGCATGGAACCCAAGTGAATTGAGCAAGTTTCATAGGCAAAAGTATGAACGGGCCTTTTCTGCAGTGGCACCCTGTTTGGAGAATGCTCTCCCCGGGTAGGTTTGGCTGGCGCCTTCATTAGACACCTTGAGGCGCCGGGCAAAAACTTATTTCAAAATGTAAGGGTTGGCTCATATCATATTGTATATGGTTCTCTTAATTCTTATTCTTCTTCCCCTGGGTTCCAGCCCAGGGATGAGGAACTTCAGGCCGGGGGAATGTGGCCCCCCGCCTCTCTTATCTGGCCCTCAGGAATTTACCATAGAGGTCATGCCCCCTTCCGCCTCACTCTCCCCAGGCCACCCCCCTCATTTGTCCTGCTTGGAGCCCTCCTTCAGTGTTTTTGCCTAGCTGGGATACGTTTCTCTTCCCTCTTGGTTTTAATGCATCTAAGTGGGGTTTATTGTCTGGGGTGTTTTTTTTTGTCTGGTTGTAAGTTGCTTTGAGTCGCCCTGGGCTAAAGCGACTTAAAAAGTGAAGAGTTAGAGGAGAAATGAAGCAGAAAACTTTAGGCGAATGGAAAATATTTAAAGAATACATAAGAATATACTGTAATAATAAGGCCATATTAGCAGAACTAGAGTGATACTTGTAATTAAATAAATATTGGATACTACTGAAGATAAATGAATGAGAAATAAAGATCAAAACTGTGCAGATAAATAATGATGTACAGTGGTGCCTCGCTAGACGAAAATAATTCGTTCTGCGAGTATTTTCGCCTAGCGATTTTTTCGTCTAGCGAAGCACCAATGCAAACAGCGGTTTTCGCTAGACGGAAAAAAAAATCGTCTTGCGAGGCAGCCCCATTGACTTTTTCGTCTTGCGGGGCAGCTTCCGCTAGACGAATGCCATTCGTCTAGCGAGTTTTTCGTCTAGCGAGGCATTCGTCTAGCGGGGCACCACTGTAATGAAAGTACATTAAGAAAGATTGGAAGACTTGTATGTGAGAAGTTTGGTTACGTAAACCAATTTTAACCTTTTTTTTCTTTTTCTTTGTATTGTTGAGACTGTAAATATTTTTTAATATGTGTAACTAAAATCAATAAAGATTAATTTAAAAATTTATCATAATAAAAAATAATAAATCCTTGAATTCCAGTAAGGGCTCTTGCTTGCCTGCATGGAAAAGGAGTTTTTAGAAACTAGCCTGCTGTACGAAAGGTAACATACACATTAGTTCCTCTGCCCACAAGTTTGCCCAGAGAGGGCTGGGCCGAAAAATGTTGCCGTCAGTTATATGCACCACCACGTGCCCTCTTAAGGGGCTAGTGTCTAGACCAGTGGTTCCCAACTTTTTTTTGGCCAGGCCCTAGCTAAGCATCTCTAAAATCCTGATGCCCGCCCGTGATATATAATTCTTATTCAAAAAGTGAACTCCTTTTCATGTGGAGGAAGCCTAAAAGGCCCTTACCTTGGCCTAAACAAGCTTCCGGTCTAGACCTAGGTTTGCTACGTCTGTGAAAACTACCCCGCTGCCGAGTTCAGGTACAAAAGGGAAATGGGAGCATGCAAGCAAGTTCTCTCAGAGGCTGAACGCCTGCTCACCTTTGATAGCCTAGCCAAATTCTACAAAAACTGGGTTGCATCATCACTGTTTATTCTTATTGCCGTCTACTAAATTTACAGGTGAAACTCGAAAAATTAGAGTATCGCGGAAAGGTTCATTTCTTTCAGTAATTCAACTTAAAAGGTGAAACTAATACATGAGGTAGACTCATGACATGCAAAGCGAGATATGTCAAGCCTTAATTTGTTATAATTGTGATTATTATGGCGTACAGCTGATGAGAGCCCCAAATTAACAATTTAAACTTTGGGGTTTTCATCAGCTGTATGCCATAATCATCACAATTATGACAAATAAAGGCTTGACATATCTTGCTTTGCATGTCATGAGTCTCTCTCATATATTAAACTCCAGTAGCTAATGAAAACATAAATGGACTTTTCCATGATATTCTAATTTTTTGAGTTTTGAGTATACACCGTTGTAGTTGGGCTGCATCAGCAGAGCCAATGAAGAGCCATGTGCACCATTAGCTACATGCCATATAATTGAATGGTGCACCCTCATTAACAAACCAACACATGGGGATGGAATGCAATGCATCGGAGGAATTGTCACGAGCAAGAATTCTGCTTATAGCATTACTCTTCCCCGAGATGCACATCATGAACCTCTCAAGATCGAAAACTCCTTTTAAAAAGTCTTTATTTTGGCATTTTCACATGCTTAGAAAAGAACAAAAACCTGCTTGTTACCTGTCATTTGCTTCAGCGGCTCCATCACTGCCACCCCAACTCTTTCTACAGCCAGAACACGTTTCTCCCTCAGGTACTGCTTCAAGGCTGGGTGGATAACTTTTTGGCACACCACAAGGCTCACACCATCGTCTACCATTTGCCTGCCTAAATTAAGCAACTGGCCTAAGACTTCTTCTTCCAGAAACACTCTTCGGTGAACAAAGATGGTTCCTTCTCCCGTGTCGGACAAGTCTCCTGACAGGGACAGAGAGAAAAGCGCCATCTTGATTGCGCACGAAGGAGCTGTTCTGATGGGAAGCTCTGTGGTCAGATTCAAGTCGGGTGTTTCAATCAGAAGTCCAGGGTAGACCGCAGAATCCATAGCTCTCCTATCTTTCACAGGTATATAAAGACATTTCCCGAACGCAACGCTGGTCTCCGTGTTTTGTGGGCTGATGGTCAGCACAAAGGCCTTCAGCACCAGAGTGCTGATATGATCCGCCTCGCTCCTGCTAAGCATGCAGGCACGTTTGCTGGTCAGCACACTGCGCACCAAACCGAGAGGGATCTTGGAGCTGCCGAAATCCACCGGCACTCTACAGCCGCATGCTTCGGATGAGAGGTAGTCGATGCACAGGCTCAAAAGGTGCTGGCAGATTTTAATGGAAGTGAACGGAGCAACATCCAAGGCTCGGATTTTTTCAAGCAGGCTGCAGCAGAGAATGGCCGTGAATAAGCCGCAGTCGCCGAAACGCGAGAGGTGGCTCTGCACGGAGGCTGTCAGAAGTTTGAGCACCGGGTGGGTGATGCAGAGGCCAGCGAGCAACGCAGATGACTGCGATGTGGTGCGGACATATCCTCCCGTACCATTGTGGAGCTGTTTAAACCTACCTGTGGGGCCATAGCAAGACTTGACAATTTCACTGAACACAGACAGAATGCAGCTAATGGCTTCCTTAGTCAAAGGTTCGCTGGTGCACAACGAGGGCTTTTTAGCATCGAGGCGAGACATTTTTCTCCTCCCCCCCCCCCCAGGTAAGATTCCAGTCAGGACTTACTACACCCTGTATAGTTGTCTCTTCTTCTCGGTACTTATGGAAATGTTAAAAAGGAAAAGAAGAAAAAGAAAAAAGGATATGCTTCCGTTTCCACAAAGCACATTTAATCAACTATGGAGTCAATGACAAAACAAATGCACACTTGCTATGCTAGCTACCAATGTGATGGTGCAGAGATTGCTTCATTAGTCAAGACCCTTTGATTTAATTTCCAAGCCTGATTTAGCAGAGGACTTTGCGGCTCGTTGAATGAAATAGGTCCCAAGATGGACACCGACAAATGACAGTCCAGCCACAAGGAGCCAGTTTTTCCGAATCCAGCTGATCTTCTTCATCTCTTTTGTTCACGGCCCAAAACTCAAATGAACAAAGTGAAGTGTACCTACAGTTTTAGAAAAAGAGACGGGTGGTGAATGAGGCTGTCATTAGAGGCACAGTTACATATTTGTTGTAGATACAATATATTTCAATGAGACTTGTGGGCAAACAGCAGGCCAGCTCAGCAGAATATGTGATTATAGCATAATGTGCATTCAAACTGGTTAAAAGGCCCTCACAAGTCCTTCCCTGTATAATCAGTTACGCAAGCACAATGCAAAAATCCCGTGTTCTTTTAAAATGCTGGGAGGGAGAAACAGTAACCAAAGTAACCAGCCAAGGAAACACCCTAATTTGTATGGCTTCATTTCACCTATATTTTGGTGTACGAAGCAGAAATGTGACTGAAATAATCACACATTTTCTCAGCTCACATTTTAGCAAGACAATTCACGCCAAACACATCACTCCGCTTATCTTTTTAACACTGCTTGGGCTCATTTAAAGTCCTATCATAAATTTGACAGGAGGCACATCATGTGATCTGGTATCCAATAACTCTGGCTGCACGAGCAAGGTGTGTGAAATATTGGAAACATCCTGTTTATGCTAGGGAACTGCTAAAAAAAACCCCAAAAACTAGTGTGAATCCTTAGACACAACATATCCCAGCGACAAGATGTTAGGGGGCACAGCTGAATGGTACTGTATAGACTTTAACTGTCTTTTCAGGAGCCTGATAGGTCATTTTCATTTTCTTTTAAATGAAACAGAAAGCCTCTTGACCTCTTGAATTTGAGGGGAATTATCAGTTAAATACAGAGCTCGAAGAGGAAACTAGGAAAAGCGGAATTCTTCACTGTGTTGCATCCCTTCTTGGCCAACCAATTCTTTGTCTGCTCCCATATCCTACCCACATTGCTCTCCAACAGGTGCCCCATGAGTCCTTGGCAATAAAATTCTAAATTGGGGGGGGGGGGGAGAGCCAGAAGAAAGGAAGCCACAATCCACAACTTCCCACTATAGCCGAAACCCACACAGCCAACCTTCAGACCAAGAACCAACATCAGAATGCAACAGTAGACTGTGCAATGCAGCAGATGGTTCCAGAAATCAACCCATGCGCCCAAGTAGTACTGCCAGCATGGCCACAAAGTTCGGACAATGCAACCCCTGCCTATGTTAAATGTATGTTTATGAGCCCATTCTTCATCACAACCAATCTCGGAGCATGACACAATTATGGGAGTCCACAGGAGGAGAGGAAGAGGGCAATGGGATCTTATAAGCCTCAGCTTTCAGCTTTCTTGTTGGAAAAAGTTTTTTTTTATTGCATTTGCAGAGATATGAGGCAAAACACACATGCAATATTCTCATATTGCCAGCTCCCCCTTTTAGTGTTCGACTCTCTATTCCAGGCATAGGCAAATTTGGCCGTCCAGATGTTTTGGGACTACGACTCCCATCATCCCTAGCTAACAGGACCAGTGGTCAGGGATGATGGAAGTTGTATTCCCAAAACATCTGGAGGGCCAAGTTTGCCTATGCCTGCTCTATTCTCATCCCCATCCCAATTCCTGCAGATATTATTACAATGCAATTAAAAGAAATACAATTGAAGAGCCTAATGAAGATCTACAGATTTAAAACCAAGCCCTAAGACAATGTTTTAAGACACACTTGTGCATAAAGGCTGCATTTACGTTGATGTGCTATAATGTGCCGGTATAAATTAGCCGAAACAGCTGGAAGGACTGCACTTATATTTGAAAATATTGATGGCAAACCTCTTTCCCCCCCTATGTTTAAAGAAACAACTTTTTTATTTTTATTTTTATTAAAAAACAACCTTCAGTAATAATTATTGAAGCTTGCAGACAGGCGGGTTCAGAAAAATTAGGTTAGGCATGTGCTTCTATGCATTATGCATGGAGAACAGTCTTTGCAGCAGCTCTGCAAAGGCAGCTGATGAACCGCAGCTGGGATGCTTCACATTCATTACAGATCTGATCAGTGCCCGCATCACGTTTTGCCACCCTGTATGAAAATGTAAACTGATGAAAAATGTCACAGCGGATGAATTCAAGCAACCAGGAAAGCACATGTAAAAAAAGATAAACAGGCGGTGGTGGTGTTGGGGGAATGGCTGCACCTTAAGTTTAAAGCAGGAAATCCCGTATTCAGACATACCCCCTACAACCAAGATGAAATAAAAGCAAAAATGAAAGCTGGGATTCTTAAAGAACCCAGTTGCCCACCGCTGATTTAAGTGTCGCTAATCCCGGTGCATTTTCCTGGGTCACGCAGCTGCCTGGTTTTCAGTTAGCAGGAAGAAAAATCAAACCAGGTTTTTATTGGGTATTTTCCGTGAAAACGATTTTAGTCACGGAGCTGTACACAACGACGACGTGACTTAGCATTTATAGACGGCTGTCGGGTTTTCAAAGCGCGTCACATTTCTGCTCTTTACAACAACCCTGCAAGGTAGGGCCTGTGTAATTCTCTCAAGCCCCGGGGAGAACGCCTTTCCTAGGAAAACTTAGTGAGCTCAGGGCAGAGGTTAAATCTCAACCAAGGACTTCCCGGTTTGTAACTCAGCCTCGTAGTAACTACAGGGTATGCTATTACGGGAAGTGGAGCAGATTTGCTTCCAAATATGCTTTCTAAACCCACCTCTCTTATTGACTGACTTTCAGAGATTGCTAGCGTAAAATCTGTGCCTGTCCTTGACAGGCAGAGGCAAGGACTGGGTATTATGGACCACTGCTGTTCTGGGCACGGGAAGAGGCTCTGGATTGTAGAGCTGCAGGAAAAGGGAACAATTTCTACAATTCTGATGCAATACAATATTCTCTTTTATTTGCATTCCCTTAATGGTTTTGTTCTTGCTGCAGCAGGAACTTACCTTTCGATTTTTCTGCAGCACCGTAATTGGCTATTTTCCTTTAATTTTGCTGTCCTGTTGCAGTACGTATGTCACAAGGCCGGGGTCAGGGACAGTGTCCTCACTCTTTGGCTGGAACACAGGATTGGATTTGATGTTATACCAGCCCCAGTGTATCAACACAAGGCTAGGTACCATAACAATCAAAACTCTGTAGTTCTTCCAAATGCTTTTAATGCCCATAGCGTGTCTGGCTGCTACCTACGTAAAGAATAGGAAAATTTGAATAACGTTCTACTAAACACAACTTAAACACACATGCACCCTCATACCCCAACAGTAATAATTGTGCAATCAAGCAAAGACTGACTGAACATTTGCATTTGAGTAGCATGATCCTGATGATATTTTCTCAAAAATAAGCCCCACAAATTTAAGGAATACAGCCGTACTTTGGTTGTCGAACGGAATCCGTTCCGGAAGTCCGTTCGACTTCCGAAAACATTCGACAACCAAGACGTGGCTTCCGATTGGCTGCAGGAGCTTCCTGCACGCAATCGGAAGCCGCGTTGGACGTTCGGCTTCCAGGTTTGCAGCATTCAGGAGCCAAAAGGTTAGACTCTGAAGGCGTTCAGCTTCCAAGGTACGACTGTACTTGCTTCCAAGGACATGCCATCTAGCTGTTTTCTTATAGCAATTTTATTTCCAATTCATGTTTGGATAAAACCTGTGCTCTTTCGCCCACAATTCCCTCCCTATTTCCACAGGGATGTCTCCCCCTATGTTCTGTGCTCATTAAATAATGAAATCCATAACTACAGTGGTGCCCCGCAAGACGAAAATAATTCGTTCTATGAATTTTTTCGTATTGCGGTTTTTTCGTCTAGCGAAGCGGCAATGACAGCCGCGCTCCGCTAAACGGGGGGGGGGGGACGAAAATTTTCCGTCTTGCGAAGCAGCCCCATAGACTTTTTCGTCTTGCGGGGCATTCGTCTAGTGGGGCACCACTGTACTTACAGTACAAGATCAGAGTCTGCACTCTGAAATCAGTCAGCCTGGATAGCTGGGTTGGTTAGATCATGGTGCTGATAATTCCAAGGTTGCAGGTTTGATCCCCGTATGGGAGAGCTGCAGATTCCTGAATTCTAGGGGGTTGGACTAGATGATGCTCAGGGTCCCTTCCAACTCCACAATTATATGATTCTATGTGGGGATGCACTCTTAAAAATCCTGCACTTACCAACTGTGTGATATTCAGCAATATGTGAGAAGCTTTCTCAACAAGAGAACTGTGATTATGGAATCTAGCTGGCCTTGGCCCTGGTAGGTTTTGGAGGTGTGTTTGGAACAGGGCTGGATTAAGCATTAAGCAAAATAATCACATGCTTACGGCATAAAGGGAAGGGGGGCATCACAAAAAAAAATCCATTGCTGGATTTACCATGGACCATATGATGCAGCTGAACAAAAATAAACATTATTTATATGGAAAAATAAACATCATTTTCCATCTTACTGTAGGTTGTTACATTTCGAAAAACAAATTTTTATTTTATGGTTTATATTTCGAATTAGATATATATGGCGGGGGGGGGGAACCCAAATCTTTTAAGTGCTTAGGGCCTCTAAAGGTCTTAACCCAACCATGCATATGAAGGCATTTTCGCATTTAGCCGATTTAAAGTCAATTTGTTTTGTGACTTGATTTGTATTTTTTGTTTGTTTCAAAATGGTACAATGACATTTTGGTTAGGTTTATTAAATGTATATATTGCTTTCCACAACAACAACAAAAAATAAAAAATAATGCTGTGAAGTGTTTTGAAAACAAATTAAATATACAAAAAAGAAACCACATAAGCATGTTAAAAACAGAGTCGGAATAGAATAAAATGCTTCGTCCCCACCAATCCAAAGCTGAACACCAAAACATTGCAAACACGCATATGCTCTGGCATGTTTTGTAAGTGCCCCAGATAAATAATCTCTTCTGAAGACCTAGCTATATCAATTTTCCTTTTTATTGGAGGAATTGGGTTCATATGCTGCTCTTTCTTTAAACTGATACGCAGGTAACTGATACGCAGCTTATTCCCACATTCATTTTATTTTATTTTCCTTGCTGAAATTAAGAGTCTGTGTTTCTAAAAGTTCCAAGTTCATTTGTTCGCAGATACTTAATTTATTAAGAACTGTTTTAAGAGGCTCTTTTTCTTGGTTATTCACCTCCAGTACAAATTCGTTTTTCTGTTTTGCCTGTTCTTTTTCACGATAAGCACTGAGTGGGTTCAGAATACCTCTTAGAAATGCTCTGCTAGCATCCCACACTTGATGTCTCTTGGAGCATTAGTAACGGGGGGGGGGGGGGGAATGCAATTCTTCACATTTCCTGATTATTTCTGGGTTTGAGAGCAAGAGCACATTTGACTTCTGGGGGCAGGCAGTTCTTGCTCTAGTTGCAATAATTGCATGGAACTATGACTGTGCTCTACATAGGGTGATGTTTCATGAAACCTCCAGAGCAAATTACAGGGTGGGTGGGGGGCAGAGTGGTGGAGGAGGAAGGGGGGGTGACCAGGATCCCCATAGCGCAAATGGAGTTTTGATGCACAAGCAGGCAGACGTCATTGGATTCTGCCTACAACCTCTGTTACAAGAATTCCAAGGTCTCAAATATGGAATAAATGTTCATAAATGTACAAAGGCAAACACAAACCTAAGTACAGTATATAAACCAGGATCCTCAACCTCGGCTCGCCTCCAGATGTTTTGAGACTACAATTCCCATTATCCCTGACCACTGGTCCTGCTAGCTAGGGATCATGGGAGTTGTAGGCCAAAAAACATCCGGAGGGTTGAGGAAGCCTGATATATACCATGTGTCTGAAATAGTACAGGAGAACAATCCTGAAGCCATTTTGACTCTCCCAAATATTTCTCTGCAAGGAGGAAGGAAATGGGAAAAGCTTTCCAATTGTCTGTTGACTGTAGGGGCTTATATACCTCCCTTATCTGTTAAAGTGAGCAAACTATTTATTTTTATTGTTTGGCCTTCCAGAGTGTGTATTTTCGCCCTTAGAACTATCCTTGGCAGGACTCAATGCCCCATTCATATCTACTGCTATCAGTATTTCCTAGTCTGAAAAATTAGATAGTCATAAAATTTAGGTTGGCCATCATTTGAGCACGTTTCCCTAGTGATCTGTTTACATTTAATAAAATAAACTGCCTTTCAGGGTCTACCATTTGATTTTCCGCAGTCTGTTCCCGATTCTACAAGTAAATTTCTGCAGGGCTGATTGTTCTGCAGGCTGCATATTCTCCTAGGCGTTAATTTTTAACAATTCTTCATTTCCTTATACAGGTGTGTGCGTGCTTCTTGAAAGCTTTCATATTAGCTTTCACAATGTATTTCTCTTTCTTCAGATTCGAAAACATTCCTCCCTTTTAATTAAAATGGTAATGCCAGGTGTCAGGGAATTGTCCCTGATGCAGCGCAAGGTGGTGGAAGGTCTCTCCGGATGCTACAGAGAGCCCCAGTCCCACCTTGCCAGCAGCTCCTCCTCTGGTAGCTAAAGGAGCGGTGAGACGTCCAGCGAGGAGGGGGAAAGTTCACAGGGGAAAGGGAGTAGAGGCTCTGGGGATGCAAGAGAGACCCAGCACTCCCACAGTCCCGAGGGCGATAAAGGGGGAACGCAATTTCCGTCGCCCCAAAGATGTCGTGGGGTGAAAAGAAAGGATGGAAGGCGGGGTTTTCGTATACCGAAACTCTTTTGTTGGGGTCAGAACCGGAAGGGGCCATTCCCGGATTCTGACACCGCTTGATACAGACATGAACTTTTTAGCTCTGCACTGTACATAGTTTGCACAATAAAATCTTTAAAGGAAACAGCGGAGTCCTGGCTGCTTACTCATGAGCAACTAACTGAGAACCTTATACCAGGGTTACACAATGTGCTAAGAGGAAGGCACGCTAGGCAAACCCTCACCGCGATCAACTCCCGCCCGGAAACCTATGTCCCCGCTGTGGAAGGACGCGTGGATCCAGAATTGGCCTCCACAGTCACTTACGGACTCACTGTTAAAACCGTGTTTATTGAAGGTAATCTTCCTTGGCTACGAGTGATCGCCGAAGAAGCAGCCAACTTTTGAATTCCACTGGAGGCTTCCACGATCACAGAGCTGCAGAGTTGGAAGCGACCCCAAGGGTAATCTAGAAACTAATTTCTTAAAAAACAACTAATAGATCTCTACACATAGAAAAGCAGTGCACCAGGGGAAAGATGAGGCTAGAATCTTTCCCTCGATGTCTAGTCTTCTATGCTAAGGGAATATTTTTTGTAGGAGCCTCATACATATGAGTATGCTAAATTGGTAAAGCTCAGGCACATCGTTATAATCTGCAGACCCACCTCCCACATGTTAAAGAGCATATATAGATTCAGTTTTTAACTGGACTAGTCATTTGCTCCCAATAAATGACCAGTCAGAGACATCTGTCCCAATTCAGTTCGAGCTGCAGGCAGGGTGAACAAAAAACCATAAATGATTTTTACAATTTCACATCTTTTTTTTTCTTTTAAAATAAGCAAAATCTTCTTTTTTAAAAAAACAAAACAAAACAAAACCCCACATTATTTTGGTTTAAAATTAAGCCGGCTTTTAATACAAGCCAACACGTTTTAAATGACACTGAAAATAAATCCGCACTCCTCTGCCAAACACACTTTTGCTTTTCTACGTAGAAGAACAAACTGGAGGTGGGAGGGAGAATCTGAATTTAGGTCATATGACTGTCAAACAAATGGCACGGACATTTAGGGCACAATCCACCTAGAGTTAAGACATTTTAAAGCCATTTGACTTCAAATGAAGGTTTAGGTTTGTGCTCCTGTCCTAGATTGCGTAAATGCTCTGCTTCGCAGCAAACAAACATCATCATCGTTACAGCAAAGAGTAACATGTGTTATCTTGTTCAGAAAATATATGAATTAAATAGTTGAATTAAAGTCAGTATTCTGGATTGGATGGGTTATATAATCCATCCTAGTGACATAAAAAGGAACAACGACATTTACTGCTTGCACAGTCATGTAGATGGGGTAAAGGTTCAGTTCTGCCCTACTGAAAGCAATGCAGTACAGATAGTACAGCTCTGCATCTGAAGCTACGGCCGATTTATGACGGTGGTTCCTGTCCCAGCAAGTGACGTGCATGTGGAAGCCTTGCTCCCGAGGGTGGACCCCATTACCTGCACTGGGGTGACAGTGTTTTGCACATGGCAAACTTTCCTGCCCAAGCAAAATGGCAAGCTGTTAGTCAAAATGGGCATGTGCAGCTGCTCTTGGTCAAAATAATCCCCTTTATGGCCAAAATCAATTGGCAAGTGCTGACAGGGTTGTATCTGGGGTCAGAATGGAGTACCTTGGAAAACAACATGGCTGTCTGGTTGGCTGGCTGGGTGGAACCCTGATCAGAAGCATTTTATATTGCAAGCTTAAGAACACCGAACGCAGAAAAACAGTGCTTGCAATACAGGTGCCTGCATGATCATTAACTGCACCCAAGTCTACATGAATTTAAAGACAAAACAAGAGCCTTCTGGATCAGGCCAAAGGACCATTTAGTTCAACTTATTATTCTCAGAGTGATCAACCAGATGTTTGCAGGAAGCCCCAAAGCCTAATGCCTAATGGAAATGCAAAACAAATCAATTCTGGGTTTTGTTGTGACTGGTCATAGGTTATGAATTGTAAGGGGCAGAGAGACAATGACAGGTTTTTAAATTTAAGTCACACTAGCAAACTTCCAGTTCGATAAATTAGTTCATTTCCTAGACTTGTAGAATTAGAAGGGACCATGATCTAGTCATCTAGTCCAACCCATTGCAAAGCAGGAATCTATCTGCCCAACGTGGGGCTTGAACCCATGACCCTCAGCTTAAGAGTCTCATGCTCTACCAACTGAGCATATTTGGATAGTTAAAATTCAGTATTTGGGGTCCAATATTCAAGATCACAATGACGATGACCCAACTTTTTACACTATGCAACAAGCTTCCCAGTTCTAAATGAGACGTTAAACTGGTTTCTGGGCTACACAACACTCCAGATGGCATGTGGATGGACTTATTTCTGCAGACAAAATAACTTCTTGTTTAGAAACTAGTTTCTTACACAAGAAAGCTCCTCTCTGGCACGATCCTTTTCTTACATTTGTGAAACAATAGCACTATAGCCAACAGGTGGTGGTAGTATGTCCTTTCCTCTGGTCTTGCAACACCACGAAACCCCAAAATAAAGAAGACTTTCGTTACTCTCTCAATGCACACATGGATAAATGGGGATTCTGCTGTGTAAGTCTAAGGACTTGAAGGCCGTTGTGTTATGGTGGTTGAAGTGCTGAACAGAAACTGTCAAGACATGGGTTCGAATCCCTACTTGGTCATGAGGGTCGCTGGATGACCTTGGGCCAATCACATCCTTACCTATTTTTAAATCAGAGCCAGTGAAGGTGGTGAATGTCTTGTGTGAATGTCTGGAGGCGGTTGGAGGATGGATGTCGGGTAACAGATTAGGGTTGAATCCTGACAAGGCAGAAGTACTATTTTTGTGGGACAGGGGGCGGGCGGGGGTGGGGGACTTCCTGGTCCTGAATGGGGTAGCTGTGCACCTGAAGGACCAGGTGTGCAGCCTGGGAGTCATTTTGGACTCTCAGCTGTCCATGGAGGTGCAGGTCAATTCTGTGTCCAGGGCAGCCGTCTCCCAGCTCCATCTGGTACGCTGGCTGAGACCCTACCTGCCCGCAGATTGTCTCACCAAACTGGTGCATGCTCTAGTTGTCTTTGGCTTGGACTACTGCAATATGCTCTACGTGGGGCTACCTTTGAAGGTGACCCAGAAACTACAACTAATCCAGAATGCGGCAACTAGACTGGTGACTGGGAGTGGCCGCCGAAACCATATAACACTGGTCCTGAAAGACCTACATTGGCTCCCAGTAGGTTTCCGAGCACAATTCAAAGTGTTGGTGCTGAGGCCCAGTATACCCAAAGGAGCGTCTCCACCCCCTACGTTCAGCCCAGACACTGAGATCCAGCTCCAAGGGCCTTCTGCGAGAAGTGAGGTTACAGGGAACCAGGCAGAGGGCCTTCTCGGTGGTGGCGCCCTCCCATCAGATGTCAAGGAAACAAACAACTATCAATTTTGGGGTCTTCCAAAAAAAATCTCAACAACTTTGCAGGTGTCAGGAATTTGAAATTAATTTTACTTGCTTTCCAATTGCCCTTCTCCTTCTAATTTTTTAAAAAGGGGAGGTAGGGAAGAGTAAAAGTAGCCAAGTCTCTTATCTTCCTCTGCTGCTGAGATAAGGTTAAATCTCCACAATTCAATGTCCCCCCAGCGTGCAAGTAGTAGTAGTAGCAGCAGTAAAAATAAAATAAAATAAAATAACAGAGGGTTTCCTTCCCCTGCTGCTCCAATACCTTTCTCTCTCTTGGACGGGCCAGCAAATACTCCGCAAACCTCTCAGGCTCCGCAGCTCTCCTGAAATGCACTTCAAGGAGAAATGAGACTACATATCCCAGGATGCACCACGAACGCGAAGAGTTAGGCCGTCCACGGTACGGGGCCCTCTGTGCATTCTGGGAGCTGTAGTGCGCTTATTGGAAGCCGACTAGGCCTCTCTCAGGCCAATTGCCGGAGCATGGGCTGTGACGAGCTATTGGCTGCCGCCCGTCACGTGGCGCCGTACGCGCCCCTACGTAGAAAAGCCCGTACGCGGGTGGGAGGGGGGAAGCGGAAGTAATTGGTGGACATCTTTGAATGGGCCGGAAGACGTCGAGCCGAGAGCAACCTTCCTCGTTTCCTATTCGCGAATCGGCCCTTTTGAACCGGGCGGAGGATCCCAAGGGCCGAGCTCTTCTGCTCGCGCGCCAGATTTCCGAGTCGTTTTCGAAGCGAGAGAGTGGCAAGGCTGACAAACGGCGCGTTACAGAGAAGCAACAGAAAAGCCGATTGCAAATGTTTTGGGGCTGGAAGCAAAGGGCGAGGCACGAGTGGAGCTGAGAAAGAGCGCTTTGCAGTGTAGTCCGTCCCATTCCTACCCACCCACTCCGAACACAGCCGGAAGTCTCGTGAGCTAGCCTCGCCTCCCTTTCCCTCTAAGTAAAAAAAAAAGGCGCCGGGGGAGAAGAATTCAAGGTTGCCGCGGTGAGTTACTGCGGGAAAAAAGCAGAGAGGGTTGCTGCTGCCCGGAATCAGGGGCTCAGCTGCGGGTTTGGACCTGTCATAGTGGAATTTCTTCTTGTTTCCCCATGGTGCCTCTTATTTTGGAGACTTTTGCACCAAGGTATGCCGCTTTATGCCCCTTTCCCACTCCTGGGTTAGATTCCTAGAATTGCAGAGTTGGGAACCCGAGGGTCATCTAGTCCAACCCCCTCTGCCAGGCCGGATTTTTTTTTTTTTGCTCGAACCCATTACAATACCCTGAAATGAAGAGTCTCCCAGGCTTTGATCGACCGAGCCACCCTGCTGCCTTCATTTCTACACCACACGAACTTTAAGCATTTGTGTGCGTTTATAAATTTTATTATCAGATTAAAAGTTTTACAATCACATATCCAACATACATCATAAAAGCAAGATTCCGAGGAATCTCTTGGACTTTCCTCCTCCCCCTTGTGGGTCCTATTGTTAATCATTTCCTCCTGCATCTTTTGTAGTAATCCAAATCTTTTACCTCTCCATTGTATCCAAAATTCACCATTAAACTACAAGTGCTATTCCAATCCTACTAACGATTTTAACTGTTTACAATGGTTTTTAAGATAAGTTATAATTTTCCCCCATTTGGTGAATTGCAACTCATTACCAAACTCAAAACCATGGATAGACCTGGACTGAACAAAGACATTGGATTCTTATCTCATTATACATGACAAAGCTATCTTTAGCCATCTCACCCCTTGCTTTTTCCTTTAGGACTAATTGCAGCCGTTAACAGTCATCAACAGGTTTCCCACACCTATCAGCCAATCACCCATTCCCACCACCCTTCTGAGTTATACCCCTCCTCACTTGTGGACTTGTAAAAGTGGACTTGTAAAAGAGTATTGGGAAATGATTCATAATGAATTGAAAAAAAATGTTTAAAAGTGCTCCCACCCCCCCCCCCACCCCCAAAAAAACCCCAGAGTCCTTTCTGCTGGGGATAATTCATACAGAAATTCCCAGGTGTCAGAAAAGGTTATTTATGTATGCAACAACTGCGGCCCGTTTTTTGTTAGCCCCAAAATGGAAAACGAGCGAGGTCCCAACTAAAGAAAGAGTGGCACCTTAAACTGTTGGTATATGTGCAGCTTGCAAACCTAACATACAGAATAAGAGAACAAGAAGAACATACGTTTAAAGAAGATTGGAAAAGGTTGATTGAATATATGAGAAATAATTGTGTACAGCTGAAAACACTGGCGGCATTAAGATAAATTGAACAGTGTAAATAAGTTTTGATGGATGCAATAATGGAATACTGAATGGTTTAGTTTATGTAGAATATGCAGGGATTTATGTTACGCAAAATGAACCATGGAAAGAGAAGAAGGGAAGTCATTGATATTTTAAGGATATAAAATGAGTATTTTAAATTGTAAAACAGAAAATTTAATAAAAGTTATATATATTAAAAAAAACAGATGTGTTTGGAATTAGCATTTTGCACCAGCCTATCAGCCACTTGCGACCAAGTTGAAGATGCCTGGGTGACAGGATGGTTCCTGACATCTCCACCATCAGGAGGTGCATGCCTGGGGGTCCTCGGATCTTGACTGTTTTCACACACTAATACCCCATCCTGTAGAATTCTATCCGTTATATTTTATCTGCACAATTGGAATGAATTTCAGGAACCAAAATGCTTCTTCTGTGGAGCCTGGGGAGGAGCAGCAAACAATGTTATAGCTAAATGTCGCTTGTCTTCACTTATCCCTCACCCCACTGCTCTGCTCACAGCTGTGAAGAATATTCCTCTGTTACGAATTGTCTGTGTCACCATTTAAAAAAAGGGGGGGGGGAATAAGCCAATATATACAGCTGAAACTCAAAAAATTAGAATATCATGGAAAGGTTCATTTCTTTCAGTAATTCAACTTAAAAGGTGAAACTAAAATATGAGATAGACTCATGACATGCAAAGCGAGATATGTCAAGCCTTTATTTGTTACAATTGTGATGATTATGGTGTGCAGCTGATGAAAGCCCCAAATTAATTTCAACTTTGGGGTTTTCATCAGCTGAACACCAAAATCATCACAATTATAACAAGCAAAGGCTTGACATATCTCGCTTTGCATGTCATGAGTCTATCTCGTATATTAAACTCCCGTAGCTAATGAAAAGAGTTGCTTACATAAATGGACTTTTCCACAATATTCTAATTTTTCGAGTTTCACCTGTACGTGGGGCTACCTTTGAAGGTGGCCCGGCAACTACAACTAATCCAGAATACGGCAGCTAGACTGGTGACTGGGACTTTTCCACGATATTCTAATTTTTCGAGTTTCACCTGTATGTGGACTTGTCCCTGGATAAAGTGACTTTTCTTTATCCTTTGCTGTCTCTGCAAAAATAATTCCTTTGGACACTAGATGTCGCTGTTGTATTATAAGCTTGAGGTGGATGAAGAATTTTGAGATTTTTTTGTTGTTAATGTGTTGCGTTGTATTTTTTTTCTATTTGAGTGTTGCTGCTGTTAGATATATTGGCCGTAGCTGTCAACTTTCCCCTTTTCTTGCGAGGAATCCTATTCGGAATTTCCCTTAAAAAATGGGGGGAAAGTTGACAGCTATGATATTGGCTATTGCATCAGCTTGTGTTATTTGTTCTTCATATTTTCAGTGCTGCGCCATTTTCGTTGTACTATAAAATAATCATTAATGGCCTTTGGCTGAGCAAAACAGAAGTTCATGATAAGGACAGCACAGGCAATCAGGTTTTCTTCTTCCAGCTTGATATGAAACTGTGCAGAATTGAAAAGCAGAAGGGTATATAGAGGGATTTAATGTTGACCCAACAGGATACCTGTATTCCCATCCGCTTAGAAGCAGGGTAAGGGACGCGGGTGGCGCTGTGGGTTAAACCACAGAGCCTAGGGCTTGCTGATCAGAAGGTCGCCGGTTCGAATCCCTGCGATGGATTGAGCTCCCGTTGCTCGGTCCTAGCTCTTGCCCACCTAGCAGTTCGAAAGCACGTCAAAAAGTGCAAGTAGATAAATAGGTACCGCTCCGGCAGGAAGGTAAATGGCGTTCCCGTGCGCTGCTCTGGTTCGCCAGAAGCGGCTTAGTCATGCTGGCCACATGACCCGGAAGCTGTACGCCGACTCCCTCGGCCAGTAACGCGAGATGAGCGCCGCAACCCCAGAGTCGGACAAGACTGGACCTAAGGGTCAGGGGTCCCTTTACGTTTTAAGGTCATTGCACCATCATAAGTCTTTGGTCTATCATTGCTGAGTTACTTCAAGCGGCTAAGCACATTGCAGTTAAATGTGGCTTGCCTGCAGGCCTGCAATCAGAAAGAAACATTGCATTACAGTATAGGGAAGAGGAAAGATTGCAAAGAAGTAATTTACAAATAAAGAATCACACGCAACTGGCCTCTTGGAATGATGGAACCTGTTTGCGGTGCTGGTGGGATTGCACCAAATTTGTCCGGGGGGGGGGGGAATGAAAAGTTCTTTGAGAGTCTCGTGGCTGTGGGACACTCACCGCTAGCGGTGGCAGTAGAACAACTTCCTTTCTTCCCCTTCTTCTCATTTTTCGTTCATTTATTTTACCTTTATTTTTACCTCCCACCCCCTTTTCTGGCCACTTCCATGTACCATGATGTGCGTGGTTGCGCATCAGTTACCGGTAGATGTTGTCCGTGCATACACAAAATGAATGTGCACACGAACACAGTGGCTTGTCTTAAAACTGTGCTTAGCTAAAGGATTCTTAGTAGCTGTTTGGATGCTTCAGAATAGAATCCAGTGCTTTCATGGTCCTAATTTGCTTTGCTTTTATTGGGTGGGTTTTTCCATTATTATTTTTTTTTTTTAAAAAAGCTTAAATTCTGTCTGAATAGCTTGTTCCCTCTCTTCCCCTTTGCTCCGCTGCCCTGCTTTATTTTGAATCCAGGAAACATTTGCTTTTAATTACACAGCATTAGCCCTTCTGTCAGACCGTTAAGTGTTGAAGTGCAAAGATTAGTAAGGAAAGAATCTAGCCTATTTTTCCCAGGACTTGAGGAATGCAGAAAGCATTTTGGTCGGTCTGATGAATGGCCTGTGTTGCGTTTCCACCCCTCCCTCCTCTTGGCCTGAAGCACGATTCAGGACAGTGTCTGGAAAGGCAAAAGGGGAAGCTAAGCATTTATGGCAGCAGATGATACAGGACGGAACATTGGGAAGCCTTTTTTTCAATCTAAGGATTGTCTCCCCGGCCAGAAAAATAAAAAAGTAGGCCACTTCCTTCATTAGGGTCTATGCCAGGAGTCAGCAAACTTTTTCAGCAGGGGGCCGGTCCACTGTCCCTCAGACTTTGTGGGGGGCCAGACTATATTTTTTTGGGGGGGAATATATGAATGAATTCCTGTTGTGTCGTTAATAACTGGAGGCGAGAATCAGGTACAACATCTCTTTATTTCAGAAACAGGAAAGAGCTAGCAGGAATGGAGAAAACTGGGGTTTATATATTAACAGGCATCTAGTAGGGAGAAGATACATTTTGTCGGGAACCAATGGCACGTCTTCCCTCCCGTGGAAACCAATCCAGCAGAGGATCCAAATCCTGCTCCCTGAATCAGCAAATGATTGCTGTTCCCGCTGTAACTTGTACATTCAAATAAGGTCTGTAATACAACACAATACACTATATTAAACATCTTGACTGTGTTATTGCTTAATACACAACAATTCCTATGCCCCACAAATAACCCAGAGATGCATTTTAAATAAAAGCACACACTCTACTCACGTAAAAACACCAGGCAGGCCCCACAAATAACCCAGAGATGCATTTTAAATCAAAGGACACATTCTACTCATGTAAAAACATGCTGATTCCCAGACCGTCCGCAGGCCGGATTGAGAAGGCGATTGGGCCGCATCCGGCCCCCGTGCCTTAGTTTGGGTACCCCTGGTCTATGCGGACATGAATTCAATTTTTGGAACTGTGGCAAATTGAGCTGAGCTCTTCCCCACTTTGTGACCCATTTGATTGACCTACTGCCAGGCAAATAGAAGGCTAATTCACTATCCTTGTCTTGCCCTTCTCCCAATAGTCTTAGCCAACAGAGTAGTGAAGCAGAATGCAAAAGTTTCTGGGAAAGTGGATCAGGTTGCAATCCTGCTCTCACCCTCTTACACCAAGCACTGAATTGACTTTATCTGGAAGCTGTTAACCATAGCTAACCAGGCTGTGCAAACTGTCAACCATGGTTAACAGCTTCCCAATAAGCCTACTGTAAACCATGGTTTGTTCTGAAGCTGTTAGCCATTGTTTCTGGGTTTGCACGTAATGGGAAGCTCTGATTGACACTATGATTGCTTGCTTATTTTTTATTTTATTTTTTGGTAATTGGGGGACTGGGATTTTTCTGAGCACTCCCATCAGCGTGGCGGAATTTAGGCTCAGTTGAATCAGGCTTACGTTTAATAAAATCTGGGAACTAGGAGAGAAATGGAGTTGTCCAAAGCCCATAATTTTTCATTTCCTGTTTGTTTATTTCTGTTGGAGCTAGGCAATAAATTCACTTCAGCAACTTGCATCCTTTCGCAAAAATATTCCAGTTCATCAAAGCAACAAATGGGCAAATATCATTTAGCAAGTAGCATTCTTCTTTTATTTGAAGTGGGGTGTGTGTGTGTGTGTGTTTAAAAAAAAAAAACCCTAATGTAAAAGGATAGAAAATGTTTGTTTATTTATTTTAAAGTCTTTATCACCTCCATTAAAAAGGAAGATAGATGCCGGCATGATGTTTGATATTAATCAGCTATTGGAATAAATTCAGCAGTGATAGCAGGAGAAGTCAATCTTCTGTGGTTCAGAAATGCATATTCATCTCATAGTCTGCAGCAAGCAAAACAGATTCAGCTGGGAGGCCAGATCCTTACCTCCTCCATCAAAGACAACTTTTGGCAGGCCTACCCAGCTATCAATTGCCTGCTGCCACAGTGACACCCTGTGTGGCCTGATTTCCTATGCCTGTGTGGTTTGAAATTAAACCAACATACGGTGGTACCTCGGGTTACGTACTTAATTGGTTCTAGGGTCCCGTACGTAACCCGAACGGCGATATCGCGCATGCGTGAAAGCGCGATATTGTGTTTTGCATATGCGCAGACCGCACAGAACACTTCTGCGCATGTGCGACGACAAACACTTCCGGGGTAGCGGAGCTTGTAACCCGAAAAAATGTAACCCGAAGCGGACGTAACCCGAGGTACGACAGTAGAAGAGAAGAAGAAGAAGAGTTTGGATTTGATATCCCGCTTTTCACTACCCAAAGGAGTCTCAAAGCGGCTCACATTCTCCTTTCCCTTCCTCCCCCACAACAAACACTCTGTGAGGTGAGTGGGGCTGAGAGACTTCAGAGAAGTGTGACTAGCCCAAGGTCACCCAGCAGCTGCATGTGGAGGAGCGGAGACGCGAACCCGGGTCCCCAGATTACGAGTCTGCCGCTCTTAACCACTACACCACACTGGCTCTGTATAGAGGCTTGGCACTTTTTGAGCATTGCTGATCATCAGTACATGCAAAACCCTGTGTCTTTGCAAGTACCAATAATTCCCAGTCCATTTCTTTATTTTGTCTCGTGTCTTCCATTGTATATGATCAGGGATTAGGGATTTGATCAGAAGCACAATCCACAGACAGAGATAGAAATATAAATATTTTTAGGCAAAGGCCTTCCAATGCAACCTTACGTAAAGCATATAATTGCTTCATTTGTTTTACTGTGGTACCTTGGGTTACATACGCTTCAGGTTATGGACTCCGCTAACCCAGAAATAATGCTTCAGGTTAAGAATTTTGCTTCAGGATAAGAATAGAAATTGTGCTCTGGCGGGGCATCGGCAGCGGGAGGCCCCATTAGCTAAAGCGGTGCTTCAGGTTAAGAACGGTTTCCGGAACGAATTAAGTTCGTAACCAGAGGTCCCACTGTATTGTAATCTAAAAACAGCAGTTGAAGCATCTCACAGCCTAGCCGAAAACTCTCATAGAAATGAAGACATTTGGAAACAATGTAATGCTTGATGGAGCCGACCCTGTGTTCCTCAGGAGTTCTACAGATAGGGGGCTACCACAAATATGTCCCTTTTTCTGGTTCCCAATGGTCCAGTCAAATTCACTGGTTCCCAATGCTCCAATCCAATCCTGTGGCCGCAGGATTCATTCATTCATTCAATTTGTCAAGTACAACATTCCTTGTTTGCCTTGAGCGGACATGCAAAGGGGATATTTGTTCCAGCCAGACGAAAACTTTCTGTTTCCTTCTGGCCTGGAGCATCCTTCCTCTTGCATGTGACTAGAGGTGGCCGTGACCTTACCTGTGCAGGTAACAAAAGCACAAAGCACGCAGCCACTCTTTTTGACTTTGTCGTTGGAGCAACAGCTTTTAGCTAGAGATGCCCTATGCAAAGAGACTATCTCTATATGGGATAGGCTCACATGTATATACCGTGTTTCTCCTAAAATAAGACACTGTCATAAGACACTGTCTTATATTTTTTTCGCACAACAAAACACAGTATGGCTTATTTTCAGGGGATGTCTTATTTTAACCGTGTTGCATCGGTACGCTGCATAGCCACACCTCTCCAGGCTGTTTTAATGGGAGGTACCACGTCACTATGGCTTATTTTCGGGGTATGGCTTATTTTTGGGGAACAGCTTATATTTCGCAAATGCATAGAAATCCTGCTATGGCTTATTTTATGGCTATGTCTTATTTTAGGAGAAACAGGGTATCTGTAAATAAGTCTGCCTTCAGGGATCCATCTGTGAACTGATGATGTTGTGAGTAAACTACTTTTATATATCTTAAATAAGATTGTGGTGTATTTATTTTTTAATAGGGAAATAAGGGAATCTATATTGAAAAGCTTAAGCAAGCTTGCAACCAGCTACCTGCTGTGCACTTAAAAAGGGGGTGTTAAAACTCTGCTAAATTATAGAACTTGCTAGCGCAAGTTAGGAAGGATATTAATAAACAGTATATCCTCTCCTGCCTCCCTGAGCATTCCCATACAAAGGAATCATGCTCAGAGCTGCCTGCAACAAGGAAATGAGGATGCATTTCGAGCAAACGCTACAAAAAGAAATTCCTAGTAACATAGCAAAGCAATAACACAGCAACGATTTCGTAACAGCAAATTGATAGCAAATATAATAACATACCCGAAACCCACAGCAAATTGATAGCAAATATAATAACATACCTGAAACAATACTGTGAATATAACAAGATCACTTAAACAACATGCAGCGTCCCGTAGCAAAAATAACAAGTTTCATCTTAGTTTAGTCCTGGGAACAGCAACTCTCCCATGATGTCACACATGTGGGGAAACCTAGTTCGAACCTCGGCTGTGAGTTGCTAAGTAAAGAGATACATGTTGTTGTTGTTGTTCAGTCGTTCAGTCGTGTCCGACTCTTCGTGACCCCATGGACAAGAGCACGCCAGGCACGCCTATCTTTCACTACCTCTCACAGTTTGGCCAAACTCATGTTAGTAGCTTCGAGAACACTGCCCAACCATCTCATACTAAGAGATACATACCTAATGATATATGAGAGCCAGTGTGGTGTAGTGGTTAAGAGCGGTAGACTCTTAATCCGGGGAACTGGGTTCGCGTCTCCCCTCCTCCACATGCAGCTGCTGGGTGACCATGGGCTAATCACACTTCTCTAAAGTCTCTCAGCCCCACTCACCTCACAGAGTGTTTGTTGTGGGGGAGGAAGGGAAAGGAGAATGTTAGCCGCTTTGAGACTCCTTCAGGTAGTGATAAAGTGGGATATCAAATCCAAACCCATATACATACATGTACATACCATTTCTCCCTCTAAGTGTCGTGTATAAGACGCCCCCTACTTTTAGGGACCCAAAATTCAGAAAAATGGGCATATGCACTATCTGTGCATAAGACGCTCCCAGATTTTCAACCTTATTTTAAAGTAAACAAAAACAAAAAGCTAGTCTTGTACACGGAAAAGTACGGTGCTCCTTCAACTGTGTGCTTTTTGGAACGTTGACTTCAGTTGCCAGCGTTTCTTGTCTTTTTTGCTAAAACGACTCCCCTTCCATTTTGCTTGCAGGCTCCACCTGAAATCGAAGAGACGGCCGCAATGTTGCACAAATTGGTTATAAAGGTAAGCTGCTTTTCGGAACCTAAATAGCAGCAGATTACTGACTTGGTGAACTTTTCTTGCTTTGAAGGGCACACAGCCTTAGGATCCTAACTCATTCCTGTACAGCGGCAGATTAGCACGGCAATTTGTGGTCTTGGTCCAGCCAGCTATTCTTGTGCACAGACAGCAGCAAAGCTTGCGGCTTTCTGAACCATGTGTTAAGTGCACCTAAAATGCTGATACTTATCACCATGAAAAATAAGCCATATAGGTGATCAAATAATAATGAAAAACGAATGAAAGCAACATACCAGCTGTGTTATTGGTTGCTGGCAAAAGATGTTGCTAAGTTTGATCCCAGGAGGCATGAATGGAAATCAGATAGCCAGTACAGCTGCTCAGCAAATAGTATTCAGAAGAGTTTTCTCCAAATATTTTTTATTGGTATTCAGAAGAGTTTGTGCAGTATCATAACTGATACGTTCCATGACAAATCTCATCAGTCTGCAAGGATGATGCTTGTTGCGTGGAAAAACACATCTAGATTCAAGTTCATTTTTCTGTGCAATAGCATATGGTATAACAGTGTTCTCAAGGACTGAAGATGCCCTCTGCATGCAAAAGGACATCTTTGGATTCAACCAGAATAGATAAAAAGCAATTATTTTTTTAAAAAAATAATAATATTTTTTTAAAAAAAATTAAATAAGTTTTTTTTATAATTTAAATTGGATTTTTAAAATAAAATGCTTTTGGAGGAAAAAGATAGGTTTTTAAAATTTAAGTTACATTATAGTCCAAAGGCCGTCCATCAGGAAATAAGAATTTGTTTTAAGTTTTTCATGTGTGCTAAAACTCAGTCTAAGTGTTTGTTTTTTTAAAAAAATTGTTTAACCACATCAGTTAACAAACATAGATACATGTGCTGTAATGTTACTGCTTTAGTTAAATAAATGGTTTAAATTGTTATTAAGGAAATGATTATTTTTCTCCTTCCAATAAAGTACAGCAGAAACGTTGTCCAAATATAAACAGTTAACTTATTAAACCGCACAATCATTTCATAATTATCTGTCTGTGTAATAGTATTCTAATAGTACAACCAAATCAGTAATTTTTGATACAACTGTAAAAACTACTCTGAAAATTTATTATTCCAAAAATGAAACCTTCATCTGGTTGAAAAATATTAAGATTATACCAGCAAGAACAAGTCTTTCTGTAAAAAAAAAAGAGGATTTAAATAAATAAATAAATAAATAAAACACACACCAAAAAAAAAACCTTGAGTGGATATCCATTAGTTATTAAAATTAGTCTGCTCTCCGTACAAGATTTTCCCATGTCGGCTGTGCGGAAAAACACATGAATTTTGTGTGTGTTTCTTGGAAGTAATCGCACACTTGGGTGGTCAGCCTACCACACTGGTAATGCCTGCATGAAATCTTTCATTTTTTCCTATAGCAGCTTATCTAAACCCACCTGCTGGACTTTCCGAGTTTAAAAGTTAAGGGGAACATTTATGGGCTTCGTGCACAGTGCATCTCCGCTATGTTGAGATGCACTTTCACAGTTTCCCCCATTGCATGGCTTTGCAGAATGTCAAGTCGTACTGAGCAGGCAGACCTGGGTAGGGTCGAGAAGCTGGAGGGCATTTAAAATCCCTGCTGCATTCGGTGTAATACGGAGGGCAGAGGAAGTGCTTTGGGAGCACATTTAGGGTTATATGGCTATTTTTGAGTTGCAGATAATGTAGTTCTGAAACTATTCAATTTACAGCAACCCCACTAAGTTCGGTTGGGCCGCTTTAGCTAGTGACTTGAGTGGATGTGCTTAAATATTAAATGCCACTAAGCCGTAGGGTGTAGGAAAGCCAGTGTGGTGTAGTGGTTAAGAGTGGTAGACTCGTAATCTGGGGAACCGGGTTCGTGCCTCCGCTCCTCCACATGCAGCTGCTGGGTGACCTTGGGCTAGTCACACTTCTTTGAAGTCTCTCAGCCCCACTCACCTCACAGAGTGTTTGTTGTGGGGGAAGAAGGGAAAGGAGAATGTTAGCCGCTTTGAGACTCCTTTGGGTAGTGATAAAGCGGGATATCAAATCCAAACTCTTCTTCTTCTTCTCTTCTTCAATCCAGCTGAAATGTATGTTTCCTAGCCCATGTGCAATTAAATATTTTCTAAATAGGAATCAAAGAAATCCTAGGAAACGGATCTTTTGAGTTTCTGCACCTCATATTGCTGGGGAAATATGCTGTGACAATTTACATACAAATAATACTTAATTGTGGCATGAGTTTTGTGGGTAGCAGCCGAGTTTGCCAGATGCATAGAGGTGTACAGTTGATTTCTCTTGCAGAAAGAAACCTGATGTTCTCTCCCCTCCAAAAAGGGAGAGCTACCCATGGGGTATTACACCCTTAGTTTGTGGCACTTCCTACACCTCTCCTCCATCCAGCCAAGGAGGCAACACAAATTAATATCTCTCCACTTCTCTCATCAAAAGCTTTGGAAGAGGCTGGCTTTTTAGCATGCTTTAGCTGTCTAGGATATTCAAAAGCTATTAAGCAGCGAGCCAGCCCACAATTGAGTTACAGTGATGGCGTTTCATGTTGCCTTTGTGCAACGCAAGGGCGAGGAACCTGTGGTCTCATATCTTGGATTTCATAATCCCTGGCCATCGGGAATGTTGGCTGGGACTGGTGGGGAGTCCAGCAACATTTCGAAGGCCGTGGGTTTCTCACACGGATGTCTCTTCCAAGAGACTTCCTTGCACAGTCGAGTCTCTGGACAATCTTGGGGAATGGTCCTGAGCAGTCGTTCGATAGGTCGAGATTCCTCTATTCCCTTGCCTCGTGCGGCAGTGGCTGAAGCCCACCCACCCGCAATTTAGTAATGGGTTTAACAGCTTGACGAGCACGAGAGCGACACATTATCTCATTGTGCAAGAATAGCCAGCCTTGGTTAACGCTGTGCGCCGTTACGTCACAGATTGTTGTTGTTGTTCAGTCGTTCAGTCATGTCCGACTCTTCGTGACCCCATGGACCAGAGCACGCCAGGCACGCCTATCCTTCACTGCCTCTCGCAGTTTGGCCAAACTCATGCCAGTCGCTTCGAGAACACTGTCCAACCATCTCATCCTCTGTCGTCCCCTTCTCCTTGTGCCCTCCATCTTTCCCAACATCAGGGTCTTTTCTAGGGAGTCTTCTCTTCTCATGAGGTGGCCAAAGTACTGGAGCCTCAACTTCAGGATCTGTCCTTCTAGTGAGCACTCAGGGCTGATTTCTTTGAGAATGGATAGGTTTGATCTTCTTGCAGTCCATGGGACTCTCAAGAGTCTCCTCCAGCACCATAATTCAAAAGCATAAATTCTTCGGCGATCAGCCTTCTTGATGGTCCAGCTCTCACTTCTGTCACTTACGTCACAGATTAGGCTGACTAATGTTCTGCACGCATAATACCATCAACTCAGTATGGAAGGAATGACAGTCCGGCGATCTCCTGTTAACGTTTGGTATTGTTCAATGCGCTACTGTGTTTAACTTCCACCAAGGAATGCGTCAGGGGATACAGGCTGCTGTTGGTATTTTTTCGGTCCCCAGCAGAGCCCAGCTAATTTTACCGTGAATGTCCAAACCATGCTGTGGTCTGGAGACCAGTGACTCATAAACAGCAAACCCTCATCATGTGATGAGAGGAACGGTTATAAGAAGGGCTATTAGTCTTGATTATTCGAGTCCTCCTGGTTTCCTTAGGAGACACGCGGCTGCCAAAGTAAATAAGTGGGTTAAGTTTCCATGCCGTATCGGGAGTCCAGAAATTGTTATGGTTGCTGATCAGCAATCTTGTGTAGACTCCTGGTACAAATGCAGAAATTCAGACATTCGCAGTCTACCTCTCCATTTATTTTGGCAATCAGCTTTAGGCTGTGACATCAGGATAGTTAAGCAAAACAGAACAGCTTCCTCTGGAGGGCTTATTACTGCCACACAAGTAAATATACTCTCAGCGTAGCTTCCGCAGAATGAGAGAGACTCATTTAACAATACAGACATATTTGTATTTCTACTCGTGAAATGATAATAAATCTGAATATTTTCATAAAAAAGAAAACAGCGTGAAGGAGGATCTGAACTGTCTTCTTCATGATGGTATCTGCAAATACATTGGGATCATTCCTGCCCACCTCATTCTTTGCAATCTTATACACATACCAGTCATACCTTGGAAGTCGAACGGAATCCGTTCCGGAAGTCCGTTCGACTTCCAAAACGTTCACAAACCAAACTGCGGCTTCTGATTGGCTGCAGAAAAAACCAGAACAGTTCCAAAAAACCAGAACAGTTCACTTCCAGGTTTGTGACGTTTGGGAACCAAAACATTCGAGAACTAAGCTGTTCGAAAACCAAGGTATGACTGTACTCACCCGAGAGTAAGTGCCACTGAACATAGAGGGAATTACATCTGAGTAAACAGTGCTTTGTCAATGTTTTGCTAAATCATGAAGGCCAGAAGACTTCCTTCTGCTCACTGGTGGAGAATGCTGTTGTTTTCTAGGTATGGATGCTTACAGCTCTGTTTCTCCCTCCCCGGAATAAGTGTTTCCTCTGTTCTCTTCCTTTTGAACTTGGGCACATTTCGCTTTCTAAGCTGTTTACCCGGAATGTCTCTCCCTGAATGCTTTACAGTTGAGGGAACATGGGAGTATAAAAATAATTCCTTGCAATCGGTTTCAAATGATAAATCGGTAGCAGTTTGCAGGATAATGCATTTGGTATCAAACTGATTTTGTTTTCTGTGCTGAATAGATTTTGTTTTCTGTTCTATAATTTGTTGTTGTTGTTCAGTCGTTCAGTCGTGTCCGACTCTTCGTGACCCCATGGACCAGAGCATGCCAGGCAAGCCTATCCTTCACTGCCTCCCACAGTTTGGCCAAACTCATGTTAGTGGCTTCAAGAACACTGTCCAACCATCTCATCCTTTGTCGTCCCCTTCTCCTTGTGCCCTCCATCTTTCCCAACATCAGGTTCTTTTCTAGGGAGTCTTCTATAATATATTACCCACAATGTTTTCACTAAGAAGACTCTGGAAAATTCGCCTGCTCATCTGTTTGTGTCTTGGTGGTTTCAAATGCAATTTAGGAGGAGGAGAACACCTATAGTGGCTTTGCTTCACAGGAGCACAAGTTTCATATTTGAAGGATCCCAGAGGATTTCAGTGCCGTTTTCCTGATGCAGTTACACAGCATTTTCTGAAGAGGGGGCACTTGATCTACATTTGAACTGCAAATCTGCAAATCTTTGGTTGAAAAATTAACACCACATTAAACGGAGATTGTTTGACTAATCTCACGGTATATTATGGAGGTTGTTAACATTCCAAATGCATGCATTTTGGTTGTTTCCTTGGTTGGAATGGCAAAATGTGCTGCAATAATATATATTTCAAACAGACATGTGCTGCAAAGCAGCCCTCAGGTTGCATTCACACATCGGTCCATTCCCCTTCTCCTGGCATATTTCTATCTGCTAATTTCCACAATACATTTCAGCATCCACACAGATTTTTTCTTTCTTTCTTTCTGGAAGCAAATGACATGGAAATGAACTTAACGCTCTAGCCCACCGTATTTCCAGAAGTGGTGTTGACATCATGTGGAAGGTCAGATGCAATGTGGAATTTAACATGTTAAAGTGACGTGTGAATGCAGTTGAACATAAGCCCTGTTGACAAGCACAAAGCCACATAACGGCATGTAAAATCAAATTCAATGTTGATGGTAGCACTGCTTTTTCATTTCTTTACATTGCCTTTTTATAAAAGCGTGCTAAAATAGCAAGTAAGTATGCAGAGTCATTGGCTGTTCTTAAAGCAATGCCACCCGCGTCTTACTTCTCGGTAAATGTGGTAGGGTTTCTCTCTGACTCTGCTATCCTAGATAAGGAGTGTAAAATAATCTCTAAATCCATAAGAGATGGAGCAGTTTAATCGTGGCAACAATACTGCCAGTCCCACCCATTTCAGTGGTAACCAGATTTTATTTTAGAACAGCATAAACAAACAAATCATTTGCTGCACAAAACTAAACTTGTGGCTGATAAGGAGTGGGCATTAAAGTAAGATGTTGCCAGATTAATGGCAGCATCTCACCCAGAGTAAAAGTCAATCATCCGCAGCTTTAGGTTTGTTATCATTTGCAAAGGTGACAGAATACTACCCCCTGGACCAAGTTTTCAGAAGGGCTCAGCACTCTGAAGCATAGCTGTCAACTTTTTCCAAGGGAAATTCCCTTATTCTGAATAGGATTCCTCGCAAGAAAAGGGAAAAGTTGACAGCTGTGCTCTGAAGTGGCGTCGAATTATCAAAATAATCTAGTTTCTCCTTTTCCTGCTCGTATTTCTCTTAGCTCTTAGGTGTGCCAGCCTCCTTCGCCTTCAATGTTGTTTTTCAAGAGCTTTTTATCTTTCTGTGCTCCATACCTCCTCGCGGGGATGCAGCCTACATATCCTCCCCCTGCCTCCAGAAAATAAATAAGATGTTGCCTAACGAATGAATGCGCTCTTGCCATCGCTGATGGAAATGACAGCTGTGATTAAAAGATGAAATGCTCTCCCACAAAAAAAAAACAAAAAAAAAAACAAGTTGGAGTTCTTCGCACTTCCTTAGGGCACCCTCTGGAAGACTTTAAAGTAGACTCCTAATAAAACTGGGATTATCTGCTCATTCCCTAACTTCCCATCTGGTTCCCCTGAGAAATTGTTTGCTTGCCAGGCAGCGTGCACCTTTTTGGATTCGTATCAGTGAACTGCAAGAATTTGGCCAAAAGCAAGACCTGGATGCACTGTCTCGAGGAGCTTTTGAGAGCAGAATGCAAGTCTGAGCACATCCTTTGGCCTAAACCCAGTTACTTCGCCTCTCTCTCCCCCCCCCCCTTTCTTTACAAATGAAATAAAATTGTTTATTTGGTTTTTCAGATTCCAAAATTCAAGTGTTATTCCAGTCCTATTAACGGTTTTTAACTGTCTAATCTTGCCCCTTTCTAAAATTTATTTATTGGTGTGTGTTTTCCATTGTGCACATCTGCCAAAGAATGAAATGAAATGAAATCAGGGATAAGGGGTTTTCTCAGGACAACGCAGGTTGTGTGTGCTATGTCCTGTTGGTGTTTTGGCAGTGGAAATGATCTGTGGGGGGGTCAGTCAACAAAAAATGGGGGGCCAAGAAGGGTCAGGTTTTTTGGGTGGGGGGAGTGAGAAATGGCCCCATTGTAGTTCAGCGGTAGATTATCTGCTTTTAATGCAGAAGATCATCCCAGGTTGCCTCCCTAGGTAAGGCCGTGGATGCTTGGAAATTGTTCAGGTCCTGCTGCAGATCAACACCCCGGCTTTTAAGGACCATAGTGAATCCACAGGCAGGGGCATAGCTAGGTAAATTGGTACCCAGGGGCAAAAAAATGTTTGTCACCCCCCCCCAAGGCATGAGACGGTCAGGTGGTACCCGGTGCGGAAAATTTCTTGTCAACCCCCCCCATCGACACCCCCCCTGCAAAAATGGTTTTGCGTTATTTCATATTTTCTTACAAAGGAATAATAACAAGCAATAATAATAAAAACCCTTTTATTTATATCCCACCCTCCCCGGCCAAAGTCGGGCTCAAGGTGGTTAACACCAGATACATAACTTTGGTATAAAATCAAACAATAATTACATTACCTCCTAAAAACCTCTCAAAGTCTAATTAGATGGCTTTCCACAGGGTTAGGGTTGAGAACAGTAAGTGTTCTCTGAACTGAAATTTCAGCCTTCATGACATAGGAAAACAGCCAAGTGAACAGCTATCTTGGTGGAGGAGGGTCAAGATATTAACCAATATGCATGAAATTTCATATATAGCTATATAATCCCTAGTATAGTAAGATAAGACCTTCGGAGCAGGCATTTTCAAAAAAAAATTCAAAAGAATATTTCTTGCTAATTTGTCACCCCCTCCATTACGGAACCCGGGGCGGCCCGCCCCCCTTGCCCCGCCCCTGTCTGCAGGAATGGCTTGTTTTATTGGCTGCTGCCAATGCAGTTGCCTATTGTACTACCAACCTTACTGTATGCTTGTGAAACATGGACCACTTACAAACCATCTTATAATCCATCTCCAACTCATGGCTCATGTAGCTGATGTTGACGTCATCGTTGTTGCAGTCGACTGCGGGGTCTTTCTGTGAAGTTCCCGTGAAGCCAGTTTGTGGAGGGGTTTGCTGTTGTGGCTGCTCCTCTGCAAGACCGCTCAGTCTCAAAAGCCAGGCTTGTGCTGGGCGAACTATTGCATTCAGAAATCTGCTCCACCTCTTCGTGGGGAGGAGTTGCGGTGGACCGCGGAGCCGCTCTCCCCACTTCCTGTGGGCGGGGGACTTTGTCCCACGCCGCTGGGAGGAGTCCCCGGCCGCGTCAGCAGGCAACCGGCCAATCAGCCGGCTGGGGGCGTGGCCTGGGGCTCCCTTTCAAAGGTGAGGCGCGAGCCGAGGGAACTCCTTTCGGCTCGCTTCCTTGGATCTCCCACCCTCCCTCCCTTCCCTGTAGGCAGGTTTCACCCTATGGCCTTGCTTTGGACTTCGGTTGGTCGCCTGCCCTTGTCGGGGGCCTGGTAGGAATTTTTCCACTTGGCAGATTGGCTGGGCCATTTGGTTTTCGCCTACCACTTAGCAATCGTCACAACTTTGTAAGGTGGCGGTTAGGCATTGAGTGACCTAATGTTGGGGGAGGGGAGGCCTGGCCATCGCCTGCCCCTCCAAGCTTAAGGGTAGTCCGTTAAAGGAATCCGGGGGTGTGGGATCTTGTCCGAAGCCCGGGGCGGGGCTAGGGCCATGCCACGACCCCATTGGAACCCAAGGGGATCTCGAGTTGGTCTGAATCGACGGGGCTCCCCTTATCGGTGGTTTACCCTTACTGGACTTCCTGCTCTGCGGGCAGGAGTCAGATATAGTCAGGTCTACTCAATGCCTAAGCCAATACCGCTCACATGCTGTAACCAATAAAGTTGTGGCCAAATTTTTCCCCAAACACATTAACCTTATATTCTGTGTCCTGGTGTTTTATTTCATTCCCGGGAGGGCGGCTTTGGGGTCTCGACACGCAACATCAAAACCACCCAACCTAATTTCTGAAGATAAGCAGAGAAAGCTGGAGGGGATCAAAGCAGGGAAGCTGGAACCACCTCTCTCTAGAAGCTGTTATCACCACTTATCTTCCATTTCCTTTAGTGTCTAATTGTCCCTCCTCCCTGTTCCAATCCCCAAGGCAAATTAGTAAGAAGAGATGGGATAAGCACCGTTAAACAGGTGGCAAATGGCCAATGCTTCCTGCTTCCCTTTTCCTTGGCCTAACCTCAATCCTCTGAAGCTTTCTCTGGCTGTCTTTGGGGGAGTTCTCAATAGTCATCGGGAAATTGTTTCAACCTTCATCCTGATCTACGCTGGACTATTTTTGATCATGATGACTATAACATGTCGCCAGATCATGATGACTATAACATGTCACCAGACCCTTGACTACATTCGCAGTTGGCGACGCTACCTAATCTAAGGTTGTTCCAAGCAATGCACTGTTGATATTTCTTCTGTTCTGGAATGCAAACTGATTCGTTTAACTTGGTACAGTAAGAAACAGTATAATGCCCATAGCACAGGAGCAAGAGAGAAAAGCAGATTTCTGGAACTAGCCTTTGATGAAGGTTATCCGCTGTGTTTTAACTTCTGCTTCAAACGGTGCTGGGTTCAGTGCTGTCAAGTATCCCGTTTCCCCCGGGATTCTCCCTTATTTTAAGCAGTTTCCCGCTGCTCTCCCTTATTTTTTATTTCCCTTCAATTTCCCGTTTTTAATGGAAGCAGCTCCTCCCCTGCTGGCCAGGGACTGGGTAGGAAGACCTCACCTACTTGGAGAGAAAAGCCTTGGCCCTCAAAGCAAGTGGGAGCCGTTTCCCGTGCTTACGGGGGGGTGTATTCCTCCCCCTGCACCAGCCCCTATCCGTTGCCGCCGAGCCCCTCAGCTGGCCAATAGGGTTAGCTGGTGGGCGGAGCCTGGCTGCCTTTGAGCAGCTGCTTCTTCCTGTCCTGTTTTGATGGGATCAGACAAGAAGACGATGGGGCTCCATTGCGCGGAGCACATGGCTGCCCTCCTCTTTGCTCCGCTCCGAGCCCGAGCCCGCTTGGAGTTGACATTGCTGCTCCGCCCACTTTTGCTTCTGGCTCCGCCCACCACTGACATGTGACTGTCCCCGGGATAGGTGAGAATGCCGATCCCTTATTTTCAAATCCAAAACTTGACAGCTATGGCTGGGTTAGACCTCCTGCTGAAAGTAGGAAGGTGAGGATTGAGAGCGTGGTACAGATGCTGGAGAGGGTGGACCTCCACATGCACATACCTCCACATGTGGTGGGAATGCCCCCAAATCCAACTATTCTGGACAACAACCATACGAGAAATATGTAAAATAACTAAGCAAGTATTAGAAATCACCCCAGAATTGGCCCTACTAAACATCTTCCAAGACAATAACTCCAATTTACATCACAAAGAACTCATAACCCACCTGCTTTCAGCAGCCAGAAACATCATAACCAGACGCTGGAGAGACCTGTCAGGAGTAAGCATGGACCAATGGTACCAAGTAGTATGGGAAACAGCCCTACTAGAAAAATTAACCAATAAACTGAAACTGACACGGGGACAAATAGAAGAAGACGCCTTCATCCCAGTATGGCTCCCCTTTATCACATACACAGCCCAACAAGATGACAAAAATCCACCAACAGCATACGAATCAATATGGCTAACCTGATCCAAAACACCCACCCACCCCACTCACACATGAAAACAAAGCTCACCACAGCCAATCACAAACAAACAACCACACCTTAGGCCAACCCCAACCTCTCTCACCACCAAAGGAACACAAACGAATAGCAGAGAACCTGCACAAGCGACGCGGACACAAAACCCCACACATATATTAAGTAAAATAGAAACATCTCCACCCCACCCCACCCCTACTCGCCTTTCCTCCCTCCACCTCTTTCCCCCTTTTCTTCCTAATGTAACACTAATGTCTCAACAAATGAAACTGACCTGTAAAAATGTAACTTGGAAAAGAAGAAAAGACAGACACTGCTCATACTTTTGTAAACCAATAATTTTAAAAAAATAAAAATACATTTACAAGGAAAGTGTGTGTGGGGGGGGAGAAACGGGGTTTAAGAGTCTTTACGAATTATGAGTCATGGAATGATCGTACTTTAAGAATGTGGAAGAATTGGATTTATTCTTTGGCGTACTGTAGACTGCATGGCAAATCTTGTTCAGCCTCTTTCAGTAAGTGGTGTTTAAAAAAATATTTATATCCAAAGTAAACTATGTGCTGATTATGAGAAGGGAGTTACATTGGCCTGGTTCACACATAACACTAAACCATAGTTTAGTGTTGCATACATGAGCTGTAGGTTTTGTGTGCTCCCCTCGCTTCTCCCACCGTGTGGAGGAGATCAGAAATATTTGCTTCCATTCTCAACGAACTGTTATGTCTGAATTGGGAGAAACCGGTTAGTGTTAACTATGATTCACTGAAAAAAGTGAGCCGCGCCTTGTTTGCCCTGTTATTTTACCCAGGTATGGACATAATGCCGTACTGTTTAGTTGAAAATGGCAATCTCTTTCTTGTGGCCACAATGGAGTAGGACCAGCCAAAGGTGTGTGCAGTTGACACTAAACCATGGCTCAGCATTATGTCTGGACCAGCCCAACAATGCTCTGTCAGATAATTTTTCAGCATTTTGAGATAAGCTGTGGTGATATAAGCTGGAATGAAACAGATAAACGAAAAACTTGCAGCTTCTGCACAGGGACTTCCCCTTTTCTGTTGACGTTTTTACTTGGTTATTTCCTCCACACACAACTCAAACCCAGTCAAACACAAATAAGCTAGTTTTGTTCATTGTGTAGTGAGGATGTGGGTTTAGTTTCACTTCTCTAATAACCAGGGTGCTAGTTGAGCATCACACACAAACTGTTATTCTTAGCACTCTACCATGACTCTGCAAAAAGTTACTGCATTTCGACAGCTTTATGTCGATTTTTTTTTTTTTAAATGCCTCTGTCATTGCGACTAGTAAACATCTGACTCATGGCTTTTGGAGAAACCCCTTTCCAATGCTGACTGATGGTCAGCTGGTTGCAATGGATGTGCATTCACGCTGACGGTCTAGCCAAAGTACTCATGTACTTAATCCGTAAAATGCAACCACAATTGTGAAAGAAGCAAGTATAAACTCCCCTTGGCTAAAAATAAATCCGGGAACTGAAAATCTGTCTGGAAGGTGAAGAAATCGCAGTTGTTCCATGAAACATCTATGGAAGTATGTCTTGCTTGGTGTTTCTGACATGAGTGGAGCTAGTAAAATATTATATTGCCTACCTCATTGTCAGTTAAATCAACTGAGGCCAAGGAATATGGTTCGTGGTTACTTTTGAAGCCTATTCTGCACATTTATCTTCTTTATATTGTTTGTTAGAATGCCATGGTGTGTAACTGAGAGAGTAACTTTTCATTTATCCAACAGCATTCTAGATTTCTTTTTAAGTTCCCAGGCACCAGTATCTTGCTGTCAGTTAGAACCCAAGAATTATGAGGTGATTTAGACTTTTAGTGGAAGTCGCTATGGCAGAATAAAGTTTTATTCTGATTTATATTTGGGGGGGGGCACATATTAAAGAGAACACCGTCACGTTCTCTGTTTTTTCCTTGATCAGCAGCACCCTTGCAAATACATCCACACAAGTTTTTGAGCAAATGTATTCCCCTCCACTCACACAAACTGCCTGCCTATGTTAAGTTTGATCAAAGCAGTAATAATATGGGACTTCCCTTGTCTTAGCCATCTTTCTTGCCAATCCCCCTTTCTCCTACACTTAATTTTCATGATTCTCACCCATTCCTTTTTTTAAAAAAATACTCAGCTCAATGGCTGCCTGATTATTATTAGAATCATAGAATCATAGAGTTGGAAGAGACCACAAGGGCCATCCAGTCCAACTCCCTGCCAATCAGGAAACGCCATCAAAGCATTCCTGGCAGATGGCTGTCAAGCCTCTGCTTAAAGACCTCCAAAGAAGGAGACTCCACCACACTCCTTGGCAGCAAATTCCACTGTCGAACAGCTCTTACTGTCAGGAAGTTCTTCCTAATGTTTAGGTGGAATCTTCTTTCTTGTAGTTTGAATCCATTGCCCCGTGTCCGCTTCTCTGGAGCAGCAGAAAACAACCTTTCACCCTCCTCTATATGACATCCTTTTATATATTTGAACATGGCTATCATATCACCCCTTAACCTTCTCTTCTCCAGGCTAAACATACCCAGCTCCCTAAGCCGTTCCTCATAAGGCATCGTTTCCAGGCCTTTGACCATTTTGGTTGCCCTCCTCTGGACACGTTCCAGCTTGTCAGTATCCTTCTGGAACTGTGGTGCCCAGAACTGGACACAGTATTCCAGGTGAGGTCTGACCAGAGCGGAATACAGTGGTACTATTACTTTTAATTCAAAGCAGAAGTAGGAGACAAACTTTTCTGAGTTATTGAAAAGGCACATAGCAAAACCCCAGCTGAAGAATGATGCAGAAATAAAATGTGATCCAACATAATAATAGCCCTGCTGGCCAAGCCAAAATTCCTTCTAATCCAGAGACGGGGGAAACCCATCAGTCTCAAGCAGCATAGCCAAGGGTCAGGGGTGATGATAGAAGCTGGAATCCAGCAACATCTAGGGAGCCACCAGTTCCTCTAGGCCATCATCCTGTTCCCCATACTGCCTGGCTAGGTAACTGCTTATGGAAAACGAGACGCTTTTGAAAACAATATACCTTCCCTGTGCCTAGTTACTTGGAAAGTCCCATTTAAGTTCAGCAGGATTTATTCCCAAGTAAATATGCACAGATGGGACACGGGTGGCGCTGTGGGTTAAACCACAGAGCCTAGGGCTTGCAGATCAGAAGGTCGGCAGTTCGAATCCCCGCGACGGGGTGAGCTCCTGTTGCTCGGTCCCAGCTCCTGCCCACCTAGCAGTTCGAAAGCACGTCAAAGTGCAAGTAGATAAATAGGTACTGCTCCGGCAGGAAGGTAAACGGTGTTTCTGTGCACTGCTCTGGTTCACCAGAAGCGACTTTGTCATGCTGGCCACAGCTGTACGCCGGCTCCCTCAGCCAGTAACGCAAGATGAGCGCCGCAACCCCAGAGTTGGACACGACTGGACCTAATGGTCAGGGGTCCCTTTACGTTTACCTAAATATGCACAGAACTGTAGTGAAAGCCTTCCTTATTTCAAGGGAACCCACCAGTGAACATTCCCTCTTCCTAGGAGTCCTACCTAGCACCCTAGCCCTCTGGCCACTCCCCCTACCTCTTGTCATATTCTGAGCAAGAGATAACCGACGGGTGGTGTTGCAGTGCCTGTTCGTCGATCCACCGGATCTTGTCGGTTGACCTACGTGTCATTTGCCCGTGGTCAGATATTCCATGTGATCTGGAATGGCTTTCTGCGAGTTAGGACCCACCTTTTATATTGCAGTGAGAGCCAGTGTGGCGTAGTGGTTAGGAGCAGTGGACTTGTAATCTGGTGAATCGGGTTCGCGTCTCCGCTCCTCCACATTCTCTGCTGGGTGACCTTGGGCTAGTCACACTTCTCTGAAGTCTCTCAGCCCCACTCACCTCACAGAGTGTTTGTTGTGGGGGAGGAAGGGAAAGGAGATTGTTAGAGACTCCTTATGGTAGTGATAAAGCGGGATATCAAATCCAAACTCCTCTTCTTCTATCTTCTTAACTCCCTCCAGCGGATATTGCTAGCAGAGGAACTCAGGGGCGGGGGCGGTTTCACCAGCGATACACCGCTGAGTGAAGCCGACATCATGGCCTGCTCCTCATACCGGTCCTGGGCAATTGAGTACCCTCTTTCCCGTTAAAAAGTGTGACACTTACTGTAACAACTCCATGGCGAGTACCGGCACCTATTTTTTTTCTAGGGAGTGGGGCGTAGTAAGTAGAGTACTTGCCTCACTGAGTCTTATAAAGGTGGTGGGGAGGAGAGACCCAGGCAGAGTGGGATGAAAACAACGGAAGCATTTTGCTTGGCCAGCTCCGGCAGCAGCCGTAATCTGTGTGAGTCAAGCTTTTCGTTCGATAACATTAGCTGAATCATTTGGCAAATTTTGGTTCTGTGCTAAGAAGCCCCGCTTGAAATAATGGAACTTCTTGGAGTTTCCCTGCAGTACGTTTCTGAGCCAGTGTAATGCAATGACATTTGCAACAGGGTGACACTGGACAAACAGAGATGCAAAAGTGAAAACTTGAAAAGGAGGGGAGGGGTGTGCAGTTTACGTGTTTTGCTCCTGCCTTTTTTCTTACACGGCACCCCCTGAGCATTTATTTGCTCATTTTTAATTCTGCTCTTCATCAGCCGTGCTCCACAATAACCCTTGTACTGCTAAAAATATCTGGCAGCCCTATTCTGCCCATAGGGCAGCTTTCAAATTCTTTTCAGTATAGCATTATTTGGTTTTGAACGTCGCTTTCCTGTCCATATTATTTCAATTCCTCCGACCAGCATTCGTTTTGAGAATATCTGTAAAGCTCATCAACCAAGAAGACAAAAACTTTTGAAGAAAGAATGGGGGGAAATTTTACAATTTATTTAGGAGACCACTGTAAGCAGATAAAAACATTAACAGGGTTTTAATAACACTTGTAATGTAACAAACATTATGGTGCTGGAGGAGACTCTTGAGAGTCCCATGGACTGCAAAAAGCTCAAACTTATCCATTCTTAAAGAAATCAGCCCTGAGTGCTCACTGGAAGGACAGATCCTGAAGTTGAGGCTCCAGTACTTTGGCCACCTCATGAGAAGAAAAGACTCCCTGGAAAAGACCCTGATGTTGGGAAAGATGGAGGGCACAAGGAGAAGGGGACGGCAGAGGATGAGATGGTTGGACAGCGTTCTCGAAGCGACTGGCATGAGTTTGGCCAAACTGCGGGAGGCAGTGGAAGACAGGCGTGCCTGTCGTGCTCTGGTCCATGGGGTCACGAAGAGTTGGACACGACTGAACAACAACAGCCTCAAATGTAACAAACACTGTGGATAAACATGGAGAGATATAATATATGGATTGTGAAACAATATGTAGCTGAAGGTAATTGGACCCACAGAGGGGAGGCGGGGGAAGTCGGAAGATTCAGGGAAATATCAATATATGGTTATCCATTTGGTATTTGTGTTTGTAAAATCAAATAAAAATCATTTCAGAAAAGAAAAGAAAAAAGGGAGTGTCTCTCACTGTCCTAAAACGCATTTGCTGCAATTTCAAAATCGTTTCGCCCTTCGTTTTCATTATTATTATTATTATTATTAAAGATTTTCTTGATTTACTAAAGTGTGTGCAATGTCTCTCTCGTATTTTTTTCCATGTAACATTTTTACAAATCAGTTTGGGTTGTTGAGACGTTAGGGAGAGAAGGGGGAAAGTAGTTTTCTCTCTGTAGTGGCAAAGCGTGGGTTTTCTTCCTTGGTCATTCGGCGTCTCATGATCTTAACGTTTCCATGCATTTGGAAGCAGTTCGACGGAAGAGCACTGCTTTCGTTCTGCAAGCAAGGGCTTGCATTCCCCCCTCTTAAACACACATCTAGAAAACTACCCTCCTTATAGCCCACAGAATGGCTGGCTCTGTAGCAAGCTTGGGGAACTCCAGTTTCTGTTGCCATAGCAATTGAAACATTATCCTGGTTCACATGGATACTCTCTTACAGCAGAGCTGGGCAAGGTTTGCACGGCCGGGGGGGCGGGGGGCGGGAGAGCCATTCTTCATTCTTCCATATATTGAATCATTTGAAGATTATATTACCATTTGTCTTTGCTTCTGACATGGGAAATACGGTCTCAGGCTGCAGTGCAACATGAAACTTTAATATTTAAGGGCTTCTAATGGAATTCCTCAGGACAAAAGGTTAGTCTCCAAACTAAACCTGGAGAAGTTAGCTAAGTGCAGTAATATAAATGATTTGGGGGGAGGACAACCACTCTCAAGCTAAGATAAGATCCTGCAGCTCACCACTTCTATACTAAACGTAACCGGCTGATTATCACAATTCTAGTATCTCATTGTTCTATTATAACCATACATGAAATATGCAGTGTTAAACAAGAGGTTAGAAGAACCACCAAATCAATTACTTAATGTGCATTGCAATCTAGAAATGAAATATAAAAGTCTTTCAAAGCCTTATATATTGGGCCATATAAATTCAATTTATATGTGGAATGGACTTTGAAAGACTTTTGTATTTCATTTCTAGATTGCAATACACATTAAGCCATCAAGCATCGTCATTACAGACACACACACGTACACAGAAACAAAAAGGGACGTGGGTGGCGCTGCGGTCTAAACCAGGCTTCCTCAACCTCGGCCCTCCAGATGTTTTGAGACTACAATTCCCACTACCCCTGACCACTGGTCCTGCTAGCTAGGGATCATTGGAGTTGTAGGCCGAAAACATCTGGAGGGCCAAGGTTGAGGAAGCCTGGTCTAAACCACTGAACTTCTTGGGCTTTCCGATCAGAAGGTTGGCGGCTCGAATCCCCACCATGGGGTGAGCTCCTGTTGCTCTGTCCCAGCTCCTGCCAACCTAGCAGTTCGAAAGCACACCAGTGCAAGTAGATAAATAGGTACCACTGCGGCGGGAAGGTAAATGGCATTTCCATGCGCTCTGGTTTTTGCCACGGTGTTGCGTTGCGCCAGAAGCAGTTTAGTCATGCTGGCGACATGACCTGGAAAAGCTTTCTGCGGATAAACGCCGGCTCCCTCGGCCTGAAAGCGAGATGAGCGCCGCACCCCATAGTCGCCTTTGACTGGACTTAACCATCCAGGGTATCCTTTACCTTTTACCTTTACACATAAGACATAAGTTTTCTGATATGAGACAAGCTGCAGGAGCTCTTCAGAAGTTCTCTGACATGTACCAACGTTTGGTTGCGTAAGGGCGCACAGCAGTGATGCCACCCTGCGACCTGCCAGATATTGTTGTAATCCACTCCCGGACAGTTTGAGAGTTGCGGTTCAGTAATATTCGGAGCACCACAAGTTCTTCGTCCCTGGTGCACAGCGTACGAAGGAATCTTGCATTCTGCAATATATCCCTGCTAGGTTCGTGCGCGTCGATTGCATGCGCTTATCCGAATGCTTATTCCTCTGCTTGCCTTTTCTCCATCTCTCTGGGTGGGCAGGGAATCTGAGAAAGCAATTGGGATGAAGGCCCAAGAGGTAATAGAGCTAAGGGATAGGGCTGGGCAGGAAATGGGGGGTGGGGGTGGGACTAAAGTCCAGGCAACTGAGGGAAAGAGACGGATTAGTCTGTGTGCATGTGAGAGAGACGGAGCTGATTTTCACATACCAATTGAGATAACCATCCACGTCTTTTTGCAGGTCCCTGGTGACTCTCACACTCTCTCGGCTTGTATGCCACCGGCATGATCCGTCCTTTGAAACTGCAGGCAGGTGTTAACCACAATTAGTACAGAGGTTTGGTTATCCTTCCCTTCTGGCAGATTGAATTGCTTCCCTTTAATAATAAAACAACCCAGCAAAGCAAAAGGGAGAGACAAAATGGCCCAGGAAACCTGATCTAATTCCAGGATAATACATCACTTTTCTCTGTCAAGTGGTTTTTTTGGTTTTTGGTTTTTTTTTAAAGATAGTGTGTTTCTCTGCTGCGGTGGTTTTCCTTGAGAAGCATGCAGCGAGTAAGCGATACTCCAGACACATGTTTGCTTTCTGAAATGCGCCCAAAATGTTTACAAATGCTCTTGGACTTATGGCGGGATCTTCGGTATTCTCTGGTAATTGCTCTTTATTTATTTTTTTTAAAAAAACCCATTTTTTTGGTTTTCAAACAAATACAAATACAGTAACCGTTAAACACTTAGCCAGCAGTTACAGCTAATGGTGTTTGTTTTATCCATTGTTTCTAGACATACGCTTGCACATTCAGCATTCAAACATGCTACTTAATGCAATCTCTGCGGATGCCGGTTTTGAGCATAAAATGTGGCATTAGTGTGGTGTAGTGGTTAAGAGCAGTAGATTCGTAATCTGGTGAACCGGGTTTGCGTCTCCGCTCCTCCACATGCAGCTGCTGAGCGACCCTGGGCTAGTCACACTTCTTTGAAGTCTCTCAGCCCCACACACCTCACAGAGTGTTTGTTGTGGGGGAGGAAGGGAAAGGAGAATGTTAGCCGCTTTGAGACTCCTTTGGGTAGTGAAAAGTGGGATATCAAATCCAAACTCCTCCTCCTCCTCCTCCTCCTCCTCCTCCTCCTCCTCCTCCTCCTCCTCTTCTTCTTCTTCTTCTTCTTCTTCATTTGTCTTAAATTCTTCATGCAGATATTAAGCCCTGAGGATGGAGACTTCATGGGCCAAAATGGAGCATCTAGCCTCTCTCTCAAGCTATTTGCCAACCTTTTTGAAAGTTATATAGGTTTTGAGAATAAGTTGAATGGACTCCCACGGTAGGTGCTGGGCATTCCTTCATTGTTTTCATGCAGTGGTTGGATGACCATCTGTCTTGGATGATTCAATTGAGATTCCTGAATTGCAGGGGGTTGGAAGAGATGGTGCTCAGGGTTCCTTCTATCTACAATTCTACGATTCTGTGAATTTATTCGAATGATATACAATGGAATTGCACGTGCCGATTGTGCCTAATTTGCAGAACTCTGAGTAGAGTGCATAGCATCTTAGTTTATACGAGCATTTAAAAAACAGGTTCTCTGTTGGGGGACGGGACCTAAACCATCATCAAAAGTCAAAACAAAATAAAAAATAAAAAAAATCCTTCCAGTAGCACCGTAGAGACCAACTAAGTTTGTTCTTGGTATGAGCTTTCGTATGCATGCACACTTATCTGAAGAAGTGTGCATGCATACGAAAGCTCATACCAAGAACAAACTTAATTGGTCTCTAAGGTGCTACTGGAAGGAATTTTTTTTATTTTTTATTTTGTTTTGACTATGGCAGACCAACACGGCTACCTACCTGTAACAGCATCAAAAGTGGTATCAGGATGGAAATGTATGATTTTTGTTTTTGTTCTCAACTAAGGGACGCGGGTGGCGCTGTGGGTTAAACCACTGTGCTGCTTGGGCTTGCCGATCGGAAGGTCGGCAGTTTGAATCCCCGTGGCGGAATGAGCTCCTGTTGCTCTATCCCAGCTCCTGCCAACCTAGCAGTTCGAAAGCACGCCAGTGCAAGTAGATAAATAGGTACCACTCCGGCAGGCAGGTAAACGGCGTTTCCGTGCGCTGCTCTGGTTTCGCCAGAAGCGGCTTAGTCATGCTGGCCACATGACCCAGAAAAACTGTCTGTGGAAGCGGACAAATGCTGGCCCCCTCGGCCTGTAAAGCGAGATGAGTGCCACAACTCCAGAGTCGATCGCGACTGGACTTAATGGTCAGGGGTCCCTTTACCTAAGTTTTCAAACATAGCTCGGACAGCAGAATTCCCATCACCTGATTTTTGCCCTAGAAATAAGTTGCCATTTCTGCACACCATCCACCACCTGAGATTTTTTTTGTATGCTACTTAAACACAACTATTTTCATACTACTCTCAAGCAGCAAGGAGATCCAGTCAGACTGAATTCTTGAGCAGGATTTATTATCTGAGCAACCGCAGCTATAATGGCAAATAATTGTTTCGTGTAGGTAAAACTTAAGATGGAAAGCTCTGCCTCCTGTCTCCCCTTTTGTGGATTGCTAAGAGCATCTCAGTTTGACTTGTGTCTTCAGTAAATCCCGAAATTGCTCGTTAGATTTCCTGTCTCCTCTGCTGCTGTTTATCTTCTGCTGAATCATTTTTTATTCAGTGTGTGTGTGTGTTTAGAGCACGCTTTAAGTTGTATCTTGAGAATTTCAGTAACCAAATTGTGGCCTCCCTTGCAACTAAAATGATTTCCATGCTGCTGCTCTTTATATTTGAGGTTATAATACTGAAAGATAGACCACACACAGACAGCCAAGTCTCTAGCCACTTAAGCATGTAAACAGTCTGGATTCTTACGAAGTGGAAACATTTATTGTGCCCTGTTCTTAATATGATCAGCATGTTAAGAGTTCTGTGTGCAACTATGTCAGCCCTGTTTGGCGAACTCTTCCATTCTGCAGCCTCCCATTAATGTGGAACTAAACTGTTTACTTATGCAGATTTTATGCAGGAATTAGTGTCTGGTCCGAGTTAAGTATTATCCATAGTTTTGTGTCAGCTGCCTTTAAAGCAAAGGGAAACTCCATGTTCTTGGAGGTGACCAAAATAAAGAACCCATTTATGAGCAGTAATAGCTCTGCATTGATTATCTCTCTATCACCAAGGTCCTCAAGTATCCCTTTTCCAATGGATGAGGTAGTTTGGTAGGGAAGAGGGAGCTGTGACTGACAAGTACCCAAGAGAAGGTGGACATCCTTATCAGTGAATAATCATCCATGGAAGCACAGAGAGATACAGGGGCTATGTGGTCCTCAGCACAAATATGGGTCATGACATCAGAAATACATCTTCTTCTTTGGCGATCACTTGTGGCCGAGTAAGATTGTCTTCCATGAAAGCGGTTTTAACAGCGAGTCCGTAAGTGACTGTGGAGGCCAATTCTGGATCCACACGTCCTTCCACAGTGGGGACATAGGTTTCCGGGCAGGAGTTGATCACGGTGAGGATTTGCCAGATGTGCCTTCCTCTTAGCTCGTTTCTCCTTTCCATCCCGAGTTAGTGCTTCCTCAAAGCTCATGACACCTTTGGTAAAGGCTGTTTTCCAACTGGAGCGCTTGCAGGCCAGTGCTTCCCAATTTTCTGTGCTTATACAGGTGAAACTCAAAAAATTAGAATATCGTGGAAAGGTTCATTTCTTTCAATAATTCAACTTAAAAGGTGAAACAAATATATGAGATAGAATCATGACATGCAAAGCGAGATATGTCAAGCCTTTATTTGTTATAATTGTGATGATTATGGCGTGCAGCTGATGAGAACCCCAAATTAACAATTTCAACTTTGGGGTTTTCATCAGCTGGACGCCATAATCATCACAATTATAACAAGCAAAGGCTTGACATACCTCGCTTTGCATGTCATGAGTCTATCTCATATATTAAACCCCAGTAGCTAATAAAAACAATTGCTTACATAAATGGACTTTTCCACAATATTCCAATTTTTTGAGTTTCACCTGTACTGCATTTTTAAAAATTTGTCTTGAGAGCATCTTTAAACTTTTGTTGTCCACTGGTATTTCACTTTCCATTCTTAAGTTGGGAGTAGAGTACTGCAGTTGCTTTGGAAGACGATAATCAGACATCTGCACAACATGACCAGTCCAACGAAGTTGATGTTGAAGAATCATTGCTTTGACACTAGTGATCTTTGCTTCTTCCAGTACACTGGCATTAGTTCGCCTGTCTTCTCAAGTGATGTGTAAACATTTCTGGAGACACCGTTGAGGGAATCTTTTGAGGAGTTGGAGATGATGTTTAAAAGTGGTCCATGTTTCACAAGCGTACAGGAAAATTGGTAGTACAATAGCTTTGGGTTTTTTTGTTGTTTCCCTGCGAATGTCCTGGTCCTCAAACATTCTGCACTTCAATCGGGAGAAAGCTGCACTCGCAGAGCTCAGGTGACGTTGGGTTTCAGCATCGATGTTGACACCTGTGGAAAGTTAACTTCCCAGGTGGGAAATGTGATCAACATTTCCCAATGTTACTCCATTAAGTTGTATTTGTGGCACTGTGGAGGGGTTGATTGGTTCTTGTTGGTGCAGCACTTTGGTTTTATGGTTATTGAGCAATAGCCCAAGCTTTCTGTAAGCTTCTGCGAATATATTTAAGATGGGTTGGAGGTCATCCTCTGAGTGTGCACACACTATGTTGTCGTTTGCATATTGAAGCTCTATGACGGAAGTTATGGTAACCTTAATTTTTGCTTTCAGCCTACTCAGTTTAAAGAGCTTTCCATCTGTTTGATACAATACATAATTTCTACCCTGTTATAATGATCAAGTGATTGACAAGTTTCAGTTGATACTGAAGTTTCCTTCCATTTCTGAGTTTTTATTTACTTGTAGTTTGGGTTGGGAATCCCTGAACAGAAGTCAAGGCCGAGACCAGGGCCAGCTCACCCATGAGGCAAGGTGAGGTGACGACCTCAGGCTGCAGGTTCCACAGGGGCAGAAACTCATGATATATAAGCTATGCACTAAAATGGCTCCTTAAACCAACGTTTCAGTCACCAAAACTGAATGTATAGTTGAAATTTTGGAGCAAGTAAGCTCTAAATTCAGGATGCCAAATGTCTTCAGTCAGTATTAAAGGGGGGGTCATTCCTTTTTGCCTGATATCTCTACTACACAAGCATCTGATAGCAAGGTTAAAGGGCAACAGCACTGAGGAATATCCCCGATCTTTACTGCAGCTTTGCTTGCTTGCAAGAGCAAGTTTTCGACAGTGGGAACCTCTGAAAGAGATTAGTGGAAGTTGAAGGGCACTTGGGAACCCAGACTGATGAAGACCAGAGCTGCATTTCAGCAAGTAGGAGGGAGAAAGGCAATCTTTAAAATGTTAATGTGCCAGCAATTATTCACGGGTTGTATAAACCAGAATTTCTTTCTTTTTATTATCATTTCTAATCTTGCTGTGATGATAGATAAAAAGAAATGGAGAGCTAAAACATTATTGCTTTTGTTGGCGCATAAGACACACGGGAAGGGGGGGAGAAGATTCTCCCCCTGTTTAAAATCTCATAATTTACATTTTCTAAAACCCCGTTTAAGTGTAGAATGCCTTACTTTCTGCAGAAGTGTTATTTATGATCCAGCTACTCCTAAAGAGTTTGAAAGTCTCCCTTTGGAGATTTACTTTCCATTACACTTCTGCTCGTTAGTAAGCCTGGTTGCGTTCAATGGGCCTTACTCCCAGGAAGGTGCGCATAAGATGCAGGCCTATTGTGGTCTGTCTTCTTTGGGGTGTATTTGCGGATCATTTATGAAAGGTGACGATATGCATTACCCAGTTATTTCTTGGTACAACTGCTAGAACAGCGATGACATCTGGAAGGATTTAGCCTTGATTAACTTGAATTGATGGCTTTATTATATATATTTTTCATTTAAAAATGTTGCAGTAACTGTGGCATGGACATGACAGTAAATCATGTAATAGATTATAATCCTTTTAATCAAGTGCATGCAAGGCAGAGGGATATCCATGGGTCCATTGCAGTTGCAGGGAACCTTTGGCATTGCCCATGCATGCTAATGGGAGTTCTGGTTCCCCAACATCCAGAAGAGCGACAGTTCCCCACTCTTGGTGACTGGGAGCAGCTGCCGAGACCATATAACACCAGTTCTGAAAGACCTACATTGGCTCCCAGTACGTTTCCGAGCACAATTCAAAGTGTTGGTGCTGACCTTTAAAGCCCTAGACAACCTTGGCCCAGTATACCTGAAGGAGCGTCTCCACCCCCATTGTTCAGCCCGGACACGGAGGTCCAGCTCCGAGGGCCTTCTGGTGGTTCCCTCCCTGCGAGAAGTGAGGTTACAAGGAACCAGGCAGAGGGCCTTCTCGGTGGTGGTGCCTGCCCTGTGGAATGCCCTCCCATCAGATGTCCTTGTTGTTTTCTGCAAATGGGAAATTCTTTGCAAATCTCTCTCTCTCTCACTGACACACACACAACACAAAAACCCCACAGTTTTTATTAAATATTCTGTTTTACAATTTAGAATACCCATTTAAACATCCTTAAAATGTCAATGACTTCCCTTCTTCTCTTTCCATGGTTCATTTTGCATAACGTAAATCCCTGCATATTTTACATAAACTAAACCATTCAGTATTCCATTATTACATCCATCAAAACTTATTTACACTGCTGAATTTCTCGTAATGCTGCCAACGTTTTCAAGTGTGCACATCCCCCCCCTCATATCTATATCTATATATATCTATCTATATATATATATATATATATATATATATATATGTAAAAGGTGGATTACTAACATGAGTTTGGCCAAACTGCGAGAGGCAGTGAAGGATAGGCGTGCCTGACGTGCTCTGGTCCATGGGGTCACGAAGAGTCGGACACGACTGAACAACAACAAAAAGGTGGATGTTTGTGACCAATCGCCTTTCTCCATAACCGCTTGACCGATTCCATTGAAATTTGGACACAACGTTCCATGGCCATATGGGAGTGTTTCTGCGTGCTTACATTGTACAGATAGCACACCTTTCACAGGTAAAAACGTGATTTTTTTGCAAAAAATATAGCACCCTCCAGTGGACAACAAAGACCACAGACCGATAGAAAAGCTATATATCTTCACAAACAATGGGACAACAAAAAATATAGTCTATCCTCAAGTATTATGATACTGTACAACTTGAAAATGTCACCTTCTCTTTCCTTTTTTTCCAATTTAACACACTAAGCCACAGCAACGCGTGGCCGGGTCAGCTATATTCAATAAACATTTTCCAATCTTCTCTAAATGTATGATGTTCTTTTTGTTCTCTTATTCTATATGTTAAGTCTGCAAGCTGCACATATTCTGTCAGCTTAAGTTGCCATTCTTCTTTAGTTGGGACCTCACTCATTTTCCATTTTGGAGCTAACGAAACAAGGGCCGCAGTAGTGGCATACATAATAACCTGTTTCTGACACCTGAGAATTGTTTTCTCAACGAAAAGGACTCTGGTTTTTTGGGAAAGTACTTTAAAACATTTTTTTCCAATTCATTATGGATCATTTCCCAATACTCTTTTACAGGTTCACCACATGTGAAAGAACGTTCCCTCCATCTCTTTTGCATCTCCAGCACTTATCTGATTCAGTCTTATACATCATAGCAAGCCTAGCTGGAGTTAAGTACCATCTGTAAATCATTTTCAAGTAGTTCTCCTTCAAAGACTAAGAAGAAGAAGAAGAAGAAGAAGAAGAAGATGAAGAGTTTGGATTTGATATCCCGCTTTTCACTACCCAAAGGAGTCTCAAAGCGGCTAACATTCTCCTTCCCCCCCCCCCACAACAAACACTCTGTGAGGTGAGTGAGGCTGAGAGACTTCAGAGAAGTGCGACTAGCCCAAGGTCACCCAGCAGCTGCATGTGGAGGAGCGGAGACACGAACCCGGTTCACCAGATTATGAGTCTGCCGCTCTTAACCACTACACCACACTAAGATGCTGTAAACTTCCAATCGCTTTTCCAAAGTCTTCCCCAGAAGTTAAAATCTATATTATGTCCTATATCTATTGCCCAGTGTGTCATAGAGGCTTTGACAAGCTCGTCTTTTGTTTCCCAATCTAATCCTTTGCAAATCTTCCAGCATCAGGTAGCCAATATGGTTCTGTTTTAGTATGATTCGATAGGGCAGCATTTATTGAGGAGGCATTTAAAAAAGGCTAGTCTGTTTCTGTTTAGTTGCAATCCATCCAAGGCATAGACTAAGAAGATAGAGAATGGGTAGGCAAACTAAGGCCTGGGGGCTGGATCCAGCCCAATCGCCTTCTCAATCTGGCCTGTGGATGGTCCAGGAATGAGCCTGTTTTTACATGAGTAGAATGTGTCCTTTTATTTAAAACGCATCTCTGGGTTATTTGTGGGGCCTGCCTGGTGTTTTTACATGAGTAGAATGTGTGCTTTTATTTAAAATGCATCTCTGGGTTGTCTGTGGGGCATAGGAATTCGTTCATTCCCCCCCCCCAAAAAAAATAGTCCGGCCCCCCATAAGGTCTGAGGGATAGTGGACCGGCCCCCTGCTGAAAAAGTTTGCTGACCCCTGAGGTAGAGCATCTGTGTGGCGAAATAACATTAACCGAGAAATCAAATTTGAACTGGGGTGGGTGGAGGGAATGCCATTTTAATTTATTTCTGAATCAGAAGCAGCTCTCCGATCTACGAATCTGGCAAAGATGTCCTGCTTTTCACAGCTTTGGTTTTGGTTGGTTATATTAATGGCACTGCAAAATCTGCCAAGCTTTTATGATGAAGTCAATTCATAAGGCGAAAGGATGTTCCATGTAGTTTTGTTTTGTTTTGTTTTGTTTTGTTTTTAGATTTTGAAAAGCAGCATTCGTAATTTGATTCAATGTCGTATTTCCCAGGTGGGTGGGTGTCTTAGTTTTCCTAATTACTGCCCATTACCACAGCCGCTTGACATGATAATCGTTAACTGTGGGAAATATTTTCCGCGTAGTAACACAATCCAATGGAAATTAAAAAAGAAGGCTTTGATGTATTAAAACCTGTAAGGGCAGGTTGGGAAATGCACTTCTCAGGACTTGCATCTTTGCTTTGGGAAGTATATTTGGAAATAGTCGCCTTTGGTCAGTAATGTTTCTATAAATGGAACATGTGGATTCTTGAATGCTTTATCTGGAAATCGGAAGCCTGTGAAGATTCGGGCAAGTGCTGTCTTCTCCCTCGCAGACAGGAGAGCCGTGGCTGAGCTCCCGTTTGCAGGATCCTCAGCAAGCTCCCCTCTTCTGGCTGCATGGCACACCCTTTCCACCTTGGCTGGACCAATTCCTGATTCTTGTAAAGCAAATTCTACTTGGTTTTCGGTGTGAAATGCTCACGTCTTACATCTATTATGAAGCATGACATTTCGTATATAAACATAAGAAGCTAACTAATTTAGAGCCAGTGCGGTGTAGTGGTTAAGAGTGGTAGACTCGTAATCTGGGGAACCGGGTTCGCGTCTCCGCTCCTCCACATGCAGCTGCTGGGTGACCTTGGGCTAGTTGCACTTCTTTGAAGTCTCTCAGCCCCACTCACCTCACAGAGTGTTTGTTGTGGGGGAGGAAGGGAAAGGAGAATGTTAGCCGCTTTGAGACTCCTTCATGTAGTGAAAAGCGGGATATCAAATCCAAACTCTTCTTCTTCTTCATATCCTCCAGCATTCCTCAGAAAACAGGGACATTCTGTTAATGCCAAGTGAAAACATTTGTTCAACCAACTCAAGATTGTCTGCACTGGGCGCTAGGGTGGATTGCGCCCTGCGCCTTGCAGGGTCAGGCCCAGGCTGCCACCAGTAAGGCTCAAGGTGGGTTTTTAAAAAAAATTTAAATCGAATTTTTTAAAAAATTAAATCCACCCTGAGCCTTATTGACTAGTGATTTAAATCAAATCCACCCTGGTCTCTATGGTGCTACTGGAAGGATTTTTTTATTTTATTATTTGTTTTGTTTTGACTATGGCAGACCAACACGGCTACCTACCTGTAGCTAAAAGCAACACACACAAAATAGCAGCAGATGAAATTAAAAACAATACAAACTGGACACCTGTGGCAGAAGTCTTTTCATCCAGCTGGGAAAACTTGTCAGAACAAAAAAAAATCATTTTCAATTGTTTCAGGAAGTTGTGCATGTTGCATCTTGACAGGAATGCTATTCCAAGCCTAATGATTCTTATTAGGCTTACATTCCAGAAAATCTAAAAAATGAAAAAAATCTTCCGACAGCCTAGAGACAAGGAGATTGCCATAAACCACCGTAGAGGACAACCTTGAGAGATGCAATGGTTTTGATGTTGTCAACAATTATGTTCAGTGGTATAGTAGCCCTTTCCCCTGATCCCAGTTATGCAGAGGTCCAATATTATTCCACAACAGCCACGACAATGAATCTGACCATCTGAGTTAAGAGCAGAAGTTCTGGCCCTTAGCAGTAGTAATGTATGGAAGTGAGAGCTGGACCATCAAGAAGGCTGATCGCCGAAGAATTGATGCTTTTGAATTATGGTGCTGGAGGAGACTCTTGAGAGTCCCATGGACTGCAAGAAGATCAAACCTATCCATTCTCAAAGAAATCAGCCCTGAGTGCTCACTAGAAGGACAGATCCTGAAGTTGAGGCTCCAGTACTTTGGCCACCTCATGAGAAGAGAAGACTCCCTGGAAAAGACCCTGATGTTGGGAAAGATGGAGGGCACAAGAAGAAGGGGACGACAGAGGATGAGATGGTTGGACAGTGTTCTCGAAGCTACTAGCATGAATTTGGCCAAACTGCGGGAGGCAGTGAAGGATAGGCGTGCCTGGCGTGCTCTGGTCCATGGGGTCACGAAGAGTCGGACACGACTGAACGACCGAACAACAACAACAAAGTGCTGATCTTCAGTACATGTGGATTAAATGTTGAGTAGCAATACAATCCTAAACACAGTGTTAGAAACTGCGATAAAAAAATCTAGGAGCCAAATGGCTCCTGGGACCTGAGTTGTGGCTGCCAAAACAGAATGTCTAGTCACCACTGGTAGGGGGTCAGCAACACTTCTTATTTATTATTTTGATAAGCACGAATTATTACGCTATTCCCATAAGTGACACATTGTTAACATCATATTTTTAGCAGGGATTGTCAATGCATGTTTAATTTGGTGCTTGCAATTAGAATATTGGTACCCACCTTCAGTTTTCAAAACACTCTTTCTTGTTAAACATATTGTCTGTGCTTAACGTATACTTTGAGGCTTCAAAGTGCATACATTTTGGTAATCCTTGAGCGTCAGCCAGGAGCCAAAAAATGGCACCCAGACTTTTTGAGCTGCTCGCAAATGGAGAATCTTTAGGCGCAAAATGCGCGTGGCGCCCTGTTAATTTTGAACCCTGCCCGGAACGTGTTTTGTTTTTGAGCCTTTTTGCCTACGCTTGTGGAAATAATAATAATAATAATAATAATAATAATAATAATAATAATAATAATGGCATAGGGTAATTTATCTGATGACCGGTACTTTAAGAAAGTTGAAGTTCGTTTTGCAGAAGTCTGGTGGGCTTCAGAAAAAGCAGGCACATATGCCTCTTCAGTTCAACCCACCCACACTCAACAGCCCCTAGTCTTTCCACCAGAATCTTCTCTCTCTCATGCCCACCCCTTGAAGGCCCTCTCTGCTTCTCTTTCCCAGAGCTGCTCTGCCAAGGAAAGGGTTGGAGGGGATGTAAGGCGTGGCTGTTTGGAGAAGTTATAATTCCTCTCCAGTTGGGCGGGAGGGAGTGGGAGTAAGCGAGACCCTGCTGGCATTCAGTCTTGGCAGAGTGTCAAGAAAATCTGCAACGTGGGGTGTGCTCTGGAGGGTAGGACTCAGGTCAATAGCTTCAAATTACAAGAAAGGAGATTCCGACGAAACATCAGGAAGAACTTTCTGACAGAAAGAGCCGTTTGATTCCCACAAGTGGTGGTGGACTCTCCTTCCTTGGAGGTTTTTAAGCAGAGCTTGGACGGTCATCTGTTATGGATGCTTTAGTTGAGATTCCTGCCTTACCTGAGGTTGGGCTAGGTGACTCTCAGGTTGCTTCCCATGCTATGATTCTAAGATTCTCGGCTGCAAATTTCTTAGAAGGGCTGGGTGGAATGGAAACCGTTCAAGGAGAGGAGCTGCCGGTCTCTCAGAAGTGCAAATAGTCTGTTTCTGCTTGCCTTTTCTCCCTCTGGGGCAACTCTCAGTGGAAGGGTGGGATACAAAACGGCAAGGCACCGGGGGGGGCCTTGGTCTAGTCTAGGGATGCGGGTGGCGCTGTGGTCTAAACCACTGAGCCTCTTGGGCTTGCAGCTTGGAAGGTCGGCGGTTCAAATTCCCACGACGAAGTGAGCTGCCATTGCTCTGTCCCAGCTCCTGCCAACCTAGCAGTTCGAAAGCACGCCAGTGCAAGTAGATAAATAGGTACTGCTTAAGCGGGAGGGTAAACGGTATTTCCATGCGCTCCGGCTTCCGTCATGGTTTCCCGTTGCTCCAGAAGTGGTTTAGTCATGCTGGCCACATGACCTGGAAAGCTGTCTGCAGACAAACGCCGGCTCCCTCGGCCTGAAAGCAAGATGAGCACTGCACCCCATAGTCGCCTTTGACTGGACTGAATCATCCAGGGGTCCTTTACCTTTACCTTGTCAAGTCTGTTCTTCAAGGAGGAATACGAACCGAGTCAAATGCATGAGCTGAAGCTTTACCGTGTTACAAGTTCATGCCTGCGTAATCAACACATCTTTTAATGCACTGCAGTATTTTGGCATAGGAATGTAACATCTGCAGATGTTGTTTTTTTTGTGCCGGAATATGGTGCGCACATGATGACTTAATGAGTTTATTGCTGCGGTAGGTAACATAAAATAATGGGAAAATGAAGAGAACAGAGGCACATGGGACCCAACCCTCCCTTCTGTCAGTGGAGCTGGGAAGCTGACTTTTTATGGAATTAATTGCAAATTTGGAGGAATCTATTCCCTGCTTGACAATCCTTTAGTGGCATGGCTGAAAAGTAAACTTCTTCCACTTCCCAGCTTTCTGCCAGACAGTGTGTGCAGGATGTTAATTCTTTCCAAACTCGCCTGAAGGGGTGCGGGTGTCTTTCAATGTTCCTCCATCCAGCATTACCTTACCCGAACTTTCATGGCTTTGAAAGCCTTTCTCAGGCTCTGTCAGACTCAGGTGAGCTTCTTAGTAGAGTAATAATGCACATCAAAAGCTGCAAAGATGATAATCTCCTTCCTAGATATTTCTCTATTTTATTGTAATTGAATGTGTACTTGTGCTTCATTAAATCAAAAGAGCTCACAGCAGAGCCCTTCATTCCTGTTGCTTCGCAGTGTTATATATATATATAATTTCATATATATATATATATATATATATATATATATATATATATATAATTTTGAGAAAATTTCATTTTGCTTTGCACTCACAACAGCCCCCTGATGGAGATTGCATATAGTAGTACATTTAAAAATCCTTTTAAAAAAATGAAAGTGTTTACACTTTCACATCAACTGATCTCTGAAAATCCAGCCAGAACAGCTTTACCTTTGGACTATGAAGTTTCGCTTAGGTGACTTTTTTTTTTTGCATTTGTCAGGAAGATTTGCAACACGTGAAAACGTTGCCTCTCTGGCATCCGAAAATCATGAGCAGGCAGAAGCTACTGCTGGTGGTATCCCTGGAAGCAATAGCCAGTGTAAACGCCTGAAATGGGGTGTGTCGAGCATGGGGAGGAGGTGGAGCTAAGCCAAGGATCTGCCAGATCCTAAAATAATCCAGCTACCAGCACGTTGTGCAAAGAAATCCAAGCCAGGCTTGTTTACTGTGCCAGCCTAGAGCTGGCATGGGAAAGATACAAACATATCCTGCCCACCCCATTCGGACAACTCAAATGGCAAGGCATCTGCTGCTGGCCGCCAAAGAGAATTCTTTCTTTTTTCCCAAGCCACTTTTGTTTTTGGTTCCACGGACTCAGCGACATTAGCCAAAAAATAACGATTTGAATATGTTATGAACATGCAACACCAGATGGTGGCGGAGAGCAAAACAAACAAAAAAACCAAAAAACTGTGATTTTTTACATAGCGCCCCCCCCCTTTTGTTATAACGATTTAATTCTGATTTAAATAGTTTTTTTATGAGATGGACCCACTCCATCTCATACAGGCAATTCAAGCAGCTCCTCTTTGCCCCTCTGCAGCTCTTTAGATGAAATAGTTTGCCGCTTTGAATTTCACCAGCATTTTCTGATGCTTTCGCATGAAATTGTCATACGTTTATGAGTGCCTGTGAGTACGGTGTTTTGGGCTGCGATTCTGTGCCACTGAACTATATAGACAGGTGTACTGGATTCACACCGACAGAGATGCTCCCAGCGAAATGATGGGGCGATATTTTAAAAAGTCCTCACTTCAGAGAAGTACAGTGGTACCTCGGGTTAAGAACTTAATACGTTCTGGAGGTCCGTTCTTAACCTGAAACCGTTCTTAACCTGAGGTACCACTTTAGCTAATGGGGCCTCCCACTGCCGGCGCGCGATTTCTGTTCTCATCCTGAAGCAAAGTTCTTAACCCGAGGTACTATTTCTGGGTTCGCGGAGTCAGTAACCTGAAGCGTCTGTAACCTGAAGCGTCTGTAACCCAAGGTACCACTGTACTGTTGTTACTTAAGTAGACTTGCAGCAAATATATGAGTGACGTTAGTGTTGGAAGGCTCCATTTAAACCCGTAAACTGAGTACCGACAGCAGCATCCTAGGCATGTTTACTCAGGAGCAAGTACCACTGTTCAGCCAGTGTTTTCCTTCTGCTTCGTGATTAACTTTTCACTACCTCACCAGACCATTTTATTCAGGGGGCAGGGAATAGACTGTTTTTTTTGTGACTGAGCAGATCTGATGAGTCACCCACACGAAGCAACAGTCAGCTAGGAAAAGAAAAGCCTTTCCTGCAGTTATTATTATTATTTTTTTTCTTGTTGTGGGCAACCGGCCTTTAGATTTCCATTTGCCTCTGCATCTAGGAAGCTGTCAGATGATGTGTAATGAGGTTGCAGTTTCAAGATGCTATCTCCAGTAGTTCCTTACTCATGCTCGGGGAGAGCTTGTGTTTCATCATCTGTTGGCTTTCAGAAGAAGGGAAAGTGCCCCGGCAGCATCAGGGAGACTCAAAATTCCCAACAATTAAAATAGCGAGGTGACTCTTCGGTTACGAAATATGGCAATACCAATTTTGGAGAAGTTGCTGCCCCACTCGTGAGCCACAATGAGCTTGAAGAAGGTGACTTTTGTGGCATCCTGTTTTGGAAGGGAGAGTGCTGTTGGGGGGTGGAAAGGAATTCAGCCCCCTTTCTGGGTCGACTAGGCCGTCCCTCCCTTCCAGTGGAATGTACATCCAATTTTCACCCCGGTGAAAGAAATGCACCAAGAGGAAACAACACACTCGGGTGCCATTCCACTGTGCTACGTTATACTTTCGCTGGGATTCATCCAGCTCTTCGTCAACATGCAGAAGTTCTCATCCGCCATCCCTGCCAAGCAATAGAGTGGGGAGGAGAATGCATGGAAAAAAACAACCTGAAAGTACGGGTTTTTGTTGTTGGTTTTTTTTAAAAGTATTTTCCACACCCCCAAACGGGAACTTTTGCAGTGAAAACCAAACCTTGCCAAAATTCAGCATGGCGCCACTTGAAACGCTCCCAGATCCGTTGGACATCACTCTCTGCAGTTGTGAAGCTTTAGCATGTTGCAATGTGTTCTTTCGTTAACGCTTAACAATTAAGACAATTCTTAACAAAGGAACTCCACCCGTGGCAGTGTCTCACCAGTTCCATGCTCCCTTCATTTTCTTAAATCATGAGCAACTGTTGTTATTATTTTTTGCAAAAAGGGGGGGAGGGGCGGGACACGGGTGGCGCTGTGGTCTAAACCACTGAGCCTCTTGGGTTTGCCGATTGGAAGGTTGGCGGTTCAAATCCCCGCAACCGGGTGAGCTCCCATTGCTCTGTCCCAGCTCCTGCCAACCTAGCAGTTGGAAAGCACGCCAGTGCAAGTAGATAAATAGGTACCGCTGCGACGGGAAGTTAAATGGCATTTCCTTGCACTCTGGTTTCCGCCACGGTGTCCTGTCGCGCCAGAAGTGGTTTAGTCCTGCTGGCCACATGACCCGGAAAGCTGTCTGTGGACAAACGCCGGCTTCCTTGATCTGTAAGCTAGATGAGCACCGCATACCCATAGTCGCCTTTGACTGGACTTAACTGTCCGGGGTCTTTTACCCTTTACCTTTTACCTTTGTTTACCCACAACATATTCTTCATTTGTTTTAAATAAAGTCCAAGGAAGAGTTCTGCGAGAGCCAAAAGCAGGAGTGGGGAATCTGCAGCCCCCACAGATGTTGTTGGGACTACAAATTCCACCATCTCCGACCATTGGCTGGGGCTGTTGAAAGCCCAACAACATCTGGAGAGGCATCTCCATCCCCGGTCTGAAGCAACCGCACTTCATTTTTTTGGTTGGCCCCAAGAAAGGTATTGTTCTGTTACTATCCCTTAGATCTCCTTCAAAACAGATCAGCTTTTCTGTGTGCCTGCTTTGAAGAGTTTCCAATAAGCAATCAATAAGCTACATTCGGGTTTTTTTTCCTTCTCAGGTTCTGCTCTGATGAACTGTGAACCTACTGGCGACTGGCCACAAATGAAAAGCATGAGTGAAAAACCCCAGTTTCCTTAGCAACCAGCTGTTTCCCCCCCTCCTCAATCCAGTTAGCTATTTATTAACAAAGAACATGGGGTGGGGAGCAGTGAGTGCAGGGATGGAAGTCTGTCCGTCAGTTCCCAGCGCTGCATACGAAACTGGAGGAGCTGCAATGATTTATCATGGAACTGTTGGTTCTCTTAGACAATTAAGGGAATCTTAAAGTTGATGATTTCTAACCTTTGGATGCAGGGGAAGGGCGTTTCGCATGGAAAAGTAGGAGGTAGTCTGGAGCAAAGTCGAATCAGACAGTTTTGATATGGATGCGTTTCCATTTTTTCTCAGTAGGGAGATTCATACAAGTTGTTGTTGTTGTTGTTCAGTCGTTCAGTCGTGTCCAACTCTTCGTGACCCCATGGACCAGAGCACGCCAGGCACGCCTATCCTTCACCGCCTCTCGCAGTTTGGCTAAACTCATGCCAGTCGCCTCGAGAACACTGTCCAACCATCTCATCCTCTGTCCCCTTCTCCTTGTGCCCTCCATCTTTCCCAACATCAGGGTCTTTTCCAGGGAGTCCTCTCTTCTCATGAGGTGGCCAAAATACTGGAGCCTCAACTTCAGGATCTGTCCTTCTAGTGAGCACTCAGGGCTGATTTCCTTGAGAATGGATAGGTTTGATCTTCTTGCAGTCCATGGGACTCTCAAGAGTCTCCTCCAGCACCATAATTCAAAAGCATCAATTCTTCGGCGATCAGCCTTCTTTATGGCCCAGCTCTCACTTCCGTACATTACTACTGTACATTCTCACTTCCGTACATTACTACGGTACATTCATACCAAGTACCTCCTCCCATGATTCACTGTTCATTGTGGCTGGGCTATAGACTCATCTTTAGAACTTGGTTACATGTCACTGGACATCTGGAATATGTTTTTGTTTTTATACTGAATATGCACCATATATGCTTCTACAGTGGTATCTCGGGTTAAGAACTTAATTCGTTCTGGAGGTCCATTCTTAACCTGAAAATGTTCTTAACCTGAAGCACCACTTTAGCTAATGGCCGCTGCGCCGCCAGAGCACAATTTCTGTTCTTATCCTGAAGCAAAGTTCTTAACCTGAAGCGTTATTTCTGGGTTAGCAAAGTATGTAACCTGAAGCGTATGTAACCTGAAGCGTATGTAACCTGAAGCGTATGTAACCTGAGGTACCACTGTATTATTGTTTATAAGGTTGTGTGTTAGAGTGTTCGTATGTATATGCTCCTTAAAACCAAGGTTACAGTTACCCAAATGGAAAATGATGGACTGGCTGTGATTTATTCTCAGTTGACCATCTGGCTAGTTCAGATGGCAACCTGGAGCTAGGTTGAGAGCTTTGAGAAAGAAGAAAAGTCACGATCCAGGGACAGTCCACACACACACACACACACACACACTCCTGTTCCAACCTCTTTTTCTTAATGGTGACTTCTCTGGCTGCATAGAGAAAGCATTCCAATTGTGCAGATAAAATATAACTGGCAGAATTCTACAGGATGGGGTATTAGTGTGGGGGGGGGAAAAAGTCCAGATCCAATGATCCCCAGGCATGCATCTCCAGGTGGTGGAGTTGACAGGTGCCATCCTGGCACCCAGGCACCTTCACTTGGTCGCAAGTGGTTGGTAGCTGGATGCAAAATGTGCCTGGCGCCTGGCAATTTCGAAGACTCCGGAGGTGCTTAGTCACACACCTTCATCGTTGTCTTTTGGCTTCCACAACTCTTCCCCCAAAGTTGGCCAAGGTTGCACTCCTGAAGAGCTTAGTTTGCATTTGCCTGGGTCTAGCTACCGCATCACGCTGCAGACGTAGAATTACTCGAGGCAGTTTTAAAGTATTTAAGCTTATTCGAGTTCTAGAAATATCATATCAATAGCAGGAAGGCCCCTTTACAACTGGGCCATTGTTAAATCGGTTTTGCTAGGCTTCTGTGCTACAGGTATCACTCACCGAAAGAACAGAATGCTTTGATCTTCTTTTATCAAAAGCCTGACCTCTGTTTTCTTCCAAAGAATGAAGAATTAACAGATGGCGGCTGTACCGAAACTTTTTCATGTTTTTAATCTGATGAGATAAAGAGCTCCTGAAAAAATATCTAGCCAGTCAATAGTTAACACTGAACGGATCTGGGAACATTCAGTGGCCATTTTAAAATGTACTCCCAGTATATCATATAAAAAAAAACCTCGCATGTTACATTCAACCAGTGAGACGTGAGTCCAGTTGTCACAGGGTGGAGTGTTGCTGCTCAGGATGCCCATTCAAGTTCCACTCCACCCACCCCAGTTTTCCAGCCGACCCTGACAAGAGTCATTCAGTATTTTGTACCGCCTGAGCATCCTCACTGACATGTTTGGGGGTTCCCCACCTTGGGATCTTCCCACCGATAAGTTGTTTGTACTTCTGCAAACCTCAGGGATCCCCTGAGCCTCTGTTACTTCCACCTTGTGTGTGGATGGTGCCATTCTGGCTACGTAAGGATGGTCAATATGAGTAATGACGAATACCCAGTACGTTTCTGAGCACAATTGAAAGTTTTGGTGCTGAACTTTAAAGCCCTAAATGTTACAAGTGTTACTCAAATCTTGCCAATTTTTTTAGTTGTTTACAGTGTTCTCTTAGATCAGGCATGTCCAACTCCCAAAAGAGTGTGATCTACTCCCAGTATATATATATATATATATATATATATATATATATATATATATATATATATATAACCTAGTAGTGATCTACTCATTGTCATTGGAGGGAGGAGGAGCGTGTGTGGGTGGTGGGTGGATTGCCCAGAGTTGTTGAGCTTTTTGGGGGAGGATTGCACAAAGTTTTTTAGCCTTCCCCCCGTAACGTTTTGTACACGATAAGGATCCTGTGATCTACCAGGATCAGACAGGGATCTACCAGTAGATCATGATCTACTGGTTGGACATTCCTGTCTTAGATAATTTGTAAATTTCTCCCATTCCCTATTAAAGTTTCTCTCTTTCTGGTTTCTGACTTTCCCCGTCATTTTCGCCATTTCAGCGTAGTCCATCATCTTCATCAGCCATTCGTCTCTGGTCGGGACTTTATATTCTTTCCATCTCTGGGCCAGTAGTATCCGCACTGCTGTTGTCGCATACAGAAATAGTCGTTTCTGCTCCTTTGGTATCTCTGCACCTAAAATTCCTAGTTAAAGAGCTTCTGGTTTTCTCACAACGTTATTTTAAACATTTTTTTCAACTCATTATAAATCATTTCCCAGAATGCTTTTGTTATCTTGCACGTCCACCACGAAATGGGAAACAAAATTCTTACATTAATTTAAATAATAATAATGATCCTGGTGGCTTCTGGCAGGGCGTGTGAAGAATCTCAGCGTGATAATTTCTCTTTCTCCGTTCATCCTTGGCAAATCAAGAGTTCTGGCAGCAGCTTCAGAAACCTGAGTCCTGTAATGGCACACAGAAAGACATCATTTGGTTATGATTTTATTTCCTAAATAAGGATGGATGTCAGGGAACAGGCAGTGCCCAGTGGGGGGGGGGTGCTGGCGTGGTCGGAATACAGAGAGCCCCAGCGTCTCAGAGACAGCAGCACCACCTCCAGCGGGGAAAGCGGAACATCCTCCAGTGGGGAGGAGAGGCAAGCAGGAAGCTTGGCAGAGAGAGGGCTTGGAGATGCTACAGAGAACCAGCGCTCATCCAGCCAGCCTGGTGAGGAGAGAAGCAGGGAACGACCATCTCCCCAATTGCGTAGGGGGAGGTGAAACGCAAGGAGGGAAGGAGGAGACTTGGGGTGCCAAAGTTCGTTCGTTGGGGGCGCTCGTGAAAATTGCCACTTCTGTAATCTGAGACTGATTGAGACGGTCACGGACTCTGAGCTCTGCACTGTACATATTTTGCACCATTAAAAACTGAGAAAAGAAGGAACGGAGTCCTGCCTCGTGAGAACCCACACAGCACCCTTGCAGCCAACTTGAGGTTATCTTATGAGCTCCTTGATAAGGGCCACCCATTACACCTGTCAGCATTAATATCTCCATTTTTAGACCTCCCCAGATTTCGTCCCAATTTACACAGCTTGGAGAAGGACTTGATAGATGAGAGAGGAAATGTTCTCACTGCCTTCCCTTCAGAGGTTTCTTACTAAAGAAACTGGCTTGAGAGCAGTACATGTGAAAAGGATCTAGGAGTCTTGGTAGACCACAAACTTGACATGAGTCAACAGTGTGATGCAGCAGCTAAAAAATCCAATGCAATTCTGGGCTGCATCAATAGGAGTATAGCGTCTAGATCAAGGGAAGTAATAGTACCACTGTATTCCGCTCTGGTCAGACCTCACCTGGAATACGGTGTCCAGTTCTGGGCACCACAGTTCAAGAAGGATACTGACAAGCTGGAACGTGTCCAGAGGAGGGTAACCAAAATGGTCAAAGGCCTGGAAACAATGCCTTATGAGGAACGGCTTAGGGAGCTGGGTATGTTTAGCCTGGAGAAGAGAAGGTTAAGGGGTGATAGGATAGCCATGTTCAAATATATAAAAGGATGTCATATAGAGCAGGGTGAAAGGTTGTTTTCTGCTGCTCCAGGGAAGCGGATTCAAACTACAAGAAAGAAGATTCCACCTAAACATTAGGAAGAACTTCCTGACAGTAAGAGCTGTTCGGCAGTGGAATTTGCTGCCAAGGAGTGTGGTGGAGTCTCCTTCTTTGGAGGTCTTTAAGCGGAGGCTTGACAGCCATCTGTCAGGAATGCTTTGATGGTGTTTCCTGCTTGGCAGGGGGTTGGACTGGATGACCCTTGTGGTCTTTTCCAACTCTATGATTCTAAAGGGTTAAGACAGGAGGCAAGTCAGCTGTGCTGTACCTGTTAATGTTTTCAGATACAGCCAAGTTCTATGGGTGGGGAAATCTTGCTCTGCCTCATCGCCTGCTGGTTCCTGTATGTCTTAAAGTAATAGAGCTTGTGTTAGCGAAAAGCGGTTTTGGAGGAAAGAATTGATGAAAGGCTGCTGACTCCACCTCATTTACTGCTGGAATGGAGGAGTCAAACCTGGCTTACTTATCTTTGCATTACCGTGGTGCACCGCGGTTACTTGAATTGTGTGTGACCAGCTGTCTATAAATAGCACTTACATTAAGTACTTAAATGCCACACAAATTCTTTCTCCCTTCACAAATAAATTTATAGGACACACATAAATCTTCACCGAGAAGTCATACATTGCAAAATAACATTTTTTTTAAAAAAAGAAAGAAAGAAGATCCCATAGCATTTAGAAATCAACTGAACATGTTTTGACACCTGTCTGCAGATGATTTCCCACTTGTGTCATATTTTGGCTATCGTCGCTCTCCGCGAACATGAGCAACTCCTTGTGAACTTTTGAACCTCTGTAGCCTCGTTCACTCATCGGGGTAAGAATATGCATTCTTCCAGCAGGTAGCTCTCTTTCTCTCTGAATTAGCGTCTTGATCCTAGTCCCAAACGGTAGGAAATGGAAACGGCGGTCTGCCCATTTAGACAGAAAAGAACGGCATGTCGATGCCTCCATGCACCTCATTTTTCGCTCCATAGGACGCACCAGACCATAGGGCGCACCTCATTTTTAGAGGAGGAAACAAGAAATTTTTTTCTGGTTTTCCTCCTCTAAAAGCCCTGTTTTTTTTTAGGATCAGCTAAAAGTTTTGCAGCTTTTTTTGCAAAGGGAAAAGCCCTGGGGTTTTCTGAGGATCAACTAAAAGGTTTGCAGCTTTTTTTGCAAAGGGAGAAAAGCAAAGCTCCTTTTGCAAAGGGGGAAAAGCAAAGAGGAAAAGCCCCATTTTTATGGGGTTCAACTCACATTTCTGCAGCTTCTGAAGGAAAGAGAGCCATTTCTACAGTTTCCAGACAGATAATCTAATCAGCCAGTCACATGTCGCTGGGGAAACAAACAACCTCCCTCTGCAGCACATTCAACAATGGAGGGCGGGGCTGAAAGGGAGCCGGGGACTCTTATCTCTCTCCCGATCTCTTGCTGATCAGCTGCTGAGCGGGGTCCTTTCAACACCCCTTTTTCTCTTTGTAAAATAAAAAGCACTATCTGCTTTTGGCCCCTGGGCAATTCGGCTCCAGGGACCACCACTCGCTCCATAAGACGCACAGATATTTCCCCTTAATTTCTAGGAGGGAAAAAGTGTGTCTTATGGGGCGAAAAATACGGTAGATAAGATTTATGGCTCTCGGAGAGAACTTGAGGCTTCCTTGCATGGCGAGTTGCACCAAACAATTCACTCACTGTGCACAGGTAGTTCAGACAGATGAGTTACTGACACCTGCGGTTTATGCTTCTTTGACGGCAGCATTTTGTGGATGGTGGCAGTTGGTATACATGAGGCTACTGCCTTTGAAAGACAACTAAGGACTAGAGGGGCCAGCACCCTTGCTTGCAAGTGCTGCTATGCAGTGAAGGCATGAGTGCTGCGGTCAGTATGTCTACAAAGTAATAGTTTACAAAGCTATTGTACTACTAACCTTACTGAACGCTTGTGAAACACTTATAAACACCATCTCCAACTGCTTGAAGGATTCCATCAATGGTGTCTCTGGAAATTTTTACACATCACTTGGGAAGACAGGCAAACTAATGCCAGTGTACTGGAAGAAGCAAAGATCACCAGTGTCGAAGCAATGATTCTTCAACATCAACATTGTTGGACCGGTCATGTTGTGCGGATGCCTGATTATCGTCTTCCAAAGTGACTATAGTGGTACCTCGGGTTAAGAACTTAATTTGTTCCAGAGGTCCGTTCTTAACCTGAAACTGTTCTTAACCTGAGGTACCACTTTAGCTAATGGGACCTGCTGCGCCGCTGCTGCGCAATTTCTGTTCTCATCCTGAAGCAAAGTTCTTAACCCGAGGTACTATTTCTGGGTTAGCAGAGTCTGTAACCTGAAACGTCTGTAACCTGGAGCGTCTGTAACCCGAGGTACCACTGTACTCTATTCCGAATTTAAAAATGGAAAGCTTAATGGTGATGGTCAACAAAAGAGGTTTAAAGACTCTCAAGGCAAATCTAAAATAAAATAAAAATGTAGCATAAACACCGACAACTGGGAAACACTGCGAGCACTCCAATTGGAGAACAGCCTTTACCAAAGGTGTCATGGGCTTTGAAGACACTCAAACTCAGGATGAAAGGGAGACACGTGCTAAGAGGAAGGCAAGCTTGGCAAACCCTCACTGTGATCAACATCCTGCCCGGAAACCTATGTCCCCACTGTGGAAGGACGTGTGGATCCAGAATTGGCCTCCACGGTCACTTACAGACTCACTGTTAAGACTGTGTTCATGGAAGACCATCCTACTCGGCTACAAGTTATCGCCAAAGAAGAAGATGTATTTCTGATGTCATGACCCATATTTGTGCTGGGCAGCTGAGGACCACATAGCCCCTGTATCTCTCTGTGCTTCCATGGATGATTATTCACTGATAAGGATGTCCACCTTCTCTTGGGTACTTGTCAGTCACAGCTCCCTCTTCCCTACCAAACTACCTAATCCATTGGAAAAGGGATACTTGAGGTCCTTGGTGATAGAGGTGACCCCCAGACCCTCACCTGGTTTTGCCCCAGGTGAGACCTTAGAACACCACAGAATGCTCCTCACTCGTTCATTTCTGTTTAGGCCAGCATAACTTGCCTCCGCTGGGAAAAGGTGGTTCTTTTTTTTCTTTTCTTTTTAAATAACGTGAACAGTTTGATAGGCTAACATGAAATGTCACACACACTATTTAAAGAAGAATTTCTCAATCCATTAAAAAAAAATTAAGCTGGCGTGAGTTGGCTAATTTTTATGTTAAAGTTTATACATGCTAGTTGATGGATTGATATTGAATTGATTAGGTTTTAATAACAAAATATTAAGGTTCCTATGATAAACGGCATGTTCATAGGGCAGTTATGATGCTATTTTATATCCAGTAATATTCAGTCATATAAGACCTAGCTCTGAGCTCCGAGAACCACACTAATCTTGCAGCAGTAAAATGGCTAGCATGTTTGAAAAGCTAAGCAGGGTCCGGTATGGTTTCAAATTGGATGAGGAACAGCTTGCTGAGAAGCCTGCATTGCATGGGGTTGGACTAGCTGACCCCTGTTGTCCCATTCAACTCTATGATTCTATGACGATGTGTATAATAACACAGTATAAAAAAGATTTTCTGTTATCTCCCTTTTCTGCTTTCTACCACAAATATCCGAAGTGTGGAAACTTTGCTGTTCTGGTGGATTTCCATGTTACGTCGCGTGACTCCAGTAAGGACACTGTGTGGTTTTCTGATCGTAAGAGAGAGGTAAGGCTCAATCATTTGTGCTTTAAAAGCACACAATTTAAGCGGGGGGAGAGGAGATTGCATTGGCTTATTCACGTTTGGTTATTGCATGTTCCTAATATCTTGGGAATTTCTATTTGTGCTGCTGGAGGCTCCCCTTTTTTGGAATTGATATGATATTGGAAGATACTGCAGGGAAAAACTCTGGAAAAGTGACTTGAGGGTTACAGCATGTCATTCTTTGGAGGAGAACTACCTGAAAATGATTCACAGAAGTTATTTAACTCCAAGTAGGCTTGCTAAGGATGTATAAGACTAAATCAGATAAGTGCTGGAGATGCAAGGATGTGGATGGAACGTTCTTTCATATGTGGTGGACTTGTAAAAGGGTAAAAGAGTATTGAGAAACGATCTATAATGAATTGGGGGGAAAATGTTTAAAAGTACTTGCCCAAAAAACCCAGAGTCCTTTCTGTTGGAGATAATTCAGATTGAAATTGTCAGGTGTCAGAACAGGTTATTTATGTATTGCAACAACTGTGGACCATGTTTTGTTAGCCCAAAAATGGAAAACAAGCGAGGTCCCAACCAAAGGAGATTGACAACTTAAAGAAGACTGGAAAACGTTTAATGAATATATGAGAAATAATTGTGTACAGCTGTAAACGCTGGCAGCATTAATAAATTCGGCAGTGTAAACAAGTTTTGATGGATGCAATGATGGAATACTGAATGGTATAGTTTTTGTAAAATATGCAGGGATCTATGATATGTAAAGGGACCCAGGCGGCGCTGTGGGTTAAACCACAGAGTCTAGGGCTTGCTGATCAGAAGGTCGGCGGTTCAAATCCCTGCCACGGGGTGAGCTCCCGTTGCTCAGTCCCAGCTCCTGCCCACCTAGCAGTTCGAAAGCACGTCAAAGTGCAATTAGATAAATAGGGACCACTCCAGCGGGAAGGTAAACGGCGTTTCCATGCGCTGCTCTGGTTTGCCAGAAGCGGCTTTGTCATGCTGGCCACATGACCCGGAAGCTGTCTGCGGACAAATGCCGGTTCCCTCAGCCAGTAATGCGAGATGAGCACCGCAACCCCAGAGTCGGACACGACTGGACCTGATGGTCAGGGGTCCCTTTACCTTTATGATATGTAAAATGGACCATGGAAAGAGAAGAAGGAAAGTCACTGATATTTTAAGGATGTTTAAATGAGTATTTTAAATTGTAAAACAGAAAATTTAATAAAAATAGATGATACGTAGATAGATAGATAGATAGATAGATAGATAGACAGACAGACAGACAGACAGACAAATAATAGATAGATTTGAAGATACTGCCTGCATGTATGAGCTGAAGTTCTAGAACAGGCATGTTGATCACGGGGTGTCCTTGATCAAGAACCTTGGCTCATCCTCCCCCCAAAAAGCTCAACAACTTTGGTCAATCCAATGGATAGATCACTGCCAGTTGTTTTTTTTATAGTGGGAGTAGATCACAGTCTCTTGGAAGTTGGACATGCCTGTTCTAGAACTGCTGAAGCAGCCGGTATATGTGCTACTGCAGCAAAGGAACATCTCTCTTTCTTGCTTCTTGCTTCTCTTCACTCCCAACTGGAGGGGTGTGCCTGTTTCGCTGATTCCTGTATGTCACAGCAGCCCATAGAGCAGCATGTGTAGAAAAGAAAACATTTAGATTTGCCTAAGGAAGAATAAGGGCACTGAGGTGTTGCATTTATATCCTGCCTTTCCATTTAAAAGACAACAACTAAGCAGCGTCAATCTTGATGCTTGATTGCCTTCCCCACTTTGCTTGCCTTCTCCTGTTTGCCTGCAAGCTTGAGGGACGTCTCTTTATTTTGACTGATGTGTACAAAGTACAGTACAAAAGCAAAGAGCAGCCACTTTGCTGCCCCTGCCCTCAGCTGTAAGATTTCTCTGGGATTTGTCACTAATCTGTTTTCTATTATTTCTCTCCTCTCCGATATCCAAAATGCTCACTTAATATACGTGGATCTAGGAATGACCATGATGTACTTAACAATATATGCAGTTGATTTCGAATCGAGTTTAGAACTGCAGCCTGCATTGCTTTTCAGCTTGTTTGCAAGGACACTGCACGATAAACAAATCTGAGAATTCATAAGTGCTTTCTCAGACCTCGTAGAAGAAGCTCCAACCTATGTGAAAACAAATATTTCCTCTAGGGTGTCTGCTTGCTGCTGAAAGATGTGGTTGATTCAAGGGTGACGCAGTACCTGAAAGGTCGCAAACGGCACGGACAGTCGAAGGAAACGGAACATGCAAAAGTTAATCCTTTGTCTCTGAAAGGTAGGAGCTGCTTTATAACAACAAACACAGTGCGGTTTCCCCACAGTTGTTTTTTTGCTTAACCTTTTGAGTGTTGAATTGTCTCATTGCCTAGTCTTCCATCAAATAGTCAGGCTGAACACTTTGGAAATAGCTAAGCACCATGAGAAATTATTTTGCGTGTGATAATGTTGGCTTGGAGGGGGATCCAGTCATTGGGTCAAGCCAGCACAAGACAGCCTGTCCATTGGGGTACAGTGGTCCAGAATTCAGTATATAGACCCATAAGACAGACAGTCTACCACCTGAAAAAAACAACAAACCACTGTTGGGGTGAATAGAAAGAAGAATTTCACTGGATGGCAGTGAATTGGCTAGTGATTGATAGGGCAGACTAGCAAAACTACATGGCTCAGGCTGGTTCCTTGGTTTGCTTATAACTGCCTGAGGATGAAAACTGTCTCATACAGAACGAACACAGCTTCGTGGAACTAGAAGGGCATTTGTTCATTTTTGCTGGCTTGCTTCTTGAAAATAGCCACTAGGTTACCGGTATATCATGAGTGAATAGCAGGGCATCTGGTGAACTGGATTTGCCCCAAAAGCCACCAATTTCCTACTGCTATTCCAAAGCTTTTTTTTTTTAACTAGAAAAGCAAGAAATTGCATCTCTCTGCTCTCCATCTCCTGTTCTGAGGCTCATCTTGCCTAGTCTTATTTCTTAAAGCAGCATGGATATCCTTTCCCCATTTTCAGAAGACTTTGTGCATCCCAAGTTTTTCTCCCCACGGCTACTGTGTCTGGAAGGGATAGTGTGAAAAGGGTGTCCTGCAAAGGAAAGGGTAAAATGAGTTCGGGGAATGTTTTGGTTTGATCATTTGGATAAGCTCTTAGGAGGTGGGACAGAAAAGCCCCCATCCCCACCCCTCCGGATTTCTTGTAGTATAGATAGCGAGAGAAAATCTGCCTAGTTTTCGCAACATTTTTACTTGCACTTGCAAATGCATTTGTGCATATCTATCCCATTCTCCGTTGCTCTGCCTTTCCCTCCCTCCGTTGCCTCTCCCGCTGTTGAAATTTAAATTGTAAGTTCCTCGGGACGGAGGACTGCCTTTCTTGTTTGTTGCTTTGTAAAATGCCACAGACACTGATGGTTTTACGGAAATAAGCAGTAATGAATGTATTTGCTGGGAGGAGTTGCCCGTGTGCCTGTTTTGACTGGATTATTACAGGCCTAGCTTCTTGGAAAGTGGGGCAACTAGTCTGTTTGCTTTCTCTTCCACACTTTGTAGTCCTAATTCACACTAATAGCAGACGAGATGGTAAACCTGTGTCTGGTCTAATCGGCTTCAGACCGTGGTTGGGAACTCATATGAATGGATCTGGCAAAATGAAAACCTCTACACACAGAAATTAGAAAACTAGATATTGGGGAAAAGAATTCTTGACTCATGTTCTCTGTGACATACTAGTTTCCTGCTTGGATGCTTTTGAAATAAGTTTTATGGAAGTGTTTTCTCTTCGGCCTTGTAAAGTCCCACCTGCGAGCCTGAGGAAGTGCACCCTGGTTCAGAGATTGCCAGCCTTTTTGGACCAGAAGGCAAATTTTCTTTTGACAAAGTAATAATCATAAATAAATAAGAATAAAAATGTGCACCCCACCACCGAGACCATTCCAGCATAACTATCCAACCTCCCAAAATTTCAACACCTCTTGCGGTGGTTTGACCCCTTTCTGTCCCGCTTCCCAGCTGGTTAGGTTCACCCACCCACCCTCCCTTAGATTTAGCTTCGACCTTGCTATGGATTTCGGTTAGTCGCCTTGGTTGCCGCGGGGGGGCTGGTAGGACTTTTCCCCCAACTGGACTAGCCAAATGCGTTTTTTCACCTACCTCGTAGCAATCGTCACAACTCTTGGTTTGGCGGTTAGGCATTGGAAAATCTCCATATGAAGCGAGGAAGGGAGGTAGTGTCATCAACTGCCCCTCAATTGAAGGGTATTCCGTGAAAGGATTCCGGGGGCATGGCCCTGTCAGAAGCCCGGGGAGCTGAGGGCCTAAGGCACGCCCCTAACGGTGATCACAGGGGGGATTCTGGGCGATGTTCATCACTAGGGTTCCTTACTGGTGGTTAACCCTTCACTGACTTCCAACACACGGGTTGGGGTCGGATATAGCTGATAGGGTCCAATGCCTAAGCCGATACCGCTCAACATCCGTAACCAATAAAGTTGTGGCCTTCACACCCATTAAAATTTACATAATGTGTCTGTGTCATTATTTCCACGGGGAGGGGAGGGGAGGAGAGGGACAATGTTGCCACGCAACATTGATTGTGATTTTATATTTATATGAACGAATGTAATGAAGCATCCCCTTTCTCTGTTTCCCTTGCAGCTTCCCACCACCACCCAAAAATTGCTCCGAAAGCTCTTTGAACCCCACAGGAAAGATTTGAAACAGGGTGCTATTGATGGTCATTGACCGTTCTCATTACATCCCCTGCCCCCCGGTATATATACACCACAAGTCTCAATGGGATTTCTCAAGCGTTTGACCTGCTCTGGAATTTTTTACTGGAAGCAGCAGGCAAACTTTAAATGAAAGCTCTTTTCTGTAGCTTCGAGCTTCCCTGTTGAAATATTGAGCGGAGAAAGATAATTAAGGGATTAGATGTCATTAAACGCCCCGAAAATGCAGAGAGCTGGGTATGCTATTAGGGATGCTAAATATTTATGTGCCTACATAGGCTAACAAATGTTACGCTCTTAAAAGAAATTAGCCAGATTAGACAATCAAACCTTTTAGCGCTCTTGCGAACTTCTGGTTCAACCAATTATCTCGTCTACTGTGTGTCACATTTTTTTTAAAATATATAAATACTTTTGATTTCAATGTATTTTTTTCCGAATGTGTGAGGTTTTCAGTCCCTGCAGCAAAGGAAAATGGCCTGTCTCAAAATATAACTGAGAAGCAAAGAACAGAGTATTTCTAATCCAAAATTATTGGGCGGTAAAGGGGGGGGGATACAGAGGTTTTGGAACAGAGCATGAAAAGGCACCTCAAACAATGGGAGCGACACGTACAGAAATGTTTTGGATCACTGTAGGCCTCCTTAAGGCCTGTCTTGTGGTTTTGAGGAAGGCTTTGCTGAATTCAGTCGCAGAGCTCTTCAGGTGCCAGTTTTTGCTGGGAAGGGCACACATGCCAATCTCTTCCGGATAACTCAGCAGCAAAAAAGGGCATTTTCCCAGGCTCCCCAGGTGAACGGTCTTTAATAGCCGTGGGAGACAGCTTTATGCTGCTCTACCCTGTGCTGCCGATTCTTGCTGGCAGCCTCGTCGAGGAGGCTGCAGGTGACCTAGCAAGTTCAGGGACTTGCAAAGCAAACCAAGGAGGCTGAAATATCACTTCCTTCAAAATGCTATAATTAGGGCAAAACAACACTACTTGCGTCACCAAGCTTAGTCCAGCATGCTGTGGTTTCTACGGTTAACTCGAAAATCTCCACCCCCACCCCCCTAATTTTTATTAAATTTTCAGCCCTGGAGAAAACCATGGGGCTGTCCGGGCTCCATGCAATTGGAGAGGGCGCTTCAGAGCCAGACAGTCGATAGCCTTGGTTAACTCCGCATTCCAGCGGGCCACCAGGGAATCAGCTAAAACGCCATCAACATGGAATAAAACTGTTGGAGATTAATTCCCCGTGTCTGCAGTCAAGGGGTTCTTATCTGTCACATGACGGTATGTGTTTTCATTCCACAAAGTGGGAAGTGACGAAGACAGGATGTTTGTGTTACTGTGTTCCGTGAAATAGGACTATTGTCCTTTGTTCTTTCTCTTTGCTATCTGATGCTGGAGAGAGAGGGAGCCATGTTGCAGTGCTCGCGTGTGTTTATATGTAAATAAAGTAGATTAGCCAAAATGCTGAGTTGCTGAGTTCTGTTATGCAACTGTGCACACACTGCGGATCCGTAAGTGTGCTAATGCTTTTTGGCATTAGTCTCTGTGATGTTCGGGCTGAAGAAAGCTTTTGAAGCTCCCAAACGATCACTCAGGAGGGAGGGAACATGCCAGTCGGGCATGTGTCTCTGCCAGGGTCCTACTCATGTGTAGGAAATCCTAACAAAAACATCCCCTACTACTCTCTGGAAACCATTTGGATCCATTAAGTGGCGGGGGTGGACCATCCAAATTGGTCCCACTTCCCTGCAGGGGGGAAGCATAGCTTGTTAGGGATGGCCTGTCGGGCCAAACTGGGACTTATTTCCAACTGCTAATATAAGCATTTGTGGTAGGCCAGAGCCCTCACGGGCAGCTGCCTGAGATGATCAGCTGACTGGGTAGAGGGCCATTTCCTGCATCCAGTGGCCCCTAAAAGGTTATTCCACAATAAGTGATTCGTCTTCGAGGAGCCACAAGAATTTTGGTTGTGGCGGCTGCCGCGGGCTAACCTGGCTAGCCCTCAGGAATTTCTTCTTTTTTCCGAAATGAAAATGTTGCTGCCACCTAAATAGAAACAGCTATTTAAAAAAAAAATGTTGGCGCTGTCAGTTTGCATTTAGGGCCTTTTGCATTCAACACACTGAAGACACAGGATGCTGCTGTCGATCAGCTCCTCTAATTTTTCTAATCTCTAACCACAGGGGTGTGAACAGAGTGACGAAGGTCTTTGTCTGTAGTTGTCATATCAAAGGCACTTTTCCAAGTGAAATTGGTATCATTTGAATGAGTTCCAACTCCCAGCGGAAACAATTTTTTCCTCCTCGTAGATCATACCACGCTTTTTCTCTCATGCCTACATGCCGCGATGAAGAACTAGGCTTTAGGGGAAACTTTGAATTTTTGTGGAGGTGTTTAAGCCTCCTAAAATAATGTCAGGATCCAGTCTTGGCTTATTGGCTCTCATCCATTACGTTGCTGCTTCCAGGCACAGATTCATGACATGCGCACTGCCTCCCCTGACTCAAATGTTACAGAGAAATAGAGCTGGGTGTCATCCACATACTGATGACATTTTGCTCCAACTCTCCTTATAGCCGTTCTCAGCAGTTGCATATAAATGTTAAATTGCATTGGCAACAGGATAGGGCCCTTCAGCGGTCCAGTTGCCAGGGAGCCAGCCCATGCTATTTTCTGGAATCATCTCTGCATGTAAATTCCACCCCCCTTAAGTTTCAATGCCATTTTTCCTTAATATTTTGACTTCCCATCTTTACTCCCATGATGTTTCTGTTCAAATCTTTTATCTACTGCCTTAAATGTTATGCGGTAGTCTATTCAAAAAGGGCCTTGCCTCCGATCTGGCTAGTTATAGACCAGTTAGTTTGCTACCTGTAATTAGCAAATTATATGCAAAGCATCTTTACAGTAAGCTTGTTGATTGGATAACTGATGAAGCTGTTTTTGCCGAAGAGCAAACCAGGTTTAGACAAGGCAGATCCACTAGAGACCATTGATTTGTACCAGCCCATTTTATAGATAATTATGTTAAGAAACGGGGTGGTGTGCTGTACGCAGCTTTCATTGATTTGAAAGCTGCATTTGATTCCATCTCTCAAGTAAGACTGTGGGATAAGTTGGACTCTTCAAGTATAGATAAAAGATTATTGTTCTTGATTAAAATGTCTGTATAAAAACACTGGAGGAGTCTCTTGAGAGTCCCATGGACTGCAAGAAGCTCAAACTTATCCATCCTTAAGGAAATCAGCCCTGAATGCTCACTGGAAGGACAGATCCTGAAGCTGAGGCTCCAATACCTTGGCCACCTCGTGAGAAGAGAAGACTCCCTGGAAAAGACCCTTATTTTGGGAAAGATGGAGGGCACAAGGAGAAGGGGATGACAGAGGGCGAGATGGTTAGACAGTGTCCTCGAAGCTACCAACATGAGTTTGACCAAACTGCGGGAGGCAGTGGAAGACAGGAGTGCCTGGCATGCTCTGGTCCATGAGGTCATGAAGAGTCGGACACGACTAAACGACTAAACAACAACTACAGCATAAAAACACTGTGCTGAAAGTGTGTTGCTCTACAAATGGGCAGCTCACAGAATCCGTACCAGCCACAAAGGGAGTTAATCAAGGTTGTATCCTAGCTCCTGCATCGTTTAATTTATATATGACATTCATCCTACATTGCATTTCTTTATCATTCTCATTCCTTTGCTTATATTTCAAGTCCCTGCCTGGAATTTCATCTGATCATAGTATTTTCTCAGATAGCCTGAAAAACGTTTCAGTCATTCTCCCCGCCCCCACTTCAACAAGCATTTCGTCTTTGATTTCTGTTGGAAGCCGCCCAGAGTGGCTGGGGAAATCCAGCCAGATGGGCGGGGTACAAATAATAAATATTATTATTATTATTATTATTGGGGTCTCTTTAATTTTTGCTGCTGAGTTTCGCCATGTCCACATAGTCCAATAGTTTTAAAGTACGCTCCTGTTTGGTTGGAACTTTCTCTTTCCATTTCTTCACATGTAAAACTGAACTACTACAATACAAAACATCTGATCCCTAATCCTTTGAAATGGTGCAGGGGGGTACTGTGAGCAATGGTATCCAAAGCTGCTGAGACATCCGGCCAGATTAACACATAGCTGTCAACTTTTCCCTTTTCTTGCGAGGAATCCTATTCAGAATAAGGGAATTTCCCTTTAAAAAAAAGGAAAAGTTGACAGCTGTGGATTAACAGGCTCTCACCCGCCCATCTCTCTCCTGGACCAGGTCATCAGCACAACAAATGGCTGATTTGTCCCCCAAACCTGACCTCCCCAGACAAAGGTGACTTTTGGAGCCAATGTATTTGTGAGGTCACACACAGGGCGGCAGTAAAACACCGCTCCGCAGCAACAGGTAAATATGAGTCAGTGTGTCATGGAGCTAAACACTAGAGATCCATGGGATATCTTTAATTACTACTTGTCCCTAATAGCAGGTAAATCATGAATTAAGATGGCTCCATGCAGGTAAACTGCTAATTATTGCATTTTAAAGAGTAGTGTGGAAAGACATAAAGTGCCTTCTCTCATCCATGTGGTTTGGGCAAGTCTTTAAATAAATGCAACGGTTTGCATGTAAGGTAAAGGACCGCTGGACAGTTAAGTCCAGTCATAGATGACTGGGGCTCCGGCGCTCATCTCGCTTTCAGGCCGAGGGAGCTGGTGTTTGTCCGCAAAGACAGCTTTCCAGGTCATGTGGCCAGCATGACTGAACTGCTTCTGGCTCAACAAAACACTGTGACGGAAACCGGAGCGCATGGGAATGCCGTTTACCTTCCCACCACAGTGGTACCTATTTATCTACTTGCACTGGCGTGCTTTTGAACTGCTAGGTTGGCAGGAGCTGGGACAGAGCAACGGGAGCTCACCCCGTCGCGGGGATTCGAACCGCCGACCTTCTGATCAGCAAGCCCAAGAGGCTCAGTGGTTTAGGCCACAGCGCCACCCGCATCCAACAACTGGCATTTAGATGCAATGCTGCTTCCTACTGCGGATGCCGAGCCGAGCCATCATGGCTAGTAGCCACCAGTCCTGTCCCTTGTGAAGTTGTCTGTTCCTCTTTTAAATCCATCAAAGTCACTGGCCATTGCAGCCTCCTGTCGAAGGGATTTCCCTAGTTTAACTATGCGCTGCATGAAGAAGTACTGCTGCACAGTGAGAAAACCACTAGCACATTGCTCCTTCCCCTGTTCCTGCTGGGCTTCCAGGAGCTAAGCCATAGTTTACACACACACACACACACACCCCAAAAAAGCCATGAGGGATAAGCCGCAAACAAACTTTAGTTACAGCTTGTAGTTTGTTTAGAGAAGCATTTCTCAATTTAGGTTCCCAGCTGTTGTTGACTACAACTCCCATCATCCCTAGTAAGGAGGACCCGTGGTCAGGGATTATGGGAGTTGTAGTCCAACAACAGCCAGGGCCCCAAGTTTGAGGAACACTATTTTAGAGGATGACAAGCCACAAGACCAGGTTCAGATATAATGCCAAGGCTTGACTCCTAGTATATAGCACAGGAAGGGAAGGAGCAAAGCAACCACTATTTTCAGCGGTTATTTTCTTATTGCATTTACTGGAGATAAACTAGGAGATTTGGAATGACCTTGTAAGGAAGGTAGATTTAGAGGTGTGGGGAGATGAAACAACAGGGCAGATAGATAGTCAAAGCCTGGGGAAAATATGAGAGAAACATAAGTTGAAAATGTTGTCCATAAGAATAAAAGAAAATTACTATAAATTAATGGTATTTAACACTAGTCAGATTAAATCAAATAAACAATGGATATTTGGTGTTATGTTGGAGGGGATGCCAGGAAACCGGGAATTATGTTCACATGTGGTGGGGGTGTAAATACAGTATATACATTTTTTCTGGCAAAGGGTGTTTAAGGAGATAACAGAAATTACTGGGTTAAAGCTGACTGAAAGTCCAGAGGTAGCATTATTGTCAATTTATGATGGGGTGGAAGGTACACAGCTTTGAAGGACTGGCTCACAAATTTATTGACAGCTGCACAAATTATTATAGCTAAGGAAGTGGAAGGGGCAAGCAGAATATAAAATGGAAGAGTGGTATAAAGAGGTGTGGGATATAGCTATTGGTGGTAAATTAACATGTGCCATTAAGGTAAGACGGGGGATATGCAGGAGAAACGATGTGGAGGAGATATGGAGGGTGTTTGTAGAATTTGTGCTGTTAAAACGGAAAGGGGTCAAACCATCGCAAGAGGTGTTGAAATTTTGGGACGTTGGATAGTTGCAATGGAATGGTCTCAGTGGCAGGATGTACATTTTATTGTTATTTGTGTATGATTATTACTTTGTCAAAATAAATATTTTTTGGGGGGAATAAGGAAGGTAGATTTATAGTAAGTATCATACTGTACTTATTTTTCAATAGTTGAAAAATATGAATAGTGTAATACTATAAAGCCCATTCATGCAGCATTTACTATGTATCATTCACCTTGTTCAGATTAAACTGTTTGCAAAAGGGAATGCAACTTATAGCTGGTTCTTGAGCATTTGCTGCAACAATTGCATCTACAGTCAAACCTCGTTTTCCGTCTGCCTCCGCTTCGGCAAACATCTGCGTCAAACCCGGAAGAGGTTACTTCTGGGTTCGCTGCTCGCACATGCGCAGAAGCACTAAATCGCGCCGCGCGCAGACGTGGTACTTTGATGTGCATAATTTTCAGCTTGCGGATGGGCCTCCGGAACGGATCCCGTCCACAAAACGAGGTTTGACTGTACTTTGCAAACAAACATTTGAGCCTCCCCATTCATCTGAGACCAGAGAGAAAAAATTCTCAATGGGGGAAATATAATAGTATTGAGAAGTGCCTATCCCTTTGTCCAAGCCATCCTTAGATGCCGCAAGGGACATTGCAGTTTGAGGAAAGAAGCAGATGGATTCACTGCTTTTTGGCCTACTGTAAAGCCATACAGCAAAACATACATTTTCTTTTTGTTTTCAATTCAGGCTTGTTTGGTAGCTAGGATTAAGTTGCAGTTTCACCACCCTTGGTCTACTTTGTGGATTCCTGTTCTCTTGAATTTTGTAGAGGCATATTCTGATAACTTGTGCTACTTCTGTGAAAGCAGCATGGATCAGTAAGCCTGTCCTGGTGATTTGTGCTTATATTGTGATGGCCATTGGCTATAAACAAATAAACAAAATCTATTGATGGCTGTTCTCATTTTTGTTTTTTATGTTGCAGCTGGCGACTTTCACATTTCAGCCTACTTTGTCAAAAGATGGACGAATCTTCGATGCATTACGGGTCGGCAGCATAGCGGTAAGCTGTTTGTTTAACACTTTGGAGAAAGCGAGTGATGGCAAGAGAGGTTTATTTCCAGAATGGCCAGACTAGCAAATGTATTATGAGGCAGCTGTTTGTGTTGGTTAAAAGAATGGATTACACTGGAGAATGCAGGCATCCTGAACTTAGAAGGCCATGTTTTCAAATTCGGCTGGCATGCATGTCTTTGGTATGGGAAGGCAATTAAAGTTTTATGAACCATATTCCTAGGAAAAATCTGTATAGAGTTTGGGAGAAATATAAAAAATCTGCTGGAAAGGAAAACACCTTTATGGCTATCTCCTATCAAGGCTATTACTATTAAGAGAGTTAATATGCATAGACAGTGGGCGACGTACAGGGAATTGCTTTACTTTATTGGGGGGGGGGACCCAAACTGAAATCAATGGAAAATGTAAGGAGCCATATTACGGATTGGTTACAATATCAGTTACATGAAATGTTTAAATTAGTTAGAAAAAAAATGGTTTTTTTGGAGCAAAGCTCACAATTTGAAAAAGAACTTCTACGAAAGAGAATGTCCCCAGTCTCAGTGGTGTTCTGGAACAGGGGGGAAAATGTGGGATGGAATTATTCCTTCCACTGCCCTCTCCCTTTCGCCTGCTTGAACTAGTGATGCTTTCTCTGGTTGTGTTGACCATGTCAGGGTGTATACATGCGGCACACACATACATACCCCCACACACAATTGAGTTTCACACAATCCCATGTTTATGTGTGGGGTGGAAGGAAGATGCTACCAAACCGCAGCAGCAAGTGCATAAGCCATTTTTTCGTGTGAAAAGAATGGAGACAACACATCGCAGCTGCCGGAAGCACAACAGCAAGCACTGATGTGCCGATGATCCATTTCAGCCGCACCCTGAAACACAGTCTTTCTTTCAGCCGTTAGGGAAGCCCGTCTGCTGAATCAGGGCCAATATTTGTGTTAGGATCTGGCTGTCGTTCTGTCGTTCTTTGCTGCTAACTAACTTATTAATCTTTTTAAAGTTTGCTTTTAACTTGGGCCACACACCACATTTCTGTGAGGACAAGACTCAGCGTTTTCTTCCCCGAGTCTCCGGATTGTGAATCAGTGGAGTTTGCTCTGTGAGTCAGGCCTATTGTCAAAGGGTGGTACAAGTCCATGCAAGGAAGGGCTGTTGCCCAGCCTGCTCCTAGAAAAGCGATTCTAGGTGATGTCATTGGACCTGGTCTCTCTTCATGTTTCCCCAAGCCAAGGAGCAATAGGAGGATATGACATCAAATCTTACGCTGCCAGAAATAACATCACTCTCGGAACTTTTAAGAGTTAGGCTGAAATCCCTTCTTGAATCATGTTCATCTTTAAATTAATGCTACATTTTTTAAAACACTAGATGTTTACTCTCATAGCAGAGCTTAGGATTTTTTTTAAATAAATGCATCAGTCTAGTTCTTCACTTTGGGGGCATGGGGAGGGGTAAGAATTCAATTAAGTTTCAGCACCATCTTTCCTTAACATTTTGACTTCCCATCCTTACTTCCATGATGTTTCTGTTCAAATCCTTTATCTACTGCCTTAAATGTAATCCTGTTTTTTCCTATAACATACATCCTACATGACGTTCCTTTATGATTCTCATCCTTTTGCTTTTATCTCAAGTCCTGCCTGCAATTTCATTTGACTATAGCATTTTCTCAGATAGTACGAAAAGATAGTAGTTCCACTCTTCCACAGGCATTTCGTCTTTTGGGTCCCTTATTTTTGCAATCAATTTCACCATCCCCACATAGCTTACCATATTTTTCGCTCCATAGGGCGCACCAGACCATAGGGCGCACCTCGTTTTTAGAGGAGGAAACAAGGGGAAAAATATATTTTTTTTTTCCTCCTCTAAAAGGCCTGTTTTTTGAGGATCAGCTAAAAGTTTTGCAGCTTTTTTGCAAAGGGAGAAAAGCAAAACTCCTTTTGCAAAGGGGAAAAAGCAAAGAGGAAAAGCCCCATTTTTATGGGGTTCAACTCACATTTCTGCAGCTTCTGAAGGAAAGGGAGCCTTTTTCTACAGTTTCCAGACAGATAATCTAATCAGCCAGTCACATGTAGCTGGGGAAACAAACAACCTCCCTCTGCAGCACATTCAACAATGGAGGGCGGGGCTGAAAGGGAGCCGGGACTCTTATCTCTCTCCCAATCTCTTGCTGATCAGCTGCTGAGCGGGGTCCTTTCAACACCCCTTTTTCTCTTTGTAAAATAAAAAGCACTATCTGCTTTTGGCCCCTGGGCAATTCGGCTCCAGGGACCACCATTCGTTCCATAAGACGCACAGATATTTCCCCTTAATTTTTAGGAGGAAAAAAGTGTGTCTTATGGAGCGAAAAATATGGTAATTGTTTTAAAGTCCACTCCCCTATTGATGAAACTCTTCTTTCTATTTCTGTGCATACAAAATTCTGTGCATACAAAAGTTATATTTTTTAGCAAAAAGAAAAGAAAACCTAATTCGGAGTTTTCCCCCTCCTTTCTTTTTTGCTTCTGTGCTGCATGATGATTAGATCTTTAAATCCCAATAAAACATATTCCCAAAAAGAAAAAGAAAAAAGAAATGATTGGGCAAGATGCAAAGAAATAGAAGTGTAATATTTTATTTTCTGTCCTCTGTGTGTGGCAAAACCTTGTGGTTTGGGGGTTTTTTGTTGTTGTTTTTTTCCCAATTCTAGCGATCGACTTCAGCATAATTTCCACGACGCTTACGCAGTTTGGGTGCTCTTGTCTGTCAAGAGGAGTAAGCAATGCCATTAGCATAGATGCCAGTTGAAAAAAAGTGCTGCGTGTTTAAAAACTTAACAGATGAAGCGGCTTAGAGAGGGGCTTCTAAGCTTGTTGGTATGTGTGTGTTTGAGGGGGTGTGTGTGCAAAGATACACACAACATCCCTGTGCTTCCTTCTTTTGCAGAGTTGCGAGTGTTTCCTGACCGATTTGTGGTTTGTGTCACAAGACTTGACTCCAATCCACCTCCTCAGGTCAGTAAGAGTGTGGCACCGGGACGTACTGAAGAGCATTAAGAAATAGCACATTTTGCCATGTGCTGGTTAGAAACGTGGGTGGCTTTTTTATATTGGCCTTTGCCATTCACAGATTCTTGGCACGTGCTCGAGAACGGAAAATGTTACAAAAAATACTTAGGCCGAGTAGTTTAGAACTTGGAGTCAAGAAAATGTTCTCTGGGATCACAAGCTACACACCCAACCAAGCAGGGGAAAGGATGAGAACTTCTGGGAAGCGGACCATTTCTGCAAAGCGGGGTCGTTCCTTAGGGTGCAGAATAAAGCAACTTTACAAGCTTATTTTTTAATTATAACCTTGTTTTTTATATTTAAAAAATTAAAATTAAATGCTTTAATTTTGAGGGCTTCTGCAATCCATACCAAGCAGCTAGGGATGCTTGCAGAATTAATTATTTGCCATGTTCCAATATAACGTCCAGAGCAAAATAGAGTCGTCCATTGGATTTCACACTTCTTCAAATTTTGTAACGCTCAAAAAAATGTGGATAAGAATGCATGGTTTACAGGGGGCAGGGTTAGACGTTCATACATTGTGAAAAATACGTATTTAAATGCTATTTTTGCGTTAAAAAACAACAGCCCGCTGATGAATGGGGGAATGGATGATCACAGGTGAAACTGGTAGTGACTTTTTGACCCATCCATCCCCAACTTTAGCTGGAGTTAACATCCGTTTAGTAATTAGAAGTACGTTTTGTGATTCTGAAAAAAACAACCCTCAAAGTTATATGTTCAGGTTTTGGTTTTTTGTCGGGATGCCGACTGTCACACTGTTGAAGACAGATAACAGCAACCAGTCAATTTTTTAATGAATTGGGCAATGAACTTTGTAACTTGGCTTTTCGCTTGGTTCTTGGCACTACTGGCAGGCAGCAAAGCCTGGCAAGAGAGAAATTAAAAGTGCTTCTGGGACTAGTTTTGTTTTGTTGTAACGCTCAACATCATAAGGCGTTTCAGAATGGAATTATTATTTTTTCTGGGTGTGTTTAAAAAAATAACCATTCTTTGTGAGCCATGTCCAAATCAAACAGAGGGGGAGTTGATTTAACACTATTTTTTTAGGTTGGCTGACCCAAAATGAGTGTGTGCAGGTTTCACCACTTCTGACCACTGTAGGAAGCATCAGTAGGAAGCCTTGGATTCAGAGGGCAATTTCACACTTGGACCTTTCCAACACATCTTTCATGGGAGCACAGCGGAAAGGAATTTGTCATATGGGATGCATGTATGCTCAACCATTTTGCAGTTGCCTCCTTATTTCAACTTCCAACTTCCATTCATTCATTCATTCATTCAGTGATTCTAAAGCCGGTGAGAATCTGCCTTAGTTTTGCACATTTCATTGTTGGACGGTCTGCAAATGAAACGATTTTTGCACGTAACATCATTGGACAGTCTGCTGATGAAATACCGGTAAATTTTGTGCCGTGATTTGGAGCAGCCGGACACTGATGTCTTCTTGGCTGTGATTGAACAAATATATAGACAGCTGTTGGAGGTTCTTTCAGAAGTCATTTTTGTCTGTTGTCATTTAGGATGCTTTTTAAGAGAAAGACACACACACACACACACACACACACGGAAAGAGCATAGTACAGCTTTCATTAAAAAAGTATGGGTCAGTTGGAAGGTCTTTTGAACTACCAACTATGGTGGATAGACCTCTTCCTGCCCCACCAGATTTTTTGGATACCGCTGCTCCCAGCTTCTTAGGTGGTCTTTTATACATTGTTTAGACTGCTTTAGAATGTCTTGTGTAGGAGAAAGGTTTGATTATACGTTTGTGTACATCTGAACCACGTCTGCTCTTCTATTCTTAAATACATGGCTTTAAAAAATAATATTTCTCCGTTGATAGCGCATTATGCAGCTGATGGTGGCAAGATTCATATTAAACTGTCATCTTGCAGAATATAGATGGTGCCTCCTGTTCTTGAATATATTTTTTGCTAGGGTGGCTGGGGCAACCCAGCCAGATGGGCAGGCTATAAATAATAAAATTGCTATTATTTAAAAACCAGGTGAAGCTAGCTTGATCTTGGGGGGGGAAAGTGAAAGCCTAAAGACATCTTTATGCCAGTACAAAATAAAATAAAAAATTCCTTCCAGTAGCACCTTTGTTGTTCAGTCGTGTCTGACTCTTCGTGACGCCATGGACCAGGGCACGCCAGGCACGCCTATCCTTCACTGCCTCCCGCAGTTTGGCCAAACTCATGTTAGTAGCTTCGAGAACACTGTCCAACCATCTCATTCTCTGTCGTCCCCTTCTCCTTGTGCCCTCCATCTTTCCCAACATCAGGGTCTTTTCCACGGAGTCTTCTCTTCTCATGAGGTGGCCAAAGTACTGGAGCCTCAACTTCAGGATCTGTCCTTCTAGTGAGCACTCAGGGGCAATTTCCTTGAGAATGGATAGGTTTGATCTTCTTGCAGTCCATGGGACTCTCAAGAGTCTCCTCCAGCACCATAATTCAAAAGCATCAATTCTTCGGCGATCAGCCTTCTTGATGGTCCAGCTCTCACTTCCATACATTACTACTGGGAAAACCATAGCTTTAACTATACGGACCTTTATCGGCAAGGCGATGTCTTTGCTTTTTAAAATGCTGTCTAGGTTTGTCATTGCTTTTCTCCCACCTTAGAGACCAACACCTTAGAGACCAACTAAGTTTGTTCTTGGTATGAGCTTTCATGTGCATGCACAGGTATCTGAAGAAGTGTGCATGCTCACGAAAGCTCATACCAAGAACAAACTTAGTTGGTCTCTAAGGTGCTACTGGAAGGAATTTTTTATTTTATTTTGTTTTGACTATGGCAGACCAACACGGCTACCTACCTGTAACTTTATGCCAGTGTTTCCCATCTGATGCGAACATCAAACACTGACTGAAAGCATGGCAGATGAATGGCGATGTGTTATCAGAAACAAGCATCGCCTTTTTAAAGGATACGGTTCCTTACTGCAACACCTTTAATGCAGCTTTTACATTTTCCCAGTATGGAGGCATATTTGTTTTTGATTGTCGCTTGGCAGATGCTGAGCATCTGCTTGAAACAGAGAGCTGTTGGTTCTTAGTGATCCTGAGCTTGCGCCTGCATGTATTCTGAGCTGACTCCTCTATTCAGGGCAGATTTGGGACCAGTATATCCATTCAGCTACCATACATCAAAGGACAAAGCTTTTTCTTGGACTGCACCACTTCAGGCTGCAGGGAAGAAGGACATTGACAAGCTGGAACGTGTGCAGATGAGGGAGACCATGGGTCTGCAAACTAAACATTTTGAGGAATGGTTGAAGGAGCTGGTTATGTTTAGCCTGGGAAAGAGACTGAGAAGAGATGTGAGAGCCATCTTCAAGTATCTCAAGGGCTGTCACATGGAAGAGGGAACAAGCTCTTGAGAGCCAGTGTGGTGTAGTGGTTAAGAGCGGTGGACTCGTAATCTGGGGAACCGGGTTCGCGTCTCCGCTCCTCCACATGCAGCTGCTGGGTGACCTTGGGCTAGTCACACTTCTTTGAAGTCTCTCAGCCCCACTCACCTCACCGAGTGTTTGTTGAGGGGGAGGAAGGGAAAGGAGAATGTTAGCTGCTTTGAGACTCCTTCGGGTAGTGATAAAGCAGGATATCAAATCCAAACTACTACTACTACTACTACTACTACTACTCTTCTTCTTCTTCTTCTTCTTCTTCTTCTTTGGTGGAAAGGGCTCAAACCAATGGCTTCAAATGAACAAGAAAATACATTCTGACTAAACATCAAGGAATAAATTTCTGACAGTAAGAGTTGTTCAAAGGTGGAACAGGCTTCCTTCGGGGGGTTGTGGGCTCTCCTTTCTTGGAGGATCTTAAGCCAAGTTTGGATGACCATCTGTCATGGATGCTTTAACTGAGATTCCTGCATTAAGTGACCTCCGGGGTCCCTTCCAACTGTACAATTCTATGATTCTGTGATTCTAGGGCTACTCCCCCACCCCTTTTCAAGAACCTAAGCAAAGACCTACACATTCAAAAGTAGTTGGATAGGAGAAAGTTTTGAGATGACTTTCAGACATTCCGCCCCCTGCCATTGTTCAGGAAGCTTTATCATAAGCAATTGTTCAAACAAGGTATAAAGGTAAAGGACCGCTGGATGGTAAAGTCCGTTCAAAGGCGATTATGGGGTTGCAGCGCTCATCTCGCTTTCAGGTCAAGGGAGCTGGCGTTTGTCCACAGACAGCTTTCTGGGTCATGTCACCAGCATGACTAAACCGCTTCTGGCGCAACGGGACACCGTGACGGAAGCCAGAGCGCATGGAAACGCCGTTTACCTTCCCACCGCAGCGGTACCTATTTGTCTACTTGCACTGGTGTGCTTTCAAACTGCTAGGTTGGCAGGAGCTGGGACAGAGCAATGGGATCTCAGTCTGTTGTGGGGATTTGAACAGCCAACCTTCTGATCAGCAAGGCCAAGAGGCTCAGTGGTTTAGACCACAGCGCCACTTGCATCCCAATTGTTCAAACCAGCACCTTCCTCACTTGTAGCCTAAAATGGTATGGTCTGGGGAAAGCTTTATTCCTCCATCCAGCTGAATGAATAAACTGGCTCTCGAGAAAGCTAAAAAGTGGAAATGGGGCATGCCTATAAAAGGAGTTGGTATAAAGTTGTGAAAGATGGCAAATATTTTGAAATAGCTGTGCACAGAACATAGCTGAGAGGCCCCTAGGGCTAAGCAGTAAATATTTCCAGCTTTTCTGAGAGATCTGTATTTGTACAGTGTTGAAATAATGGAGATATTTGGGAAGACGGGGAAGTCTGAATGAAACAAAGCTACTTTGAGGGCACACCCAGACTTAGGTTAGGAAAGAACTTCTAAGAGAGCAATGATACATTTTCACTGTCCATAACCATGATTAATGGTTGTCAAGTACCTTAAACAGGAAGAATTATCCAACAGATACATTCTGATGTCGCTTTTTACGGGTGGGACACCAGAAAGGGAAGTGTCTTTTAGCGTAGACCGATTTACAAAGATAAGCCGTAGATTTTGCAATATATATAATATATATATATATATCACCAAGTCCCTTGGTTGTTTTTCAAAGATGCCAAGGTAGTACAGAGTGAAAAGCAATCCTCACAAAATCAGAATTCTGCCTTAGTTTTCCACATTTCATTGTTGGGTGGTCTGCAGATGAAACGATTTTTGCACGTAACAGACGTAACAGTCTGCTGATGAAATAATTGATTTGGAGCGGCCAGACACTGATGTGTGGGGATAGCCAACTGCTGGGACGACCAGTAATTCCTGGAGTTCCTGCTCCCACTGGCCGTGAAAGGGTCCGCTGGTTATGAACCTGAAGGTCGTGAGATTGTTGTTGGAGTTCTGAAGGTTTCTGAAGGTTCCGGAGGTTTCCGGATAGGAAAGATAGGCAAAGCTAAAGAAGCGGCCAAAACTAAGAAGGCCAAATAAACTTTTGAAATAAAATGAAATAAAGACTAAGAGACTCCAGTCAATGGTGAAGAAGTGCTCCACTGCTCTGTGCGGCTTGGTTTCTCTTTCGGTTTCTCTCTGGCTTGTCTCGCACTGAGGTTCTTTCTTAGCTTGTCTCGCGCACTCTCCACACCACTACAAAGAGCAGGGGCTATTTATTAGGAAGTTAAACATCGTCATAACATTGACAATAACCAATCACAACGTTGTCTCTATGTGAGTTTCTGGGCGGGAAACTCTTAACTGACCGTTAACAAGGCTTGTCTTGGCGTGCTTTGCCCCAAGCGCGGAGGGATCCTGGAAGCAAACCTTCTGCCGGATCCTCTGCCCTCCATGCGATGCGCGGAGGGTTACCTTAAAGCAAACAGGTGCAGGAGCACCTTAAAAACGTATTCCCACACTGATGTCTTCTTGGCTGTGAACGAATAAATATATAGACAGCTGTTTGAGGTTCTTTCAGAAGTCATTTTTGTCTGTTGTCATTTAAGATGCTTTTTAAGAGAAAGACACACACACACACACACACACACACACACACGGAAAGAGCATATGACCACCCAACAATGAAATGTGCAAAACTAAGGCAGATACTCACCGGCTGTAGAATCACTGAATTCTGTCACTTCAAGCTAAGAGCTTGTAAGTTTACGTCAGCCGTCATGCTTTTATTTCCTAAAGTCTTTTCGTTGTCCCTCTTCTACCCCGTGTCTTGGAAAATTTGATGCCTATTTTGCTTTCTAAATATTTGATTACATTTTATTGCCTATTGAAAATAATGTTTTATACCTTGCTGAATTGCTAACTGTCCAGAAGGACATTCCTTCCTTCTGTTTGCAACTGCGCAAAATGTACATAAGCTTACTTGGAGTGATTTTATACAATGAGATAGAAGCGGGGGGGGGGGGGTGAGCTGGTGAGGAGCTTGTTGTACTAGAACAAAAATAAAATCATGAAAATTTGCCTTACGCCTATTGGCTTCTAACTTTTTGGAAATTGGTGCCATGATTTTTGAAGCTTTGCTGGGAGAACACATCTTAGCAGACCTGCTTCCTTTCCAACAGTGGGTAGCTGAATCTAAGCCAGAAGAAAAATAAACAAAGGGGAAGGACATTGAAGTAGGGGCAAGGTTCATTTTCTTCAATTAAATATGCATTTATACCAAAGTACTGATAAAAACCCTATTCACCTTTGCATTCTAGTTATGCATTAATACAGTGTGCTGATTTGTTTTTGATTTCCCTGTCAATAAAAACTGAGCTCGCCTCTTGAACAACAATTTCTTTTTCCTTTTTAAATTTATTTGTGGGTTTTTTTTCCCAATTACAGTTTTATAATCACATATCCAACATACAACATAAAGACAAGATTACATAAACTCTCCTGGACTCCCCTCCTCCCCTTTGTGGGTCTTATTATTAATCATTTCCTCTTGCATATTTTATAATAATCCACATCTTTTACATCTCCATTATATCCAAAATTCACCATTAAACTATAAGTGTTATTCCCACCCTGCTAACAATTTTAACTATTTACTGTGGTTTTTAAGATAAATTATATTTTTAAAAATCCCCATTCTTTATTAAATTTTTGGTCTTTCTTCCCGATTTCTGATTCTTCCGGTCATTTTTGCCATTTCGGCATAATCCATCAACTTAATCTGCCATTCTTCTCTGGTCAGGACTTTATATTCTTTCCATCTCTGGGCAGACAAACAATTTTCAACCTGGCATCTGTTGCAATCTTCTTCTGAAAGGAAGCAGCCAGGATGATGACCACATGATTATTGGCTGGGATGAAAGTGTGAGAGAGGGCGAGTTGATACTGTCAGATGAGCCTCCCTAATCCAACTATAAATGGCAAGACCAAGGTCAAAATGACCTTAACAGATTAGACAACTGGGCCAAAGCAAACAAGATGAATTTTAACAAGGAGAAATGTAAAGTACTACACTTGGGCAAAAAAAAAATGAAAGGCACAGATACAGGATGGGTGACACCTGGCTTGAGAGCAGTACATGTGAAAAGGATCTAGGAGTCTTGGTAGACCACAAACTTGACATGAGTCAACAGTGTGATGCAGCAGCTAAAAAAGCCAATGCAATTCTGGGCTGCATCAATAGGAGAATAGTGTCTAGATCAAGGGAAGTAATAGTACCACTATATTCTGCTCTGGTCAGACCTCACCTGGAATACTGTGTCCAGTTCTGGGCACCACAGTTCAAGAAGGATACTGACAAGCTGGAACGTGTCCAGAAGAGGGCAATCAAAATGGTCAAAGGCCTGGAAACAATGCCTTATGAGGAATGGCTTAGGGAGCTGGGTATGTTTAGCCTGGAGAAGAGAAGGTTAAGGGGTGATCTGATAGCCATGTTCAAGTATATAAAAGGATGTCATATAGAGGAGGGAGAAAGGTTGTTTTCTGCTGCTCCAGAGAAGCGGACATGGAGCAATGGATTCAAACTACAAGAAAGAAGATTCCACCTAAACATTAGGAAGAACTTCCTGACAGTGAGAGCTGTTCGACAGTGGAATTTGCTACCAAGGAGTGTGGTGGAGTTTCCTCCTTTGGAGGTCTTTAAGCAGAGGCTTGACAGCCATCTGTCAGGAATGCTTTGATGGTGTTTCCTGCTTGGCAGGGGGTTGGACTGGATGGCCCTTGTGGTTTCTTCCAACTCTATGATTCTATGATTCTAAGGATAAGTGCTATTGGCCTTTGAAGTCATCAACAGTTATTGTCCATGCTGCCATAATTAGATCAGCAAACAGCCACTTCTATTGCTCTTTTGGAATTTACCCTTTGTAAAAATAAGGATATTTATTTCCAGCAACCGTTTGGGATATTAGGGATATTTGCAAAGGTGAGTTGGCAGAAAGTGTGCTCCGTGGAAGGGAGAATGAGCCAGAGGGATGCTTAATGCAGCCTTCGGCAACCAGGTGCCCTCCACCTGTTTTGCACTGGGGCTCCCAAGGCTGGCTGGAGCTGATGGGAATTGCAGCCCAAAACATCTGGAGGGCACCATGTTGGCAAAGCCTGCCTTAGTCCCCCACCAGTTCTCCCTCTTCCTTCCCAAATGGGCACATTCTACTTTTGCAGCTCACTCAAGGGAATAAGGGGTGGGGGAAGGTTGGGACTTGCAAGTGGGGGGGGGGGAATCGGAAAGAAGAGGAATAAATTGTTTTCATTGTTGTGTGTGTGTATGTTGTTCAGTCATTCAGTTGTGTCCGACTCTTCGTGACCCCATGGACCAGAGCATGCCAGGCATGCCTATCCTTCACTGCCTCCCGCAGTTTGGCCAAACTCATGCTAGTCGCTTCGAGAACACTGTCCAACCATCTCGTCCTCTGTCATCCCCTTCTCCTTGTGCCCTCCATCTTTCCCAACATCAGGGTCTTTTCCAGGGAGTCTTCGCTTCTCATGAGGTGGCCAAAGTACTGGAGCCTCAACTTCAGGATCTGTCCTTCTAGTGAGCACTCAGGGCTGATTTCTTTAAGGATGGATAAGTTTGATCTCTTTGCAGTCCATGGGACTCTCAAGAGTCTCCTCCAGCACCATAATTCAAAAGCATCAATTCTTCGGCGATCAGCCTTCTTAATAATATATATTAACACATTTCTCTCCCTCTGTCAGCTCTCCCCTACTAATGCCCTGCTGCTGTGTATAGTTCATCTGGGTGTTCCTTTATTTTGATATCCAACAAAACTTTGATACAGTCGTACCTTGGTTAACGAACGACTTGCGAGTCGAATGTTTTGGGTCCCGAACGCCACATACCCGGAAATGAGTGTTCTGGTTTGCAAACATTCTTTTTTTGATTGCCTGCAAGAGCTTCAATTTGGCTTCCAAGGTACTTCTGTATTTGGAAACCCATGATCGTTTTCCCCTGTAGTATTATTTTTTTTTTACATTTCCACTTTCTTTCTTCTTCTTGAAATATTTTATTGATTTGCTATTGATTTCCTCCTGTGTTTCTTTCAGCCAAATGATAAAATAGGCTTTCAAGATTCCCGAGTCAGAAATGCAAAAGCTTCGTCTTCACTCCTCCATAACCGTAGTCTTCGCACGCTTGCTTTAAAGTAGGAAAATAGAGATGGTAACAGCATTGTTATAGCGTTAAAACAACCAGAAAGAAGTGAAACTCCAAAGACCGTCTTGGCTTCAGTTTCCTTTGCATGTTATTAAGCGAATGTTGTCTTGACTATAAAACCACTGACCTTTCCACGCCTTTGTGTTATCGCTGAACAATAGATCCATTCTCTGCAAATATTCTCTGAATCCACCGTCTATAGTCACGTGACACGGTGTGCAATCGGAAGCAATGCATGCCTCAATTAACATCTTAGCCTTGGAGTAACAGTATTGAGAAGAGAAGACTCCCTAGAAAAGACCCTGATGTTGGGAAAGATGGAGGGCACAAGGAGAAGCGGACGACAGAGGATGAGATGGTTGGACAGTGTTCTCGAATCTACTAACATGAGTTTGGCCAAACTGCGGGAGGCAGTGAAGGATAGGCGTGCCTGGCGTGCTCTGGTCCATGGGGTCACGAAGAGTCGGACACGACTGAACGACTGAACAACAACAACAACAACAGTATTAAGCATTTGTCTTTAAGCATATAAATGCACTACAGTGGTACCTTGGGTTAAGAACTTAATTCGTTCTGGAGGTCCGTTCTTAAGCTGAAACTGTTCTTAACCTGAGGTACCACTTTAGCTAATGGGGCCTCCTGCTGCCGCCGTGCGATTTCTGTTCTCATCCTGAATCAAAGTTCTTAACCTGAGGTACTATTAGCGGAGTCTGTAACCTGAAGCGTCTGTAACCTGAAGCATCTGTAACCCAAGGTACCACTGTAGCTATTTGCATGTGGCCACCAATTCTCTTTTGTAAGGCAGTGCAAGAAATGCTCTGTATTCCACAGTAAAAAATCCAGTCAGGTAAACTAGTACCTAGCTGTCGAACCAGCTTGTTTTTGGCAAACAGTGGGAACTTTCTTTTGTTTTTTAGTACCCCTGCACATTTTTTAAAAAAAAAATAATGCACCTGAGGGAGTTTAAGAGAACCATGCCATTGTACTCCTCACCTCCTCTCCTCCTCTCCCTTTCCTTTAAAATATGGCTGATGTACATTCCAGTACCCAGAGGTGAAGAGTTTAGTTCCAAAGGAAGTCAGCCGAAACTGAGAAGTCCTCAGAGAAGCAATGTGCAAAGTAGTCAGGGAGCCAGCCCCTTCCTTTCCCCTCAAGCGTTATAAAGAGGGCACCACCTTGGCTATCCCTCAGGTGAGTGCAAGGCACGAGAATTGACAAGGGCCTTTCCCAGGTCTTGAGAATAATAATTTTCAGTTTCCTTGTGAATTCCTTCTTGGAAGGTGGAGTATTTGTGCTAGAACTCAAAATGGTGCAATCTTGGGGAAGCAGGAGTCAGCAGTAGGGGGGAAGAACAACAAAATGAGTCTTGGCATCTTGAAGGCACCTTGACTATGGCGTAAGCTTTTGACAGAGAGAATTCTCCACTTCCTCAAGATGCATTAGCAGGAAACTAGGAGGGATCCATTTAGTTGATGTAGATTACAAATGGTTGGTTGCTCTCATTTCTATGATTCCCACCCCCCAAACACATTATTTTATTTATGTTTTTCAGTTTTATACATTTCAGTAATTTTACAATCATCTTAACATTTCAAAACTCTACTTCCTTCCCCCTCTTTCTGGGTTGTTGTTGTTGTTGTTAGTATTATTATTATTTTCTGCATATCCCAAATAACTCAATTTACTCATTTATTCATCTACTTTAAATATATACTCATATAAAACGGCAGGTTATTACAACAGCCCTGCCAATTTTCTTATCTGTTTACAGTTTATTTGTAAATATTCAATAAACCGTTCTTTTATTTAAAAGTTTGTGATCTTGCTTTCTTATTTTTTCTGGCAAGTTTCGCCATTTCTGCATATTCCATAAGTTTTTGTATCCATTCTTCTTTCGCTGGGACTTCTGCTTCTTTCCATTTTGGGGCAAGTAACGTTCTTGCCGCTGAAGTCCCATACATACATACATGAATAAATTTCTATACAGTTTGGGTAGTTCTGTCCCTATGATTTTTTCTGTGAATTTCTCAAAGCCTTCGAAGCTGGTGGCCACCCCCACATCTTGTGGCAGTGAATTCCATAAGTTAATTCTGTCCTGTGTGGAGAGGTCCTTCCTTTTGTCTGTCTTGAATATTCTGCCAGTCAGTTTTAGCAGGTTTCCCCAAACTCTAGTAGTATGGGTGGTGATTTCAGACCTGCCAAGTGTCCCTGTTTTCCAGGTACCATCTTGGATTTACAGAAGCCATCCGGGAATGTCCTGCATTTCCTTAGGATGTCCATATTTTCATTGGATAAATGTTGAAGCCAAGTAGATAACTATACAACCTTTAGAAGACATCTGAAGACAGCCTTGTATAGGGACGTTTTTAATGTTTTATTATGTTTTTGTATATACCCAGAGTGGCTGGGGCAACGCAGTTAGATGGGCGGGGTATAATAATAATAATAATAATAATAATAATAATAATAATAATAATAATGGAATAGGATGTCCTTATTTTCATTGGGGAAATGACTTTTCTGTGAAAAATGTGCCTGAGTTCCGTTGAATATTTGGCCATCCTTTTCTGCATCCCCTTTTCGCTCTCATGGCAACACTTTATTATTATTATTATTATTATTATTATTATTATTATTATTATTAAATTTTCTGTTTTACAATTTAAAATACCCATTTAGTGTCTAACCTCTGCAGTCATTCTTTCTGCCTGTGATGTTTTTCTTTATTTTACTGACTTAAAAGAATTTGGGATTCCCGGACAGGATGAGAACAGATTTAATCTTCCCTTTTTCATTCACAAGCTTTGGCATTCCTACAGGAAATAAACAACAGCATTCTCAAAACAGGCTCCTCATCCCTCCTTGCCTGGCAGTCCCCCTTCCTGCAACTCATTAACTAATTATTAAAGCAGGTATCACCATTAATATTTAAGATATATGAAGTGTCCACTTTTTGTTCCTTAAAAAAAAAAGGAAAGAAAAATCTGGTGCTATTCCAGCCTCAGGCAACTTAACATTCCTCCTAAAAGCAAGAGGCTCTCTGGTTCCCACACAGTCGTTCAAAGAATGACTCATATTCCTTATGTTAATTGTTCAGTTCTCAAAATATAGCACTTACAGGGTGTGGCTCTGAGGGGAAAATCTACTATACTTATTGGGCATGTTGAGAAGTGTTTCACATATACATCATTTTTCCCTTGTTATTTTTCAAACTTTAACCCTTTTCGGCCCTCTACACGGACAAATACTGTAAAGCAAATCAAATGTCAAAGAGTTCAATCTATTCCACTCGGCAACACTTTCCCCGCAGCTAAACTGCAAAGCAGGTTTAGGCCACAAGTTAAATGGCATGTATGAATCTGGCCTTGCGAGACACTTCCTCGCGTCACCAAGGGACAACGTTATGTGACATGGGAGAAGCGTGGCACGTTTCGCTTCAATGATCCTCAGAGGATCGAGACCTCCAATTTTTGATTGGATAGGTGCCTCGGCTAGATGGTCTACTTTTCGCCTCGGCTAGATGGTCTACTTTCAAGTATTCAGAAGCGTTGCAGTGGGGAGGGTGACTTTTACAGGAGCAGTGTGGGGGGGATACATAAATAAAATTTCTCATCCTGTTCATATTTAGGTTTTAATAATGAAGAGAACAATCACGGTTCTTTGTGCATGTACGAACATATGTATTTATTAAAGTCATATTGTTGTTGTTGTTGTTGTTGTTGTTGTTTAGTCATTTAGTCATGTCCGACTCTTCGTGATCCCATGGACCAGAGCACGCCAGGCACTCCTGTCTTCCACTGCCTCCCGCAGTTTGGTCAGACTCATGTTGGTAGCTTCGAGAACACTGTCCAACCATCTCATCCTCTGTCATCCCCTTCTCCTTGTGCCCTCCATCTTTCCCAACATCAGGGTCTTTTCCATGGAGTCTTCTCTTCTCATGAGGTGGCCAAAGTATTGGAGCCTCAGCTTCAGGTTCTGTCCTTCCAGTGAGGGCTGATTTCTTTCAGAATGGATAGATTTTATCTTCTTGCAGTCCATGGGACTCTCAAGAGTCTCCTCCAGCACCATAATTCAAAAACATAATTCAAAATTAAAGTCACTAGCAAAGCTGACTATGATCGAAGGATAGACAAGAGTTTTGCAAGTCTCTTTATCCCATGCAGTTAATATGTGAAATCATAGGAATCCTTCAGAGTATAATGGAATAGACACGGTTCCATTAACTCTTCAATAACAAGTGACAAAGCAAGCTGCTGTTGTCTGCTACACAGACTCCTGGCATCTGTCACAGTTCGGATCACAGAGACATCAAATATTTGCCAGCAATTTCTTCAGATGGCTTGGGATCCAGCTCATTGGCTTTGTTTGTTTGTGGGTCAGTCCAGTGGTAAAAAGGTAAAAAATGTGTAAAAAGGTAAAGGGACCCCTGACCATTAGGTCCAGTCTTGTCCGACTCTGGGGTTGCGCGCTCATCTCGCGTTACTGGCTGAGGGAGTACAGCTTCCGGGTCATGTGGCCAGCATGACTAAGCCGCTTCTGGCGAACCAGAGCAGCGCCATTTACCTTCCTGCCGGAGCGGTACCTATTTATCTACTTGCACTTTGACATGCTTTCGAACTGCTAGGTGGCAGGAGCAGGGACTGAGCAACAGGAGCTCACCCTGTCGCGGGGATTCGAACCGCCGACCTTCTGATCAGCAAGCCCTAGGCTCTGTGATTTAACCCACAGCGCCACCCGCGTCCCTAGTATGTGTAGCAGGAGATAATTGCAAGAAAGACTGCCCTTGGTTTAGTGCAATCTGGTGTCCCTTTTCTTCTGGAGAGGTGGAAGAGATAATAAAGAATACATGTATAAACTGGGGGGGGGGGGGGATGAGTGAAACAAGTAAACCGGCAAAAATGTATAAATCTAAATTAAGGTTACCAGATTTTTTTCAATGAATCCGGGGACACTTTTCAACTTCCTACTAAATAGATGGATTTTGTCAGGGGACTGATTTATAAATCCAGGGACTGTCCCCGGGAAACGGGGACGCCTGGTAACCTTAATCTAAATCAGGCACCCCCCAACTCGGCCCTCCAGATGTTTTGGGACTACAATTCCCATCATCCCTGACCACTGGTACTGTTAGCTAGGGATGATGGGAGTTGTAGTCCTAAAAACATCTGGAGAGCCGAGTTTGGGGATGCCTGATCTAAATCAAATAAGTGTTGGAAATGTAAAGGGAAAGAAGGTTCTTTTTATCATATGTGGTGGTCTTGTAGTAAGGTTAAGGCTTACTGGGAAATGATATACAGTGGTACCTCGCAAGACGAATGCCTCGCACAACGAAAAACTCTCTAGACGAAAGGGTTTTGCAATTTTTTTAGGTGACTCGCAAGACAAATTTTTCTATGGTCGTGCTTCGCAAGACGAAAATTTCAATGCATTCCTATGGGAATTAAATTTCAATGCATTCCTATGGGAAACCGTGCTTCGCAAGACGAATTTTTCGCAATACGAAACGACTCACGGAACAAATTAATTTCGTCTTGCGAGGCACCACTGTATAATGAAATGAAAAGGATGTTTAAAATAACCTTTGTTTTTTTTTAAAAAAAAAAAACAACAGAAGCTTTTCTTTGGGGAATTATAGGGGCAGATCTACCGAAACTGTACAGAAACTTATTAAAGTATGCTGCTACAGCGGCAACAATGTTACTTGCCCCAAAATGGAAAGAAGCAGAAGTTCCAGCAAAGGAAGAGTGGATACAAAAACTTATGGAATATGCAGCAATGGCAAAACGTACCGGAAAATATAGAAATCAAGATAACAAACTTTTTATAAAAGAATGGAAATGGTTTATTGAATATTTACAGATAAATTGTAAACAGATAAGAACATTGGCAGGATTATTGCAATAACCTGCAGTTTCATAAGAGTATATATTTAAAGAAGATGAATAAATGAGCAAATTAAGTTAATTTGGATATGGAGAAGATATTAAAAATAAATTTAAGGAACCGCAGAAAGAAGGGGAAGGAAGTCAAGTTCTGAAATATCAAAATGATTGTAAAATTAGTGAAATGTATAAAGAATACATGTATATTGTAATGTTTTTATAACTGTGGTGCTGATGGTTCACCATTTGAAAGTTTGCATTACCTTTTGGATTAGGAAGAGACTCTTCCTCCTGGGACATCTGAATATTTCGGAGAACCTGCGGCAACTTCCCTGACTCAGCAGGAAAAGCAAGACGCCCTGAAAAAGATGTGAGTGCGCTCCCCTGCTCTCACACACACACCACATACATGTTTAAGATGGGAATAGGAAACCTGATAATGCCAAGGCTGCAGCACAGCCCCCAAATTCCCCACGTCATTCATGCATACGCATGAATTTTAATAAAAGCAACTTCCTACAAATAAACAGCAAAGACGAACAACTGGAACCCACACAGGGTGGGTGAGAAGGGACTGTTTTTCATTCCTACCCTTCCAACTTTCTCTCGCAGTTAATTGATCATGGGGAGAGTTGAGTCTTAGGTGGTCAGGGTGGCGGTCCAGACACCAGTCTAGCTGCCACATTCTGGATTAGTTGCAGTTTCTGGGTCACCTTCAAAGGTAGCCCCACGTTGCAGTCGTCCAAGCAGGAGATAACTAGAGTATGCACCTGGGGCTGTCTTAAGCGTATGCGGCTCCGGAGTGCAAAGATCCGCCCAGCACCCACTCCTCCCGGTTGCCCAGCCCCAGGCGCGCAGGAGGGTGGATCCAGCTGGCTGCCTCAGCATCTCTCTGGCTCGGCCGCCCCCGAACTCGTGGCGTAGAGCCACCTGCAGCAGAAGAGCCCACTGCGGCGCTCCGACCGACAGGCGGGCTCTTCCCCGGACTCGACTCTCAGGCCCCGGACTCTCGGCCTGGTGCCCCTGAGAGCCCAGCATCTGGGTGTCCCCGCACCCCTAGCGCCTATGGGTAAGATGGCCCTGCATGCACCACTCTGGCGAGACAGTCTATGGGCAGGTAGGTTCTCAGCCTTCATACCGGATGAGCTATATTGGAATGATGGGAGTCTGAGTCACTTTGAATAGCTTAGCTATGTTTAATATCCTAGTTCTGATTTGATGATAAATTCCAGATCTTGACGAAACTGCTGGTGAAACGGGAAGATTTGAAGCTGGCCACCCATCCCCACACGTCTGAATGACTTTGTATAACCTTCTCCAATATTGGGAAGTTAGACCCATATGTCTTATAGACTTTTGCATAACCATCTTTAACATTATATTGCACATGGTGTATTGCACTTTGAATCAGCACTTTGGTGTTTTAAAGCATATATAGGCTTTGCCTCTTGAGGAAATATCTATGTATACTTTTTGTATGATGATATTGTTAGTTTAGTTCTATAATTAATACAGTAATATCCAGAGATATACACGGTTTTGTATTTTATCTGCATACCAGATGGAGCTGGTACACAGCTGCCCGGGACACAGAATTGACCTATAGCTTCTTTTTGCTGCCAGGTATATGGGAGCAGCCCTTAGCCCACTTCAGGTTTTGGGGTGCAATGAGAGGTATTCTACCCCCTTGCTGTTTTTTCTTTCTTTCTTTCTGGAAATGTATATGCTTCCTAAGCCATCTGAGAGTTCCCTCTGTCTAACATGTAGCAATACATATGATGCATTTATTCAGAACTAAAAGTAGAAATTCATTTTGCAACAGGCCAAAATGAAACCCTGTGCCCAAATGAATTGGGTGGGCAGGGAAAAGGTGCTTGTTCCCCTTCGTAAGTTACCAGTTGGCGGGTCAATGTTCCTTTGATCCTTCCCTTGCATTCCCAGAGCTTGCACTGCTTGGGAATTGAATCAGTTCCCAAGGTATAGAATAAAATTTGGGTGCTTTCTCTGCTCGTTTCGAAAGCAGCTGAGGGTCCTTTATGCTTAAGCAAGCACTGGGCCAAGGAACATTCCTTTTCTCCTCCGTGCTCTTTACGCCAACCGCAAATATTAGCGTTAGTCGAACTTCAGCCTTCATTATGCTGTGGCCTTTGCACAGAGGACTTACCCCCCACTTTAACTTAGCCTTAAAGCTGAGATTTCCTGGCAAAATCCAAGACACTGCCCTCTTCGTTCCGCCTGCGGTTAACAGCCTAGCCTGTTTAAAGTTCATCTGTGCCAGTGGCGTGCGCTAGGGAAAGGCATTTGATATCATATCAAATCATATTTTCATCTTCCTCCTTTTGCCTCCTGGAAGATCAGCCAGCTCCTTAACTATGTATTTCCCCAGATAGCCGGGGAACGACTATAGCCATGGGCACATCAGTCTGGAGAGGCGAGGACACGGTTGGGCTGCAGGAAGCCGCGTGCTTAGTAAGTCACTTGGAGGCAGTGGTGTGGCGGTGTTTGTTGGCACCCGGGGCGTGCGTGGAGCACGGAGGGCGAATGGAGCCTGCCGTACCAGCCCAGCCCTTGCCACCACAGCCAGGTGGGGCCGCTCTGGACTGCCTGCCCGCCCAAACAGGGAGAAGCCTGGTCAGCCGACACAGCTCTTGGGGGAGGCGAATCCCCCCCCCAAAACGCCTGCAGAGAGGAGGGCCAGGCTGGGATTGCCCCATGCCTGCCTCCCTCTGTTTGCTTACCAGTAATGAGTGAGTGAGCACTGGCCAGGTGGTCATTCAGCAAGTGGGCTAAGGATGCGGTGGGCAATGCCAGGCTAGGCTCCAGGGCCCAAAGACCCCGGTGTCAGGCAGGGTGGGACTTTTTCAAAAGGTTTTGCTCCACACAACAATAGGGACGCATCTGACAGTGAAGAGAATATGGCCAGCGGAGAAGTAGGATGGAAATCCAGTTGATTCTCAGTTCTTTTGCTTCAAGTTTGTCTGTTTCCAGAGGGCTGACTAAGTAGTTTATGGGCTGCCCAGCCTCATCTGTTCAATTGGAGGCTGCAGGTCCCTGGATGTAAAGGAAAGCATATGTGAATATACCTCCATTGAAATGAATGAACCAACCCATAGGGGCACAGGAATTCAGTGTTGGCATCACAGCACTTCCATACCTCTGCTAAATGTTTTTTCTGAAAGATTTTCACCCTGCTCCGAAAATCAACAAGTCGATTTACGATCACCTAAAACTCATATCAATACAAAACCGAGGCAGAGAAAACAAGAAACATGCATGGTATTTAAATTAAGGGTGTACACCAGCGTAACAGAAAATCTAAAATGGGTAAGCATTGGCACGAACCCCAAGTAATGTGGCAAATTGTGAAAATATGGATGTTTGGCCATCAAATTTTATGGGTCTGTCGCCTTCCATGCCCCAATTTTTCAGGCTCTCCCTCTCTGGAATCCATAAATGAAATGGACCAGTCCCTAGGACTCCCAGAACCACCCCTCTCACCTGTTCTTGGCCCCAATCTTACCTGGATATAGTAGCTCATAGAAGGGCTTCCATAGTCCAGGAAAGTGCCACAAAGATATACAACAGCCAGTATCAAGTCTGCAAGGAAACATGGGAAATGTATTTCCCAAACAACATTCCTTGATCCAGTATTACCAACGTCCTGCCCTCTAGATGTTGTGGACTACATCTCCCTTTGGTCATACTGGCACTGAAGGGAGTTGTTGTCTAAAACATCTGGAAGATGTTTTGGCTACCCATGCTCTGCTGCCGTCAGCATCCAGAAGATGTTCTTCACCGTCATTCCCCCAGAATCGTTTCCAGTGTGGACTTGGGAGGTGGGTGGGTTTCTCTCTAATATTAAATCACAGGACTGATAATGGTGCGCTATGTTCATCTGCTATAGTTTGGCGTCCGCTGCATTAATGAAAATGGCGTACAATTTGTGCAAGCCGAAAAGTCTAGAATCCCTCTCTGGGCACATATGTATTTATCTTGTTATTTTTTTAAAAATTTATTTTCTTGAAAACATTGTCTTTCAGTTGGGAAGGATGTGAAGACAACGTGCGTTGTGGGTTGTAACATCTGGATAAAATTCCACCCTGTCCTTTGGATTTGGATCTAAAGCCCTGCACAAGTCATTCTTTCGTAAAATCCAATTCCCCCAGTGCAGACGGCGGCTGCTTGATCCTACCCATACTGGGCAAGCCGTAGGTGTTTGCCAAGACAATAAGCAGGCTTGCCATTTACAAAGGCAGATCCTCCCGTAGCCTTCCTGAATTCGTAGAAAGAGCAAAGCTGTACTAACGGTTTCTTTTTGGCAAAGTTTTTATTATGATTTGCAGTTGGAACACTTATTGTATATCTGTATATTGGATATTGCATATTGTATATCTGTGTTAAACAATGTATAAATAAACTAATTTTTTTAAAAAAAGAAAGAAAGAGCAAAGCTGTTGCGAGCTACGCATTATTAAGGAAAAATACCTCTTTTTTAAATTGTTATTCTTATTAGAGTGAAGAGGACAAAAACAAAGAAAGCTGACGAGAGCAAGCAGCCCAGCAAGGACACCGTGAAAGTGTATCTTGGCTCTCTGCACTCAGACAGGGAGTAGGAAGAATGCATCTCGAGCTCCTTCCGATGCTCAGCCCGAAGCAAAAAACGTAGGCGTGGAGTTCGACCAAAGGATTGCATAAATACAGCTGAGAGCGGCTTGGGGCTTCCTGTTTCAGAATGGGGACAAGCGATGTGAATTGGAGACAGCCGAGCTGTGCAGGCAGCCAGAAAAAACTTCATTTTGCGGCGTGGTTAGACAGGACTTCGACGCAGGAACCCTCGGCGGTGCTGTGAGTCAGCAGCCCTGCCACATCCAAACCAAAGTCAAAGGGTGACTGGAACGACTGCTGTCCCGTCCTGCAGGAGCAATAAGGTTGTCTCCGAGGCAGGATCACTCTGTTCCCAGACTTGCAGTCGTGCTGGTTGTCCGGGGACATCTTTCAGAGAAGTTCCTCCCATCCCTACCCCCAAATCCCACATTGTTTTTTTTCTACACGAGGCTTGGGCAGGAACCAAGTCTGATGGAGAGTTGCTTACTCAAAGAAAAAGCCTTCCCCGAGAGACTTGTTTTTGTGAGAAATACGACGGCCCCGTCATGCAGACAAACCAAAGCCGACTGCAGTCACCAAAGAATAACCCTTAACACTTAAACACCCCCCCCCATATGCTAAGCTTGCAGAGAGACTCATTCAAAGTGTGTGTGCGTGTATTTGGCTGGGAATTGCGAGGGTTGGGGTTTGGGGGAAAGGCAATCCTAAAAGCAAGCCACAGAAAAAAAGTTCTCCAAATTTAAAGCTATCACGATTCTGTCTTCTGCCAGGGCCATAGTTAATATATATTGGCTTCTTGTGGGGCTTGCTAAGTACCTGCAAGTATCATCTAAATGGGCATTTCCCCTGAACTTTCTTAAGGTTTCAGATCCTTGAAGCCACTGAAATTTAACAAGACACAAGTTCCCTATAGCACTGTATTCTATACCTGGTAGCGATCTACAACAGGTAATTGGAGAAGTGAGTTTTGATCTGGTTTTGGCTTCCCTCAAAGACCCTTCTTCATTTTGTCATGAATCCATTATGGGCCTTTATCTGCTGCAGTTGTTTCCAGCCTAATTGTCATTGTTTACCTTCCGTGGGAATCGAACTGGGATTTATATGTTCTTTTGCCCCTATTTCTCTTGGTCTTATTCCTGTTTTGTTTTGTTTTGTATAGCTTTTAATATGCAAAAGCCATTTAGAAGAAACAGAGTGTGCTGAATGGAATATATATTTTCCCAACCAGCAGGCTGGGAAGAGAGAGAGAGAGAGGAAGAAAGGATAAGATTAAGCCCACCTCTGTACCTCGAATCCGCTTAAATTTGTTTGGAGCTAAACCTCTATTATTGGATTATTATGAGATTTACTATTCACTTGACTCACTTTTCTTTCTCCGTTGCAATAAATGTTTACGAGGACATTAAAACTGCATCAGAATTGCTTTAAGGAGGGCTTGGGATCCAAGAGCTCGCAAAACTGGGCAGTGCAATTGATCAGGGAGATAATACACCCATTTTGTTTACTCCTCTCATGCACTGATGAGCGTTTGCCCCCATTTTTATGCTTGCGAAAACTGCTGGAAGGATCCGATTGCTCCCAAGATCATCTAGTAAGTTTCCTGGAAAGTGGAGATTCAAACCGCCGTGATATTCCGCCCTTGCCGCTACCTTTGTGCAGTAATTGGTGTACTCGGCTGTTTCCAGTGTCGGTTGCCTATGGGCTGCAAGAAAGGGGGCAGGCAGTTGCTTGTATGTGAGCTAGACAGTCACCTCATTCCACAATTTGTTTTCAATTCTCTCTTTTTAATAAATAATTTTTATTAAATTTTCTGTTTTACAATTTAGAATGCTGTACTCATTTAACCAACCTTACACTACCGATGCTCCTTCGTGGATTGTCGTGGCGAAGGGGCTTGAATAACTCGGGGAAGCTATGAGCTATGCCAGGCATGTCCAACAGGTAGATCGTGATCTACCGGTAGATCACTGGACGTCTGTGGTAGATCACTGGTAGATCAGTGGCTCCCCCCAAAGAAGCTAAAAAACTTTGGCTGCCCTAAAAAAAACTCAACTTCTTTGCCCTGCACCCCTAAAATGACCTGAACCACCAAAAAAAGGGCTTTCCTTCCTTAAAAAAAGCTCAATGTCACTTTCCTCCTCCCTAAAGAAGCTCAACAACTTTTACATGAACCCCAAAAAACAGGGCTTTCCTTCCTAAAAAAAGCTGAACAACTTTGACCTGAACCTCCCAAAAGGGGGTAGATCAATGCCCATTTTTAACTCTGTGAGTAGATCACAGTCTCTTGGATGTTGGCCACCCCTGAGCTATGCCATGCAGGGCCACCCAAGATGGACAGGTCATAGTGGAGAGTTTAGACTAAATGTGATCCACCTAGAGGAGGAACCGGCAAGCCACTCCAGTATCCCTGCCAAGAAAACTCCATGGACAAAGACAACAGGCATATAATAGGCATGCCTGGCATGCTCTGGTCCATGGGGTCATGAAGAGTCGGACACGACTGAACAACGACAACAACAACGCTACCAATGACTTCCCTTCTTCTCCTTCCATGGTTCATTTTGCATAACATAAATCCCTGCACGTTTTATATAAACCAAACCATTCAGTATTCCATCCATCAAAAGTTATTTACACGTTTAAATTTATCTTAATGCTGCCAACATTTTCAAGTGTACACAATTCCCCTCCCCATACATTGAATAAACGTTTTCCAGTCTTCTTGAAATGTATTTTCTTCTTGTTCTCTTATTCTATATGTTAGGTCCGCAAGTTGTGCATATTCCATCAGTTTAAGTTGCCACTCTTCTTTAGTTGGGACCTCGCTCGTTTCCATTTGGGGGCTAATGAAACAGGGGCCACAGTAGTGGCATACATAAATAACCTTTTTTGACACCTGGGGATTTCCATCTGAATTATCCCCAACAGAAAGGAGTCCGTTGTGGTGGTTGTTTTGGAAAAGTGCTTTTAAACATTTTTTTCAATTCATTATAAATTATTTCCCAATACTCTTTTACCCTTTTACAGGTCCAGCACATATGAAAGAACACACCCTCAACCTCATGGCATCTCCAATACTTATCTGATTCAGTCTTATACATCTTAGAAAGCCTGCTTGGAGTTAGGTACCATCTGTAAATCATTTTCAGGTACTTCTCCTTCAAGGAATAACATGCTGCCTTTTGTGTCTTGCCCCATGGTCAAAGAGCTGTTTCAGAAAGTGATTTAAGCTGAGAAAAACAGTGCAGAGGACAGGATAGAAACCCCGCTCCCCTTTTGCCTGTTCTGTTTAAGAAACCTCATGGGATCTCTCAATGGCTAGCTAGGCTTGTTTGTCTCTAAATTACAAGAGTAATCTTATTTTATTTTTCAAAAAGTTAAGTAGGCATGCAGTGACTTGTGCATAGGAAATCGCCCCATTCTTTTTTGTTTTCTTTATAAAAAAAAAACATTTTTTGTCCATTAAGAGATTCTCTCCCTGCTTTGTCAAGACTCATTTGCTAGATTTATTCTATGAGCCTTAGCATGTTTGAGCAAGCAGGGCCCAAACAGCACAGCTTTAGTTTCTTAAATACTTCAAATCCTTTCCTTGTATAAGGAGGAGGGGGAAACTCAGTACTCAGTTTAAACAATTACAGAAAGAAAGTGTCTGATCTCATGTAGTGTGTATAGTATATTACTAGACTGAATGGGTCTGTGGGTATATCTGAATTTTCTTTCTTGGGGGAATACCCCTTTAATCAAATTTCCCCTTAATTGAATAGTGAATAGAATGAAATGCACCTGTTTTTCATCATGAAGTTTAAGAAAGGGGCATGCATCAGTAAAATATATCATGGATGTTGTGTAGAACCACTTGGTACAACACCATTCCTGGTATATTTTATCAGACTTACCCAGTGCACATGGCAGATGTTTATTGTGAATGTCCTGATCTGGGCTTGCTGGCTCCTCTTTACTAGCATGCGGAAGAAACAAACCACAGTCCCTGTTTTAGCATTACATCTGAATCGGAGATTGCAGGGTTTTTATTGTTCAAAAAGCCACAATCAGATTGCCTGAATGAAACTTTGGCTGTAGAGGAGGGTTCAAGGCCTATGCAGAGTGGGGGTCATCAGCCAGATTAGCACTCTGAGGTCCCCACCCCATCCTTTGTGGCATTGGCCTGTGATTGTTTGTCTGAAGTGAAACAAACCATTGCCTGCCCCCACCACCAAGTCAACCTAAGCCTATATAAAATAAAATAAAAAATTCCTTCCAGTAGCACCTTAGAGACCAACTAAGTTTGTTCTTGGTATGAGCTTTCGTGTGCATGCACACTTCTCGAAAGCTCATACCAAGAACAAACTTAGTTGGTCTCTAAGGTGCTACTGGAAGGAATTTTTTATTTTATTTTGTTTTGACTATAGCAGACCAACACGGCTACCTATCTGTACCTAGATAAAATGTTTTTGTGGAGAGGAACAAAGTGGCCCAAACTAGCCCATTCGTGGTAAGCTGATTAACCATGGCGTGCAAATTAGGCTAATGTCTAAACATATATAAAAAAAGAAAATACATTACCAGATCAGGTGACAAAGCAAACATCCCAGAAACATATAATCTGTTGCTGAAAAGCCACCTAAGGAAAGCTTTTCCAAGTCTCTGAAAGGTTCTTAAGTTCAGACACAGTTTTCATGGGAAGGGCTACAAAAACCCAGCAATATAGTTTTGGGAGCCCTTCTGTCGAGAGATGGTGCATAGATCGAACAATCTCGGGGGAGTTGTGTATTTTATCCATTGTGGCATGTTTCCTATCCCTGTGCGATTGAATGAGTTGTGGGCTTTTGGGGAGCTCACTTTCTTGGTGGCAGGTTTCTCAGCCCCACTGTTGACCAACCTCTGTATAATCTTACATGCTGGCAGTGCAATGTGGTTACAGAATGCTTCCTATCACATATTTTTTTTTTAGAATTACATGGAAGCACATCTGCTTCCGCTGGGGCAATATTAAGGGCCAACACTGTTTGCTGGGGCTCCTCATTCTGTTCCCACAGTGGCTGGCTAGATGCAAGCAGAACAGGAGTGCAAAAAACCTCTCCCCTTTTGCAATTTCTGTCAAATGGTTTTCAGCGGTGTACTTCCTCCAACACTGTTGGCAGGCCACACCCATTGTGGGCAATCACAATATGGCAGCCTTATCCTCCGCAAATTTCTCAGCTGTCAAATTTCTCCTGGCTTGCTGGGTCGCCATTTTCAGAAGTGGTCCGTGGGCCAAGGGTGGGACGTCTGCATGCCCTCCAAGTCTCCCTATCTTCCCGGGACAGTACCAGAATTATGATAGCCATCCCGGTTTCTGATTTGATCCTGTAATGCCCCTATTTTCCTCGTGCATCTGATCTTGTCCCTTTCTAAAATTTATTTATTGGTGTGTGTTCTTTTTGTCAATCTAAAATCAAGATTAAGATTATGGGGTTTTCTTAGGATCGCAGAAGGTGTGCATTCTGTGTCCCTTTGCTATAGTCGTGGTGGAAATGCTTGGTGGTGTGTGTGTGCAAAAATGGGGGGGGGTCGGGGGGGTCAGTTGCGTGGGGAGTGAGAAATGCCCCTATTTTCATCTGAGGTATGTTTGGATTTGGATTTGATATCCCGCTTTTCACTACCCGAAGGAGTCTCAAAGTGGCTAACATTCTCCTTTCCCTTCCTCCCCCACAACTAACACTGTGTGAGGTGAGTGGGGCTGAGAGGCTTCAAAGAAGTGTGACTAGCCCAAGGTCACCCAGCAGCTGCATGTGGAAGAGCAGAGACGCGAACCCGGTTCCCCAGATTATGAGTATACCACTCTTAACCACTACACCACATTGCCCTCTCATGTTGGAGGGCATGCCTCTGTGACCCCCCAGATCTTTTCAGACTCCAATTCCCATCAGCCCCTGCCAACATGGCCAATGGTCAACAACAATAAGCGCTGTAGTCTAAGGTAAAAAAAAAGAGTAAAGGACCCCTGGACGGTTAAGTCCAGTCAAAGGTGGCTATGGGGTCGTGGTGCTTATCTCGCTTTCAGGCCGAGGGAGCCGGCGGTTTTTCCACAGACAGCTTTCCATCTCATGTGGCCAGCAGGACTGAACCTCTTCTGGCGCAACGGAACACCGTGACGGAAACCAGAGCGCACGGAAACGCAGTTTACCTTCCCACTGCAGCGATACCTATTTATCTACTTTGCACCGATATGCTTTCAAACTACTAGGCTGGCGGGAGCTGCGACAGAGCAACAGGAGCTCACCCTGTCGCAGGGATTCGAAACGCTGACCTTCTGATCGGCAAGCCCGAGGGGCTCCGTGGTTTAGACTACAGCGCCACCCGCCCCCTTAGCAGTAGTCTAACCACATCTAGAGGGCTGCATTCTGATCTAGATGGACGAAGGCCATTTCTTAGGGCCAGAGACTGCCGTGACTTGGAAATCTCGCTTGAGGGAAGTGTGGCGTTGATTACGGTACTGGCGGAGGAACAGAGGGGCGGGGGGGGAGCGCACCGCCCCCGGCACCATCGGGGAGGGGGATACCATCGCTGCCGCCCCCGGACATGCACCCCCCACCGCTCCGGGCACCACGCCCCCAGGATGCACACCACGCCCCTGCACCAGCCATGCCCCTGCCTGCTTTCCACCCCCGGTGCCAGAGCATGCAGCTTCGCCACTGGGTGATGGTTTTCTCCAGGGAAAGGGGATGAAGGTTTGTTTTAGTGAGATCATGTGCAAAGGGGCTCTATGGCAGGTGTGTTTGCAGAGCTGAGTGCACTGGGAGCGCAAATGAGTTGAGCGGATGAGTGCAGTTTTGGGTTGCAAGGGGAAGGGCTGTGGCTGTAACAGCGAACGTAGCCTGGAAACTTGGATATAACTGTGGGTGTCTTGCACAAATTAGCAGGGAGTGTCACTTCATGGCTGTTGGCCCTGATATTTCCACACCGGGAGTGTTTGAGAATGAAGATTTTATTACACTGGGGGTCAGTGCGTTGTGAACTTTGATTTAGTCTTCCAGTGCAAACATTCAATTGGGATATCAGTATATGCTTATAGGCAGTAGTGTAATTGTCCTCTAAGGCATCTGTGTTGCTCTTAAAACACAGATTAGCAACATATATCAAGGGGGGAGGAATTGTGAAGAAGAAGGAGAGTTTTCTGCAGATGCCGGGCAGTAGGTTTAGATGACCTTTTAAAAAAAAATAGTACCATCCAGATAAACGCTGCAAATAACTGAACAATGGAAGATAGTAATTAATTATCCCAGCTCACCAGGTCTGAAACAACAACGTTTATGAAGGACTACATGTGTAAAACTTGTAAGATGTAACAGAGGCACTGTTTGTAAGCGATAAAATGTGGTCAGCTGCAAGAACGATGTAACGAAGATTGACGGATGACAACTGAAAACTAAATAACAAATGATGCAGCTATGGGAGGAAATGATAGACATAGAATCAAAGAATCACAAGAGTCGTTCCAGCTTGTCAGTATCCTTCTTGAACTGTGGTGCCCAGAACTGGACACAGTATTCCAGGTGAGGTCTGACCAGAGCGGAATACAGTGGTACTATTACTTCCCTTGATCTAGATGCTATACTCCTATTGATGCAGCCCAGAATTGCATTGGCTTTTTTAGCTGCTGCATCACACTGTTGACTCATTTCAAGTTTATGATCTACCAAGACTCCTAGATCCTTTTCACATGTACTGCTCTCAAGCCAGGTGTCACCCATCCTGTATTTGTGCCTTTCATTATTATTTTTTTGCCCAAGTGTAGTACTTTACATTTCTCCCTGTTAAAATTCATCTTGATTGCTTTGGCCCAGTTCTCTGGCACTGGAAACCTGATTTTAAGAAATTATATTAAAGGAATTAGATTGGATTTGTAATAATCTGGAAAATTAATAAAAATAATTGGGGGGGGGACAAGTATGAGTCAAAGTTCGCCCCCTGTGAACCTATTTCCTTAGACTGGTAGTCCTGTCAAACAGTTCATGTCTATCTTTAGAATGCTTTTAAATTATTTTTAGAATATATATAATGGTACTTGTTTGAATGCTGTGTTTCCTGCCCTGGGCTCTTTTGTGAAGAAGGGTAGGCTATAAATACTAGCTGCCGCTGTTGTTTGTTTGTTTTCATTGGGGCTTATTGAAAGGACCATTCTGGCTTATTCTGCCCCCAACCTGTGAAGCATATTTTTTTTTGTGCTAGTAACTTTTGCTACACTTTGTGTTGGCTAGCAATATTACCACAGACTCCTCCTCCTCTTTTTTTTGGCCAAGGGGATTTGCATATATGACATGAATTGTTGTTTTTTAATAGATAAGACCCATTTAATTTTGTCTTATTAGCAGATATGGAAAGTTCTAGTGATATAGCTGATCAGAGGCACTCCCCAAAAATAATCTTATGTGGCCTGAAATTGTGTCTGTGTGTTGGGAGACACACCCCTCTATGAACAAATCAGAGTGCCCTATCTGGTCCATTTCAGAAAGGTTTATATGGTTATGTGCCATTTCAGTTTATGGGTTCCGTTTTGCTGGGCTCTGCACCCTCCTTTTCCTAATCTGGTCTGGTTTGTTCCTACCTGCATGATTTAGTTCAGGAGATTAATTTTGAGTCGTGCCAGCGGCCTATTGGGCCTAATTTTAAATGTACACGCAGTGCCTGGATAATTAAAGGTGATTTCCTGAAGTTAATGTGGGGTTTTTGAAAAGCGTGGGAAGGAGACCCAGTTCTTAGTATTGCCTTGTCACCACCGGAGACGTGGCACGGGGAGCCCACCGCCCCCATGTCGCTACGCCCCTGTGCTTTATGCAACTTGGTCCCTATAAGCCTGAAAATCTTTCTGCGTCCTTAAACGTTTGCATCGCACTGTTTCAGATCCACGCAGAAGACAACCCTCCCTGCAGTGCAGCATCCTATCTGGTTCTACGGGGAGAGTTTTCTGCCAGCGACTGCCCTGTGAAAGTTGCAAGGCTGAGGAATGGCTAGCGCGTTGGGTGATCTGCTCTGTTTCATTTTGTCACTTTCTATTTGTTCTACCATTTATGCCCGCACAGAGCCCTCCGCTTTGGCCAGGAGCCTTCATTGAGCATGGAAAGAAGGCAGATCTGAGATTGCCGTATTTGGCTCTAGTATAAATATTGCCCGCTCGGGTAGGTGAGTTTTGGTCGGGAAGGAACGGACTGGATTTCACATGAACAAAGTTGACAGAAAACAAATTTGTTTATGAAGTAACTCTAGAAGCAAACTTTTTCCAACCTCCAGCTGACTCATTATCCGAAGCACAAACATTCATTATTCTGTGTGAGGCCTCTCTCTGACAGACAAAAAAGAAAATCTGTGGGTTCCTCTTCCAAACTAGTATACTGTGAAACAGTAAGATGCAATTTCCACTCAGATAAACACAGTCAAGACTTGTTTCTTAAGCTGAAACATTCTTTGCTTTGCTTTCTGTTTCTGCAGCAGAGGAAACAACGAACCGCAATAGTAGTTTCATATTCCAGAATCCTTTATTTTGAGCTCTCTCCTGGAGCGGTCGAGTAGCTATGTGAATACGGTATTCTATCTATCAGTGGCCCCTCCATTATGAATTTGAATTTAAGGCTGCTCTTTGTCTTACGTTCCTTATCTTGTTTATCTTCCAAATGGAGCCCCAACTGTCTTGCAGATGGGGAACTGAAGCTAATTTACTCGGCCCAATAACCACATCTGTAGTTGCGATGCTGGCAAAGTTCACCAAGCTCAGAAAGAGGCTTTTACAAGCCCATCTCAAAGCAAAGAGAAGCTCTGCCATCCCCACATTTCTCCAATAGCTCAGGATTTAATCTGAGCCAGAGAAGAACACCCAGCTTCCTCTGTAAAAGGACCAGCCAAAGTTGTGCCTTCCAGATGTTGTTGGATTACAACTTTCACTGTTCTTATGCTTGGCAATGCTGGCTGGGGCTGATAAAAGCTGTGTAGTCTAACACCTAGAGCAGGGGTCAGCAGAGCACACATGCGCAAACGCTATTTCCGGCGCTCCATATGGCGTGGAGGAGGCATGCGCAGCTTCCTGCAGCCAATGGGAAGCTGGCCAGTGTCATGGAAGACAGTCCCCGCTCTGCTCCTTGCCGGTTTAGCACGGCGCACAGGAGCCGACTGAGCGGTCGGCGGGGGTCCCCAAGCAGGCGGCAGTGGGCCATGGGCCGGTTAAACGACCCCCATGGGCACTTAGGTTGCCAACCCCTGGACTAGAGGGCCACAGCTTGGATACTCCTGCCACCTTCACCAGGCCTCCTAGTTCCTTAACTACTTCTTTTTGATAATAATTTTTTTATTAGTTTTCAATTAAAGTCCAAGAATAGCCTCATGATAACAATGCCAAATTATAATACAATTACTAATACCAATCATTCAGATAACAAATTATATAATTTAGGTGCTAGAGTTGATGTTTTGATGATTTTCTTTATTTTTGCGTTCCAAAATCTTATTAATTTCAGTTACACTCCAGTCAAGATAACAATCCCTTCTACGACAACTGCAATATTAACAACTTCCATTCGTGTCGACACGTTAAATGATTTACGAAACTACAAGTGAGGCACTCAATCCTTATATTCTTCCTGTGTGTGGCAGCTATTCTGTCCGTGATGTTTCTTCCACCTAGTCCCTTAACTTCAAAGCTTTCTTCCAGCCACAAAACATCACTTTCAGTGGCTTTTCCAACTGGCATGCTTCTAGTGGGCTTGGGGGGGGGATGCTTCAAGAAGGGGGTTTTGAAGGCATGGGTGGGCATTTCCCCCATCCCATTGTAGGATGGTTTTATAAACCCCTTGCCTTTTCCTGCAAGACCAATTGCAGTCGTTAACAGTCGTCAACAGGTTTACCACACCCATCAGCCGATCACCTATTCCCACCCCCCTTCTGAGTAATACCCTTTCCCACTCCCTCACTATATTTAAGGGTCTGGCGACTTCTGGTTCAGTGTATCTGAAGAAGTGTGCATGCACACGAAAGCTCATACCAAGAACAAACTTAGTTGGTCTCTAAGGTGCTACTGGAAGGAATTTTTTATTTTATTTTGTTTCGACTTCTAGCTGTTGGTACACATGGAGAATAGTAGAAACTCCGACTCTTCAAGCTTGGTCACTTCAGTGCAGTAATTCTCCTTACCCACTTATATCGCATTGCTCTCACAGAGGTGATCATTTGCCACAATATGTTAGAAGGTTGGATCTTCTAGACCAGCATTTCCCAAACTTGGGTCTCCAGCTTCTTTTGGACTACATTTCCCATCTCCCCCCTGACCACTGGTCTTGCTAGCTAGGGATGATGGGAGTTGTAGTCCTAAAGCAGCCGAAGACCCAAGGTTGGGAAACGCTGTTCTAGACAAAATTTCTGTGAAACCAAAGTTCAACTAACTCAGTCTGCATCTAACTCGGCCTTCCTCAACCTTGGGTCCCTAGGTGTTGCGGGACTACAGTTCCCATCATGCTAAGGGGTTGTAGTTCAAGAACATATGTGAACCCAGGTTGAGAAAGGCCGAACTCAATGACTAGCTGCAGCACAGGGACATATTCTCTCTCTCTCTCTTTCTCTCCTCCCTCCCAGCAATTCACATTTCCAAGTCAGTATCAAATTGCTGTCTGCCCCCATGCCCAATTTCAAGTGTGCCTGCCACAGCTGGCCTTCCCTAAAACATGGAAGGATGAAGCTACTAAGAGCGGCATTTTCCCTGCGGTGTGTTTTGCTCAAAGATACTGGAAGGGCAGGTCCTGAAGTTGAGGCTCCAATACTTTGGCCACCTCATGAGAAGAGAAGACTTCCTGGAAAAGACACTGATGTTGGGAAAGATGGAGGGCACAAGGAGAAGGGGACGACAGAGGATGAGATGGCTGGACAGTGTTCTTGAAGCGACTGGCATGAGTTTGGCCAAACTGCGGGAGGCAGTGGAGGATAGGCGTGCCTGGCGTGCTCTGGTCCATGGGGTCACGAAGAGTCGGACACGACTGAACGACTGAACAACAACAAACCCAATTAATCCAGAGCTTCCGAGTGAGGGTACGGATTTCAGAAGGGCAAGTTCCTGCTCACTTCCTACCACGGTAATAAGCACTTTGCCGGTGAAAAGGATTCTGGGTTCAAGGCTTTGTTGAAGAAGCCTTACAGAATAGACTCGAGAGATGATCCAAGGGCATGATAAGGCGGCATGGGATACCCCAACGCCACTGAAACTTGAGCACCTCTGCTCAGTGCCTGGGCCACCTTGGGACCGCCATCTTGAGCTCCACGAGGCAAGAAAGGTGAGACAGAGCCGTTGAAGCATAATGACCGTTCCCCACATTAAATGGGGAGCGACTTCTGCATGGTCACGCGCAGCCCCCTTGGATCCCAGAACGGCTCCTGCCAGTTTGAGCTGGCGTCGCCTTCCCCAGGCTGGATACCTGTGGTCTCCGCCTACCTCAGCCAGCGCCCAATCCCACCTGGGGGAGGCGTTGCCAGGGGGATTGGCCAGGTAAGGGGAGGGACCACCCAGCCCACACAATAGTAGGCGTAGCTTACCTGGGAAACGGCAGTCGGGCTCCAGAACTTCTCCCACCCTCCACTCCCTCAATTAACTCTTAATTTTGCAGGTTAACCTCTTCTCCGCAGGTGCGCAGACGCTGCTATGTCAAGGCCACTGCTGAAGGGCCGGAAAGGAATTTCCCTGCATTGGCAGGTTTCACCTTTCCCGTAGCAAAAAGTCACAACTTTGGCGGTTTCAGGCCTTGGGCGGAATGTTCCTAAATTGGGGTGGTGGTGGCGTGAAGCGGTGCCCCCATGCCCCCAGTGCAGCGGCGATACCAGGGTTCCCCGTTAAAGGGGTCTAGGGGGGAGGCATTGACCATACGCCGAGAAGTTGTCATTGCTCTCCCCTCCGACGGTGGCATAACAGGGGGAGGGTTCTCTGCTTGAACCTATGTTCTCCAGAGCCAGCCCAATCCCCACATATCCTGGATAACCCCAAAGTTTCCCAGATCCCCGGCTGGGGCTGGGAAGGATAAACGCCCGATGCCTGAGCCAAAGTCTCCCTCCATCTGAATCTTAATAAAGTTGTGGCCAATTTTAATCCCATAGGACGTTGTTTTGTGTCATTATTCCGCTCGGGGGTCGCCTGGGGGGGGGGTTGGGGGAATCCGCTTGTCCACGCAAAAGAAACCAGGCCAAAGATAAGGCCGTTCCACCTGCCACCATCACCAACACAAGCTTGTTGGAGGCAGGACTTGGAGAGCACACAAAACCAGATATGGAAAGGGGTCTTAGCCACTAGTGCTTTCAAAAGCTGATCTTTAATACACTTCCATTGAACCATCCTCTCGATCTCAGTGAGAACAATCCAAAAACAGACCAAGTTTACAGCCCTAACAGTTCTCCTTTTGGACCCAGGGTAGGCAGTGGGAATCCTAACATCCACATAATGTGATCCACCGAGTTTACCCCAAGGAAACCACTGGGTTGCCCCATGGTAGGAGCTGGAGGTGAACAGCTTTATATTGCTTTACTCCTATAGCGTAGTTATTGGGGTTTTTTAGGGGGGGGGGAGCATTTGGAAGACATTCATGTTGGAAGCATCTCAATGAAGCTCAATCTTCACGCTGTTTTTATACAAAAAAAATTTAATAAATATTTTTCAAGATTTATTGCCAGGAATAAACACATCAGAGATGTATTTTCATGTCTGTGTAACACTAATATTACCATACAAGATAATCCTCGTGATCTCGGTGGTTTACCCATCGAGATTACCAAGTTTTAAGCCTTTTCGTCGTCGTTGGGTTTTTTGCAAATTTTGATTTCTGATCTTCCAACTTTTTGTAATAGCACTTTGATTTCCTCACTCCTTAAGGCGGGCAGTGTAATCTATGGCAAATCTACACAGTGATCTTAACTGGACACTCCACTGTTCAAGTATTCAACAACTAGCTTATCGGAATACTTTCTACATGCAGTAGATTACAAAGAAAAGTTTTTTTTTTTAAAAAAAACAACAACCTACAAGTGGTTCAGCACCACCTATTTGTGCTGGTGGGTGGGGGGGTGGGGGAAATCAAGAGTTTACAAAATAAGATTTCGGTGTTTCCAACTCCACACACTAATTCGGTATTTTTTTTTCTTTAATTACATGCAACCAGTCACACGTTCATCTACAGAAGGTTATCGCTCAGATGCGTTCCCTCAAACTGCTTCGTGGCAAATGATCTGCCAACCATCCTCTTTCCCCCTTCCTCCTCCCCCATGCCCCAACTTCTAAAGCAGCCAGGAAGGGGCGGGGATAAAATAAAATCCTAATCTAATTCTAAACTGCCTCAGCTGGTATTTAACAAATATTCTTAAAGTGATACTATCAAAGGTGTTCTCAAAGAATAAAGACAAAACACACGCTCGACATGGTACAGAAAGCCAGTTTCACGGCCCAAAAGCCTTCTCTATCCTTTAAAAACAAACTGATTTTCAGAACACCTTAAATTTTGGCATGTAGGCAAACATGTAACAAAAAGGGTGGGGGGTAGAATAAAAAGATTTTTTAAAAAGATAAAGAAGCCAAAAGCTTACAAATGCTATTGGGGGGGGGGAACACACCTTCAACTCTAAACATATACATATAAATAAAAAAAGGAATGATATTTAAGGCTCTTGATTATTAAGTTAATAAATCAAATATACACAGTGATTAATAAAAAAAGGAATTATTTACATAACTATACAAACTTCTACTTTTGACACATTTCCTCTCAATTCTTCATTATTTTTTACCAGCAACTGCTGACAAGAAGTCCCAGACCCCCAATCCCTCCCCCCACAAAAAAATACAATTAAAAAAAATAAATAATAAACTTTTTTTTAACTTTTTCCTCGATAGTTGCTGTGGTTCCGAGCTGCAAAGGCACTTTCAAATACAGAACTAGTTGTACGTCGTCATAAAACCAATATACAAAAGAACTCTAATTTCAATAAATAAATAAAATTTATCTCCTTCCCTCCCCATAGGGACTGTGTAAGTCGTGACATAGAGAGAGAGAGAAAGGAAGGAAGGAAGGAAGGAAGGAAGGAAGGAAGGAAGGAAGGAAGGAAGGAAGGAAGGAAGGAAGGAAGTCTTTGCTAGGGGAGGGGAGGCTAAATAATAGAAGGCTACATGATACCTTGATGAAACCTTGCCAGGATATGCATCAGCTGCGGCTGAATTGACAGGGGGGGGGCACTTTCGACTAGTTTTGCATAGATGTGGAATGCAGCGCTTGGTATTCCAGCCAACCACAGCAACTATCTCTGCCAGTGTAAGCCAGCTTGTCAAAACTTAAATTAACACAGGGATTCTAAGCAAATAATAGCCTTAGACTCAAAATATTACACAACCGCTTTGAGAACTACAAGCTCCGAGTTGACTCAAACTGGTAAGGTGGGAGGACGAGGCGGCGCCCGGCTGCCTGCTATACAATGTACTCCATGCGGTTCAAGCTCTGTGCGCTTTCCAAGTCCCGGTTGTCCTGCTTGTTTGTCCAGTTCGGCTGCTTTGAGGGCGTGCCGTTGGGGGGCTTTTCGTCTCTGTCGACCAGCGTGTACGTCGCCTGCTTGGCGAAGCGGCTCTTCTGCTGGTGCTTGTCCATGTCGTCTTCCTCCACCTCGGAGTTGTGTGTCCTTATTTTGGCAATCTTGGAGTTCTTGTTCTCGTAGTCCTTGATGGGGATGGCGTTGGCGCCGTGCTTCTCGATCGGGTTCTTGATCTGGTTCAGCTGCTCCCGGACGTTGTTGGTGGTGTTGTCGTCCGACGGCGTGTGCGTGTGCGCGCTCTGCTTCCGGCGCTTGCGGATGCACCAGTAAAAGGCCGTGACCAGGCAGCAGATCCAAGCCACCGTCAGAACGGAGCTCAGCAGCGGGACCAAGAAATCTAGAACGCAAGGGTGACTCTCATCAACAAACCCACCAACACTACTCGGTGCAAATAGCTCAATGGTAGGGCATCTGCTTTGTGTGCAGAAGGTCCCAGATAATGATGATGATGATAATAATAATAATAATAATAATAATAATAATAATAATAATAGGTAAAAAAGGTAAAGGACCCCAGACGGTTACGTCCAGTCAAAGGCGACTATGGGGTTGTGGCGCTCATCTCACTTTCAGGCTGAGGGAGCCGGTGTTTGTCCACAGACAGCTTTCTGGGTCATGTGGCCAGCATGACTAAACCGCTTCTGGCGCAACCGAACACTGCGACGGAAACCAGAGCGCACGGAAACGCCATTTACCTTCTCGCCAGCGGTATCTGTTTATCTACTTGCACTGGTGCGCTTTCAAACTGCTAGATTGGCAGGAGCTAGGACAGAGCTCACTCCCATCGCGGGGATTCGAACCGCCAACCTTCCGGTCGGCAAGCCGAAAAGGCTCAGTGGTTTAGACCACAGCGCCACCCGCATCCCTACAATAATAATAATATTTTACCTAATAATAATATTTATATGCCGCCCATCTGACTGGGTTGTTCCAGCTACTCTGGGTGGCTCCCAACAGAACCATATAGCACTGGTTCTGGAAGACCTACACTGGCTCCCAGTAAGTTTCTGAGCACAATTCAAAGTGTTGGCGCTGACCTCAAAAGCCCTAAATGTCCTCTGCCCCGTATACCTGAAGGAGTCTCTCCACCCCTATCGTTCAACCTGGACATTGAGGTCCAGCTCCGTGGGCCTTCTGGCAGTTCCCTCCCTGCAAGAAGCAAAGTTACAGGGAACCAGGCAGAGGGCCTTTTCGGTGGTGGCACCCGCCCTGTCGAACACCCTCCCTTCAGATGTCAAGGAGATGAGTAACTATATAACCTTTAGAAGACATCTGAAGGCAGCCCTGTATAGGGAAGCCTTTTAATGTTGTATTGTTCTTGTTTTAAAAACACAATAAAGCATCAAAAGTCAGTTCAAGCCATTCGTTAAAGCTCAAATGAGTACTCTTCAGTATTTAGAGATTGTGTCCAGCAATGAATAAAAGTTATTTTAGGGCAAACTTGAGATATGTTAGAATTTGTGCCGAAAAGCAAACTTGCGTAAGATTAAGCCCTGCCGGGAAGCAGGTTATGAGTGAAACGGCACCCTATCCACGTGCAATTTCCATTCCTAATGCCAGCCCTCAACCAACGAATGAGTCCAGTCCCCTTTTTAAAAAATTACCTGTTTTGCTTTTAATTGGTCGCCTCTGCACCCGGACTTCTGCAACCGCTGCAATAAGTGTGCTATTCCCATCACGCTTGCTCACCAGATCAATAATTTTATCTGTTATTTCCTTTATCGGGTTCTCTTCCTCCTGGATATCTTCGGCAGACTATGTGAAAGAATAAGATTGCGTATTAAGAGACAACGTGAAGAGGAAGAATCTCTAACCCAATGCTCACAACAGGAGGAAACAGCATCCACAAGAGGACCAAAGAAGCATGGAGACTCTGGTCTAACATCAAAATATGGGAAACATTGGCTTCTATAAGTACAGGACATGCATCAAGTTATTACCCAGTGCCAATGTCAATCCAGTGAATTGTGTAGAATGCCAACCCTTTCAAAACATCCTTTGGGAGGGAAGCTGGACTCTAGAACCCTCCAATAGGCTTGCTTGGGGATTAAGATAGTGACTGCAAGACATGATCTTCTTTGTGGTGGTGCTATGATCCTGGAATAATCTCCCCAAATTCTTCAGGTTCTGATGGCACATTCATTTTGATGGCTGAGGACCACAATACCGTCTCTTTCCATATGAACCTACCCTGACCCTGAGATCTTCTTCTGAGGCCCATCTCCGTGCACCTCCTCCATGGGGGGGTCCGGAGGGTGGCAGCATGTGAACAGAGCCTTTTCTGCAGTGGCTCCCCATTTGTGGAATGCTTTCCCCAAGGAGGTTTGCCTGATGTCTTCATTATACCCCTTTAGGCCCCAGGCAAAAACATTCCTCTTTATCCAGACTTTCGGCTGATTGACATCCAATACCCTTTTAAAATGTTTTGGGATGGGGGGGGCAGATTATTGGGTTGTCCTTGTGTGTGTGTGTGTGTGTGTGTGTGTGTTTATACTGTGATTTTATGTTGTGAACCGCCTTAGACCTGCAGGTATAGGGAGGTATACAAATTTAATTAATAACAATTCACTTCCACAATCTTCCAGCTGTGTTAACATCCAAGTTTCACTGTTGCTCATTTTAATGCACAACAGCTCACGTTCTTGCTGCCACTAGCTTTGTTTGTATGTGTCGGTTGCATTTATTGTTTATATCACATGTATTTATGTCTATGGGCGATATCCAATTAAATCGTAGTTAAACAGAGAATCCACTCTCTCCTACCGAGACAAAGCAATGAGTCTCAACGTTTAGAGCGGTAAGTCAGGCACACCAACCATCAGACTTACAATCGCAACGTGGATTTCATCGTGCGCCAAGTGCGACGGTTCACACGTGATGTAGATGGAGTATTCGACGGACACGTTCTTCAAGATACTTAGATTCCTCAGCTCGTTACAGATGTGCTCAGTTGTAAGGCCCTGTGGGGAAAGAGCAAACACGGATCATGAGAACTTTTGACACAAGAGGAAACATGGCAAGAACCTAAATCAATGGCACATCTCTCATTGCTATTTGCGCCTGGCTACAACTCCACAGAGAAAGTTGCCTCTTAGATCAAGAGTGGGGAACCAGTGGTCAACTCTGTCCCATCCGTCCCAGGCAACGTGGCCAATGGTCAGCAATGATGAGAGTTGGGTGTCCCTCCAAAGGTTGTTCAACTACCTGCCGTATTTTTTGCTCCATAAGGCGCACCGGACCATAGGGCGCACCTCGTTTTTAGAGGAGGAAACAAGGAAAAAAATATTTTTCTGGTTTTCCTCCTCTAAAAGGCCTGTTTTTTTGAAGATCAGCTAAAAGTTTTGCAGCTTTCTTTTTGCAAAGGGAAAAGCCTTGTTTTTCTGAGGATCAGCTTAAAGTTTTGCAGCTTTTTTGCAAAGGGAAAAGCCCTGGTTTTTTGAGGATCAGCTTAAAGTTTTGCAGCTTTTTTTGCAAAGGGGGAAAAGCAAAGAGGAAAAGCCCCGTTTTTATGGGGTTCAACTCACATTTCTGCAGCTTCTAAAGGAAAGGGAGCCTTTTCTGCAGTTTCCAGACAGATAATCTAATCAGCCAATCACATGTTGCTGGGGAAACAAACAACCTCCCTCTGCAGCACATTCAACAAAGGAGGGCGTGGCAAGAGGGCGGGGCTGAAAGGGAGCCAGGACTCTTATCTCTCTCCCGATCTCTTGCTGCTCAGCGCGGTCCTTTCAACACCCCCTTTTCTCTTTGTAAAATAAAAAGCATGATCCTCTTTTGGCCCCTGGGCAAGTCAGCTCCAGGGACCACCATTCGCTCCATAAGACGCACATGTATTTTCCCTTACTTTCCAGGAGGAAAAAAGTGTGTCTTATGGAGCGAAAAAGTTCCCCATCCCTGATCTACATTATAGCAGAAGCCATAATATCCACAATTGCCAATTGGGTCACTGGCAAGGAACAATGGTCATTGCCCAGGGAAGGGCCTTTGCTGAGTGGTAGAACACATGTTTTGCATTTAGGAGGTCCTTGGTTCAGTTCCTAGCATTTCCAGGTAGACAACCCCCCCCCCATTTGAAATCCTGGAGATCTGCTGCTGGTGACTGTCCAACGCCAAGTGTGGACTCCATAGGGAACTTCAGACTGATCTCAACTCCCTGATGAGTACACCTGGATGGGACATGTTTTTAGCATTCATACTTTTCTAAATGCACACCTTTATAACATGTCGAATGTGAAGTGGCCCCCAGGTAGCTAGTTAGGCTTTGCTTTGGGAAAGCCAAATTTCATCCCTTGCTTTATAAATACCCCTTTAAATTAAGGTCTGGTTAACTACAATAACAAGCCCCCCCCCCTTTGGTAATGTACACAATAACATGTTTCTGTTTTGTTTTCTACACGGGTACTATTTCTCGTTTCTTCGTGTCTCACTCTGTGCACTTGTACTTTTTAATTTTTCAATAAAGAGTATGAAATTTAAAAAGTTCAAACCGAGTTGCCGTGAGCAAATCAAACTCCTTGGGCAAAGGGTGGATGCCAGAATACAAGAAGATGTACAGGCAGCCTAGAGCAGGCACGTCCAACAGGTAGATCGTGATCTACCGGTAGATCACTGGATGTCTGTGGTAGATCACTGATAGATCACTGGCTCTCCCCAAAGAAGCTCAGCAACTTTGGCTCCCCTGAAAAAAGCTCAACATTTTGCCCTGCACCCCCAAAAAGCGGGGGGTTTCTTCTCCCTAAAAAAAGCTCGTAGATCACTGGCAGTTTTAATCTCTGTGAGCAGATCGGAGTGTCTTGGCAGTTGGCCACCCCTGGCCTAGAGGAACGGGAGGGAAAAGGTATGCTACAGTAGTTTGTGTGGTAGATGGCTTTTTTTTAACCTCAGGGGCGAAGGAACTTCAGGGCTCAGGGCTGAATGAGGCCCATCTAGGCCTTGAGACTTTCCCCAGGCTGTATATCCCATACTGGCCTCGTTCCACACTCTCCTCAAGTGCTTTTGCCTGGCTGAATTGTATCACTGGTCTATGGCGGTGCCTCTTGCTCGCCTGGGTTTAGAGCGAGAGCCGGGGGGGGGGGGCGTCCTTCCAACTTTCCCGTGGTTCGAATGTAAACCTGATTACCAAAGTTACGAGTCACATCGGCTGCTGCTCCCACTTATCTACCTCTGGTCCTCCCCATGGAGCATCCCAGAAGGTTGTACATGTTGTATTTCCTTGACATCTGACGGGAGGGTGTTCCACAGGGCGGGCGCCACTACCGAGAAGGCCCTCTGCCTGGTTTCCTGTAACCTCACTTCTCGCAGGGAGGGAACTGCCAGAAGGCCCTCGGAGCTGGACCTCAGTGTCCGGGCAGAACGATGGGGGTGGAGACGCTCCTTCAGGTATACTGGGCCAAGACCGTTTAGGGCTTTAAAGGTCAGCACCAACACTTTGAATTGTGCTCGGAAACGTACTGGGAGCCAATGTAGGTCTTTCAGCACCGGTGTTATACAGCCCCGGCGGCAACTCCCAGTCACCAGTCTAGCCGCCGCATTCTGGATTAGTTGTAGTTACCGGGCCACCTTCAAAGGTAGCCCCACGTACAGGTGAAACTCGAAAAATTAGAATATCGTGGAAAAGTCCTTTTATGTAAGCAACTGTTTTCATTAGCTACTGGAGTTTAATATATGAGATACATGCAAAGCGAGATATGTCAAGCCTTTATTTGTTATAATTGTGATGATTATGGCATACAGCTGATGAAAACCCCAAAGCTGAAATTGTTAATTTGGGGTTCTCACCAGCTGTACACCATAATCATCACAATTGTAACAAATAAAGGCTTGACATATCTCGCTTTGCATGTCATGAGTCTATCTCATATATTAGTCAAAACAAAATAAAATAAAAAATTCCTTCCAGGAGCAAAAGAGAAAAAAAATTATTTTATTTTGTTTTGACTATGGCAGACCAACACGGCTACCTACCTGTAACTGAATCATATATTAGTTTCACCTTTTAAGTTGCATTACTGAAATAAATGAACCTTTCCACAATATTATAATTTTCTGAGTTTCACCTGTAGAGCGCATTGCAGTAGTCCAAGTGGGAGATAACTAGAGCATGCACCACTCTGGCAGGACAGTCTGCAGGCAGGTAGGGTCTGAGCCTGCGTACCAGATGGAGCTGTCAGCTTATACTTTGGAGTTGCTCGCAAAGGCATTTGTGTAGCTGCTCGTTGTGAGACCAACTTACTGGAGTCATCATCTTTTTGTTGAAGGTGAAAGTGATGTTGGCACAGTTGTCGTGATAGTAAGAGTCGGAGTTGCACGTGCTTTTCACAGGCTGCTGATTGGAAGGCCAGCATTCGCCTATGTTGTCGCAGGGACCTACGAAGCAGTGGTCCTCTTTGACAGGGTGGCAGGTATGGCCTGTGGGACACTCGCTTTGCCCTTTGGCGCTCATCAAGCAAGGCTTCGGACCGCACCACACCTAAAACGGAAAAGACCATTCAGTTGGCAGCCAGATGCATGAGAAAGGAGGCAGAACGAGGCAGCCAGGAGTCCCAGGACAGTACCTTAGAGCATGTGACTTTCCCGTTCACACACTGACAGCTATTACACTCGTCGTCCCATTTAGTTCCATCTGGAATAATGTGCCCACTGCCGATGCAAGGCCTTCCTGAAACTGAGAGGCAAAGCAGTTCAGGGATTGACTCACAGAGATGCCTTCGACTCAACATTTTATGAATTATGAGATACTTTAAGTAAAGGAACCCAAGTATTGTGTTTGTTTTTTTTAATAGGTGTGTACATATGTAGAATTTTTTTCAACGAGCTGGGTTTTTTTGGTATTTATTATATTATTATCATTATTTTATTTTGACAAAGTAATGATCATAAATAAATAAGAATAAAAATGTGCACCCCGCCACCGAGACCATTCCATCCTAACTATTCAACCTCCCAAAATTTCAATGCCTCTTGCGATTGTTTGACCATCCATATTAACTACCGGGAAGGAAAGGAGGGTTTGTTTTACTTTACAAGCAATGAACATATATATATATATCTCCAATACCTTCTTGGCATCTGGGGCCAATGCGACCGGCTGGGCAGATACAACGGTACCCATTGATTTCATCGACACACGTTGCTCCAAAAGCACAGGGCGAGGACTGGCATTCGTTGATATCTGGTAAGGCGGAGGGGGGAAAGAAGATTAGTGGGAATAATGATGGTGTAATTAATTAATATGGGCTGCATAGATCAACCCCCATCCACCCAAATGAAGAGTTGTAAAGCTGTGAAACTTGCTCAAATTTTTTTAAAAAAAAGATTTCAAAGGAAAATCAGGACACAAGTAGCTACTTCATAATTTTCAGCAAAGCTCATATGCTAACCTACAAAGCTGCCTTTTACAGCACCAGGCTAGCTCTCTGGGGTTTCTCGCCAAGCTAGAGTCAAGTGCGCATTTTGCACATTTGCAACCAAGTAAAGATGCCCGGGCACCAGGATGGCACCTGACATCACCACCTGGAGGTGCATGCCAGGGGATCCTCGGATCTCGACTTTTTCCACACACTAGCAACGCATCCTGTAGAATTCTACCAGTTATATTTTATCTGCACGGTCGGAATCAATTTCGGGAACCGAAAGGCTTTTTCTGTGTAGCCTGAGCAGGAGCAACAAACAATGTTATAGTCGCTTGTTGTCGCTTGTCTCCGCCTAACCCCCTCCTACTGACCTGCTCACAGTTGTGAAGAATATTCTTACATCATAAACGGTCACCATTCAGAAAAAAGAGGCAGGAATAGGCCAATATATATGTGGACTGTCCTTGACTCTTCTTCTTTAAGTTCTCAAAGTTCTTAATCTAGCTGTGTAACTGATCAATCAATTACAGCCAGTCCATCATTTGAAAAATAAGACTTTAGAGACACCTTGCCCCCCAAATGGCAACCAGACATTTCACTTTGGCGACTACAACCTTGGTTTAAGGAGCTATTTGGCGCCTAGCTTAATACATCTGAGTTTCTAACACTGCTAGAGAAGCTAAGGGGCCTGGGACCAGCCAGGCATTTTCTCCGCTCAACATAAATGCCCTTCCAATGTGGCCTCCATCTCCAATTTGCATTATTGGCACAAACTATTTCTTGTTTTCTTGTTTTGACTTTTGCACTTCTTTTTAAATCCAGAGCTGGCCTCTTGCTTTTAACACATACGCAACCTCTGATTCTGCAGGCAAAAGAAAACCATCTGCTACGAATTTAGGGGACATTTTTATTGGGCAGAATTCCTCATCACAGGAGCTCTGAAAGGGCACAGTCTAAGGAAGGCTTTGAAGCCCCATGAAATGCATTGACACTCTCGACACTGGAGGTTTCCAATACACAGATTGCCAGCGGTCACTGGAACCCACGGGACTCCGGGCAAGTTAGAACCAACTCACCCTACTGTTTTTCCAGGAGACTTTTAGCGTGACTCATTTTCTCCTGCAAACAGGGGCACAGATCTCCCAGGGACATTATATTTGATTTAAGGAACCACCACTGGAGTCTCTTGCCAAGCGACACAGAAACGGCCAAATGTGCAAACCGTAATTTAGCAAAAACACAAACAAACAAACAGCAACATGTATTGCACCTCCTGTTCTAATGGAACTTTAGGCCAAAGTTAGAACTGAAGGATTGCAAACACATACTTATCCTGCAGTCGGGACCCGCAAAGCCTGGAGCACATTCGCAACGGTACCAATTGTCTCCATCCACACACGTCCCACTATTGTAGCTGTTTGGGGAGAACGAGAAACAACTTTGCTTAACTGACGCTCCCTCACTTTCACAAACGCATGTTCTTTAAGCCCTTTAGCAAAAGGCAACTTACACAATTGTAACATAAGCAACACCGGCCCATTCTGATTTTAAAGTAAGGAGAGAATACTGTTGCACAAATGGGACCTGCGACAAAATGTTGCAGCACGGACTGCTTCTGTATTTAAGCTTCTGGGCACTCCAGTCCTTTCCTCCCACCTGGTTCCCCTAGCCAAGAAGTCCCCTATTCTGGGTCCAATGAAAATTATCAGTGTCCACTGGGCATGTTTCTAAGGTGCAGGGGGTAGACACACTGAGGCCAAATCCCAGCTCCATTAAAATCATGGATTCCCCCATTTATTTCTATGGGCAGCCTTCAACTTCCATCCTTTAGATCATTTAAAAGCAGGTTTTAAAAGTGGACCAGGAAATGCCCTACCCGGATGACAAATTGCTTCTCTGCCCCTTTTATATTTATCTCTCTCTTCCTCCGCCGCCCTTTTTCAAGATACTCCATTCCCTTCCCTTCAAGTGGTGCAGTGAGCCAGTGGCATTTGGCTGTTAACCAGAAGGCTGGTGGTTTGAGCCCACCCAGAGACGGCTGGCGGCAGGATTCCTGCATTGTTGGGGGGGGGAGGGTTGGACTAGATGACAAATGGGGTCCCCCTTCCACCTCCATAATTCTATGATTCTCCTTCGCACCTGGTCTCGTGCATTTCTTCCCCTTCTCTACCGAGACAGGAATTAGCACATGCGACAATCCATTTAATTACACAAAATAACTACCGGTACTTGGGAGATGCTGCTTAGTCGGGGGGGGGGGCAAAGGGGGCAGGGAGGAAGGTAAACAGAAGGCGCTCAAGTTTGAGGGAGCGTGACAGCCGGCAGCCGGGTGCAGTTAAAAAGAGATTCGGCAGTGGTGTCCAAACTTTTCTCAAAGAGGGCCAGATTTGATGAAGTGAAGGGCCGTGAAGGCCGAGCAAAGGACCAACCAAAGCATTGAAGTCGTTGAGCTTTTTGTACCAGCCGGCGGGCCGGATTAGGCCCCTGAAACGGACTTTGGACATGCCTGGTTCCAAAACCTAAAAAATCCCCCTTACACTCCAGATTTTGGAAAGCAGGAACAAAGCAAATAATCAAACCATCCATTCTAGCATGCTGGGGGTGGGGGGCGGCACCTAAACTGTATAATTTGGGTTTTGAATGATTGGCATTCTTAACAGTATTATAATTTGGCATTGTTACAAGGAGGCTTTTATTGGATTATTGTAACTGAAAACTAATAAAATTTATTTTTCAAAAAGAGAGAGATTCGGGCGGAGGACCTGAGGCACTCCGCTTATTTCTGCCCTGTTCCCTTCCAACCTCCGCCCCAGTTTCCACCCAGAGGTCCCCCAAGGCGAAATAAAAAGGGGTCTTTCGAAGGAAAGATGATCAGGGTGGGCATATGCAAATAAAAGTGCGATTCATTCCCAGGCCCATCTGCTTACCAAGGATGTGGACTGCAATCGTTGGTATCTGCAAAGAGATAAAGAGACAAAGATGCACAATTAGCACCCTGGATTTCTACAGGCAGTGCTTTTTTTCTATTAAAAAAATGTTTAGGGGTACTCTCATTTTCCTACTCGAAGGACAATTCCTGAATTGAGGCTCCAGTACTTTAGCCACCTCATGAGAAGAGAAGACTCCCTGGAAAAGACCCTGATGTTGGGAAAGATGGAGAAGGGGACGACAGAGGATGAGATGGTTGGACAGTGTTCTCGAAGCTACTAACATGAGTTTGGCCAAATTGCGGGAGGCAGTGAAGGATAGGCATGCCTGGCGTGCTCTGGTCCATGGGGTCACAAAGAGTCGGACACGACTGAACGACTGAACAACAACAGCATTGAAATACTGCCCCTCAATGAGGCCAAACAGAGCCACAAAATGTTTAGGGGTTTGCGTACCCCTTCGTGCCCCCAGGAAAAAAAAACAACACTGTCTACAGGTGTCCCCTTCCAAAACAGTTTTGAAGTACATTGCTAAAGCACACACACTAAACAAATGAACACAGGATTCTTTGCAAAGTATTGTCAGGAAGAAACATCAACAGATTCAAAAGTGGCCAGGCTGCTGCAACCAAGGAACAGATGAGAACGAACCAGAGGGGGGGGGGGGGTTAATGTTTTTTTTTTTTCCAGGGTGGTGGGTGGGTTGAAGGGAAGCAGCCGTGTGAACACGAAAACATCTGTCTCCACTTATCTCATTTGCAACTTTCTCAGGCCCAGGTCAAAGCTGCAGTCCCACAATGTCATTAAAGCCCAATGATTCAGGTGATGCGAAAGCCCCACATCAAACGGCTTCCCCCCCTCCTGGTTTTAATCACAAATCCCCCGAGGGCAATGAGATGAGCCAGTTTTCTCATCCTCAGCCACCGCCACTTCTGAAAGGGTTTGGGTATATGAGAGAGAGAAGGGAAACGAGAGAGAGAGAGAGAGAGAGAGAGAGAGAGAGAGAGTAAGCGCTTACTCTGAGTGCAAGTCGGTCCTTCCCAGCCCTCTTTGCACACACAGGTGAAGGAGTCTCCACTGACAACACAAGTCCCGCCATTATGACAAGGGTTCGGGAGGCAGCTGCTGTTCCTTGCTGGAAAAAAGAAGAAGAAGCAAAAAGGAGTTTCTTGCAAAGTCCCCCAAAAACGGCACAGGTTTTTAAATCAGGGATGCTGAACCTCTGAATGTGAACCGCCCTGTGATGTACGGAGGAAGGGCTGTGTAATAAATATTATTATAATTATTATAATTTCATTATTTACACCCCACCCATCTGGCTTGGTTTCCCCAGCCACTCTGGGCGGCTTCCAACAAAATATCAAAAATACAGACATTAAAACAAAATAATAATAATAATAAATTCCTTCCAGTAGCACCTTAGAGACCAACTAAGTTTCTTCTTGGTATGAGCTTTCGTGTGCATGCACACTTCTTCAGATACACTTAGTTGGTCTCTAAGTTGCTACTGGAAGGATTTTTTTATATTTTTATATTTTGTTTCGACTACGGCAGACCAACACGGCTGCCTACCTGTAACCAGACATTAAAAACTTCCCTAAACAGGGCTGCCTTCAGATGTCTTCTAAAAGCCAGGTCATTGTTTATTTCCTTGACATCTGATGGGAGGGCGTTCCACAGGGCGGGCGCCACCACCGAGAAGGCCCTCTTCCTGGTTCCCTGTAACTTCCCTTCTTGCAGTGAGGGAACCACCAGAAGGCCCTCGGAGCTGGACCTCAGTGTCTGGGCTGAACAATGGGGGTGGCGATGCTCCTTCAGGTATATTGGGCCAAGGCCATGTACAAATGTTACAAAGAAATAAATAATGATGCTGAACTCCAAACACTCGCAAGCCCCCAGCTAGTACAGCCACTGGTCAGCCAGGACAGGGAATGGGAGTCCAGTCACATCCAGAGGACCGCAGGTCCCCCTACCCCTGTAGAAATATATTGTGATGAGCAGAGTCCACGACCATTTACTCACCAATGTTGCAGGTGGCTCCTTCCCACCCTGCGGGACACATGCACTTGAAGGCATCTCCCTCGTCATAGCAGGTCCCTCCGTTGTTGCATGTGGCTTCGTCACACTGACTGTCGCCTGCAGGCGTTCAAATGGAAAAAGCAGGATTAGTTAGAAGCGAACACACTCCCCCTCAAGCCAGATGGGGAACGGGCTCAGGGCAGACAGGCTCTCCAGGAAATCATTGCAGAAACAGCTCGCCCGTTTCCCTGAGAGTTATTGCATCCCACCTTCCAGCTCATCGTCTTATATATATAACTTTTATTAAATTTTCTGTTTTACCATTTAGAGTACTCATCTGTACATCCTTAAGATATCAATGACTTCCCTTCTTCTCTTTCCATGGTTCATTTTATGTATCATAAATCCCTGCATATTTTACAGAAACTATACCATTCAGTATTCCATTATTACATCCATCAAAACAGTGTAAATAACACTGTTGAAATTATCCTTCATGCTACTAGCGTTTTCAGCTGTACACAATTATTTTCCCTATATTCAATAAACATTTTCCAATCTTCTCTAAAGATATGTTGTTCTTCTTCTCTTATTCTACATGTTTAATCTGCAAGTTGTGCATATTCTGTCAACTTAAGTTGCCATTCTTCATTGGCTGGGACCTCGTTCGTTTTCCATTTTGGGGCTAACAAAACATAGGCCGTAGTAGTGGCATACATAAATATGTATTTTTTGACAACTGGGAATTTCAGTCTGAATTATCCCCAACAGAAAGGACCGGATTTATTTATTTATTTTTTATTTGGAAAGTACTTTTGAACATTCATTATGTACCATTTCCCAATACTGTACTCTTTTACCCTTTCCAGCCCATGGTCTTAGAACGTGAATGCCAACTGCAAAAATGTATGTGTATTCGAGAACTGGAGGTACAATGAGCCCTGTGGGGCAGCTTTGACATTCCCCCAGTTTATCTGTCCATGTATGGCACCCAGGAAATAAAAGAGATTAGTCTGAAGGAAGAACTTTGGCATGTGTGCCCATAACACATCTAGTTTCGAGCTCCTGATCTGATTTAAAAACAAAACAAAACTCAATGTACTTTGGGGGACAGGAAAAATGACACCTCATTGCACAACGCATTCAGCCACGGCTTGCTGTAAACAATGACTCCAGCTTCGCTCCCCTGCCCAGCTCAAGGAAACAAACCACAAAGCTTGGCTCATCGCGATGTCCCAAACCCAAGATTGTGGTTTGTTTCTCCCCAACGAAGCAAGATCGCCGAGCCAAGTACAAATCTTGGCTTGTTGATCGCAGCTTGTTTATGGGGAAGGGGGGGGGGGTAACAAAACCACAATCTCAGGTTCCGACATCAAGGTAAGCCAAACCTTGTGGTTTGTCGTTCCCATTAGGGGAGGAATGAGACACGGGAGCGAGTGGAGAGGCTGTATTTTCACCGTGAGCCACAGCTTACGGCAATGATCGGCCAATAAGGCTATTATAATAAGCTGGCCCCATTCATACACCAAACTAAAGGTAAAGGTAAAGAGACCCCTTACCATTAGGTCCAGTCTCAGACAACTATGGGGTTGCAGCGCTCATCTCGCTTTACTGGCCGAGGGAGCCGGTGTACAGCTTCCGGGTCATGTGGCCAGCATGACTAAGCCGCTTCTGGCGAACCAGAGCAGCGCACGGAAACGCCGTTTACCTTCCCCCCGGAGCGGTACCTATTTATCTACTTGCACTTTGACGTGCTTTTGAACTGCTTGGTGGGCAGGAGCAGGGACCGAGCAACGGGAGCTCACCCCGTCGCGGGGATTCGAACCGCCAACCTTCTGATCGGCAAGCCCGAGGCTCAGTGGTTTAACCCATAGCGCCACCCGCGTCCATTCATACACCAAACTAGGCAACGGCAAACTTTAGTGGTGGCACCGATCCGGGGTACCTCCCAAAAGGCACTCACGCGAGTGGCAGGTTTTCCCTTTCCAGCCATTTTTGCACTCGCAGAAGAAATCGTTCACCAAGTCTCGGCAAGTTCCTCCATTGTGGCAGGGGTTTTTGCTGCAGTCGTTGATATCTGGAAGGAAGAGGGGGGAGTTAAAGGGAGAAAAAGAAGCGTTGTGCAAAGGAGATTGTTTTTATCCTGAGGCGTGTTGCAGCCCTCCTTTTGGCCTCCCATCCCCAAGTCTGGATTAAGCTCCTTAATGCCACCGCTGACGTTATCGTGTTTATTCTGCACCATACCCCACCGCTCACTTTCAACTTTCCCTGCCAACACACACCACTCTGGCTCCCTCGAATCAAATATAACAGTTAAGCTAGAAGCAAATGAGGCCTTATTACATAATGATTCTGTGTTGAGGCCAAAGGCTAGCAGTTCAGCCCCTCCTCCGCCTTCCCGAAGCAGCGCAGAGGAAAAGAGAGATTATTCCAGAGATGGGAAACTCTGGGTTTGGATTAGAAGCTAGTCATCATCTCAAAACTAAATGACAGCATGAGAAACGCTTACAAGTAAATGTTTCTACTGACAGAAGCCTCATAAACCAGGGCTGGGGGGATGTTTGGACTCAAGAAATTGTTGGACTACAACACCCATCGTCCTCAACCACTGCCCATGCTGGCTGGGGCTGATGGGAATTGGAGTCCCAACATCTCGAAGGCACAAAGTTGGGGATTTCGAAACTTCTCCGGTTTATAACAAGGCAAGAATATAGTTTAAGCAACTCCAGAGGCACTTAAACTCCAGAGTCAAAGGAAGCAGCCAGATCGTTTAAGTAGATCAAATGGCTCCATGAACAAGGAAGAAGAAGAAGAAGAAGAGTTTGGATTTGATATCCCGCTTTTCACTACCCGAAGGAGTCTCAAAGCGGCTAACATTCTCCTTTCCCTTCCTCCCCCACAACAAACACTCTGTGAGGTGAGTGGGGCTGAGAGACTTCAGAGAAGTGTGACTAGCCCAAGGTCACCCAGCAGCTGCATGTGGAGGAGCGGAGACACGAACCCGGTCCCCCAGATTACGAGTCTACCGCTCTTAACCACTACACCACACTGGCTCCCTAGAAGGAAAGCATCTTGTGCCGAGCATGTTACACGCAAGCAGACCGGCAGACCGGTCTATTATGACTGGAATGTAATTGAAATCAAGTAAGATTTTGGAATGCAGAAATAAAGTAAATAATCAAACCATCAATTCTAGCATGTGGGGACCGCCTCATTGGTATTCGAATGACTGATATTGGGAACTGTGTTGTAATTTGGCTTTGATATAATGAGGCTATTATTGGATTATTGTAACTGAAAACTAATAAAAATTACTAGCAATCTTTTATTCTGGATTGTTTTATCTGAAGTCTTACTACTTTTGAGATTTTTTCTCTTAAAAATATAAAGAAGAGTTTGGATTTGATATCCCGCTTTATCACTACCCGGAGGAGTCTCAAAGCGGCTACCATTCTCCTTTCCCTTCCTCCCCCACAACAAACACTCTGTGAGGTGAGTGGGGCTGAGAGACTTCAAAGAAGTGCGACTAGCCCAAGGTCACCCAGCAGCTGCATGTGGAGGAGCGGGGAAGTGAACCCGGTTCACCAGATTACAAGTCTACCACTCTTAACCACTACACCACACTGGCTCACAAGCAGTATCAAAATGAAATGAATATGAATGAATGAATGAATGAATGAATATTAGGGTAGCGTCTTTCTTTTAAGAACAAAAAAACACCCATTGCTCCTTAAGAAGTTCTTTTCAGGACTGCAGTCCAGACAGAGGATGTGAAACGTGTCAACACGAAGAACGACAGAGCCAGTGTGGTGTAGTGGTTAAGAGTGGTAGACTTGTAATCTGGGGAACCAGGTTCGTGTCTCCACTCCTCCGCATGCAGCTGCTGGGTGACCTTGGGCTAGTCACACTTCTCTGAAGTCTCTCAGCCCCACTCACCTCACAGAGTGTTTGTTGTGGGGGAGGAAGGGAAAGGAGAATGTGAGCCGCTTTGAGACTCCTTCGGGTAGTGATAAAGCGGGATATCAAATCCAAACTCTTCTTCTTCTTCCTCTTCTTCCCATCCGTCAACCACCTCCCTTCCAGTAGAGAAACAAAGATCTGCTTACTGGCTTCGCAAAAGGTGCCTTCCCATCCATCGCTACAAATGCACTTGTAGGAATTGATGCCGTCAATGCACGTGCCGCCATTATTACATGGGTTGCTCTCGCAATCGTTGATGTCTGCAACAAAATTGAAAGAGATGAAACACACACAAAAAGGAAGTTTAGAAAACCTAACTGGGGCTGGGTGGAGGCGGGTTAACCATTGGACCCAGGAGGGAGCAGGCCTGCTGGAGCTTACTCGGTCTGGACCCAAGCTCTTATCCAAGAGCTATAACTCTTTTAAATGCTGTAACCAAATGATATGATCTTTGGGGAGTCGTGGTGGATGGTATGTATGTGTATATGTGGTTGTAAATGTATAAATGCGTATACAGATGAAACTCAAAAAATTAGAATATCACGGAAAGGTTCATTTCTTTCAGTTGTTGTTGTTGTTCAGTCGTGTCCGACTCTTCGTGACCCCATGGACCAGAGCACGCCAGGCACGCCTATCCTTCACTGCCTCCTGCAGTTTGGCCAAACTCATGTTAGTAGCTTCGAGAACACTGTCCAACCATCTCATCCTCTGTCGTCCCCTTCTCCTTGTGCCCTCCATCTTTCCCAACATTACTTTCTTTCAGTAATTCAACTTAAAAGGTGAAACTAATATATGAGATAGACTCAAGTGAGATATGTCAAGCCTTTATTTGTTATAACTGTGATGATTATGGCATACAGCCAATGAGAACCCCAAATTAACAATTTCAACTTTGGGGTTCTCATCAGCTGTACGCCATAATCATCACAATTATAACAAACAAAGGCTCGACACATCTCGCTTTGCATGTCATGAGTCTATCTCATATATTAAACTCCAGTAGCTAATGAAAACAATTGCTTACATAAATGGACTTTTCCACCATATTCTAATTTTTCGAGTTTCACCTGTATGTGGCTGTAAATGTGGGATGGCATTCAGTTTCGTTGTACTGCGTACAATGACAATAAAGTATCTATCTATCTAACTGCAACCCAGTGCAAAAATAAAAAAGACAAGCGAACTGAGAAGACACACATTGAGATTTAAGGAACAGGGCACCTCCAAGGACACTGGGAGCCTAGGGATTTGTTTTTGGCACCAAACTGGACTCAAAGTTAGGCTTTCGCCATTTCAACCGCCTCATTTGGGTGGGAGAAATCATTGCCATGGTTAAGCAACTGGGAGTCAAATGCAGACTCACCTACCGCAAAAGCCCTAGAAGCTTATGAAGCGGTTCCCAATCCAATTCCTGCCCCACCCCGCCTGAAGCTATAAAGCACAGCTTCCTGGGACAAAGTTATTTCTACTAAAGCTGTACGCAAGCCTTTGCCAACCTGCTGCCTCCTCCAGATACTGCTGGACAGTGCTGTCAAGTATCCCGTTTTCCCCGGGATTCTCCCTTATTTCAAGCAGTTTCCCGCTGCTTCCTGTCCTGTTTTGATGGGATCAGACAAGAAGACGATGGGGCTCCATTGCGCGGAGCACATGGCTGCCCTCCTCTTTGCTGGCTGCCCTCCTCTTTGCTCCGCTCCGAGCCCGAGGCCGCTTGGAGTTTACATTGCTGCTCCGCCCACTTTTGCTTCTGGCTCCGCCCACCACTGACATGTGACTGTCCCCGGGGATAGGTGAGACTGCTGATCCCTTATTTTCAAATCCGAAACTTGACAGCTATGCTGCTGGACTACAACTCCCATCGTGTCCAACCACTGGCCGCGCTGCTGGCTGGAATTGCTGGGAGTTGTAGTCACCGAACGGCGGGCACCAGGTCACCGAACGGTGTTGCAGGCAAACAAACATCCCAATCTGCCTTTTGCCGAGCCAGCCCATCTAGCCCAGTGGTCTTCCCAAGTCCTGCAACTCAAGATCCTTTAAACGAGAGAGGAGGCCAGGAATACAACCTTGCTTATTCTTCACGCACAATACGCTACAGGTTGAAGGAAGCCACCCTGCACTGAACCTAAACTTAAGAAGACCAAGGAGAGCGCCTAAAAAAACCCCAAGCCAGCTCCCCATATCTTAAAAGGTTTGAAAACATTCCTTTAATATGGTGCCGATTCGCTTTCACCAAAGCGAGGTTTAATGTTTTTCCTTCTAATGTCCTGAGACATAGATTTTCCAAGGGCCTAGTTTCCGCCTTTTGTGATTGTGATAAAAAGTCGACGGAATCTCTCCATCATATAATCTTTATCTGTTCCCTGCATAGTGAGGCTCGGGCAAAATTACTAAGACCAATAACTCAGAAACTTACAGGTGCACCAGCTGAGTCACACCTTGCCTTACTCCTGCAAGACAACGACTCCTATACAACCTTGCAGGTGGCAAGGTTTCCAAACTCTGTCATATCTCAAAAAAGGCGCTGTGGCCAACTACACGACCACTAATTCTTTTGTTTTCTGCTCCCTGGTTGCAATTTTAAAACTTGTATTTGTGCTGTGGTTTGTTTCCCTATGACTCCAGGGTCTATGGTTTGCTGTAACTTTATGTCATATATTCCATATTTTATGTTTTTATGGGCTTATAGCTGCAATAAATTTGAATTTGAATTTGAAATATGGCGCATAAAAACCCCAGCGTAAAATTTGCCATCTACTGCCAGAGGCCTTTTGTATGTTTATAAAGTTGGCATTTATATATTTAAAAAAAAAAAACAACCCAAGGTGCACGTTTGAGGCTAGGGGCCTCTTAAAACGAGCTTCCCTGAGGCCAAGGGAATGCCAGCATCAAGTGGCCCACCAAGGAGGAAGGAAAGAATTCGGAGCAAAAGTTCAAAAGTGTCCTTGGTGACTGCAGTCAACCCCTGGCTCCCAAGGCCAAACAGGCTGCGGCATTTGCAAAAAAAAAAAGTTGGCGTTTGCAAAAACAGCAACATGGTTGTGTGTTTGGAGGCTGGGAGCCTTTTAAAACGAGCTTCCCCAACGCCAGCCTCAACTGGCCCCCCAAGGAGGTACGAAAGAACTCGGAGCCAAAGTCCCCAAGGGTCGACTGCAGCCAACCCCTGGCTCCCAATGCCAGGGCTTTCTCAGTATTGGCCCCGACTTGGTGGAACAGTCTATTACAAGAGACCAGGGCCCTGCGGGATTTGGCATCTTTCCGCAGGGCCTGCAAGACGGGGCTGTTCCACGTGGCCTTTGGGTTGCTTTCTGTTTGATATTTATGCTTCATCTTTTATTGGTGGGTTATTTGAAAATGAGACTGCAGTTTTAATATTGAATTTTAAATTTGTATTTTAATCTGTTATTTTAAATTGACTGTGTTTATGTTTTTGCTGTGATTTTTTTTTAATATATCTCTCTTTATTATTTAAAATTACACATACAAATACAAATACACTTATATACATATACAAACATAACAAAATAAACATAAACATAAACATACTGCTATCCTTTTCTTTTCTTATTTACAAACAAATTCTTGTACCTCCAATTATCCTCATAGCATTTTAAACTATTATACTTATAATGCGTACAGTTATATATTTCATTTACAAATCATAATTCTCCATCCTTAAGTCTCTATTTATTTACTTTAAAGGTTCAGTCAGCATCTGCCATTAGGATTCCACTTATACCATTTTATTTTATTTTTTGCTGTGATTTTAATTAGTGTTAGCCACCCTGAGCCCGGTTTTTGGCTGGGAAGGGCGGGGTATAAATAAAAATTTATTATTATTATTATTATTATTATTATTATTATTATTATTATTATTATTATTAACAAGCTGCGCCGCGCAAGGCATTTACACAGGTGGCTGCGGAGAAAGGGAGAGGCGGGTTCGCCGCAAAAGCAGGCCGAGGAGAAACTTACTTTCGTGGCAGTAGGTGCCGGTGAAGCCTTTGCTGCATTCGCACGTGAATTTGCCTCCCGCCTGGCTCTTGCACTTCCCGTGGGGACCGCAGACGTTGGAAGAGATGTAGCGAACACCTTCCGGGGTGCTGTTGGACGCCACGGCAACCGTGCAGCTGTCAATGACTACAGAGGGAGGGGAGACACGGACCCAACATGAGCTCTCGAAAGACCCACGCCGCCCCCGACCTCCTGCGGGTCGAGGGCTCCGTGCTTTCTCTTAAAAACAAGCAGGCCCTAGAAAACAGCGGGGCCAGATTTCTTCACCAACGGGAGCCGTATCCCAGTGGTGGTGGTGGCGGCGGCAGCGGGGGGGGGGGGCACTGTCACATGCAACTGCCCCTCTCAGCTAAGCCACGAAGATCAGCTCTTGCTCCTCCCAACTCAAATTATCAATATGATGATGGGGGGGCACAGTTGTATTGTCCCGTGGGCTAGGCAGGGAGGTTTAAAATTCCCCACCTGCCCCCCAAGCTGTGTTTACTTCCCCCTGTCAAAATTCGTTGGGGTCTTGAAAGGCCCTGGAAAAATTGATGGGGCGGGGGGCTGAGGTTAGCCACCTGAGGTCTAAAACAAGCCTTTTCCAAGAACCCAAAAACCTCAGGGCCAGAGCGACTTGTACCAAGGAACCACAATACACCATGATGAGACAGCTGAGCCACGTGTGGAAGTCCCATTCCGAGCCATGCATACAAGCCTTGGCCTAACAAGGGTGACATATTGTTGTTGTTCAGTTGTTCAGTTGTGTCCAACTCTTCGTGACTCCATGGACCAGAGCACGCCAGGCACCCCTATCCTCCACTGCCTCCCACAGTTTGGCCAAACTCATGCCAGTCACTTCGAGAACACCATCTCATCCTCTGTCGTCCCCTTCTCCTTGTGCCCTCCATCTTTCCCAACATCAGGGTCTTTTCCAGGGAGTCTTCTCTTCTCATGAGGTGGCCAAAGTACTGGAGCCTCAACTTCAGGATCTGCCCTTCCAGTGAGCACTCAGGGCTGATTTCTTTAAGGATGGATAAGTTTGATCTTTTTGCAGTCCACGGGACTCTCATATAGTGACATATAGTGCTGCAAAATTACTCCCTGCCACACACACACACACCCTGAAAGCCAACACTCTGCTGTTTTTGCCTTCTGTACAACAGAGCTAGGAATATGGTAGTTTTAAAAAAAGATGCCCTAAAACAGAGTTAGAAAATGGTCCTTGAAGCCACCATCCCTTGTGGACTGTGTTTCAGGGGCCACATACCAAAAGGTGGCTGCAGGTAATAGTAATAAAAAATGTAGTTAAGTCCAGTCAAAGGCGACTGTGGGGTTGTGGCGCTCATCTCAGGACAAGGGATCCTGCATTTGTCCACGCTTCCGGCACAATGGAACGCCGTGATGGAAACCAGAGCGCACGGAAATGCCGTTTACCTTCCCGTCGCAGCGTTACTTATTTATCTACTTGCACTGGCGTGCTTTCAAACTGCTAGGCTGGCAGGAGCTGGGACAGAGCAATGGGAGCTCACTCTGTTGTGGGGATTCAAACCGCCGACCTTCCGATATGCAAAAGCCCAAAAGGCTCAGTGGTTTAGACCACAGCACCACCCACGTCCCTTGATCACAGATCAAGAACAGTCAAGCCAGGTGAAATCTTTACAAGAGGGTCGCCCGCCTGAGGTTCCCCACACCCTTGCCTTATAGCGGGGGTTGGGGGCCCTTGGCCTTCCAGGTGTTGCTTAACAGCAATTCCTATCATCCTTGAAAACTGGCTGATGGGATTTGTAGTGCAGAAGCACCCGAGGGCCAAAGGTTCCTCACCTCTGCCGTATTGGACCATTTGCCCAGTAGGTGCCAGTTGGCGTTCTCTCCAGGATTATTATTATTTTTTAAAGGCGTTTTCCCAGTCCTGACGGAAAGCGCCAGGAATCGAACCCGAGACCTTTGGAGAACGAAGCATCACGTCCCGCCAACCTCCCGGGAGAAATAGCAAGCCGCGACATAGTGGGCTGGCCGGATGTAACGCCTACCTTCGCAAGGAGTCGAGCGGCAGTGATCCTTGAGGTGCGAGCAGTTCTTTCCCTCGTAGTCTTCGGGGCAGTTGCTGCAGAAGTAGTCGTTTTCGTAATTGAAGCACTGCGCCCCGTTCTGGCAAGGGTTGGGCTCGCAATAATCTATGTCCAACTAGGAGGAAAAGGGGAAGCAGAAGAAAAGAGCCCACCTTGAGACATAGGGTTCGTTATCATTACCCTCCACACTGCCACAAGCAGGAAGTGGCTATGGAATCCGACCTTATTTATTATTATTATTATTATTATTATTATTCCGCGTCCCTGATCGCTTGTGTACAGCATACAAAACAACACTTGCCAACTGCACTAAAACGAAGAGTTTATCAAGAAGAAGAAGAAGAGGAAGAAGAGTGTGGATTTGATATCCCGCTTTATCACTACCCAAAGGAGTCTCAAAGTGGCTAACATTCTCCTTTCCCTTCCTGCCCCACAACAAACACTCTGTGAGGTGAGTGGGGCTGAGAGACTTCAGAAGTGTGACTAGCCCAAGGTCACCCAGCAGCTGTAAGTGGAGGAGCGGGGACGTGAACCCGGTTCACCAGATTACAAGTCTACCGCTCTTAACCACTACACCACACTGGCTCTCTCAAGGAATGGGCAAAGGTCTAACACGCAAGAGTTACTGCAATTTTTATCTGAAGAAGTGTGCATGCACACGAAAGCTCATACCAAGAACAAACTCAGTTGGTCTCTAAGGTGCTACTGGAAAGAATTTCCTATTTTGTTTCCTATTTTGTTTCGACTATGGCAGACCAACACGGCTACCCACCTGTAACTGCAATTTTTAATGGCAATTAACTTTCTCAACACACCAGGTCTGAGAACAACGTTTAGGAAGGACTACGCACACGTAAAATGGATTTTATATTCATGAAAAACAACAGATGCATGTAAGGAAACTATAAAGGTCCGCTGTGAGAATGGACTAACATCAAGAGAAGGATTAGGTAAAAATAAAGGGACCCCTGACCATTAGGTCCAGTCGTGGACGACTCTGGGGTTGCGGCGCTCATCTCGCTTTACTGGCCAAGGGAACCGGCATACAGCTTCCGGGTCATGTGGCCAGCATGACTAATCCGCTTCTGGCGAACCAGAGCAGCGCACGGAAACGCCGTTTACCTTCCCACTGGAGCGGTACCTATTTATCTACTTGCACTTTGACGTGCTTTCGAACTGCTAGGTGGGAAGGAGCAGGGACCGAGCAACGGGAGCTCACCCCGTCACAGGGATTCGAACCGCCGACCTTCTGATCAGCAAGCCCTAGGCTCAGTGGTTTAACCCACAGCACCGCCCGTGTCCCATAAGAGAAGGATTATGAGGAGATTAAAGAAGAATGAAGCAGCTACCCGAGGAAGTAATGGACATAGGTTTGCAACAGGAGCGGGAAACCTGATTATTTTAGGAAATTGTATTAAATTTAAACAATTTGGACTGATTTGTAATAACTTGGAAAACCGAGAGAGAGTGTGTTACTGCAATTTTTCAGTGTGCTTTACGGAGTCATGGGTTTCTCTGCCCCACAGCTATTAAAAAAAAAAAGAGGGAGAGGGGTCCACAGCGCTAGTTGGTGAATACAGGTATTCAGGACAGCGGTCCAGGCTTGGGGCTCTTATCTGAAGCCTGCGTTTCAGCAGCCCTCACCTGACAGACATTTCCGGAGAATCCAGCAGGGCAGAGACATTGGAATCCATTGATTTCATCTTGGCAGTGGCCCCCGTTCAAACAAGGATTGCTTGCACATTCATCGATGTCTCTCTCACAGTGATCCCCTGCGTAGCCAAGTGGGCAGGAGCATCGATAGCCATTAACCAAGTCCTGGAAAAAGGGCACAGAGAGGAAGAAGATAAAGAAAAAACTGTTCGCAAGGTTCTGAAGGAGCAGAAACAACTATTTATGTACGTGGCGACAGCAGCACAAATACCACTGTCCCAGAGATGTAAAGACGATAAAATGTTCCGACCAGCGAAGAATGGCTGATGATGATGATGATGAAATGGTGAAACTCCACCAGGAAAACCAGAAAACAGGAAGAGAAGAACTTTAAGGAGGAATGGGGAAAATTGACAATGCACTTAAGAGAACAGCGTAGACAAGTAAAAACTTTGGCAGGATTTGAGTAACGCTTGCAATATACAAAGAACTATGGTAAAAAATGGATTATTTGTTTTAAGAAAATAAGGGAGCCAGTTGAAAAAAAAAGGTTGATAATGGTAACCATGGAAGGGGCAGAGGAAAGTCAAAGGATTCAGGGGATCCTAAACGAGGATGTTTGAATTCAAATTGGTTATGTAAAACTCAGTAAAAAATATTTATAAAAAAAGAAAAAAATAGCAAAGCAGTTCGCTTGGCCCATCACAAGCATCCAACAGATACACACACACAAAAATGATTTTGTTTTACATGTGCATAGCATACTGAATACAGACACAGATTTGCGAGGGGGGCGTCGGGATTTAGATTTGAAGCCTCGGCTGGAGCCCAGAATGAGAAAGTATCAGTTGCAGAACTGAGCCCAGAATTAGACAGGTCGAAGCACATTGGTCCAGGTTATCGGCCCGATTCAGACATAAAGCAAAGGGGGGCGGGCAGCTGATTTTTAAAGCGAAAAGGGCAAGGGGAGATGTAACCCCTGCCCCATGTCTATTTTCCTAATACTCTGTGGCTTCTAGCCATTTTTCTCCCTGGCCATTTCATGTGATTTTCAGTGGTGCTGGGGGGGGGGGGGAGGGAGCTCTAATGATCTCATCTTGATAAAAAGCTGGGGTGGTTTTGGTCCCCTAACTTGGTGCATCTCTCAGTGTTAAAAACAGACACACACACACACACCCGACACACACGTCGTGTGTGAGCAATAAACACGGCTATTCCCATTACACCTAGCTTGACCCTCCACGAGGCTTGGTGGAAGTTGCTCTCCTCTCAGCCTAGCCTACCTCACAAGATTGTTGGGAGAATAAAAAGGGGAGGGGAGTATGCCCCCCACCCCGGAGGAAAGGTGGAAGAAAATGAAGCCATTCTGGCCATAGCTGTCAACCTTTTCCCCTTTTTTGCAGGAAATTCCCTTATTATAGCATTGGGAAACAGCTGGGAGGATTGACAACTATGATTCTGGCAGGTAAGCAATATGCAAATAACGGAAGATAGTAATTCACAGTGTTCCAAAGAGGGGAAAAACCCAATGATTTGACAATTCTCACTTTGCATCATACAAAATAATTTAACAGATCATCCTAAATCACTGTGAGGAAGGCCACACCCCTGGTAAGCCTTTGGAAGAGTCTACACTGTGCCTGTTGAGTCTCAAATACACACTCATGTTTGTTTTAAAACCTTCAAGGGATCAAATTGTGAAACCTCCCTGTCTCCTTGCCCTCAAGTCCCAGAAGCTTATTCAGGGAGGAATCAGTGCCACAACATTAGAATTGGTTCTCTGCTATAGGAGCGCTCAAGAAATCCGACCTTCTATGCATTTCAATGCAGACTATGGGCGTAGCCGGGGGGAGCAGCTGCCCCCCCCCAAATCAATACAAATCAATAAAATACATAGCTAAATGAGATTCTGTCCCCCCCCCCCAAAAAAAATCCTGGCTACATCCATGATTCAGACCGACCCAATCCGCAACTCCCAATCTCAACGTATAGTAAGTTATCTGTCAATTTTTACACATCGCAGTTCTCTGCTGTAGTTCTCAGCTCAGAAACCATTTTTAAAATGTGCATTCCGACAAGGGGGGGAGGGGAAACCCCGTTCATTTCGAAATGCGTATTTTAAAGGCGAACTTCCAACCAGGATTTTCCAAGAGCTCAGACCAGCAGATTAAACACAGAAGACGGAATGGGGTGGGTTTCTGGGCAAACGCATTCAAAAGCAACATGGATCGGACGCAAGACTGGCGAGATGTGGCTGTTCCCTATTCTGCAGTACTAACTTCTGTTGAAAACATACATTGCAACCCAATACATTTCTTGGATCAGATCATATACATTTCTACCGCGAGGGCAAGTCCTGTTGAGTTCAATAGGGACGCGCTCCTGCGTGAGTGGAAGACATAAAACTTGGTCCCCTCCCGCTTAACTACGTTAAGAGGAGCCTTGCTGATTCAGGCTGCCGGCCCACCCAGCACCCTGTTCTTGCCGCGGCCACCCGTGGGAAGCCTGCAAGCAAGACGCAAGCCCGACAGCGTTCTCGCCGCTGCGATTCGCAGCCCCAGCTCTCCGCAACTGATCTGCCACTTACCCTGCAAGTCCCTCCATTCTGACATTGTCCAATGCAGTCGTCGATATCTGCAGTCAGAAAATAGCAACAATCACATATGAGAGTTAGGCGAGCCTTCAGAAAGGCAGCACGCGTAGGAAAGGCACGAGAAAGAATTCAAGTGGGCTCCGATAACTCTATGCCAGATAAACCCCTTTGTCAAGCTTCCTGCATGCTTTCCTCCGGATAAGGCCGGGATAATGGGTGGGAACCCCGAGCCATTCTTACAGTGGAGTTAAGCGGAAAACTTCACATCATTGTTTCAAGCCACCTTATTGGCATATAGCCGGTGCCGTGGACTAATGGGTTTGAGAAAAGGGCCTCTTACTCATGCCAGACGGGCTACTCCCTTTCTAATAACATCGGCTGCCAATCACCACCCTTGCCTTTGCAGGCTAATGCCAACGGCTGAGCCTCAAAACTCAGAACACAGGTCACCTCTCGCCCGCAGAAACCCAAGCAACAAATGCAGCAACCATTACGTATCGGCACACGGAGGGGGAAAGATGCCTACTTATATCGCAATTTTGGCCAGTCCAGCCAGCGACACAGTTGCAATAGTAGTTGCCAATCAAGTTCCTGCAGGAATTGGCATTCAGGCAAGGTTTGCCCTCGCATTCGTTGGCATCTGAAAAAAGAGAAGAGAAGAGGGGGTGCTGTCAAAGGGAGCGGCACAGACCATGCACTCTCGTTTCCACAGTTCATTCAAAGACAAAACAGTTCCTTCTCGTTTTTAAGTGGATTCGCAAGACTTTAAAAAACGATGGAGGAGAGGCAATAGTACAGGGGGCCTTTCAGGTTTTATTTCCCCAATTACGGTGCGTTGGCAATCACGGAGTCCTTGGCTTTAATTAAGAGCAACTTTTTTAATGATAAAAGGGGGGGAGAGGGTGGGGGAGAGAAACACAGGGAGGCGAGGGAGTTGGAGAGTTTCAAAAGGACAGAGCACCATCCCCAGTCATTGGGATTAATACTGTTGGATGAAGAATGCAGACAGCTCATTCTTCATGAGATCATCCACAGCTCGGAATGCAGCTGCAAATTCTCCCTCTCCTCTAGAGTTAATGTGAACAGAGGGATGAGAATCGCTTTCCCACCAGGCTGAAAGGGAGGTGGAGGGGGGGAGGGAGGTGGGAGAGGCAGCAAAAGGACACCCTGTCTTAAGAAGAAGAAATGTCAGCAGGAGTCATAGGAACACTCATCACAGCAGATCCTGGAAAGATAAGTTCTGGGGCGGATAAGCTCTGCTGCAGCAAAGAGCCTTGTGGAATCTTAAAACTACTTATTTCAGATCCACACCCTACGTTCAAAGCGCTCTCGCACCAACTTCAAGAGTCAGGGCTTCCCCCTGCTCCCCCAAAGAGTCCCGAGAACAGCAGTTTGTTAAGGGTGCCGAGAGCTGTTAGGAGAGCTACAATTCCCAGCACCCTTAAACTACAGCTCCCAGGATACTTCTGGGTGGGGAAGGCATGGAAGCACAGTCGTACCTTGGATCCTGAACGCCTTGCAGGTCAAATGTTTTGGCTCCCGAACACCGCAAACCCGGAAGTCCGGTTTACGAACGTTCTTTGGAACCCGCCAACCCGGAAGTCTGGTTTCCGAACGTTCTTTGGAACCCGATGGGGCTTCCGATTGGCTGCAGGAACTTCCTGCAGCCGATCGGAAGCCACACTTTGGTTTCCGAAGGTTTTGGAAGTCAAACGGACTTCCAGAGCGGATTCCGTTCAACTTCCAAGGTATGACTGTAGTTTGAGAGCGACTTAAATGTGAGCTGTGACCTAAATTTGTGGCGTAAGCCTTCGTGGATCGTGGTCCCACATGAACGGCAAAGGCTCGCTGCAGAAATTACTCTGCAGTCTGAAAGTTGATGGCGGGTAGCTGTGGAGATGGTCTTTGATCAGAAGGTTTGTACAAGATTTGGCTAAGGTTCTTCAGAAGTTTCTTTGCACATGCACCCAGCTCTCAACAAACACACTCTTGTTGTGTTATGCTATGCAGCCCCTCCAATGACATACGGCCAGTGTCTCCTGTTATAGCAGCTTTGGGGGGGGGGGGAATGGAGAAGCAAAGCCATGGGGCGAGTCCAGCATAGTCACCGAAACAGCTTACGGGAGGCTGAAACTGCAGTCGTGGAAAGAGCAGGTTCATGCACTGGGTTCTCTGCACAATGCTCCTTTGGGGACAATCGGGATGAGGGAAAGAAAATGTGGGAGGGTCTACAGAAACTTTTGCCCATTGTCCCCATACAAGAGGAGAAGAAGAGGAAGAAGAAGAAGAAGAAGAAGAAGAAGAAGAAGAAGAAGAAGAAGAAGAAGAAAAAGAAGAAGAGTTTGGATTTGATATCCCGCTTTATCACTAACCGAAGGAGTCTCAAAGCGGCTACCATTCTCCTTTCCCTTCCTCCCCCACAACAAACACTCTGTGAGGTGAGTGGGGCTGAGAGACTTCAGAGAAGTGTGACTAGCCCAAGGTCACCCAGCAGCTGCATGTGGAGGAGCAGGGACACAAACCCGGTTCCCCGGATTACAAGTCTACCGCTCTTAACCACTACACCACAGTGGCTCTCCAGAGAGCTACCCAAAGTGGCTGGGGCAACCCAGTCAGATGGGTGGGGTAGAAATAATAAAATCACCCATTCCCACCACCCTTCTGAGTAATACCCCTCCCCACTCCCTCACTATATTTAAGGGTCTGGTGACTTCCGTTTCAGTGTATCTGAAGAAGTGTGCATGCACACGAAAGCTCATACCAAGAACAAACTTAGTTGGTCTCTAAGGTGCTACTGGAAGGAATTTTTTTAATAAAATCATGGTTATTATTAAGAGCAATAGAGATGATTGCTGTGATTTAGACACAGAAAGGCAAGAAGAAGCCCAGGGACTCCCATGCGTCATACGCTCGAGATCACACATTTGAAGCACGCTGGAACAGGCAGCTATAAGCTCCTTTATACCATTTACGGCAAATCTTAATAATGTCAATTAGAATCCCATGCGCTGAGAGGGAGAGAGAGGGAAGGACATCACTGTCATTCTTTAAAAGATCCCAGTTATTCCACTCCCGGTGGAAGCGTCCCCAGCGGCTTCAAAAGCACGGGCTGAGCCTGAATAACGTCAAGGTCGCAGGTTCGATCCCCATCAGAGACAAATTGTTGTATTGTTGGTTTTATTGGAAAATTTAATAAATTTCATATTTAAAACATAACAAATGCATATTCCTGCATTGCAGGAGGTTGTAACAGATGATCCGCAGGGTCCCTTCCGCCTCTATGATTCTTACGAACTTCCGCGAGGCCAACTTATTCAAAGGGAAAGACGACCCCAACACTCACAAGCCCCACGTTACCCCCATTCAATTCCGACACAAAACGTTCCTCGGCATGAAGCATGAAGCGACAGGTGTCTGGAGCAAGTTCTCCAATTCCTCATTTTCCCTCCCGTGAATCTACGGTCCAACACTTACCAATCTGACACGTTTTGCCAGTCCACTGAGGCGGGCAAATACATTTAAACCCATCGACCAGATCCTGGCAGGTCCCTCCATGGCCGCAGGGGTTTGGAGAGCAGTCGTCGATATCTGCCGAGAGAGATTTCGCTTTAGTACTGGTAGTCTAGGCTCAGCACCATCAAAAGCAGCCAGGCTGGCAGACACAAGGCACATACCCAAAGCCATTGCTATATTCAGGAAAAGTGAGACGAACGCTGTAGAGGATGCAGAAGAGCGAGCCACCTCCAATGTTCCAACTCCGAGGAGGTTAACCACAAGGGCCTGCAGTACTTCGGGCAGGGGGAAAAGTTTCCCTGGCCCTATCCAATATGAAACCATGGCTCCCAGTTTTCATGCTACTCCCCAACCCCCCTGCAGTTGCAGCTCCGGCAATGCTTACCCCTTGCAGACACGCTTTGATCATCTGAAAAGCGTTCATGCACAGATAAGACAGCACTTTCACAACTGAGCAGCCTTTAAAGCAGTATTTCCCAAACTTGGGTCTTCCGTTGTTTTTGGACTACAATTCCCATCATCCCTGGCCACTGTTCCCGCTAAGCTGGGGATGATGGGAGTTGAAGTGCAAAAACAGCTGGAGACCCAAGTTTGGGAAACGCGGCTTTTAGAGAAAAGATGCCAGCCAAGCCATTTTTGCCCTTGCCCTCAAATTTCCGCCCGGCAAGGAAATCCACATAAAATATCCATTTGCAGACGTTCACATTTCCAGATTCGAGGGGCAAGACATACGGGGTAGCGAACTAGGATTGCCAAAGATCTGGAGCTCCAGCGTGCGAATTTCAAGGAGAGAGCAGAAAGCTGCAGCGTGTTACAAGCCCAGGCAGAATTTTATCGGGCCGTTAGAAAGCCCCGAGAAAAGCCAGCACGGCGGTTTGGGTCCGGCAAGGTTCGAAGCTTCTGCTAAGCTGGGAAACTCTTGTCCACTTACTGAGTGTGCAGGTTGGTGCTCCCCAGCCTGGAGCACAGACACACTCAAATCCCGTCGAAGTTTCGTGGCAGCTTCCTCCGTTGTGGCAAGGATCCGAGAGGCAGGCATGTTCCGCTGCAGCAAGAACAGAATCCTCTTCAGCTTGGCCAATGCCAGTGACATGGACAACCCTCATTTTTTTTAAAAAAAATCCACCTGTCCTACTTTCCCTGTCTCCTCCATCTCTTGGGCACTGAGCTGGTGAGGAACACAGTGCCTAAAACACCCGACAACGGCTAGATTTAGATGGGAAAAGCATCAATTTGAAGGCTAAGCCATCTGCAGGCCCACTGTTTCCCTTTCCAGCAAGCAGCTCATACCTGCTTAAGGCAGAGCTGCCGGATCTCACGGCGACTGTATTATCCCCTACCAGACAGAGATAAAACATATCCAGGGCAGGACACATTGGGGATGCCCATGAGTCACAATGCAAACCTTTCTCTGGCAAAGTAAACTCGTACATGCCAGATATCGTTGGCAGACCCAAAGACACATCCGAGGGCCTGGACTCGGGGAGGACCACAGCTCAGTGGCAGAACTATGTGTGCCAGCTGTAACTCCAACCTATTAACAGGTGGGTAGCCGTGTTGGTCTGCCATAGTCGAAACAAAATAGAAAATTCTTTCCAGTAGCACCTTAGAGACCAACTGTGTTTCTTCTTGGTATGAGCTTTCGTGTGCATGCATGTGTGCATGTATCTGAAGAAGTGTGCATGCACACGAAAGCTCATACCAAGAACAAACACAGTTGGTCTCTAAGGTGCTACTGGAAAAGAATTTTCTATTTTGTTCCAACCTATTCACCCTCTCTCCAAAACGCACTTGGTCCGATGCAACAATTCAGCCCCCAAGGACGTCCTTGTTACTGCTCGCTTCCCAATTCTCGCTCTCTCCTGGCCATCTCTCTCCAGCACAGCCCAGGGAGCGCAGCCCCCAAAAGCCGTCAAACCGATCGAGACCCTTACCGATTTCACAGTTCTGTCCCGAGTAACCCTCTGGGCAGGAGCACTGGTACTTGTCGGGTCCGGTGTTGCTGCACGTTCCCCCGTTCAAGCAAGGCGGGTGAGTCCCGCAATAGTTGAGATCTGAAAGGAACCGTCCGGGAAAATGAAAAAGGAGCTGCCTTTCGGGGTGGGGCTTTGCGGAGCGCTTCGACCGCCGCCCCACAACCGAGCCAGAGGCCGGCGTTACAAAAGGAGAGGATGCCCCCCCGGCGGTGCATCCTTGACCCGCAGCTCCCACCCCCCTCCGCCGCCCCAACCTCCATCATGTTTAACTAGCATTTCAAAGCCGCCTCGAGTGTACCTTTATTGCAGAACTGGCCACCCCAGTTGGTTTCGCAGAGACACTGCCACGGTTCGTTGCAAGTTCCATGAACACAGCCCGGGTGAGGAATGCACTTGTCACAGTACTGACCTTGCCAACCGTACTGACACCTTCAAAGAGAGAAAGGGGAGAGGGGAATTAGTCGCTCGGAAAGAAAGAAACAGGGCCTACAAATCCTTATTTATTTATTTGGGGGGGGGGGGTTATTTGATTTTACAAGTATAAAATTATAACAATACAGTGGTACCTCGGGTTACATACGCTTCAGGTTACAGGCTCCGCTAACCCAGAAATAACGCTTCAGGTTAAGAAGAAGAAGAAGAGTTTGGATTTGATATCCCGCTTTATCACTACCCGAAGGAGTCTCAAAGCAGCTAAAAATCTCCTTTCCCTTCCTCCCCCACAACAAACACTCTGTGAGGTGAGTGGGGCTGAGAGACTTCAGAGAAGTGTGACTAGCCCAAGGTCACCCAGCAGCTGCATGTAGAGGAGCGGAGACGCGAACCCGGTTCCCCAGATTACAAGTCCACCGCTCTTAACCACTACACCACACTTTGCTTCAGGATAAGAACAGAAATCGTGCTCTGGCGGCACAGCGGCAGCGGGAGGCCCCATTAGCTAAAGTGGTGCTTCAGGTTAAGAACAGTTTCAGGTTAAGAACAGACCTCCGGAATGAATTAAGTACGTAACCAGAGGTACCACTGTACAACCATCCACACCCACATTTACAGATTCCTCCAAATCTCTGGACTTCCCACCTCCCTTCCGTGGTTCCTATTTTTAAACCATTTCTGCTGCATTATTTCCCCAACAATCTCTATTTTATATGACTCCACCGTCTCCATAGTACTTGCATGCGTTTATTGCAACCCTGCCCGATGTTTTCATCTGCTTACAGTGGTCTCCAAGATAAATTACAATTCCTCCCATCCCCCATTCTTTGTTAAAAGCTTTGGTCTTCTTGGTTCCTGAGCTTTCCGGTCAGTTTTGTAATTTTGGCATAATCCAACAGTTTAATTAGCCATTCTTCTCTGGTAGGGACTTTATCTTCTTTCCATCTCTGGGCTGGTAGCATCCATGTACAAATCCTGATTTTTATTTTAAAATTTAAAGAGAAGCCTCCCCCACTCCCTGCTCAAAAAAAGGGGGGGGGTATTTGGTGGTTTCTTGTAAACAAACCAAGTTTTTTTGTTTCCCCTCCAAGGTCTCTCAAGACGCAGCCTATTCTCGGAAAAGAATAACTGTTCTGGGAGCCCCAGTGTGGTGCCATGGAAGACAATACTGTTCTGAAATTCACACAAATGGGAGTGAAGGGAGAATGGGTGCAGGCACGCTATAGATCAATCCCTGGGGTTTGACAAATGAATTAATAAAACAGGGGCGGGGAGCGGGGGGGGGGGAGAGTCAGGAAGAACAAGGATTCTCCCAAGGATGCTCATGAATACAAGGGCTTAAGGATACTTGGGGAGAAAGAAAAACAAACCAACCAAAATAGAACAGCAAAGTTACTAGAGAATTTCCTCTTGGACCGCAACTCAGTTTGCTTGGGGGTTTTGGGGGGGGAGTGGGGGGGAATCACATGTTCGAATTAGCAGGGCAGGAAACAGCTTCTTTCAAGAGAGATATTAATCTGGAAGCAGTCAGAAGATAGTTAAAAGTCCACTGATGTTTCCACTTTGATAACATATAGCTGCATACATAATAAATCACTTATTTGCTTAAAGACTATATGTGTGTGTGTGTGTGTGTGTGTGTGTGTGTGTGTGTGTGTGTGTATACATGTATATACATATACACATATACATATATGTATTCATGTGACATTTTTTCGCCACCAGTTAATTTCAACCTAGCGAACCCAGATCCAAAGCAATTTTTTTATCCAAAGTTTGGCTCAAGTGCCTGTGTTTATGTTCTGAACGTTATTACTTTAAGCTCAAGAAGCCAGGCTGGTGTAACAAAGCAAGGGAAGTAATCTGCTATCCGAAAAGCTCCCCTCCTCGAATGCAAACACAGGGCACTAAGGAAAATCTCCAGTTTAAATGCATTCCACACTGAGACACTGCCATTTTCAATTGAAGCTAAGAATATTTAGGGGAGGGTGGGGTGGGGGAATAGGCAAGAAAGGTTGAAAGCATGAAATTGTGGGTTAACTGCAAAGTTCACTTCATTACTGGGACCTGGGAAGAAGCGATCACCGACAATTACTCGCTAAGCTGGCCCTAACTTATTAAAATAAACCTTTCCATCCAAGCCAGTTGGGCTTTCAGTTTTCAAAGACTCTGCCCGGCAAATCCTTGTCATGGGAAAAGCGATAGGGATCTTTCCAAATCTAACTCTCCATCTAAAAACCTCAGACAGCAAGCCACTCCCCTAATTAATTTTACAGAACAGGGGAGGGGGAGAGAGCGAGAGAGAGAGAGAAAGCAAGCAATTCAAAGCCTCTGGATATATTCAATAAAAGAGAAATATTAAAATATATCTATTGGCAGAGTCTTCTCTGTGAGCAATACAGAGCAAAGGGGAATGACCCCCCCCCACACACACACCTTTTTTGATATGGAAGCCATGAAGAATACAAAAATTACAGATTCTTTTCTAAGCCTGGCAAACTTCCACTGAACTCCGCAAGCATTAAACAGGAGTGTGGACAAGCAGAGAGTCAGTAGCCTGCTCAGAGAGACAGCTGTCAACCTTCCCCCTTTTTTTTTTTGCATTGGGAAACGGCGCTGGAATAAGGGAATTTCCCGCAAAAAAAGGCAAAGTTGACAGCTATGCTCAGAGATGGAGGAGCAATAATTTCTTTACAGCAGGCATGTCCAATGTCCGGTCCGGGGCCCAAATCCGGCCCCTGGTCCATTTAATCTGGCCCCACTAAGAAATTTTGTGAAATGAATCTGTTGCGGCCCCCGAAGTCCTGCTGTTCGGCTTGTTTTGCCCAGGAGCCAATGCATTGATGGAGAGCTGCAGGCACCCTGGCCGGCTCACGCAGGCACCCTGTGTGCGGCTCTCTATTGTGACCGCTGTGCGCCTGGGCGTACGGCTCACTCTCCCGCCTTTCTGCAGGGTCCTGCAGCAGCTCGCCATGCTGCTCGCTCTACCGCCATTCCCCCCCCCAAAAAAAGAATAAGTCCACCAACGACTTCAATCCTAAAAAAAGCCCTACAACTTTGGCCAGCCCTCACGCATGTTCACTTCATCAAATCTAGCGCCCTCTTTGAAAAAAAGTTTGGACACCACTGCCTTACAGGGTCTCCAACCAACCCCCCCCCCGAAATTCTTCTTTTAAATGCTAGGCACAGCCCATCTTGATAGATCCATTCCAAAGAAGCAAACACCAGCCAATTTAAGAAAGAAAGCAAAAAAAAACAAACAAACCCCAAAGCGGTGCTAATTTTAGCCCGAAGCATTTATTAAGTCTTGTCTGCGTTAACAACATAACACAATCTCATTCTCATGCGGAGAAGCCTGGCTCACATACAGGGCTTCATTTTTCTTTACCAGACCGTCTTCTGCTGCTGCGAGTTGCTTCCAAAACGAAATTTGGGGCAGGGGTTGGGAGGGAGTCAGACTCTTCTATGCGTTCTTGTTTCAGATCTTAAGAGGAGCAGCTCTAGCCAGTTTTGAAAATTCTTATTTTTAAAACGATCGCAACATTAAAGAGACTGTGACTCATTCCCTGAACTCCCCCGTCCTCCCCCCCCCGCCCCAAACTTAATGGAAAAAGAGTTATAATCTTGTTTCTCTCCGAGTCCAAGAATATAATTGAGGCTGGGGTATCAGGAAGGACAGCAACATCGCTGGAGAACTTTGCAAAGGAAGTGTGGGAAAATTGCACCTTAAGTAAATAAGGGCACTAGAGCATGTCTGGGCAGCAAGTGGGAGGTGAGAGACAGAGGAAGGCTTGAACTCTAGAAACAAAGCCTGTTGTTCTGGCTAGCGAGGAATGTGGGCAAACCCCATAAGGCACTTTCAGATGGATGACAGAAGCACAAATCTCTGGGAGCTCTGGCTCCGGCTCATGCAGCAAGCTGGTCTCCGGCCCAGACAAAAATGGGGGAGAACAAAACACTGCAGCCCAACCGAAACACACAACACACACACACACAAGCCTCTCTTATGTTATCAGGGCTGGTCAGATTTTTACATCGCCCTTATCTAGGAGTGAGTCATGTATGTTCTCAAGAGGCCCAGCCAATCCATTTTGGAACGGCACGCCGTAAGGGTTCAAGCGGATCCCATCTCCTTTGGCGTGCTCGAGTTGCGCACACAACATGCGTGCCCCCAAACATGCTCCGTTTCAAAGCACGTAACTTGAGCCGTCGCCTGGGGTGCCATTTGGATTTGGGCAGAGTGCCACAAACGCAGCAGAGATATGCCAGGGGAGCAACAGAAACGGGGCACAGCCGTCCGAGTGTGGCACAAGACAGGGAGGCCGCCTCCAGGTGCTATGGGAAACCCTCGACAAGCCAGCTTTTTGCCAGCCCCAGAACCAGCGTACGAAAATGGCCTGATCTTCCTCCAGCTGAGAGAGGGAGATCAAAAATCTGTATGCATTGCCACCGGTGTAGGAACCCATGCGAAGACCGTAATTTTGGTGGTAGGGCATGGGGCTACGGCAATCTGGCTTCAGGTGAGGCACACTCAAAGGAGTGAATGCTACCGGGATGGGCTGGGAACTATGGGGGAAAGGCTTTTTGCACAAAACACACACACACACACACAAAAACTTAGGAACGTTGGTAATACTTCCCTGCCTTGGACCCAAGGACTCATTAGTCCTCTTAGGACTGCAGACAACCAACCAACACCAAACTCCATATTCGAACATATACACAAGTCAGAGCATCGCTCCAGTTAGCTCATAGAATTGTAGGGGGGGGAGGGTCATGTAAGTCCAACCCCCTGTGACACAGCCAATTCTGGGTGGGCTTGGGTCACAGTCTACCCTGACTTACAGAAGCTCTCCGGAAGTTTAGACCGGGAATCGTTCTCCCAGAAATACCTGGAGAAGCTGGGGAATGAACCCAAGACCAAGGAGATGCTGTGCCACCAAGCTGTGACCCTGTGGCACAACCACAACCCCAGGGATGGGGGACACAGGTGCTGCGGCACATGATTGCCGCAACGATGTCTCTCCCCGACCCCCCCCCTTTGCTATATGCAAATACTGCATCTCGTCTAAGCCATTGCTCGAAACATCCGGCCACAGGGAGCGGCAGCGTCACGGGGGGAACACCCCCTCGTCCATGCAGGCAAGTGCTCGGACACCCCAAATACTGCACAGACTTCATGAGCATTTCTTCCGGGCAGAATCGTAGCCTGCAGCAGCATGCACGACCAAGGCACATAACACAGTGGCTTCCAACCCTGGGGTGCCGTGAATGATGGTCGGGGGGGGGGGCTGCGGGCAACCCTGGCCTCTGTCCTTCTTTTCTTCCCTCCCTCCTCTGATGCCCGCCCCGTGTCTCTGCATGGCTGTTTGTTGCAGCAGCCCTGGCTACAAGCTCCCCAGGTGAATGGTGCCTCTGGGGCTGGCCGGGTGGGGGTGTGTTTCCCTGGCCCCTGTGGGGCAGTGTGAGGAGGCACCGCTCTTCGGGACAGGTGGGGCAGTTCAGAGACGTGGGGTGGTGGCAGCAGCTGCCCGGAGGACTCCCAAGGAGAGGGGAAGGGTGAGGAGACTGAGGGAACACTCCACAAGGGAGGGTGTTCAAAAAAGGGCGAGAGGCTGCCAGCTCTGCAGGCAAGGGGTGACGTAACCGGGCTCCTTCAGCCCCACAGGGGTGCCGCAGAAAGAATGCAGTTGGTCAAGGGAGCTCTGGACTCAAAAAAAGGTTGAAAACCTCTGACATAAGTTTTCCACCACAACTGCCAAGGTGGGTAGCATGCTCACAGCTGCTGTAGATTTCCCCTCTCCGGTCAGAGCACTTGGGGGGCACTGTTCCCTCTTGCACCCGGTCCCTAACATTTACGGCGCATCTCCTTCTAGGAGCTATGTGCTCCAGCTGCCAGCTGTTGTTCATTGGTCTCTCTGTCTCTCCAATAAGCTCTGTAGATACCTTGTTTTTTTATTATTATTTACTGATCTGCATTGCTCCAAGGGCTGGAAAACTCCCCTCCTTCCCACACCCACCGACTCTATTTTCACCGTACGACACCGGGTGGATCCACCACTGTGGATCTGCGGAACTCAGCGTCGCAGGATGCAGGAGAAGAAGCAGACGCCGGAACTGGGCGCAAAGGACTGGAGAAAGCTTGGTCCAGTTTATATTTGGGTGGTGCAAAGTGGGAAAACCGACCCCCTGGGAATTCAATTCTACCCCGTGGGATCTGCGACACCATAGCAGGCTGCGTGAGCTAACAGAGTTGATGCTTATGCAAGAGACAGGTGTTTGTGCTAGACTTAAAAAAATAAAAATAAAGCAGTGACCTTATACAAACAAGGATTACATAACCCCAACATCACCCTTGAAACCCTACCTGGATACGAAAGTGAAAAGCGATTATTAGAAATACATGCAAATGAGATTCTTGGCTTTCTAGCTGGATCCCTTATACTGTCTGGCTATATGCAAGCTCTGCTTCTCTCTCCCTCCCTTTCTCCTTGTCTGCTGGCCAAAACAGAAGAGACTTCAAAAGGCTACGGCTAAAGACTCTGCCTTCATTGGTATCTACGGACAAGATTCCATCCAAGCTATTAACCTCTCATCACTCCCAAGTCTGGCTCCCAAGACCAGAGGAACCTTAATCCTATCCTAAAGAATGCTCAACTTTTTGCCTATTGATGGGGGACAAAGTTGAGGAAATGGGGAGGAGGAGGAGGGCGGGAGGGAGGGAGGGATGAAAGCAAGCAATGTAATTAAACACACCGTAGAGGAAAATGCCCCGATCAGCAGATTTTGCACACAGGAAAAATAAGTTTGCGAAGAATTTGGGCCGCAGCTCATTGCGAAACATCCACAAATGCCATTCGTCCTTTCGCCTCCGTGCCCAACACAGATAGACGCCGGGCATTTCGAGCGAGGGAAACGGTTTACCTCACTGACGCCGGGAATGGAGAACACGCACTTAAACATTTCATAATGCAGCGGAGAGAAGGGGTAGAGTGTCTTCCTGCTCCCTCCCTCCCCCCCCCCCGCTAGACAGCCCCATGTTTAATTTGAAAAGTTACGATCGCTTAGCCAAAGGAAGATTTGTTTGGGTTACCTGCACTCTCCGGGAATTTTGCAAGAACCGTGTTTGGGGCTGCAGCCCTGACGACAGATGGCTGTGGAGAGAAGAAGTGGGGGATTAGAAGGGTGGGTTCAGGTGTCCCCCCCCCCTTGAACAGCACAAGAGACCCTTTCCCTGGACTCTCGCCCCTCGTGGGAACGTTTTAATCTCCCGCTAGTACTGTAATCCCACCAAATCCAAGGGTTTAAACAGGTCCCTTGGATCAAGTCTACTGGAAGAGAAACTGAGGTAGGTTATGTCTCATGACAGCAACTCCAGCCAGCGACAAAAGAAAGACTCGGCCCACCATCCCAGGAGCAGAAATTTAAGTGCCGCTTTCAAAAGCCTCCCGTGGCATGCAACGCACTCTCTTTCCAACATATATATTGTAAGTCTCCACGTTTTCTCAGGAAGAGAGTCCGTTCCCTTTCAAAAGAGGCAATATGTTCTGTGCAGATCCACTGCTACTTCTCATCATGGCAAGCCGGTTTGCATTTGAAAGTGAAAAGGCACAGCCCTGCAGCTGAGTATTATTTAGGATGCAGACGCATAACCTAAAAAGCAGCTTTCTCTTGAAGCTTCACGACCAGAAAAGAAGAAACTTTGCTTCTTCATACTATGAAACCTATCTGATTTACTGTCATGTGCGTAGACTTATGAAGCTGGCTTATACCAGGGATGGGAAATCTGTGGCCCATGGGATACTGCTGGGACTACAGATCCCATCAGCCCCCGCTGCATGGCCAGGGATGATGGGAGTTCTTCGGCTGGGCCTCCATTCTTACTTGAGGCCATTGGCCAACCTGCATCTCATTTTCAATTTTGACCGGCAGCAGGTAGAAGATGACTACTAAGCTACATGGACCAATTGCCTGTCTCGGTAGAAGACGGGATTCCTGTGTTCCTGAATACTTCCAGCTCAGTCTCCACCATTCAAAAAACCTCTGTTATATTGAGCCACAAAATCAGTATTCCCCAAACTTGAGTCTTCTGTTGTTTTTGGACTACAATCCCCATCATCCCTGACAACTGGTTTCTGCTAGGTAGGAATGATGGGAGCTGTAGTCCAACAAAAGCTGGAGACCCAAATCTGAGAAACACTGAACTAAATTGAGGTTACAAGACCCATTACCGCGCATCGTTAAACGAGGCATAAGAACCCTCCAACTTTGCTTGGGATGGTGCGAGACTCTCGGTTAAGTAGCTGACCTGTTTGCCCTTAGCTTGCCTGAAATTAAAGGGAACGGAAATTATCTCTGGTGCTCCCTGACTTCTAGAGCCACACAACACCCAGGGAACCGTTAACACGGGCATCACAAACCTTTGTCACAGTCCAGACCCATCCAGCCTTCCAAGCATGTTTTGTTGCCGTTCTGATCGCAGGTGTAGTGCCCAAAAAAGTCATCTCTCGGCCGGCAAAACTTGTTGCAGCCAAAGCCGTAGTAGTGCTCGTCGCAAGTGACCCGGATCTGGTATTCGAAGTGAGCCACACCTGCGTTCTGCTTCAATATCTGCCACTGGCGGCTCGGGTTGATCATCCCAGAGTGAGATGCCTTTTCGATGATGCTATCGGCGTCTTAAGGGAGAAAGAAAACAGAAATCAGAAGGGAAAGAGCAGCCTGCGGGTCTCTATTGCGGCACTCCTTTTCATACGAATGGACCCCCCCCCTCAAAGGGAGGAAGAGTCAGCGAGGTTAAGCCAGGAGACACAGAAATATCCCCACCAAAGTGCTTCACCGCTGAGCAGAGAAGCCTGGAGAGATGGCTTTCCTTCAAAGCTCAGGGCTGCTTCACCCACATGTCCCCCCATCAGTGCTGTCAAGTATCCCGTTTTCCCCGGGATTCTCCCTTATTTCAAGCAGTTTCCCACTGCTCTCCCTTATTTTTTATTTCCCTTAAATTTCCCGTTTTTAATGGAAGCAGCTCCTCCCCTGCTGGCCAGGGACTGGGTGGGAAGACCTCGCCTACTTGGAGAGAAAAGCCTCAACCCTCAAAGCAAGTGGGAGCCGTTTCCTGTGCTTACAGGGGGTGTATTCCTCCCCCTGCATCAGCCCCTATCCGTTGCCACCGAGCCCCTCAGCCGGCCAATAGGGTTAGCTGGTGGGCGGAGCCTGGCTGCCTTAGAGCAGCTGCTGCTTCCTGTCCTGTTTTGATGGGATCAGACAAGAAAACGATGGGGCTGCATCGTGCAGAGCACATGGCTGCTCTCCTATTTGCTCCGCTCCGAGCCCGAGGCCGCTTGGAGTTTACATTGATGCTCCGCCCACTTTTGCTTCTAACTCCTCCCACCACTGACATGTGACTGTCCCCGGGATAGGTGAGACTGCTGATCCCTTATTTTCAAATCCAAAACTTGACAGCTATGCCCCCCATGGATGCCAGTACAGTCGTACCTTGGATCCCAAATGCCTTGGTACTCAGACATTTTGGGTTTGCGAATGTTCCGGTTTGCGAACGTTCTTTGGAACCCAAACATCTGACGGGGCCTCTGTGGTTTCTGGTTGGCTGCAGGAGCTTCCTGCAGCCAATCAGAAGCCACGTTTTGGTTTCCGAACGTTATGGAATGCGAATGGACTTCCGGAAACGGATTCCGTTTGACTTCCAAGGTACGACTGTATGTAGGTTTTCTTGTACACAAAATGGGTATACACAACCCTGTGCAACAAGCACACACATGCACACACCTTGCATGGTTTCTGCACACAGCAGCGCCTCATTCACCCAACATCGCCAAAACCACTATGAGGACTATTTACACAAGATTAATCTGACTGTGGGATAGCACTTATTAATATTTAAACTCCACATTATCAACTGTCTTGAAGATTTAGGCACCACTATCAAAGTAAGATGCAGGCCCTGCCTGAAGGCATAACAATCTAATGAGTGGAGGATATTAAACGTTTCATCTTTTTAAACATACTTCCTTTTTTTCCCTTTTACTAGCTATGCCGATTCCCATGATGCACACACACAGACTGAAGCCATAAGCACATGGGAAGCTGCCCTTATCATCTTCTTCTTTGGCAATTGCTTGTAGCCAAGTAAGATTGTCTTCCATGAACACAGTTTTAACAGTGAGTCCGTAAGTGACTGCGGAGGCCAATTCTGGATCCACACGTCTTTCCACAGTGGGGACATAGGTTTCCAGGCAGGAGTTGATCACGGTGTGGATTTGCCAAGCGTGCCTTCCTCTTAGCATGTTTCTCCCTTTCGTCCTGAGTTCGATTGTCTTCAAAGCCCATGACACCTTTGCTAAAGGCTGTTCTCCAATTGGAGCACTCGCAGGCTAGTGTTTCCCAGTTGTCGGTGTTTATACTACTTTTTAAAGATTTGCCTTGAGAGAGTCTTTAAACCTCTTTTGTTGACCACCAGCATTATGCTTTCCATTCTTGAGTTTGGAATAGAGTAGTTGCTTTGGAAGACGATAATCAGGCATCCAAACATGACCAGTCCAACGATGTTGATGTTGAAGAATCATTGCTTCGACACTGGCGATCTTTGCTTCTTCTCGTACACTGGCATTGGTTTGCCAATCTTCCCAAGTGATGTGTAAAATATTTTGGAGACACCATTGATTATGGTGTCTTTTAAGGAGTTGGAGATGACATTTATAAGTGGTCCATGTTTCACAAGTCTATTTAGCCCTGAACTGTATCCACAGAGACTGGTTGTGGCTCTCTCATATAGGGGTGGGCGATATATTGTCCAAAACCAGACTGAAGTCCATATCGTGATATCGGTTTCATAATTTTTGACCTGGCAATATACTGTGTGCGCCATACAAAAATCACAACGTGGGGGAAAACGTGAAGTCAGCCACTCAGTCCCTCTACATAACTCCATCCTTATTTCAGACATCACAATATATTGTTGTGTTTGGCTGGTGATATATCGCAATGTCAAAAACCAGATACAGTGGTGCCCCGCTAGACGAAAATAATTCGTTCTGCGAATCTTTTCGTCTAGCGGTTTTTTCGTCTAGCGAAGCGGCAATGACAGCCGCGCTCCGCTAAACAAAAAAAAAGATGAAAAATTTTCCTCTTGCGAAGCAGCCCCATTGACTTTTTCGTCTTGCGGGGCAGCTTCCGCTAGACGAATACCGTTCGTCTAGCGAGTTTTTCGTCTAGCGAGGCATTCGTCTAGCAGGGCACCACTGTACAGTGGTACCTCTGGTTATGAACGGGATCTGTTCCGGAGCCCCGTTCGTAACCCGTGACGTGCGTAACCTGAAGCGCCGCGTCTGCACATGTGCGCGACGCGATTCGGTGCTTCTGCGCATGCCATCATTTGATGCGTCTGCGCATGCGTGAATTGTCGAACCCGGAAGTAACGCGTTCCATTATTTCCGGGTTCGGCGCATTCGTAACCCGTGTTGTACGCATCCTAAAGCATTCGTAACAAGAGGCACGAATTTATTGCCCAGCAATACTGAGATGCCAAGCAGACGCCCTGACAGAGGGATCCAGACTTCTCCCAAATCCAAAGGAATACAGCAAAAGGAATATGGCCCCTTGTGGAAATGATCGCCGTAAAACCTTCAAGCCGGAGCACCGATGCAAAGCCCAGGAGAGAAATGGCTTCTTCACAACCAGAGGAAGGCAAAAGGTAGGAGAGGCTGTACTATGCAAAACTCCCTGCTTGCTAATGCCCTGAACTTTGTTCCGATTATTCACCCATCTGCAAGATATCCTTTCACATCTGACTTATAAACGCCCTCAGGCCAACTACAGTAGAAGTGTTGCAAAACCCTATTTGCTCTGGGCAGATTCATGCTGGAGATTTCCTGCCAGGCAGGTATAAGCTGGAAACACTTTCCCTTCTGAGCCAAGCGGTGACATTGACACTCCATTTTCAGAAGTTCACCTGGTTTTCAGGTTTTCTCTGCCCCCCCCCCTCTGCGAAATCAAGCCGCCGTGTTAAATTACGCCCCCCTCCCCCCTTTAGCCGTAGTAGCCGGGGCTCAAAATTCTTTACGTCGCTCTGGGCAAGGAAGCAAAGATTCCCACTGGCATCTCCTTCAAGGACTCTCTGGTTCTGGGACAGACTCCCAGACTTTTCAAGAAAACCCGAAACAGCTACGCGACAGATCAGCAAAAACCCTAATATTTCACACGCGCCTGGGACCTGGTACGTATCTGTGGTATTTCGCTTGCTAGCCCGGCCTCGAGACTTCAATGATCTGACAGCACCTTACAACCTGCTTGATTGCAGACCGAAAATCTATCGTAAAACAGCCAAGAGCTGCCTCTGTAGACTAAGGGAGGAGGGAGAAGATAAGAGGGAGAAAACATCCATGCTGGCTGGCAACGCTGCTTAGGTATAATTAAGGTGGGCAGCAGGGCAGTATCCAAAATATTAAACAAAATGAGGAATGCCCATGAAGTCAAGTCCCCCCCCCCATGACACAGAAGGACTCGGGCTGTTGTTCTCGTTCACTGCGTTTTCTGCTCCGTAAGACTGTGCTGGCTTTCCAGCATCGCAAAGCCAAGATCTTTCCCAGCTTGGCTAGCTGAGAACCTTTCAATAGGACGAGGTGTCAGGAGCAGGACCTGAACCCAGGGCTTTTTAAATGTAACCCACCACCGAGACAACCTCTGTTTCGAGAAGCAGGGCAGTGGGGGGGGGAGAGCAGTGCCCCAAAGTGTCTCTATTTTCCACGGACAGCCCCAGATTTACAGAAGCCGCCCCAGTTTCCGATATGTCCCGCTTTCCCTTAGGACGTCCCTATTTTCATCGGAGAAATGTTGAAGGGTATGGGGGAGAAAAAGGAGAACAGATACTATACATCCCACTTTTCAAAGAAGGATCGTCCGGGATAGGACACTCTTTTACTTAAGGTATTTCTATGCCGGCCTGCAAAATAAATTTCCTCCAAGACAGTTTACAACAACAATATATGAAACCATTTGTCTTGCTTGCCCTTCAGGTTCCACAGAAAAAATCTGTGTGCTGGTGCAAATCACCATGCAAGACATAAATGGTTCCCCCCCCACTCCCAAATTAGCGCCAGTCACAGGCTATTTGCAAACCCAGCACGAAATAAGTAGTATGCATTTTCAGCAAGCACCACACCTTGTGTTCTAGCTCCTGCTGTCAACCAAAGGCCACTGCTGACTCTATTGGGGTAGGGGCAGAGTACCCCCATGTTCCTGCATTCAATCCCTGCCATCTCCCAGTAGCACTGGGAGAATCCCCTGTCTGAACCGGAGAGCTGCTGCTAGCCAGTGCTGACAATACTGAGCTAGGCTGAACCAATGGCCTGACTCAGCATACTCATTAGCAAAGGTAAAAAGGTAAAGGACCCCTGGACGGTTAAGCCCAGTCAAAGGCGACTATGGGGTTGCGGCGCTCATCACACTTTCAGGCCGAGGGAGCCAGCGTTTGCCCACAGACAGCTTCTGGCGCAACGGGACACCGTGACGGAAACCAGAGCGCACGGAAACGGCGTTTACCTTCCCGCCACAGCGGTACCTATTGATCTACTTGCACTGGTGTGCTTTCGAACTGCTAGGTTGGCAGGAGCTGGGACAGAGCAACGGGAGCTCACCCCGTCGCGGGGATTCGAACCGCCGACCTTCCGATCGGCAAGCCCAAAGAGGCTCAGTGGTTTAGGCCACAGCGCCACCCGCGTCCATATGGACCAGTTCACACCGATGCTTCTTCGCACAATTCTCTGCCCAGGGAAAGCTAAGTGGGATCACAGAGAAAAAGTGGCTCCTGGGATGCGGCATTGCTGGCCAATTATTAGCAACCACACAGGGGGAAACAACAACAACCACCGAGGACACTCTCGTAAGCAGCTTTGGTAGGATTTTCCACATATTCCTCGCTCCCTCTCCCCGCTTGGCAGCGTGCACGAAACCAAAAGGAAATTAGTTCAGAGTTGTACAAACCTGCCATTACCGGGCCGCAAGGATGGAAGGTTAAGGACTAGCAATCCCATGGCGGCAGACGGAGCAAAGAGTCAAGTCAGCCAGCCTGGAGAGAAAGCAATCCTTACAGTTCTCATTGTTCCGCGCACAGGAATCATATGATTTGAATCAAAGGGGTTAAAAAAATAAGGAGGAACTGCAGCAATTAGGAGCTGAATGAAGGGGGAGGGGAAGGATTCACATTCCCAGGAATACGCTTTTGGCTTCGCTTTTCAAACCCTGAACAGCCTGTGCAAGAATCACAGAAACCACAGTAAGGCTCTTGTCCATGTGATCCAGTTTCAGCTCCACTCCGCTGGAAGAGTGGATGTTAACAGGGAGCAAGCTCATGCAACTCGGTGCAGTGTGGTACACTGGTTAGAGCTGAGAGACCGGGATTCAGATCCCTATTCAGCCAGGAAACTCACTAGGTGGCCTTGGCCTTGGACCAGGCACAGTCCATCGGCCTAAAACCTACCTCACGGGGTTGCAGGGATGGTAAATGGGGGAGGAAAAACCACGTGCGCTACTTTAATCTCCTCAGAGGGAAGGTGGCATATAAATTAATCCAATATATGAATGAACAAACTAGGTGAGTCATGTCAGGCTTTTGGGAGGAGCTACTGGCAAACCGGTGGGGTGGGGAGCCCGAATAAGATAATGCAGTTAAAGTGACTGGCTGCAACCGTAAAGGTAAAGGGACCCCTGACCATTAGGTCCAGTCATGTCCGACTCTGGGGTTGCGGCGCTCATATTGCATTACTGGCCGAGGGAGCCGGCGTACAGCTTCTGTGTCATGTGGCCAGCATGACAAAGCCGCTTCTGGTGAACCAGAGCCGCGCACGGAAACGCCGTTTACCTTCCCGCTGGAGCGGTACCTATTTATCTACTTGCACTTTGACGTGCTTTCAAACTGCTAGGTTGGCAGGAGCAGGGACTGAGCAACAGGAGCTCACCCTGTCGCGGGGATTCGAACCGCCGACCTTCTGATCAGCAAGCCCTAGGCTCACAGGAAGCCAATTTAGATAATACACTGGTCCAACATAGCCCGATATTGCTTCCCCTGGCTGGCAGCAGCTCTTTCAGGCCTCAGAGAGCAGCCTTCTCCAGCCTGGCTATTCAAGATCCTTCAAAATAGCCCTGTGGATGCTACAGATGGAACCAGGATCTTTTGGCAAGCTAAGCAAATGCTCTGCCACAGCTCCCTTCCAGCACTCAAAATTCTTGGGTGGTCAATTTATTTTGTTTTTTTAAAAAGCTATCCTGGGACTCTGGTAGCTTGGAAGCTCCTCCCCCTCGTAGCATGCATGCGTAAGTTTTAAGAATAGTCTCTCAGTTGTGAAATGGGTACTTTTTAACCTGCTTTAAAGACCCGATGCGACTTCACATCTTCCATGCTGAAACCTAGCCCTCAGCATACTGTAAATGGGCTCTTTAGTTGGGTCTCATCAGGAACTGGCTTTCAGAAATCTGTCTGCCATTTCCCCTTTATTACCCCTCACAACAGGTTTCAGATATGTGGGTCTGCACACACCTGCATCTAAAATGCTGCCTGGGTTCAATATGGCGGCAACCAACCAGTCCGTTTATCTCCAAACACCTCCGTAAGGAGGAGAAAACGGCGGTTAAGAAAGACACTTGACCGCGTCACGACATGCCTCAAGCACATGCCTCAAGATGGAGAACAAATGTACCGACTCCTGAAAGTTTTGCTCTTACAGAGGACAAACCAATGCGCCGCACTAAAAACCTACGAATCTTCAGGGCATAGCGCCTCAACCTCAATTTACAGAGAAATCCTGACAACACATTTTTCCCTCCGCTACAGAATCAGAAGGCAGAACAAGAGAGCTTGGAGTTAGTCCTTCAGACGAATCCCATCTTCACAATGGTTTCCCAGACATAGCAGCAACAAGTAAAACACTGGAGGAAGCTCTCTGGTCATGCTGTTTACCAGCAGCAGACCAATGACCACTGCCCTGGTCAGCTAAGAAAAGCTGCCAAATGCCAGAGGAGGTGGTGGTGGTGATGATGATGATGATGATGCAGAAGAGTCCATCAGGAAAGGCAAGACTTCAACCAGAGCCAGTGTGGTGTAGTGGTTAGGAGCGGTAGACTCGTAATCCGGTGAACCAGGTTTGCGTCCCCGCTCCTCCACATGCAGCTGCTGGGTGACCTTGGGCTAGTCACACTTCTCTGAAATCTCTCAGCCTCACTCACCTCACTGAGTGTTTGTTGTGGGGGAGGAAGGGAAAGGAGAATGTTAGCCGCTTTGAGACTCCTTCGGGTGGTGATAAAACGGGATATCAAATCCAAACCAAACTTTGTGAGCACATCCGGCAGTTTCTGCTTGAAGACGATGGCCGGAAAGCATCTGAAGAAAGCCCTCCCGAGCTCTCATCCATTAATTGCTATTGATTATTGCCTCACTTCAGCCCCCAAATCGACACACACACATATTTGTGTACCGTTCTTAATAGGGTGGTCCACCCTACATCCGGTTATGGTCTCTTTCTTCTTTATAATTTAGCTTTGTAGATTTTAGAAATTTACAATTATCCAACAACCAACATAAAAAAGGAATTCCAAAGAACTTCCCTCCTCTCCTTTGTTGGTCCTTATATTAACCTTTTCCTCACGCATCTTTTCTATTAACCCAAATCTTTTAAATCTCCATTATACCCGAAATTCAACATTGAACCACAAGTGTTATTCCAATCCTACTAATGATTTTCATTGTTTACAATGAAAGGTACATTATGCGTTTTCCCCATTCCTTATTAAAATTTTGGTCATCCCAGTTTCTGATTCTTCTGGTTGTTGTTTTTGCCAATACGGCATAGTCCATCAACTTAATCTGCCGCTCTTCTCTGATAGGGACTCTTGTCTGCTTTCCATCTCTGGGTCATTGACATCTCAGCAGCGGTGGTCTAGTTACGTTCTCAAAGGACAAGGATGGCACAGCTGAAAACCACAGCAATGGCACACAGATGCTTTCTCACTGGCTATCCTGGCGAGAACAGATCTTTCTGGCCTTTTTGAGATTCGACAGGCGTTGAATAAGAGGGCATCTTTGTTTGGGGACGGCTGTTGACTCCATGCCTGCTAGAGGGCTTCCCAGAAGTAACTGGCCGGACGCTGGTGTAAACAGGATGCAAGACTAGACAGACATGCTAAATGGAGAATCTGCAGCTCTTCGGATATTACTGGACTCCAGTTCTGAACAGCCCCAGGCAACATGGCCAATGTTCAATGAAAACAGGCATTGTTGTCCCAAAACATCTGGGAGGGCCACAGGACCCCCATCCTCAAGACACACCCTTAACTTTTTCCAGCTGTTCCTATGGATTTGCTTTAGGAGACTGGTGTTCGCCATCTCACCTGGGAGAGCTCAGTCAGTAGAGCACGAGGCTCTTAATCGCAGGGCCATGGGTTCGAGCCTCACGTTGGGCAAAAGATTCTTGCATTGCAGGGGGTTGGACTAGATGGCTCCTGTGGTCCCTTTCTTACAACCCTACAGTTCTGCGATTCTTTAACTAGCAAAGTTTGAAGTTTGCGATTCAAAAAAAAGGGTTATCCAAGTTAATCCCTCTCAGGATGGGGCAAAGCACGCATTGCAAATCAGAGCACACCAGGGATCTCTATTTCTGTAAAATGCTCTAGAAATTGAGCTAGCTTATTTTATTTAAAAAAAAAAGAGCAAAAAGCATGAAAATTGTACTCTATTCACCACCAAGTTCTACGAGACATGGTAAATGTTTGCCAATAGTAAATAAGAGACAAAACGAAAAGAGAGAGGCGGCGTTCTTCAGTGTAAGGGATCTCTAGTGTGATCCTGTTAAAATACACAATGGTCAATCTATTGCAAGTTTAAATTGCAAACAATATGCAGGGCCACATCTGAACCGGGTCAAACATTTCTGGTTCAGAAAATGCATTTTGACATTTTGGTTGGAGGACATCTTTTGCCTCCAGAATGTTAAGACGGAATAAAGGGCTCATTGTGAAGCTTTGGAAATTTCGGTTTCATGAAATAAAGATGAGATCTATTCAAAGGAGAGATAGTAAAGGCTCTGAATGAAAAGAACTGGGATCCTCCGGCAAACAACAGTGTCTTTCAAACGCAGGCATTTCCTCACAAGGGTCAATGCAGAAACACCTGTAAAAGATTTCTCCTGTTTTCCATAACATGAGTTTAACATAAGCATGTATATCTGTGTGCAATCAATCATCTAATGTCACCAGTGTCCTTTATAAGACACACTTGCTTCTGGAACCAAAGTGTTTGGGTGTCTCTTTCTGCAGTACCCTAACAACGTCTTTTGTTTAGTTTTTATCTTTACGGCGATACCTTAATAAGCTGCCTCTAACAAGACCCATTTGGACAGGTGCTGCTAAGACAGCTTTCCATGGAAGATAATTTTGCAAAAAGATTTGGGTAAGAGAAAGACCAAGATTGCATGGATAGGAGAGAAGAGTTTTACAATGAGCATATTGGTTGAGTCTATTCATATACCATAGATGTGGATCATTTTATGGGGGGGGGCATAAAATGATCCACATCTATGGTATATGAATAGTAGCAGCACCAGACTTACATGACTCTCTTAAGGTCAAGCACAATTACTCTAAGCACTTCATAAAGGTAAAGGGAAGAAGAAGAAGAAGAAGAAGAAGAAGAAGAAGAAGAAGAAGAAGAAGAAGAAGAGGAGGAGGAGGAGGAGGAGGGAGGAGGAGGAGTTTGGATTTGATATCCCGCTTTATCACTACCCAAAGGAGTCTCTAAGCTGATCGCCGAAGAATTGATGCTTTTGAATTATGGTGCTGGAGGAGACTCTTGAGAGTCCCATAGACTGCAAGAAGATCAAACCTATCCATTCTTAAAGAAATCAGCCCCGAGTGCTCACTAGAAGGACAGATCCTGAAGTTGAGGCTCCAGTACTTTGGCCACCTCATGAGAAGAGAAGACTCCCTAGAAAAGACCCTGATGTTGAGAAAGATGGAGGGCACAAGGAGAAGGGGACGACAGAGGATGAGATGGTTGGACAGTGTTCTTGAAGCTACTAACATGAGTTTGGCCAAACTGCGGGAGGCAGTGAAAGATAGGCGTTCCTGGCGTGCTCTGGTCCATGGGGTCACGAAGAGTCGGACACAACTGAACGACTGAACAACAACAACTACATAAAGTATCAGTGCATACTTCTTCTGTCCCAGAATCTCTGCAAAGATTCAGCCCCTTCCTCTATTTAAGCTGTCCTTGCTGCTTGCTTTTAGACAACTCCGTGGCGAAGGGAGGAGACACAAAAAAGGCCAGGCGCATACTTACTAACACTGTCGTTACTGTAATCCCAGGCTTCAACGAGCAACGTGTAAGATCTCTGTAAAGAGAGCAAAAGACACCACGTTAGTATTTAAAATTTTATATATACATATATATATTAGAAATAATGGTAATGAAGTTCACTGGAGCCGCTGCCGTCTTTTTATTAGAGCGTGCTTTGGGGGGGACGACCCTGCATGTGTCTTCCTGACCATCTTATGCTCCTCTAAACATAAATAGGCAATAGATTACAGCCGAGACAAATGTGATCCTCTTGCAGCTGCTTAAACTACCTTATCCAGTCCGACTAAGCTACCTTATCCAGACGGACTCGAGCAATTTAAGGTGAAAGGTCTCCTTATCTTTGTCATCGCTAATGCATCTCACATTCTTAACCAGGAAGTTCTGCAGCATCCACCTTGGAGGGCCTTGCACAGCTGAGATGTTGTTGTTGTTATTTCTTAAGCACGCTGTAAAGGAAGGAAAGTGGCCCCAAAAGGAGGATTTATTTATTTTTTAAAAATGGGGGGTAAACTGTGTGTTTGTGTGTGTGTGTGTGTGTGTGTGTGTGTAAGATCCCAACATTTCCCCATTCTGCATGCCAAATGCCAGGTTGCTAAGGATTGTACTGTCAAGGTTCAGAACCGTAATCTCCAGAGACTCTGCTTTTCAGCACCTCTTTGAACGCTTTGTCTGCGCCAAAGCCATCGCTGCTCCCACAAGTATCAGGTAACTAAAGGAAAGGACGGGTGAATCTGGGAAGGCGAGGGAGGGGGAGGAGGAGGAGGAGGAGGAGGAGGAGGAGGAGGAGGAGGAGGGAGAGAACCGCATAATGCAGTCTTAAAAAGAAAAAGGAAGGGGGTGGGGGACTCCACAACCCAACCCTAAACCGATTTGGAGTAAGAGGGAAGAAATAAAAAGGCTAACTGCCACCTGCGCACTTGGGATGTACCCAAGCCAAAACACATTCAGGCAGGAAGGATGCTAACTAAACCAAAGGAGCTTTTATCCCTAGCCTGGAGCAGAGAAAGATAAAGGAATCTTCAAGAGTTAATCACACTTTCTTCGTGCATCCCTCCTCCTTCAGAAAACTTCATTTAAAAGTGTGGCTTGCGGAGGGGCAGGCCAGGAGGAAGGACACCCAAGACACCAACTCACAATCAATTCAGGGACAGGGATGTTTTCTACTCAGCCTGCCATCAAAATGCTACAGGCCTTGAGTGACGTATTTTACGAGACGGCAAGCTACAACCCGCTGTAAAATGTTGGTGAGAATTGTGGGACACGCAGGTGTACGATGGCCCGGTTCATCTTTCGGCACATTAAAATGGAACCGGTGTGTGGCGCTTTCACTCACTATCCTTCCGCTGACACATCTGGAGTGGTAGTCTTGTGTTTTAAATGGTATTTTTTTAAGAGAGAGAGAGAGAGAGAGAGAGAGAGAGAGAGAGAGAGAGAGAAAGAAATATACCAAGAGTCCTGTAGTCATGCAAAGACTGAAGTTGTTGTGGTTGGAAAATCTGAAGTTTTTACAATGACCATGAGGGATAAAAATTTAGGCGCGCGCGCACACACACACACACACACAATGAACAAGCTTGGTTTCTCAGCCGGACGATTCCACAAGCCTACACAATGGGGAGTGTGCCAAAATATTCCGGTGACCAGGTGTCAGTGTTCAGTCACCTTAGCTTCGCGGGACGTGGGCGGAGGGAAATTAGACTTAAGACTCTAACTCAGGCAACAGAAAAGAAAGTTGTGACTCATGAGCTTAAAGTTTGCCTTCTGACTAATGACACTGTTAGCACTGGCTATCAATCCATTTGCAAGGGTGGCAGAAGGGAATTAGGTTGTTTTTTTTGCAGAGACAAACAGCTTCCCTGAAAGAAAAGTAAACAACTGCAAGGTGTAAGGCATAAGGCTGACTTTAAAAAGAGAGAGAGAGAGAGAGAGAGAGAGAGAGAGAGAAAAGAATTAAAAGAAAATTCATTTCTCAGGACTTAGCTCAGCATGCAGCCTCTGAATTGGGGGGAGGGGGGGGAGTCCAGCTCGCTTTTTAAATAGACAGTGTTGGATTGCAGCCTAAATATGTTTCATATTGAAAGCAGACGAGGATTCCATTTCGTTCACTGATAACTGTGGGAAAATGCTAGGAAAAGTAAGCAAAAGTTGGGCAAGTAGAGACATGTGCCCCATCTGGCAATGAGTGGCCAAACTTTTTTTTTTATTATCATTATTTATTATTGCATTCGTATTTCATTAGCGCCACACACTGTACAGGCTTTTCTCCCCGTGTCGCAACGCAACATGCAGACTTTTTTTTTTTTAAAAAAAGCACACACTCGAGGACTCTCCCTTCATCAAGTGTGTACACACACAGACACACACACAGCACAAGATGCCAGAGCCAGAACACATAAATATACATTCAGCTTAACTTGGAGGCAGTTCTATCTGTCAAGGCAGCCTTCCGCCTCAGATTAATTGCAGCAACACTCCTCCTGAGTCAATGCACAGAGCCAAAACATGTTAGAGCAAGTTGGAAGCATACCACACCAAAAAACAAAGAGCCAATTATGGTCACTCCTGCTACCTTCGGTTAAGAGGATGTTTTCACTGCAGCCTTGCATAATTGTTTGGGAAGATGTTCTGTTTTAAGGCATAGCAACAGTCCCTGCTCATTCTTAGTACTGTATTGTTTACTAGCCTGCCCCACCCCGGGCATATGGGGAGGGAGGAAAAGCAGAATATTTTCGCTGAAAGTGCTACTGTTACTTCATACCCGGCATTGCCACATGCCAATACGGCACAGATCTGGTGTTGCAAATTTATTTTGGGGTGGGTTGTTGTTTTTTTTTAGTTTTGAAATACAGGTGAAACTCGAAAAATTAGAATATCGTGGAAAAGTCCATTTATGTAAGCAACTGTTTTCATTTAATATATGAGTTTAATATATGAGATAGACTCATGACATGCAAAGTGAGATATGTCAAGCCTTTGCTTGTTATAATTGTGATGATTATGGCATGCAGCTGATGAAAACCCCAAAGTTGAAATTGTTAATTTGGGGTTCTCATCAGCTGTACCCCATAATCATCACAATTATAACAAATAAAGGCTTGACATATCTCGCTTTGCATGTCATGAGTCTATCTCACATATTGGTTTCACCTTTTAAGTTGAATTACTGAAAGAAACGAACCTTTCCACGATATTCTAATTTTTTGAGTTTCACCTGTAAAACAACCACCCGACAAACACACACTCAAGAAAGTCACTTTCTGCACTGAAACAGAATCTCCAGACACCTCAAAGGTCCGCCAAACTCATCATGGCATTTGCGAACCAAAGTCTACTTCACCAGACAACAATGCTAATCGCTTCTTCTCTAGCGGCGAGTGTCCACCCTCAACGATATCGGAAAGGGTCCGGTAGCCGTTAATTGCAGCTCAAATTAACAGCTCTGTTTCGACTCAGAAACCTGTCCACGCTTTGTAGCAACAAGCGAAAGAGCGAAAAAATCATTTTTCGCACAGCAAGTTCTCCTGTTCTTGTAGACCAGTCCCTTTCACAATTCAAACAGGTACCCAATTTGCGTTCTGGGTTCTGTTCCTGTTGGCAGGAACCGGCGTGGGTGTGTGTGTGTGTGTGTGTGTGTGTGTGTGGAATTCTGCTAGCACCCAAATACAACCTCCTTGCTTTCAAAGCCATGCACCTCAGAGATGATAGAGAGTTAAGAGGTGTATATCAATCCCCACTCTACAGATCAGCAATTAAGATAGCCAAGGAATGCATGCACACGGCACAGAGGCTTAATTTTTCCCATGCCATGTCTGACCCTTGCACATCTCTGAATAAATACACCAGTCAGGCACAAGAATTCCACATCCTGAATCTTATCCCATCAAACCAAGGTACTAGGCAACGAGTCGGCACTGAGCTAGGAGACAGAGGGACACCCAATTAACTAGTAAAACTGGGGACCAGACGGCAGGAGGCTAATGAAAGAATATAAGAGGGCTCAACACAAGTTAAGTAAACAGCCTACCTTGAAGTTTAGGTTATGGGAACATTTTAGTGCGGGAGACCAGACCTCTGTGCTTTGCCCGGTATCAAAAATGCACATGTGTCACGTCATCGAACTTGATGCACAATGAAGACCAGGGAATGGGGAGCGGGCGACCCTCCAGAATCTGATGGACCACAACCCTCATTACCCCTGACCACTGGCCATAGAGCAACAATCAGTGTTCGAAATTAGCCAGGCGCCAGGCGCATTTTTGGGCATCCGGCTACCAACCACTTGTGACCAAGTGAAGGTGCCTGGGTGCCACCTGACATCTCCACCGCCTGGAGGTGTATGCCTGGGGATCATTGGATCTGGACTGTTTTCACACACAAATACCCCATCCTGCAGAATTCTATCTGTTATATTTTATCTGCACAATCGGAATGAGTTTCCGGAACCAAATTGCTTTTTCTGTGCAATATATGTGTGTGTGTATAGGCCTATAAGGACTGACCCGGGATCAAGTGGCTTTACTTATTTAAATTCTCAAAGCTCTTAACTGAGCTCAAGGTTGTCATCTGAACTAGCAATCGTTCAAAGTCAGGCCATGCTTGGAAAAATAAGGCTTTGGAGCCGTCTTACCTGAAAAATGACAACTAGATATTCCATTCTGTGGACTGTACCCTTGGGCTAAGAAGCCATTTGGCACCTAGCTTTTATATCCTAGTTCCTAACACTAGCAAGAACGCATGTGGCATAAAGGAGTTCATGCAATGGATGGTTACATCTGCACCGGTTTATTTTTGCATGCTGTAAAACCATGGGCGGGGAACTTGATTTTTCTATTTGATTAAATTTAATTATGTCTTTCCGACAACGTACTTCGAGTTCAAAGCAGCTCACCATCATGTGGCCCTCCTGGTGTTACTGGGCAACATCTCCCATCATCTCTGGTCATTGGTCATGCTGGCTGGGGCTGACCGGAGTCCAACGGCCCCAGGAGGGCCACAAGCGCCCCCATCCTTTCACTGTCTGTGCGTGCACAGGGTTCCAAATTATATCTTGATATGACATTCCCAAAAGGCATGCCAACCTCTGTCTAAGCTGCAACACTTTAGGCTGCGAATGGTCGAAAGAATCACCAACAAAAATAACTTCCACATAGCAGACTAGATCTCGGGGAGAATCCCTCTCTCCAACTTGCTGCTTTCCATGTGGAGGATCTGTGCATGACATGTCAACTTACACACATGAGCATGGATGGAGCAACCCAGTCAGAGCCAGTGGCAAGGTGAGGCAACCACCTCAGGCTGTAGGATCCATAGGGGCAGCAGATCCCAGATATGCAATCTGGGTGCCAAATGGCTCCTTAAACCAGAGATGCAGTCGCCAAAACAGAAAGCCCAGACAGCTCAAAAGTTGTCAATACGACTTTCTCTGCTTCCCGAAATTCATTCCGACTGTGCAGATAAAACTACAACGGATCCAACTTTACAGGAAGCGTAGCTTGTGCGTGAAAACAGGCAAGATCCCAGGATCTTAAGGCACAGACCTTGAGATGGTGGAGACATCAGGCACCATCCGGGCAGCCGAGCATCTTCGCTTGGTCGCAAAAGCGAGGTGCAAAATGCGCCTGGCGAATTTCCAATGCTGGGAAGGTGTATGTGTTGCATATGAGCTCACACCAGTAGCAGAGACAGAGCAACCTAGTCAGAGCCAAGAACTGCTGCCTTCGCGCACATATTGGTTAAGGAACGGGTGATAAAATCTATGGAGGGCCACCAGGGACCCGTTTCTCCAATCCTCTCTGCATCCCCTTTCATGGCAGGGCAGGTTTAAGCTGGATCAAGAAGCAACAGCCTCCAGATGAACTGCACAGCGACAGTTATGATATGATAACGGATCGTGAGGCAGGCAGCACCGCGCTCCCCTTGCAACACTGCTCGCTTCTGCCAAACCACCACCAGCACATCACTGCATCAGCCCCATATCACCAGCAGACCTGGCCCCATGTTGCTAATTCAAAATGTGATGCAAAATGTGTTTGCTAGGACAAGATGTGCAGAAAAGGGCATTGGTGAAAATCACAGAAGCAGCTGCACTTCTGTTGCTGTTTACTATTGGATTCTAATGGATTACTGAATATTGCTTTATTTGATATGTTGTTTATTTTAAAGTTACTGTGACTTTTTATATACAGTAGGATTTGATTGTTACTATTAATGTTTGATGATTTATTATTATTATTCAAAACAAAATATAAAATCAAAAAATCCTTCCAGTAGCACCTTAAAGACAAACTAAGTTTGTTCTTGGTATGAGCTTTCGTGCCGAAGAAGTGTGCATGCACACGAAAGCTCAAAGCCAGAACAAACTTAGTTGGTCTCTTAAGGTGCTACTGGAAGGATTTTTTGATTTTATATTTTGTTTTGACTATGGCAGACCAACACGGCTACCTACCTGTTGTTGTTGTTATTATTATTACTGTGTATGTTGGAAGCTGCCCAGAGTGGCAACACAGCCAGATGGGCAGGGTAGAAATATATCAATAATAATAATAATAATAATAATAATTATTATTATTCATGCTGGACACAGCAATACAGGGGCAGCATAGGAATGAGACAGCTAGTCTGTGGCCCTCCATATGTTGTTGGACTCCAATGCCCAGCAGCCCCAGCCAGCATGGCAAATGAGCTGACATGATGGAACTTGTAGTTCAGAAGAATCTGGAGGAAAACAGGTCCCCCATCTCAGATGTAAAAGCTGGCCACAGTAGAGCAGGACTAATGGAGTCCAGCACAATACTGAAACAAAAACCCAACACACTACTGATAAGATCTCTTTTAAAAGAGCAAAGTATGGCTGTTAAAGTGGTAACAGGTTGTTTTTTTAACGACACAATCCTAGTCTCTCCCACACACTGATATGCTCATTGGGTTTTCACGGGCATTGCTGGTAGCTAACCACACACTCCCAGGTGTGGGGAAAAGGAAAGGATTATGTTAAGCATGTGATCAGATTACAGGTGAGAACTTTCAGGCCCCAGGCTAGGAGTGGGGAAAATCTGCGAATCTACAGATGTGCTTGGACTACAACTCCCATAATTCCTGATCACTGGCCGTGCCAAACCTAGGCAAACCTAAAGAGGCAGAAATTTAAGAGGAGTTGAAAATTCTGGCCAAGTAATTGTGGAGGCATTTCAGAAAGGGGTGCCCCTGCTCCCTGCCCAAAATGTTAGAAACAAAATTAAGTTGGGTCCCATTTGAAAACAAAAGGCTATTATATTGATCCATACATACACCCAGTTGCACCAGAATTCCCTTCAAATTGAAAGGTTTTAGGACTCCCCGCAGGAAACAAGCTCAGCGCACCTGCTCAAATCCAAAACCTCCCTTTCTCAAGCCATTTTGCAGCATTCCCCCTTTCCGCAACTGGTAAAGAGATCTCTGTGGCCCAAACTGCATTCCACAAGCCTGGGAAATGAGAAGACTCGACTCCAACTCTCGCCGGCTGTGGTTCGCATTCCCACGCACCTCACCCTTGTTTTGTTTCCCCTCAGCAAAGAGCCAGAATGCCTTACTGTACTTTGTGACTCAAGATTTTATCTGAAGGTCCCGAGTTCAAGTCTGGCTCACGCTGGGTGACGCAGCATCAACATGCGGCAAGTCTGGATTTACTAGCTCTCAGCCAGATCGGCTCTCCCACGACTTGGGACCGAGCATTTAAAAGCGCCTCAGAAACACGGCTGGCAAACGCATTCTGCTGCAACACTCAATGCAGCAGGAAACCCCTATACCTTGGTTTTTCAAATTTAATCCATTTCGGGAGTCAGTTCAACTCCCAGAACAGTCTGAAAACCAAGGAGCGGCTTCTGATTGGCTCCATCCTGCAGCCAATCAGAAGCCGCGGAAGCCATGGCGGATGTCCGGCTCCCGAAAATCAGAACAATCACTTCCGGGTTTTGATTGTTCGGGAGCCAGAACGTTCGAGTTCCAAGGCGTTCAGCTTCCGAGGCTTCCCTGTATTTAAAGGGTTTCGTATCCCTCCTTGCCAAACTCCCATCAGCCACCAACCAGCATGACCCCCCCCCCAAGAATTCTAGAAAGTGGTTCGCTATGGGTTTCCTACGGATGCCGAGAGCTTTAAGGAGAACCCCATTCCCTTCACGGACCGAGAATTCCCATCGGGATTTAAGGATCGATCCCTCTTCTGGAGCGCTGGGAACCGCAGCTCTGCAAGGAGAATAGGGGTCTCCCGACAGCCCCCCTCGGGAAACAACAGTTCCCAATATGCTTCGGGGCAAGTCGTGACCGTTTACGGCACGATCCTGCTTTGAAGGTATCGTGCAGATGGGACCCTGAATAACCAGCTAAAGCAATCCGCAATCATGAGCCAAAACCCTTTTCCAGTGGAGACAACATGTTGCACTCTTTAAATTGGGCTTCTTGAACGAAAAGGAGTACAGGAGGGTTTCGTTGTTGTTGTTTTAGAGCACAAGTGTGTCATATAAAAAACACACACGTCCGCTATGTGCACCAGGCCCTCTCTCCCCCATCCTTGGGAGAAAGGAGCAAGGTCAGGCATGGTGATCAATTCTTCCCCTCCTGGTGCCACCTCTGGACCAAGCCAGGTTATCACTCGGCTGCTATCCACATCTATTTTTTATTTTTAATGACATACCAGGCGTTTGTGGGGAGGGGGCATTTCCACAGGGCCACACTACATGGGGAGTTTTAAGCCTTCCTTCCCCAGCCGCAACCTCGATGAGGATCCTCCCCTATAAGGCTGAGGTCACGGATGGGGGAATCTTCCGGGCGTTGCTGGAGTACAAGAACTCCCATCACAACAGACCCCTGGCCATGCTGGCTTGTGCCGATGGAAGATGGAGTCCAAAAACCTGGAATTGGGGGGGGGGCACAGATTTCCGAACCCTAAGGAAAAAGTCTCCCATGGCGCCAATGAGAACTTCGACCCCATCCCAAGCTTCATAGAAGTGCTCTGTGTGTATGTTGGGATCAGGGCTGAAGACCTCCTGATTCAGTGTAGCCCCAATTGAAATGGGGCTGTGCCCCATATTTAATTTTTTTAAAAAAACCCACAACCCTAGGTGGTTAGAAACCACGTTATTAATATCCAGTTTGGGCCTCTATTCTGAGAGAGGGAAGGAATCTTAAGGGGCCAAAAATGGATTTGCCCAAACTTCTTGGGTGGAGGCAAGATATCCATAGGTTGGCTACCGCTATAAGGTTTTCGTTTGACGGAATCTTGCACACCTGCTCTCACAGGGAGGAAGGAAATAAGAGTCATGTGCAGAAGCCCGTTCCCTGACAAGGACAATACGGAGCGCCTCTTTTGACCTTGAACGCATCTCCGGCAAAGGGAAGCCGCAAAGGGTTAACTGCGGTCCTAGCCGATCCAAGAGTGCCGTAAGCAGCTGAAGCAGAGCCCCTTTCCTTCTGCCTCGTGCCTACTGTTAGGGCCGTGTGCCAAATCACGAGAGCATCCGTTTCCTCGTTCGGGGACAGAAAAGCGAGCCAGTGAGTTGAAACCTGTTGTGCTACTGCCCCACGTGGAGGACTACTTGAACGTAATAACCTGGAAAAGACTGAGGGAAAAGAAGCTCTCTCCTACACCCACGACCCTCTGCTTCAGCACCTACAAGGATCTGAAGGTCCCAATGGAAATCTGGCTGCAGGACAGCTTCAGATTCTTGGCCCGTTGCCCTCAACCCAGAGCAGCCTGCGTTCAGACCGGTTCTCGCTCAGCTTCCCATAGTCCCTGGGTGAAGACATTTTGGAGGGGGGGAGGGGGGAGGATGTGGCAACCATCCTGGTTAAAACACAGTGCGGGTGGCAATCCTCCAGGTCCCTCGGGCCTTGAGAACAAGGAGAGAAAGCACACCCTCTGCTGAACACTTTGCCCCATGGCATTACAGAACTGCCGAGTTGGAAGGGATTTTGATCATCTACAATACTGTCTTATTTATTTTATGATACGGTACATTGATTATTTCCTGCCCACCTAGCAGTTTGAAAGCGTGTCAAAAGTGCAAGTAGATAAATAGGTACCGCTCCAGAAGGTAAACGGCGTTTCCGTGCGCTGCTCTGGTTTGCCAGAAGCGGCTTAGTCATGCTGGCCACATGATCCGGAAGCTGTACGCCGGCTCCCTCGGCCATTAACACGAGATGAGCGCAGCAACCCCAGAGTCGGAAAGACTGGACCTAATGGTCAGGGGTCCCTTTACCTGGATTATTGCTTTCATTTTATGGACCAATTGTCTTGTTAAGATACTGTAGCAAAATTTGTGTTAAATTGCTGTTTTAGGGGTTGTTTTTAAAAGTCTGGAACGGATTAATCCGTTTTGCATTACTTTCTATGGGAAAGCGCGCCTTGGTTTTGGAACGCTTTGGTTTTGGAACGGACTACGTTTGAGAACCGAGGTACCACTGTATTTAAAAGAACGGATCCTTATGGTGCTGCGCGTCGTCCAAGGAAGAGGGCAACCTAAGTGTGCTTTTCCCTACCCCGCTTCAGAAGAGAGGCTTCCCCCTTCGCCAACCCCTTGCCCTTAGGAGCAAGCACTCACTGAAACTGGAGAAAGAGGACACCACTTTTTTTTTTTTTAAAGAATTATTTCTGAGTGCGCATGCTCGCTGCCTCTCAGAAACCGAGCCGATGAGTGCCCTGGCAAGCCTGCTGGAATAATGACTATCTTGCGAACGCACGATGTGCTGAAGCAGCCATTGTGCAAAGCGAGTCCATGGTTTGTCCGGGAGCCAAGCTACGCCGAGTCTACTGCTGCTTCCTGTTGCTTGCCCTGTCCCAGCATTATTTTTGGACAGGCCCCATTATGCTCTGTAATCCTGCCTGCAGTCAGGATGGCCACATTATTGTCATTGGTTAATATTAGCCACCACTGCCTCCGTCTGGGTGGTCGGACTACAATTACTCCAATGACCAAACTGGTATGTTCCGAACAAAAAGGAAGAGGGTGGGGTCTCCCCCCCCCCGGGGGGGAAAGGCTTTAATTTTAAGAAGGAATTGGGGTGCCTCGTTTTTAATCAGCTTTTAATCAGTTCTTGCAAAGAAGCCCAATAGCTGCAAAGGGGCTCAATAGCTGATCACTGTTTTAAAAAAACAAAACAACGAAATACCATCTCCCCTTATCCCGTTGCCAGACGGCCTTCTCCTCCAGAAGCTTCGCTCCCACCCACCCCCCTCGCCGCCCAGAGAAAATGCTGCAAGCAGACCAGGATGTCAGTGGGCAGTTTAAACCCCTCACAGCAGCAAGGAGATTACCTGCTATTCTCAGCATTTAGCCTCTCTACCTGTTTAAAGCATCGCTTTTGATAATTAAATGCACCAGTTACAACAAGGTGACAAGGTTAATAGACAGAATACCTAGCAGTCAGTCAAGCAGAGAGTCAGGTTTGCACCCAGCAAGCCTGAACAAGAAGTTTCTTCTTCTTCTTCTTCTTCTCTAGACTCATTTACCTGGAGAAGAGCTGAACTGGGAAGGGACAATGTCCCGATTCACTTGAGCCCCTTTAACCATTTCAGGGAATGCTGTGCCCTTCTGGGGCACGCTACTGTTAAGATTCCTGTACTGCAGCTTCGCCTAGATCTATCCCCAAATACATGTCCCAGCTCCTCAATCCACCCAGTTGCAAGAAAGCAGATAAACACCTTCTTTGGGGAAATAAAAGTCTCTGGTATGGCGAGTGTTATCCTGGTCATGGAACAAAGCAGCAAGTCTAAAAATGCATGGCTTTATTTCACTAAGACGGTGAGTCACCACTGGAGCAATCAGGAACGAGAAGATTTATGGGACTTCTGCCTGATCAAACAGAAACGTCCCCTGGAATCGACTCTTTTAAAGTTAACAGAATCACAGCCTTGCCCCGTAATTCAAGAGAGTTACTTGGAAGCTGCTCCCAAGCTAACAGGAAGGCGGATCCTACGCAGAGTTGGGTACACTTAGGCCGCAATCCTAAACAAAACACACTTGCAAGGGAGCAAACCCCACTGGACAAAGTGGGATTTTTGCTCCCAATAAGCCCATTTAGGATTGGCACAATTCGGCCCTCGGCTTTTGCTGCGGAAGGAACTGAGAAAGGAGCCAACTTAAAGACTCATATATTCCAATGCAAGCTCATGGCAATGGAAGTAAAAATATTGTCACAGTGCGATCGCTTGAAGTATATGCACTCCACATTGGAATACCAGCCTCACCAGATGGGCTGCAACCCAACACTGGGAGAATTGGTTACTTTTCAAACACTTAATGCAAACAATTATCTGCTCCACTGTAGTCTCTCTCTCTCATTAAAAATACCACACATTTCACGTCCTTTTCCCAAGATGCACTCAGTCCTTCTACCGAATGCAAGAAGTTTCCTCTAATTCTTTGTTTGTTGTCACAGATTTCACTTTCGGAAAGTTAAAGTCCTCTCACAGGCTCAACGGATAATCTGATAGCAGGTTTTTTTTTTTTGCCTCCTCGGGTCAGAGACCCTTTGATAGATCCAGACAAAAGGCCTTTCGGGGAAAGGCTGTCTACAAAGAAAGGCCTGGCATAACTCAGCAAGATTTTTTTTTCCTTTTTTCTTTTGCTTCTCCTCAACAGCAAGATCCTAGAACAAAAGTCAGCCTTAGCAGCGAGCCAGCAAACATCTTTGGAACGGGAGTATGGTTTAGTTAAAGAGCTGGCTGCTGCTGCTGCTGCTAGCACTTTTCCAGCCCATGGGTGTAAAACACACAACCAGCAGATTCAAAACTTGTATTAAAAAAACAACAACAACCACCATTTGCAACAAAGCACTTAAGATATTTTAGCACTTCAGTAGACAACCAATAAACGTGACTCATAAATAAACAAATAAGGTGCCTTATGTTTTCAAACTGCAAGGTCACCATGTAAACGTGGGGATTTTGGGAGGGGGCGTGTTGAATTTTGATTATACATTTTGGGGGGGGGGATTGCCGGCTTTGACCTATACAATGTTCCCGGCTTGCCTGAACACTGGGGGGGACGAGGGGACGGGACAAGTCTTACGAAGGGAGAAAACATGAAACTCTCTCACCGTCCTTTAATGAATAATGGAGGCTGACTTAAGTTGACACAAAGAAAAGTCACACACTGGAAAGCATTTCAGGGTATCAAAACAGATCATAGATTAAGCCATTGGCATTGTGTGGGAGAGGGCTTTAAACAAAGGCATGCCAATGCATGAACCAGCAATAAAACAAGGGGTTCCCTGAGGTGTGTGGAGCAGGCCTCCTTATGGGAAACACACACACAGCCTTATTCCACAAATATCCATTGGCTAAAGCGCAGGTCACACTTCTTTCAAAAATATGCAATTGCATTTTTCTGTATCATTTTAGCAGTTAGTTGCAGGTGCAGCTTTGTGGATGATGGCTCCTTTATTTCCTTCATGCTGGTTCGCTGCCCCGTTTCCTAGCAACCTATTCAAACCTCCAACCTCTTTTTTTTTTTTTAAGGAAATTTACAGCCCTCCATCGCCACAGCCATTACTCACAAGGGTTACATTAAAAAAAAAAAAAACCTAGGCTGGGCAGGGGAAAAGTTTTAATAACACAACTCTAAATCCTAGTCTCTACTTCATTTAATCACACATGTACTATACGTAGTTAACTGTGTGCAAGTTAGAATCTACACTTGAGATGGATATATATATACACGTTTTGATTTACTTGAGGAAGTATAGATTCTATCCTGAATGGATTACAGGGTATGTAGAAGGAAGAGACCCTAATGCCTTTTCACTCGTGAAACGATAATGTTTCAGAGCTATTTCTTGACAGAAACCATGTGGGTAACACTTCCTGGCAAAGAGAAGATGCAGGGCCCTTTTAAATGTGGGCCTGTATTTTTTTATTTTATTTTTAAAAGACAGCCTTCTCTCCTAAATCACAAAGGCTTAAAAAGTTTACAGCTAGCCAGATTTTTATTTTTATTTTTGCCAATTGCCAACTGTTAAGGTAGGAGGCAAATCTGAAACTGACACCAGCTCCTAACAGCTTCCAACGGGGCCGCTCAGTTTGCACCAAACAAGAAAAAGCTGAGGACCAACTAGCTCGCCCTCAGTTGAAAGCAGACCAGAACGGAGAATTAACCCAAGTCTCAGCAGCGACTGCTTAGCTAGGGAGCTCAGGATTGCCTTTGGAGATACGCTGCCTGGAATGTATGCTTGCATCGGATCTGGTGTGTGTCATTCCTACCACAAAACGACGAACAAAAGATGCCATGAGAACCTTGAGGAAGAAGGCAGGAGGCAGATCACTCCAAACCAATTGAGCTAATGGAAAAAGCACCTTGGGTCCAGCCAGGTGGATTTTTTTTTTTTGTGCACAAAGGTGAGAAAGAAACCCACACCCCCTCAAGGCACGATATAGTCCTACGGAAAGTGCAGGGCTTGTCCACACTCAAAACACAGCTTTTTATTGGAACCAGATTCCTTGAAGGAGTCTTCTGCTAACCTACAGCTGCTTATAGTATTATTCCATTTTTCTCTCTCTCTCTCTCTCTCTCTCTGACACACGCACACACACAAGAGTTAGGATCCCAGTGCTGCAGATGGCAGGAGATTATGTGTGAATCAATAGGTAGCAGCCTGAGAAGCACACCTGGTGGAATTACCTGGCAAGACAAGATCACCATAGGATTTACTCATGCCTGACTCACAGGATATGCAGACATGCCATAAAAAAAGCAGACGGGTGTTGGGGGGGTGGGTGGGAATGTTTTGGGAAGGAGAGAGGTAGGATGCTGTAAGGGAGAAGACATCTGCTGCCTAATCACATGCATGGTTTGTGAAGCAAATCCTACAGGGCTCGATGAGGGCGTAGGACTGGGGCACGAGCCCATTGCTTAGTGTGACTTAAAGGCAAAGGTAAAGGGAACCCTGACCGTTAGGTCCAGTTGCAGACGACTCTGGGGTTGCAGCGCTCATTTCGCTTTACTGGCCGAGGGAGCCGGCGTACAGCTTCCGGGTCATGTGGCCAGCATGACTAAGCCGCTTCTGGCGAACCAGAGCAGCGTACAGAAACGCCGTTTACCTTCCCACCAGAGCGGTACCTGTTTATCTACTTGCACTTTGACGTGCTTTCAAACTGATAGGTTGGCAGGAGCAGGGACCAAACAACGGGAGCTCACCCCGTCGCGGGGATTTGAACCGCCGACCTTCTGATCGGCAAGCCCTAGGCTCAGTGGTTTAGACCACAGCGCCACCCGCGACTTACTCCCAAGTAAACACGCCTAGGGTCGCTCTGTGCACAGGGACTGCATCTTTACTCGAGTCAAGTCTCAGCGTTTGCGGATCAGATCTGCTGCCTGCTTTCACAGAAGCACAGATCACTTTTAGGATTATGTGGTGGTGGCAGCGGAGCGGGGGAAAGAGATCAGTTTCATGACACACACAAGAAAGATTTGTCTATCCAAAAGGGTCCTAGATGAACCTGCTCCTCAACAAAGACAGAGAGAGAGAGAGAGAGAAAAGAGAAAGAAAGGAGGCCGAATTCTTAAAAGAAGGTTGACAGCCATTGGCAGCACTTCAGATACCACACATTTTCACTAAGCTTTTTTTATCCCTTTGATGGCATATTTGATAACAGTTTTATCTGCCTGCAAGCAAAACCGAACTAGCAAGGCTCAGAGTATCGAACAGAGAATACTTTTGTGAGCTCCGCTATTGTACTTTGTAATGCAATCTTCTTAAATATGTGCACTTAGTTTCACCCTAAAATCATAATGATTTTTTTTTTTAAAGAAAAGAGAAAGAAAGACTCAAAGGATGTGTGTGTGTGCTGATAATTGCAGCAGAGACAGATAGGAGGCAGCACAAGAGCACATGGTTAGCATTTTGTGTGTTGTGCTCCGAATTGCTGGGATCACAAGAGAGAAAAGGGAGGAGGGACTTGGCTGTCCCTCCCACTGAATCCTCCTGAGATCTCCCTTCGCGAGCCAATCAGAAAAATGCAACCTAGTGCGTGAATATTCACTTGGGAGACAACAGTTGCACCTCTTCCAGAAGACCAATAAAGGAGGAGACTTCTATTTCAAGAGGAGGAGGAGGGAGGCAGGGCTCCCATCGCTGTTCTTTCAAAAGCTCTCCCTGCCCATTCACACAACTAGGACCTGCTCAGCACCCATAAAGAGGGATCTTAGATGGATTCCACATGTCTGGTCCGGAGTTTAAAAGGATGCTGTCCAGCTACGCCCCTGAAGAGAGACGGCAGATTCTGGCAGGCAGGCAGACATAGACAAACAGCACGGCCCCTTCAGCATTGCAAAGAGCTCGACAGTAACTTAAGCAATGGCTTCTTAATACATGCATTTGGTGAAAGAGCGACCCATTTGAAGACTGGGTCGTTTGCAGCCAACTGGATTAAGGACCAACGCCTTTCACGAGTGCACGCCCTTGGTTTCCAGGTGGAGGGTCCGGAACTGCTACCCAAGCCAAGGAAAGATAGTTCCAGCTCTCTGGAGCTATCTTGCCTCGCCGGGCAGAAACGTAAAGCTCTCATAGGGGAAGGGGAAACAAGCAAAGGACGGAGGTGGCGGCATGGGCATAAGGCAGGAGGGCATTATGCCTCTCCTCTCGACTGAGCTCCCAGAGATTCTCCAGGGTCTGGGCTGGGGAATGAAGCACGCTAACAGGATTCCCGGGGAAGCTGGCGACCGGGAACAGCTAGCAGCACCCACGGCACCAGAGATGCCACTGGGTAGGGCGAGAGGGGTCCCCATAGCATTCCACCAAGGGGATCTCCAACCCACGGCCTGCCATCCTGTGTCCCCCCCCCCGACCCTCCGCCTAGGCACGAGAACTAATTGGGGGGTAAGCAACAAAATAAATAAATTGCATGAACTTCTGACCTTTTAAATTCTCCAGGGGGGGACATGGGAAGACTTGCATATACTTTAAAAGCCAGGCACACGTAACACACAGGTCCGCCCCCCCCCCCGGCAATCTACTTAGTTTTTTCCACCTAGCTGCGTTGCAGCTTAGCCGCACCGGAGGAGTATGCGGCTCTAAGCCTGCGACCGCAAGGCAGCCGGCTCCCATGCACAGGAGGCAAGGAAGAAGATGCTCAGGAAAGAAAAAAAAGTCGTGTCACTCACCGGCCAGGCAAAGCTGAAAGGGAGGACAATCCGGTTCCTTTCGTTATTCCGATTGTATTTCAAACTGAAGGTATTCCCACCGACGACTGGGGTAGATCCGGACCCAAAGCTGCAAGGGCCCCCAGAGGAAACCCTCGACTGATACTCCTTCAGGCAAACTTTGAAATAAGTATCGCATTCATCTCTGGTGCATTTCTTATCAGCTGGGTTTCGGGTCCCGTCACAGCAATTCCCGTTCTGCAATTCGCCATTGACATTTTGCATGGATATGATCTCAAACTCGAACTGGCCTGATGTTAGGGTCACCTGTTTTGTTTTTTCATTTTTTTTAAAGTTCCCCCCAAAGAAAGCAGAAAGGAGAAGGAAGTGTTAGCACGTTGCTTGTAAATAAATATTTTTTTAAAAAAACAACAACAAATCACTAACAAGTTTAGCAAAAATGAGAGGGGAGGCTTCTACTGCTCCTTGATTCAACAGGTAAAAAGCGAGCAGGAACACTCATCTACCATCCACCTCCACCCCCCACCCCCAATTCTGATGTTAGGAACAATTCCCAGAGGGAAATCGTGTAGCTTATTTGCCTCCCGGCGCTCAAAAATAGTTAAAGGGTCGTAGCTTCAAGCAAGGGAACACCACACAGCAAAATTTTTGCACAGCCCAAACGAATAACTCTAATCAAGTCAGACGCACTCCTGAAAACAATCACGGAGAAGTCCGCTTGCTACGAGCCTTTCAGAAAGCAAAACCCTCTGAAGAAAAGAAATGGAACGCTGACGGTATTGGGGGGGGGGGAGAAAAAAAGGTAAAAAGTCCTCGGGGAAACCTGGCTTTCCCCTAGAAATCCTCACCCCGAATTCAAATACGTAGGCCTATAGTAGAAGCATTTTTATAAAAATGCAGCTAGAGGGGGGCGGTGGGGAAATCGGTCAAAGCGAATATCTTGGGGGTTGGGTTGGGTTGGCGGGCAGGAGCTCTGCAATCCTTGGGGTGAAAAAAAAACAAACCCCGAAATCTGCGAAAAGCGAGCTTCTGCGCGGAGCTGCGCTGTGGGAAGCAACGCCCGAGCCTTTGCCAAAAAAAAAAAAAAACGTACCTTGACTCGCAAGCATAACAGGGCAAGGAGAAGCCGTAAGGAGAAGTCCGTGAGCTGCGGTCCCTTTGAGCCAAGCATGCCTCTTGCTTGCAGAGTGCCCGTCGCGCAGAGACGCTCCCCGGCTCGCTGCCGCTCTTGCAGGCGCTGCCCGGCTGCTCCCAGATATATATATGCTCTCCCAGTGGAAGCGCGCGCGGGTGGAAGACGCCACTTCTCAAAAGCTTTTCAATAGCGCCCCGATCTTCAATGCAAAGCAGCCCAGCCTCCTTTTATTCTCCTTGGCCTCTTGTCTCTTAAACCCCCCACCCTTTCTTCCTTTCTTCCTTTCTTATTAGCGATGGTTATTCCGCGCGCCCCCACCCACCCCCCTCGCGCGCTCGCTTTTCTCTCTTTTGCAGAGCTCGCCGGCCAACCCCTCTCTCTCTCTCCAGCCCGGCCAGCACAATAACCCGGGCTGAGCCCCCCTCCCCACCCCCCGCCACACGCACATAGACGACACCCCTCCGGAGAAAAAGGAGGGGGCCCACGGCTATTTGCACGCGCGCAACGAGCCCCCTCCAAAAGAAAAAAAGGAAGCCAGAGGAGGAGGGAGCCGATCGCCCGTGCTGCAAGCCCCACTGAACTGACTGCTTGCTTCTGCTGCTGCTTGCTAGCCCATGGCTACAGCAGGAGAGGGAGGAGGAGAAGGGGGGGTGGAAACGTCAGGCAGCGCATGCGTTGCTATTAATATGCATTAAGGGGGAGGGTGGAAGGGCAAGCCGCAGCCCCGCCTCGGGTCCCTGGAGAGGCTTGCCTTTTTTCCTTGGAAGGGTGACAAGAGGTGGAGCAACCCTGGGAAGGCAGGACTGGGCGGGGGGGGGCGAGGGTTGCAGGAGGTGAGGAGCAAAGCGCAGCAGGTGGGCAAGGAGCCTTGAGAGAGGCGGGAGAATTAATAATAACGGTTGGTGCGCGGCAAGAAAACCGTGCGTCTGTTTGCAAAGCTAAGCAGGGTCAGCGATGGTTTCAGACGGGATGGGGCCGGGAACCGCGCGGGTGGAAGACGTTGGACTGCACGGCCTTGGGGGGGTGTCCCTCCCCCCCACTCTAGGTTCTGTGATGGTGATGCCAATAGGAGGGTTTGGATGGCAGGGGGTTGCGCTAGATGACCCTCGGGGATCCCTTTGCACAGTACTTCCATGACGGCTAATAGCAAGTCTTCGATCATTGCTGTTGCAAATATGGGAGAGCACGTTTGGTTTTGCTGATCGTGTTTGCTGAGCTGAAGACAAGAATTGGGTTTTTTTTTAAAAAAAAAAAAAAAATTAAATTAAATTAAATTAAAACGGGAGGGGAGGGCGGAGGTGCCCGTCAGGTGTGCACCCCTCCTAAGATGGGCGTGTTTTGGAAAGCCTTCACGGAAGAAGCTGGCTGCCACCCAAACGCGCGTGCACGGAGGTTGGGGGGGGGGGTTGGCTTTGCGCAGAAACGCCCCGGACCTACTAGCGTTTCAAGGCTTTGGAGGGTCTTAGTTCGTTGCCCGTCCGTTCCTTCTCTTCCCTCCCCCCTCCAGGCCCACCCGCCGCTGGAATCGTGTGCCTGGGTGATCCGCCAGCCCCGGAGAGCATTCCATATGCCTGTGCCAAACGTGGGATCCGGTGCACGATCGCTCGTGTTGCAATAAATCTGCTAGTCTTAAAGGCGCTTTGTTGTTCTTCCTTCGTAAGGAAGCGAGCGCGCTCTCTTCTCATTCTCTCCCTTCCACTCGGGGGGGCCACACAAGCTGAGCCCCTTTCTCAGGGCATGGGAAGGGGAAATGGATTAAGTTGGAGGGGGGGGAGGCTTCAGAAATGCCCCACGCTCCCCGATCACACGTGGGAAAGCTGCAAAGAGAAACTTAATTACGCGCTCGCAAGGAGGAACAGCTCTTTGGCGCAAGATTGCAAAGTTCACCAGCTTTTAGTATATCGAGAAAACCTGGACGACGCGTGAACGTCGCATGATCGAGCCGTCTCGGGAGGAGCTTCCCTCCCAAACCACAGTGGCAAACGCAGCCTGAATGCCTCGGTGCTGTGCTCGGGCTGTGGAATTCGACGGGAGACTCTTTTGACTTCAGAGCAAACGCGCAGACTCGCACTGTTAAGTCTTAAGGTGGTCAAATGGAGCTACTTACTCCATAGTTCTCGATCAACCTGCCTCTGAGCGGTCCAGGTGAGGACTCGCCTGATTGAACATCGAACTAAAGTAAGAGTCCCTCCCTGCACACAGAAAGCTAGTATGTCAGGGAAACGGCTAGGCTGGAGTCCTTTTCCCTGACGTGCTAGTTTTTTTTAGTGTGGAGGATTTTATATGGAAAGCTATGAAATCACGTGGAATAGCTCTACCCCGCCCCCACTCCTACCCCAACTCTTTGGGGAGGCAGACCAGGCATAGGTTTTCCTTCCTATGCCTTTGACACTAAATAACTGTCGCACATACCTGTGTGGGTTCTACAGGGGCTGACACTACTTTAAAAATGGTGCGGGGGCGACGTGGCTTTGGGCTTGTTTGTTCCCTGCACTTTTGATCGGTGAGCGCAGAATTTTAGATAAAAGCCTGCCGGAGTGAATACAGTGATGCGCGCAAACACCATTTTCTACATTGGGGGCAGCTGTAAGCGTTTGGGAAGGGGAAAGAGGTTCGCCTTGAGTGTTTGGGACGGTATGAAGTAAAAAAAACACGCACACACAAAACACCGAAGTCATGAAGCTTTGCTCCCGAACCTGTTACTGAAAGAACAGCCTCTGAGCACATCAGGATTGCCTTCCCCACGTGCATCAGTCACCCCAAGAGCCGAGGAGAGGGTGGCTTTAGAGTCCCAGCGGAAACTCCCTTGGGCCGGATCCTGTACACTTGAAAGCATCTTTTCCTCATAGGAGTTTTGGGAACTGGAGTTTGACAGCCTCAGGATGACAATTCCCTTTACCAAACGACAGTGCCCATAATTTATTTTTAGGGGGGGGGTGGAGCGCTTCGAATGTGCTTGGATGCGTGTATGCAGCCTGTGTTTAGAAAGATTCCTGCATTGCAGGGGGTTAGACTAGATGACCCTTTGGTCTCTTGTAACTCCAAGATACTATGGTAACACGGAGTGGGGTGGGGCACATCTGAAAAGCCATGATTCAAAGGTTGCCCTCCTGCGCGCCTTTTTTTTTACTTGGCGGAGGTTGGTTGCCCATGGTCCGCAGTGGATGGCAATCGCTTTGGACAGGTTGTGCGAGTGTTTTGTGTGTGAATGCGAGAGAGGAAGATAATCACGCTGGGAAAAGGAGGCGTGTGTTGGAAATCAGTGTCTCGAGACAAATCGTCACCCTGGGGAGAAAAGGGCGTGAGTTAAGGGTTACTTCTGCCGTCAAGGCGATCGCGCGGCAGCAGATAGCTTCGCTTCCTGAGATCTGGCAAGATTTGATGGGTAGGCAGCAGGAGAGGAAATCCTTTTTGGCAACGGGAGAAACTGCTCCAGGAAACCGAGAAGCTGATCACCTGAGCCAACGTGGTGCGCTCACACACACCCATGAAAACAGTCAAGCGCCTGGAGGCAGGCTTACTTCTGAGTAGCTGCATTCCCTGCGCTCGCTCCGCAGCCTGGTTTTCCTGTTTCCAAAAGTTCAGCTGCTGCGCAATTGCACCTCTAGGGGAGCGCTGCTCTGCGGCGGCTCCAAGCGTGGTGGCTGGTTAAGTAGGTGGCAATCAGCTTTCGATCTGTAGCCCTAAATAACACTTATTAGGAAGTGAGTCGGATGGGCTTCCGTGGGACTTCCGAGAGAACATCTGCTGCATCCAAACGATGATTTAAGAACAAGGATTCCGGGCAAGGAGAACAAAATCCAAGCCTGTTCGCACCTGTCAGCCATGCTTTTATTTTCTGGCGTATGAGTTGCAGTCATTAGTAATAGCAGTTAAGCTTCCTTTTAAGTGCTCAAACTGTGTCATGTCTCAGTTAATCCTTACTATGACCCTGTAAAGCAGGCTAATAGAATCATCCCCATTCTCCAGATGGAGCTGTGGTGGAAAGGCAGACCTGGTTCCTGCTGATGTAGTCTGGGCTGTACCAATGGTGCACTGGTGCGGGAGGGGTTCGGTAGCCATATATATATATATATATATATATATATATATATATATATATATATATAATAGCTGTCAGTAAAACGTAGCCCAGGCATTGCTGGGTTAAAAGAAGGACGGGGGTGGGGTGGGGATATGCAGTCATTTAAGCGCCCGCCTGCAATCTGAAATGACACAGCCTGGATACACAGCTGGGATAGCCTGGTCAGTAGGGCATGAGACTCTTAATCCCAGGGTCGTGGGTTCGAATCCAAAGATTCCTGCATTGCAGGGGGTTGGACTAGATGACGCTCTTGGGCCCTTCCAACTCTGCAATTCTATGGTTCTATGGGAACTAGACCAGAGAGGCATGGGTTCAAATTCCCCATGAAGCTTGCTATCTGCTAGGTGACTTGAGACCCAGGCCACATCCATACCATACGTTTAAACCTCAATTATACCACTCCAACAAGTCCCACAGATCCTGAAGTTGAGGCTCCAGTATTTTGGCCACCTCATGAGAAGAGAAGACTCCCTGGAAAAGACCCTGATGTTGGGAAAGATGGAGGGCACAAGGAGAAGGGGACGACAGAGGATGAGATGGTTGGACAGTGTTCTCGAAGCGACTAGCATGGGTTTGGCCAAACTGCGGGAGGCAGTGAAGGATAGGCGTGCCTGGTCCATGGGGTCACGAAGAGTCGGACATGACTGAACGACTGAACAACAACAGCAAGTCATGGCATCCTCCAAAAGAATCATGGGAAGTGTAGTTTAATTCCATTCAAAGAAGGATTGATTGTGAAAGAAACCATTCTGAGAATTGTAGCTCTGCAGGGGGAATAGGGGTCTCCTAACAGCCCTTGAACAAACTACACTTCCCAGGATTCTCAGGGAGAAGGAAGCCATGGTATTTAAAAGTAATTTAAGAGTTCTTTAAATCTATGGTGCTGATGTAGCCCCAGTCACCATCTCCCACGAGTTTGTGATGATGATGAAAAGGGGAAACAGACAGAAAAACGAATGCCCTGTGATCTCTGGTAATGCGTGGCAGTATTATAATTTAAAAAAACACCCCGTAAAGTGTGACATTCTTGTAATGTGTGTCTTTATTATAAAATAATACACTCCTTGTGTTATAATAATTATAACCATGTATTCATTTAAGAGCTTTATATGCCACTTAATCGTTCACATTTCTAAGCGGTGCACTCAAAAGCAATTCACAGAAAACGGAACAATGAAACTGTACAAATTCATCATAAAACCAAACGCCACCTTAACATGCCTACCAGAAGAAGAAAGTCAAAGTCCTGGTGTTGAAGTTCAGCACAAGTCTAATCTCCATGGGGAGACAGTTCAACAGGCTTGGGTCCACTACAATGAATGTGTGGCTTGCTTCTGAAAGCTGTGCATCTGAGCAGCAGGGATTCCCTCAAAAATCTCAGCGACTGGCTGAGATATAAGGGATCAGGTAGTCCTTAAGACATCCTGGACGCAGAGTTAGTGAGTGGTTCCCTAGATCAGATGGATGGGAGGTTGCCTGCTCTTGATGGAGCTATGCTTCCTCTAAAGCAGTGTTTTTCAACCTTTTTTGGGCAAAGGCACACTTGTTTCATGAAAAAAATCACGAGGCACACCACCATTAGAAAATGTTAAAAAATTTAACTCTGCCTATATTGACTATATATACAGTAATTTTTCAATTTTTCCCACGGCACACCAGGCAACATCTCGCGGCACACTAGTGTGCCGCGGAACAGTGGTTGAAAAACACTGCTCTAAAGAGTGGGTACTTAGCTTGGGGGTCCTTCTAGATCAGTTGCTGTCTCTTGAAGGTTCGGGTGGCCTCAGTGGTGCAGAGTGCCTTCCATCCGCTATGACTTATGGCCCAGCTGAACTCCTATCTGGACAGGCATAGCCTAACTTTGGTTGTCTATACTCTGGTAACCTCTATGTTAGATTACTACAGGAAATGCGGGTTGGGGCTGATGGGAGTTGGAGTCCGAGACATGGAGACGGCTACACGTTTCCTAAACCAGGCGTATAAACCATAGCAAAGTCAGCTACCAGGTGACAGTCCCTGTGTAAGCACAGAACGCCGACCGACCACTGGGAACTAGGAGGAAACAGAATGGCATAACCTGGCCGAAAAAGTAACCCTCTGTGTCCACATGCATTTTGTCACTGGTGAACCTTTACCATGTTCCTCCTGACCTCAGTTGATTTTAGCTCAGATAAACTAAATGAGGATCTCATTGCTGCTCAGCAAGGTTTTCGTTGTCTATAAGACCTCTGGCCCATCAGATCCCATTCCATAAAGATCAGCCAGAGATTATGCCTGTGTATTTCTGCTGGTCTTTGACCGTATTAAAGTTATACTTACTTACTTACTATGCCTGTGTGTCAAAGGGCAGAGGTAAACCATCATGGCCCAAGGTTTATTACAACCGGCAGCTTTTGGATCACCGCTAATGTTCTACTTATCTGCTCATCTTTCTTGTTCTGGTTCTAAGCACTGCTGGGACATTGCTGGCATTAGTAAGCATGCTTCGTAGTTCGCCCAGGAAATAAGTTTGTTTCAGCACTGGAGGAATTGACGGCAGCATGAGCCTGGTAGATTGTAAACATCACTCATTTTGCCAGCAGCTTCGGATTTCATGCAGGTTTATACTATGCAGGGTTAAGTGGGTTGAACTTCCAGGGAAAAGGGTATTTGACCTGCCAGACTTTCTATGAATTCTTTCCTGTTCTTATTACCTTTCAAACGAGTGGATTCTATTGTGGTTGCCAGTTCTTGCACCTTAAATTGCTTGATGGCAAGAAGGTCCAGGAAAAGCTCGTTCATCATCCTGCCGAATGGAGAAGCTTCGAATTCCAGATTGTCTCTATAAAAGGGCCTGCAGGAGATGGCTTTTAAAGGTCTTCTCCGGCCCTACATCGGATTAACACCCCATGATTGTAGTGCAACCATGGTGTGGCAGTTTTTGAAATTCTGCCTTCTATGAAATTGTTTCTGTTTTACAATTTCGAATACTCATTTAAACACCCTTGATTGGACTACCAATATAGAATTCAATAGGTGGAATGGTTTGGTAGATTTGTGTGCGCCGTTTTTGTGCTGCTTATTGTATACTGATTTACCTCTTGAGGCAATGGCAGATGGCGATATTGGGGGTGGCAAAGGAAGACAATGGGGTGAATAGAGGAAAAACTGGGAGTTTCTACCTTTTTCTATCCTCTGCTTGCCAAACAGGGGTGCCAACTTGAATAAAATATTGGGGGATCCCAGGTAAGCCCTACCCCATATAATCAGTCACAAGACATGGTGCATGCACGCCATTTGAATGGCAATGCCCATCAAATTGGGGGGGGCAGCCCCCTCAAATACTTCATTGGGGTCCAAAGAGACCTCAGCCCCTAGGAGTTGGCTCCCTTGCCGCCAAACTTGACCGGTTTTCAACTAGCAAACGATAACAGTAGGTTGCCATTTGGGCACAGATATGAGGCCACATTCCTAAAACAAGTCCAGAAGTGAAATCGGGTGTGGTTATGAAAGTGAATTTGGGGCTGCAGTCTGAAAGCAGTTTAGGATGGGATAGCCAGCAAGGTCCCCTGGAGATATTGCTGGACTTAGCTCTCGTCAGCCACAGGATGGCTGGTAGAATGGGAGTTGCCATCCAGTTTCACCTGGAGGGCAGGTGGCTAATGCATAGATTTTAATTGTACCCTTGACCAGGTAAGTAATGGGCATTTTAATTTCAGAAGGCCATTACACTCATCATGCCTGTAGCTCTTTCCCGTATTTGAAGTGCCTCACATTTCATTTATCCTTATGTGAACTTGAGAGACTCGGTGGATTGTATTTCATAACATTGGCTAATGAGATGCTATCATTATAATTATAATTTTTTTATTTTATTTATGATTTTCCGTTTTATACATTTCAATAATTTTACAATCATTTTAAGATTTTAGAACTCGACTTCCTTCCCCCTCTTTCTGCGGTTCCTTAAATTTATTTTTAATATTTTCCTGCATATCCTAATTAACTTAAATTACTCATTTATTCATCTACTTTAAATATTTAAAACTGCAGGTTCTTACAATAATCCTGCCAATGTTCTGATCTGTTTACAGTTTATTTGTAAATATTCGATAAACCATTTCCATTCTTTTATAAAAAGTTTATCTTGATTTCACATTTTCCCAGTAAGTTCCGCCATTTCTGCATATTCCATAAGTTTTTGTATCCATTCTTCTTTTGTTTGGACTTCTTCTTCTTTCCATTTTTGGGGAAGTAACATTCTTGTTGTTGTAGTCGCATACTTATGGAAATGATGCTCGATTCCTATGATGCAGCTGTAAATTAATGTTGCAAACCAGGTCAATATGAGCTTTGGCAGTCAGGAAATTGGCCTGAACCCCTCAAAACCAGTATTCCAGGCTATGATGTCCATCCAATTTAAATGTTCAAAATAGGGCTCAGCTTCCAGTCTCTCTCAGCCAGTTAAATGTTAAATTTAAATGTTCAAAATAGGGCTCAGCCAGTGTGGTGTAGTGGTTAAGAGTGCTTAGACTCGTAATCTGGGGAACCGGGTTCGCGTCTCCGCTCCTCCACATGCAGCTGCTGGGTGACCTTGGGCTAGTCACACTTCTCTGAAGTCTCTCAGCCCCACTCACCTCACAGAGTGTTTGTTGTGGGGGAGGAAGGGAAAGGAGAATGTTAGCCGCTTTGAGACTCCTTCGGGTAGTGATAAAGCGGGGTATCAAATCCAAACTCCTCCTCCTCCTCCTCTTCTTCTTCTTCTTCTTCTTCTTCTTCTTCTTCTTCTTCTTCTTCTTCTCCTCCTCCTCCTCCTCCTCCTCCTCCTCCTCTCCCCTTCAGGTCTTGCATGCCTTCATCTTCTTTGGGTAGATAACGCTAATATTAGGAGGATTTAGATTTTTAAACAGGTTGCATGGGTCATCGGCCAACATGGCATCATGCAGTAATTTGAACGCAAAAGGTTCACCCGAGGTTTTCTAGTTCCCAAATCAGAGATGCCGTATAGGTTCAGGATGTGAAAGGAATCAAGCTCAGACTTATGAGAGAGAGAGAGACAGAAAGTCTGCACTCTGAAGATCAGGTGCTATAAAAAAAGCCAGGGCATTCTTCTGTGCGCTAGGGAAATGTGTAATTTCCTTTGCAGGTTCTGTGAGTCATTTGGGTTACAGCTGTAACCTGGCTCTGTGAATATCATGATAACTTCAGACACATATACACATTAGATTGCTTTTCTTCTTTTTCTTCGTATGGTGTCAAGTTGACTCAGGTTCCTGGAGGTATGGGGCTGTGCTAGAGAACAGAGGTAACCAGCAATAGACAGATTTATGGGGATCAAGGCTATCAATGCACTTTCTCCATGGTCAGAGGCAGTAATCAGAGACCTACATTAGCTCCCAGTACGTTTCCGAGCACAATTTGAAGTGTTGGTGCTGACCTTCCCCCTTTTTTTGCAGGAAATTCCCTTATTATAGCATTGGGAAACAGCAGGGAGGGTTGACAGCTATGCTTTAAAGGCCTAAACAGCCTCGGCCCAGTATACCTGAAGGAGCGTCTCCACCCCCATCATTCTGCCCGGACACTGAGGTCCAGTACCGAGGTCATTCTGGCGGTTCCCTCGCTGCGTGAAGCCAAGTTACAGGGAACCAGGCAGAGGGCCTTCTCGGTAGTGGCGCCCACCCTGTGGAATGCCCTCCCACCAGAAGAGAAAAACAACTACCAGACTTTTAGGAGACATCTAAAGGCAGCCCTGTTTAGGGAAGCTTTTAATGTTTAATAGATTATTGTATTTTAACATTCTGTTGGAAGCCGCCCAGATGGTCAGGGTATAAATGATGATGATGATGATGATGATGAATGCATCTGAATACCAGTTTCTGGTTTCAGGAGGGAGACGCTCTTGTGCTGAGATCCTGCTTCATTTCTCCAATGAAAATAGGGATGTTCTATTCAATAACAGTAATAATGATAATAATCCTCCACCCATCTGACTGGTTGCCCCAGCCACTCTGGGCGGCTTCCGGCATATATAAAAACACAATACTGTAAAACATTAAACATTTAAAAGCTTCCCTATACAGATCTGCCTTCAGATGTCTTCTAAAGATCGTATAGTTAACTTATCTCCTTGGCTTGGGGGTCACATAACTCCACACCTTCCAACTTTTCTCCGATGAAAATAGGGACGTCCCATGGAAAAGCAGGACATTCTGGGATCAAATCTGTAACTGGGTTGGCTTCTGTAAATCCAGGACAATCCTTGGAAAATTGCGGCAGTTGGAGGGTCTGGGATGCCATACTCTTTGCTTTGTGGTGAAGGGACACGTTTTCAGGAAGCGAAGTATCTTGGACTAGCCCTGTGGGGCAAAGGAGACACAATCTGGCTAAAATGGGGGAGGCAAAAAATCAGGAAGTGGGGCTTGTAGAGTTCATTAAATCCTTCCCCTACCTTGGCTCAATAGTTCGAGCCCTGTATGTGATTGCTAACAATATACAGGGCCAGATTTAGGTTTGACGAGGCCCTAAGCTACTGAAGGTAATGGGGCCCTTTATATGTCCAGCTGTCCTTTGTCAACAACAAATTGTCACTGTTTTTTGTGTTGAATATATGCTATATGGTAATTTATGGACCTTATAGGTATCTAAAGCCATTTGCAGATGTTGCCACGCAACCAGTCCATGCAGAATGTAGGCACCCTATATATAGAAATGAGCAAACCAGTGATATTTTAGGGAGCGGGCTAGCAGGCAGGGCCCATTGCTTACATCACAGGAGCCTACACAACACAAAACACTGTTACTGTATGTAGGTTTTATTTTGTTTTTTATCTTATATTTTGGAAATGTACATCCAGTTTTTTTCCCCTTTAATTTTTTTTGGCCCCCCCCCAGAAGAGTGGGGCCCTAAGCAATAGCTTGTTCAGCTTATACGTAAATGCGACACTGACAGTATAGGGTGGTAGGGGTTTCCCCCCTGTCAACTCTTCATTGTCTGAAGATGCTAAATGTTCCTATGACCTGGGAGTGCGAAAGTGGAATCTTAAATAGCAACTGCAAGTCGGATAGAGGGTTTTTCTTTTGCCTGACTTGAGAGAAGGCAGTGGCTTATCCTAAAAGCTAAAGATGAAAAGGGACACGGATGGCGCTGTGGGTTAAACCACGGAGCCTAGGGCTTGCTGATCAGAAGGTCGGCGGTTCGAATCCCCACGGCGGGGTGAGCTCCTGTTGCTCGGTCCCAACTCCTGCCAACCTAGCAGTTCGAAAACACGTCAAAATGCAAGTAGGTAAATAGCTACCACTGTGGTGGGAAGGTAAACGGCTCTGGTTCGCCAGAAGCGGCTTAGTCATGCTGGCCACATGACCCGGAAGCTGTATGCCGGCTCCTTTGGCCAACAAAGCGAGATGAGCACCGCAACCCCAGAGTCGTTCGCGACTGGACCTAATGGTCAGGTGTCCTTTTACCTTTACCTAAAGATGAAAAAGGCAAAGGTCATCCTAATCTGGGATGGTCCTGGAAAATAGGGGCACTTGAATGGCTTGGGTCCACACGGGCATTGGGTTGGCTGCTGTGAGAACAGGATGCTGGACCAAGACTCTTAAGTTCTGAATTGGATGAGGTTGCCATGGGTTTGTTTGTTTGTTTGTTTTTTGCCCCAGTGGGCCTTTATTATGAGAGGCAGACACCCAAGAGGCACAGTTAGGATTTTCTGCCTGTGGTGCAGATCCTAGCAGGGAAGTAAATGGCAGCCATGCATCTAATCCCTTTACAAGGAGTTAAAGCTACTGTATGTCAAGGTGTGCTTTCATGAGGAACATGATGAGCAAGGCTTCCTTTTTAGTTCAAGAGGCCTCCCTAAGTGCCCCGGGGCCACTTTTATCTAGCTCTTCTGCTGAAACCGATCCCCCTTCACTCGAATGAATGTGACGGTGTCAAATATAATGATAGTGCCTTATCCAGCTTCATGGTTGACTGACGTGCGTTTCAGAGCAGCACATTCCACCCGAGGAGCCCATTTGCACAGCCGAGTGATCTAAACTTGAAAGCTAATTTCTGTAATTACCAAGTGTGATTGAACTCAGGCAAAAAGTTTTCATCACCTGTGTGGGATTTTGCCTCCATCGCCGCCGCTGCCACCTTGCACTTGTGGGGAGGAAGTAATTGGAAGGGATTTAACCGGTGGGTCCCAATCCCCTTAACTACATCTTGAACAAACGGGGAAATCAGAATCCACAATTAGAAAGTCAAATGAATTGTTGAAGCTTTCGCAGGAAGGAAAGGGGTGTGCCAAACGGGAGAGATCATCAGGGGGTTTGGGCTGGGTGTTGATCAGTATGCGGATGATACCCAGCTCTACCTCTCTTTTAAATCAGAACCAGTGAAGGTGGTGAATGCCTTGTGTGAGTGTCTGGAGGCTGTTGGAGGGTAGATGGCAGCTAACAGATTGAGGTTTAATCCTGACAAGACAGAAAAACTGTTCTTGGGGGACAGGGAGCGGGCTGGTATGGAGGACTCCCTGGTCCTGAATGGGGTAACTGTGCCCCTGAAGGACCAGGTGCACAACCTGGGAGTCATTTTCACAGCTGTCCATGGAGGTGCAGGTCAATTCTGTGTCCAGGGCAGCTGTCTACCAGCTCCATCTGGTACACAGGCTGAGACCCTACCTGCCTGCAGACCATTTGGGCAGAGTGGTGCATGCTCTGGTTATCTCCTGCTTGGACTCCTGCAATGCGCTCTGCGTGGAGCTACCTTTGAAGGTGACCCGGAAATGACAACTCATCCAGAATGCGGCAGCTAGACTGGTGACTGGGAGTGGCCGCCGAGACCACATAACACCGGTCCTGAAAGACCTACATTGGCTCCCAGTACATTTCTGAGCACAATTCAAACTGTTGGTGCTCACCTTTGAAGCCTTAAACAGCCTCGGCCCAGTATACCTGAAGGAGTGTCTCCACCCCCATCGTTCAGCCCGCACACTGAGGTCCAGCTCCAAGGGCCTTCTGGTGGTTCCCTCACTGCGAGAAGTGAGGTTACAGAGAACCAGGCAGAGGGCCTTCTCTGTTGTGGCACCCGCTCTGTGGAAGGCCCTGCCATCAGATGTCAAGGCAATAAACAACTACCTGACTTTTAGAAAACTTCTGAAGGCTGCCCTGTTAAGGGAAGTTTTTAATGTTTGATGTCTTATCATGTTTTTAATATTCTATTGTGAGCCGCCCAGAGTGGCTGAAGAAACCCAGCCAGATGGGCAGTGTACAAATAAATTATTCTTTTTCTTTTCCTTTTCCTTATTCTTGCCGCAGTTCACTCTAAACTGTAGAGCTTAAAACACAACACATGCACCCCCTGCCTCATATGAGGATGGCAGGTCCTTTTCTTATTGCTGTGGCAAAACTTTCACAAGGGAATAGAGTTTAAGAGACGTCTTCTTTTTTGAAATAGCACAAGATGCCCAAAATGTGGCACACAGTTTGGGATATTCAAAAACCGAAGCTCCAAAGGACGTGCTGAATGGCACTTGCTATGAACACCACAGAGCTCGTAACTGAATTTCTTTGACACGTTGTGCATAAAATCCAGCTCTGTTTCCCGAGGTTATTGATTGCACAAAATGTGTCTTTTTCAGAGGTGGGCAAGGCAGTGGCGGAGCTTCATGCTCCAGCACCGGGGGGCGGAGAGCAGGCGGGGTGGGACAGGCGCGCGTCCCAGGGGCGTGGCGCGCTGCCCACAGGGGTGTGGCGCTAAAGGAGATAAGGCGACTGCAAGCCAAGTGGATAACGAGATCTCTTGGCGGATTGCCAGGCAGCCATTCTTGGTCCAGCGCGCTTCCAAACGACGTGTGCAATTAACAGTCTTAGCAGAGATAGCACAGCGTGCCCCTGAAGTGCAAGTCCAATTAAGGCTTCTGAACACGATAATTCCTTTCTAAGTCATCATTTATTGCAGAAATATATACATCAGCCGAGAGCACATCGACTCCTCCATCTTGCCATTACAGCACACACAAAATCAAACTGCGACACAGGTACAATAACAATACAGAAAACAGCAAAGCATCCAGAGTTCAGAACGTCACTTCCTGTGCAGAGTTAACCCTGTGTTAACCTGATTCTACAACACCCCCTCTCGTTCGTAGCACTGGATGCCAATAGGCATAAAGGTTCAGCCCAAACCAATCCCATCACAGAACACCTTGTCCTTGATAATACCCAGAGGTTTGGTGAACCCATCGGCCAGGTTCTCCTGGCTAGGACAGTAACGCAACCTAACCATGCCTGTCCTAATACTCTCACAAACGTTTCTGAAACCTATGTCCAGGTGTTTTGTTCGAGATTTGAACTGGCCCGACCCTGCGAACTTCAGGTAGGGCTATGGCGAGAGTCCTGGGGGTGTGGCACGCCACCTGCAGGGGCGTGGTGCCCAACGCAGGCGGGGGGGCAGCCACGATGGCACCCCACCAGGATCGTGCTGCCAGGGGCGGTGCGCTCCCCCCTCACTCCTCTTCCTCCGCCACTGGGGCAAGGAAGTAACAATATCCTTTTATGTGCCCAGCAGAGAGGCAGTAGAGTTCACTATGTTTTGGTGCTGAATCAAACAGTTGAAACACTTGTCACTAATGAGAAGTGAGGCGTTGCAAACCATGAGCATAAGAATGGGCGTGGAAGGGGTGGGGAATCTGACTCCTCATAAAATCTGGCATGGACGTAATCACCTCATAAAATCTGGCATAGACGAATCCTTCAACATATATGAACACGGCTATGCCTTTGCATCCTGAACCACAAAAAGTCCCCATAACTGTAAGGTACTAGGTGGTGCTGGAGGAGACTCTTGAGAGTCCCATGGACTGCAAGAAGATCAAACCTATCCATTCTCAAAGAAATCAGCCCTGAGTGCTCACTAGAAGGACAGATCCTGAAGTTGAGGCTCCAGTACTTTGACCACCTCATGAGAAGAGAAGACTCCCTAGAAAAGACCCTGAGGTTGGGAAAGATGGAGGGCACAAGGAGAAGGGGACGACAGAGGATGAGATGGTTGGACAGTGTTCTCGAAGCTACTAACATGAGTTTGGCCAAACTGCGAGAGGCAGTGAAGGATAGGCGTGCCTGGCGTGCTCTGGTCCATGGGGTCACGAAGAGTCGGACACGACTGAACGACTGAACAACAACAGGTGGATATATGGGAAATATTTGTTGCAATAAAGGAGATCTAGGTAATTAAAAACGCAGCATTTGCAATTGCTCGGTGTTGAGGCCAAAATCATAGCTTAGCATAGCCATTGGTCGGATGGGACTTGTGGTCCAAAATTTTGGGGGTTCGAAGGTTGGGAAAAGCTGTTGTAGGACAAAAGCTATATCCTTGAGTTTTGGGATTCCAGGGAGAAACCAATCAGGAAGTGCTTCGGGAATAAAATGCTAAATGCTATTTTGGAGACTCCCAGGGATCACACCTTCAGTTGTATTAAGAACTTGGACTGAAATGCCTCCAGCAGAAAAGGGAACCTGTCTGTGCTGGCTACTGGCTTAAATTAATGCATATGCCAGAGGTTAGGCTCCCAAGGATATGCTTATATGAGCAATTTCAGTCACACTCCTCCAAACTGATTGCCGGATCCCAGAAATTGGCTTCATTTGAGCCAGTTACATGGTTTCTCCAGAATTTATTTCATTGGAACTAAGCTGACAGCTGCCAAATTGAAATGAAAATTGTCCGCGAGATATATTTGAAGAGAGGGATTTATCTTTATCAGCAAATACTAAAATAGCAGCCTGGTTCTCAATGATAAAATTTACACTTAGCTGAAGAATTACTTGGGTTGCAAGACTTTTCTTTTCTTTGGGACTGTGACCAACAGAAAAAGATGACAACAAATACAGCGTTTCTGTAATTCTCAAATCTGGCCATTTTTCATATTTGTTACTAGTTATTTTCTGCTTATAGGTGTTGGATTACCATTTTTTTGCATTGTTTACCTCTGCATGTTCCTTTGCATTACTTACCTACAATGGATACCAGTGACGTACCTGTACACAGCAAATAATTTTTTTTTAAAAAAAGTATTGTACTCTTGATCTACACAACAGAATAATCCCAAACCACTGAACTCAGATTGAAGAATTAGCCACACACATACTATCATAGAATCGTAGAATTGTAGAGTTGGAAGGGACCCCAAGAGTTATCTAGTCCAACCCCTGCAATGCAGGAATCTCAACTAAAGCATCCATGACAGATGGCCATCCAACTTCTGCTTAAAAACCTCCAAGGAAGGAGAGTCCACCACCTCCTGAGGGAGTCTGTTCCACAGTTGAACAGTTCTTACCACCAGAAAGTTCTTCCTGATGTTCAGTCAGAATCTTCTTTCTTGTAATTTGAATCCATTGTTTTGGGTCCTACCCTCTAGAGCAGGGGTCAGCAAACTTTTTCAGCAGGGGGGGGCGGTCCATTGTCCCTCAGACCTTGTGGGGGGCCGGACTATATTTTGAAAAATATATATGAAAGAATTCCTATGCCCCACAAATAACCCAGAAATGCATTTTAAATAAAAGGACACATTCTACTCATGTAAAAACACACTGATTCCCAGGTCGTCCGCAGGCCGCATTTAGAAGGCGATTGGGCCGCATCCGGCTTCCGGGCCTTAGTTTGGGGACCCCTGCTCTAGAGCAGGAGAAAACAAGCTTGCTCCATCTTCCATGTGACGGTCCTTTAGATATTGAAGATGGTTATCATATTTCCTCTCATTCTCCTCTTCTCCTGGCTAAACATACCGAACGCCCTCATAAGGCTTGGTTGCCAGACCCTGGAACATCTGGGTTGCCCTCCTCTGCACACATTCCAGCTTGTCAACATTCTTCTTAGATTGTGATGCCCAGAACTGGACACAGTATTCCAGGTGTGGTCTGACCAAGACAGAATTGGTAGAGTGGAACTATTACTTCCCTTGACCTGGACGTTATACTTCTGTTGATGCAGCCTAGAATACCATTAGCTTTTTTTTATCTTTTTCTTTTTGCTGCTATATCACACTGTGGACTCATGTTAAACTTATGGTCTACTGAGACCTCACGATCCTTTTCACAGGTACTATTAGCAAACCAGGTATCCCCCATCTTATATTTGTCCAGTCGTTTAGTCCTGTCCAAGTGCAGAAGCTTACACCTGTCCCTCATTTTGTTAGCTTGGGCCCAGTTCTCCAATCTGTTAAGGTCATATCGAATCCTGATTCTGCTGATGAAAACATGGATGGTTAAGAAGCTATTTCTGACAGCCTTCTTGGCGGGTGGGATGCGGTAGTCAATTCACTGGCCCCAGCCAGGGTCTGCTTGGAGAGAATTTTGAACTTGGTTAAGATTTTGACAAATGGTTTCTGCTATTTTTGGTATGGTAACATGATTTACAACACAAGCCACTGCATTTGTGGTGAGGAGGTAACCAAAAATATTCTGCACTATATGTCCTGCTAGTCCATTTCTGGAAAATGTGTGGAATAGTTCCGCCCCCCTCTGCTTATTAGAAGATAAGAAACAGGGGGTCTAGTTAACTAAAAATGGAATATTTGCTTGCTAGGACTATGGAAATTACTCAGTGTGGTCACCCTTGTCTTGGCTGCTGCAAGACAGCAATATAATTATTTTGTGACATAGGTAGCAGATTGCAAGTAGGATAATGTATAATTAAAAGCTAGATACTTTATGTATTTTCATATTTTAAGCTGCTGTCATTAAGCTATATGCTGTATTTACATTTGAACGGGGCATTCAATATATGCAACTCCAACCAGACTTACATTTAAGACAATTCCACTGAATACAATGGGATTTGCTTATAAACTGTTCAAAGTGGCTAGGGGAAACCCAACAAGATGGGCAGGGTATAAATAATAAAAATTTTATTCTTATTACTTGTGACTAAACATGCACATGACTGCACTATACTGAGCTGACATTTCTTGGACTTGATCCACTCAATGATGCTTCTGACCCAATCCTGACCATCTTTGACTTGAAATACTACGAGATGCGCATAAATTGATGAAATACCCGGCAGTGCCTGGGAAGAGCGTCACAGTTGCTTCAGTGGAAAAGGGAACGTGCTCCCGTTGGAAGTGGGATGAGGAAAGTTGCTTAAATTTTGTTATCCCTATTGTGTGATCCATCTTGTTTATTCTCCTCTCTTTGTTTTCGTTGAAATTTAAAATACACCAAACATTAAATTTAATAAAATGCTGGGAATCAAAACTAGAAGTTGTTGCAACAGACACAGCAGCACCGTAACATCATGAGATTAGAAAGTATTGACTTTCATTAAATAAACATACCATTTCTTATCCAGCGCCACAAATAAGACGCTAAACTCTAATTTTACCAGTGCTTTTTTCTGGGGCACCAGCAGCTTAAAAAAAAAAAATTCTAGAAGAAAAACACTGGTTAAAAGTGTGGCACTTACTGTAACAACTTCATGGTGAGTACCGGAACCTTTTTTTTCCTAGAAGAAAAACACTGAATATTACATGTTTGTTCAGCTTGCACAATGTTGTCAAGCAAAAATTTGCAGCTTATTGTGAGGGTGGTACATGCAGCTACACCAAGCTTATATCTTCTTCCAGCAGTTTGGGTGCGGAATTTGGGTTGCAATTTAGTGTTGCACCATATTACAAACGTTCTGCGCAAGCGTATTATCTTGCCAGACAGAACAATCCCTGCTTGCATAGGACTTCTGCTGACAGGGTTCATTAGGTGAATCCCCCTCATATATCCTAGAATGGCAGCTAATTTCATTGCTGCCCTTCCTTCCTTTCGTTCCATCTATCTCATATAGACTTATTCCTCTGTCTTCCCCTAGCAACCTCACATCCATTCCGAATCTGAAGCTGCTCCTGCCACAAAAATCAGTGAAAAGGAAAAGCTATACCTGCTTGTTGTTGTTGTTGTTGTTCAGTCATTCAGTCATGCCCTATCTTTCACTGCCTCCCGCAGTTTGGCCAAACTCATGCCAGTTGCTTCGAGAACACTGTCCAACCATCTCATCCCCTTCTCCTTATGCCCTCCATCTTTCCCAACACAAGGAGAAGGAGACGACAGAGGATGAGATGGTTGGACAGTGTTCTTGAAGCGACTGGCATGAGTTTGGCCAAACTGCGGGAGACAGTGAAAGATAGGGGTGCCTGGCATGCTCTGGTCCATGGGGTCACGAAGAGTCGGACACGACTGAACGACTGAACAACAACAACAACAACAACAACAACAACAACAACAAGGCATAGCTTAATACCTGCTTAACACCTGCAAATCAAATTGCTGATAACGGCACACAAACTGATCCAATTACTTCTCCCCCGACCCTGTCCCATTGCTGGCCAGCTTAGCAACTCTTATGACCAATGTTTTTATTTCATATTTTGGAATTGCAGGATTCAGTTGGCCTGCGGTAGGTGGAAGGAGTAAATAGCTAGATCAGCTGGCTCTCTTTGATTGTGCCTAAGCCTACATTGTAGTTGGGGGGGGGGGGTTGCAAGAGTTCATCAACCTTGTTTGGACCCTTCTGTTTGCAATTCAAATCTGTCTCTTCCTTCCCACCTCCTTCCAGGTTATTTATTGGAAGCACGTGCTGGGGAATCTGTGCATTTGATATGCTAATGTGCACAAGGCTTTGGACGAGGTAGGACTCAGATGGTGTGGGCCAAGGGGTCCACCCCTTCAGCAGAAGTTCTGGAGACCCATCTGTTCTGTTTTGTGAGCCCACAATGAAGCCCGTTGCAAGAAATGGCGGAGGGCTCTGAATCTGGATGACTGCATGCATGCTATTAACCTTCAACAAGTGCAATCCTGCAGAGAGCAGCTTGTACGATGGGAATGGCCTTTGTTGTTGTTGCTAGATAATGAGCCTGAAAACACACACACACACCACTTCAAAAGAGGGAGAAATGCCTTCGCCCCCCCCCCCCCGGTCTCCTAACCTTGTGGCTTATCAATAGCGGATCCCTCGCCACAAAAGCCTGCATTCTTTTATTCTCAAATTAGAGCAGCTGTTGCAGCACCAGCTCAGCTCATTGGAAACCTATTAGATTTGGAAGGGCTTAATCCACTTTGAAAACACCAGCGCTTCTGAATCTCTCTCACACACAGATTAAGAGGCAAGACACCGAGCGCTTGCCGGGCTTTTCAATAAGGTAACCTGCATCGTTGACACCAGACGAGGTGATGATAACTCGGTTCTGGGTGGTACCATTTTCAGATTCTCTGCTGGGGCTTACGCGACGCAACGTTCCACCATATGACGATGACTACAAATCTCTTCCACACAGAAAACTAGAATGTTAGAGAGAAAGGTTCTTGCCTAGCCTTCTCCCTGACATGCTACCTTTCTAGATGGGGTGCACGCAAACATCTCCATGTATTAAAACATGTGGAGAAGCACTGGAGAGGCCAACCTCCCTCCTCAGCACAATGTTTTCCTCTTTGGGCACTAGAGCCATCAAACTATGTCAAGATACCAGTGTATCTTGTTGGACTCTCTCCCATCAGTCCCAGCCAGTATGGCCAATGGTCAGTGGTGATAGTAGTCCGACATCAACACATAGAAGGCAAAAGTTCCCTGCCTCAGCCTTAATCCCATTCAAGTTTAAAATATTTGTAACAGTTTTGACCCACACCAGTCTTTCCTAACTCTGGCCTTTTCTCCCACCCCTCCCTTGGCTTTACCTATCAGTTGAATTCGGACGTACAATAAACCACATTACTGCGGTGAGAATGAACCACAACAAGTCTTGGGCTTAACAAAATCGAAAATTCTTTCTAGTAGCACCTTAGAGACCAACTGAGTTAGTTGCTGGTATGAGCTTTCGCGTGCATGCACACTTCTTCAGTCTTGGGCTTGTTTATTCTCCCAGTCGCCTGAGGCAGCCATGAAGAGGAACTCAGAAACCTCTCCTTCCATTTTAGATTTACTTCAGAATGGTTTCATTCAAACCCAACAAACTGTGGTTAATTGTAACTGCAGCTTGTTTGGGGGGGGGGAACTGACTTCAAACCATGGGGTATGGCTTTAAAAAGAGAGACTAGCCACAGTTTAGGATTCAGATGTAACACTAAACAGCAGCTAAAAACAAAAGCGAAAGCTTCTAGTGTCCTTGTAGCCATGGTTTATCATGCCATCGGACTAATTCCCACTGTTTACTACTGAGGAACGTTGATTCATCCCCTCCCTGTTCCCAATGTAGATCTTTATTCCCTCCCCCACCCGCACCCGCACCCCCGTCCCAGATTCAGATCTTCACTCATCCCTTCTTTCCTGGCTGGGGAGGTGGTACGACATTTTGTGGTTTACCTCAGGTGGCAAAATGTATTTGTGTTTTTTTTTTATGTACATAATTTTTATTAAATTATCTGCTTTGCAATTTAAAGTACTCATTTATACATCCTTAATATATCAGTGACTTCCCTTCTTTTCTTTTCATGGTTCATTTTACATATCATAAAACCCTGCATATTTTACAGAAACTAAACCATTCAGTTTTCCATTATTACATCCATCAAAAAATAATTTACCCTGTTGAAGTCACTGTATCTTAATGCTGCCAGCATTTTCAGCTGTACACAGTTATTTCCTATACATTCAATAAACATTTTATAATCTTCTCTAAACATATGTTCTTCTTGTTCTCTTATTCTATATGTTAAGTCTGCAAGCTGCGAATATTCTGTCAACTTACCGGTAAGTTGCCACTCTTCTTTAGTTGGGACCTCGCTCGTTTTCCATTTTGGGGCTAACAATACATGGGCCACAGTAGTGGCATACATAAATAACCTTTTTTGACACCTGGGAATTTAAGTCTGAATTATCCCCAACAGAAAGGACTCTGGTTTTTTTGGGGGGGGAAGTACATTTAAACATTTCCCCCCCAAATTTGTTATGGATCATTTCCCAATACCTTTTTACCCTTTTACAAGTCCACCACATATGAAAGAAAGTTCCCTCAAACGTTCCCCAAAATGTATTTGGGTGGCCCTGCCTATGAGTTCTCATTGTCTTTTGAGCTGTTTATGCCCCCTGCTATTTTTAATTATAAGGATGTTAAAAACGCCACCCGTACCTTCTCAGCGAAGAGTTTCACACAGCGAAGGAATGGATATTCAGTAACACAACGGCATAATCCGACGAGGCATTCTGAAAGCAGAACAAAATCTTAGGCAGTGCATATAAGGGGGAGATCGAACCTAACGCCGTGGAATAGATGGCGACTGATCCAGAGGAAGCATGAGGAACCAAAGGTGATTGGAAGAAATGAAGGGAAAACACACTGAGCAGAATCGCAAGAGTGAGAGAGACTGAAAAACAGAATGAGGATGCCCAGATGAACGGAGCAACAAACCTTTGCATCTCATTCCTTAAAAACTGAATGAAAATCTTAAATTGAAATATTGGGTTTTAAATTATCATTTTTTTTATCCTCTTCAACAGAGGAAACGAGGAAGAGTTGGCTAAGCTTTCATGAGTTTCAGGTGGTTCCCCCCCCCCAATAGTAACACACAGTTTCAAGATGAATAGCTCTCTCTTAGAATTATTGCTGTACCATTCATTCAAAGGCTTTCTGCATTTAATATATATATATATATATATACACACACACACACACACACACACACACACACACACACACACAACACAACCCTGCTGCCATATTCCTTCATTGACAGAACAATGGTCTCTGTCTGCTCATGCCTCTCGACACTTTGAGAGCAGATGGGACTGCTGAATGCGAATGGGTCTTACCATGATAGAAATATTTATATGAGGAGCAGGACGTTTTTTTTCAGTGTTCGTGTAAACCTCCTGAAAGCAATTCAATCATGCTATGCCTATTTCAAGTTACAAACAATTAACCCCTGTATGCTTATGACCATTGTTCCATAGAAATTCACTTCTTTAATTGTTGTGTTGTGCTGAGGAAGATTATTTTGAAACAGTGTGATTATCTGGATCACTGTCCTGCACGCTACCACCTTGGCACCACTCCACATGTATCTACGTGCATCTCAAGACTGATTTATTTATCGACAGACGAATATAGTCTTGCTGGCTACTTAAAGACTTACATTACTTTCAGAGACTTCTGTGTGATGTATCATATTTGCAAGAGTGTACATTTTGGTTTTTTTTAAAATTGTTTTAAAATAATCTTTATTGAAAATTATATCATACCATACAATAAAAACAAAACAAAACAAACAAACAAACAAACAAAATAACTAATAATAAATAACAATGTAACCAAATACACCAAATAAATCATAAATAAAATATAACAAAACAAATCTCACATATTCATTCATTCTAACAGAAATAAATCAAAACTCATTAATCCAACAAAACAAATCAACACTCAATCTTATCAACTTGTTAGACTTCCACTTGCCGTCCTCTCGGGTTATTTGACTAAATCATTCGCTACTGCTTCCTTTTACCACTAGACTGCCGGATTGCCGATCAGAAGGTCGGCGGTTCGAATCCCCTAGCAGTTCAAAAGCACGTCAAAGTGCAAGTAGATAAATAGGAACCGCTCCAGCAGGAAGGTAAACGGTGTTTCCGTGCGCTGCTCTGGTTTGCCAGAAGCGGCTTAGTCATGCTGGTCACATGACCCGGAAGCTGTACGCTGGCTCCCTCAGCCAGTAAAGTGAGACCGCAACCCCAGAGTCGTCCGCGACTGGACCTAATGGTCAGGGGTCCCTTTACCTTTATAGGATATATAGAAATGACGGCTTTGCACAGTCACATGGGTGTTGCCAGAATTTATGTTGGACTTTTGTTCGGGGTGGCAGAACCGAGTATCTGTGACACAATTGGTCAGTTAGTTAAGTATTTTTATTGTTTTGCTTGATGTCCCTCCGCCTCCCACATGTATGGGATTCTGGATGAACACTCTAATGGTCAATTTGCCACTGGAATTGCATGCAAATCGTCCCTTATGATATTTAAATGCTTTCTCGGAATGTACTGCAATTTCCACTGTAAGTAATCCTAGAACTAATTTCCTCCCACAAAACTACAACTGCTGTCAGCTACAGGCAGCATGGGCAATGGACAGGCTGTGTGGTTCAAAATATCTGGAGCACCCCAGGTCAGGGAAGCCTGCTCCGAAGGTATGAACAACGTTGCCTTAAAAGCAACAATTTTCTTTTCAACGGAAACACAACAGTCGCTTTAAACCAGAGATTCATGCGCAATTTACGACAGCTGAAAAGTTGGCTGAATCCACCAGGCAATGCATCAGAATGTTAAAAGGCCCCTCTGATTTCCTCTTTTCTACGAGAGGCAGCATTGCTTGTCATAAGCCGTTCTGACGCTGGTTAAAAATAGATGCTTCTGCCCTAGGAACCTTTGAAACCTCCTTCCCCCCCCCAACTCTACCGGTTTCTCTTTTGATTAGTTGAAGAGGAAACAGAATATCCAGGAGGAATGTACATCAAAGCGGACACTCTAAATGATGCCGAAATGCATAAAACAACAAACAAGGCCAGCGGGGAAGGGAGAGATGCTATAAGCGGGCATGTCTCCCTATTACACCAAAGGTCAGCTCGCCGAAGATTCAGGAGGTGATCTCTGCAAAGCCGTAGCAGAGTTTAATGCTTTTGCTGGAATTTGGAGAGGTAGGTAGGTAGGTAGGTAGATGTGCATTACGTTCCTTTGAAATAATGGCTCTGTGCCTATTTTCTTCTTGGGGATGATGATGAACATTTCTATGCTGCCTTTCATTTGAAGATAACAGGGTGGTTTACAACATTAAAACAGAAAAATACATACCATAATAACAAACAAAACCAGATGTGTCTTGGCTGGGCGTCTTGCAGGCTTAAATGCTTAGGCAGCTTGTGGGTTTTGGTGTAACAACAACAACAACAACAACAACAACAACCACCACCACCACCACCACCACCACAATTTATTACTTATACCCTGCCCATCTGGTCAGGCCTCCCCAGTCACTCTGTGCAGCTCCCAACAGAATATTAAAAACACGATAAAACATCAAACATTAAAAGCTTCCCTAAACAGGACCATAAAGAAGACTGATCGCCGAAGAATTGATGCTTTTGAATTATGGTGCTAAAGGAGACTCTTGAGAGTCCCATGGACTGCAAAAAGATCAAACTTATCCATCCTTAAAGAAATCAGCCCCGAGTGCTCACTGGAAGGACAGATCCTGAAGTTGAGGCTCCAGTACTTTGGCCACCTCATGAGAAGAGAAGACTCCCTAGAAAAGACCCTGATGTTGGGAAAGATGGAGGGCACAAGGAGAAGGGGACAACAGTGGATGAGATGGTTGGACAGTGTTCTCGAAGCGACTAGCATAAGTTTCGCCAAACTGCGGGAGGCAGTGAAAGATAGGCGTTCCTGGCGTGTTCTGGTCCATGGGATCATGAAGAGTCAGACACGACTGAACAACTAAACAACAACAAACAGGACTGCCTTCAGATGTCTTCCAAAAGTCAAATAGTAGGCTTCAGGTTGGACTACACATGAGTAGGGGCTAACCAACGGATGAGCAGGAAGAGGTTCTACACAACCCTTCTCCTGATCACTGATTTCCAACTGGAAAGGCCCACTCCGCCATTTTAAGTTGTTTCTCCATAGTGCTGCAGTCATTGAATGAAGGAAATTGTCTCCATTGATCTACAGAAATAATAATATGTAGACAGATACTTAGTCATTCTCAAAACCTTGATTATGTGAGCAGTGACCTCATAGGAACTAGTAAATTCTTTGAGGCCCAGAACTCACCTCTAGGAAACTAGAGTTAAGATGGGATTTTAACCCACACACCCCAGCTGAGATCAAAGGAACTTAAATGTGTTTGACTTTGGTTGGATTCTGACAACAACAGTAAAAGTAATATCAATACTTTGTACAAATGGCATAGGCATTTTGTGGGTCTCTTGCCGGCAGCTCCATCTGTAGAAAAAGTCATGACAACAGCTCTAATGTGTCTCATTAAGGAAAGGATGTGTGGTATTTGGTCTTTTAAATCCTGCAACCCATTTTTCTGCCCTTCATATATTTTGCTGTGCCCTTATTAATCTGTGCCAGCAGCCAGACATCCTCTGACAGGGATAGTGAATGAATCGCTTCAAGGGAGTCCCTTTTTTATTTACTGAAGAGAACAGGAATGTCTCCAGTATGTCCAGAACAACCATCTTTTTGTTTGTGGACTCAGAGCTGTAAAATTGAATGGGACGTGAGAGCAAAAGTTGAAAATGAGAAGAATAGAAATAAGTGGAGTGGCGGAAAGACAAGGGACAGAAATACTGAATAATGGCTCTGTACACAAGAACGGCATCTTCTCTCCAAGCAAGCTGTATAAATTGTTCTGTGTTGGTTTCCCATGTGGTATCAATTCATTTGGAATGATTTGTGGACACCCAGGTTAACACTGGATGTTAAGCATGGCTTGCCCAAACCCAAAAGCTTGCTCAAGTGATTAAAACCTTCTGACCGTGGACTGGCTTACACATTGCAGAAGCCACATGGATGCTGCCATGAAGCAATTCTGGTGGCTGTAGCTTTAAGTGGTGGGGATGGGAAGCGGGGCAGTAACACAGAGAGTCTATGCCACATCGATCTTCTGAATCGGGGCATTCTCCAGGAGAGTCCCAGACATTGCTGTCTGCAGCTGGTATAAACTTTCCATGGGACCCAGAGGGTACAAGAGACCATGCACCTCCTAGGGTAGGGCAGATCTGTCAATTTCTCTTACGTTTTTTTCCAACCTTAAATTCAGTTCATCATGTTTCCCCACGAGTTCGCAACCTTTAAAAATGTTCTCAGCATTTTAGTACAAAAAAATCTGCTAACATAATATGCTTATATGCAGTTGCAATTTTGCAAAATGTACACATTTTTTTTGTAAAGCAATTTCCCCTAATAGAATATATTTTTGGTGTCTTGTTTCCACCAATCCATGCATTTTTATTCACACCTTACCCTAGTATATGCAATTTTCTACATGTTGTTTAGCTGGAGAACTGCACTGCAATATTCAGAGAAGTGAAAATTTCCAAGTATGGTTGTGTTTCAGTTCGCCTTTGGTTTCTTTAAGTGTGAAGTGAGTTTGCTGGTCTCTAAGGTGCTACTGGAAGGATTTTTTTTAATTTTTAATTTTTACTTTTGTTTTGCTTTTAAATGGAAACTGAACCAACTTTCTCCTCCATTCTTACTGCCTCTTTATGTACGTGTGTTTCTTACTATTTTTTTATCCAACCATTTTATCCCAGTTCATTTAACAGCTTCATTTTTCTTGCCACTTACAGAGTAGTTAGACAAAGGCTTCCTCTTGATTCCTACATAGGTTGAGCATTTTAATCATCATTCAGATCAGAAAATGATCAACCAGTTGGTCAACCTCTTTCCATTATTTTGTTGGGGTGAGAGGAAATCATGGGGAAGCATCTCAAGTACTGCTTGTGAATTTTATAAGTGAAGCTTATACAAATGTTCCTCCCTCTGCCTGTTTATGGCATGAATACGAGCCTTCCAAGGGTGAATCACATATAGCGTTCACATGTCTATTTCATTCATGATTGGGTTTTATACCAAAAGGGGAGTATGAGTGAGGGGAACTGATCCCTCCTCAACCTGACCTCCTCTCATTCCATTGGTTAAGACACTCCCCCCCCCCAAGCTTGGCTCAAATGCTATAAGTAGCCCATATATGGAGTGGGCTCCATGATCACTGCAGATGGTGACAGCAGTCACAAAATTAAAAGACGCCTGCTTCTTGGGAGGAAAGCAATGACAAACCTAGACAGCATCTTAAAAAGCAGACACATCACCTTGCAGACAAAGGTCCGTATAGTTACAGCTATGGTTTCCCCAGTAGTAATGTATGGAAGTGAGAGCTGGACCATAAAGAAGGCTGATTGGCAAAGAATTGATGCTTTTGAATTATGATGCTGGAGGAGACTCTTGAGAGTCCCATGGACTGCAAGAAGATCAAACCTATCCATTATGAAGGAAATCAGTCCTGAGTGCTCACTGGAAGGGCAGATCCTGAAGTTGAGGCTCCAGTATTTTGGCCACCTCATGAGAAGAGAAGACTCCCTAGAAAAGACCCTGATGTTGGGAAAGAAGGAGGGCACAAGGAGAAGGGGACGACAGAGGATGAGATGGTTGGACAGTGTTCTCGAAGCGACTAGCATGAGTTTGGCCCAACTGCGGGAGGCAGTGAAAGATAGGCGTGCCTGGCGTGCTCTGGTCCATAGGGTCACGAAGAGTCAGACACGACTGAACGACTGAACAACAACATATGGAGAAAAAAGTGTCTCAGATGTTGTGATATAGAGATGGCAGCTCCCAAAATGTGGAACTCTTTCCCCATGAAGTTGCACCAAGGATCCTCATTATATGGCTTCCTTTCCCTTCCCCCTCCCGAAAACACACTTTGTACCCAGGCTGTTGACATTTATGATGTTTTCCATTTTTTGTGGGACCCCCTCTGTTGTTTGATGTACCTTATTTGGCTTGTTTTAAATTGTTTCATTGGATTTTAATGTCATATGATTACATGGTTGTAACTTGCCTTGGGACCTCATGGGGAAGGGCGGGTAAGAAATTTCTTTAATAAATAAAAATGAGCAAAGAGGTTCAGCTCTCCCCCTTTCATATAAAAATTACATCCCACTTCCTGCTTAATCCGCAAGCGGGACAAACGTATGACTCAGGAAACACGGGCACTCCAAGAAAGTAGGAAGTATATGACTAAAAACGCACCAACCATCTCCAAGTCAACATAGCTGAAAAGGTGCAGGAAGCATGCATATCGCTCCTTTCTTTGAAGTACAGCGGTGTGAAAACAATAAAAGAAGAGAGCACCGGATTCTTGACGTGAGATCACCTCAGCTATCAAAGATCTACTGGCACGAGATTGCCATTGCCGAAGGTAGAACTTGCCTCAGAAGAACATTGCTCTCATGAAAGCAAAGGTTACATATATTATTATTGTAACCTAGAAAGTCTGCGCCATAAAAGGATCTGACAATTTTATGGGTGTTTCCCTTTCTCCATATAAATCTCTCCCTTTTCTTGGCAGAAAGAGTGAAAACTATGACGGCCAGCTGTAAAAGCGAAAGGCTCCTCTTTATTTTCTTCTCGATTCTTCAGAAGGAAGCGTGTGGTGGGCAGAGGCAGGTGGGGGGAGGGAGGGAGAGAGGGGGGGGGGAAGAGAGAGAGAGAGAGAGAGACTGATTTAGTTAAAATGCCCAGTGGATTCCCACATATATTTTGCAATGGTTTCTCCCACCAGGAATCTCGCCCACTCCCCATGCTTCTCCGATGCAATTAATGACATGCAGAAGTGTCAAACAAAAGGAAGAACAGGCGCACTGCTGCTGGGAACGAGCAATGAGTGTAGTAATGTGATTATGGTAATGATCAACAAGTCATAGTCTGCTGCTTTTGTTCCCTGTAATTAACTTCTTGGAAGGCCACAGTGGCTTTCTCTGTACTCATCAGATGGCTCTGTCTTTGTGTGTCCCCCACCCTCTCTCCCCCTACAGAGACTGTCTCCCTGCAAGTGCATTGCTAAATAGATTGATATCGTTTGTTGTCAGAAACTCAATACCATATAGCAATCCAATTACTTAAGCTGTTTTTATCGGTCTTATTGCTGCTCACGGCCGAGGTATGCTCTTAAAGTGGGATAATTCCATCTCACAAGAACGCAGAGGAGCAGATTAGGGCTCTAATGAGAAGGTTTTCTGTAGGCGAGGACTTTTCTCTTGCATAAGCATTGGGATCCAGGAACCAAACCTGCAGCGAAAATAAGCAAGGGTCATCGTTGCAAAGCCCAATCAATCTAGAAATCTGCACGGATGCTTTACAGGTTTTCTAGAGGGAGGGAGAGAGAAACGAAATACTGGCAAATCTGCCATCCGTTTGCGGCCTGTTGAGAACCTCGACTGGAATGAGAAATGGAGACTGCTGTAAGCTGGCTATCTCAATTTGTATTTAAAACGGTTGGCTCGCTGTATTACAGGTCAAATGTTGCGCTTGACTGTAATAGCAGTTACAGAATGCCAGTTGCCATAAAAAGCCTGCAAGACAATTTCAGCATACTAGTGCACAGAATGAATTTGGGGAGGTAAAGGCTTATAACATAAAAAAACCAAAACCAAAACAACACAAAACCCTATGACTGATGAGAATGCTGTAAATGAAAATGCAACTATTCATGCAACTGAATATTACAGGATTCCAGATCCCATAATCCCTGATCACTGGCCAGGATGTCTAGAGCTCATAGGAGCTGGGGGTCTAATAGCATTGGGAGGGCAATTTCTACTATGCTATTGCTGTACAACTTCCAAATTGAGTAGGTGCTCCAAACTGCAGGGGGGAAATAAGTGTATTCTCTATTTACGTATAAAGTGATGGGGTGTCTAACAGAGAAAGGGGTGTGTGGGTGAGGGAAACTGGACTTCACCTGACAACTCATCACATTCTCATGTAGCATTTTCCCAGCCTGGCTTCAATTCTGGCAATAAGAAGAGAGCAGGGAAAGTGCCCGAAGTCATGAAATGTGAGAAAGTAAGATAAAAGGCACCTTTCATCACATGTGGTGGAAATGTAAGGTAGTAAAAGAATTTTGGTAAATGATATATAATGAGTTGAAAAAAATGTTTAAAGTAACTTTTTCTTAAAAAATCCAAAGCCTTTCTTTTAGGAATTCTAGGTGCCGAAATCCCAAGGGAGCAGAAAAGACTATTTATGTATGCGACCACGGCTACACGGATGTTATTGGCCCAGAGATGGAAAGAAGATAAAGTCCCTACCAGAGAAGAATGGCAGATTAAGTTGATGGATTATGCTGAAATAGCTAAAATGACTGGAAGAATCAGAAATCAGGAAGACCAAAATTTTAATAAGGAACGGGGAAAATTTATAATTTATCTTAAAAACCATTGTAAACAGTTAAAATCGTTAGTAGGATTGGAATAGCACTAGTAGTTTAATGGTGAATTTTGGACATAATGGAGATGTAATAGATTTGGATGATCATAAAAGATACAGGAGAAAATGATTACCGATAGGACACACAAAAGGGAGGAGGGAAGTTCAGGAGATTCTTTGGAATTATGTTTTTTTATGTTGCATGTTTGATATGTGATTGTAAAACTTTAATCTGAAAAAGCAAATTAATTGTTTGGAAGCTGAAGCCATAGTTTGGGTTCTAGAGTAGGTGTGGCATGAACCATGGTTTGGTAAGGTAGCCGAAGACCCTGGGCTTTCTCTCGCACTGTATCCCTTCATGCATGCCTGAGTCGAGGAATCCCAAGCATTTGGTAAATTATTATTTTAAAACAGGACGGATCAGAGAGGAAAATATGTAGGTGGCAGTCATGATTCATGATTTTATAGTAAAAACATAATTATGGACAGGGGAAGCAGAATATATCAAAGATAACACCTCTGATATGTAAAGAAGGAGGAGGAGCATTCCCCACATCAAATGGGGTGCGCCTTTTGCGTGGTCGCGAGTAACCCCCTTGGATCACGGTGCAGCTCCTGGCAGTTGGGGTCTGGCACCACCTTCCCAGGTTGGATACCTGTGAACTCCACCTACTTAGCAGCCGCCCAATCCTGGCTGGGGAGGTGTTGCCGGGGGGATTGGCCAGGTAGAAGGAGGGATTATTCAGCACACACAATAGAGCTCGAGTCATACCTGGGAAGCGGCCATTGGATTCAGAGCTTCCCCACCCTCCACTCCCTCAATTGGCGTTTATGTTGCAGGTTAACTACATTCTTTTTCCACAGCCACACAGGCACGCAGGCGCTGCCATGACAAGGTCGCTGTTGAAGGGCCGGAAAGGACTTTCCCTGCATTGGCAGGTTTCGCCTTTCCCGTAGCAATTCGTCACAACCTTGGCGGTTACAGGCCTTGGTGGAATCCTTTAGTCATCTACAAAATTAGGGTGTGTGTGGAGCAGTGACCCCCGCCCCCATTGTGGCGTCGATAACAGGGTTCCCGTTAAAGGGGTCTCAGGGGGAGGCTTTGACCATACGCCATGAGGTCGTCACTGCCCTCCCTCTCCAGCGGCGGCGAATGGGGGGGCTATCTGCTTGAACATATGTTCTCCAGAGCTAGCCCACTCCCCACTCATGCTGGATAACCCTGAAGTTACCCAGAACCCCGGCTGGGGGGCTGGGAAGGATAAACGCCCAATGCCTGAGCCAAGGTCTCCCAACATCTGAATATTAATTAAGTTGTGGCCAATTTAATCCCATAGAACGTTGTCACGTGTCATTATTTCTTTCAGGGGCTGCCTGGGGTTCGGGGGACTCTGCCTGGCCACGCAAATAGAATTTTGTCAAGGCCTCTGTATAATTCCTTTCATTTTAAATGGCTCTGTTGTTTGTTGTTGCACAAATTTGTAGCCAAAGACCTACCATAGAATGAATATATTTATATTGTCAATTTTTTAAAAAAGCTTATAATAACCACAGGAGCCAATTTGTTTGGCATGATTGCCATTCTTTTCTGGGAATGCTAAAGCTAGCGATAGGTGCTCTTTTTCTGTTGCAACAATGCCACTTAAAAGGCAATTTGAGACATGAATAAAAATCAATGTTTAACCCAGAAATATGTTTTAGTTAATCATCACTTAGAACGGCCAGTGAGCAGACTCTTCTCTCACACAGCTGAACCTGAACTAAGCATGAACTTCCAGTAGGTTTAAATACAAAACTCAGGGCTCGTTCAAGCATTCTCAAGGATGTAGTGGAATTTTCATATCCCTAAGGATGCTGAGAGAGAATCAGACTAAAACATGTTTACTTTACCTCCCAAGTAATTATGAGCAGATTACAGCTTTTTTTTGGGGGGGGGGACAATGGGATTGTCTTAGTAAATAAGAAGATTGAGCAGATGCAATATATTTTGATTTCAATGAGTTCCACATGACATTTCCATTAGTAAGTTGAGAAACATGCATTGCAAGGCACTGTGAGCTGAACCTCAAATCCAGGCAGTAGTAATGGATCAAGCTGGAATAACGTTGTGAAACAATGAGCTATTATAATCTGGTTCAAGTATTGTCCAATAATCTTCCTGATGATGTGGTGAAGATACAGGAAGTATGCTTGCCGACTTTGGAAATGATATAAAGCCAAAATGAACCGGGAAGGTTATAAAGCAGCGATGAAGGATCTATGATCCTCCAGCCATTATAGAAAATCATCAGGGCTGGTGGGAGTTGCAGTCTAGCAAGCATTTGGGAGGGTCACAGATTTGCTACCTCTACACGATTAAAATAAATAATGACCCTGGTAACTTGCAGCACTAGATTATAACTAATAAAATACAGATCCATAAGGTCAAATAGTAATACAGTGGTGCCTCGCAAGACGAAATTAATTCGTTCTGCGAGTGCTGTCGTATAGCGAAAATTTCGTCTTGCGAAGCACCAACGGGGGAAGAGCAGTTTGACGGGGGGGGGGATCGGAAATTTTTTCATCTTGTGAGGCAAGCCCATTGACAAATTCGTCTTGCGAGACAGCCTTCCGCTAGCGAATGCCTTTCGTCTAGCGAGTTTTTCGTCTAGCGAGGCATTAGTCTAGTGGGGCACCACTGTACTTACAATGGTCACTTACACATTTACTACTACTGATTGGCATCCCTCTATCTTGGGAGACCACAGGGGAGTGCACCTTTGGGGTGACGTCAAACTGTTTTTTTTTAATTTTTAATTTTATTTATGATTTCCAATTTTATACATTTCAATAATTTTAAAATCATTTAACTTGACTTCCTTCCCCCACTTTCTGCAGTTCCTTAAATTTATTTTTAATATTTTCTGCATATCCACATTAACTTAATTTGCTCATTTATTCATCTACTTTAAATATATACTCTTAGGAAACTGCAGGTTATTACAATAATCCTGCCAATGTTCTTACCTGTTTAGAGTTTGTTTGTAAATATTCAATAAACCATTTCCATTCTTTTATTAAAAAAAGTTTGTTACCTTGATTTCTTATTTTTCTGGTAAATTTCACCATTTCTGCATATTCCATAAGTTTTTGTTTTATCCATTCTTCTTTTGCTGGACCTTCTTCTTCTTTCCATTTTTGGGCAAGTAACATTCTTGTTTCTGTAGTTGCATACATGAATAAATTTCTATACAGTTTGGGCAGACAAACATTTTCAGTGCTTTTTTTTTCTAAACAAATGTTTGGGGGTACTCTCATAATTCCCAAATAATGCCAATCATTCACATTGTTATCAGCACCAGAATGAGATCCTAATGGCCAATCTCTCTCCTTCAAGTGGACAACATTAGCACGAGGACACAATGACCAGTCTCTCTCCTTCAGGTGGACAACATCAGCATGAGGACACAATGACCAGTCTCTCTCCTTCATTGGCCACTATCAACATGAGGTCACAATGGCCAGTCTCTCTCTCTCCTTCAGGGAGGCAGCATCCTCATGAGGTCACAATGGCCAGGAGAGGGTCAGAAAAAACCAGATCACAGCTGTTTGTGTATGTGCAGATGGTAGATGCAAGTGTTGCCTGGCACCCCAAATTCAATGGTGAGCCTTCAAGGTGCAGTAGCCGTCACAGGTAGAGGGCAGAGTAGAGAGAAGAGATGGACTAGGCAGCAACTGATGGGCAAAGCAGCAGTAGAACAGCTGAGAGGAGACTCCAGAAGAAGAGAGGAAGGATAGGAGGAAACACCCAGCATTTGGAGAGGAAGAGAGAAGGTAATTTGGATAGCAGTTGAAGGGACAGAGTAATTTGGATAGGGATGCGGGTGGCACTGTGGGTTAAACCACAGAGCCTAGGGCTTGTCGATCAGAAGGTCGGTGGTTCGAATCCCCATAACGGGGTGAGCTCCCATTGCTTGGTCCCTGCTCCTGCCAACCTAGCAGTTTGAAAGCACTTCAAAGTCAAGTAGATAAATAGGTACCACTCCGGGAGGAAGGTAAACGGCATTTCCGTGCGCTGCTCTGGTTCGCCAGAACCAGCTTAGTCATGACCTGGAAACTGTACGCCAGCTTCCTCGGCCAATAAAGCAAGACGAGCTCCGCAACCCGAGTCGTCCGCGACTGGACCTAATGGTCAGGGGTCCCTTTACCTTTACCTAGCAATGCTCACCAGTACTTTCCCCTGTGACAGTCACCCATAGTCATAAGGCAACTCATGAACCTCAACCCCAAACAATGAAAATTAACTTTCTGGGACACCTGTAGCAACGAAAGGGGAAGGGGTCAGACGGCACCATTAACAAGATGTCTCAAGTCAAATCAGAGACTCCCAAGTCTGCATATTCCATAAGTTTTTTTTATCCATTCTTCTTTTGCTGGACCTTCTTCTTCTTTTCATTTTTGGGCAAGTAACATTCTTGCCACTGTAGTTGCATACATGAATTAATTTCTATACAGTTTGGGTAGTTCTGTCCCTATAATTCCCAAAAGGAAAGCTTCTGGGTATTATTATTTTTTAACAAACATTATTTTCAGTGCTTTTTTTCTAAACAAATGTTTTGGGGTACTCTCATTTTGACTTAAGAAAATCACCATTTTATAGTTTAAATCAGGGAAAATAAATACAGTAAATGGACAAAAGTATAAAGATTCACAAAATGTTTAGGGGTATGCATACCCCTGAGTACCCGCAGAAAAAAACCACTGGTTATTTTAAACATCTTTTTCAATTCATTATATATCATTTCCCAATAAGCTTTAACCTTACTACAAGACCACCACATATGATAAGGGGTGACATCAAACTGTTGGAAGGTTGCACGGGAACATGGGAGAGACCTGTTTTGTTGCAGCAGCGGCAGATGGAGGTGTCTGGTTGTGCTGCTGCAGATGCAGCATGGTGTTTTTTCTCTCTGCGCTTCTGCCGGCGGTCATTCCTCCTCTGGTCACTGCTGTGGATACACAACTGGACTGTTTTTCTCCAGGCTCCGTGGTTGCCTGCAAGGGATTCCCACAAGACCACAACAGTTACTGTCACATTGCAAAGATATAAAATGGAGAAAAATAGACTACATCTCACCCATGAAGAAACTAGAACTCCTACAGGATCACAGTCTAATGTGTTTCAGAAGAATAAAATGACATTGATGGATGGATAATGAAGCATAAGAAGTGAAGTAAGGTGGAAATAAAGCTTGGGAGAAACTCTGCCTAGTAAAGAGCCCTATCATTCTAATGCTTGTCTATGCGGGTTCTTGAAGCTACTACCATGGCCTAAAAATGTAAAACGAGCGAGTCCCAACCAAAGAAGAATGGCAACTCAAGTTGACAGAATATGCACAGCTTGCAGACTTAACATATAGAATAAGAAGAACATAGGTAAGTTTGGAGAAGATTGGAAAACATTTATTGAATATATGGGAAATAACTGTGTACGGCTGAAAACGCTGGCAGCATTAAGATAAATTCAACAGTGTAAATAAGTTTTGATGGATGTGATAATGGAATACTGAATGGTATCGTTTATGTAAAATATGCAGGGATTTATTATATGTTATTATATTATATTCCATTATTCCATTATTATATTATATTCCATTCTCAAGGAAATCGAAGAAGGGGACGACAGAGGATGAGATGGTTGGACAGTGTTCTCGAAGCTACTAACATGAGTTTGGCCAAACTGCGGGAGGCAGTGAAGGATAGGCGTGCCTGGCGTGCTCTGGTCCATGGGGTCACGAAGAGTCAGACACGACTGAACGACTGAACAACAACAACAATTATATGTAAAAATGTAAAATCAACCATGGAAAGAGAAGAAGGGAAGTCACTGATACTTTAAGGATGTAAAAATGAGTACTTTAGATTGTAAAACAGAATACACACACACACACACACACACACACACATATCTACTACTACAAGGCATTGAGGAAGTATGACTGTAGTCACTTAGCTCCAGGGAAGCAATCCTGGCTCCATATGAAGCAATCCTCAATATGTTTGTGATCATCTACACCGCCTGCCCCCTCTTTCTAAAGAGGTTACTCTTGCTTTGACACTACCAATAAGAGAAGGTTAAAATGCACCCAAGGAGAATTTGCTTAGAGGAGAATAGGAAAGGCAGCTAATAAGGGCCTCTGCATAACTGAGTTCAGCTGCATTTCACCCTGGACTGTTGACAAGGTTATTAGTGTACAAAGGTTTCAGCCACAGACCTTGTCCTGTAACTCCAAGGTGGTTCTCATTAATTTTAATTGGCAGAAACATGTGAACATGGCCTGATTCTTCCCAACTTCACTTCAAGCCATATTGACCCCAGCCCACTGAACCTTTTGGTGCTAGCATCGTCTCAGAGAGCAATCCTATCTGGGACAGGGCCAGCCCTACCATTACGAAGCGTCAGGCAGATATAGGGGTAGCAGGGAGCAGTGGAAAGATGTTGGAGGACAGAGTTGTGTGTGCCCTCTTAAAGGCAAAGGACACCTGGACGGCTAAGTCCAGTCAAAGGCAACTATGGGGAACAGCGCTCATCTCGCTTTCAGGCCGAGGGAGTCGGCCTTTGTCCACAGACAGCTTTCTGGGTCATGTGGCCAGTATAACTAAACCGCTTCTGGTGCAACGGGACACCGTGACGGAAGCCAGAGCTCATGGAAACACAGTTTACCTTCCTGCCCCAGCGGTACCTATTTATCTACTTGTACTGGCATGTTTTCGAACTGCTAGGTTGGCAGGAGCAGGGACAAAGCAACAGGAGCTCACCCCTTCACGCGGACTTGAACTGCCAACCTCACAATCAGCAAGCATGAGAGTCTCAGTGGTTTAGACCACAGTGCCATCTGCATCCACTTCCTGTAAGTAAAGAGGCCCTGTAATAGATGGATTGCCTACTTGCCAGCTCTTTGTCTTGTCTGCTGCTTCTCTGTCCGCATGATACTGCCCATTTCGGTGAGATGACCACTACAGTCATGCTTCTGCTGGCCACCTCACTGAGAGAAGAACATACAGGGCCCACCATCTGCTCCCAACTAAGTCCGCCTCACTGAGAAAGAGATTGTGCTGACATGTACCTGCTTTTGGCAGCTTCTGCAAGAGAAATAAATATTCTGCCCACATTCTACTGCCTGCCTGAGTGGAAGAGGAACGAAGACGAATGAATGCCTCTCCCCACAAGATGATGCTCCCAGCCTGAAGGACAGGGACTGGCCACTGTGGCCCATGCTAGCCACCTGAGGGAGAAAAACTGGCCACTGTGATCTTGTGCTGATGCTGCCTATGTCACAGACTGGCCACTGTGTTCTCACACGGATGTGTCCAACCAGAAGGAGAGACACAGGCCATTGTGATGTCATGCTGATGCTGAAGGAGAGAGAAACTGTCCAATGTAACAGCCCACAACCGCTGTTCACCTGAATAACAAGGAGACACTGCCTGGCATGCCAGCACATTGCTCACCATGTTCATGAGAATTATGTCCTTTGCACCTTGGACCAGACTGGGGTTTCTTAACTTGCTTTTACTCTCCTGTTCCTGCATATTAGGTTCCCTTACCAGAGGTCTATAATAACAAGGTAATGAATCAACCACATTTATTTGTACACAAAAGGTAGGTAAAGGTAAAAGGTAAAGGACCCCTGGATGGTTAAATCCAGTCAAAGGCGACTATGGGGTGCAGCGCTCATCTTGTTTTCAGGCCGAGGGAGTCGGCCTTTGTCCACAGACTGCTTTCCAGGTCATGTGGCCAGCATGACTAAACAGCTTCTGACGCAATGGGACACCGTGATGGAAGCCAGAGCTAATGGAAACACCGTTTACCTTCCTGCCACAGCGGTACCTATTTATCTACTTGTACTGGCAAGCTTTTGAACTGCTAGGTTGGCAGGAGCTGGGACAGAGCAATGAGATTTCCCCCGTCACATGGATTCGAACCGCCGACCTTCCGATCGGCAAGCCCAAGAGGGTGGCGTTGTGGTCTAAGCCCTCTTAGCAATGCTGCTGCCCTCAGGTGCAGTGGAAGATGCCATCTTATCACCAGTGCTGAAGAAAGCTTATTATCATCCTCCCGGCCACTTTTACGGTGGAAGGGTGGTGGTACTGTTTTTGAGCAGGAGCCACGGTGGCTGCCCATTTCAATGTACCCAAAATTCAATGCCCTGGGCTATAGATTGTGTCAGAATATATATGTGTGTGTGTGGCCACATTGTGTGTGTGTGCAGAGGTGGATTTGGGGGAGCACAATTGGTTCACCAAAACTGGCCACTAAGCTGAGTGGGCACATCGACAATGATTTAGACCGGAAGGCAAGAGACATGGGGCTGCTGAAATTTGAAAGCCCAAAGTCTGCCACTGCCACATGTGTGTGTTGGGGCGGCTGCCCATTGATGGCACTATGCCAAGGGTCCACCCAACCTGGATCCAGTGTTGCACTGGGAATCAGCTGCGTTGTGGCATTTGTCAGCACCTGAGGCACATCTCAGGGAGATGTGGGCAAATCCCCCTGACGCTGGCCAAACAGCCATTCAGTGATGGGGCCAGGGATGTGGCAGCAAGGCCAGGCCAGGCTCCTGGGTGCAGAGACCCCCAACAGTAGGCAGAGTGGGATGGGGATCCCTGTGTAGGAGTGCTTGGTTCATGCCCCCTTAAAATTGTGTGCCCGGGGCTATGGGCCCCTGTGCCACTCCCACTATGCCCCTGCTGGAGATTCCTTCCAGGTAAATGGTTACAGGATTGCAGCCTAAGAGGCTGAGTTGGCCAAAGACATTCAGCAAGAAAGACTGTGAACAGTACTGGTTTAAGCCACCCCCCCCCAAAATGTTCTGACTATAAAAAGTTAAACTGCGGCTTATAAATGGAGCTGAGCACCGGACATTCAAGTCAGATAGGAAAATTGGTTTTCAGATAGAAAAAATCCAAGTTGGAGACTGAACTGATTGAGCCTAAGATTAAAAATCTTTCTAGAATGTACAATTTGTTGTTGGAGTGGCATACAAAAGATGAAATGGTAAAATCAACAATGATTGAATGGGCAAAGGATGTGGGGCACAACATCATGATGGAAGATTGGGAAAAAGCTATGGAATACAAATATAAAATTTTCAGCATGCAGTTTACTGAGAGAGAATATTATGAAGATGATGTACAGGTGGTATTTAACCCCTGTGAAATTGGCAAAAATGTACCATGGACAACGTAATAAATGCTGGAAATGTAAACAAATAGAAGGAACCTTCTTCCATATGTGGTGGACGTGCCCCAAGGTAAAAGACTTCTGGGAAAAGATATATAATGAAATGAGAAAAGTGTTGAAAAACACCTTCAAGAAGAAACCAGAAGCCTTTTTGCTGGGCATCCTAGGCCAGGACATTTGTAGAAGTGATAGAAATTTATTTTTGTATGCCACAACAGCAGCTAGAATTTTGATAGCAAAGAATTGGAAGACAGAAGAATTACCAACGATAGAAGAATGGCAGATGAAAATGGTGGACTATATGGAGCTCGCAGAAATGACCGGGAAACTTCGTGACCAGAGGGACGACGCGGTGGAGAAAGAATGGAAGAATTTTAAACTGTATTTAAAAGATCATTGTATGATTGAAAGTTAGATATAATTTGAGGATAAAATAGGCTGGTGAGTAGAAGGTAGATGATTAAGTTTTAAGATGATAGGAGTAAGATAAGATTACGTGCTGAGTCACAGATTTACTAAGGGCCAAGTTTCCCCCATGTGTGCCTGTGAAAATAAATCAACTGAATCTCTATAGCAGGTAATGTTCAATTGCCCTATGTACAGTTCGATCCATGCCAGTATATTAAATCCGATAATTCAGTCTATTGCTGATAAGCCAGTTGACCTACGTCTTGCTTGGGTTCTACAAGATGTGGACCCTTACATAACCCTACAGGTTGCTAGATTCCTAACAGCCGTTATTTCGTATAAGAGACGAAAGGGGATGTTAGCTGATTAATGAAATTATAAATATGTTTTCCAAAACGAAATTAGTCACTGATTTTAGTTTTATGCTTAAATTTTAACTTTAAAATTTCTCTGAGATATGCTTTTATGGAAATGTTAATATTGGTCCTTGTGAGTTGTGTTTTTATTTGCGGCTTGTACGGTGCTGTTGTTTTATTTGATTCTCTTTGTTTGTTCTGTTTTGTATTGTAAGATGGGCGCAAATGCCGAATAAACATCTATCTAACAGATAAGATTAAGTTTAATTATTTAGGCAATGTTATAATATAGGTTAAGAGGTATAAGATATTAAGGAATTTTAGTAATTAGAAGGTAGATTATGAGTGTTTGGGATTTAAGAAGTTACGAAAAGGTATTCGCAAGGGACGCAGGAGGAGGAGGCAGGAGGAAGTCCCATCACAATGTGAGGAAGTAATATTAGGTATAAGAATTATGTGTGTTAGTATGTTTTGTTTCTATTTGTTGTTTATGTAGTTTTATGTAGTTATGTTGTAAAATTTTAATAAATATTATTATAATAAAATAAAATAAATGGAGCTGAGCACCGGAGCTGGCTTGGGGAGAGGGGACACCGAATGCCGGCTGCCCCGTCCCCTGTTCAGGGTGGTAGTACTGGGAGGTGGGCCACACCCGCAAATAAGCCTTGAATTTTAAAGATGCGGCCAATACGGTACTATGTAAACGATTCGGAATGAGGCGATATTCACATAGTGCCCTTAACCACGCAACCTTTCCCATGCTAAGATGAAGCATGGGTCAAGGACAAGTGGATCAATAAGCAAGCTCACACTGGTGTAAAACACACCAGAATGTGCAAGCTTTAAACTGTTCGCCGCACTCATAATACCATCTTTCTCAGGGGCATGGCGAGGAAAATCCAACACACGCACACGCTGGTACGCAAAGGCAGGGCTGTTTGCTTAAAATAAATATTTGCTAGAATAAAATAAGTGCGGCTCCTGCTTGCTGGAAATGTTGCCGAAGAAAACGAATAAAAGTTGCAAAGCGGGAAGTTGACATGTGTTTTGTTTTGCTTAAGATGCCAAAAAAACAAATCTGAAGCAGACATCAAACCCCAGCAAAGGAACAGGAAGGAGGATAGAAATGTGTTTTTTTGAAGCCTGCAGCCATGGAACCCCCAAAAGCTCTGTTAGAAACACAAAGTCTGAAGCTAGCTCCTGATGTAAGAAAACTCACAGGAGTTGCTTCTCTCCCCCCCCCCCGTCTCTATTCTTTATGTGGGTGGCAGATGTCATTGATGATGAAAAGTGCTCTCTCCACAGCAGGACAGCAATCCAAAGTGCCTGGAAAGTTTATAGCTGTTCTAATAGCTCCCGGTCTTTCACGGAAGACTAGTTCGGCCAGCATCCTTTGGGGCTGAGGCTTGCTGCCTTCAAATAGGGGGCAAGCAGTACCTCTCCAGGCCCCAACAAGTGATGCCACTTGGCCGTCAGGAGAATTTGATTTATTATCTGAGAAGCTTCCCATCCATCTGCATAGGAACTTCATTGAAGTAGCTCCCTTAATGGGAAACTGAGATAGCCTCCCACCCTGCTCCAATTATTTCCTGCTTATTGCTGGGAGCCTGGAGAGTTTTGTTTGTGGGGGGGGGGCTTCGGTTGTTGGGGGAACTGTGTCACTCGGCGTACGAGGGAGTCCCTTCCTATGCTGTGGAGTGTTGTTGTTGTTCCAAGCTCATAAATTGCAAGCATTTTCACAAGTTTTTGCTAATTAATGCCACCGCGGTGGAAATGAGAGCTGGGCTGCAAACAAGCTGCGGCAAGTGGGATTTTTATTGCTAGTGGCAAAGTATAGGGAATAATTACCAGGGCCCACAGAGATCTCTTGATTGCAAGCATCTGCATATGTAATGGACGGGCTGAAAAATCCCCGAGAGAAATGGATCAGGATTTGCACCTTAGGGCACATTTATGTTGTCAGCTCCACCTTTCAAACTGCAGGCGGACAAATGTGGGAAAATATTTTTCTGAAATGCTAGACATGCTGTTTGACTAATCCTGGGCTAGGGAAATTGGCCCTGCTTTGCTACATACTGTCCGGCCGCCAAGACTTGCAAGCGAAATATTTGGGTATCACGTTGAGACTTGATCTCACAGAGAGGCTTCTGTCCTGCGCGCATTTCCTCGTTGCGATGGCTTTGGATGCAAAAATAAAAAAATAAAATAGAAATGGAGGGAGCGAATGCAGGGAGGGAGGGAGGGAGGGAGGGAGGGAAGGGTAGGGTAGGAAGAAGGAAAATGTGAAACAATTCATGCCGATGAGAAAAAAAAACGAATAAACAAGTAACCCTGCTGCATTTCTGAGAACGGGATCTTGGAGGATGGATTCTGTCACTGCTGAGGCAACGGTTCTGCTTCTTATTAAGTTAAGCATTGTTTATGGGCTTGGATCTCGAGATTAATAGTAAGATGTTTGTGCCTTTAAAAAAAAAGTTAGGTGTGTGTCAGTTCCCTATGAATATATAGAATGACTTCTATACCGCTGGAAGTGCGAAAAAATAAGGGTCAGGGCAAACATTTGATCAGAATCTGCATACATGTGGAAATGGGTGGGCTGGCACCAGCGATGGTTGGGGCAAGCTGTCCCTCTAGCCAATCCTAAAGTACGCCAGGTAAAAGGCGTTGGATCCAGCCTGACATTCAAGGCAAATATTTGGATTTCAGAGGTTACAGAACAGGTAATTAAAGATACCCCCCCCAAAAAAAATTGCACATCTTAAAAGCAGTATCTGCTGGTGGGTGCAGAAACAGTATCTGCTGGTGCATGCAGAAACAAGCTTATTTTAAAAGGAAGGTAAACACATTTTGAGGCTGAAAATTAAAACACATTTACTCTGCGGGGTCCTCAAAAAATACATCAGCTGCAGGCAGATTGTTTTCGGACTTGACTCTGATTTAGCAGGTTCAGAGGCATTAGGAGTTCGTGTACACATGCATACAATGAGAGGGTGGCCAAACCACTGAGAAACTCAACTCACCCTGTTTTAGTCAGATATAGAATCTTCCCACTTAGTATGCTCGTAGTCTTATTTGTTAGCCCATTTTATATTATTTTAGTTTAGTTTACGTCTTATTTTTAAAGAAGGCAAGCTGTATAAAAGTGTGAGAATGTATCAGGCTGGCTTTACTGACTGGGGATGTAGAATCTTCCTGCAGGATTGAGCTCAGGAGAAACAGCTATGCTAGTTACCACCATAAATGTTTAAAGGTGTCAAAAATATTTGACAGAAAATTCTCAAGGCACTTGAAAAAATAAACCAGAAAGGAGAGAACCTGCCGGAGGAGAGCAAAGGGGTGGAGCTTATGGATTTTATTAGGGCTGGTTTGAAATGAAAGAACAATATTGACATTTAACTACAGAGCATCCTGTTCTTAAGCAAAAGAAGGACTATAGGGAAAGTTGACCCCAAATAATTCAGTGGATTGAAAAATGGAAGAGCCCCATACAATTATATTTATAGCCATGTTTTGCATTGCTAAAAGAATGAATGGGAAGAACACAAATCTCTTTTTCAGAAATATGATCTAAATTCCAAATAAATAAGGCACTTAAATATAAATGTGTTTGACTGTTTTCTTAATGAGGCTTGCTCGCAGGCCCTGCAGGGTTAATTGAGTGCAAAGATCTTATCTTCGCTGTATTACATTCGCTGAAAAAGAAGGCGAAAACCTGGGCAAGAATTTGAACAAGGCTCGAAAATTCAAGCACTCCACACCGAACTAACTAGCTTGTGTGGCTCCGGCTCACTGTATGCCTTCAAGCGATGGAGAATTTTAAAAGCCCTAGATTACAGGGCCATTAAAAAGAAAAGACACATTTACATGTGGTCACATGTAGAATTGGCCACAAAGGGATCACTTGCTGCAAGTATCCCGACACAAGCTGAATTAAATGGCACAGCAGGTCCAGTCGAAACACAAGAAAAACATGTCAAACTCCATCTATTATTAGTTGCTACAGACTCACACTCCAAAACACAAGGACAGCTGGCCATTAAGTTCCCTTTCCCTTTTCCACCAGGTCTTTTAATTGCCTCTTGTCCTGTAGCGACGAACGCCCTGAAGTCGAATACATTGACATGAGAGGCCTTCCACTCTTCGCAGCTCGCTTAGAAGTTTGTGTCCACAACACTAAAACAAACAGACTGAGCCGCAAAGGAACCATTCAAAACTGGAGATCTTTCTCCGCGAGCAAAAGTTCAAGCGACGCGCGCGTGATATTTCGGCAAGGGTAGGTTGCTGCGAAGGGTGCGCCATGAATATTCATCCAAACGTCTTCAGTAATGTTCACTTGTTTCAGCAGCGTGTCAATGCCTCGGGCATCGCTGGTTGCTCCTCCAATCATGACGCCTTTGGACAATCTTTGGAGTCAGTAGCTTAGCTGTCATAGCTGGCAAAATCCCTCCATTCCAGATGAAGGAGCAGAATTATTTCCTGAATTGTTTTCTTCCTTGGGATTCTTGTGTCAATGGGATCCTGGCAATGAAACTCTCCCTGTTACTTTTCTCTGCCCTCCATCATCATCATCATCAATAACATTTATTTATACCCCACTCATCTGGCTGGATTTCCCCAGCCACTCTGGGCAGCTCCAAGCAGAATATTACTACTACTACTACTACTACTACTACTACTACTAAAGTGATAGAACATCAACATTAAAAACTTCCCGAAACAAGGTTGCCTTCTTTTACCCAGGTGTAGTGTTGCTGCTCCTACTTCTACCATGGCCATTGCTTGCATCAAAGTGATAGCCTCTGTTTGGGATCACCCAAAACTAAGATTGCTTATTTGTTTGTTTGTTTGTTTATACCCCGCCCATCTGGCTGGGTTTCCCCAGCCACTCTGGGCTGCTTCCAACATAATATTAAAATAGAATAATCTATTAAACATCAAAAAGCTTCCCTAAACAGGGCTGCCTTCAGATGTTTTCTAAAAGTCAGGTAGTTGTTTATTTCGTTGGCATCTGATGGGAGGGCGTTCCACAGGGCGGGTGCCACTACCGAGAAGGCCCTCTGCCTGTAGTTTCACTTCTCGCAGTGAGGAAACCGCCAGAAGGCCCTCAGAGCTGGACCTCAGCCACCGGGCTGAACGATGGGGGTGGAGACACTCCTTCAGGTATACTGGGCCGAGGCAGTTTAGGGCTTTAAAGATCAGCACCAACACTTTGAATTGTGCTTGGAAACGTACTGGGAGACAATGTAGGTCTTTCAGGACTGGTGTTATGTGGTCTTGGCAGCCATTCCCAGTCACCAGTCTAGCTGCTGCTAGACGAAGAAGGCCAATGCGGGCAGCCATCTGCCAACCCCCAAATATTCCTGGGCATAGCATGATGTAGCTTCGTTCCATCTCAAAATTCAAAGGCAGCACCACTGGGCTGCCTAGTTGCTACTTGAATCCATGGCAAGGCTTTTTTTCCATGTTTGAAAAGAAAACCTTCAGTATCATTGTCTTTTAAGGTAAGCCCTCCCCCAGCAAAATCTCTCTTGATTTCACGTGACGGCCAAAAGCTGTTATTGTTCACCCTCCTGATGCACTTAAATTTTATTATATGTAACCACATTGGCTCCCAAGGCCCCAGGTTCGCTACATAACATGGTGGCAAAGCTGAAAACAAGAGCAACCATGGTGGAAAGCTCTGGTGTGGGAGTCCAATCTGTGACAGTGATAATGGCCAAGAAATCTTATTTTTTGCACCATCATTGCATCCACAGAGAGCCATTCAGTGGAGCTGTTCTGAGAAGTTAAAGGCCTATCACCACCAAGAGCCTGGAAAACTTGCTGGAAAAGGAGTCTGTGACCTGCTGTGACACCTTTGCTAAACACTTGTGGATAAAGTTGCCTACAACTGATCTCACTTGGATACCATGATTATAGCAGGTCCTAGGGAGCAACCTTTGGCAGCTGTTGATCCCTTTTGAAATCGATAATTTCCCTTTTGCATGGCCTGAAGTTGTAGATAGGTTTCTTGGAAGTGGGAAGTCAGTCACACTTCCTCTTGTCCTTTCTGGCTCATTAAAACAGTCAGAGCAGGTTTGGGCAAGTGGGCAAAGTATATGCCTCATTAAAGGAAGGCATAGTTCCTTCTATACATCCTGAAGATGGTTTCCGGTGAGACCTTTGTTGCAGGGCAGGGCAATATACAGACCTCTCTCTCTATCCCACTGTGCTGGATGATTTCCAACCTGTCTAAAATCTTCCAATTGGGGACAAGTCGCTTGAGCATGTAGTGGCCGCTCAGCTTCAAGAGTCCTGGGCGAAACAGATGATCTAGACCAGGCACCCCCAAACTCGGCCCTCCAGCTGTTTTTGGACTACAACTCCCATCATCCCTGACCACTGGTCCTGTTAGCTAGGGATGATGGGAGTTGTAGTCCCAAAACAGCTGGAGTGCCGAGTTTGGGGATGCCTGGTCTAGACTCATTCCAACCCCTCTTCAGTCCCAATTGTGGGACTGAGAGTGCTTTGGTCATTCTCGTTCAATGTTAAGGTAGTATTTTGGGTAGTATGCTCAAGTAAAGAAACATTCCACTTGATTTAAAACCCAGCTGCAGAGTTAAAATAGAACAACAAAAATAAGCTGTATTTTTATCTTATTATATTGAGAATATTTCCAGCCTTTGAAGAATTCCTTTGGCTTTACAAAGCTAGTGGGAGAGAGAGGCATTCACACGGGAACCCTGCACAACCATCCAATTCCCAGTTCCTTGAGAGAAGGATTATGAAAACACAAGCTCAGGAAATGCCTTAGAACAGGACCAGCCTTCTCACTGCATATTAGGGCACTTCTAGACTGTCTGTTTTCGGGTGGGATTTAATCACATACAGTACTGGCAAATTCAGGTCGTGCAATTAAAGTTGGTTTTGAGCTCTTGTGAGAGAAACAAGTCCCTGCCCACAAGCCCCGCAACTTTCATGTGATAAGTAAATGGGTGGGAAAAGGCACTGATGCAATGTCATCTCACCTCCCCACAAACAAATCAGAATGAATACCCAATAAGTGGCTGGCATTGTCTAACCTCCCCACAAACGTTGTGCAAATGAATCAGGATGAATGCTTGGAAGACCACATAACACCAGTCTTGAATGACCTACATTGGCTCCCAGTACGTTTCTGAGCACAATTCAAAGTGTTGGTGCTGACCTTGAAAGCCCTAAACAGCCTCAGCCCAGTAAACTTGAAGGAGTGTCTCCACCCCCATCGTTCAGCCCGGTGGCTGAGGTCCAGCTCTGAGGGCCTTCTGGCGTTTCCCTCACTGCGAGGTTACAGGAAACCAGGCAGAGGGCCTTCTCGGTAGTGGCAGCCTTGTGGAACGCCCTCCCATCAGATATCAAGGAAATAAACAACTATCTGACTTTTAGAAGACATCTGAAGGCAGCCTTGTTTAGGGAAGCTTTTAATGTTTGGTGTTTTATTGTATTTTTAATATTTTGTTGGAAACGGCCCATTGTGGCTTGGGAAACCCAGCCAGATGGGTGGGAATGAATGAATGAATGAATGAATGAATAAATAATTAAAGGAAGCAATCTTAGAGTTGGGTGATCCCAAACAGAGGTGATCACTTTGATGCAAGCAATGGCCAATGTAGAAGTAGGAGCAGCAACATCACACCTGAGTTTAATTCTGTGCTTGGCTGGATTTGCTTTTGAGCAAGTCATTATCTTTCTGCTAACATCTGCAAAGAAAAGGGATAATGGTTTCCGACAGCCGTTAATATGAGGTTAATAGTTATATGCTGCACAGGGGAGATGCAGACACAGGCAGCTGAAAAATAACTGCTAGCAGCAATGTTTTTATTTACTTGTTGAAAAATTTAGACCCCACTTTTCACCATGTAGATCTAAAAGCAGCTGGCAAGAGTAAAATAAGTGGTATACAAAATTCAAAACGTCCAATAGTTGTTTTTTTTAAAGCGAATCATCTGAGAAGCATTCAGATGTGCAAAGCCCTCCTTAAATAAAACAGTTTGGATCACATCTCCAAAACTCAGTAGGGGTGGTGTCCACCTAATTCTTGCAGGAGAAAATTCCACAGAGCTGGGCCCACATCGAAAGCATGACTTCTCGTGGACATGAATCCTTATTTTTAAAAAAATTAATAAATTTTATTTTTTGCATTTTCCATTTTACATAAACAAATGAATTAAATACACAAACATATAATCCCTTCTGACTTCCCTCCCCCCCTTGTGGATCTTAATGTAATGATTTTCCCCTCGGCATCTCTATCATAACTCTATTTTTATAAATCCTTTGTCAATCCATAGTTTCAAATTTTACAAGTTTTCTGTCAATCCTACCAATGTATATAATTGTTTACCATTGCTTCTCAAATAAATTAGAAACTTTCCCCATTATTTATTAAAGACCTACTCTCCCTGGTTTATAACTCTTCCTGTAAGTTTTGCCATCTCAGCAGAGTTCATCAATTTTGTCTGCCACTTTGCTTTGGTTGGAATTGTACGGTCCTTCAGGATCTCTGGTCCTAAAAGAAAAGCTTCTGGTTTCTCTTGTTGACACGAGCACTGGCGGAGGAAGAGGAGTGCGGGGGGAGTGCACTGCCCCCATCAGCGCGTTCCCGGCAGGGTGCCATGGCGGCTCCCCCCCATGCTGGGTGCCCCAGGACATGCGCCATGCCCCTGCAGGAGGTGCCCCCCACCCCCGCCTGCTCTCCGCCCCCTGGTGCTGGAGCATGAAGCTCCGCCACTGGACACGAGTCCTGCTTCTGGACCATAGAAAACCACTAACAGTGCTTCCTCTGATGATCTCGGTGAACGATTTGGATTGTACAAGATATGGTGTTCCTTAAGGTATCCTGGGCCCAAGTGATTCACTATTGTACGCTAGAAGGAAAACCTCTGATCTTAAACCTCTGCTTCCTTGCAGCTGTGCTCATTTGTGAGAAAGGCTTCAGGAGTAAACCCTGAGGAAGAATCCCTACCCACTGCCTTGCTGCTGAAGAAAAGGCTAAGGAGTAAACCCTACACAAATCAGGAGAATAGTCCCTCTGGAGAAGAGTCAGGAGAAGAGTCCCTCAGGAGAAGAGTCCCTCTGCGAGAGCCAGTGTGGTGTAGTGGTTAAGAGCGGTAGACTCGTAATCTGGGGAACCGGGTTCGCGTCTCCGCTCCTCCACATGCAGCTGCTGGGTGACCTTGGGCTAGTCACACTTCTTTGAAGTCTCTCAGCCCCACTCACCTCACAGAGTGTTTGTTGTGGGGGGGAGGAAGGGAAAGGAGAATGTTAGCCGCTTTGAGACTCCTTCAGGTAGTGATAAAGCGGGATATCAAATCCAAACTCTTCTTCTTCCTAAGGTGGCTGCACAGTGCCTTGAAGCCTCCTTCCAGCAATTCCATAGCCAAGCTGATGCCAAGCATATCACTCTGCCTTGCTTTGGGACCACATCAGTGAGGCTGAGGGGGGTGTTTTGTCATCTGGGCAGCCCAGGCAGAGAGGTCACTTCAGTGTTGCCACTGCTTTCACCACCACTCCTGGTCATGTTGCCAGTTGCTTGGGAAGTTCTCCTCCAGTTCCAAAAGAGGTTTGCCATAAGGCAAGGTGTGCTGCCCAAAATCTCTGTGGGTAGATATGGCAAGCTCTTTGTTGCGGTACTTTGGACCCCAGCCTTAAGGTGAGCGACCATTTTAAGGGACCAAAAGCTATGGGCAGCTTTCCTCTCCCTTGTATATTTCCTGTCAAACTGCCCAATCAGAGAATAACCTGATGCACACAGGCTTGTATTACAGGCTCCTTCCCTGAATTTTCAGGGGGGTTTTATATTTGCAAAAACAAGCGATTGGGTATCAGGGCAAACATTGGCTTTCCCTGCGCATGGCAACACTCACACACAGCAATGTTCTGGTGATGGGCTGTGTTGGTTTGTGAGGGGAAGGAATGGGGGGGGTGTCACATGTAGATGATTTTGTTTTGCAGGAGGGGAAGGGATGTGGTGAAGGACTGGACTTCCTCTAAGTCTGTACTCTGATAAAGAACAATGTGCAGGCAGCATTCTGTCCCATTGCTTAGTCGGCATAAAACACACTCCTGCTTGATTCTAGCCAACAAGAGCGCAAGAACTAGGATGACTGACATGCATTTGACACTTCAGGCCAAGTGATATTCATTGAATTTGATGCAAGCTGTCTGATAAAATAAATTATAAACCTATTATTATACACATACACAGGTATTTTTTTTAATGCTGTTTGACATACAACATTCCCCTCAGTTTACCCTTTGCCTTTCCTGGCCTCAATATTTTTATTACGCAGGCACAGACGGGCAGTTAGGAGAAAGATTAACGTGGCTTGCATGGGAACCAGCAGCCAAGCTCTGTCTGAGGTCTTGACAGGCGGTACCTGCCTCTGCCTTGGAGAAACACATTTAGAATTAAACACATGTTTAATTCCCCCACCCTTCCTCATAAGAGTGAGAGAGAGAGAGAGAGAGAGAGAGAGAGAGAGAGAGAGAGAGAGAAACGACATTTTAAACTCAAAGGATCCTGCATTATAAGCCATGGATAGGCAAACTAAGGCCTGGGGGCCAGATCCGGCCCAATCGCCTTCTAAATCCAGCCCGCGGACGGTCCAGGAATCAGCATGTTTTTACATGAGTAGAATGTGCCCTTTTATTTAAAATGCATCTCTGGGTTATTTGTGGGGCCTGCCTGGTGTTTTTACACGAGTAGAATGTGTGCTTTTATTTAAAATGCATCTCTGGGTTATTTGTGGGGCATAGGAATTCATTCATCCCCCCCCCCCAAAAATATAGTCTGGCCCCCCACAAGGTCTGAGGGACAGTGGAGCGGCCCCCTGCTGAAAAAGTTTGCTGACCCCTGGATAAGCAATACATTGTGAATTTTCTGCAGTTCTCGCACCTTGAGCCAAGATGGTTAGAGATCCTTGAGCTCCGGGAACTACTACGATTACAAACAAGCATGTCACCAATGTCTGGAAGAATGCTGTGCCTTGCATACCCTCTGAGGCATTTACTATTGCCATTTTTAAACAGCTCCAACATGCTGCCACCCCTATTTCCATCAGAGAAATGTTGGAGGGGAACTGCGAGAAGTGAGGTTAAAGGGAACCAGGCGGAGGGCCTTCTTGGTAGTGGCGAGAGGCACAGTTGATGTACTGCTCCCCTATCCAAAATCATCCTCGTTCTCATCCCTTGACACTGAAAGCAAGTAATTCAGAGAGAAAGGTTCTAGGCTAGCTTTCTTCCTGACATGCTTGCACACAAATGGTTGTGTTTTTTTGTCTATATATTTTTTTTTATTATGGAGGAGCATTCAGTCATGTCAGCCCCTTCTTGCAGGCTGACGAGGTGAAACCCTATCGGTTCAGTGGGAACTAGGCCTCCAGCTCCCATTCAAGTCTCACATTCGTGTATCCCTTTTTTAATATAAATTGATATAAAGATTCTCCGGTGAACTTATCCCACTGGTATCCAAAACAGAGTAATGGTTTGTTTCTCCTTAGAGAGATAAGCAAATATACTGCCAAAACAAAACAAAACAAAACTGAGCTCAGATTCCAACAGCAAAATCACCATAAAAGGTTATTAGTACAAGTAAGGAATAAATTGTCTCGAATGGAGAGATAAAACTACTGGCTCCGGTCAGCCATTTTCCCCTGGAAGGTAAAACTTTGCTGAAAAACCCAGTCAGATCGACCAGTTTCCCTTTTTCTCTTTCAAATGTTGCTCCTTACCACATTGATGTTGGTCCCCAAGACACACAAAGGAAGACGGGAAGCTGCCCTAACCAAGTCAGAGGATTGGTCCACCTAGCTCAGTATTTTCTACACTGATTGGCAGGTGCTCTCCAGGATTTCAGACAGAGGTAATTCCCCGCCGTACCTGGAGATGCCGGGGAACGAACCTGGGAGCAGATGCTCTACCGCTGATCTTTGGCCCTTCCAAATTCAGATGTGCCTACAATAAACCCTGCAGATGCTGTTCCATTATGCAAAGTCGTCATATCATACTTCCTAAGGCAGAGGTAGGCACAATTCAGGCTTGTGGGATCAACTTTCGTTTCGTTGATAAGACTCCAGGATCCACCTACCGGAGCCTGGTGCAAGACGTACTTAAAGAATGAAGAACCTAAGGATTAGTTTTGCATATCAGAAATTAAATAGAGCTGAAAAACTGAAAAACTCAAGTCTTGGTTCTTCTTTCAGCTGTCAAGTGTGTGTGTGTGTGTGTGTGTGTGTGGAGAGTGTGGGAATGTTGAGGGATGTGGGAGAGGATATATTGTTTTAGATATCCTATCCCAACTTGCGTTTACAAGCTTGATAATATCAGCAGAGCTAACATTCCCTTTTTACTTCATATGCGCAGCAGAAAGTTTGCATAGACTCGCTAGAGTCTTAAAAATATTGTCCTGGTGTCTTCCCCTTTTTATCCCTCTTTCAATAAGACACTTCACAGTGTTTGGTAAAGTGTATAACGTTTACTTACAAGTAATCATCATCTAGTCACATAAGGATCCTAGAGGCAGGCTTAAAAGTTACTAAATAACATACATATGGTGACTTTCTCCTTTTGAGAGAAAGTCCCTCTTTATACTTTTGGCCTAGTGCCAACGGTGCATTTTAATAATGCTACTTTTAAACTGTCTTAGAGATTAACACAACTGACCAGCGACATAGAGACTCGGCATACACACTACAGTTGGAAGCTCCCAACTGTAGAGTTCACCCCCAACTGTAGAGTTCCATATAAGGAAGTTGGGTTTGACTGCCCCTGTCCTTTTACATCCCACATACCCCTTCTCAGGCAAATTCAACTTTATTCAACCACCCAGAGTCCCAGCTTGACTCGTAGATTCTGGAAACTCTCTCTAGGCAAGGGTTTTGTCAGGATGTCCGCAGCCATCTCATTGGTGCAGCAGTACGACAGTTCCACAAGTCCATCCTGAACTGCCTGACGTATAAAATGGTATCTCACACCTATATGTTTTGTCCTGGCAAGAAACTTTTCACTCTGTGTCAGTTTTATGCAACTCTGATTGTCCTCCAGCAAACTGACAGCTTGCTTTCTCACCAAACCAAAGTCCTTGATGAGTTCATCGAGCCAGGCAATCTCTCGGCATGCTTCCGATGCAGAAATATATTCAGCTTCTGTGGAAGATAATGCTACACAGTTCTGTTTATAACTGCCCCATACAACAGGTCCATCCCCAAACATAAAAACATAACCACTTGTTGACTTATAGTCTGCATTATCCCCAGCCCAATCTGCATCAGTGTAGCCCACCAACTTAGGGTCACTGACAGCTGGCAACCTTAATTTACAGTTCACTGTACCCTTCAGATAACGCACCACCCTCTTCACACCAGCCCAATCATGCTCAGTGGGAGAACTCACTTTCCTGCTAAGAATCCCCACTGCATTGGCTATGTCAGGTCTACATGTGGTAACTAAATACAAAAGTTTACCAATTACCGACCTATATTCACTGTTATCTGGCAACAGCTTCGAATCCTGCTGATTCTTCAGAAAGTCTGTGGCCATGGGCGTTGCAACTGGGTTTGCGTCTTGCATCTGCATGCATTCAATCAGTTCATTTATTTTCTGTCGCTGGCTGAGAAGGAACGATCCGTCTTCCTCTCTTTCCACCTGGATTCCTAGGTAGTACTTGACATCTCCTAGTTCTTTGACTCCCACCTCTTTGCTGAGGTGTTTCACAATCTGCACATATTCTCTGTTATTTGATGTCGCGATAATCAAGTCATCAACAAAAGCCAAAATATATGAGAATTGTCCATTACCTGACTTACTGTACAAGCATTTGTCAGCGTTTCCTTGCTTGTAGCCAAGTTGCGTTAACATTTTGTGCAATTTCTGGTTCCAGGCTCTAGCAGCCTGTCTCAAACCATACAGTCCCTTCTGCAACTTGCACACTAAATGTTCCTCATGTGGTTTCACAAAACCTTTGGGTTGTCTCATATAAATTTCCTCGGAAATCTGTCCATGCAAAAATGCAGTGGCAATATCGATGTGCTTTACATTCAGCTGCTTGGATGCTGCAATGCTTAAAAGCATTCTCACGCTACTGTATCTTACAGTTGGTGCAAACGTTTCATCATAATCTTCACCATATTTCTGTGAAAATCCTTGTGCCACAAGTCTAGCTTTGTAGCGTTGAACTTCCCCTTCTGACCCCTTCTTAATCTTGAAAACCCATTTACAGCCAATGGCTTTCTTACCCAGAGGTAGTTCCGTGAGGGTCCAAGTCTTGTTTTGATGCAATGCATCCATTTCGTCCTGCGTGGCTTTCCTCCAGAGATTAGCTTCCTTAGGTGGCATTTTCTGTATCTCTTCCCATGTGGAAGGTTCCTGTGGAGATGCCGACCCTGCAAAATAGGACAGTCGTGATGCTGGAACACCCCTGTTGGTTCTGGATGAGCGTCTGATCTCTGGTTCTGGAACCGCATCAACATCCTCATCCTCCTCCAATGGTGGCATGTCTAAGTCGTCCTCTTCATCTCTGAAGCCAGTAGGAATTTGATCCTCTGCGTGTTCTGGTGCATTCCCTGTAGGGGGTGCTATGACATTAGAACGCAGATTAGCACTTCTTGGGGTTTCAGAAGGAAAGTCAATAAGTTCTTGAGTCCATTCTGACTCCTTGGAACAGTCAATAACTGTATTCTTTGTGTTAACCATCGCGTGCTCATCAAAATAAATTGCATGGTACGCACTGGTTTTACCACTTTGTAAGTCCATTACTCTGTAGCCTTTCCCTCCAGATGCATATCCAACAAAGACACCTGCTTGTGCTCTGGAGTCTAGCTTCTGTCTGTGTTCTTTGGGCACGTGATAGTAGCACAGACTTCCAAACACACGTATGTGTGACAAATTAGGCACTTTGCCATGCCAAAGTTCAAATGGTGTGCGCTCTGCTCCTTTTGTTGGCAATCTATTCTGCAAATAAACTGCTGTGTCAGCTGCATTTCCCCACAGCTTCTGTGGCAAGGATGCTTCCTTTAGCATGCACCTTGTCATTTCCATAATGGATCTAAATTTTCTCTCTGCAATGGAGTTCTGCTGAGGCGTGAAAGCGATTGTAGTTACGTGTACAATTCCTTCCTTGGCCATGAGAGTCTGCATTTCACGTGAGCAGTACTCACCTCCATTGTCAGTCATCAACACAGCTGGAGCACGTTGGAACTTGTTTCTGACCATGGCAATGTATTCTTTGAACATTTCCACTGTTTCACTTTTCTCTCTGATGAAATATGCAACACAATATCTTGAAAAATCATCAATAAAAATTAGAATATACTTGTTGTTGCCAAGTGATGGAACATTAATTGGACCACATAGATCCGAATATATGATATCAAGCACTTTAGTGCTTCTTTGTTCTGCACAACGTGGAAAAGAAGGTTTCACAGCCTTCTCAGTAATGCAGCTTATGCATTTTGTCAGAGCCTCTTTGCTTTCTTTTACCTGTAAACCTCTTACAAGATCACCTTTTTGTAGGTTCATAATGGTGGTGGTGTCTCTGTGTCCTAGTCTCCTATGCCATAGTTGCATATCAGCTTCATCTTTCTGGCTAGAATGCGCTACGTTTGCAGACTGGGTCTCTGAAATATCAATCTCATAAACACCATTAATTAATTTTGCTTGAATATACAGTTCACCATCTTTAGTCACATTACACTCTCCATTTCCAAATGTGATTTGGAAACCTTTCTTGTCCAAACTGGACACACTGAGTAAATTGCAACTTAGTTCTGGAACGTACAAAACTTTAAGCACTTTGGTCTTAACAGGTTCATTGTTTATATTGAATTTCAAGTCCATGGAACCTGCACCTTTTGCTTTAATAACTCTGCCATCTGCTATCTCTATTTCAGATTCTTCATCTTCATTTATCTCATTAAAATTTTCTCTTTTAAATGAATAATGTGAACTGGCTCCTGAATCTAAAATCCACATATTACGTTTATTTTCACGGTTATGAACAGCTAAATTCCTTTCTTGAAGTAGCATGGTACGTTCAAATTTCCCCTTCTTTTGCCATTTTGGCTGAGAGGTTTGGGAATTCTTTGCTTTAGGAGGAGCTTTACAGTTCCTAGAAATATGGCCTTCCTTGTTGCAATTGTAGCAAATTATTTTCTTGGGCATTTCTCTGGACTTTGTAAATTGCCTGGACGCATAATTACTGTCCTTGCTTCTTGCATTTCTTACTGGAGACTCTGCTCTCTCTCTACACTCTTCTCTTAAATGACTGGTCAGGTCTTTGAAAGTTAGACCTTCTCTATGGTCCATTAGACTGACAAATGGATCAAAACACGGTCCTAGGGATGCTAGCAAAAATGATACCTTTGTTTCTTCATCAAAAGGCTTAGGAGTGAGGTCAATCTTTTGAATAATCTCAGTAAATTTGCTGATGTGCGCTGTGAATTCTTCTTTAGAATTCATTCTCAATCTGGTTAATTTATACATCAAGCTTCTGTAGGAGTTCCTGGAAGATTCTCCATACATGCGTTCAATGTCTTTTAGGATCTGAGATGCATCATCTTTACTATTTATTAATGATAGATGCTCATTGCGAAGTGCACATAGAATTATATGCCTAGCTTCACTGTTCTTGCGCTTCCAAGCTGCTATCTTGGCTAAATCCTCTCTACTTGTGCCAGTAGGCATGGGATCTTCAACAGCCTCCAAAACATGCTTTGCATCTAGATATGCTATTAAGCGCTGCTTCCAGTGCATAAAATTATTCTCACTCAGCACAATCATCCCTAGTTTTGTATCACTATCAAAATTTGCACTAGCCATCTTAAAATCCAAAATTTTTGAAAAATGTTCAAAAATCTTAAAATGCAAAAATCTCTAAACAAATCTTCACTGCCTTGGATTACTGTGAACACTGAGGGAGGGGAGGGGTAGTTAATTCCCCTTTTCAGCACAATGGATGCTTTAGGCCTTGTGCTCACCAGGAAAATCCACTCAACTCAAAATTGCAATCCGATGCAATCCTTTAAAAATACACAAAAATATGCAATTCTGGGCCCGCTAACCCTTTGTGGGAATGTTGAGGGATGTGGGAGAGGATATATTGTTTTAGATATCCTATCCCAACTTGCGTTTACAAGCTTGATAATATCAGCAGAGCTAACATTCCCTTTTTACTTCATATGCGCAGCAGAAAGTTTGCATAGACTCGCTAGAGTCTTAAAAATATTGTCCTGGTGTCTTCCCCTTTTTATCCCTCTTTCAATAAGACACTTCACAGTGTTTGGTAAAGTGTATAACGTTTACTTACAAGTAATCATCATCTAGTCACATAAGGATCCTAGAGGCAGGCTTAAAAGTTACTAAATAACATACATATGGTGACTTTCTCCTTTTGAGAGAAAGTCCCTCTTTATACTTTTGGCCTAGTGCCAACGGTGCATTTTAATAATGCTACTTTTAAACTGTCTTAGAGATTAACACAACTGACCAGCGACATAGAGACTCGGCATACACACTACAGTTGGAAGCTCCCAACTGTAGAGTTCACCCCCAACTGTAGAGTTCCATATAAGGAAGTTGGGTTTGACTGCCCCTGTCCTTTTACATCCCACAGAGAGTCATGTCATTGCTGCTATTGCCAAAGAACTGTGAGTCAGAAATCTCTGTTTGAAGTGCTGGAAATCACCCGGAGGTCTACCAGTGGATTCCTCTGTACCTCCAGCTCACCCGTGTTCTAAGGAATTCCTGTGATTTCATAAAACAGAGAGTGCAATCTTCCTTCATGGCTCTTTGGATAAGCTAGGTGGGAAAGAAAGAACTGGCTTGACTGGAATCATGACTATGAGGGATCCTCCTTTGGAGACACTTCCAGGATTGTGCCACTTGCAGCACCAAACTATTTTGGAGGAAAATGGATTCGCAAGTAACGGTTGCTTGGGGGTCACGGAGAACCCTTCATCTTGGTTGTGATGAAGGGTGCGGTTCGCCTTCCATCCAGTGGTTACAAGATGGAAAGGTATAATGAGAAGGCCAATAAAATAACTGGGGGAAGGGAGTAAATGGGATGCCGTTTTACAGAGAAGTACTCTAGATGCATGGAAAGGGCATTAAACCTATTTAAAATATAATTAGGTCTTGTTTAAAGTATAATTTCCAGGCCACCCTTCAGTACAAAATGGCCACGGTAGAAAGATCTTTGATACTTCGAGTACTAGATTATTCTGATTGGTGATAATGGCACCACCAGTCTCTGCCTGTTTATTCTAATGTCACAGAATTAAGTGATGGCATTTGGAGTTAAATGCGTAGCAGAATATGAACTGAACCCCTCCTGGAGCATCAGAGGCGGGTTTAGGGAAGAGCAATCAATTTGGTCTCACTGGGCGCAGAGCCTTGGGGGCACTTCGGGGGACGCTGCAACTATGATGATGATGATAATAATAATAATAATAATAATAATAATAATAATAATAATAATAATAATATATTTGTACCCCGCCCATCTGGCTGAGCTTCCCCAGCAACTCTGGGCGGCTCCCAAACGAATGTTAAAACAATACAGCATTAGATATTTAAAATGTCCCTAAACAGGGCAGCCTTCAGGTGTCTCTTAAAAATAGCATAGCTGCTTATTTCCTTGACATCTGATGGAAGGGTGTTCCACAGGGTGGGTGCCACTACCGAAAAGGCTCTCTGTCTGGTTCCCTGTAACCTCACCTCTCGTAATGAGGGAACCGCCAGAAGGCCCTAGGTGCTGGATCTCAGTGTCCGGGCTGGGGTTGGAGACGCTCCTTCAGGTATACAGGACCGAAGCCATTTAGGGCTTTAAAGGTCAACACCAACACTTTGAATTGTGCTCGGAAATGTACTGGGAGCCAATGTAGATCTCTCAGGACCGGTGTTATGTGGTCCCAGCAGCCACTCCCAGTCACCAGTCTAGCTGCCGCATTCTGGATTAGTTGTAGTTTCCGGGTCACCTTCAAAGGTAGCCCCACGTAGAGCGCATTGCAGTAATCCAAGCGGGAGATAACCAGAGCATGCACCACGCTGGTGAGACAGTCCGCGGGCAGGTAGGGTCTCAGCCTGCGTACCAGATGGAGCTGGTAGACAGCCGCCCTGGACACAGAATTAACCTGCACTTCCATCGACAGCTGTGAGTCCAAAATGACTCAACGGCTGTGCACCTGGTCCTTCAGGGGCACAGTTACCGCATTCAGGACCAGGGAGTCCCCCATACCTGCCCGCCCCATGTCCCCCCAAAACAGTACTTCTGTCTTGTCAGGATTCAACCTCAATCTGTTAGCTGCCATCTACCCTCCAACAGCCTCCAGATGGAAAGAGAAGTGTGTTTGTGCATGCCAATATTTGGCATCTCACAAGGCTGAAATTTGAGGTCCCAAGGCCTGCCACTAATATAATCACACTGGGGTTAGCAAAAGAAGAACACTATCTTTATTAAAGGAAATGCATGCTTGGTAGGAAAGATCCTAATTCTATCTTAGCTAAAGTAAAGATGAACAAGCCATGCATGTCAAAACGTTTCCTCTCGTGAGGGAGGCATGGAGCAGAGGGAGGAGAAGGAAGTGCAGTTATGTCAGGAACCTTAAGAGTATCAGGAGGAAGATTGATAGATCAGCACAAGAAAGACACACCAGGAAGTGTGGAGTTTCCTTTCTGTCTCCCCTTTCTCCAGCTACAGTCCAAGTGGAGCTGCACCTTGAGATTTCAACATTAGCCTGATAGTGGCATCAGAAACATGTGAGGCAAAATTTTTCCTTTTACGTTAACGGATGTTGGTGTTGTTAGCGGTCTTAATGGGGATTAGTCCAAGATCTTGCGAAGCAGGCCAAAGATGTGTAGGATTCTGTTTGCTTTGCTAAGCTGTAGCACACAGATCAGGGTTCAAGTGCCATTGGAGTCGATGTCACTATTTCTGAGTAAACATGCATAGGATCAGACTGCAAATGATGTCAGCCTCAAGGCTTTGTGGCTTCTGCCTCCGCATCCATAGCAGGGTGACCATGTGCCCTAACTTTACAGAGGACAGTCCTCTGAAGGCATTCTGTATTTTAAGGGCTGTCTGGTTCTAAGGATAAAACAAGAATGGAAAGCAGGGGTCTTGAATCTGCCCATCAGCAGTTAGCAGCTGGACAGCTAAGTGAACAAGGACACAGTCCTCCTCATTAAAGTGGGTTATATTGCATTTCCATTTAAACTATTGCGATTATTTCTAAATTTGCACCACTGCACAAATTTCACATATATACATTTTAATGCAAATCTGTGCCCTCTTTTTGTGATGCATGATTGGCAATATGTAAATGACCTCCCCCCCACACACACAACATGCAAGGGATCGGTCTGCAAATGACCTCAGCACCAAGGGAAAATCAGTGTGGATTTTCAATGGTGGGAGATTCCTGGTGCCTAGCAGAGTCTCGCTGTGTTAACACTTGAACTCCAAGCTCCAAGCTCGCACCTTTGGCTGGCCTGTGTGTTACATCTTGGGTGCTGTCATCTGAAAACATTTCAAAGTATGTTGCTGACTAGATCCAGTGCTCTTAAATTGGCCTGCCTTGCCAATCCATTAATCTATGGGATGCAGCAGGCTGCCAAGGAGTGAACAAACCTTCGGAATCAGACCTCTCTGTCTTCCTCTCTGCTTTGTGTTGGCAACTAATAGTGAATTATTTGGGAGATTATCCAATGTACACTGCCCTTCTTAGGGCTGACTGATCTCTGGAATTGCCAAACATGTTTGCTACCGACTCCTTTAGAGGCCTACAACAGCCTGCGAAAATGTGCCCTCTGTATTTTGTCAGCTGTGTTATTCCGTCACTGCCGGAGCCTTGTCTCATAATTCACAAAACTGATAAATAAATTCCACCCCGGAGTCCATGATAATGTAGCATTTGGCACCATCACCTTTAGACACTCTCATCACCTCCGAAAATATTTTCCAACCTTTTTCGTCCAGCCTTCCTTTTTTGGGTATCATATCAACACCCCCTCCCGTCGCCGGCTCAGCCTTTTATTGCACTAATTCAAACATCACTTCAGAGGTTAACGTGTTTGAACTCCCGGACCGATGCTTTTAACTTCTATCCTGTGGTCAATCAGAGGCAAACCTCTTTCTATAAACAGTGTCAGATAGTGTCTCACACATTGCACTTAAGAAACTTAACTCGCAGTACTTCCTTGACCTCGGTGGCCTTCCAGATTGGGGCAGCTTAAGTGACACAGAACAGGATCCCTGCGAAGGAATGAAGTGTTCAATTCTGTAAGGCTGAGATCTGAGGAGGTAGAGAAAGGGAACAGATGTAGATACACAGAGTGAGATCCAAGGCTAGTGAATCAGGGCCTGGTACAAAACCCAGTGGTGGATATGGCCTTCAGGTAAAGGTAAAGGGACCCCTGACCATTAGGTCCAGTTGCAGACGACTCTGGGTTTGTGGTGCTCATCTCACTTTACTGGCCGAGGGAGCCGGCATACAGCTTCCAGGTCATGTGGCCAGCATGACTAAGCCGCTTCTGGTGAACCAGAGCAGCGCACAGAAACGGCATTTACCTTCCTGCCGGAGTGGTACCTATTTATCTACCTGCACTTTGACATGCTTTCGAACTGCTAGGTGGGCATGAGCAGGACCAAGCAACGGGAGCTCACTCCATCGCGGGGATTCGAACCACCGACCTTCTGATCGGCAAGCCACAGGCTCTGTGATTTAACCCACAGCGCCACCCACGTCCCCACTGCTTTTCCTTAGAACATCCCTATTATCATCAGAGAAATGTTGGATGGTATGGAATTATCTGCCCCCCCCCAAGCCATCTGAAGGCAGCCATGTATAGTGAAGGTTGGTTTTTTTTAAAAAAAATGTCTAATGTTTTATTATGGTTTTTATATATGTTGGAAGACACCCAGAGTGGCTGGGGCAACCCAGTCAGATGGGTGTGATGCACAGTAAATAGTAAAATTTGCCCCAGCCACTCTGGGCGGCTTCCCACACACATAAAAGCATAATAAAACGTCCAATGTTAAAAACTTCCCTGGCCTTGGGCTAGCACGTATCTAGAAAGACCTTGTGCGTTCTTGAGACATTGTGCAACGCCTTGTATGCAAACAGAAACACACCTTTGGATTTCCGTTCTCTTTTCTCATATAAAGACAGACCTTGTGCCAAGACAGGAAAAAACATTTCTCTGCGTGGAAGAACACTAGGTAAAGGTAAAGGGACCCCTGACCATTAGGTCCAGTCATGTCCGACTCTGGGGTTGCGGCGCTCATCTCGCGTTACTGGCCGAGGGAGCCGGTGTACAGCTTCCGGGTCATGTGGCCAGCATGACAAAGCCGCTTCTGGCGAACCAGAGCAGAACCTAAACAAAAAGCAGCGTTCATTGATACTGCCCTGCATCAGGCCGGTGGCTTTTAACAGCAGCCTGACAAATCGTTGCCTCTTGTAATGGCAGGGGAGATAAATGATTCAGAGGCATAGTTGGGAGTGGGGAGCATCACCTGCTAAATTCATGTGCATAACTCTGACAGTAGCCCAAGAACGTTCACCCACAGATTATCTCTCTCCTGCTACTGTATTTGCAAAATCAAAATCAATAGTCCATCAGATATGTTCCAATGAATGCATGTATTTATGCCGAAGTGACTAATGGGTTTGTTTGACCAGGATATGATTCTGCCCTTGATCAAAATAGTTTGATGCATTTGGTTACATATATGGTTCTGATGGATTTTCTTTTTAAATCCTCTTTAGTGGTAAAAAAAAAGGTTTGTCCTGTTTGTTTCTTAATGGTAGAATTCTGCCTTTTAACCATTTTTTGGAACCCGAATCCCCATCAACTTCCCCCCTCTGTAGTCCTGCTTTGATTGCAATCATCGGGGAGATTATTTCATTAGCTATTGCTATCTCAGGCAGGTAAACTATTTATCCAGCTGATTCCTGTTTGGTGCTCATGGTATAACTTTTATCTCTTTTTGTAGACCAACACCAGTGGATTTGGTTAGCTTTGGGTTTATTTTTTCAGAGGTCTAGTTAAAACGTTTGTTAAATATAAAGGAAATATGTGTTTTGCTGCACAGACATTCTATGATGTTTTGATGGGCGTCTCTGAAATATATTGTGATGGGATAACTCAGTTGATGCTCACTACGGAGCCTTAAAGAAATATTTTGGGAGAATTTAAGATATTTGTGGGCCCCTCCCCACCCCCATACACCGTAGCTTAACTAGCTCGATATCTCCTCCATGTTATTTAACAATGAGTGACAGTTTTGTTGAAAGATTCGCTTTCCTGTAGGCAGTGTTTATTCCTTTGCTTTTAAATGGGAAATATAGACCAAACAATCCGATACAGATTCCCAGTTGTGTATACTCCCATGTCTCCTTACAAGTGCATAGTTCAGAAATCACCCGCTATAATGCCTTCATGAGATTCGTAATATAAATATATGCTCTTGTTATTACATGTGGATAAACTTGGAGCTGAAACTATTGGTGGTGAAAATGGCTAAGGGGTAAGAGAGATTTTAAAAAACAACCTAGCACAATCATACATAGATATAGAAGTAATTCTCACTGTGTTTGGTGAGTCTTAATCCCAGGAACATGTGTGCTGGATTGCAGCCTAGGTGTTGTAAAGCAATTTCTGCAATAAATGGTACCCTGGGTTGCAATTCTGCATCCTTTGAGGGCCAGTGAGAAGCGTTTGTTAGTTTCCTGATACAGTGGTACCTCGAGTTACAAACACCTCAGGTTACAAACGCTTCAGGTTACAAACTCCGCTGACCTGGAAGAGTTACCTCGAGTTGAGGACTTTGCCCCAGGATGAGAACGGAAATCGTGTGCCGGCGGCGCAGCGGCAGCAAGAGGCCCCATTAGCGAAAGCACGCCTCTGGTTAAGAACAGTTTCAGGTTAAGAACGGACCTCCGGAACGAATTAAGTTCGGAACTAGAGGTCCCACTGTACCCACTCCAGAAAGCGAGCCAGTTACATTTTACAAAAAAGAAGAAGAGAGAAAATGCATCACCCCTACCCCAAAGTGAAAGGGAACAAAAGGGGGCGGAGATTTGAATAAATGTGGATATGCTTATTTAATACGTATAGATGCAAATTTAGAAACAACTGCTGTAATTTAAATTCACCACAGTGGACCACACTCAGCGGCAGAGCAAGACGATCAGGCGCCTGAGGCGGCAGACGTGCCCTGCACCCCGCCACCCACGGGGGCGGGGCGAGTTGGGGCAGGATGCTCCATGGACGCTCCGAGGAGTCTACCTGCTTCCTTCCACTCAGCTGCCCTACAGCTGAGGGAGAGGCGGTGGGCGGATTGTTTGGGGGCAGTGCGGAGCCTGAGGGTGCCCAAGCCACTGTGTCACTCCCAGGAGAGATGCGTGGCTCGGGCACGCTGCAGGCCCTGCGGTGAGTGCCGCCCGGCATTTTATCACCCCCCCTCAGTGATGACACCCAGGGCAGCCCACCCCCATCGCACCCCCTTCCTCCGCCCCTGGCCACACTGAGACTAGCTGGCCTATGTGCCTGCCCAGTTTGATTCTCAGGTACTAACTGCTGGTTGGGCACCTTCAAAGTCCCTCAGCCCCAGCTTTCACTTCTTAATTGTTTGACCAGACGGCCCTTCAAATAGAGGACTCCTTCAAAAGGAGGATTGTCCTCCGTAAAGTAGGACACATGGCCAGCCTGCACCTGTCGCCGTAAAAGCATTCCGGAGAAACCTTATCTCAACCCCTCTCCCACTCTTAATCTAATAGTGTGTAGACCTGAAGCGGTATCACAAATTGACCTGCCTCTTTTGACAAATGCGCAGAGGATCAAACAAAACAGTGGTTCCCAAACAGCGGCTGTAATCGCATTCCAGTTGCCTGCGAGCGAGTGCGTTTGTCGGCCGGTCTCCTCCTGCTGAACTGCTTTACCCGTGCGAGTAAAAGAGGCGAGGAAGGAAAGCTGAGAGGAATGGAAAGGGAATAAATAGGCCGTGTTTGGGGAGTCCATGGGAGCTGTGGCGGTTAAAGGCTATTGGGACACCAGCAGCCACAGAATCAATGCCACTCACTCTGTTTCTTCCCCAATTCATGTTTCAGAATTCAAACCCTAAACTGAAAAGCTGACACACGCTCAGGGCCGGATTCAGGTTTGATGAGGCCCTAAGCTACTGAAGGTAATGGGGGGCCCTTTATATGTCCGGCTGTCCTTTGTCAACAACAAATTGTCACTGTTTTTTGTGTTGAATATATGCTATATGGTAATTTATGGACCTAATAGGTATCTAAAGCCATTTGCACATAACAAAATATGTATTTTATCAAAGTAATTGTTGGACTGAAATACAGTTAAGAAGAAGTATATTAATAGCGATTTTTTTTTGGTGGCCCACAAGAGAGTGGGGCCCTAAGCTATAGCTTGTTTAGCTTATACGTAAATCCAGCACGGCAACTGCTGAACGATTTCAGGTACAGTTGATTCCCAACTTACACTGCGGTTGTGTTCTGGGGACAGCACAGAAAGCCAAAATTGCTACTAGTCAAAGCACATGAGCCTCACACATCCGAATGCTCTCCCAGGGCCACTGTACACTCTCCAAATGGTCTCCCAAGGTGATTGCAAAGCTGGGTGGCATTATCAAACTCCCACCCTTCCCAGATGCCCACTCACTTTAAAGTTTTTGAAAATGTTCTTGGCCAAGCGTGCAAACCTTCACACACATTAAATGCACATGTTGTAAGTTGCCACATGACCCAGAATGCTGTCTGTGGACCAACAAGATGAGCGCTGCACTCCCTATTTGCCTATGACTGGACTTCTGTCAAGCGGTCCTTTACGTTTATCTTTTCCCTAATATATAGTATGAAGCTTCATTGTCGAGGGATCAATTTTCATAGGGACTGCAACAGAGGGGTGAAGAGGGGTGAGCTCTCTTTTCCTCTCACCTCTCCATTTTGCCAGTTTGTGAAAACTTTTTAACACACACTCTCTCTCTGTGTACACACACACACACACACACACACACACACACACACTTTAATGGAAGAAGCTTAGTCAATGCCATGCCATCAGTCCTGTGCTCCAGATTTTTGAAATATTGCTGAAATGATGCAAATCAAAAACCCATTTGCCACTTTCCCAGCAATATCACTGGAAACCATTTCTTCGCTGCAAACTGCCATTCTGACATCTGCAAGTGTTTAATAAAACTCACAGGTTTTGCCTTTAATTTCATGAAATAATCTTTGCGGCTATGTCGTAGTTACTGCTTATTCCAAACACAAAAAAACCCAAGAACCCACACATCTCAAATGTCATGTGTTGTGAGAAAGAGACCAGATTATTTTTATGTTTTGAAGTTGTTTTGTCTTCTAGAATTGCTTTTCCTTAAAACCCTGCCCAGTCTCTCAGCATTTGAAATGATTTTTTTCTCAAAATATTGGATTTATTCTGGATCAATTCATCTGCCACAAACACAAGGGTCTTGGGTTCTTTCCTAGCAATAGATTATAATCAACTCTTGATACTTTTGCATGCCTGCAACAAGCTTAGTGTATGTAGATGATGAAGTGATTTCTTGGCTCGTTCGTCTGTCTTTGTTTTATCATGTGTATTTTTGCTGCTGCTTGTCCAGCAACAAAGCTTTTTTCAATGGTTACATCCTCACGACCACTTTTTTTTGTAGTTCAAAAGTTTTCTGCATGGGGAGGGTGACCAGTGGCATAGCATCAGACGCGTCACAGAAACGGTTGCCCGAGGCACAAAATTTTTAGCGGCATAACATTCAACTCCCAGTGCTACCTCAATACAACTGCACACTTCTGTCACTGGGCTCAGTTGAAAATGGCTTCTCCCCATGCTGGAAGTGTAAAGAGGTAGGGGGAACATTATTTCATATGTGGTGGACTTGTAAAAGGGTAAAGGAGTTTTGGGAAATGATCTATAATGAATTGAAAAAAAATGTTTAAAATTACTCCCCCCCCCCCAAAAAAACAGAGTCCTTTCTGTTGGGGATAACTTAGACTGAAATTCCCAGGTGTCAGAAAAGGTTATTTATGTATGCAACAACTGCAGCCCGTGTTTTGTTAGCCCCCAAATGGAAAATGAGCGAGGTCCCAACCAAAGAAGATTGGCAAGTTAAGTTGACAGAATATGCACAACTTGCAAACTTAACATATAGAATAAGGGAACAAGAAGAACATAAATCTAAAGAAGTTTTGAATTTTTTTATTGAACATCTGGAAAATAATTGTGTACAGGTAAAAACGCTGGCAGCATTAAGATAAGGTCAACAGTGTAAATAAGTTTTGATAGTTGTAATACAGTGGTACCTCGGTTTAAGAACTTAATTCGTTCTGGAGGTCCATTCTTAACCTGAAAATGTTCTTAACCTGAGGTACCACTTTAGCTAATGGGGCCTCCCGCTGCTGCAGAGTCTGTAACCTGAAGCGTCTGTAACCTGAGGTACCACTGTAATGGAAAACCGATAGTTATAATTTTTGTACAATATGCAGGGATATAAGACATGTAAAATGAACCATGGAAAGAGAAGAAGGGAAGTCATTGATATCTTAAGGATGTAAAATGTTTATCTGAAATTGTAAAACAGAAGATTTAATAAAAATCATATTTAAAAAAAGAAGAAAATGGCTTCTCCCAGTGAACCAGGAATGACCTCTCCAGATAATGGAAGAACGCTTCTTATTTCTGCAGCTGTGATCTCCTGGGTGATGTGGACACTGTTAGGCGGTTGAATGCGCATGTGTACTCTGTCCATTTCTCTCCCTCCCATCTACACATCCACAAAGCCCCAGGCACCAGCAACCCATGCTACGCCACTGAGGGTGACCACCTGAGGGAAAAAATGGTGACCTCCACTGGTGACTGCCATCCCTGCCACCCAATGCTTCCGATGGTGGGTAACCTTTCACCTCCCCAAATGATTGACAAATGGATAAGGACTTGTTCCCACTGCAGCACCTATTTATTCATGTGATGTCCATAATGTTCATTTTGTCACAAATACAAACAAAACAGAATGGGGCCCATTCTCTTCCAGGTTGCATTTGCTATGAACTGCATGCAACTCTTTGCAGCCATCCAAGTCAGCTTGGTGGCACTTGTTCCCACCGCAGCATGCAAAGGACTTCAGCCTTAGCATTTCCACTATCTCCAAAAGGGAAATGCCTTAGGCCTATTTGCTACCTGAAATTTGATCCTCAGGATCTCTCTCACCTGTAGTGTGAAAGTCAGGGCTGGCTTCTTGCCCAGGAAATGCACGGACTGCCAGCTGAGTCATTGGTCTTTCAGGGACTCATGATATTTTCAGGGTATATGGAAGGATAGGAATGTCTCACCAGTATACTTTGCATGACAAAAGTAAATTTAAAAAAGCCGCCATTTCAGCAAAGGGATTGCCAGGTATTTTCCTTGTACATACCTGAAACAGAATTTGCTACACACCAGTAACCAAATGCATTGCTGGTCAATTTTTAGCCGCATTTCTATTCTGCTTTTGCCAGCTGAGAAACTGAACTCTGGTTTATTATTAACTGATAAATTGATTAAGTTATATACATACCACTTAATGCCAAAATAGTTAAAATAATGCTTCCAAGTTTAATTAAGATGGTTGAAGTGAGGGTGGGTGATTTACGGCTATTGAGCCAGATGCCCAATACAGTTGTACCTTGGTTTTCGAACAGCTTAGTTCTCGGACGTTTTGGCTCCTGAACACCGCAAACCCGGAAGTGACTGTTCCAGTTTGCGAACTATTTTTGGAAGCTGAACATCCGATGGGGCTTCCACAGCTTCCGATTGGCTGCAGGAGCTTCCTGCAGCCAATCGGAAGCTGCACTTTGGTTTCCAAACGTTTTGGAAGTCGAACAGATTTCCGAAACGGATTTAGTTTGACTTCCAAGGTATGACTGTATACGTTTTTGAGGAAATTAGTTTGCAACATTTTAAAGGGAAACAGGGGAAAGCAAAGATTCCCAAACAAATGGCCTCGGTGTTTTCAAAGAGCAAAAAAGGAACTGCAGGTAGGTAAACTGAAGAGGAAAACTAACTCCAGAATTATCCATCTTGGAACTTCAAAAATATTCCTAGGCACAGGAAGGAGATATACTGGATAGTGTACATCTCAAGAAAAAATAACTGCCAAGAACAAGATGACACAGTGTATTTCATGACCATCCTTGGCGTTGACAGTTCTTAGATAGAGAAAATTGTTCTTTTTCCAGGAGACTTGTTTACACAATCACTTCTCCCGAGATGCTCCTGTCACTTGCCTCTGTTCTGAAGTTAGTCACATTTATCAAACCAGAATGCGGTTAAAAGTAAGAGAATGTGCAACTTGGTACCTGCCAAACAGCACCCAGTGCTGTAAGAGGCTCTTGCATTTTGGGCTTTTCAGCAGCTAACAGATTGGAAACTGATCTGATTTTCTTTTAATTGAGCCCATGATTTATTTACTGTCCTAAGATCATCTGATTTTGTTCCTACTATAACATCTCTTGTCAGTTCACCAAATGAAAACAAAAAACAAAAACTATCGTCACTATAAAGGGCCATCAATCCATTGTCTATTTTCTGAACTTTAGGGGGATGGGAATGGAGAAATTCTGAGTCATCTTCGTGTCACTCTTCTGGTTGTTTTGCTCATGTGTAAAACATCATTTAAAAAAAAAAAACATGCCAGATATGAAACCTGTGGGAAATTATCTGTATATGTATGTGTACACACACACACACACACACACACACACACACACACACACACAGAGTAGATTTTGGCTAATCTCCCCAAACCATTCACTCTGCAATAACTAGAGAATGTCTGATTTTGTCACTGAGGGGTAAGCATAATGCCTGACAGATTATTGTTTCAATCGACTCTCAAATGGCTCCCCAATTATCTGTTTGAGATAATGTCTGTGCGAAACTATGAATAGAAAGATTCATGCCATTTTTCAAAAATCCTTTTTGAGAGACTAGATGGAGCTGAGAAAATCTTTTGGGTATTCTGACTGCTAGAGGCTTCAGCTTTGATACAAAACAGCACTGCCACTAAAATAAGTGACAAGAAAAGGAAGTAATGTCATAATTTCCAGCTGCTACTGGCAGGAGTTACATAGGGACATTTGACCTTTTTTCTGATCAACACATGACTCAGCTGAGGAATAAGAATCTTAGGCTTGGAGTGTATTTTTTAAAGTCCCCCAACATGCAGTTGCATTGAATACCCTTTTAAAATATCTTGCTTCTCTAAAAAGTTTGGTCAAAAGAACCTACAATATCTATTTGGTGACACAAACACACTCACAAATTAAACAGAACATATACCTACCTAATGTTACCTGCAAAAATAAATGCTTTTACCAAGCACACCAGAAATATTGCTCTGCTTTTTCCAGGCACAGGTCCTTACTTAAAAGCTCTGTGCCCAATCTGTTACTTAGCGCTTAATTGGAGCAAATGTCAATTTGGGTTTTCTGCCGATTGCTGTTTGCTCCAATTGAGCTTTAAAGAGTGGCTATTCATGGGGAAAGCTCCAGAGGGGGTGGGGGGAAGATTCATTGGACACCGAGCTTTAAAGTGCAGACAGGGTGTGGAAAGAGAAGAGGAAAGATAAGCCCTAAGTGCTGTTGTGCATGGGAGATGCTCAATGTCTTTACTGGATCATGAGGCCAGGGTGGTGCCAGAGTGGGTGGGGAAAGCTGTAGTAGTAGTAGTAGTAGTAGTAGTAGTAGTAGTAATTTATTATGTACCCCCTGCCCATCTGGCTGGGTTTCCCTAGCCACTCTGGGCGGCTTCCAACAAAATATTAAAATACAATAGTCCGTCAAACATTAAAAGCTTCCCTAAACAGGGCTGCCTTCAGACGTCTTCTAAAAGTCTGGCAGTTATTTTTCTCTTTGACATCTGGTGGGAGGGTGTTCCACAGGGCAGGTGCCACCACCAAGAAGGCCCTCTGCCTGGTTCCCTGCAACTTGGCTTCTTGCAGCGAGGGAACCGCCAGAAGGCCCTCGGCGCTGAACCTCAGTGTCCGGGCAGAACACTTTATGTGATTGCACAGTACTGGGGAAGTAGCATCTCTGCTTCCAACTGCTAGCACCCTGTGGTAAGAGCATTGGGCCTCCTTTCCCCATGCAGTATGGCTCAGCAATGAACCAATGAACATGCCACCATTGTAGGCAATAGGTCTATGCCTTCTCTGCTACCCTTCCTGTTATGTTCTCCAATCAAACAGGCTTTGGAAATTCACGAGGTACAACAAAACACTTCAAATTGTGCATGGTCAGAGACTATTGTGGGGAGCGGGAAGAGAGAAGAGGGAAGAATGTGTTTGTGGAACATGCAAAGCTATCTTAGGACAGATCATTTGCACACTGGGCCCAGTTCCTTCTACGTTGACCAGCTGTGGCTCTCCAAGGCCTCCAGCGGGAAAGGTAAAAAAGGTAAAGGTCCCCTGGACAGTTAAGTCCAGTCAAAGGCGACTATGGGGTTGTGGCGCTCATTGTGCTTTCAGGCCAAGGGAGCCAGCGTTTTTCCACAGACAGTTTTCTGGGTCATGTGGCCAGCATGACTAAACTGTTTCTGGTGCAACAGAACACCGTGACGGGAACCAGAGCGCACAGAAACAGTTTACCTTCCTGCCACAGCGATACCTATTTATCTACTTGCACTGGTGCGCTTTCGAACTGCTAGGTTGGCAGAAGCTGGAGCAGAGCAATGGGAGCTCAACCTGTTGTGGGGATTTGAACCACCGACCTACTGATCAGCACGCCCAAGAGGCTTGGTGGTTTAGACCACAGCGCCACCCGCTCCCCTTCAAGCGGACAGAGGCCTATCCCACCAATACCCTTTTAACTTGAGATGCTGGGGATCGCAGTTGGACCTCATTTGTTTGCCACGGAGCTATGGGATGCAATTGATGATGGACCGCCCATGCAACCTTCATGTCCCTGCAAGCCTGTTATTAGGGCACATGGCTTCAGTCGCCTTCCCCACCATCTTGGTCTAGGGTTATGGGCTACACAGATGGTGCAATCAGTCTGAGCTGCTGGAATCTCCCGTCCGGGGCCAGTTTGGTGGCATGTGAACGTACTCCAAAGCACTCGCTCCCATATGCAACATCTGTTGCCCTGTGCTAACTTCAGGCTTTCCCAATTTCTCCTATCCACAGTGAATTTATGGTTCACGGAACATCTTGCGGCCGTTGATCCAGAAGAACATATGTATCCCCTGGTGTACCGTGTGTTTCAAGGACCAGCCCCCCTTTCACGAGGTGGCTAGCTGAATGGGGGGATTCCCTTGGATTCCGAAGCCCACCGTCTGCCTAAGATGCATATGGCAAGGGATGGCACTGACTCCCCAGGGGCCCAATACCCATATGTCTCCGTGCGATTGCCAGCGTTATACACTGGTCCCATGCCGCAGCAACTCTTTTAAAAACTTATCGCCGGGCTTATCTCCTTTGTGAACATCCTCATTATCATTTCATTGTGCCACATGATTCCTGGCTTGCCGCAATGAATATTGACTTCATGCTTGCTTTTCTAATTGAATTACAGGCAGTTTCCTGCCTGCGCTCCTGCGGCCCTGGCAGCCGCATGAATAGAGGCTGGAAGAAAAGATGTTTGCTGGAGCCCCTCGGATAACAGGGACCTGTCACAATGTTGCTACAATGATTTATTAAAAGGGAGAGGGAGGGGAAAGTGGACCCGGAGGGTGGAAAAGGGGGGGGGTGGAGGTCTCTTGCTCACTTGCAGCACCAGCTGCTTGCTTTCTTCTTTTGGGGGTCTCATTATAAAAAATAGGCGAAAAAGAAAAAGAGGAGGAAATAAAAGGGAGATTAGTTTATCAATGGACTCGAGCACAGAGGGCCCTTTTTTCCAGCATCGAAACACAATGCCGTGCGCCATATACTCATGTTTAACACTGGAGGGAATCTGATGTTAGGAATGAGGAGTATCAGCTCACTAGCAGAACAACCCCAATAACAATCTGAAATCCAAAAGTAAACAGATTCTGATGTCTAGCGGACATCCTGCAATATATGAGCGCTGTTCCTACCCCTTTAAGAGCAAGCATCACCGTAAAGATAGTACTGTCCCCGTTATTGATTTCTGTAGGAAAGTCAGTACTTATGACCACTTGCACATGGAAGTTGGCTAGAGCATGGTGCTAATAACGCCAGGATTGCAGGTTTGATCCCCATTTGGGACAGCTGCACATTCCTGCATTGGACTAGATGATCCTCGGGGGGAGTGGCGTTGTGCTCATGTCCTGCTGACTGTTGTGCTAATTCCCTGCTTCTGGGCTTCCCGTGGCATCTGGTTGGCCACTGTGAGAACAGGATGCTGGCCTAGATGGGCCATTGGCCTGATCCAGCAGGTTTCTTTTTTATCCTCTTATGCTATCAGATATGTTGGCATATTAATGAAGATATGTGACAGCACTGTGAAAGTAAGCTGGTTGCTTGGGTTCCATGATCACTGCAGATGGTGACAGCAGTCACGGAATTAGAAGACGCCTGCTTCTTGGGAGAAAAGCAATGACAAACCTAGACAGCATCTTAAAAAGCAAAGACATCACCTTGCCGACAAAGGTCCGTATAGTTAAAGCTATGGTTTTCCCAGTAGTAATGTACGGAAGCGAGAGCTGGACCATAAAGAAGGCTGATCGCCGAAGAATTGATGCTTTTGAATTATGGTGCTGGAGGAGACTCTTGAGAGTCCCATGGACTGCAAGAAGATCAAACCTATACATTCTCAAAGAAATCAGCCTTGAGTGCTCACTAGAAGGACAGATCCTGAAGTTGAGGCTCCAGTACTTTGGCCACCTCATGAGAAGAGAAGACTCCCTAGAAAAGACCCTGATGTTGGGAAAGATGGAGGGCACAAGGAGAAGGGGACGACAGAGGATGAGATGGTTGGACAGTGTTCTCGAAGCTACTAACATGAGTTTGGCCAAACTGCGAGAGGCAGTGAAGGATAGGCGTGCTCTGGTCCATGGGGTCACGAAGAGTCGGACACGACTGAACGACTGAACAACAACAAAGCTGGTTGCGCTGTGGTCTCGACCACTGAGCCTCTTCGGCTTGCCGATCAGAAGGTCAGCAGTTCAAATCCCCGTGATGAGGTGAGCTCCCGTTGCTCTGTCCCAGCTCCTGCCAACCTTACAGTTTGAAAGCACGCCAGTGCAGATAGTTAAATAGGTACCACTGTGGCGGGAAGGTAAACAGCATTTCCATGTGCTCTGGTTTTTGTCACAGTGTTCCGTTGTGCCAGAAGCAGTTTAGTCATGCTGGCCACATGACCCAAAAAGCTGTCTGTGGACAAGCTCCGGCTCCCTCGGCCTGAAAGCGAGATGAGCACCACATCCCATAGTCTCCTCTGACTGGACTCAACCGTCCAGGGGTCCTTTACCTTTATTTGTGAAAACTACTAAAGGATTCAAGACATGGTCTAGCATCTACCCAACAATGCACTTGCCACCTAGAATGGTTGCAGCATAGAATACAGTTCGACAGGATGACTGAAGAGTTCATATGCTCACGTTAAATGTGGACAACAGAAAATGGATCTAGGCACCATGCTTTCGGTTTCTATGGGTTCTTGCACCATAGTTTCACATACTGCAAGACCAAAAAGTGTGGCAAGGACAAAGCTACCATGGATGGCTTGTCTACCTCATGTGGGTTTGTGGGGAAAGGCTGTGGTTCAGTGGTGGAACAGTTGCTTTGCACGCAGAAGGTCTCAGGTTCAATCTTTGACATCTCCCGATAGGGATGAGAAAGGCAGTGTAGTAAGCAGTGAGAAGCAGCTCTCTCTGTTCCTGTTGCATCTTGATTTTCAAAAGGACCCAATCCATTGCTGACTTGGCTGGCCTATTGATAATATCCAAGTAAATAATGTAGGTGCATGAACCCTAGGGCTCCACTGAAGACTGATAACAGAGTTTAAAACCATCCATTCTAGTGGCCTCATTTAGTTGACAAAAATATCTCTTTTCCACACTGGGAAGCAGGGGCAAGTTGATGCCAGATTTATGGTGTTGGTGCTCTTTATCAGCATCCGTTGCTATGCAACCAGAGTAATAAAAGCTCTCCCGGTTTCGGATGGGGCACATTCATAGAAGCATCCATGTTTGCACAGCTCGATGGAGATAGCTTCCCATTTGGGCCGGATCCGCGTTAAGGCCTGCTAACTGTGGACAGCCTCCTTCTGTTGGAAAGTCACGAAGCCGGAATTGTGCAAGCCAGTTACACTGCAATACCCTTTTAATGGTCATCTGGGTTCCCTGAAGGAAAAGATGTATGGGGTACAGTCAATTGGACACATCTAAAAGGCGTGTGGTTTTGGATCTGTTTTGTTGCATTTCATTCATTTTCATTATTAAGATGAGAACAATTTCATTGTCCGTTTGTTAGTCACGTTTGCTTCTTCATTCATACATAAGAGCCACATTTGTTTTAATACTTATATTTATGCTGTCTGCCCCCTCCTCGCTTTGCTTTTTTGGGTGGGGGATTTGCTGCTGCCTCTGGCAGCGTCAAAGGTCTTCTTATAGTGCCAAGCATAGGTGCATCCTCTTATTGTTTGTTGTTGTTGTTCAGTCGTTCAGTCGTGCCCAACTCTTCGTGACCCCACGGACCAGAGCACACCAGCACCCCTATCCTCCACTGCCTCCCACAGTTTGGCCAAACTCATGCCAGTCGCTTCGAGAACACCATCAAAACCATCTCATCCTCTGTCGTCCCCTTCTCCTTGTGCCCTCCATCTTTCCCAACATCAGGGTCTTTTCTAGGGAGTCTTCTCTTCTCATGAGGTGGCCAAAGTACTAGAGCCTCAACTTCAGGATCTGTCCTTCCAGTGAGCACTCAGGGCTGATTTCTTTAAGGATGGATAAGTTTGATCTTTTTGCAGTCCATGGGACTCTCAAGAGTCTCCTCCAGCACCATAATTCAAAAGCATCAATTCTTTGGCGATCAGTCTTCTTTATGGTCCAGCTCTCACTTCCATACATTACTACTGGGAAAACCATAGCTTTAACTATACAGACCTTTCTGAAGAAGTGTGCATGAATTCTTGTGTATCTGAAGAAGTGTGCATGCACACGAAAGCTCATACCAAGAACAAACTCAGTTGGTCTCTAAGGTGCTACTGGAAAGAATTTCCTATTTTGTTTCGACTATGGCAGACCAACACGGCTACCCACCTGTATACAGACCTTTGTCGGCAAGGTGATGTCTCTGCTTTTTAAGATGCTGTCTAGGTTTGCATCCTCTTATTACCTTAAGAAAATGGTTAAGAATAGTCTCCTTTGGGGAGGAGAGGTAGCTGCCATTCCCTACCTGCCAAATTTCCCCAGAATGACAGAGCATCTAGGGTCTTCTGGGGGGGGGGAATGGTAGTTGCCAGGATGTGACAGCCAAGAGGAGTTCCACAGCTGCCAGAGAACGTGAAGCCCCTCATCACCGAAAGAACATTGAATGAGTATGAATGGGGTAGCGAAAACAAACCCCTTCCATACCCATTCATTACTCTTGGCATTTGTTTCATAATGAATGGAAATTGAACCGAACGGGCCTCATTCAATCCAGTATTTCATTTGTTATGGCAACTTTTGTGCACTGCCCAGAGGGAATTATGGCCAGAATGGTAGTCTGTAAATATTTTAATGAAAATAGAATTAAGGCACCAACTCTTGGTACTTAAAGAATGGAGAAGCAGAGCAGCTAGCTCGTCGTAATTGCTAGCTTGCAACCCTGAAACGAAACAAGCATTTGTGCACACACAAAATCCAGCTGAAAGCTCACTTAGAAAGCTGAAAGGGGATCAGGTAGAGTTTCGTGTTTACTCTTCAAAGTTGAGCAAACGTGAGATTAAATCCACCTGCCACACTATCTCCCCCTGGGTCACTGAGAGCCTTCAACTTTTTGTTTGCAAACAGCTTAACGGCTACTGGAGAGAGTAGTCATCAATAAGCTTATTTCAAACAAAGATTAATGCCCGATTCAGCTTAATCATAAGGTAAGATCACTGACGGCTGACGCAGCAGGTCCAGGCCAGCAAAGAGGATTGTGCGGTGATTTATGAGGCTGCGGCTAATTGCAGCTTGACAAAAGATGCCAGGGAAAAGCAAACAGGAGTCACGAAGAAAGAGCAAAGTGGAAGCGCTAGAAAAAAGACGCGGTAGGATATAAATATATAATATGGAGCAATGGGACGAAAGGTGAAGCACAAAAATAAACAGGCTCATCCAAAGTGCTCCGCTGAGCAAACCAAACATTTGGAGACCTGCCGAGCACACTTCCTAGCACAGGAGTAAAAGGAGGTCTTTGGGAACAGAAAACCATTGTCACCCAATGGCTTTTTAAAGCCTTCCCCCGTCTCCTCTGTGCCTAAATAAGCCCAGTTTATTCTTAGTAACCGGGTAATTTCCATTCACATCCCACTTCAGAACCCATCTTTCCATGTCTTCCGGGCACACAAAAGCAAACGAGGCAAGATAGGAGTGGCCACTGCAATGTGTGGAAACTTCAGTGATGTAGCTGGAAATGGATCCTAGGCCAGGCCAGAGTTTAGAGTCTGCATCAAATGGCATGTCTTCAAATCTGCTCTGGCAGGTGGGGAGAAACCCTAGAACTGTACACAGAGGTAGGTCTGGGGAGATTGTTCCATTGGGCAAGCAGAAAGCACTGCACTGAATAAAACCCTACAGAAAAAAAGGATATGAAAAACACTTTTATAGATGGGAAAAGCATACTCTCCAACATTTCTCTGATAGGGACATTCTATTTAACAACAACAACAACAACAACAACAACAACAACAACAACAACAACAACATTTATACCCCATCCAACTTGGTTGCCCCAGCCACTCTGAGTGGCTTCCAACATATAGTGGTGCCCCGCTAGACGAATGCCTCGCTAGACAAAAAACTCGCTAGACGAACGGCATTCGTCTAGCGGAAGCCGCCCCGCAAGACGAAAAAGTCTATGGGGCTGCTTCGCAAGACGATTTTTTTTGGTCTTTTTTTTTTATTTCCGTTTAGCGGAGCGCGGCTGTCATTGCCGCTTCGCTAGACGAAAAACCCGCTAGACGAAAATTTCCGCAGGACGAATTATTTTCATCTAGCGGGGCACAACTGTATATAAAAGCATAGTAAAACATTAAACATTAAAAACTTTCCTATACAGGGCTGCCTTCAGGTGTCTTGTATCACCTTGCCTTGGGGGGAGGGTTCGCATAATTCCATACCCTCCAACATTTCTCAGATGAAAATAGGGACATCCTAAGGATAAGCGGGACATTCTGGGATCAAATAAAAAACTGGGACGGCGTCTGTAAATCCGGGACTGTCCCTGGAAAATAGTGACACTTGGTGGGTCTGGAATTGCTGCCAATTCTGCTAATGTGGACAAGAGACATCTTATTTTTTAAGGCTGACCTCCCTTTCTGCCTTGTCATTCTGTATTTGTTCAGATCAGTTTCACCTGCAATATTCCAACCAAAGTCATTGTGTTCAAGGCCAACTGACCGAGGACTTGCTTGATCTTGGTCAATGAAAAGCAGCCCGTTTTCTATGTAATGATCTGCGGAAGATTGGAGGCCCATTTGCAAGTCTGTTCAGATAAGACAGCTAACTACCTTTGAGCAGATAGGTCGTCATCATCATCATCACTCAAATGCCGAACTCATTCCCAAAGTGCCAATGGCTTTGTAGCCAAAGCTGAGACCAATGAGCAACGAGACAATGGTATCATTGTGCTCAAGGGAACTCGGAGGTTTGCAGAAATAGAAGCACAAAAGGAAAATGTTTTAAAAATCAAAGGTAAGATTTCCTGCAAAATAAGCCCTTCGATGACTCAGCACACTCTGTCACCATGGAATGTTGAGAGTCAGCTGGAAAAGGAAAAGTGGAGTAGGAAAAAGAAGAAGAAGAGGAAAATATACCTGATCAACTCACCTTGATCAACTCACCTTGGGGATGTGACTTCTGGGTTTCCACTCATTGTGAAAATGTCATTATTGCTACCATGGGGTGGGGGCAATGCTTCTGCATGGTCATGGCTATGCTAAAATTCTAGATTTCTCTCTTTTTTAAAATATATGAGTGGATTTCATTTTCGCTCTCAGAGAGGGAACAAAGTGAGGTGGGGCAGCTTTTACAGGCTGGGGGCCACATTTCCTCCTTCCAGGGGCCGCATGCCAGTGGCGGGTGGGGCCAGAGACAAAAGTGGATGGAGCAACAGGTTTGACTCGTACCTTCGTTCAGTAGGATATATTCCAGCTACCCAAAAATAAGAGGTTTAATAGGGCTCTAGGAGTCTGCCATGGCGCCTACTGGCTTAAGCTGGCACTGCAAGGGCTCGGTGACTGAACTGGATGAGTGAACCGGAAGTCTGAAAGAATTCCTCATTTTTAAGTGCCAATATTCTCTTTTTGGAGTCTTGGTAATATGCTGTGCTGTGTGAGGCCATTTGATGCCTGTCTCTGAGCCTTCGTGGTGTTGGATTAAGCTACACTTTGGGAAGAAGGTGTGAGTCTCTGGCAGGGTCCTAGTATTTCAGATTAAAATTTTACAATTGCACACCCAACATACATCATAAAAAAAAGATTCCAAAGAATATCCTGGACTTCCCTCCTCCCCTTTGTGGGTCCTATTGTTAATCATTTCCTCCTGCATCTTTTATAATAATCCAAATCTTTTACATCTCCATTGTTTCCAAAATTCATCATTAAACTACTAGTGCTATTCCAATCCTACTAACAATTTTAGCAGTTTACAATGGTTTTTAAGATAAATTATAAATTTTTCCACATTCCTTATTAAAATTTCAGTCTTCCTGATTTCTGACTCTTCCGGCCATTTTGGCATAATCCATCAACTTGATCTGCCATTCTTCTCTGGTAGGGACTTTATCTTCTTTCCATCTCTAGGCCAATAACATCCGTGCAGCCGTGGTTGCATACATAAATAGTCTTTTCTGTTCCCTAGTCTCTGGCAGGGTCCTAGAGCCCCCCAATTTCTTTCCTAAGCCCAGTAAGTGTTTGCAGCACAACATGCACAAAAGTGCAGCAGTCAAAATATTAAATTATAAAAACAGGCAAACTTGCAAAAAGTCCCAGAAGATAAATTAAGAATACTCAACCACCCTATTTCGACACAAGAGATTGAAGAAGCAATCAACAGTATGCAGATAGGAAAGGCCCCAGGACCAGATGGTTTAACTGCAAAATACTACAAAAGTTTGAAAGATTGGCTATCACAGCCTTTAAAAGAAGTTTGCAATAGCATATTAGAGGGAGATAGGGCACCAGAGACATGGAAAGAGGCCTATATCACACTGATTCCGAAGCCAGACACAGACAAGACAAATATGAAAAATTATCGTCCAATTTCTTTGTTAAATGTGGATTATAAGATTTTTGCGAATGTTATGGCTACAAGATTAAAAAGAGTGCTCAAGGATTATATACACAAAGACCAAGCAGGTTTTTTACCAGGAAGACAACTAAGTAATAATACTAGAATAGTTGTGGACATCCTAGAGAAACTGGAAAAAAATATAAATACGGACGCGGCACTGTTGTTTATAGATGCAGAAAAAGCCTTTGATAATATTTCTTGGACATTTATGAAGAAAAATCTGGAAAGAATGGCAATTGGACAACGATTTTTGAATGGCATTAATGCCATTTATACAGAACAAAAAGCTAAAATTATAATTAACAGTGTGATATCGGAGGAGATCAGAGTGGAAAAAGGAACAAGACAAGGGTGCCCTATCTCCCCTTTATTATTTATTACGGTCCTGGAGGTTCTTCTAAATATGTTACGAAAAGAGAATCAGATTAAAGGAATAAGGGTGGGAGAGAAGGAATACAAGGTACGTGCCTTTGCCGATGACTTAATGTTATCCCTACAAGATCCTGAAAGTAGTGTCCCCAAAGCATTGGAATTAATCGAGAAGTATGGGCAGGTAGCCGGCTTCAAACTTAACAAACAGAAGACCAAAGTGTTGACTAAAAATATGAAAACAGAACAATTACAAGTGCTACAAGAATCCACTGGCCTCAGTTTTGCCAAGAAAGTAAAATATCTAGGGATCAATCTCACTGCAAAAAACCTGAACTTGTACAAGGACAACTATGAGAAGCTGTGGACCGAGATAAAAAAGGACTTAGAGATATGGACGAGATTGAAACTTTCACTAATGGGTAGAATAGCTGCTGTGAAGATGAATGTCTTGCCAAGGATGCTGTTTTTATTTCAAGCCATTCCAATTTTAGATAAGTTGGATTGTTTTAAAACATGGCAAAAGGACCTATCAAAATTCTTATGGCAAGGGAAAAAGCCCAGAATTAAATTTAAGATCTTAACGGACTCTAAAGAGAGAGGAGGCTTTGCTCTGCCGGACTTAAGGATTTATTTTGAAGCGGCGGCCTTTTGCTGGCTGAAAGATTGGTTCAAATTGGAAAATACTGATGTTTTAGATTTGGAAGGCTTTGACAACATGTTTGGATGGCACGCTTATCTTTGGTACGACAAGGCTAAGGTCCACAAGACTTTTAAAAACCATATAGTTAGAAAAGCCTTGTATCAGGTTTGGGTGAGATATAAAGACTTGTTAGAGAGAAAGACTCCTAGATGGATTTCACCAGTGGAGGCCAAGGCCTATAAGAGACCCAACATGTCTGCAAGATGGTTAAGATATATAGATATATTGCAGCAGGAAGGTGAATCGTTTAAACTGAAAGGATATGACCAGGTAAAAAGCGAGGTCACCGACTGGCTGCAATATCATCAAATTTATGAGATTTTCAAAGCAGACAAGAAGATCGGTTTTCAAGTTGAAAAATCAAAACTGGAAACAGAGCTAATAGAATCGAATTCAAAAACCCTTTCCAAAATGTATAATTTGCTGCTAGAGTGGCATACGAAAGATGAAATGGTTAAATCAACAATGATAGATTGGGCAAAAGATGTGGGACATAATATTATGTTAGAGGACTGGGAAAGACTGTGGAAGGAAGGTATCCAATTTACAGCTTGTAATAACTTAAGAGAAAACATCATGAAAATGTTATATAGATGGTATCTAACACCAGTTAAAATCGCTAAGATGAATCCGTCAATGACTAACTTGTGTTGGAAATGTAAATCGGTGGAAGGTACCTTTTATCATATGTGGTGGACATGCCCAAGGGTTAAAGCCTTCTGGGATAAGATTTACAATGAACTCAAAAAGGTAATGAAAATTACCTTTAGTAAGAAACCAGAGGCTTTCCTTTTGAGCATGACCAATGAACAGATACCCAGCCAAGACAGAGTATTTTTTATGTATGCCACAACAGCAGCTAGGATTTTATTGGCAAGAAACTGGAAGGGTGAAGAGATCCCAACGGTGGAAGAATGGCAGATGAAGTTAATGGACTTTATGGAGCTTGCTGAGCTGACCGCGAGAATCCGAGACCAGAGGGAGGAGAAGGTGTCGAAGGATTGGAAGAAATTTAAGGATTATTTAGTTAATAGTGTAAAACTGAATATCTGAGCAGAATTAGCTGTTGAATAGGCTTTAGCTAGATAAATATAAGTTAAAATTTTGGTAAGAATTTTACAGTACAAGATATAAATAAGAGTGTCTGAAGATTTTGGGAATAGATTAAGAACTATGTTTTTAGTAAATTAATTATGTTTTTAGGACAATTAAGATGGTTATTAGTTATGAAAGTAGATATATAGCTACTTAAAGTATATTTGGATTAATAACGCAGTGGAGGGTGTGGGGGAAGTCCCCCTATGCTTAGAAGAAAAAAGAAGAATGAGATAAAGATTAGTGTTTAGACAGGTTTGTATGTGTTTTTTCTTATGTTTATTGTGTTGATGTTTGAGTTGTTTATTGTGTATTGCAGTTTGTATTTTTAGTGTATTGGTGTATGTTTTGTTTTTTATATATGCATATGGAAAAATAATAAAATCTTTAAAAAAAAAATAATCATGTGAAATAAGCAAAAACCCTAAAAAAAATAAAATAAAAAAAATAAAAACAGGCAAACGAAGATCACATTACAATGGTACCCCGTGTTACGCACGCGATCCGTTCCGGATCGTGCTACGTAACATGGGTGTTCTTAACACGAACGCCCCCCCCCCCCCAAGAAAAAACCCGGAAGTAGCGCGATTTGAGTGCTTCTGCGCATGCACGAAGTACGCAGAAGCATTTTGCGCATCCGGGGCTCGCACATGCTCTGGAAACGCTTTCGGGTTGCGGGCGTTCTTAACTCGAACGTCCGCAACCTGGGGAGTGCGCAACCTGGGGTATGTCTGTACTAGTAAGTGGTTGTGACACATTTCCGTCCAAAAAGGAATATCTATCTATCCATGTGAATGTGCCCTAACCCTTACAGTAGATTCTGGAAGATATGCATGGGTACGGACCCTGAACATTGAATAACATATAGCTGGAACTTTTCAAAAGGCATTGTGGAGGAGAGGAGACTTTGTAGCATAGATGCAAACCACTTGTATAGGAGCTGGTGGCTGGTCCATTTCTACCTATGCACTGGAGCTACTTTGATCCTTACAAAGAACTGCTTAGTGCTTAACCACTTATTAAAGTCTAGACACAACATTAAAAGCCCGTAAATTGGTTCCAGACATCTCCAGTCAAATCGTCAGCTAGAGCCGTGGATGGATTGGCGAATCTCTTGCGTAATTAAAACTGACTGTTGCAGTTTCTTTCGCTTAATTGGTAACACTTTCTTTGTGAGCCAGTGAGTTAAGAATTTTGCTGGATCATTGAAACGAGTTCCCGGGTATCAGATCAGAGCTCAAATGCAGTTTTATGGGTAGCTTTGCAATTATGGTCTACCCTGGTGGTCTCTCCTCTTACTGTATCTTTTCTTGTTTAAATTTATGCTTTCACCACAACCTAAAAAAGTTCTGATATATTTTTTAAAACAACTAAAAACACCCCATGGTTTTCAAACTAAAAACTAGCAATATTTTCAAGTTTTCAATAAATAATATGAAATATTGCACCATTCAAAACCCTTCTCTTTCTTGCAGGGTGAATTAGATATATAAATCTACAGGGCATCCTCTTCCAGTCTTGGTTGGCTGATGCCTGTTTCATATGCCTTAGTTAGGACGGGGCCCCCAAACTAAGGCCCGGGGGCCGGATGCGGCCCAATCGCCTTCTAAATCCGGCCCACGGACGTTCTGGGAATCAGCGTGTTTTTACATGAGTAGAATGTGTCCTTTTATTTAAAATGCATCTCTGGGTTATTTGTGGGGCATAGGAATTTGTTCATTTTTTTTTCAAAATATAGTCGGGCCCCCCACAAGGTCTGAGGGACAGTGGACCGGCCCCCTGCTGAAAAAGTTTGCTGACCCCCTGCCTTAGGAGGATGTCAGCGACTCATCCACTGCCTCATAACCTTTCCCTTGCCAGACTGAAGTGAATCCGCAGGTGATGGTAAACACCAGCTGGGCCAAATAATACAGGTAACTTCACATTATCACACAGCCAGCAAACACCTTGAATGCAGGTGAGCCCCACTGTTCCTTTGAAGAAGACCAGGCACAAATGTGATAGCTAGATGGATGAGATTCTACATATTAGCTGTGCATACTGGTGATAAATCATAATTTATTGCCCCTGGTGTGGGGGTCAAATACACTGAGTGAGTGAACTGGAAGTCTGAAGGAATTCCTCATTTGAAAGTGCCAGTATTCTCACTTTGGAATCTACGGGTTGCATAAATATTAGAGAGGGTGTCCCTCCAGTTGTCAGTGGACTCCAAGTCCCATCAGCCCCAGCCGGGATAGCCAATGATCGAGGATGATGGGAGTTGTAGTCCACCAGCATCTGCATTGGCATGAATCTCTGATAAATTACATACGCCATTTGCATTCTCATTGACTTTCAGCTGTTCTTTTGCCCATTGATGATGATGATGATGATGATTTATTTATACCCCACCCATCTGGCTGTGTTTCCCCAGAAATTCGGAGCGGATTGCGTGTGTAACCCGGGGTTCCACTGTACTGAGAAGGCCCTCTGCCTGGTTCCCTGTAGCTTCACTTCTTGCAGTGAAGGAACCACCAGAAGGCCCTCAGAGCTGGACCTCAGTGTCCAGGCTGAACAATGGGGGTGGAGACGCTCCTTCAGGTATACAGTGGTACCTCGAGTTACAAACGCCTCAGGTTACAAACGCTTCAGGTTCCAAACTCCGCTAACCTGGAAGAGTTATCTCAAGTTGAGAACTTTGCCCCAGGATGAGAATGGAAATCGTCTGCTGGCGGCGCAGTGGCAGCAAGAGGCCCCATTAGCGAAAGCATGCCTCTAGTTAAGAACAGTTTCAGGTTAAGAACAGACCTCCGGAACGAATTAAGTTCGGAACTAGAGATTCCACTGTACTGGGCTGAGGCCGTTTAGGGCTTTAAAGGTCAGCACCAACACTTTGAATTGTGCTCGGAAATGTACTGGGAGCCAATGTAGGTCTTTCAGGACCAGTGTTATATGGTCTCGGCTGCCACTCCCAGTCACCAGTCTGTCTGCCGCATTCTGGATTAGTTGTAGTTTCCAGGTCACCTTCAAAGGTAGCTCCACGCAGAGTGCATTGCAGTAGTCCAAGCGGGAGATAACTAGAGCATGCACCACTCTGGCGAGACAGTCTGTGGGCAGGTAGGGTCTCAGCCTGCGTACCAGATGGAGCTGGTAGACAGCTGCCCTCGACACAGAATGCATCTGAGATATTGCTTGTCTATTCACATGGACAATATTGTGCCATTTATTAGCATTTCATCTGTTCCTATAGATCGTCCATTAGTTTTGAAATGCATGCAGCTCAAGGATCCTAGCACCTTTGCAGAGTTTGCAAAAAGAAAAGGAGGGTATCAAATCCCAAGGCCTGCTCAGTTTGGACTACATTCTCTTAGTTCTGCCATGTGAGAGCAAAATCTCCCCCCACCCCCCGCTTTCTCACCCCTCTTTCAGACATGCTTGCGGTGTGTGAAAAGATCTATACTTCTCGGTTTGTCTATTGCAAGGCTCTTATGAGCTCCAGAAACAGCAGCCGCAATGAGTGATGAGCATAGGCAGAGATTTCTTCAAGCATATTTGGTTTTCTATTGAAATATGCAACATGATCCAATTATGGCTAAGCAATGAGGTTCTTCACGTGTGCAGAGCCACAGGTTGGCCACTTATCCTCCCATTCATTTCCTTAAACTGTATTGTCAACCGTGCTTCACCCTTGACTAGCAGAGCAGCTGCCCGTGTAGTCATAATCCAATTTAAAAGCCTTCCATTATCGTGCTAATATATTTATAAAGAAACTAGGCACCTGGGATTAAGCCCAATGTTTCTCCCTTGAAAACGCAGCTCTGAGCTGGAATAATTCCTGAGTCCCCTCACTAGTTAGCTATGGCCAGTTGCTTTGTCCCAGTGCCAAATTGGCTGAATGAGATTAGCAATTAATACCAAACATGCTTTTCTGCGCTTGCAAAATCCTTGTGCTCGCCAGTCGCAATCATATTCTCATCGGATCTTTCTTATTATGCTGATCAGGCAGATACGGTGGGCTTTAGTGAGCTTATGCTCTTCCATGGAATTATGGCAGGCATTAAATTAATGCCCTGACAAAGCAGGTAAGGAGTCGAATGAATTAACATAAACATACATTTCTTCATGAAATACTAGGTTCTTTTTTGTTGTTATTGTTATTACTGTTGTAGTGATTGTTGATGTTGTTGTAGTTTGGTTATGTGAGTATGTTTTTTTTAAAGGAGTCAAATGAAAAGGTGTTTGCGAAACTGTTAGTTTCAAGGTTTTTTTTTTTTCCAGTTTAGGTCATCCAAGTTTGCAAAAAGTTATTCTAAATATTAGAGTTCCAGTTCCTCCTCCTCCTCCTCCTTCTCCTCCTCCTCTTCTTCCTCCTCCTCCTCCTCCTCCTCCTCCTCCTCCTCCTCCTCCTCTTTAAATGCAATGCCCTGGGTTTAAAAGAAATGTTCATTTTGTCCGCCAAACAGAGGTGAAAGATCAGTGGGTTTAAACAACAGGGAAGACAGTTTTAGGCTTTGCATCAGGAATAAATTCCTAAATATAAAAACAGGTCAGCCAAGGACCAACTTGCCTTGATGGGGCGAAAAGGGAAGAGGGGTTGGCCAGCTTTGGAGGAGGGGGAGGTTAGTTGGTAGGCAGGACTGGCAAGTGGAATGAACAGAGGTGGTAGCCCCTAGTAACCAATTAGTAGCCAAATCTCAGTGCCAGAATATACTTGCTAAGGGCTGGTATTTAACTAAGTTTGCCTCAAAATGGTTGTTGCCATCCATCTGTCTTAAGAGACAATGGAGTGTGCCTCCAGGGGTGAAGTCATACTGCTGCAATAGAAGAATAGATCTAGTGAGATTACTGGACCTAACTTAAGCATGGCCATTAATTTCATTGAGTCTAGCCTGACTTACACTTAGTTGAATACTATCCTAAATTTACTTGCTAAATCTTTGTACGTTAGACAGTTGTTACAGCACAGAAGCTCTTCCAGACAGAGATGGCAACGGTCCTAACTTTTTGGCACCTTGATTCTGGGAGGAGAAGCTTTGTGCTGTTCAAAGTTATGAAGCCCCGAGGGAGGAAGAGGTAAAAAGCAGCTCCCTGTAGCTCCTAAAATCTAGGAATCTGCAAAAGTGGCAGCAAGCCCATTTCCTCATCCCTACATCCTCTGGCCCCAACTAGGTGCATCTCAGCCAGTCCAGAAGAACAAGCCCCAAGTTCTGTTTTCATATATCTATTTGATGTGGCTCCTTAGAGAGGCACATCTTGGGTCTGGTGAGTCGGGTGAGATTATTATGCCAATGTAGCATTCCTCCTTTTAAGTTTGAAAATGAAGAAAAATGTATCTGGGGTTGGAAAATTGGGAGAGATGTCTTGTGGTTATCTACCAGTCCAAGAATAAAATTCCGAGTTTCTTTGGTACAGAATTCCTCTTTGCGATGTGTAGCAGTTAGGCTGTTATTTGAAAATGAAAAAGAGGATAACCTACCTTTAAAAAATGTTCATTTTGCATTTTCTTCAGCAGATGTTAGAGTTCTTCCTCTGTATGGTTAAAAAAAACAACAACAACCCAAAGGGACATGGGGCAGATTCCTTCTGAGGGTGGATGGGGGGTGAGGAGTAGCTTGTGTTAACCCTTTCCTCTCTGGTACCTTTTCAGCTCCACATTACCCTCCCCAAACTCCTTTTTCATTTGAAGGAGGAAAAGACCTCTGTGTTTCCTGCATCTTTCTACTCCACAGGTGAAAAGGTAGCTTGGGGAAGGCGATTTTGATTTTGAACAGGAGGGGAAAATGTAAAATCCACCTCACACCTACAAGAAGAGCTGCAGCAAGACAGGGGAGTGGCGACAATATGCTGGGCTCCTTTCCTTGTAAAAAAAACCAGCACAGGAAAGATTGTGTAGGCTATATGAGGCTGAACATGAATGCTGTACTAGAAAAATCACAGTCACTCAGCCAATTTAGAACATAAGTTCCATGAATACATCACAAACAAAATCTTTTGTTTTTAAAGATTACATTTGAGCATGCAATTGTCTTTGTGTATTTTCGCTCTCATTTGTTTGTATTCTCTTTAGGCCTATTGCTCTTGGATGAAAATTGCATTTTCAGATTTCATTGCGAAGCTACAGTGGTTTATGTTGAGTAGGTATGCGACCTCTGAGGCTTGGCTTGTGTCTCGGGACAAATTCTGAACAAAAATACATTGTATGAATGTGCACGTGGGTCCCCCCCCCCCATCATTCAAAGCTCTTCGTGACAAATAGGGAAATGTTTTCCGAAGTGTTTCATCTTTGATCCCTCGTTTCAATTTATTTTAATGGTGAAAATGTTTTTTTTAAATCTTTTATACTATCCCTAAGGAGTATATGAATATTATTCACATATTTTTTCATAGCTAAAATGGGCAACTACTTGAGTAATGCCTAAGGAGGCTTTGGGTACAGTTCTCTCAAGTGTGCAGGGACGCGGGTGGCGCTGTGGTCTAAACCACTGAGCCTCTTGGGCTTGCTGACTGGAAGGTCAGCGGTTCGAGTCCCTGCATCGGAGTGAGCTCCTGTTGCTCTGTCCCAGCTCCTGCCAACCTAGCAGTTCAAAAGCACACCTGTGCAAGTAGATAAATAGGTACCACTGGGGCGGGAAGGTAAACGGCGTTTCCGTGCGCTCTGGTTTCCGTCATGGTGTTCCGATGCGCCAGAAGCAGTTTAGTCATGCTGGTCACATGACCCAGAAAGCTGTCTGTGGACAAATGCCGGCTCCCTCTGCCTGGAAGCGGGATGAGCGCCGCAACCCCATAGTCACCTTTGACTGGACTTAACCGCCCAGGGGTCCTTTACATACCTTTACCTCTCAAGTATGCAATGGGGAAAACTTTAAAATCGAGATCTTCCCAAGCAGCTCTGTACACACACGGGTGTTTGCTGAATGTATGAAGGGGATGAAGGGGTCAAGTCCCATCCACTGCCCACTGCCCTTCCCTCACCCTCCACAGGCTCAACAGAATGTGTGAAAGGGGTCCCTATTCACCTTCAGCTGTGACCAGAGTCCAATATTGGACCAGAGTCCATATAGCCCCTTTTAGGACTGGAAGGCACTTCTGTGCGCACAGACAGAAGCCACCCCATAAGAGCCCATGCTGCAGCACATACTCTGGAGCATGGCTTGACCTTCAAGAAATCGCAGGAGGATGTGAGAAAAGCCTCAGTGGGAGAGAGATGTTCAATGTTAACATATGCAGCCATTTTGATTCCTTTTCTTACTGTTACCATTACTGTTGCTATTATTTCGGAAAAGGGAGTAGGCTTGCCAAGATGTACAAAGCTGAATCAGATAAGTGCTGGAGATGCAAAGAGATTGAGAGAATGTTCTTTCATTTGTAGAAGACTTGTAAAAGGGTAGAAGAGTACGGTCGTACCTTGGTTCGTGAACGCCTTGCGAGTTGAATGTTTTGGCTCCCAAATGCCACAAACCCAGAAGTGAGTGTTCTGGTTTGCGAATGTTTTTTGGAACCCGAACATCTGACGTGGCTTCCAATTGGCTGCAGGAGCTTCCTGCAGCCAATCAGAAGCCGCGCCTTGGTTACCAAATGTTTTGGAAGTCGAAAGGACTTCCGGAACAGATTCCGTTCGACTTCTGACGTACCACTGTCTTGGGAAATGATCCATAATGAATTGAAAAAAATGTTTAAAAGTCCCCACCCCCCAAAAAAAACCCCACCAGAGTCCTTTCTGTTGGGGATAATTCAGACTGAAATTCCCAGGTGTCAAATTTTTTTATTTATGTATGCCACTACTGCAGCCCATGTTTCGTTAGCCCAAAATTGGAAAATGAGTGAGGTCCCAACCAAAGAAGAATGACAACTTAAGTTGATGGAATATGCGCAGCTTGTGGACTTAATATATGAGAACAAGAAGAACATACGTTTAAAGAAGATTGGACATTGCTTATTGAATATATGGGGGAAATTGTGTACATTTGAAAATGTGGGCAGCATTAAGATAAATTCAACAGTGTGTATAAGTTATGATGGATGCAATAATGGAATACTTTAGTTTCTGTAAAATATGCAGGGATTTGTGATATATAAAATGAACCATGGGAAGAGAAGAAGAGAAGTCACTGATATCTTAAGGATGTAAAAATGAGTACTTTAAATTGTAAAACAGAAAATTTAATAAAAATTATATATAAAAAGAAAAGGGAGGCCAATAATTTGCAGATTCAGATCTCAATCCTGTTAAACCAGGAATAACAACTCTGCTGCAAGTTTCACAAGGATGTTCACATGGAAATGCGGCATGCGATCAACATGGCTCCCTCCCTCCCCATTTTGAGATGTGTGCTGGGAATATATTTTATTCCTTCAAAGGGCAATTTTATCCTTGAATCGGTTGTTTTGTTCATTGTACTGATCACTTTACTTTGTTTAAAGATCTGCTGCATTTCGTGTGTGTGTGTGTGTGTTTGTTGTTAGTGTGTGCGTGTGCGTGTATTTGTAAGTGGCTTTGAGGATTGATTTTGAACATGGGATATAAATAATTTAAATCAATAAATAATGGATAAAATTAGATAGCAGGAGGAAGAAGGAGCCGAATACAAAACAGAGAATTGTACTATAGGGTTACCCATCTATTAAAGTGGCTTCCGTACAGAGGAGATAATTTGAAGCACAGTTGCAGAGTGATATTTGCTTTGTGAATCTATAAATAGCCAAGACTCTGTTCCCACCCTTGCAAATCATAGCCATTTACTTCCAAAGCAATGTCTCCATTCTCATTGTGGCTTGGTTCCATCTCCACTCAGTGTCCTGTTAGTAGCCAATTAATTCAGTATCCACACCAGCCCTGTGAATCAGAAAATTTAATGTCGCGTATTGGTTTGGCCGCTGAGTTATTCCCATTGGGGTATGAATGCCCCATTCCTTCTCCTGCCTCCACAGCCCCGAGCAGTGCCAAAGCAAATAATGATAATAGAATGAAAGAAAGAATTTGCTGTGGGCAAATTTACTGCTCTAACTTTGCTTTAATGCCGAGCTGTGAAAAAAAAACAAAAAAAAACAAAAAAACAAAGCCAGCCTTCTCTATTTGTCTTCGTTTAGAATTATTGCTCTACTTTTTATTACCATCTTTCCAGCTCACATTTCTTTTTCGGGGAAAGACTTATAGGATTATGGAATTGGAAGCAACCTCAAAGGCCATTTGCTTCAGCCACCTGCAGTGAGGCAAGATCTATCACGCCCACACGCTAACAGAGCCACCCCGATTGCAGAATACGGCTTGGCACTGTCCTTGTTACTATTTCCCAGAAGGAAAACAAGATGCTAGACTTCCATTGGCTGCCTCCCTGACAATCAGGTTAGGCCAAAATGGTGCCCTCTAACTGTTCTTCGACAGCAGCCCCCAACATCCCTCACCACTGCCTATGCTAGCATCTCTGGAAGGCATCCACTGACTGGCATGTTTGGACCTAGTGTAGTAAACTGGGAGAAATTGACGGGACTCCTACAACTGGGTTATAATGCCAGCCGAACTAAGGTGTCCCATTGGCTTCGTCTTTTCTCCCGTAAGATTTTATTGAAACTTTTTCATAACAGTGAAATAAAAGAAACTCATCTAAATAAAAACAAAAACAGAGAAAGAGAAAAGAAAACACAGAGTCCTCTCTCAAAGGTAAATCTCTCTCTCTCTCTCTCTCTCTCTCTCTCTTCTCTCTCTCTCTCATTTTACAATTTAGAATACTCATTTAGTAAAGGTAAAGGGACCCCTGACCATTAGGTCCAGTCGTGTCCGACTCTGGGTTTGTGGCGCTCATCTCGCGTTACTGGCTGAGGGAGCCGGTGTACAGCTTCCGGGTCATGTGGCCAGCATAACTAAGCCACTTCTGGCGAACCACAGCAGCACATGGAAATGCCGTTTACGTTCCCGCCAGAGCGGTACCTATTTATTTACTTGCTTTCGAACTGCTAGGTTGGCAGGAGCTGGGACTGAGCAACAGGAGCTCACCCCGTCGCGGGGATTCGAACCGCCGACCTTCTGATCAGCAAGCCCTAGGCTCCATGGTTTAACCCACATTTGTACTCATTTAAACATAAATACTCATTTAAACATCCTTAAAATATCAATGACTTCACTTCTTCTCTTCCCATGGTTCATTTTGCATATCATGAATCCCTGCATATTTTACAAAAACTAAACCATTCAGTATTCCATTATGACATCCATCAAAACGTATTTACACTGTCCGGTTTTTTTACTTACTTATTTACACTGTTGAATTTATCTTAATGCTGCCAACGTTTTCAAGTGTACCCAATTTCCCCCCATATCTTCAATAAACATTTTTGAGTCTTTAAACGTACGTTCTTCTTGTTCTCTTATTCTATACGTTAGATCCGCAAGCTGCACATATTCCATCAGTTCTTCTTTAGTTGGGACTTCGCTCGTTTTCCATTTTGGGGCTAACAAAACACAGACTGCAGTAGTGGCATACAAAAATAACCTTTTTTTTTGACACCTGGGAATTTCAGTCTGAATTATCCCCAACAAAAAGGACTCTGGTTTTGTTTTTTTTGAAAAGTACTTCTAAACATTCCCCCCCCCCCAGTTCATTATGAATTATGTCCCAAAACTCTTTTACCCTTTTACAGGTCCACCACATATGCTAAGCTGTCAACCTTTCACCCCCTTTTTGGCGGGAAATTCCCTTATTATAGCATTGGGAAACAGCAGGGAGGGTTGACAACTATGTATATAGCAGTGGGGAACAGCAGGGAGGGTAGACAGCTATGCGACATATGAAAGATGTAGTGGACCTGGAGAAGGTAACTCTTAACCCTTGTCTCCCACTGAAAGTGCTGGACCCTTCCAGCTCTCACCTGGGTTTTCCTTTCCTCTCCCAGTCTCTCTCCCTGGGAGGTCTTCCATGCCCTGGCTCTCACTCAGAGTCCTTACCATGGGTGTAATCCTTGGACCCCATAACAGCCCAGACATCCTGGCTGACTAACAACTTAGCACATGGGGTGTTGGGAGCTGTGCCCTTGAGAGGAACAAGAAATCTAGGATCACGGTGTCCTACAGAAGTTGTTTGGACTTGATTTCCACTCTCAGTTGTTTCCACATACAGTATGCAAAGAACACACACAGAGAGAACTTAGTACAGACTGGCGAGCCTGGAGGTATTAAATGATGCATTGAAGTCATGGGTTTCCTTCTGAGCATTTACCGGTACGGTAAACTTGAGGATCAGCCCCACATTCTGTTTGGCTTTGCCAGGCAGAATGGCTGTTGCGTTGTGAGTCACACGGCTTAGCTAAAAGGAACGAGGAGTAACTAAAATTCGGGAAATCATCTATAGATGAGCCCATACCCCTCTGATTTTGTGAGAAGACTATTAAAGAGTGCCTTCACACATGGAGGAGAACTAATGGCAGTTCCAGATTTCTGGCCTGCCTTTAATTATCCCAAACAATTAAAAGTCGTGAAGCAAAGTGTCCTTGAGGGATCTGTCCCAGCTACAAGAAGGACAGTTCAAAGCTATTGTCATGCATTGTTAATAGCAAGGATGTAACTTTTGTTCCAAAAGAACCACCAGGCTCTCATGGAAAATCATGGGCAATGGCTTCTTTCCTTTAAAAGAAAAAAAAAAGTGTGCCGGGGGGGGGGGGGAGATTCTGGATAATTTTGGCAATAAATAAGCTGCATAATCTTGGCAAATATGGATGAATTCATTATCTCCAACTAGTGGAAAATATTATAAATGGCAGTAAATGAAATAAATGGGTGTTTCCACTGCAATGTGCTATTCTCTGAGCCACCCAGAAAGAACACAGTTTGGCTCACTGGGTGGGTAGGCCTTAGACGAAGTGCAAACTCGTGTTCCTGGGCTTAAATGCTTGTTTGAGGAGGGGGTGTTTTATGCTTTCATTGTAAAGGGATATATATATATATATATATATATATATATATATATATATATATATAATCTGACAGTCAAAAAGCCTTGATTTTTGGACTTTGGAGCGAAAGTTGAGTCTTCCAGCAAGCCTTATGCATTACTGCATTCCAAGGCAAACCACATTTTTCATTTGCAGTACACCTTAAGGGTTTGGAGGAACTCAGTGACTCACCCGAATGGAAAGTCATTCGTTGACCCACATATGCAAGGGAAATAAATGGTTTATTTTGGATTTGTTTACTGCTTGCTACCGATGTGCCGAACACCAAGAAGCAGGTTTTGGTTTTTTTTACAATTAGGAGAAGAATTGCCCGGTATTTGTGAGAAGACATGCATGTTAGGAAGTCTGAGATGATGGGTACAGCGGAATCTGTCCTGCAATACAAAGCTATCCCGAACCGATAATCAATGCTGAATTCAGTGGGACTTGCTTCCAGCTAAATGTGTATAGGACTGCTGCCCTAGTTGGGAGTCACCCAAGGCATAGCAAAAAGTCGAGTCTTGAAAGGCTTCAGGCAGGCAGTTCAGGTGAGTCAGCTGAAAAAACCTGCTCTATTCCTTTCTCCAAAACGTTGCCGTGGTGGATTGCAGCACACCTTGCAAAGAGCAGAACAAAGTGATTCCAGCGCTGTACATTCAGCTGAGGAAATGCGCATGTCAAGTTCAGAACAGCCTTTTCGGTCCAAATGTTCTTCTTTACATCTTTCTGGGACCTAAAGGTGGACTGAGGTGGGCTTCTTTCCTCTGAGATGCTTTCGTGGTGAATGTGGAAATCCACAGCTTCTTAGCTCTCCTGTTTGGTCTGAACTAGTAGCCACCCTCATAATAAATAACAAGATGAAAGGTAAAAAAAAAATAACATTTTTAATAATTCCAGTGGCACTCTTTAAGATCAACTAAATATAAGCTTTCATGGTATGAGCTTTCGTGTGTAATACACACTTCGTCAGATACTCTGAAGCAGAGGTTGTTTCGACCTTATAACTGTTGGTGACTGTTATGGCAGTTGGTTCCACGGGGAAGGGCAAGGGATTTTTAAAGGGATAGATGACCAAAATTAGCTCCAGTGTGTATAATGGGACATGAATCCAATATCTCACACATGAATACACTCACATGAATACACTCACACAGGACCTTCACCGCTTTCACTGGTTCTGATTTGAAAGAGAGGTAGAGCTGGGTATCATCCGCATACTGATGAACACCCAGCCCAAACCCCCTGATGATCTCTCCCAGCGGCTGCATGTAGATGTTGAAAAGCATGGAGGAGAGGACAGAACCCTGAGGCACCCCACAAATGAGAGCCCAGGGGTCTGAACACTCATCCCCCACCACCACTTTCTGAACACGGCCCAGGAGGAAGGAGCGGAACCACTGTATAACAGTGCCCCCCAATCCCAGCCCCTCTAGACGGTCCAGAAGGATGTTATGGTCGATGGTGTCAAAAGCCACTGAGAGATCCAGCCGAACTAGGAAACAGCTCTCACCTAGTCCCTAACTTTGTTGTTTACCGTATTTTTCGCTCCATAGAACGCACCGGACCATAGGGCGCACCTCATTTTTAGAGGAGGAAACAAGGGAAAAAAATATTTTTCTGGTTTTCCTCCTCTAAAAGCCCTTTTTTGTGGGTTTTTTTTTTTTTGAGGCTCAGCTAAAAGTTTTGCAGCTTTTTTGCAAAGGGAAAAGCCCTGGCTTTTTTTAGGATCAGCTAAAAGTTTTGCAGCTGTTTTTGCAAAGGGGGAAAAGCAAAGAGAAAAAGCCCCATTTTTATGAGGTTTAACTCACATTTCTGAAAAATCTTAAGGGAAGGGAGCCATTTCTACAGTTTCCAGACAGATAATCTAATCAGCCAGTCACATGTCCTGGGGAAACAAACAACCTCCCTCTGCAGCACATTCAACAAAGGAGGGCGGGGCTGAAAGGGAGCCAGGACTCTTATCTCTCTCCCGATCTCTTGCTGATCAGCTGCTGAGTGGGTCCTTTCAACACTCCCTTTTCTCTTTGTAAAATAAAAAGCATGATCCTCTTTTGGCCCCTGGGCAATTCAGCTCCAGGGACCACCATTCGCTCCATAAGACGCAGAGATATTTCCCCTTACTTTTTAGAAGGAAAAAAGTGCGTCTTATGGAGCAAAAAATACGGTAGTTTAGCAAAGGTTTGCTGGTGGACCTCAACATTTGGAAAGTAAGTCCCCCTGTTGCTCATTAACAGCCAGCGAGGTAGCACATGGTTCTTTATGACATCGTACACTGTGACATCAGAGGAACAGAACCAATGGCAGACAAAGGGCGTGCTGCTGGGCAACTGACTTCCTATTAGATTCACTAACAAAGATCTGCTGTGATATCAGAGGGTGTGTGGGGGGAAAAAAGCCGATTCAATGTTATTGATTGTGGGAAGTACTTGGCAAAGTTAAGGGCATCAGGAGAAAAGAGGTGCAATTCGTGGACCATTACACCCAAATCTAAAAAAATAAAATAAAAAATACCGCAACAGAGGCATGGTAGTATGTGGAACCGCTTGGCAGAAATAAAGATCACCGTGGGAAAGTGAGTAACCGATCAGTTGCAGTAATTTTACAAGCTATTGTTCCTTTGCCTCAGTTCTATGTGTTCCCGCAGTTATGAGATCTGTTGAAGATAGGCAAGACCAAACAGACCGACCAGGAAGGTGGAAGTGAAAGAGCTTCAAAGGAACCTCAGAACCCATGGAAATCTATAATGGCAGGCCCTCAGCTAAGCTGGGACAGAAAGACATTGCGTGACCAGGCGGCGACAGCCCCAGCCCCCAGGGATCATAAGGAAGGAATAAAGACTCTGACAACGTGGTATGGAATTAAAATTAGGCCACAACTTTATTAAACTTCCGAATGTAGGAAGACCTTGGCTTTGGCCTTGGGCGTGTATCCCTGCTAGCCCCCCAGCCAGGGGGAACTGGGGCTCATCAGGGTAAATGGGATATGGGGGTGCTCTGTGAGACGTAAGTGTAGCAGGCAGCCCAGCCCATATCCCCGCACGCAGGGTAGTTCACTGACAACCTTTCAGTGTATGGCCAGTGACACCCATTTATATAACCCCTTTAAGAGGGGACCCTGGAATCTTCGCCGCAGGGGGTGAATCACCACTTCACGCCTCACCCCCCATTATAGGGAAGAAAAGGCTAAAGGATTCCACCCAAGGCCATAACCACCAAAGCTGTGATAAATTGCTACGGCGAAGACAAAACCTGCCAATGCAGGAAAATTTATTCCTGGTCCTTCAACAGCAACCCGTCAAAGGCTGTAGCAGCGCCCGTTAAACAGGAAGAAAAAGTTAACCTGCAAACAAGAAAACATTAAACAAAGGGAGGGTAGGGAGGGTGAATCTCCAGAGCCGACTGCCTGGCAAATGTCAGCTCCACCCCCTATTTATAAATGGGGCTGGCCCCACCTCCCAGCAAGAAACTTGATTACTGAGGCTGGGCGTGAACCTCCAAATAAAAACACTGAGAAGCAAGCCAGCCCCCATCTATTAGAGAGTTCCCTGGGAACTGTAGCCCCACGCGGGATTCCACAAAGGGCACCCACATATAAAGTGTGAGTACTCATTGTGCAATATTGACTGGTGAACCTAAAGCATGCATTTATAATCTGAGAAACGTTAAGGTCTTATGAACAATGGTTGTGGCTGGGATAAAAGGTTTCTACTTTTGCTTTTGAATTTCCCTTGCCCTTTCCTCCAATGAAATCAGAAACCTGTGGACACTGTGGTGATGTCACAGATTAGGATTAAGGAGGTGGAGAGGGGAGGATTAAACAATAATGTGAGAAATACACTGATTCTTTTTACAAAAAGGAACTGCATATTTCCAGAGGTCCTGTTATTAATAATGTGGTAATCCCAGTGAAGGCGAGAGAAAAGGAGATGTGATAGGTTTGATTGGCCCGTATCTATTAAAATAAATAAGTATTGATCATAAAAGTTTCCTTTGAAATATGTGTGTGTGTCAATTTGGCTATCGCATAGAATCATAGAATTGTAGAGTTGGCAGGTACACCGAGAGTCATCTAGTCCGACCCCCCCTGCAATGCTGCAATCTCAGCATTTTACCACTTATTACAGCGGTAATACCTGTAACTTGTCAAGCAGCATGGCATTGCCAGTGCGCTCCTTGCCCTAACCTGGAAAAGGTGGAACATGCGAACTAAAAATTCTCTGAGGCTTCGTTTGAACTTCTTGGATACTCTGTAGAAACTGAAGGTGGTGAGTTGGGTAGAGAATGGTGCCGCCATTTTCATGTTGGGGCCTCTCCTGGCCTTGGAGCAAGTGCCCATCCTTGCCACCCTCTGGAGTTGGCCCTGGTATCTTGGTAGGCAGTTCTGTGGGAGAAAGAGGGGAAGCAGCATCTTGACATTTTGTGTTAAGGCAGTTATCGAGAACTTAATTTAGCCGGGAGGGCTCAGGAACGCCCCCGTGCTCAACTTGCTTTCCTTGGCATCCGCAATCTTCCCAGCTGTAATTAAAATGTGTTTCTCTTGAACCTACCACATTGCCTGATAACTGATGCTGTGCCAGTCCATTGATCCATGCAGCCTACAACGAGAGGGGGGGGGGAGTGAGAAGATTATTTCTGTGATGCCCTTATATTGGCACCAAGGGGATGTCAGGCTTTGAAATCTCCAGTCCTTGAAAATCTAGGCCATAAATTTCAACACCAATCTCCTGCCTTGGGAGACAACAGAAACATCATTTACTCCCCCCCTTTCTTTTTTAACATAATTTTTAAATTAAATTTTCTGTTTTACAATTTTGAATACTCATTTAAACACCCTTAAAATATCAGTGACTTCCCTTCTTCTCTTCACATGGTTCACTTTGCATAGCATAAATCCCTGCATATTTTACATAAACTAAACCATACAGTATTCCATTATTATATCCATCAAAACTTATTTACACTGTTGTATTAATCTTAATGCTGCCCACGTTTTCAAGTGTGCACAATTCCCCCCCCCCATAGATTCAATAAACTTTTTCCAAACTTCTCTAAACATATGTTCTTCTTGTTCTCTTATTCTGTATGTTAGGTCTGCAAGCTGCACGTATTCCATCGGCTTAAGTTGCCATTCTTCTTTAGCTGGTTCTCACAAGTCTCAGGGCAGAGATCTTTCCCAGCGCAAGAATCCTTTGTAACTGGAGACTGAACTCAAAGACTTCTGCATTTGAAGCTTATGCCCTGTCACTCTGCCGAGATGTGGTCCATACCCTTCCCCGCCCAGTTCCACTTCCTTTCCCATGCAGAGTCACTGTTTACAACAGGAAGCTCAACGCAGGGTGTGGTAATGTTCCATGCCCGCTACAAGGGAATGGTCAACTTCAGCTGCTGCCTATCAGTGCTCTGGGCAGAAGAGACAAGGCAGCATTGTTGTGCTTGCCACACTTTATTGGACTGGACAAGTGTCACCACTGGTAAAGGTAAAGGGACCCCTGACCATTAGGTCCAGTCGTGTCCGACTCTGGGGTTGCGGCGCTCATCTTGCTTTATTGGCCGAGGGAGCCGGCGTACAGCTTCTGGGTCATGTGGCCAGCATGACAAAGCCGCTTCTGGCGAACCAGAACAATGCATGGAAACGCCATTAACCTTCCCGCTGGAGCAGTACCCAGTTATCTACTTGCACTTTGACGTTCTTTCGAACTGCTAGGTGGGCAAGAGCTGGGACCAAGCAACGGGAGCTCACCCCATCACGGGGATTCGAACCACCAACCTTTTGATCAGCAAGCCCTGAGCTCTGTGGTTTAACCCACAGAGCCACCTGCGTCCCTCTGTCACTTGCAGGCAAACTGAAATGGGCACTTCGTAAGACAAGACCTCCTCTGCCCGCTAAACCAAGGGGTTCTGTTCAACGTGCACTGATCAGAAACACACATCTCCAAAGCTTTCAAATTCATTTTTGTTCCCTGTAAAATACATACGTTGTACCCCTCACCCACCCACCCAAACAATATGCATTTTTATGTGGACCTTTTTGTGTGCCAAAAGTGCACCACAAAATCCAGGGAAATGTGTAATCCTGCTGGGAGATGCATTCTGGTCTTCAAGCGAGTTTGGGAGCTTCGGATCAGGTTGGTCCACTGCGAAGAGCAGATTGTACTATTTCCCCCCTTGCACCCGGTGGGCACGAGGGCTTAGAGAGAGTGGTGAGAATGTCCCTTTTGACCCCTTTCCCTGAAGCAAAAGCAAAGTAGCCCACTCCCAACTTCACCTCTTTGCCAGGCTCTATATTAAGTCCTGTATTTGTTTCATGATATGAATATTTGCATGCATGAAGTGTATCTCGTTTCATTCTGGGGCTATGCCGCCCCACCTCGAAGTCTGGCTTGATGCCAACGCTGAGAAGGTGTCATAGAGGAACACCTCCCAAACATTTCTCCGGAAGCACTATATTGTAGCTGATGGGCTAGGCTTCGAAAAGCCAACTTGGGAGACTTTTCGCCTCTTAAAGACAGGCTATATCTATTATTATTATTATTATTATTATTATTATTATTATTATTATTATTATTATTAAAATATTACGTTGCCCTTCTTACTATGGAGGCGGTGAGCGGGGGGGGGGGGAGTTGGCATGAAGCTGCCACCTTCAGCAATGCACTTGTATTTCCTGCAACATGTAGCTCTGCTCTGATGTCAACTGGTATTTCCTAGGGAACGTGTTAAGATAAATGTTCAGTACATAGTAGAGCAGGGCCAAAATGCCTCAACAAGGATATTTTTTTCTCTGAGAAATTCTCTGAGAATTTACTCCCCCCCCCCAAGCTGTTGGGAAAAAAAATCAGTCAGCAAAATGCCCCCTCCCTGACTTCTCTGCTTGCAAATAGAGTGGAGAATTTCATGCGCTGCTGTGTATCCAGCTTTTATACTGTCTAACATGCTAATACTGCTGAAGAAAGTCGTTCCAGTCCATGAACAAATGACATCGTTTGATTATGTACAGTGGTACCTCAGGTTACATACGCTTCAGGTTACATATGCTTCAGGTTACGGACTCTGCTAACCCTGAAATAATGCTTCAGGTTAAGAACTTTGCTTCAGGATAAGAACAGAAATCATGCTCTGGCGGCGCTGAGGCAGCGGGAGGTCCCATTAGCTAAAGTGGTGCTTCAGGTTAAGAACAGTTTCAGGTTAAGAACGGACCTCCGGAACGAATTAAGTACGTAACCAGAGGTACCACTGTATTACCTGAGCCAAAATTTCTCCAAAGGGAATTCTCTGAGAATTTTTCTCATTTGAACTCGATCTCTTTCCCTCACTGAGAATAACAGGCAAAATGCCCCTTTTCATTAGGGTGGGGACAGTCTGATAATTTGCAGCAAAAATATGTCCATTGACATAATCACTGCCTTGAGGTGGTTAAGATTCAGTTTGTTGCTCAAAAGGCAAACAATGAGTTCAAGATTTTACCTGTTACAGGTGGGTAGCCGTGTTGGTCTGCCATAGTCAAAACAAAATAAAATAAAAAAATTCTTTCCAGTAGCACCTTAGAGGTGCTACTGGAAAGAATTTAAGATTTTACCTGACAGGCCTTGAGGCTGCTACAGAGCAAGTGACCAATATAATTTAAGTCTCTGGTCTCTCCCCCCCCCCCAAAAAAATAAACCATATGCAATTGAATGCCTAACTGTTTTGCTTCCACAGAAGGAATCCAAGCATGACAATTATTTTTCTTCAAAAATGCATCCATTTCTCCCTAGGCAAAAAGAGTCTGATTATTTTCCATCAGTTTAATCACTTTCCAGAATGAAGAACGATTTCCTCTTTATATTTAGCTCTTCGTTTCTGGCCGTAAGTCAGCTTCAAATAATCCAACGTTTCAACTTTCTCGTTATTTAAAAGTGTGTGAGTGTTTCAAGTGAGGTGTAATCCAACCAACGCCCTTAGCCCCGCTGAGACACTGCTACCAAACTAATTATGCAGGTTGCAGCTGCATGATCTTGCTAAAGATGTGAGTAATAATTTTGCTTTAAAATTAAATTACTTATCTTTGAAAAATGCTTCCCCGCCTCTAGTGTAGCGCAGGCAAATGGGAACACGCTTAGAATGCATAAGTGAAAATTCAGTAATGGAAAGAAAGGGAAATTGTCCAGACCTATCAGGGTGTAGCATATGTAAGCAGGGGTGGGGGTGGGGGTGGGGAAAATGCAGTGTTATATGGAAGTAGAGTTGCAATAAAAGCAAGGAAACTCTTAGGCCTCATGTATGGAAGATTTTGACACGCTTTCAAAAACATATCCCACAGTGACACTGATAACACTGTCCCAAAGGATCCTCAACCTTCTTTAGCAGCTTTTGAGAGGTGTGCAGGGGGGAGTCAGTAGGAAGGGAGAATTGGCAAAAATCACCTCCCCTCCTTTTTTGCAAACAGAAGCCTTCTATGGATTAAGGAGCCTTTCCCAAGCAGAAGGAAGCGGTTGAACACAACTATATATTTTTACATTAACCCTCTTGCAGAATGCACAGCGGGAAGGTGAGATGGAAATAATCTAAATTAAATGTTTATGTGTTGGAAGGATCAATACAATAGTCTCTCTCTCTCTCTCTCTCTCTCTTTTAATTAAAAAAAAGGAAGGAAGGAGGATATATCTTCTACGATTCCTGCCTCTCTAAACAATACAAAACAGCAAGAACGACTCTTGAAGATGTTGGGGATCTTTTTGTGGGCTTTAAAAATGCACCATGACAAATGTTTATCTCCCTTCACGGGCTAGAGGCAATAACAGCTGCATATTTTCATTTATGCAAAGCAAAATATACCTGTATATAGATGTGATATATGTCTCAGAAGTGAAGCATTTCTGGCCTCATAAGCTTCGTGGATGTAGGGCTGCCTGGGGTGGGTGGGTGGGGGTCATAGGCTTATGGGGGAAAGAACTGTGGAAACGAAAGGGGCAGGAGATCAGGGGTGGGGCATACAAGACTGGGGCTCAGGATGAGGCTAGTGGTCTTCTTCTTCTTTGGCGCGTCATGACATCAACCGACAACAGCGGTAAAGCCGTCCACCAAGCCATAGCAGATAATACTTAAATGGAATTATCTCCCTTTAAATTTTAGCTTAATTTTAATCTAACATGGGATCTGAAATAGTATTGTTAAAAAACGATATTTAAGAAATATTTATATTATGTACTATCGTTTTATTTTCTCTTTTGCTGGTCTATGACCGTAATAAAGTTTATTATTATTATTATTATTATTATTATTATTATTATTATTATTATTATTATTCTTTGGCGATCACTCGTAGCCGAGTAAGATTGTCTTCCATAAACACGGTTTTAACAGTGAGTCCGTAAGTGACTGTGGAGGCTAATTCCGGATCCACACGTCCTTCCACAGTGGGGACCTAGGTTTCTGGATGGGAGTTGATCATGACAAGGGTTTGCCAAGCGTGCTTTCCTCTTAGCATGTTTCTCCCTTTCGTCCTGAGTTCGAGCATTTCCAAAGCCTATGACACCTTTGGTAAAGGCTGATCTCCAACTGGAGCGCTCGCAGGCCAATGTTCCCCAGTTGTCGGTGTTTATACTACATTTTTAAGATTTGTCTGGAGAGTGTCTTTAAACCTCTTTTGTTGACCACCGGCATCACGCTTTCCATTTTTAAGTTCGGAATAGAGTAGTTGCTTTGGAAGACGATCATCAACATGACCAGTCCAACGAAGTTGATGTTGAAGAATCATTGCTTTGACACCAGGCTACCGGTACAACTACCCCTAAACATAGCTAAGATTGATTTATTTGTCTTAAAATTGCACCCTTCTTAGTGTGGAGAAAGGGGATGCATTTCAGTGGTAGTGTATCAGTATTGCATGCAGAAGGCACCAATTTCATTCCCTGGCATTGCCAGGAACGGCTGGGATTGGCCTCTGTCTGAAATCCTGGACAGATGCTGCCCATCTGTGTGGACAATGCTGGTGTAGATAAGACCAATGGCTGTGACCGGGAAAAAAATCAATAGAATAAAACGCCAGGCAATTCTTTAATAGCTTTGGAGAACCGTGTGTGGTAGTGTCATTTTACACTCGCTGAACATGCTTTTCACTGCTGCTCATTTGGCCTGCATTGCATAACTCCCTCACGGTGATGAGTAACGTATCTTTCACCATCTCGTGTCATTATTCCTATACATCATCCCTGTCAAATGTCTGTATAACTATCTAGGAACATCAGCTCTCACTTTCCGGTAAAGATATCCTCATCATTGCATACACCTGACTCACAAGTCTGTGAGTTTATAGGCTTGGCTGCGAAAGCTATGACATAAGGATCAACCACATATGTTTTTTTCTCTCTCTCACGTGTGCGGAGCGGTTTGTGTTTCTGTGCATGTGCGAAGCGCTATTTAGCACTACTGGGCATGCGCGAGTGGCAAATTTGGAAGTAACCCATTCCGGTACTTCCGGGTTTTTTGCAGACGTTCGACGAAATGGACGCTCAACGAGGCAGACTCAAAACAAGGTACCACTGTAATACAATATCTGAAATCACTCTTTGAGACCGAAAATGCCTGGGGTCCTGCTCCTGTGATGTTGGCATCCTTAGCGATTTCTCTCAGACCAAGGTCCTCCTGATGTCTCGGATCAGATGCCGCTGTGATTGTCCAGCAACTTGCAGAATTGGACCAAGGTCAACCATCTGAGACCACTTGCACACGGGGTTCTTCAGCTGTTCCTCACGCCTTGCAATTCGTATCCTACATTGTGTGTGTGTTGCAGGATCCTGATTACACATTGGGACTGGCACCGGTGGCACTGCAATGTTCCTATCCCCACCCACTATGTTCTGCACACCCTGGACAACCGCACAGGGCAAGAGCAGCTCATTATGTCACCCGGCAACTTAAAAGTTTAGGAAGCGGCATTTGAACTGGAGACTTTGTAGAATTGTAGAGTTGGAAGCGATGCTGTGGATCATCCAGTTCAACCCCCTGCAGCTGTCCTATATGGGAATCGAACCTACAACCTTGGCTTTATCAGCACCGTGCTCTAACCAATTGAGCTATCCAGCCTGATTTCCCAGCTAGCCACTCACATTCTTAACCACCACAACATATCAGCTCATTTATTCCATTGGGCACAAGCTTCCTATGTTATGCTAGCTGAAGAATGCAGAGCATTTGTTGGTTGTGGAAACTGTAGAAATTTAGAGACCCTTCTTCAGACGGCAAATCTATTTAAGGGCATGCATAGTGTGGAAGACACATAGGCCTACCACTGTAGCAGTAAATCACCGCTAAAATAATAGCTACCTATGAACAGGAAATGAGTAGCATGTCTTGTTTATAGGTGGTTGGGTCATATTCAGCCTCAGGGCGGAAAGTCTCCTCTTCCAGCTACCTGGCTACCTAAGGCAGATGTGGAGCCAGCTGCCTATAAATGGGTAAATGTGTCATTTGAAGGATACCTAAATTTCTATTGATTCTGTTTAGTTGGGTAGTTCCACGACATGCCACAACTCACAGAGAGACACATGCTGCCCGCTACAAACCATATGTACACATGCACACAAACATGTGGGTTTTGTGGAAGTGTATTGTTGACACAGATACACACATGGACACATCAAAGCCTCTCAGATGTCTTAAAGGGTTGGTTCAGTCACTTTTTGGCCAGTATACTTTATTAATTCAAGGAAACAGGTCTGACAGGGAAGCTTAATAAATCATGAACCTCATGCATGATGCATGTATGGGTCAGGAAAGAGGTTAGGAAATTAGCTTAGCTGGTAAAAGTATAAGCTGCTCCAATCTAGAGGGTGTATCCGCAGGCCTTAAAGCAGTGCCATGGGACACAGATTTATGATTTGAAAACTGAGCCTCACTGACAACATTTGACGTTAAATCTGAATGATGGTTGGGGGCATCCTTCTAAGCAGGATGGCTTTGTAGATTCAAAATGTGCAATGTCTGCAAATGAGATGCCACAAACAGTGAAATTATATTGGCACCAACGGGATGTCGGGCTTTGAAACCTCCAGTCTTTGAAAATCTAGGCCATAAAGTTCCACACCAATCTCCTGCCTTGGGAGACAATAGAAACATCATTTTCTTTCTTTTTTAAAAATCATTTTTTAAATTAAATTTACAAATGTTTTGTAATTTTGAATACTCATTTAAACACCCTTAAAATATCAATGACTTCCCTTATTCTCTTTCCATGGTTTATTTTGCATTGCATAAATCCCTGCATATTTTACATAAACTAAACCATACAGTATTCCATTATTATATCCATCAAAACTTATTTACACTGTTGAATTGACCTTCATGCTGCCCACGTTTTCAAGTGTGCACAATTCCCCCATATATTCAATAAACATTTTCCAATCGCTTTAAACGTATGTTCTTCTTGTTCTCTTATTCTATATGTTAGGTCTGCAAGCTGCGCATATTCCATCAGCTTAAGTTGCCATTCTTCTTTAGTTGGGACCTCACTCGTTTTCCATTTTGGGGCTAACATCATTTTCTGCTCAGCTCCAATTCAAGAAATTATGTGATTGTTCAAAGAGCCATACCCATATATATTCTTCTGACCTCACTGCGACATGTAATTTAAATGTCGCAGCTATAAACCATGCATTATTAAATGTATTGTGGCTGTAAAGCCAGTCTCTTGATATTACAGTGGCGTATGGCTCCTAAATGCCTGGCGTTCTTAATACAGGCATAATAGATAATAATGGAAGGCAACATGTTGTTGTTGTTGTGCAGTCGTTTAGTCGTGTCCGATTCTTCATGACCCCATGGACCAGAGCACGCCAGGCACGCCTGTCCTTCACTGCCTCTCGCAGTTTGGCCAAACTCATGTTAGTAGCTTCGGGAACACTGTCCAACCATCTAATCCTCTGTTGTCCCCTTCTCCTTCTGCCCTCCATCTTTTCCAACATCAGGGTCTTTTCCAGGGAGTCTTCTCTTCTCATGAGGTGGCCAAAGTACTGAAGTCTCAACTTCAGGATCTGTCCTTCTAGTGAGCACTCAGGGCTGATTTCCCTAAGAATGGATAGGTTTGATCTTCTTGCAGTCCATGGGACTCTCAAAAGTCTCCTCCAGCACCATAATTCAAAAGCATCAATTCTTCGGCAATCAGCCTTCTTTATGGTCCAGCTCTCACTTCCGTACATTACTACTGGGAAAACCATAGCTTTAACTATACGGACAACATAGCTCTGGCAAAAAACAACAACAACCCATTCCCTTGTATGTGGTAAAAAAAAAAAGAAGAAAAAGAATTGTGCTCTTACTCTGAAGTGGGCAGCCATTACCTTGCAAGCATATAAATATTTACAGTGGTGCCCCGCTAGACGAATGCCTCGCTAGACGAAAAACTTGATAGACAAAAGGCATTCGCTAGCGGAAGGCTGCCCCGCAAGATGAAAAAGTCAATGGGCTTGCCTCGCAAGACGAAATCCCCCCCCCCCCGCGAAAACCGCTATTCTGCCTTGGTGCTTCGCAAGACGAAAAATTCGCTATACGAAGACACTCGCAGAACGAATTATTTTCGTCTTGCGAGGCACCACTGTACTGTGATTTCTTTTTAGTATTTTTTTATTTTTTATTAAATTGATATACCACTGTTCATCCAAGGATGGATGTGTGTGTTTGATTCCTTCCCCATCCCTGATCCTGACCGGATCTCCATAGGAATGCAAATCATTGTCATCCAATTTCATTGGAATGTGGGAATACACTTCGTGGATTCTTTGAAATCTCCGGTTATTTGTTTGTATTAATGTTTATTTAAGTACTACTTTTCGTATCCTTCCGTTGAAAGTGAAAGTAAAAGTAAAACTCAGTGGGCACTTTGCCACTGAGATCATTCCGCCTAAAATTGTAGTTCCAGAGGTTTTCAAAGTTATCAATGGACGTTTATTCTGCTTCCCGCCTTTTTGGGGGGCAGCAACAGTGGTTTTATTGGTTAAAATATTGATCGTGATGTCATACCTGGTTCTCAATAAAAGGCTGAGGCTCCCCGCTTTAGGCATCTTTGTTCAGTTCAATGCAATCTTAGTTCTTTTACATCTCAGTTTAGTTCAGCTTTAGTTTAAGGGTTTTTGGGAGCGGGCTGGATGGGTTGGATGGTTTTATTTTAGTCAGGGTTTAGCTCGCGGAAGATCTTTCGGTTAAGGTTTAGTTAGGCTTTTAGACCTAGCATAGGTTTAGATCGCGGAAGATTTCTCGGTTTAGTTTTATTTAGTTAGAGCATTGCGGAAGATTTGGCAGTGTAGGGACTGAAAGTTTAGGGAGAAGATTAGAAGAGTCGTAGGTCAAAGTCAGTGTAAAGAGCCTATGCGGGTCAGCCAAAGCCGTAAAAGAAATACCGGTGTCTGTCGTTATTGGGGGGAAAAGGTTCTTTATTTGATCTTAGAAAATGTCATGGGTTTCTCTCCTTAGTGCTTTAACTTTGCCTTTAGTTTAGCTATCTTTACTTTAGTAATAGTTCAGGAGGTACCAAGCAACTTCGAGGCATCCATTTATTTTTGAGGCATTTCCAAACTTACTCACGCACCTTCAGATATTGAGGCTTGGCCGGCGCCCGTGCCAATACGCACACGGAACGCTGGCCGTTCATCCCCAGCAACTGGTATCTCATGCGTGGGAGTCCTAAACTCACGCACGGGAGGCTCCAGCATCCGAATCCCCGCATTGGAATGCAAATCATTGTCATCCTTTCCAGTTTCAAACATATTCAACTTCATGTCTGTTGGGAGGTCAGCACAATGTCATTCATACATGTGCAGCAGCTTAACATGATGTTCTCATGTAACTGTTGGCATGCCACTGTTTATGCTGGCGGATTAAAGCCTATGCTCAAATTGTTAAGTCCTTGCAAATTACATACAAATTGATTTGTAATTTGCAATATAATCCAGCCAGCTCATTTTATGCTCTTATGATTTAATGTCATTGGTCTTCTTCCATTTTATCACCCTGTCTTCGTAAAAAGATTAAAACAGCTAAGCAGAGCTGTGCAACAAATCAGAAAGGAAAAGATAATACTTTTCACTTGGTCAACTCTGACTGGTGAGAGTATGCAAATTGCCAGGATAGTATGCAGAGGCAAAGCCTTGCATAAATCTTGAAGAACAGGGCCAGCTCTGGATAATTTACTTACTTGGTTTAGTTTATTTGGATCAGGGACGTCCAACTTCCAGTAGACTTTTTTTGGGGGGGAGGTAGTGGTTCAGGTCAAAGTTGTTGAGCTTTTTGGAGGATTAACGTCCCGCATTTGGGGTGTGTTTCCAGGTCTAAAAAATGAAAAAACCACTCAGCGATACATCACTAAGGAGACAATCAGCCTCTCAGCGAAAAATGTGTGTTATGTTATAGCTATCTAGAGGACAGGGGGAGGGGCTGGGGCCAGATGGAGGAGCCAGCGATCTATCGTGATCTACCAAAAACTCCAGGGGATCAACCAGTCGATCCCGATCAACCTATTCAACATCCCTGATTTAGATGGTTTATATACCGTCTTGGGCATAAGTCACAGAGCGGTTTACAACAAAATCAGATAGACCCTGTTACCCAGTGTGTTTAGAAGTATGGGGACAGGATTTTCCTCCCGAGGAGGCTTAGGGCAGGCGTCAGCGGTGGCCCCTGCTGTGACTCCAAGTCTCTTGCCGCTGCCCATGGACGACAGTAGGGAGCCTTTTGAACTGTCATTTCTATCAAGCATCTATCAGAGGGGTTCTGTGGCGAAGCCTTAATCCGGGCCATGTCATTTCCATGCATAATCCTCGCTTCCAGAAGAGCTCCCGCTATGTCAGTCACAGGATCCAGTGATGACAGGCAGACTTTCATGGTACGGAGGAAATAATTTGCACTGTGGCCAAGGCATGTTGTGATGTGTAGGACAATTAAGTCAAGCAGGAGCCAAGAGTCCTGGCAGCAATTCTATATGGCCTCATCCTACTGCAATCAAATTCTTCCTTAATTACTCAGCTGGCTTCTGAAGAAATTTCATGGACCAACATTATAGCTGGTTTTTTGGCGGCCAAGATAAGATACATAGTTGTTTTCTTGGCTACGCGCAAGCTTTGGGACATGAATTCCACTTCTACCTTTTACCTATATTCATGTACTATAAAAGTGTTAGGAAATCTAGAGATGAGATGAGAAATATAGTGCTCTCCAGATGTTGTTGGATTGCAGAGGTCAGGGGTGATGGCAATTGTAGTCCAGAAACATCTGGAGGGCCATGGGTTCTCTGTTCCTGGCAAAGAGGGACGCACTGTTGGTTGGCATCCATCTGTCTTGGGAGACAACGAAAGAATGTGCCTTTGGGGGTAAAGTCAAACTGTTGGACGGTTTGTGACCGCAGAGGCTAATACAGAAGAGACATGTTGTCAGGAATGTGATCCCCCAGAGCACAGGGGATGAGCTAGACTCAGAGATTGAACTAAGTGAACGAGGGTCTGACTCTGCAGATAAGAACTGGCTGACAGAATCGAGAGAGAGCAGCCCAACACCCCTTTCCGGAGAAGACTCTATTAGCTCTCAAGCAGAGGGAGAGTTGAAAGGCAGCCAGAACGTTGCTAGGCAACCAGCAGATAAGCATAGGTCTGAGTCTGGGTCGAGTCAGAGTGGGGAGGAGGAAGGAGGCCAGCCTCTTTCTTCCCTTTCTAGGCGTTTGGATAAAATCAGAAGGCGACAGAAGGGCAAGAGGGGAAAGGCACGAGTCTGGCGTCCTTCCTGCTTTGGGAGGGGTGAAACTTCAGACTGACCAACAAATGTAAATGCAAGCAGGCGAGAAGCTGGGCTCTGGATGTGTCTTTTGTAAATAAACATCATAAAATTGCAAGAGAGTCATTACTTCTTATCGGAGCTTGATTGCCTGCCAGAGATCATTACACATGTTTTGTTGCAGCTGGGGCAGATGAAGGCGGTTGTGCTGCTAAAGGTGCACCATGACATTTCTTCTCTTTGTGCTCCTCCCAGCGGTCATTTCTCCACTGCAAGGTCCAAGTATCTATGTGCCTTCGGAAAGTCATGCTCTCTCTGCCTCCCTGTGTAGAAGATCCAAGCTCACCCTTGTCTAGATGGGGACACACACTTTGAGTCACTGTGTATTCCTTTGAAAAGAAAATGACACCTGGATGAAATTCTCCTCACTTTCAGGTGTGATGGGGGGGCCCCCTCAGAATTGGGTCCTGGAAAGACTTTGGGAAGATACCTTGCTAGTCACAGACTCATTTGAACTAACCAGCCTAAAGTTCCAGGCAGGGAAGGAGGGAACATTTTCATAAGTAGTTACGTTGCGCAGAGGGCCTTCTCGGTAGTGGCACCCACCCTGTGGAACACCCTCCCACCAGATGTCAAAGAGAAAACCAACTACCAGACTTTTAGGAGACATCTGAAAGCAGGCCTGTTTAGGGAAGCTTTTAATGTAATAGATTATTGTATTTTAACATTCTTTTGGAAGCTGCCCAGAGTGCCTAGGGAATAAATAAATTATTATTATTATTATTATTATTATTATTATTATTATTATTATTATATTGCATAAGTATTTTCTTATGCTTCACCTTTGATCACAGAGATCTTTGGATGGAGCACCTTTGGGTGGTCCCCCACACCTCTGAGATCTGCTCAACCTTTACCAGGGTCTGAGACTTCAGTGTGGTAGGTCCTGCCCTGTGGAACTCCTTGCCAATATATGTCCAGCAGGCATTGTTCTTGCTTTCTTTTAGACCAGTGGTGGCCATACTTGGTCCTCCAGATGTTTTTGGACTACAACTCCCATCATTCCTAGCTAACAGGACCAGTGGCCAGGGATGATGGGAATTGTAGTCCCAAGTTTGGCCAGCACTGTTTTAGACGTATTTGAAAACTGCACTGTAACAAGATCCTACCCCCCCCCCAAACCAGCCAGTCTTTATTGATTTTCATTCCTATATATACCGATATGTGTGTGTGTGTGTGTGTGTATAGTTTTTATTTTGCACACCACCTTTTTATAATGAAAGTGTGGTTTATAAACATTAAAATAAAATGAATAAATTACTAGGTTGCTTTAATTCAATGAAAAGATCAAAGAGGCAGACATCCTTTCCCCACTGCCAGTCCTGCTTGCTGGAAGGTAGCCCCGTTGAGTTCTATGAGACTTATTTCCAAGTCTGTATGCTTAAGACTGTTATTCAAACACACACACGGCCTGGTCTGCAAGAATTGCAGGCTAGAATTATGCAACTCAACAGAAGGAGCTGGCACCTTATAAAGGGAAGGAGGCAGGAAGTGTATCTGGCAGATCAGTTCCTCCACTTCTCCTCCGATGCTATTTTGTGCTCTTTTAATTCCTTGCGCAGCAAAGAGGAAACTCCAAAGGAACATTTCTTTTTGCTTGTTGCTTCCCTTTGAAGAGCAAAACCATGCCTTTATTTATTTATTCCCTCTTTTTCATGACAGGGTTTTTACACAGTCCGGGGGAAACATTTACGGTCTGTCCTCAGGGCTCTCCGAGCAACTTCACAACGTAAGAAATGTGAAGCGGAAAATCTTCCCCTCGAAAAGATGAGAAATTATAAGATAAAAAAAGGCAAACAGTAAAACTTCAAATGCTTCTGGAATGAGAACGGGTTTCAGCTTAGCCTCCGGTGAGCGTTGGGAGAAGAGGCACAGCCTGGCGCAGCTTAACGGAAGGCCGCCCCACCCTGTGCCAAATCTCCCGATGCCCATCTTTTGGTCCCTCACTCTGGCGTGGCCAGCACAGGTGAGCAAAATCGGGGCTTTGGGGGTTGGGAACACTTTGTGATGTCCCAATGAAACTGGGACACTTGAGGGATCTGCTCTATGTGTTTTAAATGTGCATTAAACATACAGTATGGTGCGTACACAGCATTGCTTCTTCTTCCTTAGCTCTGCATTCCCATGTCTCTCCTGCCACACAGTTCTTCGGCATCCATTTCCTGCTCTGCACTCAGGGGACCCGAGTTATGCGTGAAACGCTTATATATGCTTCCATTGAAATGTTAAATGTTTCCATGAGTTTTGTAGTCCCCTCCTAGTGATGGCCTTATTAGAGCCACTGGGATGTGGATGGGGAAACTGTTTGCGTGGCAAAGGGAAGCGCTACTTGAAAAATGACTTTTCCAGTATAACCCACTTTCCTTCACAATGCCCAGTATGGGAAAATGTTTAATCACGTAAAGCAAGTGTTTTTTTAATTATTTTAAATTTCTTCAAAATGAAGGACAGGTTCCTTTCTGGGTAACTGTCAAGGGCCACATGCCTGTGTGGTGAGAGAGACCAGAGGCAACAGTGGGCAGAAAAAACTAATGTAAATGTTACTCTTGTACATTAGGTTGTTTCTACAAATACACACCTCTATCCAGAGAAACAAGAGGCACGATCAGAGTTCAAGCATGCATTTCAGGCCAGCCGAAACGCTCACGGAAAAAGTGTCGCCACTGAAAAGTGGCATCTGTGGAGATGAGGTGTGGCTGAAAAGGAAGTGGGCTTGAGGAGAGACCAGAGAGACAGAAAGAGTGTTCTGGGGGGACACAATTCACCCCTGAGGTTTTCCACTCCTCTTTTCCACTCAACCTAGATGCTAATGAAATGATTTTCCATCATAAGGGCATTGAACAAGTCTCATCAACTGTTATACCAGACCCTCCAATTATCTCTATTTTCCGGGGAAAGTCCCAGATTTACAGAAGCCATCCCCGTTTCTGATCTGATTCCGGAATGTCCCATTTTCCCTTAGCATGTCCCAATTTTCATTGGAGAAATGTTGGAGGCAGTGAAGTTATGCAACCCCCGAGCCAAGGAGATAAGTAACTATATACACTTTGGAAGACATCTAAAGTCTTCTAAACTATAGAAGATTATACAGTCCTGTATAGATTTACTATGTTTTTATACATGTTGGAAGCTGCCCAGTCAGATGGGCAGCCTCTTGGGCTTGCCGATTGGAAGGTTGGCGGTTCGAATGCTTGCAACGGGGTGACCTCCTGTTGCAATTTCCCAGCTCCTGCCAATCTAGCAGTTCAAAAGCACTGCAGTGCAAGTAGATAAATAGGTACCACTGCGGTGGGAAGGTAAACAGTGTTTCCGTGCGCTCTGGTTTCTGTCACAGTGTCCCATTGCGCCAGAAGCAGTTTAGTCATGCTGGCCACATGACCAGGAAAGCTGTCTGTGGACAAATGCCGGCTCCCTCAGCCTGAAAGCGAGATGAACGCTGCACCCCATAGTCAAGTTTGACTGGACTTAACTGTCCAGGGGTCCTTTACATTTTAATAATAATAATAATAATAATAATAATAATAATAATAATAATAATAATGGAAAAAGGTAAAGGTAAAGGGACCCCTGATCATTAGGTCCAGTTGCAGACGACTCTGGGGTTGCTGCGCTCATCTCGTGTTACTGGCCAAGGGAGCCGGCATACAGCTTCCGGGTCATGTGGCCAGCATGACAAAGCTGCTTCAGGCAAACCAGAGCAGCATATGGAAACGCTGTTTACCTTCCTGCCGGAGCGGTACCTTTCGGTATTTATCTACTTGCACTTTGACGTGCTTTCGAACTGCTAGGTTGGCAGGAGCAGGGACCGAACAATGGGAGCTCACCCCATCACAGGGATTCGAACCGCCGACCTTCTGATCAGAAAGCCCTAGGCTCTGTGGTTTAACCCACAGCGCCACCCACATCCCTTAATAATGGAATAGGACGTCCCTATTTTCATCGCAGAAATGTTGGAGGGTATGCCATACAGGAATAAACGGATACCTTCTTCACTGCCCCGTGAAGAAAGTTCCCCATGAAGGTGTCTCTAGAAGCCTCTAGTTGTTAACGCAGGAAAACACGAGAGAATTTTTGACTGAAGTAAAACAACCACCGCCAGCACCACCACATTGTTCCTTCCTCATTTCTAGAACAAAAATATCCAGGATTAAATAAGAATATGTTTTCCAGGCTAAGTAGATCTTGCTTGCATCTTGTGGTATAAACAAGGAACAGAATATAATTTCCCGCCTTCGCTCCCTTGGCTCCTTCTTCCATCGCCCCAGGGCTGAATAGACTGGCAGTCCTCCCTTTTTTGCCTTGGCTCATGTGCTCTCTGGCTCCTTCCCTTCAGGGTCCAGGAGAATGAGAGCCCTCACAAGTTCTGCAGCCGCTCTGTTCCTTCTCCTGATAATGCCTTCCCCTAACAGGATCTGTCAGCATGGTGGGAACGTCCCCCTTTTCTCTCACCTGCGCCCACATGCCCACAGATGCACCATATTTTAAGGCTTGAGGAACATGTGCATTTCTTTCAGGCCGTGTTTTTCTCCTCCTCCTCCTCCTCCTCCTCCTCCTCCTCCTCCTCCTCCTCCTCCTCCTCCATACAATGAACTTTCTTAACCCTGAAAGTGCACCGTCCTCCTAAGGCAAACCCACGTCTTATCTGCCAGTTCAAAATTAGGGAAATAACTTAATGTCTCACACTGAATGCAAGTGATCTGTAGAAAATGTCAGGTTGCCATATGTCCCCTTTTTCCAGGACTCGTCCTCTTTTTCCATGGGTATGTAAAGAGAGAGTCTTCATAGTGATCCATAGTTTTCTGAAAAGACTCTACGATTGGGAAAAAGAGACAATGCACGTACTTTTGTAACCCAATAAAATCATATATATATATATATATATATATATATATATATATATATATATATACACACACACACAATCTTTGCTGCACAAAACATAACATTAACTCCTAAAGGTAAAGGTAAAGGGACCCCTGGCTGTTAAGTCCAGTCGTGTCCGACTCTGGGGTTGAGGTGCTCATCTCGCTTTACTGGCCGAGGGAGCCGGGGTACAGCTTCCGGGTCATGTGGCCAGCATGGCTAAGCCGCTTCTGGTGAACCAGAGCAGCGCATGGAAACACCGTTTATCTTCCCGCCAGAGTGGTACCTATTGATCTACTTGAACTTTATGGTTTCAAACTGCTAGGTTGGCAGGAGCGGGGACTGAGCAATGGGAGCTGACCCCATCGCGGGGATTCAAACCAACGACCTTCTGATCGGCAAGCCCTAGGCTCTGTGGTTTAACCCACAGCACCACCTGCATCCGTAACATTGACTCCTACTTAGCTGCAATCACACATTGCACATTGACTCCTACTTAGCTGCAATCACACAAGGAGGAAGAAAAATGGTCCTATAATGTACTAGTAGGGGGTGGATGGGACTGGGAAAGTGTGGCTGCATATTGCAGTTAGCTTATGTTTCCAAAATGTTAAGAAGGAAGAGCGAAAAGACCAAGGGACGTAGAAACAGATTTAAAAGAAATTGGTACTTTTTTCAAATATAGAACATGGAGAAGATTTGGCTCAGTCCTAACCTGGAGTTATCCATCCTAGGTTTTGCTTTATTTATCTCTCCTCACATGTGCTTAGCTGGTTAGTCCAATGCATTTTACATCTTCCAGTTTTCTCTGGCAGAATCAGAATCCCTGCTCTGTGCACAAATCAAACATCGAAAAAATGTGAGTTTTGTTTTCCTCATTTTGTTCTCCCCTCCCTGCTCCACCCACAATTTGTTATTGAAATGAGGAAAAGAGGTTCCCCATGCGAATGAAATATTCATTTAATTTAAGCAGAGCTTTTGGAGTGGGCACAGAGAGAAACCACAACCTCATCCTCATTTCCTGAACTCTATACTTAATATTAACATTATTATTATCGTTGTTATTATTATTTCACTGTATTTATCAAACAGCCTTCCATTGGAGCCCAGGGCAATATGCAACAAAGGATAAACAAAACAAAAAAATTGCACTGGTGATGAAAACAAATGCAAAACTCAGATATTCAGAATATAATAAAGATCCTCTCAATCACACTGAACATGCTAGTTTGACGTAATTGCAGAAGGAACATCTTAGCATGAGGAGCATAACTAAAACTTAGCAGCTATGGAGTAGAAAGCGGTGGCTTTTAGAAGATCATAGGTTCCATTTCAAGCACCTCAAGGTACTGTTAAGAATAGGCTGGCCTCATGGCCTACTTTACAGCTGAGAAGAAATGCCATTTGCAGCAGCAAAACCGCATGCCTTCATCTGTCCCAGCTGCAGCAGAACATCTCTCTTCTGTATCGGTCTCTACAGCCACGATAGGCAACCTCCCAATAGTTTTGACTTCACCCCCAAAAGGTGCACTCCTCCATTGTCTCCCAAGACAGACAGATGCCAACAACTGAGGACAGAAGGAGTCTCCGATTTGAGGAGTCCCAAGTCCAGTTGAAAGATACATAAGCAGATGATGGAAGAGAACAGCAGGGCTTGAAGATGTCCATCAGCAGTCAAAAGCTGGACAGCATCCTGACCCTTCCAGGGAGGAGAAAGAGGAAGATAGTATAGATTTACAACAGGGGTTTGAGGGAGGCAGCAGCTCAGAAGCAGATGAGGGGGAAAGCTGGGAAATCATGGGAGAGCCGGGACAACACCCGGCTGACACGTTGCCATTAGAAAGGATTCCAGACCCTCCATCTCCCAGAACGTGGCAAGCCTTAAAAGTAGGAAAGCAAAGAGCTCAAAGACAGAGGGCATGTAGCAGCACCCATAGAATGAGGAAGTGGGAGAGACGGGTGGAGATTCACTCAGGACAACGCCATTATCCAAGAGGCTGGGTTCTATAGCCTCTCTCTGTAAAGATTGAAATAAAAAAGGACGGTAAGAAACTTTTCCTTGTCTTTATACTTTCCTGGACAACCAGCTGGGAGCTGCTGACAGCATCCTGATGCTCAACTAGGTACATGTGCAGAAGAACTTTCACATGACGCCACCTGTTACTGTTAGGTTATATCTGCAGGCACCGTGTGCTGAGAGATAGAGGGAGAATCTGCGATGATCTGCCGAAAGCCCTACAGCATAACCATAGGGAAGCTAAGGAAAGAATGCAACATTTAGGATTCAGAGCATAGCATTAGGAGCATTAGACCCCTTCACTTTCCCTCCCTCCTAAATGATATAAATGACTTTCACCTGTTCAAGTGAGCCTGGAATAAAATACCACAGTGTCCTTTTGCCATGTGTGTATTTTGGTTATTGTGGGTTAATGTGAGAACCTGCAGATAATTAGCACAAAGGGCTATGCAAAGTGTTACATTTGTTCGAAGTGTTTATTTTGGCTTCCCCTAACAGGCTGGTGTCCAAATCTTGTGCTCAGGCCCCACCTTGGTTATATTTGTTCTGCTACACAGAACAAACTTTTAAAGCCACATATAGCCAGGGTACATGCTGCAACTGTGTTCGCGCTACTGCCTTACTGTCAACAAATACATCAGCACAGCTGATCTTTGGGGTAGATTGTTTTTAGCAGGATCACGGCTTCACAGCAGGCACTGTTCCCTTGCTTCTTCCTTAACTTTTCTGTACAATTGAGAGGAAGTGATGCCAATCTGTTTCTGCTGGAAACAATGCAATGGGTGAGTTCCTCCTACTTCCTGCCTCTTGTGGTTGGCTGATCAAACCCAGGATCTCAGTCATATATATCCCCTGGTCCTTTGGTTTCCCCCTCTTTTCTTTTCTTTTTAAAATTTTATTTATGATTTTCAGGTTTATACATTTCACTAATTTTACAATCATTTTAAGATTTCAAAACTTGACTTCCTCCCCGGTCTTTCTGCGGTTCCTTAAATTTATTTTTAATACCTTCTGCATCTCCAAATTAACTTAATCTGCTCATTGATTCATCTACTTTAAATGTATACTCTTGTGAAACTGCAGGTTATTACAATAATCCTGCCAATGTTCTTATCTGTTTACAATTTACCTGTTATTATCCAATAAACCATTTCCATCCTTTTATAAAAAGTTTGTGACCTTGGTTTCTTATTCTTCCGATAAGTTACACAATGTCTGCATATTCCATAAGTTTTTGTATCCATTCCTCCTTTGCTGGGGCTTCTGCTTCTTTCCATTTTGGGACAAGTAACATTCTTGCTGCTGTAGTCACATTCATGAATAAAATTCTATACAGTTTGGGTAGTTCTGTCCCTATAATTCCCAAATAATGCCCTGTATTATTATTCATCATTCCTATTATTATCAGAACCAGAATGAGATCCTAATGGCCAATCTCTCTCCTTCAAGTGGACAACATCAGCATGAGGACACAATGACCAGTCTCTCTCCTTCATTGGCCACTATCAACATGAGGTCACAATGGCCAGTCTCTCTCTCTCTCTCTCTCCTTCAGTGAGGCAGCATCCTCATGAGGTCACAATGGCCAGGAGAGGGCCAGAAAAACCAGATCACAGCAGGCTGTGTGTGAAGATGGTAGATGCAAGTGTTGCCTGGCACACCAAATTCAATGGTGAGCGGCCTTCAAGGTGCAGTAGCTGTCGCAGGTTGAGGGCAGAGTAGAGACAAGAGATGGACTAGGCAGCAACTGATGGGCAAAGCAGCAGTAGAACAGCCAAGAGGAGACTCCAGAAGAAGAAGGAAGGATAGGAGGAAACACCCACCATTTGGAGAGGAAGAGAGAAGGTAATTTGGACAGGAGTAGCAATGCTCACCAGTACTTGTCCCTGTGACAGTCACCCGGAGTCATAAGGCAACTCATGAACCTATAATTCTGTGCCTATAATTCCCAAAAGAGAAGCTTCTGGCCTTCTTTTCAAATGTTATTTTAAACAACCTTTTCCATTAATTATATATCATTTCTTCTCTTGTTTTGTTTTTAAAATGAAATATTTCAAATTAAAATAATAATATGGGATTGCCTTTCACAGCGAACCCCTTGAAATGAATGGACCCAAGAGAGTCATGCCCATTCATTCCAACAGTTCTAATATGACTAACATTGGATGAAGCCCATCCTAAGGGCCTGATCTTGTGATTGGCTGCTGCACTTGGATAATAGCATACCCTGTTAAGGTGCTGTGACCTGGTCCACAGTGGCCTAGTTTCCCCCACTGAGGTGGCCATAGCACTTCAAGCAAAAGAGAGATACTCAGAATGCATTTTCATCTCCTAGCCTTCTCTGTGGCATCTTTGTTCTCCATGATGTCTTCTTCTTTTCTTCAGGGAGCATTTGGTCATATTAGATTTACCACCACAAGTGTCTGAAGGAGTCCAAGCCAGACTGCAGGGCTGCCACCTCAGTGAAAAACGGCAAAGAGGATTGTGATGCCACAGAGACTGAAAAGGTTATTGTGACGTCAGCTTTCATGCGCCAATGTCTACTTGGCCAGCTGTATGTAGTGGGTCACTCAAATGGGTCAGAATATTTAATCCTGAGTACAGAGAGAAGGGGGAATTTTATTTATTTTTACAATGTGAGCCCAGAAAGATCAAGGGTAGCTGTCAATGTGCTTTAGCATCATACCAGACACAAATTGTGGAATCATAGACTCATAGAGTTGGAAGAGACCCAGAGACTCATCTTGCCGAAATCCCAGCAAATGCAGGAATCACAACAGACAGTCCCCCATCCAATTTGAAACCATACCAGGCTCTGCTTAGCTTTATTATTATTATTATTATTATTATTATTATTTGGGTGTCACTGTGGTCTAAACCACTGAGCCTCTTGGGCTTGCCGATTGGAAGGTCGGCGGTTCGAATCCCCACAACAGGTTGAGCTCCCATTGCTCTGTCCCAGCTCCTGCCAACCTAGCATTCGAAAGCACGCCAGTGCAAGTAGATAAATAGGTGGCGGGAAGGTAAATAACATTTCCGTGCGCTCTGGTTTCCGTCACAGTGTTCCGTTGCGCCAGAAGTAGTTTAGTCATGCTGGCCATGCTTTTTTTTCCTCTTAAAAAAAATAAAATGTTTAGGGGTACTCTCATTTTCCTACTCATATTGAAATACTGCCCCTCAATGAGGCCAAACTTAGAGTCACGAAATGTTTAGGGGTATGCGTACCCCTCCGTCTCCCCAGAAAAAAGCGTTGGGTACCACTGTAGTGGGAAGGTAAATGGTGTTTCCATGTGCTCTGGTTTCCGTCAGAGTGTTCCATTGCACCAGAAGTGGTTTAGTTATGCTGGCCACATGACACGGAAAGCTGTCTGTGGACAAACACCAGCTCCCTTGGCCTGTTAAGCTAGATGAGCGCTGCAACCCCATAGTCGCCTTTGACGGGACTTAACCGTCCAGGAGTCCTTTTCCTTTCTTATTCTTGTTCTTGTTCTTATTTTATCCTTATCCCTAGCTGTGCAAAGGATTTATTGCATTTTAAAGCTACTTCCCAGGCTGAATATAACTGCCGCTGGTCTGATACAGAATGAGAGATTAGAAAAGAGATGCAGGAACCTCTTGGATCATCACTCCCATCCTCCTTGACCATTAGCCCATGCTGTCTGGAGCTGGTGACAGTTGAAGTCCGACAATATCTGGAGGGCATCTGGGTTCCCCATTCCTGTATTAGAGCCCTCAGTTCTTAAGAATGGAGTGTGATAATTCAAGGTGCATGGGCTGGTGGTCAGGTTCCACTTTGGAATACCCCCCAGTGCTTTTTTAAAAAAAATAAAATAAAAAGTCTCCCTGCCCCCACAAAAAACCCGGCACATTGGGGAGAAAGGTTCTATCCCATTCCCTTTTGAGCTTCTTCTATTATTTTCTTTTCTTTTCTTTTCTTTTTAAAAAAACACACACATGGGAACATTTAAAAATACGATCCTCCCCTGCAGCCTGAAGCTACACAGACTGCAACTCCATTCTGCTTCCTCTGTAGATGAGGCATATGCCATTATTTTACATTAGGTTCACTGTCCACTCATCTTTGGTCGGCTTTTCTGGAAAACATCTTCAAATACATGATCGTTCCTCCCCCCCCCCCCAAAAAAAATCCCATGGGTGCAATAAAGTTTCAGTGATAAGCATTTTACTTTACTGGAGATGTTTTAATTGCTATGCATTTAAACTGCTGTCACATTAGGAGTTAAAGATCTTAATTTCAAGGAAAGAACACCCTCCCCTTTAAAAAATCTTCCTAATATAAAGTGGTACATTCCAGCCTCTCTCTCCCCCCCCCCCACACTTTTTACCAAATTCAAACTGGATGGAAGAATATTTTATAATAGACTGAGAAGGCAATATAAAATTAACTAAAGCTGGAGCTGGTGCCTTAAAAATATTTGGCAGGATTCCCTGGAAAGCCACATTTGAACTTTTTTTTAATATATATTACAAGGCAGACAAGAATAATTATCTTCTCTTGAAGTACTCCGAGTGAGAGAAGCATATTGTTAATGCCTTTTGAAAGAAAACAACGTAGGCTGCCAAATAAGCATGTTATGGAATCTGCTTCTCCCCTCCCCTTCGTTTTTACCAGTTTGATGGATTCATGTTAGTTACAACAAAAGCAAAATGCTTCTTTCTGCTGTACACAGACAAATGCGGACACATTAAGTGGATGTGACTTGCCAGAAGCCAAGACAGGGTGTGCTCAATGAAAATGTCAATGCACTTTAAAAAAAAGAAACTTTGGCCCAGTACCACCAAGCTCCATCCAGGGCATACTAACATAGAATATCATCCCATAGATTTCGACAGAAAGGAAGGCAAGATTTGTGGCCGTGTGGTCAGTGCTGCTGACAGGACCGATCTCCAGCAAACCTCACAAAGTATAATCCCATAATCGCTGTTTTGCCGTATCCTTGCTGCGTGGTTACTTAATACACACAGCCAAACACTTTCCACTCCTTCCGTTGTTTTTGGCTGGGGGAAATGGAACTGGACAACATCGGGGTGGAGCAAAATTTATTACATTTGCACCCCTCTCACTGCCCCCAAAGAGTGTCACAGCCTTCTCCAACAAAATGCCCTGCTAATGTTTTTAGATTATGATTCCCATTCTCTTTGGCTGTTGGCCATTCTGGCTGGGACTGGCTGAGATTGTATGGAAAGACCCCAAATATATTTTCTTAGCAATTACATGTTTTATCTTTGGACTGATAATTTTCTCTCTCCTCCTTCAAGAATTTGGGTTCCTTGCTTTGCATCTTTCGATTTGCACTGCTGACATTTTGCAATGTGTCCCTCCTTTTTTCAGCCCAGTAAGGAGAGGTGGTTGTATTCCCTTGAACCCAACCCAGAAAGCTTTTTATCCACTAAGGACATCAGCCGAAGTGAATGAACTGACATTCAGATAGCCATGCAGCTGGTGATTTGGCAAAGATGCTGTAAGGGTAAGGCCATTTGTGATAATCTGAAAGTGCTATCAGTCTCCATGGACACGTCTACAACAGAGTTAAGAATATTAATTATTGGCCTCTGGCTGCATGAGCAACAAAAGATTTACTGGCTTGAGGCAAAGGACAAGATGCCCCCCCCCCGCATCCCACATATGTAGGTCTTGAGTGGTCTTGCAGTAGGGATGCGGGTGGTGCTGTGGTCTAAACCACTGAGCCTCTTGGGCTTGCTGATCGGAAGATCGGCGGTTCGAATCCCTGTGACGGGGTAAGCTCCCATTGCTCTGTCCCAGCTCCTGCCAACCTAGCAGTTTGAAAGCACACCAGTGCAAGGAGATAAATAGGTACCACTGTGGCGGGAAGGTAAACGGCGTTTCCATGCGCTCTGGTTTCCTTCATGGTGTCCCGTTGCACCAGAAGTGGTTTAGTCATGCTGGCCACATGACCTGGAAAGCTGTCTGCAGACAATTGCTGGCTCCCTTGGCCTGAAGCGAGATGAGTTCCACAACCCCATAGTCGCCTTTGACTGGACTTAACCACCCAGGGGTCCTTTACCTTTTTTTTTTTTTTAACCTGCAGTAGACTCTTACTTCAACACTGGGAATGGGATAGTGTCGTTTGTCTTACCAAACCCCAGCATCTACCGGACAAGATGGCGGCTTCATGCTGCCTAATAACAGGGCTGGCTGTATGATGACTTTTACATGGTCCTCTTGATTCAGTGGCCTGCAACTTTTTGGTTGGTACTCATAGAACCATTCGACCTCTCATTTACTGTTTAAGAGCCTGCCAAAAATGCCCTGCTTCGGGATTACTACCAGCCTCTAAAAACTACCATCCTGTACAGCGGGACGTCAGAATGAGCTTGGAGGGCCTCCCATTTCTTTACATTAATCTTACTAGAAAGATTATAGCTTCCTATTATTTTGTTAACATATAGAAATTACGAAGAAGAAGAAGAAGGAAAAGGCTAGAAATACTTCTACTTTGCTACTGCTATTAATACAACTGTTACTGCTAATAAACATTGACAATTACTTGGAAGCTTTGCTGGGCTTTCCAACATTCCCTTAATTTTCTCTGACTGATGTTCTTTACCCCTCAGAATACAGAACATGTTTTGGAGGAATGTTCTTGGAAGCGGCAGGGAAGTGGATGGCAATCAGGCAAATAACGACAGGCAAGAGGTGCAGAATTCTTTTCTGAGGAATCCTTCCAGACTTGAGGGGCAATAATAGGACAGGGGCGGCTTGAGATGTTCTGTGCCTGAGACAAAACGCCCTGCTGACACCCCCCCCCCCTGCAGTGGTTGTGTGTGAGACTGTGAGAGGCTCTGTAAGGGATCAGGGAAAAGCCCTTGCAAAGCCTCACCCCTGGACAGAGGGTGGGGCAACTCTGCCAGGGCTTCCAGAACACCTTCCTCTCATCAAACTCGGCAAGAGGAAGGTGTTCTGCAGAGCTTTGATGCTGGTCTCTATCCGCCTCTTTGGTTGCTTCCCCAGTGGTTGGTGGGGCTGGCGGGGTGCCCATGAGAGAGGGCTGCCTTTTGTGACCACAGTGCTTTGAAACAGGCAGTCAGGTCATGTATCCATAGCAGTAAGCAGAGGAGGAATGACCGCTGGGAGGAGTGCAGAGAGAAGAAAAATTATGGTGGACCTGCAGCAACACACCCAGACAACTTCATCTGCCCAATCTGCAACAAAACATGTCTATCCCATATTGGCCTCTTCAGCCCCAGCAGCCATTGCAACTCCCCAATGGTTTGGCTTCACCCCCAAAGACGCAGTCCTCCCTCATCTCCCGAGACGGATGCTACCAACAAACAACATTATTAATATTATCATTTTTATTACTATTACAATTTCTTAGATTTCATGCCCACTCTTCATCATGGGATCCCCAGTAGCAACGTATGTATGTATTAATGCAAAATTAGATGCCATCGCTTTCATTTAAATAGCAATGTGATATTTCTCGCCGTAGCAAGGAAGACCAGGTGGTCTATGAGACTACCAAGTCTGCAAGCCAGATGCTGTTCACAAAGAACTTCAAGGCTCCTCCTGCTCCCGCTTCTTTTATCTTCAAACTGAACTTGAACTGGACTGTCCTTCAAAGAGCGGGTGCTCTTCTGCAAAGTCAGAGACACTGGAGAATTGTGCTTTTGGATGTCAGGGGTTGTTGGGTAGGCTTTATGGGGATGCTTCAAGGAGAACCAGAAAAGAATCTGAGGGCCTTAAAAACATGCTTCTGTTATGCTTGTGATGTTGCTACAGTATGCACTATGTTGGTACCCATATTCGGGGCTGGGGAAGGACCAATTGGCTCTGTCTGGGTATTTTGACTAGGGCCATAGTACTCAAGGTGGCACTCCTGTGGGGTGATCCTATTTGAGGTATGTCATAGGTGTGTCATATGGGAAACACTGGCCTGCGATTGCTCCAATTGGAGAACAGCCTTTACCAAAGGTGTTCTGGGCTTTGAAGACATTTGAACTCAGGATTAAAGGTAGAAACGTGCTAACAGGAAGGCACGCTTGGCAAACCTTCACCATGATCAACTCCCGCCCGGAAACCTATGTCCCCACTGTGGAAGGATGTGTGGATCCAGAATTGGCTTCCGCAGTCACTTACGGACTCACTGTTATTACTGTGTTTATGGAAGACAATCTTACTTAGCTACTAGTAATCACCAAAGAAGAAGATGCCATAGGTCCTCCTCACCTCAGGGGCGACCCCCCTGTGGAAATACTTCCAGGAGGCGGGCTGGTTGTTAATTTGTTCCTCATCTGCCTAGGAATACACGTGTGGTGATTTGGGTAAAAAGAGAAACTTGTGGGTGTAAACATTCACAGCAGAAGGCCTTGAAGGACAATCTCATCCTCCTATTCACTTAGCCTATAGAAATATTAAGTCCTGGAATATGCTGAGGCTAAATTTATAAGACCAAGCCATATGGAGGTGCCTAGGACCTAAGTCAATATTGCTCAACCTTGAGTGCCCAGATGTGGCTCAACTTGCATTTCCATAATCTCTGGTTGGTTTAGATAATGGTCAGGAATAATGGGAATTATAGTGCAAAGTCTGGAGGCCTAAGGTTGAGGAACGCTGGCCTAGGAATAAACCCATGCATGTATACACATAGCTCCAAGCTGCATCTAGGTGCTTGTCTGAATGCGGCCAAGTTGACACAGGCCAATTTGCCCCCCTTTAAAACAAAGGCAATGCTAACCGCCGTAATTTCAGTTGCACAGCAGAAGGGAAACTCCCCACATCACTTGACAGAACTCGATCCCTTCTCGTGGTACAGCAAATCCCCGCAGGCTTAAGCCACCCAGTCTCTTAACCTAACTCATCTTCTTAAGCTGCGTGGAAGAATGCGATGCTGCCTTTAAAAGGTGTGTGGAGGCACTTCTGGCTTGTAAACCAGCGCATGAGCTCCAGAGCTGTGGTGGTGCCACTTGGTCGGCTACTGTGAGGGATGGAGGAAAAGGCGGGAGGGAGAAGCATGTCATTTTTTTTTTAAAAGACAAATCAGGCTAGAAAAGCAGGGCGTCCCGAAATATAAACTAGATGAAAACAAGCTACAATGAAATTGAAAGGGGGAGGGGGGGAAACCTACATCGGCGTGTCATTTTACAGTCGATGGAAAATTAGGACCAGATGAAGCTTCAGAGGCCCTGGGCATTTAATTTGCTGAAGTTGGTCAGTCCTTTGTGAGACCAGAATTGCTCTGTGTTTCCTCGGTGTAACCAATACTGTGTTTGTTTGTACATGAGCATGATCTAGAGATCGGGGGGGGGGGGGGGCAAGCAAAAAAAAAAAATCAGATTGTTTTGGTATTCTTATTTGCATAAACATCAGATCCAAGAAGGAAGGATTTGCCTGCAATTCACGATGCCAAGAGACTTTGGGAAGCAAAATGGCATGTTAAAGAAGCACTACATTTCTTCCTCAAGCCCAGTTTTCTGTCCAGGCAAGTGCATTTGACACAAGAAATACCTTGTTTGCATGCATTTGTTTTGCACGATCCCACTGTATTTTTGTGTTATGTCCATCACTTCCATTCAGCGAGGTCATGATTCCCTGGGCAAGCTCCCAAACAGGTATTTTGCACAGCATTTGCTATCCTGAGAACCTCAACTTCTCTTTCAAAGCCAATTAGGTTTCTAGTCCTCATGTTTCCTCACAGCTGATTTTGGAGGGCAGTATTAATTGGCACCCACCATGTAGTTCAAGAATGCAGATTTAATGAATATTTCTTTCAGCAAACAGAGAGAAGCATGGTTAATTTTGTTCCCTTGTACCAGTATTTGACGGACACACAATGCCATTCTGATGGATGTTGCCCAAGGACAGGCATTGGCAAACTTGGCCCTCCAGATGTTTTGGGGCTACAATTCCCATCATCCCTGACCACTGGTCCTGTTAGCTGAGGATCATGGGAGTTGTAGTCCCAAAACATCTGGAGGGCCGAGTTTGCCTATGCCTGCCACAGGGCTGCCACACTAGGTTCAGTATACGTGGTGATTGTCAATGTGTTGCTTCTCTGCTGGACCAAGAGGATGTGAACACAAGGCCATCTCTTCATCAGGTCTTTAAAAAGCAGGCAGCCTTTCAAGAAGAAAGAGAAAACATGTTAAGACAGGGGTTAGTAACCTGGTTCACCCCCCCCCCCCGAGGTTCCATGGCCATCACTGGCTTGCTGGCTGGGGAGTGTTAGAAACTGAGATATGAAAGATAGGAGCTAAATGGCACCTTAAACCTAGGTTATGGGTGCAACAACAGAATGTCTAGGCATGCTTTTTTCCATAACAAGAATACAAAGCTGAAAATGAATGAACTGCAGCTAAAATATTGTGTTCATGTTTCACATGGTCTAGTCCTTCCCCTGCCCACCCCACTAATATTCTTAAGAGGGTCTCTTCTCCAATCTTCAGAGAGTAACCAGAGGCAGAAAAAGGCCCTCTTTTCCTTCCACTCTGCAGTTTTAATCTGAAATCTTAGTACTGCGCCCAGAGCTCAGAAACTGCTTGCACTAATGAAATCTGCTGTCACAAAATGCACCTAGAACAATGGGAGTTTCGAACATTGGGCTGGGGCTGTTGGGAGCTGGAGCCCAGCAACTTCTGAAATAGCATGTTCCCTGTTGCTGATGTAAGACCAGATCCTTGTGCTACTTCTTGGAAAAGACAGGATAACTTCCACGAGCTATTCCTGTGTCTGCATCACTCAAAACACAGCCTATGGGTGAATTAGGAATCTACGCAATGGCTCCAACCAGTCCTTCGATTCTAGGATCTTACAGTTTGCAGGTCTGTTGGCGAATTGGCTGCATGTTTTTGTCATTCATGCAAAAGTATTTCTGACTGATAGCTCATTCTTTAATTGGATCTGATAATCATAATAAAAAAAGAGTAAAGCTCCCTTGGTCTTTCTGTACAAGCTTTATATGTAGCCTTCGAAAGAAAGCTATTTTCCTTTAACTGTATTCTGGGTAAGACGAATGCGGTTCCTCGAAAGGAAAACAAAAAGAGTTTGGCAAAGTGAAGTTGCCCAAAATCTCCAGGAGACTGTGCTCCATTAGATGATTAGAAAATCTGCGATGATCACACACATAGATCTGAGGGTTTGGAGGCACACAGCTGCAGTTTCACAATGTTGGCTATATTTGCCATCTGTCTGTAAGCAAGCAAACTCTTGGCTCCGGATTCTGCTTTTCACTGCTGAGTCTTCATTCCTCCTCCTTCTCATCACCTCTGCGCTGGCTTCTCCGAGAGGATTATTTGAACATTAAAAGAAAATAAGCCTTCCTCCTGTCCTGAAGTGTGCAACATAAATAATGGGCAGATTATTAATGCAGAGACAATATTTCTGTATGGCTCTTTCCTTAACAGAGCAGAACCTACAGCGAGCCTGAAAACCGGCAGAGAGGCAGGAAAAACCAATGTAATCTTGTCATCCGATATCGTGAAAAGGAGGAGAAGAAGCAGAAAAGAAGGTTGATTTTTAAAAGAAAAGGAAAACTTGGCTGGCTAATATGGTACTTTTGGAAGCTTGTTAAACTTCCAGAAATATGCGATGATTAATCATATACTCCCTGTTCCGTCTCCTGTATTTGCCTATGGGTCGCAGGAATGTGTGCTGATTTGGGTAAAAAGAGAAACTTGTGGTTTTCATTACAGGCTGTAAACATTCACAGCAGAAGGCCTTGGGGGGGATGATCTCCTCCTCCTATTCACTTAGCCTATAGAAATATTAAGTACTGGAATATGCTGAGGCTAAATTTATAAGACTATATGGGGTGCCCCTAGGCCAGGCATAGGCAACCTTCGGCTCTCCAGATGTTTTGGCCTACAACTCCCATGATCCCTAGCTAACACGACCAGTGGTCAGGGATGATGGGAATTGTAGTCCAAAACATCTGGAGAGCCGAAGGTTGCCTATGCCTGCCCTAGGCCAATATTTCTCAACCTTGAGCGCCCAGATGTGGCTCAACTTCCTTTTCCGTAATCTCTGGTTGACTTAGATAATGGTCAGGAATGATGGGAGTTGTAGTATGAAATCTGGAGGCCCAAGGTTGAGGAACACTGTCCTGGGCAAAGGGGAGAGTCCAGTGCTGAAGGCATGCAATGATGGGAGAGGCTGTGGCACATGCGGAGCATGCCAAAAGATATCTTCAGTTTAAAAAGCCTTCTACAGAAGGTGATGAGAAACATCTCAGAATGCAAATCTGCCATTCAAGCTTAAAAAATACTGGTCTATGTGGACCAATGGTCTTGGTCAATATATGTTGCATGTGGCAGTGGCTGGTGGGAATGTTGGATTGGCTCTGCTGCTGCACCTGCATCACCACCACCACCACCACGATCATCATCACCATCATCACCATCATCTCCATCATTTTATTATTTATACCCTGCCCATCCAACTGGCTTTCCCCAGCCACTCTGGGCAGCTTACAGCATATATTGTTGTTGTTGTTCAGTCGTTCAGTCGTGTCCGACTCTTCGTGACCCCATGGACCAGAGCACGCCAGGCACGCCTATCCTTCACTGCCTCTCGCAGTTTGGCCAAACTCATGCTAATTGCTTCGAGAACACTGTCCAACCAACTCGTCCTCTGTCGTCCCCTTCTCCTTGTGCCCTCCATCTTTCCCAACATCAGGGTCTTTTCCAGGGAGTCTTCTCTTCTCATGAGGTGGCCAAAGTACTGGAGCCTCAACTTCAGGATCTGTCCTTCCAGTGAGCACTCAGGGCCGATTTCCTTGAGAATGGATATGTTTCATCTTTTTGCAGTCCATGGGACTCTCAAGAGTCTCCTCCAGCACCATAATTCAAAAGCATCAATTCTTCGGCGATCAGTCTTCTTTATGGTCCAGCTCTCACTTCCATACATCACTACTGGGAAAACCATAGCTTGAACTATACAGACCTTTGTCAACAAGCTGATGTCTTTGCTTTTTAAGATGCTGTCTAGGTTTGTCATTGCTTTCCTCCCACGAAGCAGGCGTCTTTTAATTTCGTGACTGCTGTCACCATCTGCAGTGATCCTGGAGCCTAAGAAAGTAAAATCTCTCACTGCCTCCATTTCTTCCCCTTCTATTTGCCAGGAGGTGATGGAACCAGTGGCCATGATCTTAGTTTTTTTTGATGTTGAGCTTCAGACCATATTTTGCGCATATATTATAACATAATAAAACACCAAACATTAAATACTTCCTGAGTTTTCCCACTGCCTTGTCCCTCCCCTACTCGGTAACTGGTGGCAATACATAGCTTCACACTTAGCCCCATCTAATTGTACGTAGCAATCATTGGAGTCTCAACTAGATCATCCATGACAGATGGCCATCCAACCTCTGCTTGAAAACCTCCAAGGAAGGAGATTCCACAACCTCCCGAGCGAGACCATTCCACTCCTGAACAGCTCTTACTGTCAGAAAGTTCTTCCTGATGTTTAGTCGGTATCTCCTTTCTTGTAACTTGAAGCCATTGGTAGAAGTCCTACCCTCTGGAGCAGGAGAAAGCAAGCTCGCTCCATCTTCCATGGGACAGCCCTTGAGATATTGGAAGATGGCTATCATATCTCCTCTTAGTCTCCTCTTCCCCAGGCTGAACATACTGTTAGGGCGCCAACAAGTTGGCGTGCTGTAGCGCAGCAGTCAGTCAGATAAGCCAAGGTCAAACAGTCCGGGTTAGAAGCCAGCCGAAGTCAGGAATCAGTTTGGGGTCAAGAGAAGCCGAAGTCAGAACAGTCCAAGTCAGGAACCAGCCAAGTCAGTCAGGGAAAAGCCAGGAACCAGGAACAAGCCGAGGACCAGGAACAAGCCAGGAGCCAGGAACAAGCCGAGGACCAGGAACAAGCCAGGAGTCAGGAACAGAACGAGCAAGAGCAACCACGCACTCAGCATGTCAGTTGCAGGTGCTAGTGAAGGGAGGAGCTAGCCTTTGTTAAGTAGCTGGCCTGCAACCACGTCTCTTACGAGATGCAGCTGCCTCTAATTGTTCCCTGCGTCTCTCAGCTCTACGCTCTACAGCTGAGAAGGGAGGAGGGGAAGGGCTGTTCCTCTCCTCACAAGGGCCTGATTCTGGCTCGACTTCCTCCTCCTCCTGTTCTGGTCTTTCCCCCTCTCCATCTGACTCTTCCTCTTCCGAGGAGTGCCGCCACCAGTCTTCTCCAGGTATGAACTCCTCCAATCCCCCAGGTTCTTCCGTGGGTGCAGCCTCACCAGGGGGGGCTTGCCACCACTCCTCCTCATCTGGCTCAACCCTGACACATACCCAGCTCCTTCAACCATTCCTCATAAGGCTTGGTTTCCAGACCCTTGATAGTCTTGGTCACCCTCCTCTGCACACATTCCCTGGATTCTTTGGGGGTTTTTTGGGTGGGGGCATTTGCTGCAGGGGGGAAAGCGTGAACATATCCTTAAAGCACCTTTCAGTTGCAAAGAGACAGACACATGCAATGGAACACCATGAAGAAAAATGATACAAAACCGTAACCTGTACTTTCGCTTACAATCTCCATGCTTCTAGCAGAGCTTGAAAGACAAGCCCCTGGCATTATCTGCCAAGACACCGCGCCCCCATGTAATCTTTACGGAGGCTTTAAACAATTAAGTAATTGCAACAGGAACAGGAATGTTTGCATCAAAGGAGTTGAAGCAGCAATTTCCAAGCCGTATTGTTTTTGACTGAGACAAACAGCCTCAGGTGTATTCACCAAAGTTATTACAGACAAATGCCAGAATTTGATATGGCTGCCCCACCCCCAAGATCAGTGTAGGTTTCTCTGAAAACATAAATGCCTGCAAGGTGTTACCTACATGAATGCATTTGTGCAACAAACTTTAAGTAAACCTAGCACTGAGGGGTTTTCAGTAGTATCTACAGCTAAGCAGCCATATCCTTACTCATGATGAGGGGTGCAAGTCCTCAGTTGACAGGTTAGTCAGCAGAGCATGAGACTCTTAATCTCAGGGTTAGAGCCCCATGTTGCCCCCGCAAAAAATCCTGCAGTGCAGGGGGTTGGACTAAATGACCCTTGGGGTTCCTTCCAACTCTACAATTCTAAGATTCTATGAGTTTTGGATTTTTGGATTTGATATCCCGCTTTATCACTACCCGAAGGAGTCTCAAAGTGGCTCACATTCTCCTTTCCCTTCCTCCCCCACAACAAACACTCTGTGAGGTGAGTGGGGCTGAGAGACTTCAGAGAAGTGTGACTAGCCCAAGGTCACCCAGCAGCTGCATGTGGAGGAGCAGGGAAGCGAACCTGGTTCACCAGATTACAAGTCTAGCGCTCTTAACCACTACACCACACTGGCCAAACCAGACCGGAATCTCACTCCCAGTCAGGGGACAACGAAGGCTAACCGACACCTGGGGTAAGAGAAACCGCCGGCTGCACTCGCGTTGTGCCGCTACGTACGACACATGTGTGACGTCACTACGTACAGCACATGTGTGCGGCACCACGCATGCGTTGTACGTAGCAGTTTGCCGCTGGTGCCGCCCGAGCGCTGTACGGATGGTGGCGGGATCCTCCGCTTGTGGCTGTAGCGACGCCAGAGGGATCCCACCACTGTCTGCACAGTGCTCAGGCGGTGCCGGCAGCAAACCGCTACGTACAACGCATGTGCGGCGTCGCTACGTACAGCACATGCGTGCGACACTGCACATGCGTTGTACGTAGCGGTTTGGCGCCGAAGCTGCTCGGATGCCGTACGGATGGTGGTGGGACCCTCTGCTCGCGGCTGCAGCCATGAACGGAGGATCCTCCACATGCGGCGGCGCTGGTGCGATGGGGGTGGCAAGGGGGGCGGAGGGGCGAGCACCCCGTGGGGTGCCTTCTTGCCACCGCCCCAGACATGGCACCCGGGGCGCACCGCCCCCACCCCCCTTGGGACGCTGCTGCTCCCAGTTTCCTAAACACCCACCGCCTCCACTGTGAAAACTGGCACTGATTGTCTGTTTTCTTGAGGGGCAGAGGGAGGAATTTCACACATATGCAGTGCTTTATTTCTAAAAAAATAAATAATAATAATGTTTAGGGATACTCTCATTTTGACTCAAGAAAATCACCATTTTATAGTTCAAATGGAAAAATAAATGCAGTAAACGGACAAAAGTACAAAGATTCACAAAATGTTTAAGGGTATGCGTACCCCTGCGTACCCCCGGAAAAAAGCGCTGTATATATTCAGGCATGTATGTGTGTGTAGACAGCACTTTGCGAGTTCTACGTACCATCCTTAATCTTACCAGATGGCTGATGGTTTGTCTCATGATTTCTTGCTTTAAAAAAAGTAAAGAAAGGAAGAAAACGTGAACACTCACTGCAGTGTGAGGCTCCTTCTGCAACTTTCTGACAACTCTACTTCCTGGAATCCTTTCAAAGCAATGTGATAGGATGCAAAATGTGGCCAGCCAGGAATGGAGGGAGCCTGTGGGTGTTGTGGTGCTTTTTAATTTTTATTTAATTTTAATGATTATTAAAAGCCAGAGGAAACTCCCGAAAACCTCCAGCCACCTGTAAAGTTAGGAAAGCTAAGGTACAATACCCCTCCAAACATCCACCCCTCTGATCTTTAGCCCCACCCAACAAATTGCCAAAGGTAGCTACACTCAAACATGCTTGTTTGTTTAAATCACATTTCTAAGCTTATGCCTGCAGCAAACAAATTTTTAAGGTGCTTCCTGCCATGTTCAATGCTGAAAAGTAGATTTAGGTTTGGCGATTCAAATCTAGACATCTGCTCAGAAGCTGGCTCACTGAACATTTTACCGCTAAATAGCTCAGAGCAAAGGTCTTCTACAGTAATTTTCAAGGTGTATTTGGCCAAGACTCACTGCAAGTTTTCGCCAAAGCTTTCCCCTATGTCCTGTAAACATCTACCTGTACGTAGAAGAAAGCTCCTCTGCGTTCAGTGGGACTTATCCCTAGGTGGGACTGCAGCAGTAAGTAGCCTGCTGATTTTTCAAAACAACACAACAACAACAAATACACTGCTTGCTTGACAAAATGGCGTCTACATGGTTTGGCCCATCCAGTCCCTGCATCTGTAGGATGGCACCTTCTTTGTTCTGTTCCGGTTCTGTCAGCTTGAAAGCATGCAAACGTGACATGTGACGTCAATCAGTGTCAATCCAATGGCCAGGGTGAGATTCTCACATGGTATCAGTTAGAATGCTCTCACCACCTGGAACTTAATCATTTACTGTTTCATATATTCCGTTAAAGTTTAAGCCCTCTTTCTTGTAATCTCCTTGTTCCGAAGACAAAGTTGTACTTTGTTGAAGGTGAATCAGTCTAAGAGAACAGGATGTTTTGGTATTAAATATTAAGTGCTCAAGGTTTACTTTCGCTGAAGGTCCTGGCTGGCTTTCGCTCTTGATTGAAATCTGACAATCCTGCATTCCTACATAGCCGAGGAGCAGAGAGTGTGCTTGCCAGCTCCTGATAGCCCGACACAGCGAAGCATGATGCAAAGAAGTGCCTACACATTCCTTGCCAAAGTGCAAACATTTGACATAATTTATCTAGAAATAAAATGGGGCTTTCCATCTTTGTGTGTCCTGCAATGAAGGAGCATAGCAGGAAGCAAACATTACCAAAGCTTCAAGGAACTTTGAGACACCCCCCCCCCCCATCCTAAAGTGCATCTTCTATCATGCTATTTCTTGGTGAAGATAGGAATGGCGGCGAGGCTGGAAATTGAAGGAGATTGGGTAGCAAAATCAAAGGCTGACCCCTATCTTAAGCCCAATGGGGCTTGAGTGCAGGATTAGGACCTTGGAAGCTAGAGATCAATCCCTACTCATCTGTAAAGCCCACTGGGTGATCTTGGGCCAGTCCCTTGTTCTCAGGCTAACCTACCACACAGGGTAGACACGAAGAAATAAAAATGGGGAGAACCATGTAAACAATCTTGAGCTCCTCAGAGAAAAGCTGGGTTACAAAGGTGAAGCATAAAATAAAATAAATGAGTATTAGCTGAGCCTAGACTCCTGCTGTAGTTATTCCCTGTTGTTTCTAGTCCACCAACAATACATAAATGATGGCTCCCCTCCCTATTTGCATCTCGTTTCCTTTGCATTGAAATGAACGGTATGGAATCACGTAATGATAACGTAATCAACTTACGTTAAAATTCCGCCTCTGTGGACAGCAAGATGAATAATGTAGTCTTTGTTGGAAGGCGAGGTGCAGTGGAAGGGAAACGGCACTGCATGAGACAAAGCAGAGGTTAGATGGCCATCGTCATGGAAGCTCGAGTTGAGATTCCTGCATTGCAGGGAGGTTAAACAATATGGTCATCGGGGTTCCTTCCAATTCTACGATTCTATGATTCTAAGAAAGATATTGGTGTTTTCTTGCATCCCTACCCATCACCAACACGGACGCAGGTGGCACTGAGGTCTAGACCTCTGAGCCTCTTGGGCTTGCCGATCAGAAGGTCGGCGGTTGGAATCCCCGCGATGGAGTGAGCTCCTGCTGCTCTCAGCTCCTGCCAGCCTAGCAGTTCGAAAGCATGCCAGTGCAACTAGATAAATAGGTACCGCTGCGGTGGGAAGGTAAATGGCATTTCCGTGCGCCCTGGTTTCTGTCACGCTGTTCCGTTGCACCAGAAGCGGTTTAGTCATGCTGGAAAGCTGTCTGTGGACAAACGCTGGCTCCCTTTGCATGAAAGTGAGATGAGCGCTGTAACCCCATAGTCGCCTTTGACTGGACTTAACAGTCCAGAAGTCCTTTACCTTTACCTTTACCCATCACCAGCCAGCATAAGAGTGTATGACAACTTCTCTCACAGCTCAGCATTTTAACAGGATGCCAAACATAGAAAACAGTGTTTAGAACCAATTTCTAGTGGAGTCTGTGTCCTGTTTGTTGCCGGTCCTAGCAGTGCCCTTGTTCACTGTGTGGTGAGAGAGACAGAGTAGGACCGATGTGAGCTGAAGCCTCTGGAGCAGGCATCCCCAAACTCAGCCCTCCAGATGCTTTGGGACTACAACTCCCATCATCCCTAGCTAACAGGACCAGTGGTCAGGGATGGTGGGAATTGTAGTTCCAAAACATCTGGAGGGCAGAGTTTGGGGATGCCTGTTTTGGAGCATGCATATTACGAAGATGTATTTATTTAGCAAGATGTATAGACTCCTTACTAAAATAAATAAATTAAAAAAACCCTACGAGGTTAACGGTGTAAAATGTTTCTCGAAAACATACCAACAAAATGAGCAAACTCTTTTGAAAAAACCCAGTAGACATAACAGAATGATCATGACTGTAGATAAAATCAACAGAACTTAAAAACAAGTATAATAAAATTACATGTCTGGGTAGGCTTGCCAAAGCTAAAGAGGTTTTCATCAGGCGTTGAAAACAGTTCAGTGAAGGTGCCTTCTTGATGTTAATCGTTCCAGAGCATGGCTACTGTCGTACTGGATCGTAGGATAGGAATGGCTATAATTCATTTAACCCCACATATTGACATTGTGCAACTTTCCCCCTAGCTTCTTTGGTTTGATAGGACACAGCTATATGAACATACATCAGAACAATATGTAATAAAATGGATAGCATCCAAAGCCAGTTCACCCATAAGGCAAGGTGAGGCAACTGCCTCAGGCAGCAGCCTCAGGTGCCAAAATGCCTTGGGCCAGTCCTGTGAGCATCAAATCTCCCCCAACGTCCTTTTGGCAATGCATCAAATGTGCCTTAAATGACTCATCCCTAGCTTTAACTGCCCAGTAAACCAAGGAAGCCACATAAGCACTACAAATTCACCATTCAAAGGCTAATAATGATAATAATGGAAAAGTCCTGCATTGACCCTATGAGAGTGAAGGCATGGGTAGATGTTTCAGACACAAGTTGTTGTTGTTCAGTCGTTCAGTCGTGTCCGACTCTTCGTGACCCCATGGACCAGAGCACGCCAGGCACGCCTATCCTTCACTGCCTCTCGCAGTTTGGCCAAACTCATGTTAGTAGCTTCAAGAACACTGTCCAACCATCTCATCCTCTGTCGTCCCGTTCTCCTTGTGCCCTCCATCTTTCCCAGCATCAGGGTCTTTTCTAGGGATTCTTCTCTTCTCATGAGGTGGCCAAAGTACTGGAGCCTCAACTTCAGGATCTGTCCTTCTAGTGAGTGCTCAGGGCTGATTTCTTTGAGAATGGATAGGTTTGATCTTCTTGCAGTCCATGGGACTCTCAAGAGTCTCCTCCAGCACCATAATTCAAAAGCATCAATTCTACGGCGATCAGCCTTCAGACACAAGTACATTCTCCTTAAACTTCCTGGCTGTTTTTTTTTTCTCGTAGTAAATTGGGATCAGGTTTGACTAAATATTGACTGAAATGTAGCAGTGTGTCAAGAAACGCAGGACCTGATTCCGTAAGCTGATCCGTATAAACTCCAGCTGTGCCCAAATAGAATCCATTTAGATTTAAACATTTGTTTTAGAATGTTGAGACAAAGGCACATGATCCCTTATTTTGGAAACAGAGCATAAACCTTGACCGTATGGACATTCTTGGAAAGCCTTTCAAGAGTAAGGGAAGGGGGCTGGAGTCCCGAGATGTTCGTTATTATTCCATATATTACAACTGGGCTCAGCAGGAACTGCAACCAAATGTTGCAGTGGGAGTGCTGCTGCTTTGGATTCTAGCCCCTGCATTCCCCACAGTGCTCCTAAGAATGTTCTAGAACACATTTCCAGTTAAGGACGAGCCTCTCCTGTCTCTAGCGAAGCTCTCCTTTTGTCAGCTACCCAACTATGGCATTTCGAAGGGCTACGCACTCGGAACATTTAATGAAGCACATTTTCACAAAGCAGGTGGGGATATGGGCTGGGCTGCCTGCTGCACTTATGTCTCACAGAGCACCCCCATATCCCATTTATCCTGATGAGCCCCAGTTCCCCCCTGGCTGGGGGGCTAGCAGGGATACACGCCCAAGGCCAAAGCCAAGGTCTTCCTACATTCAGAAGTTTAATAAAGTTGTGGCCTAATTTTAATTCCATATAACGTTGTCAGAGTCTTTATTCCTTCCTTATGATCCTTGGGGCTGGGGCTGTCGCCGCCTGGTCACGCAATGTATAAAACAAGCCCAAATATATGTTGGAAATGTAAGGAAAAAGAAGGCACCTTTTATCATATGGACATGTAAGGTAGTACAGTGGTACCTTGGTTTTCGAACAGAATGCGTTCCGGGAATGCGTTCGACTCCCGGAACCGTTCAAAAACCAAAGCGAGGCTTCCGAGCTAAACATTCGGCTTCCGAAAATCATTCAAAAACTGGAACACTCACTTCTGGGTTTTGATGGTTCGGGAGCCGATTTGTTCAAGAGCCAAGGCATTCGGCTTCCAAGGTACAACTGTAAAAGAATTTTGGAAATGACATATAGTGAAGTGAAAAAAAATGTTTAAAATAACTTTTTCTAAAGAAACCAAAAGCCTTTCTTTTAGGAATTCTAGGTGTCGAAATCCCAAGGGAGCAGAAAAGACTATTTATGCATGCGACCATGGGTGCGCAGATGTTATTCGCCCAGAGATGGAAAGAAGATAAAGTCTCTTCCAGAGAAGAATGGCAGATTAAATTGATGGATTATGCTGAAATGGCAAAAATGACCGGAAGAATCAGAAATCAGGAAGACCAGAATTTTAATAAGGAATGGGGAAAATTTATAATCTGTCTTAAAAACCATTGCAAATAGCTAAAATTGTTAGTAGGATTGGAATAACCCTTGTAGTTTAATGGTGAATTTTGGACATAATGGAGATGTAAAAGATTTGGATTATTATGAAAGATGCAGGAGGAAATGACTAACAATAGGACCCACAAAGGGGAGGAGGGGAGTCCAGGAGATTCTTTGGACTCTTGTTTTTATGATGTATGTTGGATATGTGACTGTAAAATTTTAATTTGAAAAACCAAATAAATAAATTTATATAAAAAATAAACCTGTCTCAGTACAACACTTGCCCTTTTAAACCAATCTTGCTGTTTATTGCACACGTTGTGTGGTACAAGCACTGTGAGGGCAAGCTGTTGAAGATGTTCTTTTGCCTCAAAGTGTTCTGGAAGAAAAAACACTATTTTGTTTTATGGTTAATTGTTCCGTAGCAAAACCAGTGAGAAGTCAAGGCTCAAAACCATGAATCATTCTCCACACTTGGCTCCAGCTGTGGAATAGTGGATCCCACAGGAGTCTTCTTTGGCTGCTCATTGGCCTGGTCTAGAGTGGAAATTGCCGGCCCACATAAGTAGCAATTTTTTATTTCATTAAAAAAAAAGAAAATCTAACAGTTGGCTTGTAGGATGGTTATCAACAAGAAGGCAGAGTGTAACTGCAGATGTCCGACCCACCCAGCCCTAGAGTAATAAGTCCCACACACTCTTTCCATGCTACATCTTTCATCACTTAAATTTGATGTTGTTCATGTGTCCTGGGCTGCGTTGAACTATCTCTTGGGGCTAATCAATTAATTATACATTGCATCTCTGTTCCGATGCATTTCATAAGGATTTTTAAGTAGCAGCATTGATTTTTGCGCTTGTGGATTTGTCTCCATTGGCCATCCTGCCCAGCCATCTTTACGAAAGACCAGAGGCCAAAGGTGAACTGGGATGCTTCCGTTTAATTTTTCAAAGATGGCAGGTTATTTATGAGTACCGCTTTGCTTGCGTGTTGTTTTCCCTCTGCTAAGCAGCTGCATCAGCATTTGTTTGTTTGTTTTTTGAAATCATTTGTATTTGATTTTCCAAACGTAAAGTTGTAACAATGACCGTTCCCCACATCAAATGGGGTGCGCTTTTTGTGTGGTCGCGTGTAGCCTCCTGGGATCACGGGGCAGATCCTGGCAGTTGGGTCTGGCACCACCTTCCCAGGCCTACTCCAGCAGCCACCCAATCCCGGCTGGGGAGGTGTTGCCAGGGAGATTGGCCAGGTAGAAGGAGGGGATACACAGTGCACACAATAGAAGTTGAGTCATACCTGGGAAGCAGCCGTTGGCTTCAGAGCTTCCCCACCCTCCACTCCCTCAATTAACGTTTAATTTGCAGGTTAACCTTTGCTTTTCCACAGCCACACTGGCACGCAGGCGCTGCTATGTCAAGGTCGCTGTTGAAGGGCCGGAAAGGACTTTCCCTGCATTGGCAGGTTTCGCCTTTCCCTTAGCAATACGTCACAACCTTGGCAGTTGCAAGCCTTGGGCGGAATCCTTTAGTCATCTACCTAAAATGGGGGGGCATGGGGCGGTGACCCCCGCCCCCATTGCAGCGGTGATACCAGGGTTCCCGTTAAAGGGGTCTTAGGGGGAGGCATTGGCCATACTCTGGCGTGCTCTGGTCCATGGGGTCACGAAGAGTCGGACACGACTGAACGACTGAACAACAACAAATTGGCCATACGCCCAGAGGTTGGCATTGCCCTCCCCCTCCAGCGGCGGCGAACGGGGGGGGCAGGCTATCTGCTTGAACATATGTTCTCCAGAGCTAGCCCACTCCCCACACATGCTGGATAACCCTAATATTACCCAGAACCCCAGCTGGGGGGCTGGGAAGGATAAACGCCCAATGCCTGTGCCAAGTTCTCCCTACATCTGAATTTTAATAAAGTTGTGGCCAATTTTAATCCCATAGAATGTCGTCCCATGTCATTATTTCCCTCAGGGGCTGACCGGGGTTTGGGGGGACTCCGCCTGACCACGCAATACCAAATACATATCCATATATAGAGATTTCTCTGAATCTCGAGACTTCCCACCACCCCCTCCCTGGGTCCTATTGTCAACATTTTCAACGGCATATTATTTCATAATTTATATTTTATATATTTCCATATTGTCCATAGTGTTTGTTACATTACAAGTGTTATTAGAATTCTGCTAATGTTTTCATCTGCTTACAGTGGTCTCCTAAATAAATCATATTTTTTTCCCCATTCTTTCTTAAAGTTTTGGTCTTCATGGATCCTGAGCTTTCCAGTCAGTTTTGCCATTTCAGCGTAGTCCATCAGCGTAGTTTGCCATTCCTCTCTGGTAAGAACTCTTTCTTCTTTCCATCTCTGGGCTACCAACATCCATGCGGCTGTTGTTGCCTACATTAAAAAAAACTTTTTTATGTATACATCAGCACTTAAAGATTGCACAGCGCATGGGGACAACATTCATTCTCCAGACGCAACATGGACTGGAACTCTGAAAGGCTGAAACAGTGGGACAAACTGGAACAAAGCTTGCTTGTACAATGGACCATGAGAATCTGGCTTTCTGTTGCACTCATTGTGTGAAGAGTTGTGGGTGGCAGTTGCGGCACCACACAACTCACTGCCGGTGTCAGGCCATTTTGATCCTTCCCAATGGCCAATGGGAGATGTTCCCTCCCTTTGTCCATGGGGAAATTCAGGTTTACTCACCTGCAATAATTGGTCAATCATGGAGGTCAAACTTTTGGAGGTCTCAGCTCCTCACCTGACACTGAAGTCGGATTTTTGGTCTCCCACCCTCCTACCTTCATTTCTGTGGTTTATTTGTTTTTTGTAGTTTATTGTTTTGCTAATGACCTTGCTATGCAATTTTTTGGTCAGTGTATTTGGGTCCAGGAAGGAAATCAATTGGCTGGTCTCAAGGTTTTTGTTATGTAATAAGTTGTCTGTGTTTGCCTGAGCTTGAGTCTGGACCAAGGATTCTGAGCTCCTGTGTTCCAATATCCAATCACAGAACATTTCAGGATTTGGGGCTCAGCCATTGGCTCTTAAAATCTGAGTAATGATTCGCAGCTTGGAAGTTTAGACAGCCAATCATGCCAGACCCAACTGCCAGGAGTGGGAGTGGCCCAGCCCTTCAGAAATGTACATAAGCAGATGCTTTCCCCCTGTTGTCCAGTTCGGTTAATTCAATAAAGGTTCTTGCTGTAATCACTGTGTCTTGCCTCATGGAAACCCACCTGCGCTTCAGTTTTTGCCTCCCTCACAGCAATTGTCACAGCTTTGGCACTACTGCCTGGTTGTAGGGATTGATGAAACATTCTTTGCCTTTTTAAAATGTGGGGGGGGGGGTTTTGGGGGGGTTGTTGGGTTGTTTTTATTTCAATTATTTATTTTGTGGTTTTATATTTTGATTTTGTTCTGTGAACTGCCCTGAGACCTCCATTTATAGGGCGGTATATAAATTAAATTAATAATAAATAAATAAATATCCATTCTGATTTCTCTCCATTTCTCAATTTTTCCAGTCTTAAGTTCAGTTCTCCACATTTCTGCATTATTTTCTATAATAATAATAATAATAATAATAATAATAATGCCAATGCAACAATTTGCCAGCATTTTATTATGCATTTGCATTTTTTCTGATATACACATTTTTGCAAGCAGTATCTCTCAATATAATGCATTTGTGTGTGCTATTGTTTTTGGGTCAAACATGCATTTATTTGCACACATCCCCCTAATATATACATTTTTGCGCACGTCATTTTGTCGAGAACGGCATTGCAAAAATCAGAGAAGTGCGAATTTTGTAGCACTGCCACATTTCAGTTCAAATATTGTTTCAGGAAGCGGGAATCAAGTAAGGTCATATAAAAATGCCAAGCAACTGGAGGTCTCCCCCACCCCAATCTAGGTGGACATGGGAAATTCATTGGAGGGATAGAGGACAACACCGTTTGCTGTGGACAGAGGAAGAGAGAGACTGTAATATTACCTTGGTAGCTTCGTGTCACTGCAACCCTCCATAAACAGCATTCCTAGCTTCTGATTATTCAAATGTTTTGCATGTCTCCGAGGCCTTTCGGATAGCTAAAGTTGAACTTTATTTATTTCCTTTGGCTAACTCTCAGAAATATGAATTGTTGTCCACTGAGAGTGACCTCTTTATCTTTGCTAAATTGAATTTGGCCACTTTGACTAAAGATGGAGCAGATAATTTGTTTGCATGGCTCCAGGACGGTCGACATGTAAGCCAAACAGTCAGAAATTAAGGATGATGAATTATAGCAGGGACGGGAGTTTCACACGCAGGATCCAAATGCAAGCCTTCATACCCTCCAAGGGTCCCGATTTTCCAGGGACAGTCCTGGAATTATGAAAGCCATTCCGCTTCTATTTTGATCCCAGAATATGCCTAGCTCCAATGTGTCGTTGACCTCTAACAATGCTTCTCACTTGCCTGGATGGGAGATAGAGGGTGAGTTTGAGGATATGCATAACACAAAGGTCCGTATAGTTAAAGCTATGGGTTTCCCAGTAGTAATGTACGGAAGTGAGAGCTGGACCATCAAGAAGGCTGATCGCCAAAGAATTGATGCTTTTGAATTATGGTGCTGGAGGAGACTCTTGAGAGTCCCATGGACTGCAAGAAGATCAAACCTATCCATTCTCAAGGAAATCGGCCCTGAGTGCTCACTAGAAGGACAGATCCTGAAGTTGAGGCTCCAGTACTTTGGCCACCTCATGAGAAGAGAAGACTCCCTAGCAAAGACCCTGATGTTGGGAAAGATGGAGGGCACAAGGAGAAGGGGACGACAGAGGATGAGATGGTTGGACAGTGTTCTCGAAGCTACTAACATGAGTTTGGCCAAACTGCGGGAGGCAGTGAAGGATAGGCGTGCCTGGCGTGCTCTGGTCCATGGGGTCATGAAGAGTCAGACACGACTGAACGACTGAACAACAACAACATAACACATAGCCTACTATGCTAGGGTAAATTTCATTTTTATTGCTCTGCCCACATTTGTCTCTGATCCTGCCCATCACGGGCATTTGGTCTCAGAAGAGAATGTGGGGCTCAGAGTGGAAAAGTTCCCCCAGCCCTGGGTTACAGTGCTGGGGGACTGATTCTGAAGAGCCAATTAAGAAGGGGGAAAGTGAGTTCTGCCACATTAGGCCCTTGCATGCAAAATAAATAATGAATTAAAAAATGACTTACAGAGAAATCCTACCTCACTAGGGTGGTTGCAGTGGGGAGAATTGGGTGGTGAAGCAATTCCTGCATCCTTTGCCGTGCCATTTTGCTGCAACCAGGACATTGACCGCAAAGTGCAGAGATTTACTATGTCAACTCCAAGGCTATGATTGTTCAGATGGGAAATGATATATCATGAAATGAAAAGGATGTTTAAAATAGCATGATGCCGCCTCCCTGAAGGAGAGAGAGAGAGACTGGCCTTTGTGACCTCATGTTGATAGTGGCCAACTGAAGGAGAGAGACTGGTCATTGTGTGCTCGTGCTGAAGTTGTCCACCTGAAGGAGAAAGCTTGGCCTTTATGATCTCATTCTGGTGCTGATAATAATATGAATGATGAATAATAACACAGGGCATTATAGGAACATTATTTGGGAAATATAGGGACAGAACTGCCCAAACTGTATAGAAATCTTTCATGTATGCGACTACAGCAGCAAGAATATTACTTGCCCCAAAATGGAAAGAAGTCCCAGCAAAGGAATAATGGATACAAAAACTTATGAAATATGCAGACTCAGGAGTCTCTGATTTGACTTGAGACATCTTGTTAATGGTGCCCTCTGACCCCTTCCCCTTTCGCTGCTACAGGTGTCCCAGAAAGTTAATTTTCATTGTTTGGGGTTGAGGTTCATGAGTTGCCTTATGACTCTGGGTGACAGTGACAGGGAAAAGTACTGGTGAGCATTGCTACTCCTATCCAAATTACCTTCTCTCTTCCTCTCCAAATGCTGGGTGTTTCCTCCTATCCTTCCTCTCTTCTTCTTGGCTGTTCCACTGCTGCTTTGCCCATCAGTTGCTGCCTAGTCCATCTCTTCTCTCTATTCTGCCCTCAACCTGCGACGGCTACTGCACCTTGAAGGCCGCTCACCATTGAATTTGGGGTGCCAGGCAACACTTGCATCTACCATCTTCACACACAGCCTGCTGTGATCTGGTTTTTTTTTACCCTCTCCTGGCCATTGTGACCTCATGAGGATGCTGCCTCCCTGAAGGAGAGAGAGAGAAACTGGCCATTGTGACCTCATGTTGATAGTAACCAATGAAGGAGAGAGACTGGTCATTGTGTCCTCATGCTGATGTTGTCCACTTGAAGGAGAGAGATTGGCCATTAGGATCTCATTCTGGTGTTGATAACAATGTGAATGATGAATAATAATACAGGGCATTATAGGGGCATTATTTGGGAATTATAGGGACAGAACTACCCAAACTGTATAGAATTTTATTCATGTATGTGACTACACCAGCAAGAATGTTACTTGCCCCAAAATGGAAAGAAGCAGAAGTCCCAGCAAAAGAAGAATGGATACAAAAACTTATGGAATATGCAGAAATGGCGAGACTTACCGGAAGAATAAGAAACCAGGATCACAAAGTTTTTTATAAAAGAATGGAAATGGTTTGTTGGATATTTACAGGTAAATTGTAAACAGATAAGAACATTGGCAGGATTATTGCAATGACCTGCAGTTTCATAAGATTATTTGTTTAAAGAAGATGAATCAATGAGCCTGTTAGGTTAACTTGGATATGCAGAAGATATTAAAAATAAATTTAAGGAACCCCAGAAAGAGGGGGAAACGAAGTCAAGTTTTGAAATGTCAAAATGATTGTAAAACCAGTGACCTGTATAAACCTGGAAAATATAAATAAAAAATTAAATAATAATTGAAATATTTAATTGTTCAAATGCATTGGGGGACATGCCAAACCCCAAACCGCATCATTCCCTTGGCTTGCCTCCATCCTCTACACCACCTGTGCAATTTGGGAACTGCAAACTGAGGTGGGCTTTAAACAGCTGCTGAAGATCAGCTTCTTTTCTGATCAAATGCTGCTCGCTTTTTCTGTTTCAATGCTCGCTCAACAAGCCCAGTTCCATTCACCAGACAGAAAAGCAGCCGGCACTTGAAGAAAATGTTTAAAATAACATTTGTGAAGAAACCAGAGGTTTTTTTTTATTATGCATATTAGGTACAGAGGTTCCGATAGAGCAGAAAGGACTTTTCATGTACGCGGCGACAGCAGCGAGGATACTACAAAGTTCCAACCAGAGAGGAGTGGCTGATGAAGATGATGGACTATGCCGAAATGGCAAAATTGACTGGGAAAATCAGAGACTAGGAAGAGAAGAAAATCAAGAAGGAATGGGAAAAAAATTATAACGTATTTAAGAGAACACTGTAAACAACTAAAAAACCTTGGCAGGATTAGAGTAATGCTTGTAACATCAAAATACAATGGGGAAATGGTTAATAATATTTCTAACAAATTAGAGAAAATGGGATAAGCTGAAGGAAAAAGGGATTGACAACGGAAACCAGGGAAGGGCGGTGGGAAGTCAAGGGATTCCGAGAATCCTAAATCTGAAGGTGAATAATATGTTTGTTTATTTTTTTAAAAAAATAGATTTTTATTGAGAAAGTTTTAAATCCATACAAATTATCACACAATACAATCTAATACATTTCCCCCTTTCCCCCCTCCCCTCCCCTCCCAGACTTCCCCCAGCTCCCTTAACTGTTTTGTTAATTCAACATTGTTTCTGCATGTTATACAATTGTAAATATTAGTTCCCTGTTATTCAAATTCATGTTTTGCTAATAAAATTTGTGTATGTTTATTCAAATCCTGCCAGTGATTCTAAGTCTCTTTGTTGTTTCTTCAGATAATTTGTGTAAAGTTCCCACTCTTCCGTGAATAATACAGTATGTTTAAATTGAAATTTGTTATGTAAAATCTAATAAAAAATATTCCGGAAAAAAAGAAAGAAAAGCAGCTGCCACAATGAGTTTGCTCCCTCCACTCTTTTCCTGTTGGAGGGAACATTCTGGAACATTCTGCTCTAGCTGCCATTTTCTCTGGGGATTGCAGAACTGAAAGGGAGAACACTCTGGCCTCAGCCACCTGCCAGAGAATTTAAGGCTACTGGATTATAGATGTTATGTGTGGAGGTTTGGGGTACCACTTTTGTAGAGTTGCAATCTGTTGTAAGAGAATCTTATGGAAATACCAGGGTACAACCCTTCAAAATCAACCCATCAGTAATGTACAAAACTGCAACTCAAACAACCTTATGTGGTCATTTGTAGCTCTCAGGCAAAACTTTGTTGAGCTGCCCAGTTGATCTGCTTCTGGAAAATGATGGGTCAGCTCAAGCAGAACCCAGGGGGGAAAGGCTTTCTTTTGCCTCTCAAGTGTTGCCCAATGCGAAACAGATGGGGAGGCAGCATCAGAAGGAGCACACATTGTTTGGCTCCTTTTCCCACGGCAAATGTAAAGTGCAGCCAGACATACAAGGGGCACACACACACACACACAGTTTGAACACACATGCTCCACCTGAAAATAAATGCTTTAGAATGGAGCAAACATATGGTCAAAGTTCCAACCATTTATCCCACGTTTTAGCATGTCTGTAGTTCTATTCAGGTGTTCTAAATGTGAGGGAGGGAAAGCATACAGTGGTACCTCGGTTTAAGAACAGCCCTGTTTACCAACTATTCGGTTTATGAACTCCGCAAAACCGGAAGTCGTGTCCCAGTTTGCGAACTTTACCTTGGTCTAAGAATGGAAGCCGAAGGGTGGAAGGGCACCGGCGGAGGGAGGACTCATTAGGGAAAGCGCACCTCGGTTTAAGAACGGTTTCGGTTAAAGAACGGACTTCCGGAACGGATTAAGTTCGTAAACCAAGGTACCACTGTACTAGTTTTGTCTCCCCTTGGCTATCTCCATGGGTCTCTGTGAGTTGACGGGAAAACATCTGTAATGTGGACCCTTTTCTAATCCTGCAGTTCCCAAGAGATTTAGTTATCCTTCCAACTTGGGGAGGGCAATGAAGCCAGCATGCTTACCCATGCTGTCCCCCATCATATGAAACATTTAGAACAGTGTTTCCCAATCTTGGGCCTCCAGTTGACTATAGTTCTTATCATCCCTGACCATTGGTCCTACTAGCTAGGGATGCTGAGAATTGTAGTCCAAAACAGCTGGAGATGAAAGTTTGGGAAACCCTGATAGAGAAAACCTAACTAGGATTTTCCTGTCTCCATTCACAATCCAGATCAAGTTAGTTGTAATATTCAGAGTGTAGTTAGTTATCTTTGGTTTTCCTATCCTCCAGTGTTCTTCATCTTCTCTGTGTATCTTCTCAGGGCTAAACTCTTGTCTCTAAAACAGACCGAGTACATCTGTTAGGCAAGGGAAGCCAGTGTGGCCCCTCCAGATGTTGTTGGACTGCAATTCTCAGCATCCCCATCTACTTACCATTCTCACTAAGGTTCATGCGAGTAACATCTGGAAGCCGACATTTGCTCTAAGGTATTGTAGCACAGTGTACCCAGCAAACTAATCAACATAGCTACTCTTCTAGAGCATGTACAAAGAGCAAGCATCTCCACCCCCACCGTTCAGTCCAGCTCTGAGGTCCTTCTGGTGGTTCCCTCACTATGAGAAGTGAGGTTACAGGGAACCAGGCAGAGGGCCTTCTCGGTAGTGGCACCCGCCCTGTGGAACACCCTCCCATTAGATGTCAAGGAATTAAACAACTATCTAACTTTTAGGAAACATCTGAAGGCAGCCCAGTTTAGGGAAGTTTTTAATGTTTGATGTTTTATCGTGTTTTTAATATTCTGTTGGGAGCTGCCCAGAATGGCTGGGTATTATTATTATTATTATTATTATTATTATTATTATTATTATTATTATTATTTATACTTACATAGGCAGGTTTTGCTATCTGAACAGGAAATTGTTTGTTAGACAAGCGTTCACATAACAAGTCAATGATCTCCATTGATTCCTATGAGGAAATTTCTAATGTGTTCCTGCCCATGGAATTTTGACCCTCCCCCTCAAAACAGCCCCAGGAAATAACCCTATGAAATCTTGTAAAGGCAAACAAGGAATGAAAAAGTGCTCTTTTATTTATCTGGTCTCTCCCACTCCCTACCACCATGGTTTCTGGTGAAACGGCTGCTGTCGACCGGAAAAACACAAAAAGTAAGGCTTGTTTAAGGCTGCTTATTTGTTTACAGTACTACTTGCAGCTCTGGCTGTTTGGCTATTTGAAACTGTAGTGTGTACAGTGAGATTTCAGTGCTAATTCCTTGTGTGTTTGGACCTGTGCATATTATTCAACACTGTTAAGGGCAGAAGGATCTCATTTCCCCAAACATGATCTCATAGGTCTATTAAATTATACACTGTGCCTTAAATCCTAGGCATATTTACCAGGGCAGGGGTAGCCAATGTGGTGCCCTCCTGATGTTTCTGGACTACAATTCCCATTGTCCCTGACTACAAACCATGATGGCTGAGGCTGCGGGAAGTTGTAGTCCAACAATATCCGGCTTCCCTGTATTTAGGAGTAAGTCCATTTGAACTCAGCTGGACTTGCTGATGCTTATACAGGCTTAGGAATTTTTGTGGGATTTCTTTACATGGAAACATTTCCCGCAGTCTTTGCTGGGGGGGCGGAAATTGTTGAACTGCGTTAAAATATGCAGGTGCCGATTGATTGATTGATTATGTGAGGCTGTCATGCGTTTGGAATTAAGTCAGTCCCACTATTAATTTGGCCTTTTGCTTCATTCCAATAAAGCCCCTTTAATCTTTGTTATTTATGCAGATGATTTGTCAAGCGGAATCTTCATAATAATGGCCAGCCCTCCAAAAAAAAAAACAAAAAAACCCAGCACCCCCTTGCAACCATCTACAGAACATCTCTCTCTCTCTCTCTCTCTCTCTGGACAGATGGCGAGGGCTGAACATTCATGAATTTGTTATTGACCTAATTGGAATCACATTTGTGCATTGTTCTCAAGATACGCTGAGGGGGTGGATATAGAACGGTGCCAGTATAGAAATGTGGAACTGTGAAAATCCTACAGAAGGCAAGGGAGGGAGGGGGGATTCCAGAACCCCTTGGGTCATTCTTGCTGCCTGAGCAGACCACTGTTGACCCAGGGTCAGACATGGGGAGGCACTTCACAGCTGCAGTCGTTCCCCTTCATTTCCCAGTAGAGGTTCTTCTAGGGAGGGATCAGCCTTAAATAGGATATCTGAAGCCTGGGAAAAGCCACCCAGATATGGAGCAATTTACAAGCTAGTAATTAGGGGACCAAGGTGGCGCTGTGGGTTAAACCACAGAGTCTAGGACTTGCTTATCAGAAGGTCGGCGGTTCGAATCCCTGCCACGGGGTGAGCTCCCGCTGCTTGGTCCCAGCTCCTGCCCACCTAGCAGTTCGAAAGCACATCAAAATGAAAATAGATAAATAGGGACCGCTCCAGCGGGAAGGTAAACGGCATTTCCGTGCGCTGCTCTGGTTCACCAGAAGCGGCTTTGTCATGCTGGCCACATGACCCAGAAGCTGTCTGCGGACAAACGCCGGCTCCCTCGGCCTGTAGAGCGAGATGAGTGCTGCAACCCCAGAGTCGAACATGACTGGACCTGATGGTCAGGGGTCCTTTACCTTTACCTTAATTAGGGAAGCTATATAGTCTCATTGAATGGAGTGAATAAAAGCTGTGAAAGCTGGCTTCATTGTGGTTCCTGAACAGGACCATCAAATAGAAATCACATATCCACAGATACAGAAAGTGGTCAGCAGCTACTGAAAAGAAAGCAAGATGCTACAGGTTCCTCTTTCTAGGCAGATCAGCCCCAAAATGGAAAATGAGCAAGGTCCCAACCAAAGAAGAGTGGCAACTTAAGTTGACAGTATATGCACAACTTGCAGGCTTAACATATAGAATAAGAGAACAAGAAGACCATACGTTTAGAGAAGATTGGAAAACGTTTATTGAATATATGGAAAATAATTGTGTACAGCTGAAAACGCTGGCAGCATTAAGATAAATTCAACAGTGTAAATAAGTTTTGATGGATGCAGATCTTAGGGAGATCTTAGGGATGCATCTCATGTTTGCCTTTTAGGGAGAGGGGTGTCAAATCTGGCATTTTCAGTGCAGCCATACATTTGGAGAATTGGCCTCCAAAGTCACTTATGGATTCACTGTTAAAACCATGTTCATGGAAGACAATCTTACTCAGCTATGAGTGATCGAAGAAGAAGAAGAAGAAGAAGAAGAAGAAGAAGAAGAAGAAGAAGTAGAAGAAGAAGAAGAAGAAGACAAGCTGCGCTGCCATAGAGAATTTGTCCATCTAGTTCACCATTTAGCCTGACTGCCAGCAGCCCCCCCAGGGTCCTAACAGCAGCGAATGGCATGATGGGTTGGGGTGGAGGTGCTGCCCTGACCCCCCGGCAGCTGAGTTGCAATGAAGTCGGTGCAATGTGGACACACCAGTGGAGGCCCCCAATATAGGTATCAGATTTTCGTTTGTATATAGAGTCCCCTTAACAGACCAGTTCAAATTAAACCTTTTCCTGGATCCCATCTCACATCCAAGCCTAACCACTTTACAAGGTGGCTGTGAAGCTGAAGGAATTGGTAGCAGTGAAGAAATTAAAAATAGGCAAACATGGGTACTTGCAGGGTAGACAAGTGAGGCTGAAGAACCTGGGACCCCTGCCATTGTGGGATGGAGGTAGAAGTTCTCCGCAAAGACAAACAAAAACACAATGGAAACAGCCCCCCCCACATTTCATCAACTGTGAATGGGGTGGTGAATTGGGGGGGGGCAGCTGTTTAGGCTTATGCCTAATTTTGATAAGGGGTTTTTTAAGCTAAAAAGTCCAGGAATTGTGAAAAGCAAGTAGATTGCTAAATTATCAGCCACACATTAGTCCTGGAATTTACAACAATCAAATCCCTCAAGCGTCCCGGCCAGCGAAGTTTGGAGCAATTTCCTCGCATAGGAAGGAGGGTGGGAGGAGAGAATCTTCTACTTGAGCAAGTGTTGTGATTAAGAGGAAAGGAAAAAAGAGAAAGTTGGGTTGTTATCTTGGGACGGTTGCTAAGTTGGGAGATGGAGGTGACAGCTCCCAGAGACAGGTGACTGATGACAAAGAACACAGACCTTTTCTCAGCAAAGAAATACTGCTCTGTGAAGTGGAACAGGCTGTTAAAAGCAAATCCCAGCTTGATATGGCTGAGCACACGCAGAAATCCTCAGCACTTCAGCTGCTAGCAGAAAGCTGGAACAAGAGAGGAGAAAAATACGCTTTCTAATAAGAATAAATACATAATTTTCTTATTTATACCCTGCCCGTCTGACTGGGTTGCCCCAACCACTCTGGGCAGCTTTCAACACATATAAAAACATAATATATAACACTAAATGTTAAAAACCTCCTGATACAGCAGTGACATGTTGAGTTGCCTGACAGGGCCCCCACAATGAACGTTTTGTGGGTGCCCAGGGCCCCAGGGCCCCCTGGAGATGGTGCCTATGATAGCAGGAGATGTCTCAATAAGCATTGTTAAAGCGTGTTTAAAACAACCACAACAAATGGATATTAGGTTTTTAAATATGCTCAGTGGAGGAGTAATGTTGCTGTTTTCATTCACTGGCAGTCGGAGAAGTATGCTTTAATTTCTTTCGGCGACGTAGTTCACATGTCCCTTGGAGAGACATCTTGATTCTGGGCTTGGAGAAGAAAAACTCTGGCCCCAGTGAATTCTCCCCAGGGAGACATTTATTTACATACCCTGCTGTGCAGCTTTGCATCCAGAACTGTGGAATGCACACTAATGTGCGAAGAAATACAAAACCATACTTAGCTGGAGTACATTTAAGGGTATTTCTGCCCCTAAATGAAATCCTGGGCCGAAAGAACAGCCAAAAAACTTGGTATTTCTCCATTACTGGGTGGAATACAAATAGCATTTCCCCGCTCCTTGAAAATCGAAACTTCTTTGGGGTGGCAGGAACGTTCATTTCTAGTGAGGGGATTTGGAGAAATTAATCCCCAATCTGCAGTAAATCTGAGATAAAGAGAGCTGAGTAAATCTGTGCAGTTGTTTGGTTGGGCAGATACATCCACTTAAATCTGTATTTGAATCCCCTCTAAAGGCTATTACATACCTGAACTAGTTTAACTGTCATTCTCTTTCTTCAGGGAAATTTGGGAACTGTATTTTTGTGCTGGGGGGGACGGACAAGGGATCTCTAACAGAAAATTGTCACTCCCATCCTGCCCTGATGGCACCACTGCCTGGACCACCCTAAACATGCTGGCTCCCTCTTTCAATAAGGGGGTGATTGTGGTTCGAATCCCTGTGACAGGGTGAGCTCCCGTTGCTCAGTCCCAGCTCCTGCCAACCTAGCAGTTCGAAAGCACGTCAAAGTGCAAGTAGATAAATAGGTACCACTCCAGCGGGAAGGTAAACTGCATTTCCGTGCACTGCTCTGGTTTGCCAGAAACGGCTTAGTCATGCTGGCCACATGACCCAGAAGCTGTACACCGGCTCCCTCGGCCAGTAAAGCGAGATGAGCGGAGTAACCGCAGAGTTGTCTGCAACTGGACCTAATGGTCAGGGGTCCCTTTACCTTTTTTAAACAAAACAACTGTCAGTTGTGTCCCTTTCCAGGTGTAACCATTGCTTTGTCTCATCTTCTAGTATATACGGGATTATGTGGTGTACTTGGTTGGTGATGTAATATGTTTCTATGTTGGGGATTCCCCATCCTCTCTCTGAGAAGGGGAGGTGCGGGTATTTGGGGCTTATTCTTGGCTTTTCATGTGAGAAGATAAATGAGTGTAGTTTTTTCCGCCATTTGCAAAGTTGGGCTGGGGGAATCCAGATTGGAAGGGTTTGGAACAGGTAGGTTAGTTTTGGGAGGGTGATCATTTTAATCATGGCTATTTTGTCCGAATTGATGCTTTTGAATTATGGTGCTGGAGGAGACACTTGAGAGTCCCATGGACTGCAAAAAGATCAAACTTATCCATCCTTAAAGAAATCAGCCCTGAGTGCTCACTGGAAGGACAGATCCTGAAGTTGAGGTTCCAGTACTTTGGCCACCTCATGAGAAGAGAAGACTCCCTGAAAAAGACCCTGATGTTGGGAAAGATGGAGGGAACAAGGAGAAGGGGACGATAGAGGACGAGATGGTTGGACAGTGTTCTCAAAGCGACTAGCATGAGTTTGGCCAAACTGCGGGAGGCAAAACAAAATCGAAAATTCTTTCTAGTAGCACCTTAGAGACCAACTGAGTTTGTTCCTGGTATGAGCTTTCGTGTGCATGCACACCTCTTCAGATACCAGCACCTTAGAGACCAACTGAGTTTGTTCCTGGTATGAGCTTTCGTGTGCATGCACACTTCTTCAGGCAGTGAAAGATAGGCATGCCTGGCGTGCTCTGGTCCATGGGGTCACGAAGAGTCGGACACAACTGAACAACAACAAAATTTTGGCCAAAAGAGTGAAGTTGGCATTGTTCCATCTCTTCAGGTCTTTGTTGGTTTGTATTGCTGCCCGGCCCCAGCCCCACTCACCGTGCCCCCCTCCACCTCTTTCCCCCCTTTTCTTCCTAATGTAACACTAATGTCTCAACAAATGAAACTGATCTGTAGAAAATGTAACTTGAAAAAAGAGATATTGCACATACTTTTGTAAACCAAATAAAAAAATTCCTTCCAGTGCACCTTAGAGACTAACTAAGTTTGTTTTTGGTATGAGCTTTCGTGTGCATGCACACAAAAGCTCATACCAAGAACAAACTTAGTTGGTCTCTAAGGTGTACTGGAAGGGTTTTTTTTCATTTTGTTTCAACTATGGCAGACCAACATGGCTACCTACCTGTAACTAGAATTTTGTAAACCAAGAAATCTTAAATAAAAACATGTTAAGAGCAAAGCAAAGCAAAGCAAATGTCCAAAATTTGGCATTCAGCCAGGTCACATGTGATTTTGTACCTATAGATAAGAGAAAGCTGGTAAAAGATAGCAAGGAAAGTGATGGTCGGCCATGAACTCAAGGCCCTTCTACTGGCTTTCAGACTTGATAACTGACCAGACTCTTATTCTCTCCATCTTCATGAAATATCCCGCCATAAAATGAACCAGATGCACAACCCCAAGTTCACACATTCCACGTTGAGTTACATGTTGCCAAACTCCAGGTTCTGAAACAGAATGGCAAACATCTTCACAATCTCCAGATGCTGCTTAGTTCAAAGACTGCACCAGTGTTCAGAGCAAATATCATTTGCGAATTTGAGATGTTTGTTCAAATCAAACTTTGAGCATTGATTTTTAGCTTTAAAAAAGCTGAATGGGCAGGCCTCTTTGGCATTACTACTGAGCTTTCCTCATGAAATATGCGAGACATTATACCACACAGCACACTCACAAGGACTTTTGCGTGCCCCATAGACATATGCCTTAGTGCTGCTACATCTAACATGCTGAACTGATTAGCGGGAGGTATTTTAACAGGAATAGAGCCAAATTTTAGCCAACAGGTTGGATTCTGTTTCAGCTTTGAGAGCTAATCTTGGAAAAAAGATATTTGGTCTCCCATTTCTCATTTTGCATCGTTGTCCTCTTCCTCCTCTTATCATGGTGTTACGTTTTAATTGAAAGAGACATTTGATCCCCACAATAATATTTTTCAGTACACAGACAATGTTCTGATATGTCTCTTCCTTGTCATATATATAAATATTGCCAGTCATATTTTATTGATCCTTCTGAGCTGAATGGACAGCCCAAAGTTAACGTTTACAAGTACTATGAGGCTTTTAGATAGAAAGTGCAATGGTAAATGTTAGAGGATTGTTCTCAATTATTACTTTGTGACAGTATGCCTATAGGCAAATGTAAACTCCGCCCATGGCAGTGTTGCTGCACTATTACATCAGCATTGTGATCAGAGACCTCCATTAATGCCTCCTTTGAGCAGTGGCATAGTGTGTGGGGGGGGGGCACTGGGGCGGTTGCCCCAGGCGCAAAACTTTAGGGGTTAACAATTTCAGCACTTCGGGCTGCCTCAAAACTGCTGTGCCCTTCCGTTGCTGGGCTCCATTGAAAATGGTTTCTCTGTGCAAACCAGGAAGTGACCTCTCCAGACAACAGAATGACTCTTCTTTTCTTACCTCTGCGGTTGTGATCTGATGGGTGAGTGATGCAGGCGCCATTATGCAGTTGAATGCGCATGCATACTCAGCCCGTTTCCCTCACTCCCACTCATCCCTTCCACATGGCCCCGGGCACCGACAACCCACGCTACGCCACTGCCTTTGAGACTTTCCGAGTTGCAGGTGCCCTATTTTATTTTATTTTTTTGGCTCTCTCTGCTTGCTATTTGGCAGGCCATGCCTCCCTTTGTAGGTGTAAAATAGACATACATGCCAGCTTGAGCCTTGCAAAGCCTCTGTTTTAATTTAGGTTGGACATCCAAAGAGCCTGGCTGGTGCCAATTTGTTTCTGCAAGCTGAGGAGCTCCCGCGACTAGCATCTTACACTGTGTGTTCTCCCCCCTCCTCTGTGGTTATCATTTTAAAACCCTTGTCAGATGTTTTCATCAGCGGTGTCTGGTGCCTATTGGGATTGGTAGGGTGGAAGGCAAGAACCCCAGTCAGTAGCTGGAGCCAAAGCCAATGGCAGGCAGAACCAAGTTTTGTCCCCATTCCCCCTCCCATGCTTCAACAGCAGGTGTCCCTATTTTCCAGGGACAGCCCCAGAATTATGAAAGCCACCCCAGCTTCTGATTTGATCCAAGAATGTTCCTATTTTCCCCACCAGTGCCGCTACCGAGCTCAGGGAGGAGGATGAACTGATGCTTTTCCTGAGCAGCAGTGGCAACTGCAAGGGAGCATATCGTTGCCTCTCCGTGGCCGCCACTGCCAGCCTCCTACTTTGGGCAGCTCATAGGGGCTGCTGGAGAGCAGGAGAGGAATGGGAGAGGCTGTTGCCCATCACTGAATGATGCAGTGGCTCTGAGTTGCATGCAGAGGACAGGGCAGTCCTGGGCGTGAAAAAAAGGGAGAGCTGAGTCGAGTGCAAGGAGCCTTTATGGGAGTTTTTATGTGTTGTGTGTCCACATCTAATCTTGCCCCCTTTTCAATGTATAGCTTCTGTAAACAATTTTTCATTTATGGTTTGTACGCATATAAAATTAATAAAAAATATTTGCAAAAAAATAAAAATAAAAAAATAAAAAATTATTTATTGGAGTGTGTTTATAAAATAAAATTAGGATCAAGGGGTTTTCTCAGGAAGCTGGAAGGTGTGTCTGCTGAGTCCTGTTGTTGTAAGGTAAAGGACCCGCGAACGGTTAAGTCCAGTCAAAGGTGACTATGGGGTTGCGGCGCTCATCTCGCTTTCAGGCCGATGGAGCCAGCGTTTGTCCACAGACAGCTTTCCAGGTCATGTGGCCAGCATAACTAAACAGCTTCTGGCACAACGGGACACCGTGACGGAAACCAGAGCGCACGGAAACGCCGTTAACCTTCCCGCTGAAGCGGTACCAGTTTATCTACTTGCAATGGCGTGCTTTCGGACTGCTAGGTTGGCAGGAGCTGGGACAGAGCAACGGGAGCTCACCCCATTGTGGGGATTTGAATCGCCTACCTTCTGTGGGTGGCAGGCAGAACAACAACAACAAAAAAATAGGGGGCGGGTGGGGAGTGGGGTCAGTTGGACGGGCAGTGAGGAATGTCCCTATTTTCATCTGGGGAATGTTAGAGGGTATGAATGCTATGATTATGAAGCAGGAAGCTGACAGACAATGGTACCCACAGATCTGTTTGTAAGAAATCAGGCCGCGCATGCCGGGGGGGGGGGAGGAGGTTTGCAGGCTGAAGGCACACTGAGGTTGATCAAAGCAGTGGCTTATTTGTGTGAATGGACCAGCCTCCACGGATTTTTGAAGTACATCACCCTGAAAATCCTAACAAGATTGCAATGCATATGTAAATGTTTCAAGCAAGTAAATGTTCAATTAGGCATATGCAAGCAACAATTTTTTAGAACAATAATAAAAATAAAAATAATTTGAAAATTGATTCATTGCCAGAACAGAGCACTGCCAAAAGATTATGTCAGCTTGGAATTTGGGGAGCTGTTTCAGGGGGACTGAACTGGTCCTTGGTATGTCTGACATAGGTGCGGGCTTGTTAGGCAATGCATTCCACCTGCGATAGTCAGAAGGGGAACTCCAAAGTTAGACTTCGCACCTTGCCTAAAACGATTTTGGGAATGCACATACTGTGTTATTGGCTCACACCAAGGCTATGCACATGGAATGCACATTGATTTTAGAGTCAATAATTATTAGGCAGATCTTGGACCCTGATGGAGACATTCCTGGCCAGTGAGGACCCCGTCCCCCCCCCCCCAAAAAAAACCCAACACAGTTGGCCTGTTAGCTATTTATGTATGTTCAGAAAAAAGGCAGTTGGTCTACACTGTGGGTGTCAAACTTCAGAATGCAGAATGGTCAATATTTGCTGGGTCCAAAGGCACCAATTTAAACAGTTTTCAATGATAGGGGGGGGGCATTTTCAAAAGCATCGGAATGATACAAAAATCCAGGCTGCAATGCATGGATTTTTCAGGGTATTTGCTCTCACACAATGTTTAACAACCAATAAAAAAAAATACCTCTCATTACCAAAGAGCAAATACTTTGCAAAGAGACCTGTTCTACCTGTATGGAATGGTCCCTGAGGCTGTTCTTATTCTATGTTGATACATCCTGGTCCAATGTTTCTGCCATTGTGGGGCTTACAGATGCCCAAGCCATTTGAATTTCTGCATTTTTATTACTGTTAAAACCTGGTAAGTACAACTTGTAGGATTGAGCCAAAATTGCTCGTAGGTGTTTTGGGGGTTTTCTAGCACATTTTTGAACAGTGTTGAAGAACTCTCCATTTTTAGTGATTTTTCTGTATTTCTTGTCAATATATTCACTTATTTTAATTGCCCACATGTGCTCTCATTCTCTCACTTGTCCTCAGTGAATTGGCCAAGCAGCCAAATCGATCTGGTGGGAATAAAATTCTGATGCCATTCATTGTGTAAACCTTGGGTGTGTATGATCATCCACGCGACTAAGCCATGAAACGCCATCATGTTGTCAAATCCGATTGCCTACGTAGCTTATTCGCTATGTGATCCCTGATTGTCTGGGAGCATCCATGTGGTTAATCTGAAGGCGGAAGAAGCCACCTCCAAATAATGGCATAAATGAGGCTCAAGAAAAGTGAATATTCACAAATTTCCTTCCATTCTAGGGAAAATATTTAGCTCACCAAAATCTTTAATCCATTTCCTGGAAAATTGAAACACAACTCTACCTAGCGCACCTTTAGAGACAACCAATCAAGTTTGGATCCAGAAACGTGTGGCAAATCCAAAACTGCCATGTGATAGGGTGCTTCAGCCCCATTGAGGTTAAGGGGCTTAGCAAAAAGAGTTGAAATTAACTCCAGAAGATCCACGCCTGCAAATCTAACAGTATATTTTTTGTTCTTAACCCTATAAAGAAAATGAAAAACAATAAAAAGGCATGGGGAAACAAACCTTGGTTTGGCAAAATAATCATAATCATAATTTATACCCCACCCATCTGGCTGGGTTTCCCCAGCCACTCTTGGCAGCTCCCAACAGAATGTATAAACACAATAAAACATCAAACTTTTAAAACTTCCCTAAACTGGGCTGCCTTCAGATGTTTTCTAAAAGTCAGACAGTTGTTTATTCCCTTGACATCTGATAGGAGGGCATTCCACAGGGTGGGTGCCACTACCTAGAAGGCCCTCTGCCTGGTTCCTGTAACCTCCCTTCTCGCATTGAGGGAACCGCCAGAAGGCCCTCAGCTCTGGACCTCAGTGTATGGGCTGAACGACGGGGGTGTATACGCTCCTTCAGGTATAGTGGGCCGAGGCCGTTTAGCGCTTTCAAGGGCAATTCAACACTTTGAATTGTGCTCGGAAACGTACTGGGAGCTAATGCAGATCCTTTAGCTGGAGGAGACTTTTCAGAGTCCCATGGACTGCAAGAAGATCAAACCTATCTATCCTTAAGGAAATCAGCCCTGAAGGCTCACTGGAAGGACAGATCCTGAAGCTGAGGCTCCAATACTTTGGCCACCTCATGAGAAGAGAAGACTCCCTGGAAAAGACCCCCATGTTGGGAAAGATTGAGGGCACAACGAGAATGGGACGACAGAGGACAAGATGGTTGGACAGTGTTCTTGAAGCTGCCAACATGAGTCTGACTAAAGTGCGGGAGGCAGTGGAAGACAGGAGTGCCTGGCTGCTCTGGTCCATGGGGTCACGAAAAGTCGGACATGACTAAATGACTAAACAACAACAAATATGGTCTCGGCAGCCACTCCCAGTCACCAGTCTAGCTGCCGCATTCTGGATTAGTTGTAGTTTCCAGGTCACCTTCAAAGGTAGCCCCACGTAGAGCGTATTGCAGTAGTCCAAGCAGGAGATAACTAGAGCACGCACCACTCTGGCGAGTCAGTCTGTGGGCAGTTAGGGTCTCAGCCTGCGTACCAGATGGAGCTGATAGAGCACTGTCCTGGACACAGAATTGTTAGCAGGAGGTTAAAGAAGATTATTACAGCCCATTGAAATCATTGCTCTGTGCTGTCTCCCCAAATGGCAGCGTTCAAGATATTTTGAACCGCAGTTTCGATCAGCCCCAGTTGGCATGGCCAGTGGTCAGGGATGATGCAAGCTAGAATCCAACAACATCTGAGAAGCACCCTGGAGGGGAATGCTGGCTCAATGAAAGAACACATGCTTTTTGTCCATTAAGGCCACATTATAAAGTCTCTGACAGAAGACCTGAGAACTCCTGTGTCAGAGAGTTGCTGCAAAGTAGACAGCACAGGGTTTGTGGCACTAGTGGTCTGACTCAGTTTAAGGCAAGCACTTGGGTTCATTTCTACATTCATCATGGATTTTATATGGATACATTTTCTTTCTTTCTTTCTTTCTTTCTTTCTTTCTTTCTTTCTTTCTTTCTTTCTTTCTTTCTGGTGGATATTGATGGAGATGATTGCCATAAAATGTTATAGGCCTTTGATGTTTCTAATAGAGGATGCAAATGCTTAACAGATGAAAATTATGTTGCTAATAAGAAAATAACCATGAAATGCAGAAATACAATTAGAAAAACTTGTAAGGAGAGTTGAAATATCCAAGACACTTAGTGCTGAAGAAGAAGGGGGAGAAAAGAGGCAAAGTATCCTTTGAAGTATGTAAATATTATTTCATTGATCTGCTGTGGGATTTTTTTTTCCAGGCCCATATTTCAACGTATATTGGCAAGGATGAAAGATCCTGTGCACCATGAATTGTTGCAAATATCTGAAAGCTGAGCGGATGTTTTTCCCCCCCCCTAAGGAGAAACATGGAATGCACAAAGCAAATAAGTAATCTTCCTCTCAACTTCTTAGGTTCACGGAATGCACTGTAGAGCTACGACAAATGAAAGAAAACAAATAATTAATTTATGGAACTCTCTGCCACAAGGTGAGGCAGCTTAGCTGGTTTGAAGGGTGAGAAGATAAATCCATGGAGGGTGTGTGTTGGTTTAAGTGCATTTGCTTTTTGCTCCATGTCCACCAGGGCCCACTGGGAACAACCAGGCACTTGGTTTGACCATCCAGGAATAATCCTTTCTCCCCACCAGACCTCAGTCTTAATATAATCTGAACATGCTCCACTCTGTTGGGGAACTACCAAGTGCTAATCAAGATCTCCCAGAGTCTACCCCTTGAATGTCACCCACAGCCTTGAGAGACCTGGCAACCTTACGCAGAGGGACGAAAGTACATACCCTCCAACATTTCTCCGATGACGTCCCATTCCATAATGATAATTTTACTATTTATACCCTAAACATCTTACTGGGTTGCCCCAGCCATTCTGGGTAGCTTCCAAGATAAATAAAAACACAATAGAACATTAAACATGAAAAAAAAAACCTTCCTTATACAGGATTGCCTTCAGACGGCTCAGGGGTCAGATAATTCCATACCCTCCAACATTTCTCCAATGAGAATAGGGACTTCTTAAGGAAAAGTGGGACATTCCAGGATCAAATCAGAAACCGGGATGGCTTCTCTAAATCAGGGACATCCCTGGAAAATAGGGACACTTGGACGGTCTGAAAGCATGGAGGTCCTGGCTGAATCTTGGTGTCCTGTGGTGTGGAAGCCCATTAGGATATCCCTTATAGGACAGGGGTGGAGGACCCAGCGGTGGAGCAAGCCATTTGAGTGCCTGGGGTGGCGCGAGCAGGGGCAGACCGCTCTGTGGGGCCTCCAAGGAGTCTGCCTGCATCCTCCCACTCCGCTGCCCTACAGCTGAGGGGGAGGTGGCGGGCAGACCATTTGGCGCAGCGTGGAGCCTGTGGGCACCCCAGCCACCCCGTCACTCCCAGGAGAAATGTGTGGCTCGGGTGCACTGCAGGCTCCGCGGTGAGTGCCGCCCGGCATGTTGTCACACTCCCCCAGTGGTGACACCCGGGGTGGCCCGCCCCCACTGCCCCTCCACCCCCTTCCCCCGCCCCTGGGTGGATCTCCTTCTTCTGTCGAGGGCTGCATGCCCTTCAGAGTAATCTCTTAGGGGCCACATGCCTGTGGCGAGTGACTGTGGCGAGTCCAAAGTGGGTGGCGCTATGGGGCCGCCCCCTCGCCTTTCCAGGGGTGGATTTAGGGCTGTGCAAGCAGTGCACATGCTCTGCACACTGAGCAGAGGGGGCGCCATCTCAAAGTCTTGTAGGTGAGGCGCTAGGCTTTGGGGCGGAGGCTTGAGTGCAGGATGTTCAGGGCCTCCTTCCCTGGCTTTGGGAAGACAGCAAAAGGGCAGATCACCATATTTTGTCCTCACACAGGGCACCATAGGACCCAAGTCAGCCACTGGTCTTCCTAGGTCACACTGACACTGTACATTTAAAGCACATGGCATACCCCAATGTATCCTGGAAACTGTGGATTGTTAAATGTGCTGGGAATTGTGAAGGGCAAACTATGGTTCCCAGGATTCCTTATTATTATTAGAATTTTTTTATACTTTTCAAGTTTATACATTTCACTAATTTTATACATTTCATTAATTTTACAATCATTTTGACCTTTCAAAACTTGACTTCCTTCCCTCTCTTTCTGCGGTTTCTTATATTTTTTTTATATATATATTTGGCATATCTAAATTTACTTAATTTGCTCATTTGTTCATCTTCTTTAAATATATACTCTTATAAAATGGCAGGTTATTACAATAATCCTGCCAATGTTCTTATCTGCTTACAATTTATCTGTAAATATTCAATAAACCATTTCCACTCTTTTATAAAAAGGTTGTGACCTTGGTTTCTTATTCATCTGGTAAGTTTCAGCATTTCTGCATATTCCATAAGTTTTTGTATCCATTCCTCCTTTGCTGGGACTTCTGCTTCTTTCCATTTTGAGGCAAGTAACGTTCTTGTCGCTGTAGTCACATACATGAATAAATTTCTATACAGTTTGCACAGTTCTGTCCCTATAATTCCCAAGTAATGCCCCTATAACGCTCTGCATTATTATTCATCTTTCACATTGTTATCATCACCAGAATGAGATCCTAATGGCCAATCTCTCTCCTTCAAGTGGACAACATCAGCACGAGGACATAAAGACCAGTCTCTCTCCTTCATTGGTCACTATCAACATGAGGTCACAATGGCCAGTCTCTCTCTCTCCTTCAGGGAGGCAGCATCCTCATGAGGTCACAATGGCCAGGAGAGGGTCAGAAAAAACCAGATCACAGCAGGCTGTGTGTGCAGATGGTAGATGCAAGTGTTGCCTGGCACCCCAAATTCAATGGTGAGCCTTCAAGGTGCAGTAGCCGTCACAGGTTGAGGGCAGAGTAGAGACAAGAGATGGACTAGGCAGCAACTGATGGGCAAAGCAGCAGTAGAACAGCTGAGAGGAGACTCCAGAAGAAGAGAGGAAGGATAGGAGGAAACACCCAGCATTTGGCGAGGAAGAGAGAAGGTAATTTGGATAGGAGTAGCAATGCTCACCAGTACTTGTCCCTGTGACAGTCACCCAGAGTCATAAGGCAACTCATGAACCTCAACCCCAAACAATGAAAATTAACTTTCTGGGACACCTGTAGCAATGGAAGGGGAAGGGATCAGATGGCACCATTGACAAGATGTCTCAAGTCAAATCAGAGACTCCCAATCAGAGACTCTTATAAAATGGCAGGTTATTACAATAATCCTGCCAGTGTTCTTATCTGTTTACAATTCCTTCCATTTTGGGGCAAGTAACATTCTTGCCACTGTAGTCGCATATATGCAGGGCTTTTATTCTGGGGGGTACACAGGGTTACGCATACCCCTAAACATTTTGCGAATAAGTTTGGCCTTATTTAGGGGCAGTATTTCAATATGAGTAGGAAAATTAAAGTACCCCTAAACATTTTCTTAAAGAAAAAAGCACTGCATACATGAATAGGTTTCTATACAAAGCACGAAAGCTCATACCAAAAACAAACTTAGTTGGTCTCTAAGGTGCTACTGAAAGGATTTTTTGATGTTATATTTTGTTTTGACTATGGCAGACCAACACGGCTACCTACCTGTAAGTTTCTATACAGTTTAGGTAGTTCTGCCCTATAATTCCCAAAAGAAAAAAATTCTGGGTTGTTTTTTTTTTATAGAGGTTATTTTAAACATCCTTTTCATTTCATTATATATCATTTCCCAGTAAGTTTTAACCTTACTACAAGACCACCACATATGATCAAAAGAACCTTCTTTCCAACAGTTCCCAGGATTCTTTGGTGGGAAACCAGAAGTGTTAAAATGCTACAAAGTTGCTTTAAATATATGGTTATGGATGTGAGCTATGACTTCCACATCTCTCTGTGAGACCCTTTCTGCTTTCCTACTTACCTAACTAGCAGTCGGCTGGTAGAGAGACTGGTTATTGTTTCCAGAGGTCGGAACTGATTGCTCGAAGAGGATTCCCTTCCCACAACTCTCCTCTCCATTGCAGTTTTGTCTTGTTTTAAACTCCATTTCCCTCCAAACCACCATTCCTCTCTCCCTCCAGGCTTCCCTCACCCACATGAAATCAGGATGAGGGCTGCTAAATTTCTTTGTTTTTTGCTCCGTGTAAATATTTAGCAACCACGCTTTCCTAAAAGAAAGGAAAAATAAAATAAGGTGATGTTCAACATAAAAACACAAGAACAGTAAAAACATCAACAAAGACGGGTCAGTAAAGAAAGAAAGAACGAAAGAAAGAAAGAAAGAAAGAGAGAGAAAGAGAGAGAGAGAGAGAGAGAGAGAGAGAGAGAGAGAGAGAGAGAAAGAAAGAAAGAAAGAAAGAAAGAAAGAAAGAAAGAAAGAAAGAGAAAACATTCACATCCCCAACTGAACAGTGCAGTTTGGAAAAGAGGTCCGAAAGAAAGCAGGGAGCTTGCCTGCCAAACCTCTAGTGGCAAGGTGTTCCGCAGGGCAGGGACTGCCACACTAAAGGCCGCAGGTGGTTCAACTTTTTCTGGAGGAGTCGGAAGCAATGCATCGGTGTAAACAGAACATATAGAGGATGTCAGTAACAAATGGTGCGGCACGGCTGTGCCATTTACCTGACCTCACTCTGGTAGAATTGCTACTGCATACTGCATACATCCACACGAAAGCTCATACCAAGAACAAACTTAGTTGGTCTCTAAGGTGCTACTGGAAGGAAATTTTTATTTTGTTTTGTTTTGACTATGGCAGACCAACACGGCTACCTACCTGTAACTGGAAATATAATGATGTATGTATCCCAGTATGCAGCAGCTACTCAACTGGAAAGAGGTCAGATAGGAAAATAGGAGTGTCCTGGATTTACAGAAGAAGTCCCAGTTTCTGATTTGATCCCGGAATGTCCCACTTTTCCTTAGGTAAAGGTACCCCTGACCATTAGGTCCAGTCGTGGACGACTCTGGGGTTGCACTCTCATCTTGCTCTATAGGCTGAGGGAGCCGGCGTTTGTCCGCAGGCAGCTTCTGGGTCATGTGGCCAGCATGACTAAGCCACTTCTGGTGAACCAGAGCAGCACAAGGAAACACCGTTTACCTTCCCGCCGGAGCGGTACCTATTTATCTACTTGCACTTTGACGTGCTTTCGAACTGTTAGGTTGGCAGGAGCTAGGACCAAATAACGGGAACTCACCCCATTGTGGGGATTCGAACCACCAACCTTCTAATCAGCAAGCCCTAGGCTCTGTGGTTTAGACCACAGCGCCACCCGCATCCCCCCACTTTTCCTTAGGACGTCCCTATTTTCATCGGAGAAATGTTGGAGGGTATGGAGTTATGTGACCCCAGAGCTAAGGAGATAAGTAACTATACAACCTTTAGAAGACATCTATCTGAAGGCAGCCAGGATAGGGAAGTTGTTTAATGTGTAATGTTTTATTATGTTTTTATATATGATGGAAGTTGCCCATTGTCAGATGCGCAGGGTATTATTATTATTATTATTATTATTATTATTATTATTATTATTATTCCCCCTATTTTCATTGGTGAAATGTTGGCGGGTGGTGTGTGTGTGTGTTTATTTTCATGGCTTTGTTTTTATTGTATTTTCACAGGAAAAAAACATGCAGCAGACACTTTTTTGGGGAGTAAAACAAAAATAAATTGGATTTCAAATCCCTCTAACTTGGGTATTTATTTTGTTTCATTATCAGGCCAATTAGAATGTTGACAGAAGAAAGCAGTTTGTCATCGCTCCCCCTCTCCCCCCGCAGCCGCCCAAGTCTAGAGCAAAGTTTAGAGGCCAAAGAGACTCAGCTATAGCAAGAGGGGAAGTCACAAATGAGGGTTTCATTAGACGCATGCCGTCCTCCGCTCCCACAGGTCTGAACAGGTGTAACATCAATCAGAGCGCATAGCCCTGGCTGCAGAACCTCTGGAGGTCTTCTGGCATCCTCTCTCTCTCTTTCACTGGCTTCTGTGTTCAGGGTCAATAGCCAAGTGTCCAGGAAAAAGGCCACTCCAGGAAACATCTCCTGCCTTTGAACGTCCGCTTTCAAGTTAATGATGACAGCCTCACGATGACAACCTTGAAGAGCCCATATGTTGACGCACAGCTCTGACATTAGCTGTGACATTGGTACCTTGGTTTTCTAACGTCTCTGTTTTCGAACATTGCGGCTTTGGAACGCAGTAAACCCAGAAGTAAATGCTTCTGTTTTCGAACTCACCTTGAAAGTCAAACATGCTATATTGACAGTTACAGGTAGGTAGCCATGTTGGTCTGCCATAGTCAAAACAAAACAAAATAAAAAAATTCCTTCCAGTAGCACCTTAGAGACCAACTAAGTTTGTTCTTGGTATGAGCTTTTGTGCTGAAGAAGTGTGCATGCACATGAAAGCTCATACCAAGAACAAACTTAGTTGGTCTCTAAGGTGCTACTGGAAGGAATTTTTTATTTTATTTTGTTTATGCTATATTGAGTTTTCCGTAAGTAGTTTTCCATACTGAGTTTTCAGTTTTTGAATGTTTCGGCACTCGAATGGTCTTCCGGAATGGATTACGTTTGAAAACCGAGGTACAGTGGTACCTCAAGTTAAGAACTTAATTTGTTCCGGAGGTCCGCACTTAACCTTAAACTGTTCTTAACCTGAGGTACCACTTTGGGTAATGGGGCCTCACGCTGCCGCCGCACTGCCACCACACAATTTCTGTTCTCATCCTGAAGTAAAGTTCTTAACCCGAGGTACTATTTTCTGGGTTAGCAGAGTCTGTAACCTGAATCGTCTGTAACTTGAAGCATCTGTAACCCGAGGTACCACTGTATTAAACACACAACAAAACATCAACCATTGAAAACTTCCCCATACAGAGCTGCCTTCAGGTGCCTTCTAAAAGTCATATAGTTTTTTTTTTTATCTCCTTGACATCTGGTGGGAGGGCATTCCACAAGGTGGGTGCCACTACCGAGAAGGCCCCCTGCCTTGTTCCTTGCAACGTCACTTCTCTCAGTGAGGGAACCGTCAGAAAGTCCTTGGAGCTGGACCTCGGTATCTGGGCTGAACGATGGGGTTAGAGATGCTCCTTCAGGTATACAGAGCCGAGGCTGTTTAGGGATTTGATCCCATATCTGTCAGGGGGAGAATAGCTTTCAGTTGTGGAGGGGGCAGCCTTCTGTTGTGGAGAAGGATAGAAAATATTATAGTGACTCAGATTGAAAGAGAGCTTGATAGCTTTGCCCCAAGCCTGGAGTTCATTGTTGGGTGGGTGTGTCACATCAGTCTGTCTCTCCTTCTTCTTCCATCTCCTTCTCTTATGTATAATAACAGCATGGGTGGTCTCTCTCCTCGCTCAGCCTCCCTGCCTGAAATCTGGCTGTCTTTGTAGCTAGCTAGCTGTAACTCAAGCACCTGCATGCCAGACATCATGGCTGGCTCAATATGTACAGAACCTCGGCAGATCAGACTTCCAGAAAGAGACTGTACTGCAACTGGGTTGCCCATGTGGAAAGCAAAAAAAGGAAAGCAAAAATGAAGAGAGAGAGATGAGCTGTTGCTCTTCATATTTCTCAAGCAGGACAAACATGATAACTTGTCCCCAGTTCCAAGTTTAAAGGTCTTCATCTTGCTTACTGGGCCCTGGGAAGCTCCTGCAAGATCTTAATTGGCCCTGCCTTTCATGGATTCCATTTGCACGATCACAGCTGGCTGGTTGCCAAGCGCAGCAATCTGTGATTGTGCAAGTTAAATGTGCACAAGTTGTGAGTCGACGACACGTATTTTTGAGCTGGAGCACTGCTTTGCTAAATTCAGAAAAGTGCAAATTTGGAAAGAGGGCTGCATGATTCTGTGACGATTATTTTTGGGTTCATGCGCCATTCCAGGAAATGCAGAGTTGGTAGGTTTGCAGCCAACTCAATCAAATTCCCCCCTCATCTCTACTTAAAATATCCTTTCTCTGGCTGATACACAATGTCTGGGATCTGTTGGTTGCCAAAATGGGCTCTGAGAAGTATGGATTCTCATACTCATCAACTCTCCCACTTTTAGTGGGACATCCTGGAATTACAGAGCCCCCCAGGCTTCTTATTGGATCCTGGGACATCCTGTATGGGCTCCCGTGAGAGCGCAGCCCCCAAAGACGCCAGTTTTGGGGGGCTGTGCTCTCATGCAAGTCACGTGACTCATGCAGGGCCCAAAAGACCTGCACCCCAATTTTATCTGCGGGTTGTTGGAGGGTATGGATTCTTAAAATTCTGCTCAGCCAATGTCTGTCATTGGTTTTGATATAGAAGACTGGCCCAGGTATGAATCACATCACAGCAATGAAACTCGCTGAGGTAGCAACAGTCTCAGGCAAGTTGGCATCAATCAGGCTAACTTACCTCACAAGGTTGTTTTTTAAAGCTAAAATGCTGTCCAAAGCAGCTCCCCAGAGGAGGATGTATATTGGGGGGTGGGGATGATAATGGGTAGTAAAGCAAATACAGTGGTACCTCAGTTTTCGAGCGTCTCAGATGCTGAACGTTTCGGTTTTGGGATGCCGAAAACACAGAAGCAAATGCTTCCATTTTTGAACGCGCCTCGGAAGTCGAATGGTTTCTGCTGTGTTTTTTCCCCAATTTTCTCCATTGACTTTGCAGACCGCCCTTTGCGCCTCGGTTGTCAAACGTTTCGGATGTCAAATGGTGTTCCAGAACAGTTCGACAACTGAGGTACCACTGTACTGGTAAACAGTAAGTCGGTTACAGAGCTAATGTAGAACTTGTCACTTTTAAGTGAAGGAAGACCATAAGGACCGAAGAACTATTTTCTTCTCTCTCCCACAGTCCCCTCCTGTCAAACCCCCCTCCCTTTCACCTCTCGGGCTAAGTGAGCAGTCTTGTTTGTGAGATGGGCTTTCCCAAATTCTCACAGCTCTAATCTGGATACCATTTAGTGTGACAGGCTCCTTCCCGGGTTCCCACAGCTGGTTAGTGTTTTGAATTCCTGGCTCATGAACTCATATCAGGCTACATGGGCTAATGCTCAGAGCGCAACCTAGGGCTGATATCTTTGATGACAGAGTAATGGAGGAAGCTCTGGTGCTTTTGCTGTGTTTATAAATCTGCTGCCATTTGTGTGCTGTTCTTCAAATTATGGTGGAGAAATGGCAGATTGTCCATAATACCTCGTGGAAGCAGTTCAAACATCAATGGAGGTGAAAATAAAGCGATTAAATATAGTTGGTGAAAGGCCAATAAAAAATTCTGCCATCATTAGTGCTCTCTCTCTCTCTCTCTCTCTCTCTCAAATTCTGCCATCATTAGTGCTCTCTCTCTCTCTCTCTCTCTCTCTCTCTCTCTCTCTCTCTCTCTCTCTCTCTGTGTGTGTGTGTGTTTAGGAAGGTACACATTCTTTCACTAGTATTGCAGGCTGATTACAAATGTCACATAACAAAGACAGTGGTACCTCAAGTTACAAACGCCTCAGGTTACAAATGCTTCAGGTTACAAACTCCACTGACCTGGAAGAGTTACCTCGAGTTGAGAACTTTGCCCCAGGATGAGAACAGAAATCGTGTGCGACAGCAAGAGGCTCCATTAACGAAAGCATGCCTCTGGTTAAGAACAGTTTCAGGTTAAGAACGGACCTCCGGAACAAATTAAGTTTGTAACTAGAGGTACCACTGTACTACAATAGACTCCAGCTAATTCTTTCCAATAAAATAGTACCAGCCTTCTAAGTTTGTCCTCTCTCTCCCTTAGTGGCTAAATATTTAGGAAGTCTGCAGATCAAGTGTGACATCCACTGTAGGCAAGAAACACACACACACACACACACACACACACCATCAGTTCCTCCATCTGCAATATGGAGGAAAATAATACTGCTATTTCTTACAGGGTTGTTGTAAGGATTACAACTGGATAATGCAGCTAAAATGCTCTGAACTCTTGAAAGGGCTAAAGAAATGTTAAGTCAAAGGATACTCAGTCCATAATGTACATAAAAGAAAAGGTTTGTGTGTGAGAGAGTTCGAGAGATCAACTAACACATGGTTACCACAGAAATTTCCACTGTGGGTGTTTATTTCAGTGTTTTGGTTTGACTGTGCATTTTTTAATTATGTGTGCTGATGTTTTGTATTTGGTTCCATATTTGTAAATCGCTCAGAAGACACTTTGAGTGCCATATTAATCATCACCACCATAATAGTAATAAATAATCAGCATAAAATAGATGATAATCAGAACAATGATCAGAGTAACAGTAATACAGTCGTACCTTGGAAGTCGAATGGAATCCATTCTTGAAGTCCATTCGACTTCCAAAACATTCGAAAACTAAATCACGGCTTCTGATTGGCTGCAAGAAGCTCCTGCAGCCAATCAGAAGCCGTGGAAGCCCTGTCTGACGTTTGGGTTCCAAAGGAACGTTCGCAAACTGGAACAACCACTTCCAGGTTTGCGGCGTTTGGGATCCAAGGTACGACTTTGAATACATTTTCAGTCCCATATCAGACTGAAGATAGAAACTTAAGGAACAAATGTGCTTCAGAACTACCTGCAGAGAGCAGACCATCAGTCATTCATGTTTTGCTCAGCCCTTGCCACTGCTTCATGAGATATCTAATTCACACTTTGTTAACCCCAAACCCAGCCACCCTTCAGAAATTGCACTTCTCCAATTTTTGCCTTGCAACTAACCATCCAAGTAATGTGTACGAAAATGCATATACAAAAAGGCATCACAGTGAGGAAATTGCTGTCCAGAAATGTGTATATTGACAGAAATCCACACTAAAATGCTGAAGAAATTTCATGAGGACTTTTTTTTTTAATGACATGGAAATTTGGAAAACTGAATGTAAATTTTTTTTTGGGGGGGGGATGAGAAACCGAGCATTGACAGATTCACCCACCTCCAGCCGTAAATGAGCCATTCTTTCTTTATGTGACAGTAGCCTCTGGGAGAGCTCTCCCTTTCCTTGTGTGGGTGAAGGAAGCAAACCCACCAGTGTCCAAAAGCACAACCCAAATTGTGTCTACTCATAAGTAAGTCTTACTGAATTCAGTTGGGCTTACTCCCAAGTAAGTGAGGCTGGGACTGAAGCCTTACCATCCAGGCACCTTTTATCATATGTGGTGGAAGTGCAAGATAATAAAAGCATTCTGGGAAATGATATATAATGAATTTAAAAAAAGTTTAAATTAACTTTTATTAAAAAGCAAGCAAACAAAAAACAACAACACCAGAGGCTTTTCTATTAGGAATTGTAGGTGTGGATATTCCAAGGGAGCAGAAAAGACTTTTTATGTATGCGACAACAGCCACACGGATGCTATTAGACCAGAGATGGAAAGAAGATAAAGTCCCTACCAGAGAAGAATGGCAAATTAAACTGTTGGACTATGCCAAAATGGCGAAACTGACTGGAAAGCTCAGGAACCAAGACCAAAACTTTGACAAAGAAAGGGAAAAATTGTAATTTATCTTGGAGGCCACTGTAAGCAGATGAAAACACCAGCAGGATTGCAATAACACTTGTACTATGGAGACAATGGAGTTATATAAAATATAGATTATTGGAAAGGATGCAGGAGAAAATGTTTAACAAAAGGACCCATGGAGGAGAAGGTGGGAAGTCCAGAAATTCGAGGGAATCTTTTAACTGTTGAGATGTGTGATTGTATTGTTATAATTTTTTATTTGTAAAATCAAATAAAAATTATATTTTAAAAACGAAGAAGCCTTACCATCCTTTTACCACCCTTTCCACTTGCATTTATAATATGTGGGTGGGAGCATGTGTGCTCAGGTTGTGCCCCACAATAATTTTATTTGGATAGCCCCAGTGCTTTTTTCTGGGGGGGGACGCAGGGGTACGCATACCCCTAAACATTTCGTGAATCTAAGTTTGGCCTCATTGAGGAGCAGTATCTCAATATGAGTAGGAAAATGAGAGTATCCCTAAACATTTTTTTTTTAAGAAAAAAAGCACTGGATAGCCCCACACCAGGGGTTAGCAACCTTTTTCAGCCGTAGGCTGGTCCATCGTCCCTCAGACCATGTGGTGGGCCGGAATATATTTTGGAGGGGGGGAAATGAACGAATTCCTATGCCCCACAAATAACCCAGAGATGCATTTTAAATAATAGAACACATTCTACTCATGTAAAAACACACTGATTCCTGGACTGTCCGTGGGCCAGATTGAGAAGGCGATTGGGCCGCATCCGGCCCACGGGCCTTAGGTTGCCTACCCCTGCCCACACCATTGTCTTTCTTTTAGCATTTGGACAATGCTGGCCTAAGCAGTCTGAATCCCCTCTTGCTAAAATAGACTGTGCTTCTGTTGAGGAGCTGCTCTGTCAACATTCATCTTCCAGATTGGTTACAACTAACCGGGGCCAGTTCCACTGCTGGTCTCCGTTCAGGAAACATCCAAGTCTTTTAAGAAACATGGGAGAGCAAATGTTTACTGACCGTGTAATTAATATGATGATTTGCTCTGTCTATTGGCCCTTAGCACCGCATTTCCTGTGAAAGTGGTAGAAAGCTTCCCCCTTTTTCTCCCCTCCCCCTTTCTTTTTTGAAAAGCAAGCTGCTATTTTACTTTGACGAACAAGTCATCTTCCAAATGAACAAATGATCTATTAGAAGCTGAACAGAGTATTCCCATGGGAATAGGCATTTTGCTCCTTTTTTACAGCTAATTTCTTTCATACGGCAGGTTCCCAGACACATCAAATGCCTCACATGTTAAGCTGTTAGTCAAGATTTATAGGCTCTGTGAGCGTAAGTCAATGTTAAATCGTTCTGATAACATGAGGGCTGGCAGGCAAACTTCTTCTCAGGGATTTTCATTTTCATTTTTTTTTTTAAGAGAGAGGGAGGGAGGGAGGGAGGCTGAGATCAAGTCGGACTATCTGAAGTGTTTCCTTGACATAAGAAATGCCTTTCTTTTGGCCCATCCTTCCTAAGTCTACTTGCTTCATTGGAGACTTTGGCACTGAGATGTTCTAAGCCTGACAATATATAAACCACTGTGGAAATGTACAATGCCGAAAAATGGCTAATTATGATCACAATATTAAAATGTCCAGTAGCTGGCCTATATACCCTACATAATGTGACAAGGCTGCCCAGAACATTTATTTTGCTACCTGAGGCAAAAGTAAGATGGCGCCACCTCCACTTCCTCCAATCAGTGATGTACAAAAGGCGGTAAGCCTATACCCTCCAATATTTCTCCAGTGAAAATAGGGATGTCTTTTTCAATAATACTACTACATTCGTACCTTGGCTGACAAACACCTTGCGACTCAAATGTTTTGACTCCCAAACGCTGCAAACCCGGAAGTGAGTATTCCGGTTTGCGAACATTCTTTGGAACCCGAATGTCCAACACGGCTTCTGTGGCTTCCGATTGGCTGCAGGAGCTTCCTGGAGCCAATCGGAAGCTGCACCTTGGTTTTGGAACGTTTTGGAAGCCGAATGGACTTCCGGAACGGATTCCGTTTGACTTCTGAGGTACCACTGTACTACTACTACTACTAAGAAGTTTCTGACTGGGTTGACCCAGCCACTCTGGGCAGCTTCCAACACATATAAAAACATTTTAAAAATTAAACCTTTGCAAACTTCTGTATACAGGGCTACCTTCAGATGTCTTTTAAAGGTTGTATAGTTACTTATCTCCTTGGCTTGGGGGTCGAATAACTCCATACCCTGCAACATTTGATGAAAATGGGGATGTCCTAAGGAAATGCAGGACATTGCGGAATCAAATCAGAAACTAGGATGGCTTCTGTAAATATGGGGCTGTCCCTGGAAAATAGGGACACTTGGAGGGTCTGTAAGCCTAGCAGTTGAATGCTACTTCAACACTGGTAATGGCAGCATGCCGGTCTGGGGGCTACAGAATAAGCTGTGTGACATATTCTGTGTGCTCCCTGGCCCTTAGCAACTGCTGCCTGAGATGGCTTCCCACGGCCTAATGACAGGGCCGTAAATCGGGGCCTCCCTTAAAGAGGACATGTATTGTGGTGAGACCTGGCAACCAAATCCCTGTGTTGTGTGTGGTATTGATTGACAGCCACAACACCCAATCATTAGGTCCCTCGGTGCAGGGTTCAATCTCGTCAATGGGACGCAAGCTAAATGGATCAAAGGACCTACAAATACCCATGCATGTGACCCTGAGCTTCCTCTTTTCAGCACGTGCATCGGAACACCCGCCCACCTCTCCCTACTTTTAGGCCCTGGACGCTTGACCTTGCTATGCCACCATGTGTCATTGGGACGGGGCACGGCAGGAATTTCCCCCAATTGGCTGATTGGTTGTTGCCATTTGGGTTTCGCCTGCCGCGTAGCAAATCATCACAACTTGTAAGGTTGCGGATAGGCTCTGGTTCAGGTGATAGGAATGGGAGAACGCTCTCGCCATCCCTATGTGAAGGGTATTCCATTAAAGGAATCCAGGGGTGGTTTGGTCAATCCCTGAGAGGGGGTTGTGCCCGTGCCTGAGTCCAGGGGGACATTTGGACGGTGGATAGAGCAGGTCCCCGGCTTTCCGCTATCCAGGTGTTCACCCTTGGCTGACCTATGCTGGAACCCTGGGTCAGCGCTACCTACCTACGGAGCAGGGAGCTTGTCGAACCAGAGCCTATGCAACCAATCACTTGCTGTAATCAATAAAGTTGTGGCTTAAATTCTGCCAAAAACCAAACCAAAATTTGAGTCATGTCTGAATTTATTTGGGGTGAGGTTAAAAGGTCTGAACACGCAATAGGCTGTATAAGAACAATTGTAAAGGTATTTACTAGAAACTACTTCTCAGAATTAGATACAGCTTCTCATAATGTCAAAATCATCATCGTGACATAACATATTAAAATGTAGCTTATTACGTTTACAAGTTTTTTTCCCAATTGGATTTGCGTAATATAGGCATTCTAGTGGTTTTAATGACAGGGCCAGCCTGGATAAATATATATGGACATAGGACTACTCTAAATAATACATTGTAGGCATTTTAAATTGGATTATATAATCAATTGGAAAAGGTAGTAAGAGGAGGCAAGAGATACTAGGCAAACGATCCAAATACCTCAGCAACTGCAACAGAGGCTGCATATACAGCGTATTTCATTTTTGCTTCTTCTCCGCTTCTTCTATCTGTCTAGGGTTTAGCAACAGCACATTTTCTATATCCCCAGTGCAGCTGTTTGTTTGAAGAATTTATAGCCTGTAACTTTTCAGATCTCAAAGTGGGTACTAACAATAAAAGAACTGCACAGAATAGCAGTGATAAAGAACGAAACAGCAATATAGTGTGCCACCTGGATTCAGGTTGCGGCTTCCCCCTTCCTCACCCAGCCAAATGTTTGTGATTCTATCTGCAAAGGAAATAGAAAACTCAACACCCTGAACGGAGACAACCTAAATTCACGAGCGAAGGCCATTTATCTCATTGAAAGCCGTGGGAGATCTGATGACAGCAGAGAGATTTCTTCAGAGGGACCACCACCACATTATGCCCCTTCCCAAAGTTTGAGGTTATGTAAGAAGTAGGCATTGTTGCGGTTCTAAGCTTGAACTCTAACCATCTGCCATTTTGCAGACGGTCTGGTTGGAGACTGACTTACGGTGCCATGTTTAGAACCAGTCCACGAGCAAACCAGTCATCCAGACAGCTGGCTTTTGGGAGGGATAGACTAGCCTAATAGAGAGCTTGAGCACTGAAGAATAATAATATGAATATTAATAATAGATCCCTGTAGGGCAGGAGTGGCCAACTCCCAAGAGACTGCGATCTACTCACAGAGTTAAAATCTGGCAGTGATCTACCCCCTTTTGGGGGGTTCAGGTCAAAGTTGTTGAGCTTTTTAGGGAGGAGGAAAGCCCCGTAAAGGGCTTTTTTTAGGGGAGCCAAAGTTGTTTAGCTTCTTTGGGGGGAGCCAGTGATCTACCACAGGTGTCCAGTGATCTACCGGTGGATCATGATCTACCTGTTGGACGTGCCTGTTCTAGGACATGATTCTCAAAGGGAGAGGTACACCACACTGGCTTGGCAGGAGGGGACGGCAATTGTGTTGGGAAGATTCAAGGACAATCAAAGGAACATTTAAACAAATCCCTGTAGCATAGTATTAAAATTATTGTTTATATCTGCAGGAGATGGGCAGATATCTTTTCAAAATGAGAGCAAGAGTATCAAGTCAGACTCGGGACAATCATAGTTGTTGTTGTTTTCCCCAGTGTATTCCTTATCAATAAAAAAAAAATTCAGTGTGGTGCGAGCAAATTTGTATTCTGAAAGTGTGACCCGGAGAAGAAAGTTTGAGAACCACTGATCTAGGGCATCACATGGTCTAACACGACCACAATAGCATGCATACGAGCACACAACACAAATCAGGAAGCTGCCTGCATATGACTGTTCGGCCATGTAGTAAACCTGAGCACCCTGTAGCCCATTCCAGGGAGCCTCTTGCACTCAGTGCCGTGGAAACTGTCCCCACACAGATGAACCTGATGGATAAAAAATATATAAAAAATAATAATATTTAATATTCGGCGCCCAACCGAATATTAAAAACATGACACAACATTAAACATTAAAAACTTCCCTAAACAGAGCTGCCTTCAGATGTCTTCTAAAAGTCAGATAGTTGTTTATTTCCATTGACATCTGATGGGAGGGCGTTCCACAGGATGGGCACCAATACCGAGAAGGCCCTCTGCCTGGTTCCCTGTAACCTCACTTCTCGCAGGGAGGGAACTGCTAGAAGGCCCTCGGCACTGGACCTCGGCACTGAATGGTGGGGGTGGAGATGCTCCTTCAGGTATACAGGGCTGAGGCCGTATAGGGCTTTAAATGTCAGCACCAACACTTTGAATTGTGCTCGGAAACGTACTGGGAGCCAATGTAGGTCTTTCAGGACCAGTGTTATGTGGTCTCGGCAGCTGCTCCCAGTCACCAGTATGGCTGCCGCATTCTGGATTAGTTGTAGTTTCCGGGTCACCTTCAAAGGTAGCCCCACGTAGAGCACGTTGCAGTAGTCCAAGCGGGAGATAACTAGAGCATGCACCACTCTGGCGAGACAGTCCATGGGCAGGTAGGGTCTCAGTCTGCGTACCGGATGGAGCTGGTAGACAAGCTGCCCTGGACACAGAATTGACCTACATCTCCATGGACAGCTGTGAGTCCAAAATGACTCGCAGGCTGCGCACCTGGTCCTTCAGGGGCACAGTTACCCCATTCAGGATCAGGGAGTTCTCTACACCAGTTGTAAGCAGTCTGCAAATGTTCTAGTTTGTACATGGAGCATGGCCATGTGGAAATGTTTCTCAGCATTCCTCCATGTGAGACCGTCGACACTTCTTAATTTCTTAATACCCATCAACAGGTGGCCAGGATATTATTTATTTATTTGTCACCTGCCTCTCACCCTAAGGTCCCAAGGCAGGTTACAACATTAAAACGCAAAATTCAGAATAGTTAAAAACAACTTACAATCACAAAAATAAAGCGGTTCCTGATAATATACACCTTTTGTATGGGAGAAACTTCAGGGCAACTTTCCAAAGGTCACTCCCCATTCCCTGCTATCTCTATCCTTCCTCAAGGTAAGCAAGAAGAGTTCAGTGAAATGTCTCTGCCAGGCAAAAATGTCACACTTAAGAATATTCCATGGAGTGAAGAGCTGTCTGTGAAGCGACAGAGCTGGTTTGGAAGAGGCTAGGATGCATGCTTTCTAGGGCTGAACTCCATAAAACAGCTAAGCAATTCTACTGCAAAGACCAGCTACAGACGGTGCCGACTGGCTAGCATCAGTGACGTCACAATGACACCACCCTAAATTCCTGGAGTGGTTTTGCCATTGTTTTAGAAAATGTTTCTTTCCTTTCTTTATGGGAAGAACAGATACATAAGCAAAACAAATGTGATATATATATATATATATATATATATATATATATATATATATATAATGGGCAAGCAGGCTGACTTAAGCATGAGAGAGAGACAACAGTTGATGACCAAATCAGCACTCAGTTCACTGGTATAGATGTCTGCCATACATAGGCTTTCCTTGAATGTTTCTGTCTGTTTCCAGCCACAGTTTATCATTGGTAAGAAAACGAATATATTGTCATTTTGTCCATTCAGTTTACTCAAGCCTACAATTCGTTTCCTTCCCACCTCCCCAACTACCCTGCAGAAACAATCAACATTTCTTTCATCTCCAAGGTCAACATCCTCTATTTATTAATGTGGCTGTTATATAATGAGTTTTACATCTTGCTATAGGTTTAATTAGGATAGAAGCTTTTCCATGGTTGTTTAAAATATTCCAAATTGTAGACCAATTACTCTGCGTAATACCCCGACAGCTATTACATTTGGTTTTACTGCAAGCAATAATTGCCCACATTTTCTTACGAGTATGTAATCAACACATTAAGAAGGGAATCTCTTCTGGTGGAGCTGAAAATGAGCTCATTTTCATTTCGCTGTTAAAAGAAAAACGAGGGGGATGCTGATTTATGACTTTAAAAATAGCACATTCTCTGTGCTTTGAGGGGGGGACTACAAAAGATTAGTAAAAAATAAAGAATCAATATGGTGTCCTTTCATCTTGGGATACCCAATACTGTTTAAGTCATCTATACGAAAGGGTTGCTTCACTTATTTCAGGAGCACCAGCAAAAGCTTATTCACAAGACCTACCTTGATAGTACTCAAGTTTGTGGTCAAATATAACAGTCCAAACCCCTTCTCATGTCCACATTCTCTGGGAGCAGCCATCAAAACCAATCCAAATAGCCATGGAAAAACTCTGTGGAAAGGTAGCAGAAGATCATCTTTTCTTCAACACCAATTCTACCATAGAGGACTCCACAGCCAGGATGGTCAAGGATGATGGGATCTGTAGTCTAGCAACGTTGGATGAGCACCAGGCTAGTGAAGGCAGGTGTAGACCTTCAACTGTGCTCTATGCTATGTTCAGGGGGAATGAGGACAAATTCTCTCACCTTTAACACTCTTACTCCCTCCCCCCACTTAGCATTTTTAGAGTGGTAGTCTTTGGGGGCACTTAGCAGAAACCGTGTTTTGTCCAGTTAACATTCCTGTATGGGGGCATCTTGACTTCAACTGGTTTTGGCATGCCACAATCAGGTGCCATCACACAGTGTGGCAACTTAGCATTGCAATAAATGATCACTCAGTCAAGAAGATCGCATCCCTTACGCATTCAACAAACAAAAGCCTACTGGACTGGCACGTGAACCTTATCTCAATGCTGGTGACAAGATAGCACCCCTCTCTTGTGTATGAAGCACCATGTAGGTGGTGCTGTGGTCTAAAGCACTGAGCCTCTTGGGCTTGCTGATCAGAAGGTCGGTGGTTTGAATCCACACGACAGAGTGAGCTCCCGTTGCTCTGTCCCAGCTCCTGCAACCTAGCAGTTTGAAAGCACGCCAGTGCAAGTAGACAAATAGGTACCACTGTGGTAGGAAGGTAAACTGCATTTCCGTGTGCTCTGGTTTCCATCACGGTGTTCTGTTGTGCCAGAAGTGGTTTAGTCATGCTAGCCACATGACCCGGAAAGCTGTCTGTGGACAAACACCAGCTCCCTCGGCCTGAAAGCACAATGAGCACCGCAACACCATAGTTGTTGACCACCTTTGACTGGTCTTAACCATCCAGGGGTCCTTTACCTTTTTACCTTATGCCAATTTACGGGGCTGAGAGGGCCATGTGACAACATGTGGGATGATAGGCGGCTCAGGGGGAACTGCTGTTGCTGCCCCACAGCATTTTCTGCCTACGGCTGTTGCTCCCTTCTGTCTAACGGTAGGGCCTGCCGTCTTGGATGATACCTGAACTTTCCTATGGATCTTTGGGAATATAGGATCCAGCACAGGAATTTGAACTGGCTAACCTGTGTGCTGCTGCTTCAAACTCTCCAGCGCTGTAATCTGCAGTGAGGAGTTGCGAAAGGGCTTCATCCTTTATGTTCCATATGCAAAGAAGATCAATGGCAGACGTTTATGGTTGACAGAGATGGTATCATTCTCAGATCATATTCCAACGTCATTCTGCGAAGCGGCGGGGGGTCTTTTCTGTATCGCAAGCCTAGGATCAGAAACGGTTTCATGTGTGTTTCTCTTTATGCATGTGTGTGTGCATTGAATGTTTGTTCTTTGTTTAAATAGGCCACAATTTAATCAAGGCGGTATGCCCAATAATGCAACCCATTCTCAGCAGCAGGCAGAATCTTTGCTTTATCATCAGAAGTGATAAACCTAGGGAGAGTGTCAGAGGGGTTAGTCACTTGGTCTTGTCAAGTATCTCCTCCAACACATTTGTTGTGGTGGTGTGGGAACCTCTCTCTCTCTCTCTCTCTCACACACACACACACACACACACACAGCACATGTGCAATATCAGAACCTGTTCAGAAGATGAGGAATCTGGCACTTGCTAAGAACTGAAAAAGCATAAAGACACCCAGCAAGTTATTGGTGTGCTGGTTGGTGGTCTGAGTGCACACGCGCGCGCGCACACACACACACACACACACACACACAATTTCAGAAGGGAGGATGCCAGCATATGGTTCCCATCTTGGAATTTCTCAAAGCTCTTTTTTCACGCTGACTCACAGATCGTTGCAACGGCTCTGGGACCCCCCTTGGTGGGAAAGTAACTAGTCAGTGACTTGGAATCACTTACTTAACAACGTGTGCCCTGTCACACAGAAGGGGAACAAATTATAGCTCTCGGCGATCATGAAGTCTTCAGATGCTATGATTTTCTTATACAGAAGGAACTTCTGTGTAAGGAAAACACATAAAGAAGGTTTATATCCTCCTCTGTTTCATATATGTGTGCATGTGGACTGTGATTGCTTGTTGGCTGGACAGAATCCAGGCCTTTAATGTACTGAGAGCCAGTGTGGTGTAGTGGTTAAGGGCAGTGGACTTGTAATCTGGTGAACCGGGTTCGCGTCTCCGCTCCTCCACATGCAGCTGCTGGGTGACCTTGGGCTAGTCACACTTCTTTGAAGTCTCTCAGCCCCACTCACCTCACAGAGTGTTTGTTGTGGGGGAGGAAGGGAAAGGAGAATGTTAGCCACTTTGAGACTCCTTTGGGTAGTGAAAAGCGGGATATCAAATCCAAACTCTTCTTCTTCTACTACTACTACTGTTCCTATTTGCACATAAGTAGGGATGGGCAGACCTGCCCATTTCAGTATCTCTCAATTTCTCACTTAGAACGCTCATGGACCTTCCTAAAAAGTCAACCTTGATTTTATTTAGTTTTTTGAAGACTCTATATAGGCACATGCAAACATATACTAGAGCTGAAGCGCATCCCTGCCCCCCCCAATTTGTTTACTTTCAAACTGACATATCCTCATCAATTACATGTTAAGTTGCATTACTTTTGATTTGGTGCATTTCACAAAAGGCTATCCAAAGACTAGCCTTTTGCTTCACAAAGGCTAAACACTTGGACTGATTGGCTGGAAAGGCTGTAAGAATGAATTAGGTCTTTTGCTGATATCAAACGTGGATCCATCTACCTGGATTAGAAGTTTCAGTATTTTCCAGCCCTTTTGGTCAATCACTATTTCCCCCCATCCTATTCGACTACTGTGAATGTCACAGCTACAGCACCCTCCCCTCCTTTCCCTTGCTTGCTTTTTTATGAATGGGATGCCCTGTTGGTCAATCTAATAAAGGTCTTTTCATTATACTTTCTCTCTATGTCAGATGGCATTTAGAGAGGTTAAGGGGGGGAGTTTCAGAAAACGCATGGCATTTTCCCATCGGCTACTGTTATGATAGCACAGATTAATGTGGCAAGTATGATGCATAACAGTTCATCAGCACATTTATGGCGCACATAGGCAGAAACACATTAAATGATAACATTTTCTGTGAGTGTGAGATTTGGGCTCTTGAGTCCTGTTACATCATCCACTGCATCTCTATTGTCAAAAATCGGAAGGGGTTCTTTGCAAACATCTTTTGACTTAAAAATAAATGAATAGCCAAAGCTAAACCCTAACTTGAATTTTATTTACAGGTAGGTAGCCGTGTTGGTCTGCCATAGTCAAAACAAAATAAAAAATAAAAAAAATCCTTCCAGTAGCACCTTAGAGACCAACTAAGTTTGTTCTTGGTATGAGCTTTCGTGGTATCTGAAGAAGTGTGCATGCACACGAAAGCTCATACCAAGAACAAACTTAGTTGGTCTCTAAGGTGCTACTGGAAGGATTTTTTTTTTATTTTTATTTTTTTTTTGAATTTTATTTTCCAGGAATGCAAAAATAAAGATAAAAGACACGGCTCTAACTGAGGCTGATACTGACACTCTCCTCTATTTTTGTCCGTCTTTCACAGCTGTGGTTGCAATGTAGTAGCAATTATGGTACCCCAAGCCAATAAACCGTTCTGGGGAAATGAAACCAGTTTCCTTTGTTTGTCTGACACGGCCCAGTTTGGGGTATTCCATCAGCTACTCCTCAGTCATAGGACCTCTTAACAGATACAGCATGAATCATATTTCATTCTCAGACTCCTTTGAAAACAGGGGTTGGAACCAAAGCTTCTGAGTAATTAAAAAAGAAGAAGAAGACAAGAATATCCTCCCATGGCGAGCCACTCTATGCCGTATCAAGCCACGACTTGGCCTGCACACCTCTGTGTCTGAAAACACAGGGAGACTCTTTTGAAGAGTGTCACTGTTTATTTGCCTGGATCCCTCCGTGCAGACAGACAGCCCTGAGAAACTTCTGTACACATGCTACAGATGTTTTCCTGTCTGCCTTTTCTTTTGGCCGAATGTGTCTGACCTCTAACATGCCCACAGGGAAGGGAAAACAAAATAAAACACACATACAAAATGCGGGTATCCGCGGCTGGGCGGCAACACAGCTCTGAAGGCTCTGGACATGGCAGTAGATCACAAACTGAACGTGAGCCAAGTATAATAGTGGGTGTGATGACGTTACCCAGAAGGCAGTGTGCCATTTTTAAGCCCCAGAAGAAGATGCAAGAATGAGCAAGCCACCTGAATGTTGTAGCCTTTAGGAAGACTTGTCTGGAGAAATCTGAGTCTAGAAGGGAACACGATATTGGAGATGGAGGCTGAGCTATTTTTCGCACAGTGTAACTCGGAGAGCAGTGCAGGTGTTTTAGAAGCGGGGAAATGGTTTGAAGGAAAATTAGGCAAACAGCAGACACAATTGTGCACATTCTGCATTGAGTAGGGGTGTAAACAGGCAGAGATTTCCTTCCCGTCCTGAGTTTGTTGCAATCAGCTCTGTTTCTTTTCTGCTACAGTTCAGCTTCTGCTAAAACCTGCATTAGCTGTCTCACTCTTGGCTGTGGTCGAAACGAATGCAATTAACTACATAAGTAATTTCAATACATTTCAACAAAAGGGAAATGTCAAAAGCAATGAACACCTAAGAATTTTTGGGAGATGATTTTTCAAGGTCTTTGCAGCTGTTGTTGGATATGTGGTGCCTTTTGATCCACCTTTAAGTCTTTTGGGGAACATGGAAAAGGATATTCAATTAGAACACATAACGACAGCAGGAAATTGGTTGAGAACTGAAAGAATTTCCCTGGCCACTAACTGGCCAGGAAACACCTAAAATACCCTTGGTGATGGAATGGATGCTAAAATATTGTGCAATGGTTTAACTAGTGGAGATAGTTGGATCAAGGGAAGGAAGATTGGAAAAGAAACAGTTTGAAAGATCACAGTACTCCTTTTTTCGTTTATTTAAAGCAGCAGTATAATCTACAGGTTTTTTTTTTAGATGATTTCATGCTGAGATGAGCAACATAAGGAATTCATAATTTTGAATGCTGCAATATTAGGAAATATTTAGGAACTGGCTATGAATGATCTAACGAAAGTTGGATCTAGAGCAGGCATCATTTGGGCTCTCCTTCCGAAAGCAAAATACCTTGAGTGGGCACCATTTCCTAAAACAAGCCATCAAAGACTGTTTGGGATACAATTGTGCATAATGCACGCTTACACCTTTAGTAGCCACTGGTCTCATTTTCAGAATTAACACCCATTTGCAGCGCACTGCAGCTCAGGCTTTCCCCTCCTGTTATAGGAGTTTAAACTGGGTAGCTAGACCTGGACAGTTTCAATCTCACCTGCTGAGAATATCAGCTTTCTGGTGTTTGGTGGGGACAGAGAACTCTTACAGCGAGCTTAATTAAGCATGGACTGTTTGACTTAGCTGGGTTTGGACTGCAATAGGTTATTTTTCTTGGCTAGGAGCCAACCAAATAAAGTTTGTCTAGGATAAGTAGAGCAGCCAGCCTCCATCCTGCTGCACCCATTCATGAGTGTCTGAGCCACTCCATGGAATGTTATAGTGTTTGAAGTGGGGAGATCCTTGATTCCTTTCTCCGTTTTGCGTTGTCTCTAAATGGAAACTTTCTATGGGATCTTAGCTTTCAATTCTGTGATAACCCCCCCCCCCAAGCTAAAGCGGGTTCTCCTTCATGGAGACCACGTGTTGCGGTGGGGGCCAACAAGTCACCCCTCTGTTGTTGAGTGGGATTGTATAGATGGCCACTGCTGTGATTGGGCTCTGGGTGTTGTTGGGGAGATTTCTATGTTGCAATTGTTGATGGACAGCCCAGTGACTATATATTGCTTGGCTTGCAGCGTGATATACCTCTTTGCTGCGTGCATCGGATCACCCGCCCCCCTCCCTATTATTAGGCCTCTGCGTATGACCTTGCTATGCCTGTCATGGGGTTGTCTGCTTTTGGGGCAGGAGCTTGGTAGGAATTTTTCCATTTGGCTGATTGGCTGGTACCATTTGGTTTTCGCCTACTGCGTAACAATTAGTCACAACTTGTAAGGTTGGCGGTTAGGCATTGGTTATTAATTGGTTGGTGGAGGGGCAGGGTTGGCTGTGGCTGCCCCTCCAATGCTGCTGCTGCGCAGGGAATTCCGTTAAAGGAATCCAGGGGCTCGCCATGCTTGTCCGTATCCCCTGGTCAGGGGCCAGGGCCCACGCAAGAGCCCCTGGGAGCATTAGGGGAGAGGCGAGGGTCAGACCCCTGGCTCCCATTCTCTCCCCAAAGTGTTTTCCCTTTACTGACTTCCACAGGCGGGTGGATGTCAGTTCTGTCCCCAGTGGGACAGATAGTCTGAACCAATGCCTAAGCAACCACTCACATAATTTGTATTTTAATAAAGTCATGGCCAAAATTATGCCAGAAACCTTAAACTTAAATTTCTGTGTGAAGTGTGTTTCATTTGACGGATGGTTTGGGGACCTCGACACGCAGCGCCAATACCAGTTACTGCACTGTCAGGAAAAGATAAATGTTGCATCAGGGTGCAGAGGGCCATGTCTTTCATTATTCAGCATCTCCCAGCGCATTGCATTTTAAAATGTACACTTGGAAGGTGTACGATTTAGTGCTTCTGCGCATGTGTGAGTGGCAAACCCAGAAGTAACCCATTTCAGTACTTCCGGATTTGCTACGGACGTTCGCCAGAATGGAACTAGACAAGGCGAACGTATTACTGTATTTATTTAAAGAGAGAGAGAAAAAGCCTTATTCTCTGCTACCTCAATTGAAAGGTACCCCACCACCAGAAAATTCAGTACCTCCACCCCCAATTTTTTTAGACACTTCCTCCCCACCTTTGCAACCAGGATTTAGTTGAAATCCATATTTTCTACCTCAAAGTTTAAAAATGAACAAATCATCTGTATTTATCAATCTTTCAAAAAATGGAAATGCTCACGCAATTGGATGCTGGGTAGCTGGCAATTCATCAGATTCAAACTAGATTGCTTCTGTACATTTCTCATGATGTGTTCAATCAGTTTCTCATCTATTTGTGTCACAGGCTGAATATACATGGTCACTGTGACAGATTGGCCCTTGGGTGGTGGAGTTATTACCTCCCGGCTCTGAAGGAGTTAATCCACCTTCAACTTAACTGACAGCTCATCCTTTGGGGGCGGGGCGGTCCCCGGTTTAAAAGGAGGGAACAGCCGTTTTGACAGTTGAGAAGAGGGAGTGTGTGTGTGGAGACAGGGAAGAAGAAGGGTGTGGGGCCAGGATAGTGGTGGTTTAGGTTAGGATTACTTTAACATGAAACTAAGGATTGAAAGATATTTCTGTATTACTACAACTAAGATTGTGAATGCATGAATCTTTACATCAACTATGTTCTCAAGAAAATAAAGTTCAGTTCTTTTTGGTGCCAAGGAGGAATCGTCATTATTGGTCCAGCAGGGTATCAAATCTCACAGAGGTGTGGACTCAAGAAAGGGCAAAACTTACCTGAGGAAAGGGAGGTGATAGTTTGTGTCCTAGAGTGACACAGAAAAGGGTTAGATGGTGAAAACCTAGAGTGCCACGAGGTTGCCAGAGTGGTGAGGCAAATCGAGACAGTGGGGATCCGAGCTGAGTGAGGCCCTTTACTGTAGGCAAGAGGTTGTTCATTTAAGTAACCCAGAGTAGTGAGGATACCAGGCTATGAAAGCTGGAATAAGGCTCTCATTACTAATAAGTCCTTGAAGTCAGAGGGGTTTGTTTTGAGGCGAACCGAGTTGGAGGGAGGGTTGGTCCCACTCCTGTACCCTTTTGGACACGATTTTAATAATTGAGGGGTGGGGTTCATCGCAGTCACCTCCAGACATTTTGTCTACATTCAGAAAGAACAGTAGCTGCATCCTGGCCCTGCAAACAACAGCCACACTGAATTCAGGATGTCAGAGATTGGGCAGCTGTGTGTGTGATGTTGAAGGCAAGCTCAATAGCCATGGTTCTTGCCTCTCTCCATGTGTAGGCTACACACGTGGAGGCAACTGTGTGTCTATTCCTACGAAGGGCTTTGTACCATGCTCTTCAGGATGCATTGGGGCAAAGATGCAAAAGCCATTGATCAGAGGTGATTCTTGTTATTACTGCAGCTGTAAGATATGAGGCAATGAAGTGTGGCAAATCCTGATTCACTTGACATACTCCGAGAATAACACCTGTGTGAACTGGCCTTATTTTCTTCAAATTGCACGAGAACATCTATAATGCAGCCTTGATTTGCACGAGACATCTATAATGCAGCCAAATTGCACGAGAACATCTATAATGCAGCCTTGATTTGCTTGTTTAGATTAATGGAATGCTGTCTACATATGGTTTTGAGGAAAGCTCAGAACGGAACTGAATAATTAAGAGTTTGAGAAAACAAGAAGTCACAAAACAGGAACTCTACAGAAATACAAGCTGCTAAATGGTTTGACTTGAGACCACGTTGCTCCAATAACACTGGAATGAGTAAGAGTTGCACTGGGTTTTCTAAGAACAAGCAGGTGGGTAGAACAAGTGCATAGAATGATAGTCAGTGTTTGCTTGGATAGCAGACAAATGTCCAGTGAATGCAGACACAATCAAAGCTGTTCTTTTGCCCAGTAGGAATGCTAATTATACTGCCTTCGAGTTTCATAGGGTAAAGTACACTCTGTTCATGGGAAAAACCCTCCACACTTTGAGATAGCCTCCCATTGAGTCAGAAATTGGCAGCAATGACACCAGCCCTTTTGTCTCTGGTCTGACCCTAAAACGGTTTCAGCAAAAAGGGGTCATGGCTTTGGATCTGGAAGGAAGTAGGAGAATGCAAATCATATGGAGAATTCTGTCTGTACAGTGGTACCTCAGGTTAAGAACTTAATTCGTTCTGGAGGTCCATTCATAACCTGAAACTGTTCTTAACCTGAGGTACCACTTTAGCTAATGGGACCTCCCACTGCCGCCGCGCGATTTCTGTTCTCATCCGTAAGTAAAGATCTTAACCCGAGGTATTATTTCTGGGCTAGTGGAGTCTGTAACCTGAAGCATCCGTACGTAACCTGAAGCGTCTGTAACCCAAGGTACCACTGCACCAGGGTTCCTTGGCACCCTCCACTGTGCCCAAAATCTTCACCTTTTCCCAGTTCAGTCAAAACAGATTAGAGGGGAGTTGTTGCAGTTTGCAAAAGTGGGGCAACAGCAAGTTACTGGAGGAATGACTTTAAAACAAAGTTGTTGCAAAGCTTCTCATGGAGCATCATTCCTTGCCATGCCCAAATGATAGGTTGGTGTGGTCACCTTAAGAGATGACCCACAGCCTCCATATATCATTTTAGCTGGGTACCGACTACTAAGCTATATATTAGCATCTTGGAAATTACGGGTGTCATCTCCCCTCAAAGTCTGCAAACCTTTATACTGCAGACAAAACTTGAATGAAGGTTTGGGTGTGCTCCACCCAAACGGAAGCACTTCAAGTTTCCTATTGATCTCATTGGGTGAGTTATGTTACAATCCTATATATGCCTACTCAAAAGTAAGTCTCATTAAATTCATGGGGCTTGTTCCCAGGAAAATCGGTATAGGACTGCAGCCTTCGGCACCTGTTTAATTTCTGCCTTTGAATCTAGTGGGGCTTGGAAGCCTGCAGTTCACAGAATGACTTGGGAGTCTCTGATTTGACTTGAGACATCTTGTCAATGGTGCCGTCTGACCCCTTCCCCTTTCGTTGCTACAGGTGTCCCAGAAAGTTAATTTTCATTGTTTGGGGTTGAGGTTCATGAGTTGCCTCATGACTCTGGGTGACTGTCACAGGGACAAGTACTGGTGAGCATTGCTACTCCTTTCCAAATTACCTTCTCTCTTCCTCTCCAAATGCTGGGTGTTTCCTCCTATCCTTCCTCTCTTCTTCTTGGCTGTTCCACTGCTGCTTTGCCCATCAGTTGCTGCCTAGTCCATCTCTTCTCTCTACTCTGCCCTCAACCTGTGACGGCTACTGCACCTTGAAGGCCGCTCACCATTGAATTTGGGGTGCCAGGTAACACTTGCATCTACCATCTGCACACACAGCCTGCTGTGATCTGGTTTTTTCTGACCCTCTCCTGGCCATTGTGACCTCATGAGGATGCTGCCTCCCTGAAGGAGAGAGAGACTGGCCATTGTGACCTCATGTTGATAGTGACCAATGAAGGAGAGAGACTGGTCTTTATGTCCTCATGCTGATGTTGTCCACTTGAAGGAGAGAGATTGGCCATTAGGATCTCATTCTGGTGCTGATAACAATGTGAATGATGAATAATAATACAGAGTGTTATAGGGGCATTACTTGGGAATTATAGGGACTGAACTGTGCAAACTGTATAGAAATTTATTCATGTATGTGACTACAGCGGCAAGAATGTTACTTGCCCCAAAATGGAAAGAAGCAGAAGTCCCAGCAAAGGAGGAATGGATACAAAAACTTATGGAATATGCAGAAATGGTGAAACTTACCGGATGAATAAGAAACCAAGGTCACAACCTTTTTATAAAAGAGTGGAAATGGTTTATTGAATATTTACAGATAAATTGTAAGCAGATAAGAACATTGGCAGGATTATTGTAATAACCTGCAGTTTCCTAAGAGTATACCGTATTTTTCGCTCCATAGGACACTCCGGACCATAGGGCGCACCTCATTTTTAGAGGAGGAAACAAGGAAAAAAAATATTTTTCTGGTTTTCCCTCCTCTAAAAGCCCTGTTTTGTTTTGTTTTTTGTTTTGTTTTTGAGGATCAGCTAAAAGTTTTGCAGCTTTTTTGCAAAGGGAAAAGCCCTGGGTTTTTTTTTTTTTTTTGGAGGATCAGCTAAAGGTTTTGCTGCTGTTTTTGCAAAGGCAAAAGGCCTTTTTTGAGAATCAGCTAAAAGTTTTGCAGCTTTTTTTGCAAAGGGAAAAGCCCTAGGGGTTTTTTTTGTTTGTTTTTTTTTTTGAGGATCAGCTAAAGGTTTTGCAGCTTTTTTTGCAAAGGGGGAAAAGCAAAGCTCCTTTTGCAAAGGGGGAAAAGCAAAGAGGAAAAGCCCCATTTTTATGGGGTTTAACTCACATTTCTGAAAAATCTTAAGGAAAGGGAGCCATTTCTACTGTTTCCAGACAGATAATCTAATCAGCCAGTCACATGTCCTGGGGAAACAAACAACCTCCCTCTGCAGCACATTCAACAAAGGAGGGCGGGGCTGAAAGGGAGCTGGGGACTCTTATCTCTCTCCCGATCTCTTGCTGATCAGCTGCTGAGCGGGTCCTTTCAACACTCCCTTTTCTCTTTGTAAAATAAAAAGCACAATCTGCTTTTGGCCCCTGGGCAATTCAGCTCCAGGGACCACCATTCGCTCCATAAGACGCACTGGTTCCCCCCCTTACTTTTTAGGAGGAAAAAAGTGCGTCTTATGGAGCAAAAAATACGGTATATTTAAAGTAGACTTATCAATGAGAAAATTAAGTTAATTTGGATATGCAGAAAATATGAAAAATAAATTTAAGGAACTGCAGAAAGAGGGGGAAGGAAGTCAAGTATTGAAATGTTAAAATGATGGTGAAATTATTGTATAAAATATAATAATAATAATAATAATAATAATAATAATAATAATACAGGGCATTCTGTTATATAACAAAATATATTTTGTCTTCTAGTTAAAGCAGGGAAAACAAGCTTCCTGAATATTCTGTCAAACCTTCAGGTGCATTAGTCCTTTGTAGCTTTTGTTTGCTTCTGCAGAAAACCAGGGACCTGCATCCGCATTGATTTTGAACTGGTTCTGTGAGAAACGAACGGGAGATTGGGGTGGGGGGCGGGTTGCAAAAGCAAATGTTCTGACATGAATTGCTGCCCTAAAGGGGCCTGGCCACCAGGTTGTTTCACATAAAGCTCTAAACAGTTACCAGATGAGCAATAAAAGCAACTTCCCAGAACAGATCAGCTGCAAGCTTGAGTCAGTGCATTTTCAGGATAAGGAGCCATGGAGTAAAAGTCTTCCCCACCCCCACCCCCACCGCAAAGTTGTCCTTACCTGGAACAGTTTGTTTCTGCCATTGTGTTTTGGTCAAATGAACGGGGGGGGGGGGGGATGCTAGCCGTTTAAGATGGCGTTAATGTGGCTTTGAAGAGGAGTGTGTGCATCAGTTTTTCCTATCTGCACATGTGATGAATTGTTCTAATGATCAGCAACTATATAGATACTTATAAGAAAGGTGATGCCGCAATGAATTTGTTAGTCTTTGCTAGTAGGACATGGTCGCCTAGAAAAAATGCCAATGCAGAATCGCTTGTCTGCATGTATGGGTTTGTGAATCATGGGAGCACCCAAGTGCACAGGTCTCCCAGTTGCATGGAGCTCCTACACGTGAGCAGGTGCTCTTGCATGGGAGATTCTCTAAGCACATGGTTGCTGCAGGAAGAAGGCCCAATGGTTGTTGTAGGTGGGGCTAAAACATGGCCCAAGGCACCAATATGCCTCACACAAAAGTAAGATGTGAACGGGGCATGCATCTTGACATTCTGTATGATGTATATTATTGCTGTATACGATCAGTGTTATAAACTATGAAATTACCGTAGTTTTCTGTGTATAAGACTATGTTTCATTACTTAAAAATTATGTTTAAAATAGGGGGTTGTCTTATACATGGGTAGTGCTGGGGGGGCGTGGGATTGGTTGATGCTGTGAGCCAGAGATGGTCTCCAGCATGTTATTGGTGTCTGTGGCAAGGGGTAGTGTTGATTGGGTGTTTTAAAAAATAGGGGGGCGTCTTATACATGGGGGCGTGTTATACATGTAAAAGTACGGTATATCTGAACATGTCAAACCACTGAGACCCTTATAGATACAACGACAACTCCAAAATGGAAGAGGAACAAAGACTGTTGTTGTTGTTGTTGTTGTTGTTGTTCTTCTTCTTCTTCTTCTTCTTCTTCTTATTATTATTATTATTATTATTATTGCTTTTATTATACATTTGTATACTGCCCTATACCCATTGTTCTCAGGGTGGTTGCAACATAAAATCACAATATAGAAACACAAAACACAAAACAAAAACAACCCAACCAACCTCCCCATCTGCAACACATCTTAAAAGAAGAAGAGTTTGGATTTGATATCCCGCTTTATCACTACCCGAAGGAGTCTCAAAGCAGCTAACAATCTCCCTTCCTCCCCCACAACAAACACCCTGTGAGGTGACTGAGGCTGAGAGACTTCAGAGTAGTGTGACTAGCCCAAGGTCACCCAGCTGCTGCATGTGGAGGAGCAGGGAATCACCAGATTACGAGTCCAATGCTCTTAACCACTACACCACACTGGCTCTCAGAGTATTGGATGTCAATCAGCCAAAGGTCTCGTTAAAGAGGAATGTTTTTGCCTGGCGCCCAAAGGTATATAATGAAGGGACCAGCTGAACCTCCTGGGGAGAGGCATTCCACAAGCAGGGAGCCACTGCAAAGAAGGCCCGTTCTCGTGTTGCCACCCTCCGCACCTCTCGTTGGAGCAGGCACATGAGGAAGGGCCTCAGAAGATGATCTCAGGGTCCAGGTAGGTTCATATGGAAATCCTTAGTTAAGGCAGACATCTCAGAGTGTGGAATTAAATTTTGTGCTAATATGATCACCCTGTCACTGCAAACTTTTCTGCCTTCCTCCTGGCCTGGGGATTCTCTTGACCCCCTCAGAGCTGATGACATGCAGAGGGAGCAGAAGGGGGAATGACCCCATTGTGCTAGTGGGACTAGTTGTGCTGACTTCTGCTAGTGCAACTGTTTAGCTGAATCTGGCCCATAGATATATTTCATTGGAATACAAGCACACAATGGCTTAGCTCAAAGGCCGTTCACCTGCAGGTGGTTAATTTGCAATTTCAGTGATTTTCTACAGTGCTAACAAAGGACAAGAGAGAGATAAATAATTGCTTTTCATACCAGGAGCGGAAAAAGTTATTTGGACTCTGAATATCTGAATCAGAACAGTGTGAAACTCTATTTGAAGTTATCCCAGGTGGTCATTTGTGAAATAAAAACTTCATTTTAATGTGCCAATTCAATGTTACGGAGACAGAGAATGTCTCACATTTGGATTCTCTATAGCACTGGCACAATTTTCCTTCTAAGTGTGTGAAATGCTTTTGAATACTTATAAAACCCATCCTTGCTCATTAATGTAAAATGAATTTTGAAGCCATCACAATATGTTCCTCACATTGATTCAAATGAATAGGAATTGAAACCCGAAAGCAAAGCAGCCCAGTCATGGAATATAAATTAATTTTGGATTTGATTTATTGAATACATACTCTGACTGAAATGTTCTCCATTTGTCAGAATCAGAGAAATGAATCACAATAGGCTGCACTCAGATAACACTTTATTCCATTTTCTTGACATTTCTTGATCTGATAATTTTTTACATTTTATGTGATCTTTCACATCACATAAAAGCCACTTGTAGTTGAAGTTTAGCACTCATATTTGTGTTAATTGTTTCCAGAAAAACCCCCTGCTTGCCACACTATTAACTCAGAAAACCATGGGAATTTTGTGTTGTGATTTCACATGACAAAATGCAAGAGGTGGGAATGTAAAGGAATGCTGGAAATCGGGACAGAAATGCTAGCATCACAATCAGTAAAAGCAGTTCACATTTTAATGCAAAGTTCCCCAATTCCCACTTCCTGAAACAATTCATGAATCGAAATGCAGCTTCTCCATTGAACTTCTCTGAATTTTGCTATGCAGTTCTCCAACCAAATAATGTAAACAAAAATAAATTTGTTTGGTGGGGGAAATACGTGTAAAAATGCATATATTTCAGGAAATTGCATATTAGGGAAAGCTGCATACCAAAATATGTATAAGGAGAAATCCGCACTAAAATGCTGATGAAGTTTCATCAGTTTGTTTGTTTGTTTGTTTTTAGAAAAAACATAGACTGATGTGGAAATGAATTGAACTTAAAATGAACTTGAAAAATGAAAGAGAAAAACAAAAATTGACAGGTTAGTCTAGGTCTTCACACAGCTTAGGACTCAGCCACACCTATGTTTACCAACTGCTTTCCTCCGGGAAAACCCATGGTTTGGCTCTAAATCTAAACAGATGGTAGTTTGGTTTTCTACGGATTGTGGTTTGTTCTGATTTTGTGCTTGAGTAGTGGGGAAAAGCAGTGGCGCAGTGGCGAGATCACTTGGACCCGAGCCTAGAAAACTCAGAGCAAGTGGGAAACCTGTGTTTTCCAGGCACAGGACAAGTGGGAATGTGGACGAGCCCTTAGTTTAAAAGAAATCCACAGCCCCATCCTTTCAAAGTAACGGACTCAAGGTGCCTCTGTCTAATTTTCCCCACATTCTAGGCCTTGCTTGGGGAGTCCCACAATCCCCACAAATGGCTTTTTTGGGGCACACTGGTCTGCAGTGGGGAGGCAAGTAGCCTACAGTCGTACCTTGGATCTCGAATGCCTTGGCTCCTGAACAAATCGGCTCCCAAACGATCGAAACCCGCAAGTGAAAATCCGACGGGGCTTGGGTGGCTTCCGATTGGCTGCAGGAGCTTCCCGCAGCCATTCAGAAGCCGTGCTTTGGTTTACGAAAGTTTTGGAAGTCGAACGGACTTCTGGAACGGATTCTGTTCAACTTCGAAGGTATGACTGTTTGAGGAACTTCCTGTGTGTATCTGAAGAAGTGTGCATGCACACGAAAGCTCATACCAAGAACAAACTCAGTTGGGCTCTAAGGTGCTACTGGAAAGAATTTCCTATTTTGTTTCCTGTGTGTAAGCATCCTTGTGCATTTGCTGCCGCTGGATACAATCCTCAGAAGCCTGCAACAGAAATGATAATTAAAAACGCTTTCGGGGGGAAAGGGTTCAAAATAAACAGAAGTGCATATTCTTTCTTTGATTTGAAAGATTGTAGCAGCACATCACAACTTATTTAAACTGCGTGGGCATGTAATTGGAATACCTGTTTCGGCTGCTGCAGTTTCTCATACTCCATCTACTTAGAGCGGACCCATCAATTTGATAAGATTTTCTTCCTTCTGGGTTCAGGTTTCCTACAAAAGGCTTAGCAAAGGCCTTTGATCCCAGAGAATCCAAAGATCCTTTGGAAAGCTTTATGAACTCTAGAGAGGGCACATGAGCTGCCCCGGATTGGAATGACCTTTGGCTTTTTCATCTTTAGCTTTTAGGATAAGCCAGCGCCCTCTCTCAAGTCAGGCAAAAGAAAAACTCTCTATCCGACTTGCAGTTGCTAATTAAGATTCCACTTTCCCAGTCCCAGCTCATAGGAACATTTAACATCTTCAGAGAATGAAGAGTTGACAGCGGGGTGGGGAAACTCATACCGTCCTATATTGTTAGCAATAACATACAAGGCTTGAACTGTTGGGCCAAGGTGGGGGAAGGATTTAGTGAATTCTACAAGCCCCACTTCCTGATTTTCCCCTCCCCCATTTTAGCCAAATCTTCCCCACAGGGCTAGTCCAAGATACTTTGCTTCCTGAAATTGAACAGCAAATGGTGTCCCCTTCACCCAAAGCAAAGTGTATGGTATCCCAGGCCCTCCGACTGCCCCAATTTTCCAGGGACAGTCCTGGATTTAGAGAAGCCATCCCGGTTTCTGATTTGATTCCAGAATTTTCCACCTTTCCTTAGGACATCCCTATTTTCGTCAGAGAAATATTGGAGAGTATGGAGTTACGCGCCCTCCGTGCCAAGGAGATAAGTAACTATACAACCTTTAGAAGACAACAGGAGGCAGCCCTGTATAGGGAAGTTTTTTAATGTTTAATGTTTTATTATGTTTTTATACATGTTGGCCAAGTCAGATGGGTGGGGTATAATTATAATTATTATTATTGAATAGGACTTCCCTATTTTCATCAGAGACTTGTTGGAGGGTATGCAGGCCAGTTATTTTGGTCTCCAAAAATCCCCCAAGTACCTATTTTCTGTCCCTGGCAGCAAGATTAATAATAATAATAATAATAATAATAATAATAATAATAATAATAATAATCCTTTAGACTGATCCAAGAGGGCACTTCTTACATTCTTAAATTATGGTCCAGCAATTAAATATACCATTGGAAAGGGTAGCGAGCAGGAGTTTTGACTGGGAAGGTCTTCTAGTTAGGAGACAAATTGCTCAGACTGAAGAGGAAGCCTTTGGGCTGAGCCATTTTTCCAGGGTGGAGTTGGATAGGTTGCCGAGTCACCTGTCTTGGTCCAGATTGAACTGATGGAGCTTGTAATGCTGCCTAGGTAATGCTCCTGGGTAGCACAGTTCTGCAGTTCCATCTGCAGCCATGCTGCTGTCTCAGTGGTACAGGATATGACGCTGCCAGGAACCCTTGTGTGAAATCCCCCTTGCAGTGACATAGCATGTATTGCTAGAGCCCAGGGCCACACGGAAGAAAATCAACTGACAACGCACGCATATTCAACTGCCTAACAGCTTCTGTGTCACCCAGGAGATCACAGAGATAAGAAAAGAAGAGTAGTTCCATTGTATGGAGAGGTCACTTTCTGGGTCGCAGGGAGAAGCCATTTTCAACTGAGTCCAGCGATAGAAGCACACAGTTGTATTGAGACAGCACTGGGAATCGTAATTTTGACCCCCTAACAATTTTGTCCCGGGGGGACAACTGCCCCTGTGGTCCGTACCACCCCATGCCACAGCCCCCAGTACATTGCACAGTGGTTTGTTGGCATCCTGTGCTAGGGAAATGACGCAAACCTCTCCAAAAAGCTTCCCTGCTAGACATTGAAATCAATCCAGAACACCCTTGTGATGCAAATTGTCCTGTTGTTGGAGACACCAGGTCATTCCAGCAACATTTTAAATACTGAAGAAAGGAGCCAATAATAATAATAATAATAATAATAATAATAATAATAATAATAATAATAATATAAATAATTTTATACCCCCCACATCTGGCTGGGTTTCCCCAGCCACTCTGGGTGGCTTACAGCATATCTATAAAACATATCTGCCTCCTTTCCCAGTTACCCCCTTCTGTGTGAAACCCTCTTGTGCTGTGAAAATGGGGCAGGCGGTACTTTGTGAAAAAGAGAGGTCATGTCCCAACTTCGGAACAAGACCTGGCACCTTGCCATTGGCACAGAGACACTCAGGTCAGATCCTATAGACCTCCCCCCCCCCCAACCAGGCTGGCATATGGGAGGGAGAAGGCTGGCAACCGTAAGTCATAAAGAAAAAATATATATAGATATCAGATCTTTCTAAAGCCTTGAGATTTAATCTTGCTCCGCTGAACTGGGTGATGCATTAAAAATGTGACTGCTTATCTCAGCTTCAGCTCACACGCCGAAGTGGATGAGTGAACTTTGCACAGCTGGGTGTGTTTAAAGTAGTTAAACTGTAACATAGGTTGAAAGGGGTCCCGTACCATTCACTTGGCTCCTCTTGTGTAAATTATTACTTTGTATAAAACCGTTACAGCTAGGTCTGGCTTTTTAAAAACAACAACGTTAATTGGATATATGGCGTAGAAGCACCAAGCTCAGACTCCGGGTATTATTATTTTTTAGAGAAAAGAAAGGAATGCATTGTCTTAATGGGCACATACCTTACAATAATTAAGCGGGCCATCACATTGTTTTTGTCCCATGGTTTATATACCAGGGATGGGAAAACCTCAATCCTGCTAAGGGGTCTCTGTGAGAGGTAAACTATAATTCCTCGTATTCTTTGAGGAAAGTCATGTGCTATAAATATAAGGTGTGCACACAGCCCAGTTATCTAATGACGATAACTAATTATCCTGCATAGTTAAAAGTAAAGGTAAAGGACCCCTGGATGGTTAAGTCCAGTCAAAGGTGACTATGGGGTTGTGGCGCTCATCTCACTTTCAGGCCGGCGGGTACCGGCGTTTGTCCACAGGCAGCTTTCCGGGTCCTGTGGCCAGCATGACTAAACCACTTCTGACGCAATGGAACACAGTGACGGAAACCAGAGTGCATGGAAATGCTGTTAACCTTCCTGTCATAGTGGTGCCTATTTATCTACTTGCACTGGTGTGCTTTTGAACTGCTAGGTTGGCAGGAGCTGGGACAAAGCAACGTGAGCTCACCCCATTGTGAAGATTCGAACTGCCGACCTTCTGATTGGCAAGCCCAAGAGGCTCAGTGGTTTAGACCACAGCGCCACCCGCATCCTGCATATATCAACTCTGTGATATTACAGAGTCTGTGGCCATAGTATCTGGCCATATTAACTGATAACGGTGGGAAATTAGCGAAATGTGGAGATGTGTTTTTAGGGCCTTAAACGCACCCAGTGCCTCTCGTTTCTTGAAACTTAACACAACAAGTAGTGTTTCTGTTGTTGTTTTAATAATTAGAGATGGTAACGTTGGTCCCTGAAAATGAGAGGCACTGGTTATTTTCAGGGGTAAAAAAATAGCTTTAAACTCTTCCCCCTGTTTCACATGCTGGGGCCTAATTTGGCAATGTTGTAAAGCAATTTCTCCTTGATAAGAAAGCTTTTCCGTGAACCTTCGGCATTTGCTCTAGAAGAATGTAGAATGTCTGCCCATGGACTCTCTCTCAGCTGCTCCTTGTTTATCAGGGAACAAAGGCTTTTTCATATGTTTTAAAGTGGTTCAGAGAAGGTCTGGGATTAGCAAGCGTGGAGTAAAACTGGGCCACTCTAGTGAAGTGTGGCGGAGATCTGAATTTACAAGCTTTTGCCCATGACATAGAAACCTAGCCCAGCTCAACTATATCATGTTTTGGGGGAGATAAGCTCAACTTCATTTCAGCTGAATTACTGTAAGACTGAAGTTTTGAGAGAACTACATTTCCCATAATCCCCTGTGTTCAGCAAACACTATGCCCAAGAAATTATGCACATTAATTAATTAATTCATTTTATTTATTGAATTTATATACTGGAGGTCTCAGGGCGGTTGACAGAACAAGATCAAAATATAAAACCACATGTTGTGATGCTCCTGACAGACCTTCTTACTCAACCTGATAAGTTTCAGGAAAGGGTGTTGTGGTAGTGACAGTTCTCCAAATCATGGTGGAGACTGGGGACAATAGGCCCTACTCCCCAAATATTTATTATTATTGTTTTATTTTTAAAGTAAATAATATTTGGGGACACCGTTGACATTTGGTCAAGACTGGTGGCCTGAACCACCTTGGACCCAATCCATGTCCAAATTTTTGAATGTTTTGTATGAAGTTTATCCAATTATACTGAATTAATTCAAGAGTAGGCTTGTGTGATCTTCCCCTTCATTAAACATCTGTGTGATTTGAGTTGATCATTGTTTTCCGATGCTTGGTAAATTATTTCTTTATTGGAACTGATAAATTCTAATTAACACCCTCAACAATCCAAGTACAATAGAGTTTCTTTATTAGTCAACAAGAGTTTATTTAACAAAGAGCAGCACAGAATTGATTAGACTCCACCAAGGCTTTCCCTGATTCACTGAAGCTTTTAATGGTCTAGGGCTGGATCTGTAACCCTGCATTCACCAATTCTGGTCCAAATGATTTGGGCTGGGCTGGAGCATTATTGACTTCATATAGATCTTGAGAGGTTAATATAGGTTATAGTTAAAAACATGTCCTACTTTATATACTTAAGTCTACCAGCCACATTCCTCTTATAAAATCTAAGTATCTCCATTCTGTATTCCAAGATATCAGTTCCCAACTGTCATGAGTGGTCATCTAAGGAACATAGGAAGCTGCCATATAATGAGTCAGACCTTAGATCTATCTAGATCAGTCTTGCCTACAATGACTGCCGGTGGCTCTCTAGGGTTTTCGACAGAGTCCTTCTTCTCCCAGCCCTACCTACAGATGCTGGGGATTGGACCTAGGACTTTCTGCATTCAAGACACCACTGAGGCCCATAAGCGTACATCCAATCCTGCCATTGTATGTAATCTTTCCAGGAGTACAGAGGTGAGTAACAGCTAGACATGATCCATAAGATGATGGAGTAGTGCTTATGATCCATAACATGCAGTTGGTTGTTTAAACATTTTCTGTGATCTAGATAAATGTGCAATGGATGTGGATCAGAACTTTATTGCATCAAATGGTTGGGGCCAAATAATTTGCACATAATGGCTACCAACCCTGCTACAACATACAATGTTGCCAAATTCTGCATAGCAGCACCCAAAATTCATTGGATGATGACCTATGCCACAAACTAGATTTAATAAACACTCATATCAGAGTGCTCTGTAAATAGATAGCTATAGTCTTTTCTATACAGTGGTACCTTGGAAGCCAAACGCCTTGGCTCCCTAACACATCAGCTCCCGAACGATTGAAACCCAGAAGTGAGTGTTCTCATTTTTTAATGATTTTTGAAAGCCGAATGTCCACCGCAGCTTCTACGGCTTCCGATTGGCTGCAGGATGCTCCTTTGCAGGATGCGCTTTGGTTTTCAAATGGTTCCAGGAGTCGAACAGACTCCCGGAACACATTCTGTTCGAGAACCAAGGTATGACTGTACTAACCTTTTATGCTCTTCCACATTCATTTAATGCTCCTAACCCTTCTTTTAGCTTCTTTTGGATTCTTATAGTCTTTTATATATACCTTCTGTTTTAATAATTTTTAGCCTTCCAAAATGTTTTGCAGATTTTAAATGATTTTACCTACTTATGCTGTTTTATGACTGTAATAAAGTTTAGATTGATTGCAGATAACAACTCATATACCTTGCTTTGGGCGGTTCTCTTCTCTACGAGATGTTTGGCAACTTTATCTCAAGCTTTCCTTGGGTCATTTACGGATTTTCCCAAGCTGTTGGCCTAGCTTTAAGAGCCCTCTATTTACGGTGATGCCTTTGTGTATATTCCTTTCCTTTCCAGGAAGGAGGCACTACGGATGCAGCTCAGCGAGGGCGGGGGGTGAGATTGTTCAGTGAGAAGAGGATATTGGTTGGAAATTAATGGTGACACCTGCAGAGGAGAAAGACTTGTAACAGGAAGATGTTTACTTTCCAGCTCGTTAGTCAAAGTGGGACTATGTTACAATCAAGGAGATGGGTATTCAAGATAACGGACTTCAGTCCAAATTTCACACCAAAGCCATGCTTTTTGATGTTTGTGAAGTTTGGAGTAAACTCTGGAAAGGTTCCATAGGCATTCAGCTTTAAGAAATAGTCAAATAATATTGTGACATTTTGCGTGTAGAGGTCCCCAAGGTCACCCCCCCCAAATAATTCACACTGCACACAGGAATTTTGTTTAAGGTTATTGGCATAATTTTGGCCACAACTTTTTTTTATTAAATTACAAAATGTGAGTGGTTGCTTAGGCATTGGTTCGACTATCTGTCCACTCCTGGGGACAGACTGACATCCACCCACTTAGCAGAAGTCAGCAAAGGGAAAACACATTGGGGACAGAATGGGGTCAAGGGGCCCGGGGCCCTCGCCTCTCCCCTAATGTTCCCAGTGGCTCTTGCGTGGCCCTAGCCCCTGACCAGGGGAACGGACAAAAGCATGGAGAGCCCCTGGATTCCTTTAACGGAATTCCCTGCACAGCAGCAGCATTGGAGGGGCAGGCACAGCCAACCATTTCCCCTCCACCAACCAACATAATACCCAATGCCTAACCGCAACCTTACAAGTTGTGACTAATTGCTTCGCAGTAGGCGAAAACCAAATGGCAACAGCCAATCAGCCAGATGGAAAAATTCCTACCAGACCCCTGCCCAAAGCAGACAACCCCATGAGAGGCATAGCAAGGTCAACACACAAGCCTAATTAACGGGGGGGGGGGTGATCCGGTGCATGCAGCAAAGAGGGGCTCACGCTGCGAGCACCAAGAGTATATAACCCCTGAACTGTCTATCAAAACTTGCTACATACAAATCTTCCCAACGACCCAAGAGACCCTATCGCCCTGCATAAGGACTTCTGATTGCACAATGGGTCTTTCCCCTCACTTCTCCCCCCGCAGCTGCTGAAAGTGGTGGTGTTGGGGCATTGGGAGAACCTTTGGGATAGCATGCTGTGGGAGGAGAAGGGGAATTAATAGCAAATCAATATTCCTGAAAAGTGTGCAAGAAATGTATTATGGAAAGCACATGCCAGGCAGGAACTGTGACCCACGCTAATGAGAGGAAGGAATGGAGAGGAGGTTAGAATCCCTGACAAAGCTGTGAGACTTGAAAATATGAGACTTGAAATTATACTGAGCAATGCACTTTAATATCCTTTTAATCTCCTCATTTTTTCCATCCATTTCTGATGTTCCAATATCCTCGATGTGTTGCAGACATTCATACTATCCCACTGCAGCTAGAATCAGTATTCTCTTTTCATAATCACTTTTGCAAAACACAGAGGTGGGTTGAAGTCCTAAGGTAGCTTCGGGGGGACGGATGGACCAAAAGCGGCTTAACCTCCATATTCTAAGATCTGCATGGCTCTTAGGCAGACATAAGGCCAGAGGACTCCTCCTTCTATTGTGTGGGTTGCTTTTTGCAATCCTGCCCTGTTGAGTGGCATTTTGTTTTCCATAAAAGCAAACTCCTGAACTGGTGTAAATATCTCCCCAGTTGGGAATATGAGTGATGTCATTTGGCAGAGAGAACTTTGGATCCTGGTTGTTTCCTAGTCTGCCCCCCCCCCCCCAATCGCCTGTGATCTGGCCTGTGCTGGCTGAGCCAGGATGTTGAAGATTTCTGTGGCAGAAAGTGGATCCCACACTGGATCTCTCTCTCTCTCTCATCCCATAAAGGGAGCTCAAATACACCCTATTGGATTGCAGCCTTGAACTCATGAAAGAAAGAAAAAAAGGGGGGGGTTCCCATTCATCTGCAAAACCATCTGAACACAAACAAAGCAAATCAGAAAACAAGAAGTGACAAGTTCCACATACATCTTCAGAGGAGATTTATACTGTAAAAGGCTGACTAGAAATAAGTAAATCATGGAGTCGAGATAAATGCAAAAGACTGTGCCTGGGGGAAAGTATAATTCTTCCTGCTTCCCTTGCAAGACCCAGATCCTGTCATCTACAACCATTTGCATCTCTGTGTGGCTGGGAGAGCAAGTGGCGACTATGACTCATACTAGTCGATTGTATCCCCTCCTTTGACTTCACTGTTGCTATTTCCTGATGATGATGGTGATGATGATGATGATGACGATAAAACGAAGGATTTTGGACAGGGAGAATAAAGTGTGATGAGGACTTTTTGAATGTTATGTCTTTGTATGTCCCATTGACTGACACAACATCTGGCCCTAAATATATTTACCCACCAGTAGTTGGGGTGGGTGAACTTGGTGGGTTTTGAGGTTTTTGACATGTCTCAAACTGCTAATTAAATATGTAAAGTTAGTTTGAATTCACAGACTTTCCCACCACCCCTATAATTTAAAGCTATAATTTCTCCTACCCACAGATGATTCACTTTTAAAAAGAAAAACATGGTTTCCTTGTACGTTTGGATTAGGAAAGCACCCAGAAAAAGGCAGATTGACAATATATGCCGTGTCTCAATTTTGCTGTCTTTTACACACACACACACACACCCAACACATCATTGACACAGATTTTTTCCCCTTATTCTCTTCTACCTTTCACATCCTTATTTCATACACCTATTCTTTCAATGAGTTCTGCCTCTTTTCTTTTAATAGTCTCTCCTGAATGTTTCCATTTATTTATTCATTTGATCAATCAATCAATCATTTTCTACTCCACATTTCAGTTCAAGGGAGATTACATAAAAATGGCAAAATGCAATTAAGGAACTGGTAGAAAACATCAAATTAAAAGCACCAACCGAAACCCAGGACAAAGGACACAAAATGCAGGTTAACAATATCGGCAAATAACACCCTCCCCAAAAAAGGTTTTATCAAAATTAAATGCTTTTAACTAGCCCGATACTATAGAGAGACAAGACAGCTTGATGACCCTCCATGAGCAAGGATCCCACAGTGAAGGGTCCATCTCTTAAAATCCCTTCTTGTCAGCTTCAGAAACGTAGGGTTCTTGAAGCACGTTCTTGCCTCTTAACCTAATTGTTTAAATTCTTGAACCCCACCTGGATACTGTGGATGGTCTCCTAAGCAGTCATTTGACAATAGGGTTGGGACCTAAGACAAAGGCTCTGCAGAGCTTGTGCATGAGAAACAGCAGTTTGACATTTGAATAAAGAGAGAAAGAAGCAAAACTTTCTAACTAGAGTTACCTGGGTGCAGCCTCAGGGTTGGAGAATGCACAAGATATGCTCTTGTGTTCTTAACTTTTTCAGTGGCTTTGCAAGAGTGCCAGTTTGCCTCCACTATGCCCTGCTCGCATATTCTTGTCTGGTTCTGTTGCTGGATCCTGATTTTCTATTCATCTCCATTTTAAAAAATGTTTTGTTGTTTTATTTATCTTTTGAATACACACACACGCACACACGCACACACGCACACAAAAAAAACACAATCAGTTTGTTATATGCTGCAATAAGGCTCCCTTTCAGTGGGAAAGCCAGACTATGAAATCTAAATGAAATAAAATAATAGTATTTGTGAATTAAGAAAATATTTGAAGAACACCCTCAGTCTCCAGTGCTCTTTGATACAAAGGAAATGTTTGAACTTGGTGCTGTTGCCCCTGAAACTTCCCACTTCCTGCTTGGAAGTGGGGATTGTGTAAGAGTATTATTGGGAAAGATCCCAATTGTACGAGTTTATAATCAGCCCACATCCTTTTCTTTGTCTTTAGTATCATTTTACATTCGGACTCTTGTTTCCTTTAGGAGCAGAACTAATGCACCAATAAATGTGCTTAAAACTAAGCCAAATAAGCACACAGATACAAATGGCAAGTTTTCTACTTTTTCATTCCGCAGCCTTGTCTCCAGCTGCTCTCCATCGCCTGACAATCCCTATTCGATCAGATAGCAGTGCACTGTTTAGTAGAATCCCAAACCTGTTGTGAGCAAGAAACAGATTTTCTCAGTGTTTCATGTTACTAACTTTTTGGGTGGCAGAGGCTGAAATGGTCGAAATGGTGGAAGGGGGAAGGGGCGTGTCAATGCTTAGGAACATCTTATAAATGTGTGTGTGGTTTTCCTGGTTGAAGAGGACACAGCTTCTCGTTTAAAAAAATGCCACCAACTGATAAGAAATTGATGCTGGTGAAGGTTCTTCTGACCCAGACTAGAGTATGAAATTAAGGGAATTGTAGAAGCCTGCTTCAAATGAGAGGTAGGTTTTTAAAGACCTGGTATGGCTGAAATGAAATTCTGAATTGGAGATGAATTCTTGGTTTCCCCACTGTCCATTGCTAAAAACCTTCCTGACCAGCCTACACATTCTCCCACACCCTTCACTAACCTCTCAAACAGTGATGGGATTGACAGTGATGGTGGTAGGGCAAAAGATCGTTTTCATTTTATAAGTTTTTACCTAACTAGCCCACCTTTTCTCCCAGGAGCTCAAGGTGTAACCAATGGTTCTTTCCCCACCCCCACTACCTTTATTCTCACAACAACCTTGTGAGGTAGGCTAGGCTGAGAGACTGCAACTGGCCCACAGTCACACACTGAGGTTCATGGTTTAATGAACCCTGGTCTCCCATGTTTTGTTCCAGTACACCACAACATGGAGAGGGCTTTCTTTACCCTCCCATCCATCCTTCTCCATCTCTCTGACACACTGGGCAGCAGGGCATAGAGGCATAAAGCCTGGTTCACCCCACATCTGTAAAGGGTGAAGACACTTGCCCTGGAGACCCCATTTTTGACATGAGGGTTCTGCCTCCTGGCCTAATACATCTTCAAGATGATGTAGCCAGTTCATCTTACCATGACTTCTTTTTCCTTGTTCCTATATATCAGTAGTGGTGGATCTGTATATAACTCCAGATGTTGTTGTTGTTGTTCAGTCGTTCAGTCGTGTCCGACTCTTCGTGACCCCATGGACCAGAGCACGCCAGGCACGCCTATCCTTCACTGCCTCCCGCAGTTTGGCCAAACTCATGTTAGTAGCTTCGAGAACACTGTCCAACCATCTCATCCTCTGTCGTCCCCTTCTCCTTGTGCCCTCCATCTTTCCCAACATCAGGGTCTTTTCTAGGGAGTCTTCTCTTCTCATGAGGTGGCCAAAGTACTGGAGCCTCAACTTCAGGATCTGTCCTTCTAGTGAGCACTCAGGGCTGATTTCTTTGAGAATGGATAGGTTTGATCTTCTTGCAGTCCATGGGACTCTCAAGAGTCTCCTCCAGCACCATAATTCAAAAGCATCAATTCTTCGGCGATCAGCCTTCTTTATGGTCCAGCTCTCACTTCCATACATTACTACTGGGAAAACCATAGCTTTAACTATACGGACCTTTGTCGGCAAGGTGATGTCTTTGCTTTTTAAGATGTTGTCTAGGTTTGTCATTGCTTTTCTCCCAAGAAGCAGGCGTCTTCTAATTTCGTGACTGCTGTCACCATCTGCAGTGATCATGGAACCCAAGAAAGTGAAATCTCTCACTGCCTCCATTTCTTCCCCTTCTATTTGCCAGGAGGTGATGGGACCAGTGGCCATGATCTTAGTTTTTTTGATGTTGAGCTTCAGACCATATTTAGCGCTCTCCTCTTTCACCCTCATTAAAAGGTTCTTTAATTCCTCCTCACTTTCTGCCATCAGGGTAGTATCATCAGCATATCTGAGGTTGTTGATATTTTTTCCGGCAATCTTAATTCCGGTTTGGGATTCATCCAGTCCAGCCTTTCGCATGATGAATTCTGCATATAAGTTAAATAAGCAGGGAGACAATATGCAGCCTTGTCGTACTCCTTTCCCAATTTTGAACCAATCAGTTGTTCCAAATCCAGTTCTAACTGTAGCTTCTTGTCCCACATAGAGATTTCTCAGGAGACAAATGAGGTGATCCGGCACTCCCATTTCTTTAAGAACTTGCCATAGTTTGCTGTGGTCGACACAGTCAAATGCTTTTGCGTAGTCAATGAAGCAGAAGTAGATGTTTTTCTGGAACTCTCTAGCTTTCTCCATAATCCAGCGCATGTTTGCAATTTGGTCTCTGGTTCCTCTGCCCCTTCGAAATCCAGCTTGCACTTCTGGGAGTTCTCGGTCCACATACTGCTTAAGCCTGCCTTGTAGAATTTTAAGCATAACCTTGCTAGCGTGTGAAATGAGTGCAATTGTGCGGTAGTTGGAGCATTCTTTGGCACTGCCCTTCTTTGGGATTGGGATGTAGACTGATCTTCTCCAATCCTCTCTCCAGATGTTACTAGACTACAACTCCCATAATCCCTCACCATAAGACATGATGCCTGGGGATGATGGGAGTTGGAGTCCAGCAACACCCAGAGGGCCACAGGTCCTCCATTCCTGCCATATCTGTTGCACCACCATCCAGTAATTCTGAAGGGGCCTCTCCCACAGATCTTTCCATCTGCACAGCAAACCAGGAAGAAAGCAGCAGCCCCATCAGCCCCATGACAAGATGCCTAATGGTCATCAGGGAGAGGAAGCAGAAGAGATTCTACAAAGTGCCTGAGGTGGAACCTACTAAGATCAAGTGAGACAGGAGAGGGCAAGGAGGTGCCCTATATCAGAGCAGACAAGCTTATGCATTTGCCCGAAGTAGCACAATCCACACCAACAAGACAAGAGCTGATGCTAGAAGAAAGTAGCGGCACAACAGGGGCAGCCCTAACATTTTACAGACTGAGGAAGCTGCCCCAGGTGGAGAGTGTCCAGGGGGTTCTGGGGAAATGGATGTTGGAGGACAGAGCCATACATGAAATATAACCTGTCCTGAATCCCCAAAGGTTGTCTGCTGCCCTCCAGTGTGGTGGCGGATACCGTCCTGTTTGTCACCGGTGCTGAAGTAAAATCCAACTGCCAATCCATCCAGGATCTGGAATGGAAGGGGGCATCAGGCAAAACTGTGTCTGTCTCAGGCTGGCTTCGAGACTCAGAGAACGTATGAGGTCCTGAAGGGCCATATCTCTCAGCAGTGCCAGAAAATTACTCTCTGGCATTGCAAGGGGGAGTGTGGGAAAGGGGCCTGTTTCAGTTCTGTCCTGGAAAGAGTACAGTTGCTAGATGAATTTAGTGTGGTAGCAGTTTACAAGACACATGCCACGCTCTTCTTTCTTAGTCCCCATTGACGTTTTTAATGGCGCATCCTAGAGCAAAGCCTCTCCAAGCCGGTGGATGGCAGGGTTCAGGGGCTTCATCGCGCTTGTGTTTAATGCATTAGCTGGCAAAGCTTCAGCGCAGGGGTGGCTGGAAGGGGATACACTTGGTAAATGTCTCCTCTCCCCTGCTACCTATCTGATTTCTCTTGAACCAAATTTGCTAAGCTCCAGTCAATTTTGTAATCTCTGCTTGCTGACAGACTGCAGGCCAAGAGAAAGACAAGTTTAAAACCCTGAAAATGAAGTGCATTTTATTTATTATGCTGTCTAAGATGTTTTCAATGAAGCAGACAGAGATAGTGCCTTGCCAAATTAGTGTCATGACTTTCCAAAGGTTTTGGCTAGTTAGGAGACTTCCAGTAAAAATACACGATGGCGCTCAGACCTCTTGTGGGCGATCCACACCTCTCTTGGAGCCTCCTCTTATTATCTTGTGGTTTCTGGTGGAAGAAAAGGGGGGGAGCACAACCCCCTATGAATGGCTTTGGACCTCTAGTAACTGTTCTGCAAATTATATTAATAACAAATGGAGAAAGAGTTTAATATGCCAAAACACTTGGTTCCTCCCCACCCCCCAGCCCCGTGCCTCTGGTCTTCCATAGCCGTGACAGCGAGAATATAAACAAACATTAGCAAGAAAGCCTGGTTTGATTAACGAGAACCAGGAATGGGAAGATAGACAAGAGCTGAAGAAGGAGAACAGGATTTCAGCAGGCATTAGAAAGGACGACCCTGCAGCTGATTCTTTGAAGACCCCCAAATACCACTGAATGCTCTTCTGGGCTCAAGAGATGCCTGTCCACTTTGACCTTGTCACTTGGCATGCAGATCACACTTCTCACTGCTCAAACCTTTCAAAGCTGGTTTTGGTTTGCTAAGGCACCATAGTCCATAGGCAGCTGCTCCACTAGTTATTTTCCGACTCAACCCGGCTAATTTCCACGTGGTTCAAGTGGTTGCCCCCAGCTTGTTTCTGAACAGCAGGAAATGGCCATAACTCAGTGACAGGGCATATGCCCAATAACAGGGGTAGTCGGTGCAGTGACTTCAAGATGTTGTTGGGTTCCAGCTCTCACCAGCTGCAGCCAACATGACCAATGGGCAGGAATGATGGGACCATCTGAAGGGCACCATTATGACTACCCCTATTCTACATGAATATGGTGCTGTTCAGCACTGAAGGACCAGAGGTACCAGGGATTACTATCTGCTCTTTTAGTTTTTGTTGTCTTGCAGGATTAATCTTCATTGTCTTGCAGTATTATTGTCTTGCGGTATTGATCTTTAACACTGTTGTATTGTTGCATATTTATTTGTCTTGTAAAGGTGGTTTTTGAAGATATTTTTTTAAGGGCTGGGTTCAAATAACTTGGCACAAGTTTACCCTGCTGTGTTGATCGCTGGGAAGAGGGTGGGAGGAATAGGGTGACATGTGTCTCTCTGGCTGGTTTTACCAGTAGAGGCGCCATCTGCAACCAAGTAGGGAGAAAGCAACCGCTGGTAGCAGCAATCAGAAATACCCAAATGGGGCATTTCAGGGGCACTTGTGCAAATGTCTCATAGGTGTCCTGAGTTGAGCTTTGCTACCCTGGAGCCAGGATAGTGAAAAATAAGAAAGGACTTACTGGGTTGCAGTGGTGAATCTGACACTCCCCTTCTCCTCTTTAGATTGTTCAGCCTGTTGCATTGGGCGAAATGCCCTTCTTCTGAGTTACACCAATAAAACTCGGAGACTTGAGAGGAGCTTGGAGTCCATTTTGTTTTCTTTATTGCAAAGCAATAAGGGTTACAGTAGAATCTTTTTGCAAACTTGTAACCCCGCCCAAAGGTCTGGGCAGGGGTACTTATAACATTTCAAAAAAAAAGGATTTCAGTTTAACCAATCATATTTCATTACCTCATCTTAGTTTAGTACACATGTGCATTACCTAAAAGGGACCCAGGTGGCGCTGTGGGTTAAACCACAGAGCCTAGGGCTTGCCGATCAGAAGGTCGGCAGTTCGAATCCCTGCGATGGGGTGAGCTCCTGTTGTTCAGTCCCAGCTCCTGCCCACCTAGCAGTTCGAAAGCACATCAACAAGTGCAAGTAGATAAATAGGGACCGCTCCAGTGAGAAGGTAAATGGCGTTTCCGTGAGCTGCTCTGGTTCGCCAGAAAGCGGCTATGTCATGCTGGCCACATGACCCGGAAGCTGTCTGTGGACAAACGCCGGCTCCCTCGGCCTATAGAGCGAGATGAGTGTGAAACCCCAGAGTCGTCCGCGACTGGACCTAATGGTCAGGGGTCCCTTTACCTTACCTTTTACCTTACGTTACCTAATCTAATACACATGCGCAATATGCATTGCTAACTAAACCTTGATTCTCAGAGATTGTTACATTCTGTTAGTGTGCAATGCATGGGAACCTGTGTTACGTGTAGCCATTTCCATGTATCAACTTATGTTCTAGCTTATGAATGCATCTTTATGATTGAATGTTTGCTTGTTCTTCTATCTTGGTGCGAGACGGCATCTTGCCAAAATCATCGGTTCCTTAAAGTAGCAGGCTACCATAATTCTCTATTAGAAGCATATTCAAATATTTATAGGGGTTTACTTTATCACATTTTTATGGCCCTTTGGGCCACTGCCACAAGCCCATGGTCTACAAGGTAGAGTTATGCACACATCAGCTCCATCAAATACAGTCAACTGGACAGGTGAATGATAGGAAAGCGACCTTAGGCTTCAGCTGATTCAAATGCATGAGCTTAGCCAGTCCAATATGATCCTATTTAACATCCTTTCTCTAGCTGAGGCAGTCCCCGGTTCAATGCTTATTATGGTTGTACATATTAAAACATAAAGAGAAGTATGTGCATACTGTACAGAGCCATTTGTCAAACCTTCCTTTCATTCATCCAATACGTATTGTCATCTGAAAATCAGATTTCACAAGTTAACCTGTGGTTTCAAAAATGTGAAGATGAAAGCAGTGTTGGGTGGTGTTTCTTAATTTAAATTTTTTTTAAGGAAAAGAAAACACTACATAAAGTCTGTGTCTGTGTTGCTGGATCGCTATGAAATACTTTTTTACCACCAGCCAGGAAAGTCTCTGAAATCTATTCATATTTCTGGCACCACCTTCAACAAAAAAATGCCACTGGTTTCAGTTAGCAGTAGGCATTTTAAATCTTATAGCAAGAATGTCAGAAAATGGCATACAGACATTATTTTCCTCTGAGAGTTCCTTGAGAAAGTTGGGGGGGGGGAGGCACAGACGCTAGCCTGGTTGTGCACCACAGAACAATAATATAGCATTTTGGCTTTTACAAGCAATCATACTTAACACAACCGTTATAATTTACATCTCCAGATGTCACCGTCCTTTCCAGAAACTCATTGAGGGCCTCCAGCCTTGAGTGATGCATGAAAAGCATAGGAAGATGCACAGAAAACATTTGGTCCTCCCTGCCAAAATATAGTTATAGAAAGAATGATTCTATGGGGATTCTTTGAGGCAAAGGCATAAATTAATGTTTCAGTGTGCAGGCAGGATTGGAAGTATGATCTTATTGCAAGTTTTATCCTCCTATGCCTGGGCTGGGGAACTTGTGGTCATCTAGATATCATTGGACTGCAACTCCCATCAGCCCTGACCTTTGGCTGTCCTAACTAGGGATGATGGGAGTTGGAGTTCAACATCTTCCTCAGCCCTGCCCTAAATAATCAGGAAACCATGACGTCTGTCAGTGGAGATCAAATTTCAGAGATGCAACTTAAAAATTAAAATAAAAAAAATCCCAGGGCCAAAATATTAAGAGTACAAATATGCATGGGTTATTTGTACCCATGGATTGGGTGACCATGCTAAATCATCCTTGGCCATTGGCCTTGCTGGCTGGGGCTGATGGGAGTTGGAATCCAACATCTGGAGGATCACAGGTTCCCTCATCTCATATATATATATATTGTTGCTGAGTGCTGGGTCATTTTTCCAATTCCAGATAAAAAATATCATTGCTTCGGACAGCTTCCCAACCCACTTAAGCAGTTATCTAGTTAAATGAAATGTTCCATTGGCCTGAATGTGGTAGCCAGATGCTGAATGAAAGAGGGGGGGGGTGGGAGAAGATCTGCAGCACTAAGGGGATCATCAAGGATATGGTACTTGATTAATAAACCAAGGTTCACTGCTGTAACTCTTTGTTCCTGGGTAACCTATGAATAGTGGATCTTGTGCTTCTTTCTCACACTGTAGCAGTCAATGAGCAGGCACGTTGATGGATGCCTCCACCTAGTTGTAAAGGTTACCAGCTCAGACATTGACTACAACTAACAGCTGCTAGAAAGCCCCATACCTTACCTGTCCTTTCAGCATTGCTGCTGACCACACCTGATCATCATCAGTTTTGAGGCAGCCTATGAGGCAGGTGGTGCTGTGGTCTAAACCACAGAGCCTAGGGCTTGCTGATTAGAAGGTTGGTGGTTCGAATCCCCGTGATGGCGTGAGCGCCCATTGTTCGGTCCCAGCTCCTGCCCACCTTGCAGTTTGAAAGCACTTCAAGTGCAATTAGATAAATAGGTACCGCTCCGGCAGGAAGGTAAGCGGCATTTCCGTGTGCTGCTCTGGTTCGCCAGAAGCGGCTTAGTCATTCTGGCCACATGACCCGGAAAAACTGTCTGTGGACAAACGCCGGCTCCCTCGTCCTATAGAGCGAGATGAGCACACAACCAAAGAGTCATCCGCGATTGGACCTAATGGGCAGGGGTACCTTTACTTTTACCTATGAGCCCAGTATTGAGTATACATCAAGATCCCTTTACTACTGCTACTATGGATGCCTGGTTTGCTTCAAACGTATACAGGCTATATAGGTAAAGGACCCCTGGACAGTTAAGTCCAGTCAGAGGTGACTATGGGGTTGTGGCACTCATCTCACTTTCAAGCCGAGGGAGCCAGCGTTTGTCCACAGACAGCTTTCTGGGTCATGTGGCTAGCATGACTAAACCACTTCTGGCTCAACGGAACACCGTGATGGAAACCAGAACGCACGGAAACGCCGTTTACCTTCCCGCCACAGCAGTACCTATTTATCTACTTGCACTGGCATGCTGGCAGGAGCTGGGACAGAGCAATGGGAACTCACTCCATCATGGGGATTTGAACCGCCGACCTTCTGACCGGCAAGCCCAAGAGACTCAGTGGTTTAGACCACAGCGCCACCCACTATATACAAAGTACATGAAAGACATATGACCTCTGCCCACTTATACACTATGTGAACACTCTCTCGGCAGTGGTGGAGCTTCATGCTCCAGCACTGGGAGAGAGCAGGCGGGGGTGGGGCTGGTGCATGTCCTGGGGACGTGGCGCACGTCCTGGGAGTATGGCACGGCTCCTGAGGGGTCTTGGCGCCCAGGGCAGGTAGGGGAGCAGCCGCAATGGCACCCCACCGGCATCGCACTGCTGGGGGCGGTGCGCTCCCCCTGCACTCCTCTTCCTCCGCCAGTATCTCTCAGGACTTCCTTCTTAGTTAATTTACTAGTATTCATATTTCTTCTTTTAACACATAGTTTCCACACCTTTTAACACCTTTTAACATAGCTTCCACATCAGGGGCATTTGTCCTGGTCCTGACACATGTACTCAGTTGGTTCAGGTCAAGACACCATGCTAAATCAGTTTGGTCTCACTCCAGTTTGGAGAGTCAAGCCAAGGTCTGAGCTTTCACACACCCAAGCAAACCTTATTGTAGATCTGCACATCTACTTTCATTATCTTCCATCAGGAGGAACTTTCTGGTGGTCAGAGCTGTTCGACAGTGGAACAGGCTCCCTCAGAAGGTGGTAGACTCTCCTTCATTGAAGGCTTTTAAGCAGCGGTTGGGTGGCCAACTGTCATGGATGCTATAGTTAAGATTGCAAGTCGTTGGACTAGATGATCCTCGGGGTCTCTTCCAACTCCACAACTCTATGATTCTATATCAAGACTCTGATCTCCAGGTTTAGTGACCTGAAGAGGTTGGACAAGAGTTGGGACTATGGTTGGTCATATGAACATATGGACAACCCAGCTGGATCAGTCCAAAGACAAACCAATCCAGCACCCTGATTCCACAGTGGCCAATCAGATGCCCCGGGAAGCCTGCCACTCTGGGAGGCTCCCAACATAATATTAAAAACATGATAAAACATCAAACATTAAAAATTTCCCTAAACAGGGCTGTGTTCAGATGTCTTCTAAAAGTCCCTGGCCCCTAGGCCAGGTGGAAAAAGGCCTTGCAGGGAGCAGCCTTCAGCACTCACAGCATTGTGAATCTCAGTGACTGCCCATCATGAACAGAAGCCATGACCAAGCTTTATCCTCCATGGATCCTCATTTAAAACCATCAAAGTTGGTGGCCATTACTACACCTTGTGGGAGCGAATTCCATTGTTTAACTATGTGCTATGTGCTATTTTCTAAATGAAAAAGGCCCAAACACAATAACCTTTCTTCATAGGGGGAAAGGCATCTAGCTATGTTGTTGTTCAGTCGTTCAGTCGTGTCCGACTCTTCGTGATCCCATGGACCAGAGCATGCCAGGCACGCCTATCTTCCGCTGCCTCCCACAGTTTGGCCAAACTCATGCTAGTTGCTTCGAGAACACTGTCCAACCATCTCATCCTCTGTCGTCCCCTTCTCCTTGTGCCCTCCATCTTTCCCAACATCAGGGTCTTTTCTAGGGAGTCTTCTCTTCTCATGAGGTGGCCAAAGTACTGGAGCCTCAACTTCAGGATCTGTCCTTCCAGCTACAGTTAATGTAAAACCATAGTTTTCCAGCTCACCACAAATCATAGTTTTCCCAATTTAGACATCACTCACAGCCAAGCTTCCTTAACCATGACTTCCTGTAATATTTGAACTGAACAAATGGATGGGACAGCCAAGGTTAAAGAAACCGTGACCAACTAGGCACCAATTAGTCAACTTATAGCACTGTGGGCATAGTAGATCCAGTAAAAGACTTGTCCCAAGATTCTTTTCCCATTTGATGTCTCTTTGATTGTCCCATCCTTGGAACGTTTGGAAGAAATTATTGGAATTATTTCCAGGTTCAGTGCAAATAAATGAGCATTTGCTGAAGTCTTTCATGGCAGGCTAGAAGCTGTGCGAGAGGCTGTCAGAGGCTGTTGAGGTTATTCTCATGTGGATTAAGCAATTCCACATTCCAGGGGTTGAAGGCAGGTGATGTGTGAGGCTTCATCTAAGAGGTGAGCCATTAGGACAACTCTAATCTCTTTCTTCTTCTTTTTCTTAACAGCGGTGACTCTTTTCTTTCTCTCCTCCACTTGCAGCAGCTATCAGGGATGAACTTTGACAGAGGTAGTGATAATGTGTCAGGTATTTACAGCCGAACGGGCTGGTGGGGAAAACTCTTTTCTTGTCAAGAGTTACTTTTCTTTTCCCTGTGTAGGATTAAAGAATATATGCCAGGCCACAATTCAAGTCAAGAAAGCTTTCCAGTGTCCCTGGAGAATCCTCTTGTGGTAGCCAAAGACAGAGTAAAGCTTGCATGGCCTCTTAACATTCAGCAGATGAAAATAAGAACACGTGTGTTGCGTTAAGGGACTAAACATCTCAGAGTAAGGTAGTAAGCAAGGCTGAGAAGCAAGCTGGTTGTTTCCCAGGGGGGCTGGCAACATGCCCTCCCCACAGAGTATTTTTGAAGCGGTAATCTCAATGTAAAACTCCTCAATAGATATAGCACTTAAAAATATGTATGCCACATCCACATAGCACTTAAGGGCAAAGAAGAAGAAGAGTTTGGATTTGATATCCCGCTTTATCACTACCCGAAGGAGTCTCAAAGCGGTTAACATTCTCATTTCCCTTCCTCCCCCCACAACAAACACTCTGTGAAGTGAGTGGGGCTGAGAGACTTCAAAGAAGTGTGACTAGCCCAAGGTCACCCAGCAGCTGCATGTGGAGGAGCGGAGACGCGAACCCGGTTCACCAGATTATGAGTCTACCACTCTTAACCACTACACCACACTGGCTCTCGTGTGAACAGCCAACATAGTGTCCTCAAGAGGTTGCTGGACTCCATCTCCTATCAAGTGGCATGGCTAATGACCATGGATGATGAGTAGAATGTTGCTTAAGATCATCTTTTAACTTAAAAGTAATGATCGGGGTGAATGAATGCCACAAAATAAACCTCAAAACATTTTTCGCAACTGTTTGCAGCTATTACACCACCATCTTTACCTGCTGATGGCTGTTTTTTTCTTTGTTTCTTTTCTCCTCAAGCTGACCCAAGGCATTTTGCAGCCTGAAATGGAGCCCAGTTTATGCCTCACCCCCACCCCAGGCCAGCCTTTTTGAAAGTATTGTGATGCGATTCAGAAACCACTTCCAGCATCCACCTCTTCCTTCCACCTTCACACTGCTGCCTCAAGAAATAAAGGCCTCTGCTTTAGCTTTATAACATCAAACCTTAGCCAATTCTGATTTGCAACATAATGTCTCCCCATAAGAGCAGCACTTCCAATCCTCACTCTGTACTGGCTTTATGATACCACCAAAGACAAATCAGATTGTCTACATGGCATGGTCATGAAGCCAAATCAGAGCGAGGGCAGGAAGCACTGACCCTGCTTGCATTTGACTCATAAAGACACCTAATAATCGATTGTATTTGATGTCTCAAAGCCAAATCAGAGGGATAACACTCCTTCCTGCCCTCTCTCTGGCACAGAGGAAGGAGAAATGAAGCAAAATAGCATTATGAAACTCAAGTCACCCCAGCCAGGACTGCAAATAAGTGATGGAGAAGAGATAAGATGAGCAACATAGGGTTTCGTTTGAAGGTTGTCACAGAAAAGCTGAGAGAACACCTAAGTCATGAATGCAACAAGAACTTTGTTGTCTCCCTTAAACAAGAACATACACCTAAATCCAGTTCCACCTGGTGTCTAAACTCTATAATGGCACTATCCACAAAAAAGTTACAGAATACTTTACTCACCCTAGTTCTTGCTCAATATGTCATCATGGCGAAAAAAATCACTGATCACAGTTATCTCCTTTGAACAAACATGTAGCAAAATCTGGAAGAGTTTTTCGGGAATGTTTTTGGAACAGAAGCAGCAGCACATGGTGGCAATTATTAGATGATTAACAACCTTAAAGAATAGTATGCAGAGATAAAGGAAGGGCATTTTTTTAATTAATAGAAGAGAAGTCTTGATGCTACGTTCCAAGTGGAGCAAAAGGACTTATGTTCACCACCCATCAGCCTACACCCATCACCCCAGAATTCTGAGAACAGTATCCTTTTCCATGTGCTCTGCACAAAGTATTTCCCGCATGTCAGAGAATCTGGAATGACTCCCAAACATGTGGGAAGATAATGTCTGATACGAACAGTTTTGTTTTTTAAAAAATCTTGTTAACAAGCACTTGCTGGCTTGGTTGGAATCATCTTTAGGGGACTCCTTTTAGCTAATGTGATTTTTTTTAAAAAAGTATTTTATTTGGCCTTGGAATGCTCATATTATATGATGGTGTTTTTTGCTACTTTTGCCCCCTCCTCTCCAGACAAATTTCATTGTATTGTTGCTCCAGGAAATTCTGACTCATGGAATGCTCTTAAGAGGTAAGCTTCCTTTTTCAGAACATTTGAAAGATTGCCTGGTAGAATCTATAGATAACTGAAACCCTGTTGACAAAGGTGAGGATTCCCTAGGGTAGTTAACAGGGGAAATGGTTAGATGTAGCTAATACTGTATGTTATTACAGTATTTACATATATATGAAGTGCCAACTCCATCAAAATACTAATGCTTCTTCTTAAAGCTGATGTAGAGGAAACGTTTGTCAAGCACTTAACCATAGATTAATGATGATGATGATGATGATAACAACAACAACAACAACAACAACAATAACAACAACAACAACAATTTATTTATTTATACCCCACCCATCTGGCTGGGTTTCCCCACCCATCTGGGCAGCTTCCAGCAAAATATTAAAATGCAATAATTCATCAAACATTAAAAGCCTCCCTAAACAGGGCTGCCTTCAGATGTCTCCTAAAACTCTGGTAGTTGTTTTTTTCTTTGACATCTGGTGGCAGGGCTTTCCACAGGGCGGCTGCCACTACCGAGAAGGCCCTCTGCCTGGTTCCCTGTAACTTTGCCTGGTTCCCTGTAAAGTAATCAAAATAGGGGCATGGATTTGTGCCTGCTCAAATTTCCATGGCCTTTCTTAACTATGGTTTGCTGTAACCGTATTTACTTGAGTCTAATGCGCCATCAAATCTAATGTGCACCTTAATTTCTGTAACGTAATTTGGCCAAAAAATGTGAGAAGGAAGGAAGGAAGGAAGGAAGGAAGGAAGGAAGGAAGGAAGGAAGGAAGGAAGGAAGGAAGGAAGAAACATACCAGGCTTTAAAATGAATCTTGAGAGATTTAGTTTAACCACATAATCTCTGTTCCGATGAGTTTTATACTGTAATTGTTTTAAATTGCCACAGTTGCATCTGTGTTACGCTTTTGTTGCTTTTATGAGCTGCTCATTATGTACTGCTCTGTGATTATATATTAGTTTATGTACCTCCACCCTGGGAGAAGAAGAAGGCCAGAAGAGAAATACTAGAAATATTTTTTTAAAAAAATGGTTTTATGGTTCATAGCCCTTTGAATGATTTTTATGTAGGTCACCAGGAGAACTTTGCTTATGGGGCAGCACAGAATACCACAAGGAAACAAATAAATACCCGGTAATAAATCACTGAGTCATCTGTTCTCTATTGCTCAAAAGAACTGGTATGAAAGGTAGATCCAGTTTCCCTGCAAGTCACAGTATGCCCGCGGAACAAGAATCAGATGTTAATGTTTTCAACGTCGAAAACTTGTGCCTGCATTTGCAACATAACAACTGTGCCCTTTTTATGTCAGGTTGTCAACTCTCTTTGCATGTTTCCCTTCGACCTGTATGAATATGTCACCAGAGCTAAACTGAGCTGTTTTTCACGCCCGCTACCCCATAAACAAGAGAAAGCAGGGCAGTCATTAAATTTTATGAATGGAATTCATCTTTTCAGTCCACCAGAAGTAGCATTCATAGTGGTGCGTTTTGAAGCTTTTAAAAGCTACAACACCACACGGAGAAGGAGGAGGAGGAGGAGGAGAAGGAGAAGAGAGTTTGGATTTGATATCCCGTTTTATCACTACCCGAAGGAGTCTCAAAGCGGCTAACATTCTCCTTTCCCTTCCTCCCCCACAAGGTGAGTGGGGCTCAGAGACTTCAGAGAAGTGTGACTAGCCCAAGGTCACCCAGCAGCTGCAGGTGGAAGAGCGGAGACACTAACCCGGTTCCCCAGATTACGAGTCTGCCGCTCTTAACCACTACACCACACTGGCTCTCACCACACTGACTAGACTAGAGCTTGTCCTTGGCTATCATTACAGCTTTCCTTTGAACTCCAAGGGGCTGATGTTCAACAGAAAATACCTTGCTTACATATGCACAGACATACCAACATGTCGTGGCGCAATCTTAGGTGCCTTTGGAGATGCTTGCTCAAACTCACCTTCTGTCCAATTCTGTCTGATTCACTTTTGGTTGGGAAAGAATCCGTAGCCGGATGCTCAGACTCTTCTGAAAGACAGCTGAGAGTCTAAGAGTAGAGATGAGCATCAGTGTTCATGGTCAGGATTTGGGGTTTGCCCAGGATTGTTAACCTTCTTATCACAAGATGAAGGTATGACATTAATGAAGGTTTGGCAATGGATTAGATATAGGCGAAGCCATACTTCAAGTGGATCAACTGAAATCCATGTGACTTAAGTTCTATTGACTTCAGTGGATCTAAGTCTGGAGCCCACCTTCTGTTCAGAGGAGTGGGATGCTTAGAAGATGCATAGCATACCCTGCAACATTTCTCAGATGAAAATAGGGACATTCTATTCCATGCTATTTTTTTTCTAGAAAAAGATGTCCTGGAACTCACCATGAACGCCTCCCTTGTTCTCTTATAATGACAACGGCACACAACTGAGAGGTGCCGGGAATGAGTTCCTGTGAATTCTGGCTGGGAAAATGCCCTGTTTCTATTTTACATCAGTGTCACCCCTCCCCCAGACCCTCGATATACACATACTGCCAATGGCAGTGCACAATTCAAAGTGTTGGTGATGACCTTTAAAGCCCTAAACGGCCTCGGCCCAGTATACCTGAAGGAGCATCTCCATCCCCATCGTTCAGCCCAGACACTGGGCTGAGGCCCTTTTGGCGGTTCCCTCACTGTGAGAAGGAAGGTTATAGGAAACCAGGCAGAGGAATGCAGGAAAGGGATGTGGCTGACTGAGCTGCCCCAATGGTTGTTATCAAGCGCAGTATGTAACAATACCGTACTGGCAAATGTCTTGGTTATATGCAGGAGACTTAGATGATACATCATAAAATTTCCACCAGCCTGCCTTGGACATCAGAGGAGGCAACTCTACCAGATGTTTTCAAGGCAGCACCTCCATGCCAGCAACATAGTCTCTATGGTTGGTCGCCATGACTGCCGAAGGGTCCCCTGTGTGACTTCGGCCCCTCCTGCCACCACCATGACTGTAGTCTGATGTGTTGATCCATACCAGTTGGAGGAGCTGAGGAGCACAGCAGCAGCAGCTGGTGCCTCACTCCTCTCCCCACGGGTCCTGCTGTACCACTCCGAGGGGCTGTGCTGCCCCCTCTTCCTCCTGCCCCACACTTCCCCACCCCATTTAGGACTCTACATGATATTGTGAGAAGCCATGGCGGCTTAAGGGTTTTCATGGCTGTCCTGGCATCTGCAGTGCCGAGGAAAGAGCATACCTAACCAGTTTCTTGGAACAGCTTTCAATTTGTTCAGACAGTACACTTTAAGTTTGCCTGCCATGCCAGTTAATCTAGTCCTGGGTGAACTACAACAGTGGGAAGATGCCTTTTTCAGACCGAGGGCTGCATTGCCTTCTGGGTAACCTTCCAGGGGCCACATGCCAGCGGTGGGCAAGGCCTAAGACAAAAGAGGTTGGAGCAACAAATGTAGATGCCAACTTTGTGCAGCAGGCTAGTTTTGGCGCACATTCACACAGGCCTTTCTAGATCAACAGTATTGAAGCAATAATTCTTCAACACCAACTTCATTGGACTGGTCATGTTGTTCCGATGCCTGATTATCGTCTTCCAAAGCAAGTACTCTATTCCCAACTTAAGAATGGAAATACCAGTGGACAACAAAAGAGGTTTAAAGACTCTCTCAAAGCAAATCTAAAAAAAAAAAATGTTGTATAAACACCAACAATTGGGAAACACTGGCCTGCGAGTGCTCCAGTTGGAGAGTAGCATTTACCAAAGGCATCATTGACTTTGAAGAAACACGAACTCAGGGCGAAAATGAGTGAAGAAGGCACATTTGGAAAATCCTCACCATGATCAACTCCTGACTGGAAACCTTTGTCTTGACTGTGGAAGGATGTGTGGATCCAGAATTGGCCTCCACAATCATTTACAGATACACCGCTAAGACTGCGTTCATGGAAGACAATCTGACTTGGCCATGAAGAAGAAATCTCTATCAAGGCATACAAGCAAGTGGCACTATCAACATTCAAGGGTGCATTCAAGGAAGGTAAAAACACTCAAGGAAGGTGATGTCACTAGATAGGGTGTAGGGGTTGGGGAAAGCACCCAGTGCCAGATAGAGAGGCCTAGATAGAGAGCCGGTGTGGTATAGTGGTTAAGAGCGTTAGACTCGTAATCTAGGAAACCGGGTTTGTGTCTCTGCTCCGCCACATGCAGCTGCTGGGTGACCTTGGACTAGTCACACTTCTCTGAAGTCTCTGAGCCCCACTCACCTTGTGGGGGAGGAAGGGAAAGGAGAATGTTAGCCACTTTGAGACTCCTTCGGGTAGTGATAAAGCAGGTTATCAAATTCAAACTCTTCTTCTTCTTCTTCTTCTTCTTCTTCTTCTTCTTCTTCTAGAGGACAACATTTGATCCTGTTTCTAAGGTTTCCCATCATTGACCTAGAATACCAATGAAACCACAGTGGTCGCTCCTGGATGCTGTTACTGGAAAATTACTTTTGGTTTACACACACACACACACACACACACACACACACACGAATGAAGGCTAGGCTTTATTAATTATTTGAACAATGCAGCCTATCGTGAAGGCACCTGCTTAGAGCAAAGAAATAGTTTTGTAGCTCTAAAATCTCTCCCCAACACACACAAATTGTTGCCAAAAAGGTAACGATTAACAATGAATGACGAGAACAATTTTATATTAAAAAAGTAAATACAAACAGCAATTTATTTGGCAGAAAGAGCCACTTCCCATTTCTGGAGCACGTTAAACTGAAGATTATTGACCTCTGCAGCTGCTCTGGGCGCCAATGTAATACTTTATATGGCCTCATCAAACCTTTTTTTTTTTTTAATAGGTAAAAATGTTGATTGCTCACAGCTAAATACCAGGAGCTTGTGAACATGCCAACTGGAAACCATTAGCTTTCTTCAACAGTCCCAACTGTACAGCCAGCATATGGTTTTCTTCACCAGTCAATGGACCCTGTGGCAAAGGACAAGCAGTCAGCAGGGTTTCTGTCAGCAACGACTGAAACAAGATGGCGGGGAACTAGGTTCTCCCTGGAGGTGCGGCCCTTCAGATTTCCAGTGCTGTGGTTTCAGCTCAGTTGTTTAGGAACACTAGAAGACAACAATAACAAAGAGTATTGTGGCACCTTCAAGACAAAGGTTGAGACCCAATGTGATGCCAGGAGATGTTAGGCTACACTCATTTTGCTCCGGAGAGTCCCAACCAGACAGGTGTGTTACACAAAAAAGGACACCCCAATTGTATTTCACACTAACACATGTAGAATGGCATATACTTTCATGGACTAGACCAGGGTTTCTCAAACTTGGTTCTCCAGCTGTTTTTTGGACTATGATTCCCATCACTCCTGACCACTGGTCCTGCTAGCTGGAGATGATGGGAGTTGTAGTCCAGCAACAGCTGGTGACCCAAGTTTGGGTAACCCTGGAGTAGATTCTGATCAAGGAGTTGCCAATGGGCACATCTGCAGGCAGTGAACTTGTTCTGGCACTATACATATGCTATGGAACTGTCTCCCAGCTGAGATTTGGCAGGCACCCTCGTTTTGAATTTCAGGTGACCCCTGGACTTTTTTGCACTGGCAACCCTTTGTAGCTGTGCGATTTTTGATTAGCCAGTCACCTTGATGATTATCAGTAGTTTAAAATTTTAATTAATTTCTTTAAATGAGATTTCATATTTTATATGACAGCATAGACATGCTTCTATTAAAAAATAAATCAATGTATTGATGTCAGATGATTGACAGGTGGGAAGCCCAATCCACCTGTCAAAGTTGGCTCATGGGATGGTGAGGGAGGTAAGGATCGTATCTTCCCAGAGAATCCAGCTCCCCACCTCTGAGTTAGCAATTGCACTGGGAGAACAGTTTTTCAAAAGGACCCAAGGAACACATTTGTTTAATTTGAATGGCTATAATTCTTAATGCTAAAAGGCAACATTTTGTTTGACGATCCAAGCATTCCAACACTATCATTTGCATTAAACCATATTGCTGAGAGTTGAAGCTGAAAACGGAATCACATGCCCTTCGGGTTCTTTGCCACAATTGCTGCGCTGTGATTTAAACTCTTTAGTTGAATTTAGGGTGAATTTAATTCTGGTTATTATTGTTGTCACTCGGAGTACCGTTGCATGCTTAATAGCTTTGCAATGCTGGTCTCATCTGCATCATGCCAAGCAGTGTCCTGAGTAATGGATACCACTGGAAGATTAATAATAAAAAAACAAAGAAATTTGCATGCCCTTGTGGTCAGAATGTTGGAATACACCAAACCTTGAAATAATATTCATCCGAATATCAGCTGAAACCATATGCTTTAACTCTTATAACATGTGAAGATTTAAGTTGTGTATTCTAAGGAAGGGTGGAAAAAATGTACAGTTTACGTTTTAATGTGAACCTGCTCAGTTCACACTTCCCAAACCAATATGCAAGCTGAAACACAGCTCTCCTTTGAAATTCACACTGACCTGAAATTTACGGCATCATTCTTCACAAAGAAAGTGTACAAAAATGCAGAGAATAAATGTGTATATTTGTGAAAATGCTGTACAAAACTGCATTCCATTAGGGAGAAATTGCTCGGGGGCGGGAGTGTTTATTCTCGGCAAAATTTCATTACAATAGGACAAACAGGGCTTTTAAAAATATATTTATGTTAATTTTTAAGAAAAGGAAAAAATGGGGCTTTGCGTAGGATGTTGGGTGTTTTGGAGTGGTGGTGAAGGTTTCAGAGAAGGTCTGTGGAAGGAAAAGTTTGAAGCATGAAGAGTATGTCACAAATTGTCCTTTAGCTATTTTGGCCTCTGAGTACTTTATGCATACCAGCTCCCATTAGAAAATCGTCTCCTTTCCTCATATTCCCATCTCTCTCTCTCTCTTTCTCATGTTGTGGAAGAGCCTGGGAAAATGTAATGACTTATGACCGGGTTCACCTCAAGAGCCTGCTGTGTTGAAGGAAGCATATTCAGCAATCGCGGCAGGGGACGCCTTTATAAATATCTGGAAGAAAGCAGAGCAGGTCCGCTTATTGATTAAATCTGCCGATACCAAGGACAGTGGGGGGTAAAGGGTGGGAAGGAGTGTGACTCGGAGAGATTAATCTTCAAATTAAATACATGACCTTGTGGTATTTGTTGCCCTTTCGAGAATAGGCTGTTGTGTATCCTTAACAGTTTATTTGCCTACGAAAGCTGGGTTCAGAGGCAGCATCTGGTTTTCAGAGGTTTCCCATTGTTTTTATTCAGTTCTCCAGCTGGGATGGTTAAGGCACTTCAAAGTCAGGCTCGGATTAGAATTCAGAACTTTTTCAGCTAGCCAAGGTTTTGATGGTCACACTGCACAACTTCCTTGAAGCCGTTTCGCCAGATCTTCCTTATTGAATATTTTGGTTTGGGGCAACAGATTTTGACTTTAGAGCAGCTATACAACCAAATGACCACACACGTGTTGAAACAATCTTGTCATGTCCATCTAATCTTGCCACAAGAGCATATTTAGGGGGGAAAGAGTGGACTAACCTTCACACTATGAGCCCTGGAGAACTTTCAGGAACATTGTTTCCAGCAACTCAACAGAAAACCAACGGGAGATACATAGCCTCTCCAGCAACATATCTCTATTTCCCCACATCCAGAAATGCAAGAAGGGCTTTCACTCTTGCTAGAAGCTCGGCCTTGCTCTCACTGGTTCTGGAAGGCTCCTATGGAAGAGTCCCATACGCACAGAGACTTTGCGCCTGCCCATTAGGGGAAATAGGAAGCCCCGAACATATATATTTTTAGATGTCCTTTTTATGCTGAGATTCGTAGAGAAACCATTGACCCTTTGCCGAAGAGGCTTGCCAATCTTACAGACAAGTCTAAACTAAATTCTCTCCTCTTAGGCAAAGATCACAGGACGACCTGGCTGCTGGCCAGATTCTGTGCCCAGATTTGTAGCCACAGATAACCCTCTAGAATAAAATAGCTTACAAGGGAAAAGCTGAAGTCCCTTTTGGGGGCAGCTTAGGATCAATTTTTATGGTAGCCCAATCTCAGTCGTACGGATGTATGTATATATTTCAATTTTAACTCATGAGCTATTGTTGCAATCTATTCTAATTGTATATTTTATCTTTATGAAAGTTGTCGCAATTGTGTTATGCGAGCTGGTCTTTGACCGTAATAAATTATATTATTATTATTATTATTATTATTATTATTATTATTATTATTATCTTCCTTGACTTTAAGAGTCCTAAGAGTCAGGTTCAAGAGATGACAGGTGGCAGACTACTGCAGGGCTTGAAATTCTTGTACTTTCCTACTTGGATGTCTATCAGTGCAAACAGATTGTAACATGAGCCAATGAACATCACCAGGTACTTGGTGGAGTAAGATCGCCCAATGAATGCAGTTATTTCAGACTGTTCATGAAGCATGACCCAAGGATACAATAGGGAACAATAATTACTCACCGGTCTTCTCTCTTGATCCTGTTCTCTGAAGGAGTGAATTATTCCAATGATGCCATTGTAGTTGTTTTTATTTAATTTATGCTTTTCAGATTTATATATTTCACTAATTTTACAATCATTTTAAAACTTGACTTCCTTCCCCCTCTTTCTGCGGTTCCTTAAATGCATTTTTAATATCTTCTGCATATCCAAATCAACTTAACTTGCTCATTTCTTCATCCACTTTAAATATATACTCTTAGGAAACTGCAGGTTATTACAATAATCTTGTCAATGTTCTTATCTGTTTACAATTTATCTGTAAATATTCAATAAACCATTTCCATTCTTTTATAAAAAGTTTGTTGTCTTGATTTCTTCTTCTGCTGGTAAGTTTCGCCATTTCTGCATATTCCATAAGTTTTTGTATCCATTCTTCTTTCGCTGGGACTTCTGCTTCTTTCGATTTTGGGGCAAGTAACATTCTTGCTGCTGTAGTCGCATACATGAATATATTTCTGTACAGTTTGGGTAGTTCTGTCCCTATAATTCCCAAATTATTTTCCTATAATGCCCTGTATTATTATTCATCATTCACATTATTATCAGCACCAGAATGAGACCATAATTGCCAATCCCTCTCCTTCAAGTGGACAACTTCAGCACGGGGACACAATGGCCAGTCTCTCTCCTTCATTGGCCACTATCAACATGAGGTCACAATGGCCAGTCTCTCTCTCTCCTTCAGGGAGGCAGCATCCTCATGAAGTCACAATGGCCAGGAGAGGGTCAGAAAAAACCAGATCACAGCTGGCTGTGTGTGTGCAGATGGTAGATGCAAGTGTTACCTGGCACCCCAAATTCAATGGTGAGCCTTCAAAGTGCAGTAGCCTTCGCAGGTTGAGGGCAGAGTAGAGAGAAGAGATGGACTAGGCAGCAACTGATGGGCAAAGCAGCAGTGGAACAGCCAAGAGGAGACTCCAGAAGAAGAGAGGAAGGATAGGAGGAAGCACCCAGCATTTGGAAGGAAGAGAGAAGGTAATTTGGATAGGAGTAGCAATGCTCACCTAATTTCTTATTCTTCTGGTAAGTTTCACCATTTCTGCATATCCCATAAATTTTTGTATCCTTTGTTCCTTTGCTGGGACTTCTGCTTTTTTCCATTTTGGGGCAAGTGATATTCTTGCCACTGTAGTAGCATACATGAATAAGTTTCTATACCGTTTAGGTAGTTCTGTCCCTATAATTCCCCAAAGGAAAGCTTCTGGTTTTCTTTACAAAAGTTATTTTAAACATCCTTTTCAATTCATTATATATCATTTCCCATTATATATCATTTCCAATAGCTTTAACTATGGCATTACTGGGAACTGGTCCAATGATGCCATTGTTAAAGCCAGTGTTGTTGTTTTATTCTGGGGGAGGGAGGATGCAGGGGTACACATACTCCTAAACATTTTGTGAATCTTTGTACTTTTGTGCATTTACTGTATTTATTTCCCCCGATTTGAACTATAAAATGGTGGTTTTCTTGAGTCAAAATGAGAATACCCCAAAACATTTCTTTAGGAGAAAAAAAGCACTGGTTAAAGCTATTGGAAAAGTGTAGCAATTTGATGGCATCTCCAGTTGAAAGGCTTGTCAGAGATCCTGGAGAGCTTCTGGCCATCAGAGAGGTGACAGTGGATTCTCATCAGGCGTAGGGAAGCTGTGACCCTCCATTGGTGATGCTACTTGGGACTGATGTGATATGGAGTGCACAGAATCCCACATCCCTGGTTTAGATGAGAAAGTGTTCTAGCACATTGTAATATGGGTTTATGTGTTCAGGGATGACCTGTGAACCCATAAGAGAAGGGACAGACTGTGCCCAAATAGCACCATCCGTACAGAGCCACCACTGGATGCAGCCCTGTAGCTTGTTGATGCTACATGTATAATGAGAATCCAAGGTCAAATTTGTTGGGACAATGGAACTACTCGAATGCATCTCCAGCTCATTAAGGTTTCTGCAAATAACAATCATGGGTATGTATGGATCTGGACTGAGACCACAGGGCAGTCCTGTCATTGAAGGCTTAGCAGACACACCAGACAGGAAGCTAGGGGGGGAAATTTCAGTCTCTCTTAAGCAAAAGCAGAAAAGGAACCTTATGAGTTCATCCATGAACCACTAAGTCCAGCGCCACCTAGGGACTAGACCATATTATTGTACAGTCCCTGTGCCATTTTCCAGCCTCCAAGATGCTGTTTGTTCTGGCTGGAAAGGTATATGTGTACAAGTCATGCTAGCAAGTAATATTTTACTTGCCATTCATGCTGCAGCTGGAATGACATTGTTTGCTAAACAGGAATAGCTGCACCCATTTAGGACTCATAGTTATTCAGTTTAATTTTGACAATGTTGCTTTTCTACGACCTAATCAAGTGATCTGTCAGTTAAAGGCAGCACAGTTGATCAGCTGGAAATTTTAATCAGTTGGCATTCCCCAGGTTTCATATGTCAACAAGAACATTATTAATTTCCCATTTCTTCTCCCTCAGACTTGTAAAAGGAACCACCCACAGCTTGAAAACAATGTGTCCAGTGGCTCTCTTCATTACAGTCTTGAAAAAATAGATCAGGAGAGCAGGGGAGCAGAGTGTCTCAAAAAAGAAATGCATATGGTTTATAATGTCTTTGATAAACAGCATTTTGTGAAGAATAAAGAGGAAATAAATAGATTGGCTTCCCCCCCTCCATAGTGCCACAATTATTATTATTATTACAATTATTCATTGAATTTATATACCACCCTATACCCGGAGGTTAAATATATTGCAAAGGAAGTAAGGCGATGTAGAGACACACATGCCCAATGTTGAAGAAAACTCGGCCTATGCTTAACACACTAGGCTAATTGTTCGAGAACAGCTTATCCGTTTGGAAATGTGACCCCATCAATATTGTCAAGGTCATTGGAACTGGTGTCGATTTGCTAAACAGAGGATTGGCTGCTAAAATGAAACATGTTTTGCAAGAAGCTCTGTTCCCATCCCTTTAAGAACTGAAGCTAAAAATTGAGTATGTTGGAATAGAGAATGATAACAATACTACAGTATGTACCTATGTTGTACCTTGGAGAGGACATGTAAGTGTAATCTACTTTGGGATCCAATGCTGACTGGAAAAAGGTTGTAATCAAAATAAATAAATAAATAAATAAATAAATAAATAAATAAATAAATAAAATAACCCAAAGATGAAACAAACACAAAAATGTATTTGTTAATGTAACAGAAATGTAAATGAGATATAGCATGGCCTCGAATTATTGAAATGAAGGTTGTGCACCAGCCACAAGATTTGCTTCAGACTCCAATTTGGCACTCTGGAAAAGAGCATGATTAGGTGAGAAACACTTTGGAAATAGTTGAGTTTGCCTGAGCATCCAAATCCTGATTCAGAAAAAAACTTAACCACACCACCTCTCTCCCCCACAACCTGCTCACTGTTGTGGGCAAAAAAACGGCTATAGTTGCTACTACTACTACAACAACACAACATTGGATTTCCATATTCTTACTCCTACTTATTACAATTTTAATTTATTACCTGCCCTTCATCCTAAGGAGACATATAATCCTATCAGTTATAGGCCTCTCTCTGCACCCTGGCATTTTAGTTTCTGCTTTGTTCACACATTTCTTTTTTAATATCTGAATTTCCAAAACACCTCAAGGTGCTTTAAAAGCCTTTTCTTCAGTTTGGGACACTTCCATTTACGTCAAGCCCCAAATCTGCCTGGAGCAGCAGACTTTGGTGTGGGATTTGCCCTAATTTACTCACATCCTTAATTGACATGATTTAGTGCAGGGATGGGGAACCAGTTTTCCTCCAAGTGAGGTTACAGGGAACCAGGCAGAGGGCCTTCTCAGTAGTGGCGCCCGCCCTGTGGAACGCCCTCCCATCAGATGTCAAGGAATTAAACAACAATCTGACTTTTAGAAGACATCTGAAGGCAGCCCTGTTTAGAGAGGTTTTTAATGTTTGATGTTTTATCGTGTTTTTAATATTCTGTTGCATGTCAATGGCCCCGAGCCCTCCCCCATTTGTTGAATAATAACACATGGACACAGTATTTTAGGTTAATGGGCAAATTTAGGCCACAACTTTATTGGTTACAGAATGTGAGTGGTATTGGCTTAGGCAATGGAATTGAACTGACTATAACTGAGTCCTGCCCGCCATGCAGGTAGTCCCATAAGGGTCAACCACCAGTAGAGGGAGCCCTGTTGATGTACATCAATTAAGAGTTCCTCTGGGGACCCCACTGGGGTTGTGGCATGGCCCTAGCACCTACCCGGTCTTCGGACAAGATCCACACCTCCAGATCCCTTTAACGGAATACCCTTAAAGAGGAGGGGCAGGTGATAGCCACAACCTCCCCTCCCAAGAACCCGGCCATGCAGTTCCTTAAATGCGCTAAGCCATGCCCCCCCCCCCCGACCAGTGATGCGGCCAGGACTCCCTAATGGCCACAAGAAGCACTTTCAGGGACAAAAGATATATATGCGGTAGATCTAGATTGTAAATGAAGTATGAAGAAAAAGAAGTACTCGGCTCCACTGATTCTAGAACAAAGTGTCATGTGTGTGCAGCCCGAATTTATCTTTCTCCTTCTCTTTATTTTATGGAGGACAAACTGCTTTAGTTCTGCTTTGGCTTCTTTGAAATCAATGTCACCAGGTCTGTCTGTCTATCTATCTATCTATCTATCTATCTATCTATCTATCTATCCATCTATCTAAAATCCTGACCCAGTGATAATAATTAATAAAATACTTGATTGATTTCATATTTGTTCGCAATCTCATTTATAGTTTAGAAGCCCCAAAATACTGTCTATGGTTTAAGGCAGGATTCAGGACTGGGTTGCATTCATTCATAGAATGTTTAGGAAATGTGAGGGTTGAATTAAGTAGACAGAGATGGATGGATGGATGGTTGGATGGATGGACGGATGGAAGGACGGACAGACAGACAGATAGGCAATGAATCCAGTTGGTGATCTTGAACACAGGAAAGAGCTTTTGAACCAATGGACTATTCCACTAATAGAAAAAGAGGGAATGCAATTCACTCTCACCCCTGCAGTTCTTCACATCCGTTTTGGAGTTTCCTCCAGTTTTCTAAGGCTGATAGGTGGTGATTGGAGGCTGTGTGAGAAAATGATAATCAGAAATGCCCTATCCTCTTTTTTTTCTATCTGCAGAGGCATCTGCAGGATCAAAAGCCCTTCTGTAGGCACAAGGACACCTATCAGATCTCGATCTGTATATGTATGTGTATATGCATATTTTCTTTCTCATAGGCTAGTTTTGCAGATTCCAGACCTTAATAGGTCTCTTGACTGCACATCAAAACTCCATTATCACAAAGAACTGTTGCTAAATTCCTTTAAGACACTTACACTCATAGAGAAGTTTCACCAGCCTTCCTTATCGGAAAAGAGTCTTGGCTTGAAATCAAGCAGGCCTTTGGGGTTTAAAATCTGACAGGTTTCAAAGTCTCCGTTACGAGCACAAAAACTCCACCAATCCCATAGTGCAGTACTGTAGTGATTTTCCTGCCGCCCAGACTAGAGAGGCACTACGAGTATATCATGCTGTATGGATTAAGCAGCTTAGAGACTGGCAGCCATAAAGCATTCTCTGCAGGCTCTGATGTGGCTTTGGGGGGGGGGAGTTTGGCAGGCACTTATGCCACATTTGCCTAACAACTAAAGCAAATTACTGGTAACATGAGAAACTTGCAAAGATCTCGCTGCCATTAAGAAGTTGCTTTTGAGACAACGGTATCAGCCCACCGATAAGGTATAATAAAAAAAAACTACCATCTCCACCCTTTACCATCAGCAGCTGCAGCTTAGTCAGACGCAGGGGAATGCCAGAAGGTAAAAAATCATAAAAGGGAAAGGTGGATTGCAAAGAGGACTGGGCCATTTCAATTTGGAGCTGGGAAGAAAGGCAAGCGGAAGAGAAATCATGCAGAAAGGTCACTTGGCCTTGAGACGGTAAGGGTCACCCAGCACAACAGCACAGAAAGACCAGAGGTGGGAAATGAAAACGACTGGCTCTCTCATGATACAAAGGAAGGACTTTAACAGGGTGGCATCTTTTGATGTAAAGAATATTTTAAAGAAGAGCCTGCTTTTATTTAAAACATGCACACACACTTCATTTTGGACCCCCCAAGGCGGTTTGTTTGTTTGTTTATATTGCAGGAGATTTAACTGAGTCCCTGTGCAAGGACTTCTGCTTGTGCAATGGGGCTTTCCTACCTCTCCTGCCGCTGTGTGCCCTCCAAAGTTGGCTCAGGATGTGTATGTGTGTCTGGAGACCCCTCAAAACATTGTATTGGGGAGGAGAAGGGGGAATCGTTCCATCTGGCAAGCTGAAATGCTTCTGCTGACAGTCAGCAGCGCACAATATTGGATTCCTCCCATAGGGTGGCATCCAATTAAAAACTTCTGTTTTCACAAGGATTTCCATTTGCGCGACAGAAATTCCCCTCCCTCTCCTTTCCCTGTGCCATGTCCAAATCTGCTCCGGAGAGCTGGAAGGACTCCCAGAACAGATTTTTTTTTGGGGGGGTGGCACACGGGGAGAGGAGAAAGTTGCATTGCGCAGTCAGAAGTTCTTGCACTAAAGGAGCTACTTCATTTGATGCTTTATTAATTAAGTTATTTTATAGCAACATTTGTAACCTGCCAACTCATATGGAGGGGGACACATGACGGTGTACAATAAAGTCATTTAAACATCATGAAATGTCATAAGGTGTTTGTCCATTAATTCAACACGGCATTCTCTGACAATTGTAGGGATGATTGGGTAAACACAGGGGAAGGTGGTCCCCCAAGTATCCTGGCCCCAGGTTGTTTAGGGCTTTCTATGTCACCAGCAAGACCTTGACCATAGTCCGGTTACGTAGAAGGTAAATGCTTACTGCCCTTCACTTTGTCAATGCATCCTCCCCATTCCCAGACAAATCAGTTGCTATTTTCCCTTTACTTTCTAATTTTTCAGGACATGGATACTTTATACCTAAAGCATTAACCTTAGTACTTTCCATTAGTGGACAGCAGTGTGGGGCTGTGTCTTTCACTTGACCTCCTGGCAAGGGAGTCACTGCTGTTTATCGGGAGGAAGATGGGAAGAGCAATGCAGCAGGGAGGTTGGTGCGGTGCCAACACACTGGTGGAGCCAATATGGCAGTGTTTGCACTGCACTGACCTTGCTGGTGCCTTGCCCATCATGCAGCAGCGACTCTGCCACCAGGAGATCAGGCAAGTGCTTCCAATCCACCCTGCTGTCCACTGCTGGTACTGTCTACCCCAACCATCTCTCCCATGGCTCACGCATAGATAATACTCAGTCCTGCTAATTAAGATCCTTTAACAGGGACCTTCTGCATGCAAAGCCTGAAGCTACGGCCCCTGTAATTGCACCCCGTTGCATTTCTTATTCTTGTCTTTTATTCTAATTTTAAAGTCTTGCTATGTTTTGTAAGATGCCCCCACCCCAAATTTTGTGTTTTGATAATAAGTGGGTGTTTGTGGTAAGCCACTTTGGACACAAAGCCCACTGTGGGAAAGTGGCATATAAATTGATTAAGCTAATCATGGACATTAACTGCCTCCACACTAATAATGTGTCCCTTTGCCCCTGATAACGCTCTTCAAATGGAAGTGATTTCCTGTGGAGAAGAAATACAGCCGTGTGTGTATGTTTGCCCTCACTCTCCCCCCTCATATTTATGTTATTTATGTTTTCATTAAAAAAAAAATTACTTTGTGGTTTTCTTTCGACATTTCCCAATTAAGTTGCCCAAGGTAGGGAGAGAATGGCAAGATCCTCTCAATATATTTTTTCTATAATTCTTTACGAGGTCCTCTGTGACTTTGGTTAATTGTCACATTGCTTAGCCTTTTTATTTTTGTTCTTTAAAAAAAGGAAGGAGAGCCTCATTTACCTTAGGTATAGGAATTTTAATGTAGGAAGCAAGATGGTTTATTCATTCAAAAAATATTTTATGGGAACTTGTTCCAAGCTGACGGAACTCATGTAAAAACTCATTCCCTGGGGAACCACTTTCTTGCAGTCTCACATCTGAAACAAAGGAGGAATTTTCTTTGGGTAAACTCAAAGCAGAAACCTCAGGGTCACAAACTAGGATTTCCCTCGCCTGCAGGACAGCTTGTATACCTAAAGGCCCTCCATTTCCAGCAGATGTACAGAGACTCTGTTATATAACCCACACATTTGTTGTCCTGTCAGGCCAGGATGTGGAGTCAACCTCAGTGAAATTAAGGACAGCGAAAGGTCCTCCTCAGATCACAAGACTTTAATGAATTCAGAATGGATATTAAAGACAGCTCTGGAAGGTGGTCTAGTCACTCATTATTCTCCTGTGGGAAGGCTTTAGCGGTTAAACCAGATTAGCTAAATGCTGTCATTTCATAAGTCACTTGTGATTAAGAGCAACCAGTCTGGTTTTGTGCTCCCCTTCTTCAAAGAGAAGCACATGAAGCAGGAATGAAGGGGTGGGCGAGTATTTATTTACTAGATTTACACTCCTCTGCCAATGTGCTCAAATCAAGTTTACAAAAATAATGCCTTACAACAACACGGCTGATGTTAAAGTAAAAAAAGAAAAAGGAATAATGAGGGAAGGGGGAAAATTGATGCAGGGTTACATGGAGCAAATCCCAAATCGTTGGGTCTGACCCCCGGCTCCTATTCTCTCCCCAAAGTATTTTCCCTTTACTGACGGTCGTCAGTTCTGTCCCCAGTGGGACAGATAGTCTAAACCAATGCCTATGCAACCACTCACATATTATATATTTTAATAAAGTTGTGGCCAAAAATTATGCCAAAAACCAAACCAAAATTAATGTCTGCGGTGTGAGTCATTTTCTGAGGGTGGTTGGGGACCTCAACACGCAACTGGAGTGTATCAGGTTCCCCACCCCTGGAGTTGAAAATGTGGACCAATGGTCTGACTCATGTTTATATGTTGTTGTTTTACACGTTCTCTTAACGCCTTGTGTTTGATGGCCAGTTAAGTAGGAAATGTACTGCTAAATTAAGATTTGAACAAAGTCTGTGTCCAATCCACTTACCAGTTTTTAGCTTCTCTACCTTTATCATTTCAACCCTGAGGCTCTTGGTCTGCTGGCTGGCATCGCCAACTGCTTTTGTTCTTTCCATTTCAATAACACTTCTAACCCCAAAATATGTGGAGGAGTAGAAAAATGTCCCTGCGGATTTCCTATGGCTGTCACCCCTCTTCATCAGACAAATGGAAAGATGTTTCAGCTTTTATTGACGTCTGCAATTGAAAAATTATTGAGACAGGGCACAGATGTTCAGAAGGTTGGCATTTTATTCACATGAGTGTTAGAGTGGCACAGTCTGACTCACACATCTAAGACGCTACCTCACTGGGATCCTGATCCTGATCTCATTGTATTCGGCAGGCCAAGAATTGATGAGTCAGAAATAAGGAACAAAGAACCTTTGAAGAAACATGGTTCCAAGAATTCCTGGCAGTCTCAACCCTAGTTGTAAAGATTACAGAGAAGACCATCTAGAAAAAGTTACAATGATATTTGTGTGTGGGAAAAGACTGGAGATCAAGCTAAGAATGAAAAATCTAGCATGTAGGGAGGAGGGCAGAAAACCCTCTGAAGTAGATATTGGAAAATGTGGAAAATACAGCTGCTGATGCACAAATTCATATGGATCTGGAAAAAAATAAACTGACTTTTCAACCAAAATCCAGTCTGCCCCAACCTCACCTTTTCTTTAAACTGCAGTTGCTGATAGACCAGTCTTAGGGTAAGGCTGAGTTCACGTAATCAGTTCTAATGACAGCAAGCACTTGATGGGCTTCTCCTAGTTTGCCTGCCACTGTGAGGTTATTGTCACAACTGATAGGAGAGGTGATCCTTGACAGCTAATCTGTACTTGCTTAAGCGATTCTTAAGCGAATCTTATAGCGATTCTTCTGCTTTACCTCCACTTCTCTTGCAAGGGTGTGAACCGATATGGGTTGATATTTGGATGCTAAGGGGCCTTACTATGCATCGACCTGGTATTGCACCACCTCTAGGAATGGTGGGGAAAGGAAGAAGTACAGCTTAGGGCCTCTGCCCAACTGGAATCTTTCAACATGGTCACCCAGTGAGACCCTGGATAGTTGGCCTGCACCATGCCAGGGCTCAACTCTGGGGGATTCCCATGGAAGGGGTTTGGGCACATCTCAATCATGACAGAGTGTCATTCCAACAGCAAGGGCTGAGTGGAATGAGGAACTGGATCCTTGCCCTACTGCCATGGTAACCCAAATTTCTGCTGTAGTTAATAAAGTTTTGGCTTGGTTTTACCCAACACCTGTGTCCTATCTCAGTTATTTCACCTCTCTTGCAGGGCCTCAGATTTTGCCTGCCTGGGAAACCTGGCTACCCCTCTGGAAATTGTAATATTTACCGTAGTTTATTTACAAATACACAGGTTGAACATAGCTGGAGATGCAGACAAACAATCCAATGCATTGCTTCTGAATCAATTTTCCAGGGAGGCAGCCAGCATCCTGAGGTACCAAACTCTTTATATGCTGTGCGAAGAAGATCAGATCAGAAGAGTCTAAATTTGCATCAGTCACTAGCCATAGCAATAAAATAAAATAAAATAAAATATACTGATGATAGAGGCAAAAACTTAACTATACAAAATACATTTGGGAGTTTACATCAATAATCAAATAATAGATCTTATTCTAATTGCCCCTGTCAAAAACCTTGAGATTTTGGCTATCACCTGGTCATCTTGATCTGCTAGAAGAAAGGTCACTGTAGCAATGGCTCAGTGACCCAGCATGGACAATAGTAGAGGGGTAATAACCTCACTCCTCAAATCTTTACAAAGAGTGCAAGCCAGAAGCACATGAGCCACTGATACAATACCACCATTTCCACATGGACCTAACATTTTTCCCAGCAGAATTTTTTGAAATCGACCCTCAAGTACAGCCGAAGGCAGTATATTCAATCCTGCAAGAGTGAAAGTGCGTCTGTATTTTGGAATTGTTAAATTTTGCAAATAGGATGCCAAAGTGTCAAAATGACTAGGTGGGAAATAATCATACCATGGACAAAATTTCCTTATTCTGGCCAAATTATTCTGTCGCTGAGCGAAGAAGTATTTCTTTTTGTCTAGACTAAATTTTCTGCCATTCAACTTTATTGGATGACCGCAGTCTCCTATTAAAAAAAAAACCAACAACTTTGTTTATCAGTGTTTGAAAATAATCTCCAAACAAGATGGCAAAGCCAGTCCCATGCTCCTGCTGATGCATTTGCACTGCACTGACATCCCTGGTGCCTTACCCCCTACCTCTCTTCATCTTGGTATGCAGCAGTGACTCAACCAGAGAGAGGTCAGGTAAGCGACACAGCCTCTCCGCACCATCTGCTACTGGCAGCATCCCAGAATGACAGCTTGCTGAGTCTGGCACAGATGAGCACACTTTGAGCAGCAAACCGGCAGGCTACAGGTGAACAGAAGAACAGCAGGCAACGTTGGCATGGCATCTTAAATGCATGTGCCCCCTGCCAAGGGATGGATTAGGAAAGGGAGACCAGATGGCAAGAGGCAAGTGGCTGAAGCTACAGCAGTGTGCATGAGCCTGTAATGCAGCCTAGTTAGCCAGCCTGCAGTTGACTGCAAATTCTGGACCAGATAAGATAGGGTTACCATACTGTCAGGGAACTGCCCTCAGCCCCGGGGGGGGGGGGGAGAGGAAGGAGATGTACCAGGAGCTTCTTCTGAGTAGCGAAACCTCTTCCAGTGGGCAGAGCGGTGCCTCCTCCAGTGGGGAGGGGCAAGCTGGAGGCAGCCAGGCGAGGCAGGGGCTTGGAGATGCTGCTGAGAACCCCAACACGCCTCATGAGATTCGCTCTGAGGGGAGCACGCCACTTCCATCGCCCCAGTTGCACAGAGGGGTCAAAAGGAGGCGGGAGGCGGAGCTTTGGGGTGCCTAAATTCCTATGTTGGGGTCACAGCTGGAAACCGGCACTGCCGAATTCTGCTAGCGACTGATACAGTCATGTTTTTCAGCACTCTGCGCTGTAAATAGCTTTGGGCAATAAAACTGTTAAAAGACAGTTCGGACTCATGCCTGCTTACTCGTGAGAAACCCAACGCAGACCTGACACATACATCCAGATTTTCCCAGACATAACCAGCATTCAGCCCTCGCAAACAGCGTCACTGAAATGCCTGGGGAAATCCAGACGTATGGCAGCCCATGTCAGTAGTGTAGATTTTGACAAATTTCAAATTTCATGAAAGATAGCTCAAAAACTCAAAAGCTTAACAACTTTGCCAAAGAAAGAAAGAAAGAAAGAAAGAAAGAAAGAAAGAAAGAACGAACCTCAACAACTTTTGTTTCTGGATTTTCACTTTTTGAAATATGGCAACTCTAAGATAAATTCTTCCAGGGGAAATAATATTCAATTCTCAATACATAAAATTCAAGAAGATTGTTCCAAATTCCTCTTGAAGAAAATGGGGGGGGGCAACCCTGTAGCATGTGGCTGGCCAGTTTTGTTTTGTTTTTCTTTTCGCTGACACCAGAAAAGGGAGTTCCACTTTCCTGAGAAAGGAAGGTGGAATGACTCATATGGCATTGAGGAAATCAAGACCCACACTGGATAAAAGACAAAGAAAATAATTCCTAGCATGAGCAACACTGGCTGTGCCAAAGGAAGGATTTAACAGAAATGGAAATCCCCTACCTGACGGTAAAAGGTAAAAGGACGAGTGCAGCAAGTTTGCTCCTTCCAGTGTTTTAAAAGACAAACCAGGTGCATTTGAATGTTTGACAACTGAGCTAATCCCATCATTTGTGCCAACCTTGGCATTTCTGATCCAGGAATCATTAATTATGTGGGTTAAACAGTAATATTTTTTTCACATATTGGACTTGGTAGGCTTAGAGAATTCGTACATGAGCTAAAGGTGTGATCAAGGCAGGCACCTGCATGATGCTTACTCCAGAGGAATCCCACTGAAAGGATTTCCCACATTATATCACTAAAGCAGGGGCTAAAATTTACAGGCAAATCCTCCTGAAGGATGAGATGAGAATAGGTTGGGACTTGTATTACCAGGCAGTCAGTTGAAGTTTGCTGAAGTTTGCTTGGTGCAATCTGCACAATGGAATGGAAGGAAAGATATCATAGCAAGAGCACCACGTGAACAGGACCTGAGCCTCTAAGATTTCTGACACGCAATTGCAGAATATCAGGCTTATGGGCAGAAGCTCTTTAGCATTAACCCCTCAATCTTGATGAAATCATGTGCCAAGGCCCTGGGCCCCACAGTTCACTTAGATAATAAACACACGGAGACGAATACGTAGGTTTGTGGGATAAACTAGGCCACAACTTTATTGGTTACTGATGTGTTTGGCTTAGGCATTGGGTGAAAACCAGGCCATATCCCAACTCCTGCCCATCTGCAGGGAGTCTAACTAAGGGTAAACCACCAATAGGGGGAGCCCTATGACATACGTCAAACCGGGGCACCCCGCAGGGTACCCGTTGAGGTGATGGCATGGCCCTAGCCCACATCCAGGCTTCAGACAGGATCCACACCCCCTGATCCCTTTAACAGGATACCCTTATTGAGTAGGGGCAGGCAGAGGCTACAACCTCTCCTCCCTTAAACAAAAGCTTACCCAATGCCTCATTGCCCTGGCCGTGCTGATTGGACAGCTGGGCACATGATGCGGCCGGGAGTAAGCGTGATGAGGGCAGCATCCCTCCTCCCCCAGCCGGATCACTGAGAGGTCCTGGATGCCCGGCTGCAACACCGCCCACCAGGGAAGGTGAGCGGACCTCTCATTGATTGCTGCGAAATTGTATGAATTTCATCAATGCAGTTTATAACATCCTGCTGCATGAACAAAGGGCATCACATCATCTTGCATTCCCCGTCACTTCAGCCGTGCTTGCGGAGCCAAAGCAAAATACTGTTCCCTGTCTGCAGCGCACAGAAACGCAAAACCGTCAGAATGCAGCCAGCGACGTTGACAAGCCAGGAATGAGAACTTCCAGGGAAAACATAGGCTTTCCCCCAAATGCTCTCCAAGAAAGCTTGCAAGAACAGAGCTGGTTTCAAGATGAGGGGAACTTTCCCACTCATTTCTGCCATGCAAAGCCAAACATGCAAAACTGGCCTGTTTTTATTTGCATTGAAAGTGACAGGGTAGGCTTGCACAGCACAAATGCCTTATACTTCTGAGTCAGGTTATTGATTGATTTAACCCATTATGGTGTGCTCTGCCCAGCTCTTTCCAGGATTTCAGGACCTTTTACTGGTTCCACCTACCCGAGTTCCTTTTAATTGGTGACGTCTAGAATTGGACACAGGGCCTTAAAAGCTACATTTAAAGGGGGCTGTGTGTGCATAAGGCTGCAGCTACATTGAATGCTGCCTTGCCCCTGAATACATATGCAAAAGGACAGGGCTGTACTTCATAAAGCAATGGACCTCTATCCATGAAATCACCTTTGAACACAAATATCAAATGAAAATCAGGGCAGTTGCGAGTCTAAGGCTGCAGATCCTAGGAATTCAATGGGCCTTACATCATAATCCTATGCAGGTTTACTCAAATGTTAAGGCTAAATGAGTTCAGCAAGAGTTACTCTAAAGTAAACATGTTGCAACCTCACTTCTCAGTTACAGGTAGGTAGCCGTGTTGGTCTGCCATAGTCAAAACAAAATGAAAAATAAAAAAAATTCCTTCCAGTAGCACCTTAGAGACCAACTAAGTTTGTTCTTGGTGTGAGCTTTTGTGTGCATGCACACTTCTTCAGATACCAAGGATCACTTCTCAGTAAACAAGGATAAGATTGTGCCACAGTCCTAAGCATAGCTGCTTAGAAATTCAAATTAAAATCTCCGTGATGTAACTCCAAATGAATACATTTCAGACAGGGAACACAAATGTATGTTTTTGGTTATACTGTATATACTGTTTGTTCCACTGTTTAACTCCATAAGTTGCAACTGAACATTTATGGCTATAACCGTGGAATTCTAAGCAATTCTACTCAAAAGTAAGGCCCATTGAGCAATAGAGCTTACTGTGGGATAAACAGAGGATTGCAGCGTAGATATTGTTTCTTCTCTGGAAGCTTCTCTGCAGCACTCATACAGCATTAAGACTGCAATCCTATACTTAACCTGGGATTATTTTTATGGTCCGAGATAAGGAGTAGTGCCTTTGATTTTATCAGACATATTTCCAGGATTTTAAAAAAATGATCTGGATCACTAGAGGTTCAAGAAACACTTCAGAGGTACCCCTTTCACTCAAACTGCCTCATACACATCTCATTGCAACTCTGACAAGCTCTACGTCCTCCCAAGGCAGCCCACTTTAGCTAAGAATTCATCCTCATCCAATGCGCACCCCTAGTTTTTAGATGGAATGGTCTTAATCCCCTGTTTCATCCATATCAGTTTACATAGTGTCTTTGTGCCTTTTAGTGGTTTGCTATTTTATTTGACGGCTTTGAGCTCTTGCGGTTTTATGAGTTTGTACTTTTTCCTTGTATTTTTATATGTTGTTCTGTTGTTCCCCGCCCTGGGAATTTAACATAATTTGGAAAGCAGGCTATAAATGCTCTAAATACATGAGTATTGGCCATGAGTGTAGTGACTGGTATTTCTCCACTACTTACATCTCTCACCTCTGAACAGGGAATTTGTGGGGTGGGGAGTGGACGGCTAATTGACAGCAGACACAAGTTTTCATCGTATCTGAATGGTGTCAGATGTGAACAGGATATGCAGAATGTTCAGGCCTGTCTCATGCATCTAATCAAAATGACAGACATGCCATTTACCTCTTCCATTTCTGTGTTTTTGAGATGCAAAGAAGGAAACAGAACTTCAGAACTAGCTCTGATAAAACCTTCCATCTATTCCTGCCATGAGCAATGACTTCATTGTGAGCTCTCTCTCTCCCTCTCCCTCTCTCTCTCTCTCTCTCTCTCTCTCTCTCTCTCTCTCTCTCTCTCTCCACAGCCTGATGCCCTCCAGATGTTGCCAGACTACTTCTCCCATCATCCTTGACTGTTGAACATGCTGGCTGGGGCTGATGGGAGTTGGAGTCTAACAACATCTGCAAGTCACTAGGCTGAGGAATGTTGCTCTATATATGATGTTAACTGCATCAAATAGCCCCTCTTGGTTACACCCCATTCCTCCAAAACATAGAGGTCAGATGGGAAACACCTTTTTAAAACTCTTATAGGCAGAGGTTCGCTAATAAAAGGATCTTAACATATCAGCAGTCTTCTTACTTTCCAGGCAGACGTACAGATAAATGATATTCCGCGTTTATTTGCTGCCATAATTCACATGGAACATCTACCGAATCAAAAGGTGATGTTAGGGTCCAAGCCCCTAGTCAATGTGAGTGTTGTGTGATTAAAAACTGCAGCTTTGGACCGCGGCCAAGTTTTTACAGGTCAGATAACATAGGGGAATATTTCAGTCTGCGCCACTTCCTGTACTCCCCATGAAGCATGTTGAGTCAAAATATAATGAATGCTGGTTACATTCCTCTCAAAACAATAGTCCCTATTTACCAAACAGAATTCAACATATAGATGCTAGATATATATTTTGTTCAGAGTAAGTTTCCTGACAGTTAATTCCATATCCCCTCTCCCTATATGCTCTACATCAGACACACAATATAGTGCATACATAGAAAGGGAATATTGTATGTAACGTTTGGAGAAGTCATGCCATATTTAAAATATATGCAGAGAACATGCTACTTATTATTGTTTTACTTAACTAATCCACAGATCAGATGGCCGGAGGGCACTGGAAAGGCATGGAAGTGCCTTACCTCTGGTACAGAAGAGCTGCTTCCATGAAGGGGCACATCTGCAACAGAAGACCCTGCTATACCCATGAGTATCTCCCCAGGCATAGAGCTACTTTTGCTAGTTCTTTGGAGGCAATAGTCACCATTAGGCCCCAAAATGAGGCATTATTATTATTATTATTATTATTATTATTATTATTATTATTATTAGAATTATGGTGCTGGAGGAGACTCTTGAGAGTCCCATGGACTGCAAGAAGACCAAACCTATCCATTCTTAAGGAAATCAGCCCTGAGTGCTCACTGGAAGGACTGATCCTGAAGCTGAGACTCCAATACTTTGGCCACCTCATGAGAAGAGAAGACTCCCTGGAAAAAGACCCTGATGCTGGGAAAGATTGAGGGCACAAGGAGAAGGGGATGACAGAAGACGAGATGGTTGGACGGTGTTCTCGAGGCTACCAACATGAGTCTGACCAAAGTGCGGGAGGCAGTGAAAGACACGTGTGTCTGGCGTGCTCTGGTCCATGGGGTCACGAAGAGTCGGACACGACTGAACAACTGAACAACAACAAATTGAATTTATATACCGCCCTACACCCGGAGGTCTCAGGGAGGTTCACAGAAAAGATCAACACACAAACCACAATATATATACTGTGGTACCTCTGGTTACATACTTAATTCATTCCAGAGGTCTGTTCTTAACCTGAAATCATTCTTAACCTGAAGCACCACTTTAGCTAATGGGGCCTCCCACTGCCGCTGTGCCGCCGCTGCCCAATTTCTGTTCTCATCCTGAAGCAAAGTTCTTAACCTGAGGTACTAAAAAGGAACGTTTTTACCTGGCACCTAAAAGTGTATAATGAAGGCGCCAGGCGAACTTCTCTGGGGAGAGCATTCCACAGATGGGGAGCCACTACAAAGAAGGCCCATTCTCGTGTTGCCACCCTCTAGACCTCTCAAAGAGGAGGCACACGAAGGAGGGCTTCAGAAGATGATCTCAGGAAAGAGGTGGTCCTTGAGGTATTGCAGTCTTGAGATGTCTAAGGCTTCATAGGTCAAAACCAGCACTTTGAATTGTGCCTGGAAACTAATTGGTAGCCAGTGCAGTCGCTCCGGTGAGCAACCTGGCCACTGAATTCTGCAGTAGCTGAAGTTTCTGAACCGTCTTCAGAGAACCATTGCAGAGGTTGTCCTGGGTCTACTGAATCCAAGGCCCATTCATTTTTAGAGGGACCTATCTACAGCCTGGAGATGGAATATAATATAGCTTCTCTCCCCATCCCACTATAAGCAATGAAGGGGTATTTTTAAAACTAAACATCCGTGCAGTAAAGAGAAAAGGAAAGTCTACACAAACGCAAGCCCCTACCCATCCCAGCCAGAACAGATACCCCACAGTTAGGACTGCACTCTTTACACTTCAGCCTTAATGCAGCAGCGGGTGTGTGGGCACACATTTAAACTTTAGTTAGTGTGGGGGGAAATATCTCTGCTAAGACCAACCAATTTTCAAAATGTGGTAGATAAGCTTTGGAGTTACGCAGAACTCTTCCTTAAAATGAAGTCCATTAAAAAAAGAAAAGAAGAAGAAGCATTGGTAGAGGCTGTGCCATTTTTGTAGAAAAAGAGGTGCCAGAACTCACCATGAACAGTTCCCCCGTTCTCTTAGAATGGCAATGGCACCCGCCTGAGAGGTGCCAGAACTGAGTTCCAGTGAGTTCTGGATGAATAAAAGCCCTGGGTAGAGGAAGTTTCTGCGTGAGGAGCCAGTGCTAAGGCCTTGTCTCTTTCTATGTTAGAATGTTCTGGAGTCAGCTGCTGCAGATTTAATTCTAGAACCATACATGCATTTCTGAAGAGAGCTCTTCTATGGCTTATCTCAGCGTGTCTCTGGCTAACCTCAAGTCTTAATTACTAAGGCTCATAAAAGTTGCATCACAATATCTATTCAGTCTGGAAGGGTTTCCTCTTTTATTATGTTGACCAAAATCAGCCATAGACATGAGGCAGACAGAGTGATCATCCAGATGACTTTATTTATTGAGCATTCATCCTCATTTGCTTGTGTAAAGATTCTATGGTTGCGCTATGCATTTGTTCTGATTTGTTTGTGGGGCAGCTATATGACAACAAACATTCATCATGATTTGCTTTTCGGGTGTTTTGACATCTTAATGTTAGTCATTTGTTCATGCCACACTTTTCAATGCTTTCATTTTCCTAACTGCAAGAAGTCTGCTTACTTTTTTAAAAGTGGAGTTGTTGCACCAGGACGACACAATTAATCTACTTTAATTGTGATATGCACTTGAATCCCTCTTGCAAAATACTATTATTCTGGAGGTGCCTGTAAGAGGTTTGGGATGGTGGATGTTGTTGTCTGAGCAGGCACTGAAAAGCCGTAAGGGATGGCTTGCTATACAATTCCCTGCTATACATGTGAACAATGTATAGGCACAGCCTGTAGATTTTAAAACTTGTTTTCATGATGATAAAAAGCTATTTGTTGTTGTTGTTCAGTTGTTCAGTCATGTCCGACTCTTCGTGACCCCATGGACCAATCTTTCACTGCCTCCCGCAGTTTGGCCAAACTCATGCTAGTCGCTTCGAGAACACTGTCCAACCATCTCATCCTCTGTCGTCCCCTTCTCCTTGTGCTAAAAAGGGACTCTAAATACTGGCTCTAATATCTAAACTTGCAGTGATACCATACACATGTAATAATATGAGATCGATAATCCTTAGGAAGAGGAGCCACACCAACTGGAAGATTTGTCAAAGGATGACAAAATGTGGACTTTCTCCTTGAAACCACAAAGGTGCCGTTCTTTTAGGTACTCAAACAAGGTCCCAATGAATTTAAAATTGCTGGAAATCTGAATGCAGGTTCTTCAGTGAAAGCAGATGAATGAAGAATGGGTAGAGCTATCATACAGACCCACACTGTTGAGAATTGTGTAGGCAGTTTGTATGGTGCCTGGGGAATATTAAGGGGGAGGAGCAATTAAGTAATTATCCTCATTCTGTCATTCCGTCTGTAAGCAGAAATACAAGAGGAATTTGGGTCCTGATTCAGCACTGAACCACAGTAGGTTTGTTCCCCTAGCTGCATGTAGACCCAGTGACTTAGTCAGATTATTCACCTGCTTGAAGGCTGTTGCAAGCTTCATCATGTTCCTAAAGCAAAACCACAGACATTCTTGCTTGGCTGCTAAAGTGGGTCTGTGGTTTTGACCTAAGTAGTAGTAGTACTTTCCATAGAGGGATCAAATGATGGCATCTCAGTGGGGACCAATTAATACCGCAAAATATTAGCTTTCCTTTCAGGACCACACGTAGGAGTAGAGTTTACATAGGTATCCCACATCTTAGATCACCATGTAGGGATCTGGAGTCTCTTTTAAAAAAAATGCAGGATATGCAAAGCTGTGCAATCGTATAAAATCTATACCCTTCATGATTTTCTTAGCAACACATTCATTTCAGGCAACAACGGCTAGCAAAAGCTAGCTCTTCAAGATTAATTTTCTTTGTTATAACCAGTCGGAACCAGTGTGGGGAATTTTATGACACTTCGTAGACAGTTGTGAGGGAACAGTTCTGAGGGAATGTAAATGTACAGACACTAATTTTGCCACCATAAACATAAATACACAATTCAAACACATATCATAAAAACAGAAGAAATGAATAGTTGATTGATGTAAAAGTGGAAAATATTGATTTGAATGGTTATAGTAAAATATGCAGGAAACTATGATATGTAATATGAACCATGGAAGCAGAAGAAGGGAAGTCATTGGGTTTGTAAAATGTTTAATTTGATAAGTAGAAAAATGAAAACTCAATAAAAATTATATATATTTTAAAAAACCAGGAGAAATAACCCACACAGCATAAGCTATGTCTATATATTAGCATACGCAAAATTTATGCAGATGCTCTCTTCTTTCGTGATGCGTAAGTGGCCACCCTGAGCCCTCACCCCCCACTCACTGATTGGGCACTGTTGGAAACAGTCCTAAAAGTCTCATCACAATTATCATTTTGTAAAATATAGGAGAAACAAGAGGATGGCTACTAATTGCTCTGAATTGCTCACCCCAATACCAAGAAAGCCTTGGAATTTCTGGGGAAACATCAAAATTCATTTCATATTTATTTGTTGCACTGTGATTGCCCATCTTCTCTTCTTCTTCTAGGACATAAAAATGGATTAGATGAAAGTTTTATGTGCTGGGTTGGTCAGGAAAATCTGCCTTTCTTGTGGGTCTCTATAATTAAAATGCTCCAGATATGTAGTCTGATGGAAAGTAGCAGAGATGGAAAGGGAGACTGTATCTGATGGGCATGTAAATATATTGTGCTTGTTTTATGACTTATTGTTCTTTTGGCACAACACAATCAGCCAATTACATATTAAAAATATGAGTCGTTGATTTGTTGCTTGCATGGATGCATTTATCTAGACAATTTTATGGGATAGGGAAGTCAGATAGGCCCCAGACCTCTTTACGGATAGCCTAGTCTGTTGTAAGCTCTTGCACAACATCATAAAACAGATGCATAATCAATGTCTGACTTGGACAGTTTTTATTTCAGTTTCTTCTTGAGAATGGGAATATCTGCAGAGATCTATCCCTTATTTTCCTAAACTGTGACAAACCCATAGCAGCTCAGACTCTCAGTTGGTTGACAGCTTATGCCCTCTACTACACACATTCAAGAAAGTTCTATCAAGCAAACAACTGACGGTGCAAGCCTATACATGTCTACTCAGAACTAAAAGCACAGCACTAAATAGGGCTTACTCCCGAGCAAGTTAGTATAGAATTGCAGCCTGAATCTCAATATTTGCTACATAATCTACTGGCTTTGATGCTGAATCACCACAAATAGATCTCAAACCATTCAGATGGTATTACAGTACCTTATTTTCCTGCTAGCAGCAGTTCCAGCCTTGCTGATGTCATCCATTTTCTCTCCATGTGTCTCTGATTAAGGACGTTATTGGTTTATTTATTACAAAGCTTTAGTTGAGTCTATCTCCCACCCAACACTGCCAGTCTCCAGTTTTTCTTTTCTTTTTTTAAAAAAGTATCTATGTTTGGTCTTTAAATCATGGGATTTGTAAAACAATTTAACTCACACAGAGAAACATTTTGCCAAAGGGGTGAGTAGAAAATATGAAATTAATCCCCCTTTCCACCTATAGGAGCCCCTTCTGCCCCTAGGCCTAGGCAGAGGCAACTGGTTCCCTAGCAATGGATACAACTATGAAGTAGTGAATTGAATAGAACAGAAGGTGAGAGGTGTTGGGGGAGAGGTGTTTGCTGAATTTTGGGCTTGCACAGGGCACAGCTGAAATTTGAAAAACCAAAGTCCACCCTCTGGCCAAGGCTGGGGAAGCTATGCCTCTCTTGTTCTCATGGTGGCTTGTTGGAAGTCTGCAAGCAGGACATGAACAATACAACTCTTGTGATTCCTAGCAACTGCCGATTTCCCATAAAAATAGCTCAAAAACGGCAAAAGGAGCTCAACAACTTTTCCGTTTTCACTGTTTGAAATATGGCAACCCTAACTCAGGGACCTGCCCCCTCTGACAGGTGAAGGTTGTATGATTGCAATTATTGCAAACTAAGCCACCTTGAGGATAATTCAATTTAAAGGCAGGGAATGAAACTTCAAAACAAAAAGGAGAAAAATAATAATAATAAAAATCCTTCAAAGCTCCTGTGCCTGCAATAGCAAAGATTAATAAACCGTATTGATTGTACTGCAGTAGCTGTCAGAGTACCTGTAATTTTCTGATATTCTGATATTTTTTAATACTTGCATTAGTCCCTGAATTCACTAGGCAATTTTAAACTGCAAGAACTTTGGGTCAGGGTTTCAGTGCATAGGGAAGCCAGACCTGTATATGCCATCTTTTAAGATCCAGCACCAACCTTTCATCCCAGATTGCAACACTTCTTTTTAAATGAAATGAAATGAAATGAAATAGATATATAAACATAGCAATTTTTTCTTCTGCTGTTGGAGAAAGTCAATAGCAATTCTCAATATTTTGTAAAGCTCTGGGTGAATCTGCAATCTTTGGCAACTCTGAAAAGAAAGTTGGTAAGTGAAAATTGGTTGTTGGCTCTGAAAAGAGAGTAGGAAATGTTGATTAATGTACTGCTGTTTTGCAATTGAAAAGTCTTAATGGAAAGTAGTTACTATTTTAAAAAAAGAAACAAACATAGGCTGTGTGATTGTTCCCTCCCTCCATGTTTATATGTTTTAATACTTCAAATAAACTAGTCTCATGATCTGGAGAATAACAACTTTTTAATATTAAAAAAATACATTTGCCCTATGAAAAGGAAAGCCAAACAAGCAAACGAGGAGGAGGAGGAGGAGGAGGAGGAGGAGGAGGAGGAGGAGGAGAAGAAGAAGAAGAAGAAGAAGAAGAAGAAGAAGAAGAAGAAGAAGAAGAAGAAGAAGAACAACAACAACAACAACAACAACAACAACAACAACAACAACAACAACAACAACAACAACAAATTTGTGATCCACCTTAGGTTGGAACAGCATCCAATTATGAGTCCTGACTAACTGGTTGAAGACCAGCTCCCTTTAGATCACATGAGAAATCACCGGGTCACTTTCTCAGCACCGAATCCTCCTCTCCTTGAACCAGCTTCAAAGGTATCAGTATCAACTGCCTGGTGGCAAGTATAAACAGGAGGTACATTGCATTTCCCAACCCTTGGAAAGCACCAAAGAGCTCTCTAAGGAGCTTCTTCCTGACTCTGTGGTTACAGGGTGTTTTTATTAAACCACTTACGTTTTTTAGAAATGCTTCAGATCAGAAGCCAAATCCTAGGTCAGCATACCCAACTTCTTCCCTCTGCACCCTCATCTAAAGATGCTTCTCTTGATTTCCACTCCTTTATATCCCTCCCTTGGGTCAGCTGACAAGAGAACTGAAGCCTCCTTTTTTTCCCAGCAGATCAGCAGATCTGTGACTCCTGTTGGACTCTTTTTCCTTTTTCTGGTCACACAGTGGTGAGATCCAACACTTCTTTTGTGAAAGGTTTGAATACATCTTGGTTTCCCATCTCCTAAAGAATGGCAAGCCATCTTCATGTTTAAAGCCCTGTATGACTTAGGCCTGAAACATCTGAAAGTGCGCCTTTTCCCTATAGCTCCTCTCTGGTGGCAGATGGTACCATCTTGGTAGTTCCACTGCCCTCAGAAGTTCAATGGGTGGCAGTCCTGGTCTCTGACACCTGAGAGAGATGTTTTTAGGGCCCCTTCTATTCTCTTAACTCTACTAGTTTTAAACTGTTTTAATATTGTATTTTTTAATTGTTGTGACCCACCCTGGGACCTACCTACCTACCTACCTATAGATACAGATACACACACACACACACACACACACACACACACCACCCACTCTGGCTGGCTCCAAACCCAACAGAATATTAAAAACACGATAAAACATCAAACATTAAAAACTTCCTTAAAACAGGGCTGCCTTCAGATGTCTTCTAAAAGTCAGATTGTTGTTTATTTCCTTGATATCTGATGGGAGGGCGTTCCACAGGGGGTGGGCCACTACCGAGAAGGCCCTCTGCCTGGTTCCCTGTATGGTGAAGGCAAGGTAAAAAAATCAAAATACTGATGATGACAACAATGCAATCTATGTCAATTCTTTTTTTTCCTCCTTCACAAGTTTATTATTATTATTATTACTATTATTTTAACAAAATAATAATAAATAAAGAAAAATGTGCACCCCCACCCCCGAGACCATTTCATTGTAACTATCCAACCTCCCAAAATCTCAACACCTCTTGCAATGGTTTGACCCCTTTCCATTTTAAAAGTAGAAATTCTACAAAGACCTTCCGTATCACCTCAAAATCATTTCTCCTGCATATTCCCCATCTTACCTTAATAGCACTTGTTTATTTATCATTAATAGCTATATCCCACACCTCTTTTATACCATTCTTCCATTTCATATGTCAATTCTTGTCACAAGATCTAGCTCATAACCTATAAGTGTCCCAGGAAAACCAGGACATCCCAATTTTTACCACGAGAGAACAGTCAATTGGTTGCCATGATATTGCATGATTTCTCAGTGTGATCTGCCCCCCCCCCAAAAGAGAGTGCTACTTTCAGGGCTGTGATTTTGCTTGGTGCCCTAAAATGTGTGTTTTTGGACAATGCACCTGAAAAAGTTTTTTTGTTTTTGTTTTTTTTAGGGGGGCACCACGGTGCAAAAATGTGTGAGATCACGGCAACCAAAATGGCTGCCATGCTTTTGTGATACAAAATGGGAAGATGGCATCTGGGAAGATGGTGTCTTGGATTTTGGCTTCAAAGCGTTGGAGAGTAGGCACAGTTCACAAATAGGTGGTTTTATAAACCTGACCTGAGAAAAGTGTTTATGTGCAGTCGTCTATAGGATTTTTAGTTGTTTTTATTATAGAAGTCAATGCAAAAACTTGGCTTTTGCTTTTCCTATATCCAGGACAACTGCAAACTGGACATGAGTCAGCAGTGACATGAGTCAGCAGTGTGATGCAGCTGTGAAAAAGGCTAAAGTGGTTTTAGGTTTCATTAACAGAACCACAGGTTCCAGGGCACAAGAAATACACACACACACACACACACACACAGAGAGAGAGAGAGAGAGAGAGAGAGAGAGAGAGAGAGAGAGAGAGAGGTACCTTGAGTTACAAACGCCTCAGGTTACAAACGCTTCAGGTTACAAACTCCGCTAACCTGGAAGAGTTACCTAGAGTTGAGAACTTTGCCCCAGGATGAGAACGGAAATCGTGTGCTGGCGGCACAGCAGCAGCAAGAGGTCCCATTAGCGAAAGCACGCCTCTGGTTAAGAACAGTTTCAGGTTAAGAACGGACCTCCAGAAAGAATTAAGTTCGGAACTAGAGGTACCACTGTATATATATTGCTTTATTCTACACTACTCAGACTTCGTCTGGAGTGCTAAATGGATTGATAAGGAGATGGATGAAGATGGCCAGGACAACAGAAAACAAATCCTATGAGGAAAAATGGCAGGGACCAGGAACTTTTAGCTTGGATAAAACTGGGAGGTGGGTGGGAGTGATGCCACTTTCCAAAGACCTGAAGTGTTGTCACGTGGAACACAGTGTCAAGACATGTCCTCTGCTGCCAGAGTAGATCTAATTAGCTAAAGTCAAAACAAAATAAAAAATAAAAAAAATTCCTTCCAGTAGCACCTTAGAGACCAACTAAGCTTGCTCTTGGTATGCATGCACATGAAAGCTCATACCAAGAACAAACTTAGTTGGTCTCTAAGGTGCTACTGGAATTATTATTTATTATTTATTATTTTGTTTTGACTATGGCAGACCAACACGGCTACCTACCTGTAACTAATTAGCTAAAGTTATAGGAGGGTAGATTTCAGCTGAACACCAGGAGAAATGTTTTAGCAGTAAGAGCAGCTTGACAATGTTATAAGGCAGTGAAATGGATAGAGATTCAAATTGAATTATCGGAGAGAAGAGATTGCAATGTGCAGTGGGATACCGCCATCTGTGTTCTCAGGTTTCCAATAAGAACAGACACGGCTTCTTAATATAAAACAGAAGTAGAACACCAGTCATCTTAACAGTGACAGAGCAGAAAGAGATTATTCTTCTCCTGGTGCCTCTGGAAGGCAGATAGTCCTCCTCCTCCAATGATCAGATCTCCACTCACCATACGCCTGTTGCATGGACTTTACTGTCTCTGTGGGTTCTCAGATGAGCTTGGAAAAGGAGTGCTTCCGTGTATTTGCTCGAGAATTTGGGGCATCCACCAAGGTGTGCTTCTGAGTCTTCTCAGATATCCAACATGCCAAAGGGCTCCTCACTGCCACAGCCAAAAGCATTCTTTATCATCTGCAACGGGTGCTACACGCTATTCATGTACAAGAAGAGGTGCTAGGTTTCAAAAACAGAGCATCTTCACAATCACACCCAATTCTACCAGGTGCTATTTGTTTTAAATGATGGAAATATCCATTAATGTCCATTCACAAAAATGAGAACCATAATATAAAGTAAATCAGAAGAGCTCCAGTCACCGCCTTGATTCTACCAAAACCTAGGTCCTTGTACATGTTCTTCCACACTTTTGAGTCCTCTGTATTTTATCACACACTTGAAGCGATATGCAGCACACACTTTGTAGACTAGTTGTCTCACTCACACATCCAGTCCCCTTTTAATTAATGTGTAAATATAACCATGAGGATATTTTGAATGGCTAGGGCAATTGTCAACACGTAGTGTGGGCGGCCATTTTGCCTCCCATCTTATCTAAGATACTCTAATTGAAATTCATGTTTCTAAAAGAAAAGAAGAAAAGTAATTTTGCACTGCTCAATATTAACTCACTTGCACATTTCCTTCCTGCTCGTGAAATGCCCCCCAGTTAGATTTTAGTTTGCTTTGTTCAGTGCCATTCTATACTCCAAAAAGGCAACAGAATTCTAGACAATGGTTGAATGTTATGATCTAAGAATCATATTCAATCTGTAGTTTTATGAGGCCATAAAATTCTACAGTGTAAAGGCTACATTTTTATTGCCACACTTTCTGTGGGGAATGTTCTCTCGACTGTTAAATGAACTGTTATTTTAGTATTTTAGGTCCTCCGTTCGTACTAGGCTTCTACGCAACATTAGACATTAGCCCTGCTGGGTGAATGGCTGTCTCCCACCCTGTCTTCAGCATTCTGGTCCCATGCATGAACATTTGCAAAGCAATGTGGGAAGGCAGAAGCCCACCTCATAAGGAGCTGCTGATCATAGTTCAGTGGTAGAGCATCTACATTGCATGCAGAAGGTCTCAGGTTCAGTCAGACTCAGTAGAAGGCAGCCTCCAGTGTTACTGTCATGAGAATGGTCTCATAACTTCACAGTATCCTTTCCATCCTCCTCTGTTTGCCACCTCATGTTTCAACTGTCATAGGTGCATAGGCATCAGCTCTTGGTCAACCCATTCAGGACCAAGCTGGACATCCTGAGAAACTTTATAAACAGGACACCCCTTGCTCTCTGACCTTCAAAAGCTGGAAGCAATATGCACAGCTTCTTTTGTATCTGTACTATTTCTTACACATTTCCTTGAAAGCGTCCTGGACGGGCTACCGTTATTAACAGGATATTGAACTGGGTGGCCCACTGAATCAATTTGGTTCCTGGTTCTCACATGTTCTTGACTTGTGTAGGCTCAAGGTGTCCTTCCTTCCTTCCTTCCTTCCTTCTTCCTGACTGACCCTACTTGGATTTTTGGGGGGGATACGTATGAGTCAGTTCCTTCACTGTTATTTTCCTTCAGGTTGAATTCAAGGTCGCATTGTTGCTTTTGCCTTACATGGCTCTGGTAAATGGGAGTGGATGACATAGTCTTGTTTACTGTCTGTTGGAGCTGAATACACCCCGAGATGTTTACAGGTATTTCCTGCACCACAGGAAGAGTGGAGGATTTCCATCCTCAGCAGAGGCGGCTCTCCTGACTCATTGGAGACAAGGAGCGCAAGCTGTGTGTTCTTGCTCCTTCCTGTTTCTTCACCCAGCGCAATGTGGTGGGGCTATTTGATGTCTGGAGAGGAGAGGCAGCAACTGCTGTGTGCCAAAATCATCGCTTCCTTGATGATGTGCTCAAAAAAAAAAAAAAAGTCCTATGGGGGAGCTGATCTTTTATTTTAACTTTCAAAAGGAAGCTGTAGCAACGCATACACACACCGCAGCAAGAATGACTAGATTCCAGGTTCTGCCTTTCGCTTTGGCTGATTTAAGCATTTTGGGATGGTTGAAGTTTTCCAAACACCTCTACACTTCTTGGCCTGGCAGAAGGCTGTCCTCCTCCTTTCATGCTTTCCAGATGTGAGAGCTAAAGGGAAGCTGACTTACAAAAAGAAAACAGGCTTTTTGTGAAATGTATCTCTCTTTCCTTTCCAGAAATAAAAACAAGATTCCCCCCCCCCTTTCCTAAGAGGGTTTGGATCCCTTATTTAGACTGTTGACATGTTCATCTATATTACTGAAGGCACATCCTTCCTTCAAACAGGAACCAATTGAATATTCTTCCATTCTTCCCCCATCAGAACTCTGAGACCTGCTCTTTGGTTGGGGTTTAAGGATTTCTAACAGGATATAACAATCAAGCACACAAAACAACACATCCCAAGATACTTGCGCTGGGGATGAATTTTAATTTTAGTAAGCTGGTTTAAAGCATGTGGGTACAAGCAGAATTGTCCTAAGGGACACAAGGCAATCAACAAAACTCCTTTCCCTGGGACAATTTTTATTGGATTGCATGTGCAACAAAGGTTTGTGTGACTCAGTCTCTGTGTCCAGATATGGCAATAGCCTTCTATACACCTCCATGGAAGAATTGTCTTTCCATCATATGAATGTAATCGAAATTAGCTTCAGAAAAAAATAACTGCCATTTATATAGCACTTTTATGTATGAAATGCTGTTCACTGCACTTACTGGTTGCTGAGGCATGCCACTATTTGAAGAGGGGCGTATCTCAGTGTTGAAACATACCACAACCACCATCATAAACTTTTATTGCACTAACCAAAGGCCATGGCATCATCCAAAAGCATCAACAGTCACTGCATATACAGAAAAAACACAGATAAATTGACTAAAATTCTTTGTTACATAGAATTAAAGGTAGTTCTCATATAAATGTACAAATGAAAATTCCAAGTCCTCTTCGCAGTTGACCGCTAGTTTACCTGGTTCCTTTACCATGATATTCCTAGCTAGCCAAGGCATAGAGAGCTACTTTATAAGCTACAAAGTCTTTGGCATTGCTTAGCAGCCATTTTACCCTCTCTACCCTGGTTAAATTGGTTTCCTCCGCAAATAGAGGTTGTATAAATCAATTTCTTGGTTCTGTATACAATGGACATTGCAGAAAGTATTGGCATGTGTCTTCCACATATGGTTGCCAACACAGACAGAGCCTTTCTTCATAGGGTATTTTATTAGACCATCCGTCTAGAACTGCTGAGGGCATCGATTGGAAGCGAAGTTCTGTGAAGGTGACTCTCAACAAGGCGAATGGCAGGTTTGTAAAGCATGTGGCTCGGAAGTGCTCCAATTTAATAAGCAAAAGCCATGGTGGCTTCACATACAGAATGTCCAGGATTCAATCCTTGGTAGGTGATGAAAAACACGTCTGCCCTAAATGCCAGTCACAATAAACAGGAATGGGCTGGATGATGTCAGGCTTCAGGGAATCGGCTTCCTCCCCCCCCCCCCTTTGGCAGTAGATAAGCAGAACAAAGGAAAATGAGTCTTCTTACCATTTAGAAACTTTAATAATCACAGCAAGAGAACAAAGAACACATCTCGAAATGGCGGTGCTCCCAATTAAGGAATCCACCCCCTGCCGTCCCTATTAATCTACATCACTTCTATGTCTTGTAATTTGAGCTTGTACCCTCTGTGGTTTCTGTTCTGCTACTTTCTGAGCTCTTCATGGCTTTGGAGAAGGGGGGGGTGAATGCTGTCCAGAGACTGTTAATCTGTTAACCTTCTCTCTTCCCGTGTTTCTTCTCCTAGCTGTTCCCCATCCAGTATTTCCCAGCTTCTGCCTTCTGAACTATGCCCCTCTGCAAACCACTGTTCCAAATCTATACTGTCCTCCTGCTCCTGGGAAGATTCAGGATCCAGATCAGGAGCAGGGGGAGGGAGAGGCTTCCACCATTCCTCCTCAGTTCAGCCCTCCTCAGCACAGTCCCTGACAGATGGACACATAGCCTGACGTGATGTAAAACCACTTCCTGTATTCCTATTTTCCTCCCAATGGGCATCTGTCACCAATGGTGCCGGTGCCTGTCATTTCTTACAGTGCAGACTCCAGCCCAGCACACATTGTATTAGATCAGATTTTAAAAATGCTGAATTCTAGGCTCAGGGGTGGGGCCAAGGGCCAAAGGTGAATGAAATGAAGTTCATGTCGAGAGTAGGAGAGTTGGGTGCCAGGGGCATCAGCCTGGGTCTGAGAGGGAATGTAGAGTTCAATCTAAGTTCCCCAATAGAATGCCCCAATCACATGGTTCAGGAAGTGTAACACCATGCCACTATTGCCCAACGAAAGCAAGCCATGCACAACAAACCAAGAGTTCTGATTGTTTCAGCTATACGGGGGGGGGGGGGATTTGGTCTCACACATTTCAATGGTGACTCATCAGATGCTATCGCCACCTTTCAGAAGAAGTCAAAATTAGAATGTGGGCATGCCAAACATTAGAAGAAAGAGTTCTGCTTTGTAATTTAAGAGCACTAAGCTGGACTTTAAAACAGTGTTATTTGGCATCATTTTTATGATTGTTTTTCTTCTTCTTTGAATTGTAATCAGTGTTTGACATTCCCAAGTTTCTTTCTATAAAGTCAGACAGAACAATAGAGAATTTGTGACCCCTTTTCTTGGATGGCTACAATGACTTCAATATTTAATGGCTGTGATTTTGGCTCCGATTGTTTGGCACTTGCACTGGAAAGCAGTTAGATTCTCCAGCAGGCATATTCCAAAAGAACACACCCATTTCTCACAATCTCAAGTGTATATCAATGGTGATATCTCTTATGCAACAGTAAAACATATCCTCTTCCCCAGATGCTTGTGTTATCTAATAGCACATGAGACATTGTATATAATATATGATTGCTCTGAATCCGCTTGAGCTACACTTTATAAAGCTGTTTCTGTAAGACTAGCTGCATCAGAATATGGATGTGTTAAATGTGCATTCAGCTGAAAGCAATGCAATGCAGATGGACAACATCAACACCCAGATGCACATTCTAATTTCCTTTTGTTTGAAACACAGATTTATGCCTTTGATTCCATATCCAAAATGTGACTCACCTGTAGATCTCCTTTGCAGGGCAGAGGTGACACGCAGAACTCCACAATTGGAGTGGGTCATGCCCAAAACATTTACACATTTCCCCAAAATTTGATGCTCAGCACCTTAGCTACAATCTGAAGAAGAACATTTTGCAATCTACTCTGATAAAGCACCCATCTCTGCCTTCCAAGTCGGTGAGTTGAGTGGAACTCTTCGGGTACAGTCTGTATTACATTCCATGCCAACCAGGCAGAGTTTCAGACTTCCATAAAGCTCAAATCAAAGACAGCAGATTATCCTTTCTAGCAGTCCATGAGTAGGGGCAGTGGTGGGTACCTGGCTTCCAGACAACAAAGTCACGGCCACTTACAGGGAGGGAGAAGGGAAAGGACAAGGCAACGAGGAGGTTGGCACTCTGTTGTTGGGAATGTTAAAGATAGTAGGAGATGATATATTAATTAAATATTATCCTTCCTTCACTCAAACTAGTGAGTCATGTAGCAGAGCTGATTCCACTCAATTCAGCAGGAAGCTAGTTTGCAGATTCATTTGAATTTCTTTAGTTAAGCAATCCAGTCTGGCTTGATCAGAATGGATTATTCCTGGTGTCCCCTTTTATCACTATTAAAAGAATAAAGACACAAGAGTCTTTCCTTAAAAGTAAGAAGAGGTTTACTCACATTCAGTTCACAGTATCATCCCTGAAGGCAGGCTTTGGCTAGTAGTTACAGAACATAGTGTGAGTTCATCCCTTATGGGAACTGAGCCCATGTGCTGCTGGCTGAGAGCAAGCAGACAGCAGAATACATTAAGTGAGCAGCATCAAGAGAACAAAATGGCAGCAGGAGAGCAGCATGGCATCAAGAGAGAAGATGGCTGAGTGACTCGGCTCTTTTATGGAGTCAGCCAGGGTCACACCCATCTCCCTGGTCACATGCAGGGGGAGGACACTCCAGACCAGTGGAACAGGAAGTTATACTGACTGGATTAACATCCTCCTGCCTGTGCCCACTCTAGGGAAACAAGGAATGTTGTATTTGACTGCTCCAATGGATTATATCCCACATGTTGGAGGCATTGATGGGGTCAATATGGCACTCCTGCCCAAACATCCATGCAGCTACCTACCTCCCAGTGAGGGGTAAAACTTGCACGACTTGGAGGTTCGGTGCCTGGTGACAGCCCTTCTCACCGACCTCTCCTGCCAGAAGCTACTCCAGAGAGGCTCTCCCTCTGTATAGTTCTTCAGCCCAGGAATGCAGTTTGGAGAAACATCAGGCCTGTTGGAGTATATTGTCAAAGGAGACCCTTAATGAAGAATGAAGCTGCAGGGATGCCTAAACACTGCCATCCTCTTTGGTATCCTAGCTGCTAACTGTGAACCAAAATATAGTCAGGGGGTCAAGATCTAAACATCAGTGCCAGGAGTTTTTCAAATGGCTGGGTCTGGAACTTTTCACTTGGTGCTGCTCAGAGCAGGCACTACAAATTAAAATGGGGGCTATTAGCTTCAGAGACTCAGAGATGCTTTTGGAGCCATTAAACAAACCAGATCACTCTTTTAACGTCAAGGATATCAAATATACAGAGATGTTTGCACTCTGAGATTGTGAGATGATGGAGCCTTTCCAATGACAGATCTAGGATGAACACCATATTAGCATCTACTATTTACTTCTGCAGTCCTTAAAACCATTTTTACTCTACAGACCAAAAGGCCAAAATCTGTCCGCGGATATATCTGAGCTGCGTTAGCAGTGAACATGCTTTGAGCTGTCGCAGAATTACACATTCAGTGCCAAACAATCTTAAGCTCCAACTAGAAATCTGACCGTCTTTTGGATAGAGATATTTAAACTATTTGCCACATTAATAATTTGTGGCAGTGTCCCGCAGACTAAATATGCATGTGTTGCTGAATCATAAGTTCACTGGAAGCCCACAGTCAGAAAACTGGCCGGTTAAATTGAATCAGTATGTGAAAGTCAGCTTTCCTTACCTCTTGGCACTCTTCCTCACTAACAGCACTTATCTCCCTCCTGTCTTGAGTGGAGGTGTAACCCCATTTTCCTCTGGGTTGTGTAGCCCCTGTCTTCACAGTTTTAGAGCATTGCTCCATCTGCCCCTTCTGTTTCCTGGTCTTGTGTGAGATATCCCCCCCCCTCCATTAAGATGAACTCATATCAACAACATTAAAATTCATCATTCTGTAATTGATTCCTATCTCTGCCAGCACCACTTGAAAAGTCTGCAAACATTATTTGATATTACAGTAATGCAGCCTCTCATAGGAATGGGCTTTTAGATAGGCGAGGACGCGTTTCAGCTTACTCCATAAAATGAAAGCTGTGCTACCTTCTTCCACCATAAGGATCCTTGACAAATGTTGGTTTTCTGCTAAACTAATGTTAAACCTTCACCTGTACAAAGCTCATCTATCTCTCTATTCTAATAGATTCTCTTCATCCACATTTCTCAATCATTTTGAGGAGGATGTGATATGGTGTGTGGTAAAAGACTTATCTATCACCCTCTTTAGAATGCTTCAGAAATATGCAAAAATAAAAATAGTTGCATGTAAGGTTCTTCTTGCTTCCCTCCCCATCCCAAAAAAAGCATCTATATGAAGTCTCTTGCTCATTCCCAAGAAATCCATCTATGTTTTGTGCCCGATGAATTCCTGCACGAAGTATAGCAGATGTGTCGAACTAGGAGGGTGTGCTCTGACAGGGAGATTTCCCGGGAGCTAGAAGGCATTTTCTCATGAAACTTTGTGTCATGACATTTGACAGCACAGAAATGGCCCTGTGTTCCTTGGCTCCCATCAACAAGGCTTGATGCCATATTTGTTTAAGCTGGTCCTGAACAGTTTTTTTCCAGAAGTGTCGTCATCTTTGGAAATCCCCTTCTCTCCAATTTGCTCTTTCAAATCACTTTCCCAATGTCCTGTGCTTAAATTTTAACTCTATTCTAAAGTGCTCAAAGCACCTGACACATCCCAGAAAGGTAACTGCATTACGTCTGCTGCAAAAATAGAAGTCAAAGAATCTTTGACTTCCTAATGACTAATAACTTTTTTGTGATGTAACTTTCATAGACTGAAACCCACTTTATCAGATGCATAATCCTCAATTGGCAGGTAATATGCAGTGGGTGGCACTGTGGGTTAAACAACTATAACAAATAAAGGCTTGACATATCTCGCTTTGCATGCCATGAGTCTATCTCATATATTAAACTCCAGTAGCTAATGAAAACAATTGCTTACATAAATGGACTTTTCCACGATATTCTAATTTTTCAAGTTTCACCTGTAATGTAATTTTCATGAAGCCCGCCCTGATTTGTCCTGAACATATTGCCAACCTATAACCAATTGCCAACCGATGACCAATCCTAGCCCTTTTTCTGCAACACTGTGTTGTCATTCCTTTACTTACCTGCTTGGGTCCATAGACTGCTAGGAGAGGTATCAAGCCACTAGATGGAACTCAGTGATACTGCCAAAACCTCACAATGTCCATCATCTCCAGAATATAGTTTTTAAACAATGAAACCCATCAGTGCTGTTTTAACCAGGGCTATGTTCAATTAAGTGTCACTTGCTTCTTTTCAGGAGCTCAGAACTACATTTTAGCCACACAGAAATCTTGCATGGAGGCAAGATAAATTAATCTGCACAGATTCAATGATGAATTAAATCTATGTTCCCTTCCAACCTAACCAACAGCTTTGCTCAGTTTCCCCCAATCTGGTGCCCTCCAGATGGGGTTGCACTCCAACTCCTGTCATTGCTAACCACTGACCGTGAAGGTTGGGGCTGATGGGAGCTGGAGTCCAAGAACAACTGGGGTTGAAGAAGGCTGGCTACTCTAGCTGTGATTACATTTAGGGGGCTTTTCCATTTCCTAAATTCACAATGCAAGACAAGTTATAAGCAAAGTCTTCTCAAAAATTTTTAGTCAAGAACTGCAAGTTCCATTAAATTACTTGATTTGTGCCTCTGTGGCCTAATGGAGATTTGGAGTAAATAGCCATAGGGAGTTGCCAACAGTCAACAATGTCCAAATTGCAGTGGGCATGGCTGATTATAAACCCCAAAGTTTTAAATAAATATCTCAGGATAATCTATTTGTAGAAGTTAAATAAACTCAAATCCTCTCCAATTCTTAGAACACCCAGTATTGAAAACAATAAGGAAATTGAGGGGGATATGTTAGCATGTCTTTTGTATCAAAGGCTTATGATGTTTCAGAGATTTGCTTATACCAGACATTATAGACTGTTAGCATGAGAGCCCTACAGAAGAGTACTGTGACTTTATAAGGAATGGATAGTAATGGGGTGTCTGGGAAACTAAAGTCAATTTCCATTTCCACCACTGATCTGCTGGATTGACATCATATCATCAGGTCACCTCCGTAGACTGCAAGTTATTTGTATCGGTTTGCTGTTTCTCATTGTACATTTTGGAGGATTTGCATGCTTAGACATAACCTTCCTTTGTCTGTATTTGAAAAGAGAGTTGGCACATGAAAAGAGAGTTGGCACAAACCAGTAGCTGTATTAAGGGTGAAATACCTGGCATTTCCACTGTCAAACAGCAGCACAGTCATTTTGACCAACTACAAGTAGAGATATTATACCCCCGCAGACTGATTAGCAGGTAATATCTACCAGGCTTATGCATAGGGATTAGGATTCGAGCTTAGATCAGTGTGCACATAGGAAGGTCTTCCTGTGCATTGCTCTCCTAAAATCCCCTGCACAGTGACTGTACAATACATTCTGCAGTGACCGGCACTTCCAAGCAATTTACAAGAGGCTGCCCCATGTGAAGTAAAATTGCAGTATTCTAGCTGCCTCAAAACAAGAATGGCAGTCACCAAGGGTCCATCAGACACAAAGGTCTGAGTCTTTTTCATCAGGTGGAGTTGGTGGCTGTTCCAGTCACATGGGGCTATATTCAACTAACTCAAGAGATATTGGCTGTTAATTTAAGTGGGTCTTCTCTGAGTAAAGGCTGGTGCTATGATTCTATGAATACAACCCAGAGTGTGGCCACAAATAACCACTCCACTTTTTCAGAGAGTTTCTTTGGTGTGGTTAAAACTGGCCAGGAACAGGTGGAAGCCATATCACACAAATAACTTGCTATGAAAAATGGTGCCTATGTTCTTTGTGGCTTCCGACCTTGGTATAACTAGTGTAGCAAAGTAGGTATGAGCTTTGATCAGTGTGGGAATTAAGCATGCTCTAGCTGCCTATCTTCTGAGACATCTGAATCTCTTGTCATTACTGGAGACAGCATGTAGGACTGGATGGATCACTGTATTTAACTCTACAGAGCATTCCACATCGTCACCCCTTCTTCTCCTTTTTTAAGTATACTTTTTTTTTTTAGTGGAGGAGGCACACGATGAAGGGCCTCCGATGATGATCATATGGTCCGGATCAGTTCGTATGGGCCTTTGTGTGAATAAGGTTTCAGGTTCTATCCTTGGCATTTCCAGTTACAAGAATTTCAATGAGCTGCAGAAGATCTCATGTTTGTGACCTTGAAGAACCACTGATGGACTGGGTAAGCAGTGATGACTCAGTAAAAGGCAGCTTCAGCACTAACACGTTCTCAGCCTAATCCACAACCCACTTTTAGTGGAAGCACATGGGTGGATTTCCATTGATTTTTGCTCCTCTCTAAAGATAATCATAGGGACGCGGGTGGTGCTGTGGGTTAAACCACAGAGCCTAGGGCTTGCCAATCAGAAGGTCGGCAGTTTGAATCCCCATGACAGGGTGAGCTCCTGTTGCTCAGTCCCTGCTCCTGCCAACCTAGCAGTTCAAAGCACATCAAAGTGCAAGTAGATAAATAGGTACCACTCCGGCGGGAAGGTAAACGGCATTTCCGTGCACTGGCCTGGTTCCCCAGAAGCGGCTTAGTCATGCTGGCCACATGACCTGGAAGCTGTACGACGGCTCCCTCGGCCAGTAAAGAAAGATGAGCGCCGCAACCCCAGAGTCATCCACGACTGGACCTAATGGTCAGGGGTCCCTTTACCTTTAAAGATAATCATATAGACACCAAGTACTATGTAAAAGTAAACACATATAAAAGTAACTTGCATATTACACTTATTCACTTATGTGATTGTAACTTTATGCGTGTAAAATGAGTTCTACTTATACTGGGGTATAGTGTGCATAAAAAATCCCAACATTAGTGAAAAAATACATACTAAATATTATGCATATATTTATGAAAATAGCATGCAAAATATATTAGGGGAGAGTGTTTTACAAAGATGTGTAATTTGAGGCTGCACCCACCTGTCCCACATTGCATGTCTTATATGGCATCAGGTGTGGGGCTAGGTAAGTACACGACTGATTATGCAGTTGTTCCCTGCTGACAGCAGAACTGGACTCCCAACCCATTATCTGATGGGCAAGGAGTTTGATCCTCCTTGGTTGCCATCTCCTCCCACCTCCATGGGCCAACTTAGACAGGTGGATGGGATAACCCTCCTGTCAATCACCTGGTGATATGTTGTTGGTGATAGCTTCCCCCCCTTCCTTCCTTCCTCCTGAGGCTACCTGAGTAGGACTATAACTCTCCTCTAGAGAGCACTCATGTAAGAGAGACTGGGAATACAACACAACTTTTTGTTGCAGACCTTGCTTGTAGGGAAGCATTGATAAAAATCCCTAGTGCCGTAGCAAAGCTTGTGAACAAGTTCCAAGGGGATGAGGTTTACAAGCTGAGGACAGGAATTCACTTAGCACAATGATCTCTGGGTAAATCTTAAGGAAGGAAGTTCAGAGACAGGAAGGGCGGGCGTGGATAGGAAAATGCTACTCTGCGTTGGGCCTTGAATCTTAGCCCATGGATGGATAAGACGGGATCTAGAAATTAATGTGCAATGTGGAGAATTCAATTATCGAACAACCTTCAAGTCTGGCAGCTGGTTCAGAGCTGATAAGGAGGAGACTGGTCATAAAGTTCCCATGGAATGTTCTCATCCCTCGTTGGCACGTGTATGAGTTAAGAAAGCATGAATCAGAATCTAATTCTGCCAAACAGTGATTGGATCCCTCAGAGGCACTGGCCTATGAGTTACCCTAACAACATGCTCTGTTGAGCTATGGGAACTATAGAGGGTGTTTGTTTTAATCCCCTCTTGTCGTCCTGTAGCCTGATTTTTCCCACACTGTTTTCTTGTCCTTTTATTTTCAAAACATGCAGCTAGCTGAAAATGAAATGTATTCATCGGGTTATGCCACCAACTTTTAAAGCGGAGAGGGGAAATCCAACTTTCATCTAAAACCAAGAAGTCTGGCGATGCTTGGAATCTCCTGGCCAGCCAAAACTTTGTGGCATGTCTGGAACTCTGGGAATTGGCCAATGGGAACATCTAAAAGGGGTCATCATGCAGACTGGTGTAGGATAGATTAATCACGGATGGCGCAGAATCTTCCCAGACTTTACTAGGGACATCTCATTCTTATATCCAAGTTCACTTTTGTGCAGGAGAAAAAAAGCTCTTCTGCAGTTATTTCCCTGCTGTTTCTTTACACACATTTCCAGAGCAAGGGAAGACATGCAGATAAAATCCCCCAAGATATGAGCAACAGTTGCTAATTCATGACACAGGCATCAGTAGTGGCTCATGTGATGGGATGGCTCTATGGGTCCACCCCATCATGTGATCCACTACTGATCTCTGCCTAAGTAAAAGTGTTGCTGCAGCTTACCTGGAAGCGGCAGGGTGATGGTAAGGATTAGCTCCATTGGTGTGTCTGCACAGCCCCACCCTCACTGCCACCCTGCTGTATCCCATCTGGGAATGCAACACCAGTGTCAGACCCCAAGTTACAGGTGTACACTCAGCCAACTGGCTCCCCCAATAATAGAATTATAGAACCATATGATTGTAGAGTTGGAAGGGACCATGAGGGTCATCTAGCTCAACTCCCTGCAGTGCAGGAATATCAGCTAAAGCATCCATGGCAGATGGCCATCCAACCATTTGAAGGAGAGTCCATAACCTCCCGAGGGAGTCCATTCCACTGTCTAACAGCTCTTACTGCCAGAAGCTTCTTCCTGATGTTTAGTTGGAATCTCCTTTCTTGTGACTTGAATTCATAGGTACAGGTCCTACCCTCCAGAGCAGCAGAAAACATATTCCATGTGACAGCACTTTAGATATTTGAAGATAGCTATCATATCGCCTCAATGTCTCCTCCTTCCCAAGGTTTAGTGAAAAAGAAGACTCTTGGGTTATTCTTAAATTATAAGGCAAAGGTTTATTGTGGTGGCAGTAATGTGTGTAGAAAGAGGATTTGTGAACAGCAAGGGTGTTGTATGGGTGCAACTCCTCCTCTACAAGCAAAGACTGCCCCACCCAGAGTTAGGAGCAGAGGACAAGATTGGACTTCATCTGCCACAATGTTGTTCCCAACTACAAGGTATTACTTTTCCCCCAAAGGAATGAAGGCATCCATTCACTTAATAGGAAGAACTTTGGGGTGCACTCAAGAATGCACTACTTCCATTGTCACTGCATTCTGAAGTGGGACAGGCCAGATAAAGGTTTTTCTGCCAGAGCGGGTACTATGTCCAAGACTATCGGGATGTAACAGAAGGAAAGAGAGAAGCTTGCTAGTCATCACCCCCCGATAAAGGTAAAGATAAAGAACCCCTGGACAGTTAAGTCCAGTCAAAGGCGACTATGGGGTTGAGGTGCTCATCTTGCTTTCAGGCCGAGGGAGCCAGCATTCGTCCACAGACAGCTTTCCGGATCATGTGGCCAGCATGGCTAAACCGCTTCTGGTGCAACAGAACACCGTAATGGAAGCCAAAGCTCATGGAAATGCCATTTACCTTCCTGCCACAGTGATACCTATTTATCTACTTGCACCAGCATGCTTTCCAACTGCTAGGTTGTCAGGAGCTAGGACAGAGCAACAGGAGCTCACCCCATCATGTGGATTTGAACTGCCAACCTTCCGACTGTGAAGCCCAAGAAGCTCAGTGGTTTAGACACAGTGCCACCCGCGTCCCAAACCTTGACCCTAGGCTGGCCAGTGCAGGTGTTATTTGCTGTCAGAAAGTTGTCCCACAAGTAGTTGGGCTGCTTACATTCTGTACCAGGTATACCAGATATAGCCCAAAGAGGCGCAGTGGTTTAGACCACAGTGCCGCTCATGTCCCTGATATTTTTACACAGTGGTGAAATTCAGACCAATTTAAGCATTTTTAATCCCAATGATTTTGGTGCTGGAATGGGATTTACAGCAAAAAAATGGATTTAAAGCACTTGTTGGATCACATTTTTTGAAGTTTAGGTTAAACTTACACACAATCTCAAACCCTATTTTGAAAGCCTTGAGTAGCCCTTATCTGAGTGCCACAGAGGGTGGGTAAGGAAGGGAGTGTTCTGTGGGATCCTGAATCTGAACTAGTTCTTACGGATAGTGTGTCAAAGTTTTTTGTTGCTGCATAATACTCTTATCATGCCATGTAGAGGCATCCAGATACCACAGAACATATTAGCTGTGCTTCTGACAGTCAGGTTCCAATGATAACAAAATCATATGGCTTGTTTTATGGGTGGCCTGAGTTTAGAAAACCCAACTCCCAAGAAAAGAACATTTGAAAGGGAAACTCCTTTCCACCATCGTACCAGTTCTTTAAAATCCTTCACCTTCACCCTTAATGTTTCAATCTGCTCTCAGTTGGTGGCATCATATAAGAGAGCCTAAAGCATTGTGGCAAAATTAATTTGGTTCACTTTAACTTCATCCAAAAAACAAAAACAAAAAACATGAACTGCATGAAAAAATAGAAATAATTCCATTTGCTCTTTCCAAAGCCAAAGAAGCTAGACGAGTTCTCCAACATCTGTTTACATTTTCAATATATTCAGCAACATGAGGCACAAAATGATATTTAGGGAACAAATTCACTCACCTCAGAAGTTGGCTCTTGTGTTTTGATGCCATGTCGCATATCACTATCCTTACTTGAAGTGCTTCCAAGTCAAAGTTGGAAGATATCACGTGATTTCAATGGGGCCTGGAGGATCAAACCATGAGAAAAGAGTATGATGAAATGTTGTGGCAGATTTTCATAAGAACTTAGGAAGTTGCCTTCTACTGTTAGGACATTAGTCCACCTAGCTCAATATTGTCTACACTCAGAAGTGACCAGTGGTGCTACACAGGTGTGGGGCTGCTGTGCTATCCTGACTTCCCAGTCCTGAACATCTCTGTTGCTTACTGAGAAAGAGAGAGAATGGGGCAAGGCCAGCATGAGGGCGGGGGGAGTGTCAGATTGGCTCTGCCACACTATGATGAGCTAAGTAGTAGCAACCTGCAGCATTGGGAAGGTGAGGAGAACAATACAGACCCACTTTCAGGCAAGGAACATTCAAAGTCTTACCTGAGGATGGAACCTGGGATTTTCTGCATACAAAACAAATGTTCTACCACTGAGCTATGCCCTTTATCTACATTTTTCCTTGCCTGATTCATTTTATCACAGCAATCCATCATTTCTTCCATATAATAGGAAACTGAGTTTTCCTTCCATATATCTAATAAAATATATTAAATTTGAGCAAAAGCAGAATATTCTGTATCTTACAGATCCGATGTTTAATAGAATGGCTTTTAATGAAAATCAATATTCTTGCTGTAGACAGCAAAAGAAAACTTAACCCTCTTTTGGCTCAAGAAGCAACTCACTTCAAGAAATAACGGTAAACTATTGCTTGCCTGAAAAGGAGACACTGGCCATTGTGACCTCATGATGATGACACCTGCCTGAAGGAGTGTCATGGCAACCTGTTTTATGTAACATCTTGCCCGATGAAGCATCATGAAGACCTTGAAAGCACACGAAAGCTCATACCAAGAACAAACTTAGTTGGTCTCTAAGGTTCTACTGGAAGGAATTTTTTAATTTTTTTAATTTTGTTTTTACTATGGCAGACCAACACAGCTACCTACCTGTAACTATTTATTTTCAGTACAGAAATAATCTCACTGATCCAGATAACCCAGAAGGCTTGAACTGATTATGGATAATTTATGCATTCCACATTAATAATATTCACAGCTGTTAGTTTTTTAGTGTGCAAAATATACATTTGGTATTTCAGCTCTTATTTACCATTAGTTTAGATTTTTGTTCTAAATGTTTAAATTTCATCTTAATTTTGAATTTAGTTTGTTCCCTGTTATAGGAATGACTGCAACTCTTAGTTGGGCAATACTGCCTCCCTTTCAGTTTTTTTATTTGCAATTGTAACAGAAAATAACTAAACAACCAACCAACAGTGATTGAAACAATCTATTGCCAGCTGACATTGAAACTAAAAATATCCCATTAACTCTGTTTGAAACATATACATTAATTTAAGCAGTTGAAATAGGTTTCTAAAAGAAATGAATGGTTATATGGCATGCATTCAAATGTTAAACGGGCAGTGAGCTCTTCAAACCGCTGACTGAAACATGGAGAAAGTTTGTCTTTCTAGTCTAGCAGTATAAGTCTCTTAGACACCATAACACCTCACAGAATCCATGTTTGTTGTCCATCGGCTAGTTGGGCAATACCTAGGACCAATCAAAAAGTCACAAAAATGTGGCAAGCTTTCAAGCTCTTCATGATGCTTCATCGGGCAAGATGTTACATAAAACAGGTTGCCATGACACTCCTTCAGGCAGGTGTCATCATCATGAGGTCACAATGGCCAGTGTCTCCTTTTCAGGCAAGCAGCATCAGTAGGGAAGACACATCGTTCACTTCATTTGCCAGCTAGCAAATTCAACCTCCTGCCTCTCCACAGCTGCAGCGTATGTAGTGTAAACAGAGTCACCCAGAGGTAGGTGGGCATAATCTCTCTTTGTCTCACTGTGGAGGGCAGAAGCAGCAGGAGTGTGTGAGAAGAGTGGCCACCAGCCCCTCTCTCACTGAAAGGGGCATCACCATATGGGCAGAGGAAAGGAGGAGACTTGGCAGTTGAACACCCCGAGAGTTAGATGGTAGTGGACACTGTCAGAGCAAGTTGCTTTGTTGGAGCTCTCCATGGTGCTGCCTTGTGGGCCTCTTTTCATGGTTAGGTTGGAGAAGTTGATAGGTCTGTTCTGGCTTTTCTAGGCCACTATGTTTGTAGACTTCTGAATACCAGTGGCTGGGAACTATAGGAGGGGAGATTGCTCTTGTGTTCAACCCCTGCTTGCAGGCTACCCATGAGCTGGTTGGCCACAGTGAAAATAGGATGTTGTACTAGATGGGCCATTAGCCTGATCCAGCAGGCTCTTTTCCTATTGTTAAATGTACATCTGGTGCATACTATTGTATAGTTATGTTTCTCTCTCATTATCTCCCTTCTCCTACTGCTCTTCTGCTCCTTCTTTAGAAGCTACCTCATGCTCCGAAAAAGGTATGGATCAGGCTCTTTATGCACTGTAACTAGTGCATAGGCATTTGTGGAGTAGGATTGTAATCTCTACATAAACAAACACATTAGTCAATTGAGGCCCATTGATGTCTTTCAATTGAGCTCAATAGTCTTTTAATTAATACATATAACAGCATGATGTTTTGGTAGAAAGGGGCACATTTTTATCATATTGGTTTGTTGTTGTTCAGTCGTTCAGTCGTGTCCGACTCTTCATGACCCCATGACCAGAGCACGCCAGGCACCCCTATCCTCCACTGCCTCCCGCAGTTTGGCCAAACTCATGCCAGTCGCTTCGAGAACACTGTCCAACCATCTCATCCTCTGTCGTCCCCTTCTCCTTGTGCCCTCCATCTTTCCCAACATCAGGGTCTTTTCCAGGGAGTCTTCTCTTCTCATGAGGTGGCCAAAGTATTGGAGCCTCAACTTCAGGATCTGCCCTTCCAGTGAGCACTCAGGGCTGATTTCTTTAAGGATGGATAGGTTTGATCTTTTTGCAGTCCATGGGACTCTCAAGAGTCTCCCCCAGCACCATAATTCAAAAGCATCAATTTTTCGGCGATCAACCTTCTTTATGGTCCAGCTCTCACTTCCATACATTACTACTGGGAAAACCATAGCTTTAACTATAGGGACCTGTCGGCAAAGTGATGTCTCTGCTTTTTAAGATGCTGTCTAGGTTTGTCATTGCTTTTCTCCCAAGAAGCAGGCGTCTTCTAATTTCGTGACTGCTGTCGCCATCTGCAGTGATCATGGAGCCCAAGAAAGTAAAATCTCTCACTGTCTCCATTTCTTCCCCTTCTATTTGCCAGGAGGTGATGGGACCAGTGGCCATGATCTTAGTTTTTTTGATGTTGAGCTTCAGACCATATTTTGTGCTCTCCTCTTTCACCCTCATTAAGAGGTTCTTTAATTCCTCCTCACTTTCTGCCATCAAGGTTGTGTCATCAGCATATCTGAGGTTGTTGATATTTCTTCCGGCAATCTTAATTCCGGCTTGGGATTCATCCAGTCCAGCCTTTCACATGATGAATTCTGCATATAAGTTAAATAAGCAGGGAGACAATATACAGCCTTGTCGTACTCCTTTCCCAATTTTGAACCAATCAGTTGTTCCATATCCAGTTCTAACTGTAGCTTCTTGTCCCACATAAAGATTTCTCAGGAGACAAATGAGGTGATCCGGCACTCCCATTTCTTTAAGAACTTGCCATAGTTTGCTGTGGTCGACACAGTCAAATGCTTTTGCGTAGTCAATGAAGCAGAAGTAGATGTTTTTTCTGGAACTCTCTAGCTTTCTCCATAATCCAGCGCATGTTTGCAATTTGGTCTCTGGTTCCTCTGCCCCTTCAAAATCCAGCTTGCACTTCTGGGAGTTCTCGGCCCACATACTGCTTAAGCCTGCCTTGTAGAACTTTAAGCATAACCTTGCTAGCGTGCTCCTTCATTGTTGTGGTGAAGGGGCTTGAATAACTCAGGGAAGCTGTGAGCTATGCCATGCAGGGCCACCCAAGATGGACAGGTCATAGTGGAGAGTTTAGACTAAATGTGATCCACCTGGAGAAGGAACTGGCAAGCCACTCCAGTATCCCTGCCAAGAAAACTCCATGGACAAAGACAACAGGCATATTGGTTTAAAAAACAACAAAACAACAACAGCCATGAAAAGATGCATAGGTTGACTAACTTCATCAGTCTGCCTGAACCCAAAGTGGAAGACTCATTCTGACATCATAAGCGTGGGCCATATTCCATCTTGAACATGCGGGCAAATTTCACTCCTCATCAAGAAATGTTGGCAAAGGTCTCAGTCTGGGTTTAGGAGGATCAGTGCCAAGCGGTATTTGCTGTTTGATACTGGATTAAGCATTTCAGAGCTGAGTCGGGGAAACCGAACGAGGCTCCACAACCCAAACCACAGCACTTATATTTTGATTAGAATAAAATTTTCAAAGCACAGCATCATCACCCACTCATTATTTTGTATATTTTCTCTTTCACACTTTTTTTTTCTTTTTAAAAACAAAACAAAAAACCCTTACCCATTCCCACTGTCTTCCCCCCCCCCAATACTTTCAGAGGCAAATATCATCAGTCGGCAATTATAAGATTTTTTTGCCCTGCATACAAGGATTTTGTTAGTGTGATGTTTTTCATCTGGTATGTCTTTGTCTGTTACTTTCCTCGTGGGCTGTTGTGCTGAATAAAGGCAGACATTACTCAGAATCAGAATGGAGACTGTCTCTGTTACTCTTCACTGAGGCTTTATTTAAAATGCATGCTTTGCCAGCGAAGTTTGCATGGGCCTTTTATTCCTGCCTCAGCCCTAGCCCTTCAGATGTATATTTGTTACACGGCAGTAATGCTTGATAAAAAAAAAATCTATTGGTTTGCCACAGGCATTAACATTGCATTTTCAATCAACTATGAAACAGAAGGAAGGCGTCCAGGATACATAATGCATAATAAATCTGCTTTTTGCTTGAACTGATCTGGTTGTTCTACAGATTTAAAGGCAGAATTATAACAATTATAGAAGGTTTCTTCTTCTTCTAAATGTCAACTAATTAAGTTAGATATTGAAATAACATAAAAACTTAAGTTTTGATCCAAAGAACAAGCACTTCTCATTAAATCTGGTTTTAGAGGAGTGGTGCTCTTTTCTCCCATGGGCCCTTGTCTTGATTAGTTAGAGCCCAACCTTCCTCCCACAAGATAGTTCAGAGGGACTAACAATGTAAATTTATTTATTTATTTATTCATACCCCACCCATCTGGTCAGCTTCCAGCAAAATATTCATCAAATATTAAAAGCTTCCCTAAACAGGGCTGCCTTCAGATGTCTTCTAAAAGTCTGGAAGTTGTTGTTCTCTTTGACATCTGGTGGGAGGTCGTTCCATGGGGCGGGTGCCACTACCAAGAAGGCCCCCTGCCTGCTTCCCAGTAACTTTGCTTCTCGCAATGAGGGAACTGCCAGAAGGCCCTCGGCACAGTACCTCAGTGTCTGGGTAGAATGATGGGGGTGGAGATGCTCCTTCAATAAAATATAACACATTAAACACACCAATCAAACCCGCATTCAAATTGCAGCAGTTCATACCTTCAGTACAGAGTGCCATACCAAACTATTTCCTAAAGAACTGGACAAATAAAAATGTTTTAATGTTGCATTGCACCTGAACAAACCCATGCTAGGGAACTTCCTGAGATTGCATGGAAGGGAACATGGGAAGAACTTGACATGCTACGGCAATTGTTCCATCTGGGCAGGGGTTTCAGCTTGCTGGGTGGAATGACCTCCTCTTCCCTCACTCCATACCCTGTCTTTTGGGGTTCTCCTGATTGCCCTGAGTCCATTTCACTAGCACAGGGTGCATGGCTGGAGGAGGAGGGAGCGGGAGCCCCATTGTACAAGCAGAAGTCCTTGCAACGGGCTTCTACTAATGGGAATCCCACCCTGTGGTTTTATTCTCATGTATACTCAGTGGGAACCGGTCTCTTTGGGGATTTGTGGGGCACAAGGTAAGGATGCCCAAAGAAGGTGGAGCCAGACCCAATGACAGGTTAAGACAAGTAATTCTGGTTTGGATCCATCCTCTACCCTGCTCACTTCTACAAAGGCAGGACTGAGAGTAAGGAGAAGGGAGCTGCCCCCCCCCCCCGGACTGGCTGTAAGTAAGAAGGCAGGCAGGTGGAGCTGACGTAGACCAGAGTAAGTTTGATGGGGCATGCCCATATGGGCCAATCTCCACTGTGTTTCCTGTTACATTTCAAGCAACAGTGAGAGCTCCCAGTGTCAACCCACATGCCAGTGTACCCCATCTACTTCTATAGAATGAGAAGCTCTGTATCCCCAAAAGGAATCATATAGGGGGGAGCTGTGTCTGCCACTGAACTAAATTGCACCAAGAAGCTAACTTACTCAGGGTTTCGGTGTCCGCGTCAGCCTGCATAGGGATATCCGCATCAGGGAACCTTGGTTTGATTGGCAGTGCGAACCGAGAAGCATCATAATTTGAGTTTGCATCCATATTCTTATATAATATACCTGTATATATATTTATTTACATGGTTTTCAGACCCCCCAAGCTGCCCTCCAAGATAGGAACAGAGGGTATTTCACAACATAGCATATATATGCAATAAAAAAACAGTATATAAGTAGATGCAATAAAGCTTTCTGAAATCAAAGGCACTTGAAACACAAATCAGTGAAGTGAAGGAGTGGAAGCAGTGTCCTCTTTCGCCAGGATGGGTGTGGGGCAGCGTGCGGCACCAGTGCCAAACCAGAGTGCTCCAAACCTCATTCCTATCGGACCTCACCAACCTTGACCCTGGTAGCACAGAGCCAGCAGTGGGAGGTCACTATCCGCCCCACCCCCCAATCTCTCATGCCATTACTGCATTTTGAGGCCAGGAGATTCAATACAGGGTGGCAGTTCAAACATCTGGAGAATAGGAGGAACATATAAAGGGCTTCCCCGCACCCTTAAATACAGTCAGTGGTACTCGGTGCTAGACATACTGAGAGCAGAGCCAATGAAGTTAATGGCCCTTATTTGTCTTAGGTTCATTAATTTCTACTCTGGATAGAACTTAGTTGAATGCAACCCAGTGGACGGGGTTCTGAGTCCTCCCCACCCCACCCTATGCCTCTGAAATTGGCTCATGGGGAGTTGAGCAATCCCCTAGAACAGCATGTTGGGGGGAGAAGTGTGAAGATTATATCATCCCTGATGGAACGATAGCCTTAGTGCAGTGATATATTCCTCCCTCTGTTTGCTGCTTCGATGATTTTGCTTAGTATGGTGGGTATGTTATGAATATCCCAAATAAATAAATATTCAACTATCTTCAAGTGGAATTTTTCAACACCTAGAACTCTGTTATTCTTTCAAGCAAACAGTTTCAAGTTGTATGGTGGCACGGGACATAATTTTCTATATTAAAGATTCAAATTTACATCTTGTTATAGTAAGTACAAAAACGACAAAGAGTTCTTACTCTCTTAGAGCTCAACTAATGGATAATAGCAACCATTTGTTATGTATGCTACTACTGCGGCCTGTGTTTTGTTAGCCCCCAAATGGAAAAGAAGCAAGGTTCCAACCAAAGAAGAGTGGCAACTTAAATTGACAGAATATGCACAGCTTGCAGATTTAACATACAGAAGAAGAGAAGGACATACGTTTGGAGAAGTATGGAAAATGTTTATTGAATATATGAGAAATAACTGTGTGTACAGCTGAAAAGGCTGGCAGCATTAAGATAAATTCAACAGTGTAAATAAGTTGTGATGGATGTAATAATGGAAAACTGAATGGTATGGCTTCTGTAAAATATGCAGGGATCAATGATATGTAAAGGGACGTGGGTGGCGCTGTGGTCTAAACTACTGAGCCTCTTGGGCTTGCCAATCAGAAGGTCAGCGGTTCGAATCCCCACAACGGGGTGAGTTCCTGTCGCTCTGTGCCAGCTCCTGCCAACCCAGCAGTTTGAAAGCACACCCAAAAAAAGGACGTTTCTGTGCGCTGCTCTGGTTTCACCAGAAGCGGTTTAGTCATGCTGGCCACATGACCCTGAAAAACTGTCTGTGGACAAACGCTGGCTCCCTTGGCTTGAAAGCAAGATGAGCGCTGCAACTACAGAGTCGACTGCAACTGGACTTAACTGTCAGGGGTCCTTTACCTTTACCTATGATATGTAAAATGAAACATGGAAGGAGAAGAAGGGAAGTCATTGTTCTTTTAAGGATGTAAAAATGAGTACTTTAAATTGAAAAACAGAAAATTTAAATAAAAAATTAGATAGAATAAATAGATAGATAGATAGATAGATAGATAGATAGATAGATAGATAGATATCAGCCATTTGAATAGTTTCATTTAAGCTAAGCATAATCATGGATTCACAAAACCCTTTGTCTCACTGGATAAAGGTAAAGGTAAAGAGACCCCTGACCATTAGGTCCAGTCGTGTCTGACTCTGGGGTTGCGGCGCACATCTCGCGTTACTGCCCGAGGGAGCTGGCGTACAGCTTCCGGGTCATGTGGCCAGCATGACAAAGCCGCTTCTGGCAAACCAGAGCAGCACACGAAAATGCCGTTTACCTTCCCGCCAGAGCGGTACCTATTTATCTACTTGCAGTTTGACGTGCTTTCAAACTGCTAGGTGGGCAGGAGCTGGGACCGAGCAACAGGAGCTCACCACATCGCTCGGATTCGAACCGCCGATCTTCTGATCAGCAAGCCCTAGGCTCAGTGGTTTAACCCACAGCGCCACCCGCGTCCCTGGACTGGATACATCAGATCAAAATACTATAATGAAAAATCTAAAGTTATTGTATATCAAGAGCCATCATTTCTTAATAATCAAAGCAGGCTATCACATGATAATTGTAGTCATCACATGAGAAACATTTGCAAAGTTTGTGCCCAAGCAAGCTGTGGCTCCGTTGCACAAACATTTGTGTGGTGCTTCTTCTGTCTGCTGCCAAGTGCAACTCATGCTGTGTCCCAGAGGTGCCTCCATTTCCATGGCAATCGCTATTAATAGTGTGCCTTTCAATTTGTTAAGCATGAGGGATCTATAAAAGGGAAAGCTATTAATACAGCAGGGAATTTTCCCACAGTAAAAAAAAATCAAAGTTGAGCTTCATCCGTAAGACTGCTGTAAACGAAGGACTTGTTTCCGCCTTACCTCTATTGAGCTGTTTTATATAAGGCTGTGGTTTGTATATTTGCTGCGGGGAATTAAGAGTACATCGCTACGTCATAGGATCGCAATGCCCTTTACCCTACAACAACAGCCCACTTACATCTTGGCGTGCCTTAATAAACACCTTGGGCTGGAGTGGAGCAGGTTATCATCCTTCTCGTGGTGTAGAATGATTGAGTCACATTTATTTACACATATAGCTTCGTGAATGGGATTGTTGTATTTGGGGAGTGGCCACCCTGCCTTAGCTTTGCCAATATTTAGCAAGCATATCAAATGTAGCAATTTGCATCTTTGCAATCAATTGCATGTGTCTTTTCATGCAAGGTCACCATGGAGGCTGAGTTTTTCCTTTAGTATTGACCCTCTATTGAATTCAACAGGACTTACTCCCAAGTGGAAATATCAAAAGCTGACCAGAAACTGTTTATGTATGCTACTACAGCAGCTAGAACTTTATTAGCCCAAAAGTGGAAACAGCAAGAATTACCGACAGTAGAGGAATGGCAGACGAAGATGATGGACTATGCAGAATTGGCAAAGCTGACGGGGGGAATCCGAAACCAGAGTGACCAAGTGTTCCAGGGAGAATGGAGTAAATCTATTGAATATATAGATAATCATTGTAAACATATAAAGATACTAGCTGGGCTGCGGTAAAGTTCACAATGTTTAAAAGAAGAAACTTTCTGCTTCTGCTTTAAGTTTTAAATCATTTAAGTTAAATGTAGACGGTATAAATGTGTGGTTCTAAGATGTGTTTTATAAAAATCAGATGACGGAATGGAGGGAAGTCAAAAGCTCAGAAGAGCTAAAAATTTGTGAAAGGTGATACAATGTTATAATATTGTCAAAAAAAATTGAAAATTAATTTAAAAAAAATCTTTTAAAAAGGACTTACTCCCAAGTAAATGGAGTTAGGATTTCTGCCCAAATACTGTTGGGGGAGAAATTCAGTTCAGTTCACATTTAAAGGCAAACCTACCAGAACACACTTCCTGAACTGATATGCAAAACCAAGTTCAGCCGGCATTTGAAATCTGCATTTCTTTGAATTTTGCAATGCAGTTCTCTGGCCAGGTATGTGAGCGAAAATGCATATATTAGGATAGAGTGTGCATAAAAAGGCATGTGCTCATGAAAACAACATACAAAATGCTTTGTATTTGAGAAAAATGCTTGCAATCAATGCACGTAGTAGGAGAATACATTTCATGAGGACTTTCGAAAACGCCTTTTCGCAAACTGATGGGTGAAATGGAATACTTCATTGAAGACTGGGATAAGGGGAAACAGAGATGCCAAAACTGACATATTTCCCCATCCCTCATCTCCAGTTAAGTGGTTCTTGGGTAATATGACAAGGAAAAAGCTTTCCCTAAGATCTTGTAGTTCTGCTGCCAGTTGGAATTAGAATAACTGGTTGTGTGAGGGGCCAACAGTACAACTCAACAGAAGGCTGCTACGTATGCTCTTGTTAGGATGTTAAGATACACTTATCAGGGTCTTTATGTTTTTATCCAGCTCAGAGGAATCTTTATTTGCATTAGCCACTAACTATAATAATAAAATAAAATAAAATGTACTGAAGATGGAGGTAAACACTTAACTATACAAAATACATTTGGGATGTTTACAACAATAATCAAATAATAGATCTTATTCTAATTGCCCCCACTAAAAACCTTGCAATTTTTCCTGTCACCTGGTCATCTTGATCTGCTAGAAGAAAGGACACAGTAGCAATGGTTGAGCGACCTGGCATGGACAATAATAGAGGAGTAATAACCTCACTCCTCACTCCTCAAATCTTTATAAAAAGTGCAAGCCAGAAGCACATGAGCCACTGAAACAATACCACCATCTCCACATGGTCATAACCATTTTTCCAGCGGGATTTTTTGAAATCGACCCTCAAGCACAGCTGAAGGCAGTATATTCAATCTTGCAAAAGTGAAAGCTCTTCTGTATTTTGGGATGTTTTTATTCCACTATAAACACATTTCTGGAGATTAACTTTGCTCTTGTGTTCATATGAAGGTTTGATTTAGAGAACCTAAGTCCTGTTGACATGCAAAAGATTAACAGCTAGAGGGTTGGACTAGGGCCTGGAGACCCCGGTTGAAATCCTTGCTCAGCCATGAAGCCAAGGCTGACCTTGGGCCAGTCAAATCCTAACCTACTTCAATGGTTTGTTGTGAGAATTAAATGGGGAGCGGGAGAACATGTTGAAGTCCTTGGGGAAAATTAAACATGCCCCCCCTCTATTCACTCCTTGCAAAAAGCCACCACCTCCTCCCTTTACAAATTGCTAATCCTCCTATAATTTGTCAAAACTATGCATCCCCTTACTCCTATTCAAAGCCACCCTCCCCCTCCCCTTATACCTTACCAAACCTCCAAATATCTCGGCCACCCTGGTACCCTTTTTCTCAACTCTGATGTTGCTGCAATGATCCAGCAACTCTGAAAGCCCAGATTGCTGTTACACTGTGGTCCATCTGTTGGCAGCCATAGAAATTGCAGCATGACAACACTCTTATATAGTTATTCTATGTACAGCTTTTCCATGTGCTCTGGCACTCGTCATGGTGTCCCATCAAGCCAGAAGCAGTTTAGTCATGCTGCCCATAAAGCTGTCTGTGGACAAACACCAACTCGCTTGGTCTGAAAGCGAGATGAGCGCCACAACCCCATAGTCTCCTTTGACTGGACTTAACCCTCCAGGGGTCCTTTACCTTTACTTTATTCTATGTAAGGGAGAAGATTTATTTGGGCAAATTCACCAGCATGTTATTTATAGGTAAAGGTAAAGGGACCCCTGACCATTAGGTCCAGTCGTGGACAACTCTGGGGTTGCAGCGCTCATCTCGCTTTACTACCCGAGGGAGCCGACGTACAGCTTCTGGGTCATGTGGCCAACATGACTAAACCGCTTCTGGCGAACCAGAGCAGCGCATGGAAACACCATTTACCTTCCCACCGGAGCAGTACCTAATTATCTACTTGCACTTAGACGTGCTTTCGAACTGCTAGGTGGGCAAGAGCTGGGACGGAGCAATGGGAGCTCACCCTGTCTCAGGGATTAGAACCGCCGACCTTCTGATCAACAAACCCTAGGCTCTGTGGTTTAACCTACAGCGCCATCCGCTGTTATTTATAGTAACACTATTAATTAAGCTTCGTGCCAAAGGGATCCTTACTATATCATTAAGCTTATTTTATGGGTTCTGTTCCTTTTGATGGGTTTCACTGTTCTGAGTGGAATCGTACTAAGGACTGGGGAAGCTCTTTCCCAGAGAACTCCATCACCAACTTCCTAGGAAAGGTGTGGGAATTAAAAACAGGCGTGGACCCACTTTCCCTATCAGAACAGCAAAACTAAACTGTTTGCCTACAAAATCAGTAAACTGATAAGGCAGCTTCACCCCAAGCAGGTGAACTCAATTATGGAGAGTATATAAATGTGTCATGTGATTATTAACTTGCTAGTAAAATACCGGTAAATAAATAAATCAGTAAGAGCTAGTATAAATTTGCATATTCAAATAGGAGGAGCTACACTTATTTTCTTGTTTAAGGGTGTGTTGATTAAGGCAAGCTTTTATTTAGCTCAGAATACAAACTGGTATTTTATCACCTTCAGGTATATCCACTTCATATTTAGTACTACCGTTGCTGCTGTTTGCAGTCATACATTCAGTGGCCACTGCAACACACAAACAAACACACACACACTTGAAACATGGCAGTGGTGGAACATCAGTTTTGTGCCCAAAATGTCCCAGATTCAATCCCTGGCATCTCCAGGTAGGGCTGGGAAATACTTCTGCCTGAAACACTGGCATGCTGCTACCAGTCAATGTAGTCAATACCCTTGCGTATCGTTCCTTTTGTTTTTGCTGACGACTGTTTTGATTTCTGCTGGCTTCACTGGTCCCTGTTCCTGTGCATGAACTGGAGATGCCAAGGACTGTGGCTGGAAACTTCAGCACACAAAGCATGTGAGCTATGGGTCCTCCTGCCTGCTGGACTAATCATATATAGTCCCCATGGATCTCAGATGGGGGGCCAGGGCTTCAGTGCTAGGTCTGAGTTCTAAAAGTTCTCATTCAGTGATGGCTGCTGTAATGGGTGGGAAATCATCCAGTCATTTTCACAAGGAACAAGTGCTGGAGCTGGGTGGCTGCAGCAAAGATCCATGGTGGGGGGCAAGAGTGAACAAAAACAAGGATGGGAACATCTCCTCTGCCCCACTCCCTTGGGGGAACCACCATTCAGAGTATAATATTACAAACATGGCTTGCCTGTGAAAAAAATGTGAGAAGATTTCAAAGATTAACAACTATTTTAAAAATTGCCCACCAGGATTGGAATACAATTAAAACTCTTTCTGCTTTGAATTCCTGTGGTTTAAATTAGGAAACTATTGTATTCTTTCTTGCAGTTTTTGTGTCAAGTTCCATTTTACTAGATTTGGAGGTAGTAAATAAATGTCATAGTGGTTTTCAGAATAATAAATGCTTCATGAGAACACAATTATGATTATGATCCCAAAAGATATATTGCCTTATTCCGTGGAAACTAATCTTGGTGCTTTTGATTATTGTTCTCAACCTGATTTTAAATTAAGTATGAAATGTAGTTTTCCCACCGAGCTTGGAACAATGACAGGATTTGCTTGTATCACTGCACAGCACAAGTGTCTGCACAACATTGCCAAGAGATTTACCATATTTTAATCAAAATTATAACCATGTTGACTTAGTTAAGTTTACTGTGCTTGAGAGCATAAGTGCCAAACAGAGAAAGAAAGCATACAGAGTGGCAAAAGTTGCATGGCTTGACATAATTAGCTCCAAACCCCAAAGATGGAACCCATGGAATTACTGTATAGGAGTGAGTAACTTGGTGAACCCCCATTTCACAAAAACTACACACATTTGAAGGAGTCCTCTCTTTTGGTGTTTTTCAAGAGATTGCTGGAAAGGGTCACAAAGAGTGTTTGTTTTATGGCCTCTGGTTCTCTAGGATTGGCCATCTGAATAGTATTGGAAACACTGTCTTGGCTCCAAATAGTTTGAGCCCCACCTTGGCTCTAAGCCCAGGCATAGGAGTTCCTACAAATGATCCCAGCTGCTTCACCATCAGACGTCCAAGGAAGTGTTACAGGAGGCCTGCCCAGTCACACCCCAACCCTATTAGCTTTGGTTGGTGATCTAGGAATTTCTCTGAAGCAAGGATGGAGACCTGTGGTCCTCCAGGTTATGTTGGGCTCCAACCTCCACCAGCCCCAGTCACCATGGCCAACAGCCATGAATGTTGGGAGTTGTAGTCCAGTAACATATGGAAAACTACAGGTTACTCATCCCTGCCATAAGGGGTTCTGCTCTTCACCTTCCAAATGTCATCTCATGTTACTCACTAATAATAATAATAATAATAATAATAATAATAATAATAATAATAATAATTTATTTGTATCCCGCCATCCCCAGGCGAGGCTGGGCTCAGTGCGGCTAAGATCTTAAAAACAACACAATATGCATAAAAACAGACATCAATTAATTAAAATACATCTTAAAATTAATTCAGGGAAGTTAAAATCTGGACAGGTGGCAATTATCAGGTTGGAATTGAGAGTGGTTAATACTTGCCAGTAACCCTACAACCTGTTCTTCTCTTAATCCTTAATGTTGCTACCAGTTGTAATCTGGCTGACTGTGTACTGAGACAACAAATACCAGTGAAGGGTCCCTACTACATCGTACGACATAGATCAGTCAATATTTTCACATCCAGAACTCTTAACCAAAGCATGCATTTCTTAATTTTTAAATCATATGTTTGCATGATGGCAGTGCTATTGGTGCCACCCATATTAGATTAAGTTGCAACCTCATATTGCATCCATATTCACCTTTTGAAGACCAATGGTAGAGGTGAAAGAGCCCTCATCCATATGGTTTATGAAGGTTGGGGTGTGTGGGAGAACCTACATGGCCCTATACTGAAATCAGGGAAAGAGGGTTCTGTTGCACTCAGTCAGATTGAGCTGGAGAGGCAGAGTTCCATCTTAAATTCATGCACCAAAGCCACTCTCCCATTGGTACAGATGCATGAGGCAGGCACATCTGTCTGGTGATGAACATTGTGCATGGACTCTCTCCTAGTGGCCATGTCCAACGCACACAGCATAAGAACTGAGGAACGAGCTGAACTTGTACAGAATGGAATTAGCGTGAATGTGTGTAAAGGGAGGGAGAGTTGGAGTCGGCACATTGGAAGGATTTTAAAGTTCATTTGCTCAAAGGAAGGACTAAAAGGGTGATGTGCATAGGATGTTGAACACTTCTTCGAACATTGTAATGAAGATCCAGTGTTTCTTTCATTCTTGACGCGAAAGCTGACCACTCTGTGTCACACAAATGTTAAGTTTTTAAACGGGGGCGGGGGAGGCAACCAGCTCAACAGCTGCTAATAATCAATGAGAATTAGCTGTCTGGAGTTTAATTTGTTGCCATTGCAGGAATTTCTCAGCTAATTAATGATCGGAGGGAGAGGAAGCCACAAGTATTAAAGTATATCAAATTCAATGGCAAAATTTCTCACTGAATTGAATCTAATTATACAAATTGTTTTGGCATGTTTTCGATAAATGCATTTGTATGCCATGTGCTGGTGGTGTTATTTTCCAGAATGAACAATGATTTATATAATGCAGGGATAAGATTCCTTAGGCACTGACTCATTATTGCACTCTAAACAGTTTCCAGTGGGAACCTTTTTCCCAAATGGGAAATAGACCATTCCTTACATGGTCCTGCTTTGGCACCCTCTTTTTTTAAAGTTACTTTTATTTTAGATCACAATATTTTCTTATTGCCTTTTAAAATCACATAGTTATTTAGTTTTAGTTTTTACACATAACCTAGACAAAGGGGTCATACACACAAAAATGAGCTGGTGTTTGTGTGTGTGTGTGTGCGATCTAAGTTGCAAAAATAAACCTTGTACAAAACCTTGCATGTTAATAGTCTCTTTGTTGCAGAATATGCAAATGACACGTGTTGCTTCCACTTCTAATTAGGCCATGTGATCTGTTGAAATATACTTTGTGAGATACAAGCACAAGTGTAGGTAGAAAAAGAAGAAGAGTTTGGATTTGATATCCCGCTTTATCACTACCCGAAGGACTCTCAAAGCGGCTAACGCTCTCCTTTCCCTTCCTCCCCCACAACAAACACTCTGTGAGGTGAGTGGAGCTGAGAGACTGATGAGCAATCAGAAGTTCTTTCAGTGAACAGTAGTCACTACTATGCTCAGATAAGAGCAATTCCAAGATTTCTCCATGAGCACCTTTTTGGGGGAGACCCACTGGCCCCTAACAATCACACATCAGAAGCTTGAGAGCCAGTGTGGTGTAGTGGTTAAGAGCGGTAGACTCGTAATCTGGTGAACCGCATTCATGTCTCCGCTCCTCCACATGCAGCTGCTGGGTGACCTTGGGCTAGTCACACTTCTTTGAAGTCTCTTAGCCCCACTCACCTCACAGAGTGTTTGTTGTGGAGGAGGAAGGGAAAGGAGAATGATAGCCACTTTGAGACTCCTTCAGGTAGTGATAAAGCGGGATATCAAATCCAAACACTACGTCTTCTTCTTCTTCTTCTTCTTCTTCTTCTTCTTCTTCTTCTTCCTCCCCACGATTGATGAATAAGTTTTCTCTTACTGAATTCTGCCTGACACACACAGGAACCCTGTAGGGCTGGGGGTTGGGAGGGAGCAGTATCCCTACATGATTGCTAACTTCATAGTTTAATTACAACTGGCTCACTAGTCCTGATTTGTTTTATTTATATATAAATGAAGCCTGTTCCTTAAGATTTTCCATCTGCTCCCATTAGAAGAAAACCACTGTAGGCAATGTGATGGTGCTTTCCTTCCCACTTTTTTATACCTATTAATTATATTTGGCTTTGGTTTGAAAACAAGATGTAAAGTTGATACTAATCAGGTGAACTTGCCTTTATAATTATGGTCTATTGGTTAAATGCAAGTGTGTGTAATCCTGCTAAAACATCTAATGTGGCTTTGTTAGCAGCCTTTTTTTATTCTTCTTCTAAATGGGCAAGTTGATCGGGCAGACAGATCTCTGTGCCTTAGTGAGCAAACGAAAGTCCAAGCTCCCCTCCCCTCTACATTCCTAACCCAAGAAATGACTTCAACCCTATTCACTGGAATGGAAGTGAACTGTTGTGTTTTTAAGCACCCATACACCTAACTAAAGGGACGTGGGTGATGTTGTGGTCTAAACCACAGAGCCTAGGGCTTGCTGATCAGAAGGTCGGCGATTCGAATCCCCGTGATGGGGTGAGCTCCCATTGCTCAGTCCCTGCTTCTGCCAACCTAGCAGTTTGAAAGCACATCAAGTGCAAGTAGATAAATAGGGAAAGCACGTCTAAGTTTGAAAGCACGTCTAAGTTTAAGTAGATAAATAGGTACAGCTCCAGCGGGAAGGTAAACGGCGTTTCCATGCACTGCTCTGGTTCGCCAGAAGCAGCTTAGTCATGCTGGCCACATGACCCGGAAGCTGTATGCCGGGTCCCTCAGCCAGTAAAGTGAGATGAGCGCCGCAGCCCCAGAGTCATTCCCGACTGGACCTAACGGTCAGGGGTCCCTTTACCTTTACCTTTACACCTACCTAACTCAGACCAAGGTCTCCATACAGTGTAAAGCTCCTATAAAGGATTTTGTGACTCTCCCAATGATGTTGCTGGAGGACTCTCCCAAAGATGTTGCTGAGGATAGGACCCAAACCAATGGATCCAAGTTACAAGAATGGTGATTCTAACAAAACATCGGGAAGAACTTTCTGACTGTACATGCTTTGTAACAGTGGAATAGACTACCTCAAGAGGTGGTGGACTCTCTTTCCTTGAAGGTTTGTTTTTAGCAGAGGTTGAATGGCTATCTGCCATGTATGATCTAGTTAAGATTCCTGCATTGCCACAGGTTGGACTAGATAATTCTCAGGGTTCCTTCCAGCCCTACAATTCTAGGTAGGCAGTGCAACTATTGCAGGGATTTATTGATTGTGCAGCGATGGCCAACAGTGAACAATACTCAGCTTAATAAAAGCAACGTCTTCAAATTTTATTCATGCTTAATTCTTCTCTTCCACAGAGATTACGGTTAGTAATTAGCACTCTTATGCCCCCCTTTAAAAAGCCAATCATTAACATTTTCTTGCAATTAGTTTGCTATTATTGAAGTAATAATAGGTATTAACATCTAAAATGAACAAACCTATATGAACCCAACTTTGCATGGGCATCTTATGCCCCTTAATAGTGTCCCCTAGCAGTGTTGCTTTATTACAATTTTAATGAATTTTCTTGCAACTTCTTAAGGCATTTCTACGCGCAACAGGGAGATCGGATTTCTTTTGCTGATTTGAAACTTTGAACCGTTGTGATGCTTATTTGCAGTACCTGTGATTCTCTGGGAGAAATCTTTCGCTGCTTTTGTGGCAAGCAGCTAAAAATGACAACGGGTGCTTCTAGACTGCCACTATTTTCACTATATATGTCTTTATATGTGTTAGAAGCCATCTAGAGTGGCTGGGGCAACCTAGCTGGGTGGGTGGGGTATAAATAATACAATTATTATCACTACTATTATCATACCCCAGCAAATTCATGTAGTGAAATCAGGGCTATCTTTAGCATATGTGCTGCCAGGGTGCAAAGATCCGCCCAGTGCCCACAAATTTAGTGCTGCCCATGTCTACACCCAAGATGTACTTCTCTGCGGTTGCAGGCAAGGCCATGGCGGCATCGCCAGTGACCTGCTCTTCTGAGTCTTGCTGCCGTCGCCCCTCAAGAACCAGGCACCCAAGCTCTGCAAAGGTGCACAGCTTCACATCCGGGTGCTTTTAAAAGCTCCTCAGCAGGAGGAAGGAGAAGAAGAGGGTCACAGCAGCCATGCCAACAGCAGGCGAGAGAGCAAAACAGGGTAGGACTCCGGGGGGAAAGCGACCAGGGTGGAGACGGCAGCGGTGGCCAGATTTGAATGTCAGCTTGATCAAAATTATTTATTATTTCATAACAGGTAGATAGTTAAGAGCTTAGGTGGCTTCAGCAGTGGGTGCCTGGCGCCCCCCAGAATTTGGCGCCCAGGTGCCCCGCACCCCTTGCACCCCTGGGTAAAGACGGCCCTGAGTGCAATTATAGGCCACATTCGCACCATATATTTTAAGCATCTTCATACCATTTTAAATAGCCATGGCTTCCCTGGGAGGTGTAGTTTGTTAGGGGTGCTGAGAGTTGTTAGGAGACCCTTCTTCCCCTCCCAGAGCTACAATTCCCAGAGTGGCTTAACAGCCAATCCCTCTTCTCATGGAATTGGGAGGGAAGAGGTGTTTCATAACATAGGAATCAAAGGCAAAGTGAAATTTTCTTTGAGAGGAGAAGCAGAGAGAGAAAAGAGGGCACAGTGCTCCAAGCTCCTAACCATGCACTTAGCAAACGCAACATTAACATTTTTTTAAAAAAAATGAGGGAAAGATCACTGTCATTAGGCAAGATGCAGTGGTGCTGTTAAAAACAAACACAGCATTTCATTTCTTAAGAATAAATCTAATTTAAAATAGAAGAAGCTTATCCAGTTGAGACCATTTTTTAAAAAATTAATTATATGTAGCCGATGAGTCTTCCAGATGTCTTCCTTGCTAGTTATGCAATTTTAAAAACCTGGAAGCATTCATTTTTGTGTGGCATCTTGAAAAGATGGTGTGAGTACAAAAGTGTCCTTTGTTTATATCCTTTAATTCGTGAGAATTAGTCAATATCTCTTGAGCCATCTCTCCTCTCTCGGCAGCGGCAATTAAACTGATTCTGGTTTTGTTTTATTTATCTATTTTAAATATTTATGAATCGATTATGTGCACGGATCGCTAAATGATTTAGAACGGAAACAATTTCAGAACAGCATATATCCCAAGTAAAACATTAAAGTCTTAAAGGCAATCAGATAAGATTAACATTCAACAAATGCTGGGTAAAGTAAAAAAAATGCCGAAATCCATACAGTGTCAACATCTTCCTCAGCTCCATTGAGGGAGTGTTCCCTACTGCAAGAGGCTACTATGGAATGTTCTCTTCTGAGTATACAGGAATTTGGTTTCTGGGGCATGAGGCAACTCCAGAAGCTCTGCCCCAGCAATATCTGCTGTCTATCTGGCCTATAGGGAGTGAGGCAGTCTTTAAGGACCCTGGACCCAGGTTGTTTAGGGCTTTGTAAACTGGTACCAAATCTTGGTTTAAAAAAAAAAAGGTAAAGGAACCCTGGATGGTTAAGTCCAGTCAAAGGTCACTATGGGGTTGAGGTGCTCATCTTGCTTTCAGGCCAATTGGAGCCAGCGTTTGTCCACAGACAGCTTTCCGGGTCATGTGGCCAGTAGGACTAAACCGCTTCTGCACAACGGAACACCATGATGGAAACCAGAGCACACGGAAACGCCGTTTACCTTCCCGTCGCAGCAGTAGCTATTTATCTATTTGCACTGGCATGCTTTCCAACTGCTAGGTTGGCAGGAGCTGGGACAGTGCAACAGGAGCTCACTCCGTTGTAGGGATTCGAACTGCCAACCTTCCGACCGGCAAGCCCAAGAGGCTCAGTGGTTTAGACACAGTGCCACCCGCGTCCCAAACCTTGACCCTAGGCTGGCCAGTGCAGGTGTTATTTGCTGTCAGAAAGTTGTCCCACAAGTAGTTGGGCTGCTTACATTCTATACCAGCTGAAGCTTCCAGGTCAGAAAAGGGTAGCACCACATAAAGCCTATGACAGTAATCAAGCCATACAACCACTGGACGGACAACTATGAGTAACTTCTCCTGGTCAAGGAAGTCCGTTTGCTCTCTGGTTGGGGGGGCGGCTTTATGGGTGAGCACCGTGTCTCCCCTATGAACCGGCCTATTGCCAGCCGGATAGTACTCCTACTGCCAAATTGGCGAATGGCGGCAGGCATTCAGGGGGCATAACTTGGGCGCGGTGCCAGTCCACTAATAGCGGTGCTTGGCACCGCACCCAGGGGAAGGATAAATACCTGGCCAGCTGGGCCTTTCAGCCTCTCCCTCACTGCGCCAGTTCTCCAACCCACCATCCCTCAGATTAGGGTCCTTTAGCAATGGTACGACCTTGTTATGGACAATGCTGGTTGCCGGATTCAGGTGCCGGTCAGGAATTTTTCCCATCTGGCAAATTGGCACCGCCATTTGGGTTTTCTCCCGCCTCATAGCAATAGTCACAACTTTCTAAGGCATTGGGTTAGCCTAGTCTTGGTTGCAGGGGAGCTTGTAGCCCCTGCCTGCCCCTCCATGGGTAAGGGTATCCTGTTAAAAGGATCCAGGAGGAGTGACTCCTGTCTGATGCCCACATGGGGGCTATGGCCATACCACTCCTCCAACAGGGACCACTTGGGGGATGCCCCAATTTGACATACTGTAGGTCATAGGGCATCCCCCCACCCCCCACCCCCGCTGGCTTCACCCTTAGAAACACTCCTGGCAGACAGGCAGGAGTAACGTGTGCCGTTGCTTACCTTAATGCCTATGTCCAAACCTTTCACATCTGTAACCAATAAAGTTGTGGCCTTCTTTGATCCCAAAATCCCAATAAGCTGTGCGTTGTCTAGTTATTTGCACCTTATGGAATAGGGTGGTTGTAGGGCCTCGCCACACAATGGCTGTAGCTGTCTCACCAGCCAAGGCTATTAAAAGGACACTGAAGCTATCTGAGCTTCCAGTGACTGTGTTGGAGTACCCCAGACCACTAACTTGCTCCTTTATAGGGAATGTAACCTCATCCAGACCCAGAAACCACTCGCCCACAGTGCTTCTTGTCTCGCCAAGATTCAAGCCAAACTTCTTGCCCTCATCCAGACCACCAAATAGTCAAGGCACTGATCAAGAGCTTGCACAGCCTCTCCTGAGAGCTAGGATGCTTTTGATAAGTTCTTTGTGGTTTCAGCATGGAGACACAGAATCATCAGGTGCCAAATAAAAAGGCACTGAGTGAGGATATCAGGAATGGGACTAGGCCATCCATGAACTGTCTGGGACAGGGCTAGTTTCATGGCTCCACTCCTTATGCGAGTGCTCTGTATTTGAAGAGCACATGCAGAGGACTACGAGGGCATGCTCCATTCCAGATGATGAGTAGGGATGTGGGTAGCACCGTGGTCTAAACCACTATGGCTCTTGAGCTTCCCAATCAGAAGGCCAGCGGTTCGAATTCCCACAACGGGGTGAGCTTCCATTGCTCTGTCTCAGCTCCTGCCAACCTAGCAGTTCAAAAGCACACCAGTGCAAGTAGATAAATAGGTACCGCTGCGGCAGGAAGGTAAATGGCGTTTCCGTGCACTCTGGCTTCTGTCATGCTGTCGCATTGCACCAGAAGTTTAGTCATGCTGGCCACATGATGCAGAAAGCTGTCTGTGGACAAACACAGGCTCCCTCAGACTGAAGCAAGATGAGGGCCACAACCCCTTAGTCGCCTTTGACTGGCCTTAACCATCCAGGGGTCCTTTACCTTTTTCTTTTTCTTTTTTATGATTGTACTAGAGCCTTCATCTCATGATAGAGAAAATAATTTTGTTCTTACCTTCAGGAACATGATTCATTATAAGACATTCTCTTCCCTCCCCAAATGTGTTCTAATTCAATCCTATTTTGATTCAGGTGCATACATCTTTGGAAAGATTTACAGAGGAGAGAAGAATGCAGATGTCCTCCAGATTTAAAGCCCCTTGTTAAGTTTTCCATAATACATGGAAATGTCTTCTGTAGGGAGACTGAGACTCCTTGGATGCTAAACAGTTCGTGAAGTGCAAAAAGAAGCTATTCTGGAGTATTTTTAGACTTGACCTTAGTGGGGAAAATGTACAAACCAAGTCAACATCCTGCTTACAGTCAGAACTAGACCACTGGCAACAATTTGCATGTGTGCGTGCAAATGCTAGCAACCCATGCCTTGTTCAGGGTTGAGAATGTGTGGTAGGATTCTGATGATATTTCTATCAATTGCACATAGCTGTGGACATTTGGGGAACATTTTACCTGCGACGACAAAAAACCGAGCATGCCAAGACCTGGCTAGTGCCTATAGCTTTCGAGTCTTGCTAACCTTTAAATAAACTGGGCATGTTTTCTTGTCCGAACAATGACCTTATTGTTTAGGCTAAAATACAGTGCACAGCCAGCTATGTTAGGAAATGAGTGAATTGTGGGGCTGTCAACGACTATTTTGGTCCACACCTACCTTATCTAGGAATTCCTTCCAAGTGTTTGGCTTTAAAGAAAAAAAGATTGCAAGTGACAACTTTGTAAATGAAGGGGCTCTTCCATCGAAAGACAGCCAGGATTGTTTGTTTTGCTTTTTTTAAAGAAAAGTGGGCATCCAAATATAGCAAAATTTTGAAAGTTATCAGCTACAATTTATTCTTTTATTTTACCATATACTGTTTCAATTTGTATGGTCCTTTCCCACGTACATCTGCCCCAAATGCTCACAACACAGGAACAAACACACCACGTAGGCTAATAGTTAGTAGAAAATATATAATAGAATAATGATAGCATTCAAATTGTAGGAGTAAGCCAATCAAAGTTCATATATGCAATATAACAGAGCGGTAGTGAGGACCGTCGAGCCGTGTGTTCAAAACAGATGTCTAAGGACAGTCTCACAATAGTCTTTCAAAAGTATCACCAGAAGACATCTCAAAAGACTTTGATTACAGCAGTTACATGAGATTGCACACCCATATCCAAGAACACTGTTACACTACTCAAAATACTTTCCTAGAAACAGAGCAATCAGATAAGGCCTACAGCTGGAAGGTACTACCAGTGTAAGGGTATTGTTATAGATCTGGGGAAACCCCACCACCACCACCACCACCAAAAAAACCCCCATAGAAATTAATAAATGGTAGGGTTTGGATTACTTGGACCATTGAAGGGAAGATTGCAGACCAGTGGAAAAATACAGGCTAAGCTTCCTTTCCAAGTCAGGTCCTCACCTGGGATAGAGGAATTAACATGACAAAAGGTATTGGTGGCCCATCTAAGAGGAATTATTGGGCCTGGACAGACAGAGGATGCCATGGTGATGTGGGGGGTGTTTAACTGATCAGGAAAAGAGAGACTTTAGAGCAAGGTATGCTTGGAAGAAGAAAGGGGAGAAGAAGACAGGGATCCATCTTGGGCAGGTTGGCTGCAGGCTGGCTGGGAGAGATGCTTTTGACTCCAGGGCTGCACTGCTTTGGGGCACAAGCCCTCCTTGAAATGACCATGCTGTAAGATCTGAACTCCATCCATGCAGACTGAAGGTGTAAACAGGTGAATAAATCACATTTCTTAAAGCTATGACAGTCTCCACCAATTTGCACATCCTCACTCATAGGTAAAGAGGGTTACGATTGTAGTAATCAGTTAAATACAGATTGTAATCAGTTAAATACAGATTAAACAACCTTGGTACAGAGCCACTGCAAGATTGGCAGAATCGGTCACTAAAACATCACACAATATAAGTCGATAATAATGCCAATCAATTGCTAGAATACAGAAGACAAGCCAGGTACAATAAAACTTGCCAGTAAACTTCACTACTAATAAATATACGTTGTAAATATACAGTTCAAAGTTTCCTCAAAGGTGCCAAGTGCAGGAACTAGAAGCCAGATTTCTTACTGTCATTATAAAAAAAGTGCTAGATGCAGAGGTATAAAGGCAACATTATTTAAGGATTAAATAGCAAAACGGTTTTGCAATACTAAAGAGGATAAATGGAATGGTGCTAAGATCGGTTTAGTGAACATCTGATTTTGCTTCATAAACTCAATGACTGGCATGGAAAGTCCTGTAAAAACATGGTAGGTGACATGTTCTTTCACATCGGAAACTTTCCATTAACTTTTCAAGTAGTGCAACCCATCATGCTTCAAATGGGACCATATGGAAAAGTTTATGCACAAGGAGCACACTTTCCAGGAATAGTTTGTTTTTTTTTTTCCCCTGGAGGACAAAAGTTTAAAACTAAAAGGAACATTGAAAGAAGTGAGAGTTTAAATAGAGAGATTTGGGCTCTCTTAACCTGTGAGTGTTACGTGACAAAGCACATTCCAAACACCAAGTAGGTGAAGTGACATCCTTGATTAATTGGACCAATTCCTGTTGGTGTTGCTAGTTTTCGAGTTACACCATTTGAACTAAAGAAAGAAAACCAGGGCAAAACAGCAAGCAGCAAAAGAAGCTGTGAGCAAGACCTTCGATCTCCCTCTCCCTCCTTTTTTATACCACAGCAAATCTGGCCCTGTACACACAACATGTTGGGCTTTATGCCAATAACCCATCTTCCTATGGAATAGAGTCTTGTACATAAATACTGCTTGACACCCTGATATTTTTTTTTAAGTGCTTTATAGCTCTGATATACTTGTCATGTAAAACAAATACTGGGTTTCCTGTCTTCATTTCCTGTGTTTGGCTTCTGCCTTGGACATTAATAAGAGCGGTATTTTATTTCTCCAAATTCTAGTAGGCCAAAGGGGGTCCTCGCCTTGGAGGGCCTCATCAAAAGGCCTGCTCCAGAGTCCAGAAAGCAGTTTCATATTTCTGAAGGTTTGCCTAATCACATTCTATAACTCTCATAGTTTGTTCCTCCTTTTATGCCAGTTCTGGGAAAGTAATGGGATTCTTGGACAGCTGTGAGCCCTCTCAGATGCGTATAGCTTTTGTGACTCTATACTATTAGCAAGAGATGTATTGGACCAGATGTTCTGTATGTGGGGTTTTTTTTGTCACTGTTTTCCTTCATTCTGGATGCCCCACACAAAGGGTTCTCAAACTGAAGGGAGTATAAGCTATTCCCTGATTTAAAAGCCAACTGAAAGAAAGATGTCTTCCTTTAGAGTTGTACAATGATAAGAGTCCACTCTTTGTAAATGATGGAACTGCTGGGATTCTTTGCATCTCCCCTTATGGGCAGGAGCAATGACCAGTAGGAAATGTGAGAGCGAAGGGGCCCTTTCAACATCAGATTTGTTCCATTTCTCATAAATGGTGGTCCTGGCATGGGAGCGAGAACTTGGCGGGGAACCTTCCCAACAGACCACAGACTTCCAATGTTGCTGAGTAATGGGGAAGGGGGCTGCAACCTAGAGACTCCCTTATTGATAAAGATATTGTTGGAAGGGATAAGCTGGATCATAATCTTGGGCAGAGATGGAGAACTTGTGGCCCTCAGGAACTCCTATCAGCCCCAACTAGAATGGCCAGTAGTCAAGGAAGATGGGATTTGTACTCCAACAATCTCTGAAAAGTCACAGCAACCTTATATCTGATCTAAGGCCTCATTTCTGATCTTCATAATCCACCATTGCATGAGATAAACTCAGTTACTGTTGATGTAGGCCCGAGTATATGGACCAACTTCTTACATGAAATACGTTGGTTTTTTTCCAGGACCAAAATAGGACTAGAGCTATGCACAAATGATTCCTCAAAATTCTTCAGCATCTTGTGAGCAGAGAAGTGTGTGTATGCATGTAGGAAGGAGATTACTTCACTGAAATTCCCCAAAGGGATCAGCCAGGGCTTTTTCTTTCTTTCTAGAAATGAGGTGGTGGAACTTGCTGAACACCCATCCAAGTTGAGCTTTTTTTAGGCGATACTGCTGCGCAAACTTCAGCATCCTAAAGAGCTGTCAGAACACACCAAATAAGTGCCAAAACACACCTAAGAGTTGAGTTCTGGCTGGGGGGGGGGAACACACCCCATGGGATCAGCTTTGTTGTTGTTTTTGCTGCTACAAGTGACACCAGCAGCTAGCTGTGTTGGTCTCCTAGCCACTGTTTTGCAATTTGGCCCAATTTGGCCAATTTGGCCCAAGATCTCATGTCATTCCATGGCATTTGGGGGGTGGAAGTCAGGAATGACTGCAACAGAAAAATGATGGAGAATATTTGCAGTTGGGAGGGAGGGAGTTGAATGTTGAAAATTTGTTATACTTTTTCAAAAGTAAGTGACTCCTTTAGAGTCTATGTTACCTAAGTTTGTAAGTGCCTATGACTGAAATCTCTTACTAACAGAAGGTGGTTGAATAAAAAGCAGTTCACCTTTTGGTTTAAAAACGTATTTCTGTTAGTATGGGCCGGGTATATAATAGTGGGGAGTAGAGAACCTTATACATTAGGCTCATATTACTATGATGTTTTGTAATTATTATTATTATTATTATTATTATTATTATTATTATTTGCTTAGTGTTACCTGATGCTGGAGGCTGAACCGCTAGTTACTAGGTGGTGAAACTATGTGTCATTTCCCCCGTTTTTGAGCGAGTTGCAGGACTTCATGGCTGAATGTAATAACTTTTTTGTTCTCCAAAACAGCAAAAGCAACCGTGGTTTGGGGGAGAAAGAGTTACAGGAATCCCTTTCTGACCGGTAATCAGGATAAAACTTAATGGCCTCCAGTTGCTTTGGCTCGAGAGCCAGCGGATGTGGGCACACTCGGAGCAAACAAGACAGCAACACGATGACGATTCTTGACATTGGAATGTAGATGTTGGCACTGATCACCCAGTCCTTGGTTTGGTTTTTGGCTGGCCTCTGGTAACATCCTCGATTAGCCTGCGATGCTGGCTTGTGCTGAATTGCAAAGTAGCCTGTAGGAGCAGCCTGAGGTCAACCCACTGCTGGGGCTCTATGGCCTTAGATTTGCACAGAATTCAGAGGATAGAAACAAGCATCAGTAGCATAGGTTTCGTGACATACCTGCCTTATGATGGAGGCATTGCCTTCTCCCTCTCTGCCCACCCTTTTGCAGGCTAAATGCTGCTTTCAAGGATGCTGCTTTCAAGGTTGTGAAGCAAAGGTGAGGCTGTTCCAGAAGGCCTGAAAATGCCGTCCTGGTGGTCAAGATAACCCCGAGACTAATTGGGAGTTGCTGCAAGGATGAGCTCACATATGTTTATACCCAAGGCAGATTTAGGGAAGTTGCAACTGGCTTGGTCGCACTGGGTATGGAGCCTCAGGGGCACCACAGGGGATGCCCAAGGTCTGTCACTGTTTTTATATTCATTTGCTTTGGTATATGCGGACAGGTTTGCTTTGGTGCTGTGCTTATCTGTAGGCCCTAGGGTGCTGGGCTCATGGCCCAGAGAGGGGAAATCTCTGTAAGCCTTGGGTAGTTGCCACCTATGCCCACACTGGTCAGGTGGATTGATGGGAGGTTCTGCCCAAACTGGCACATGCTGTCTTTTGTATAAGTAGCACTTAACGTATTAGCACTTTGCAAACAAGTCCTGACAACCTCTCACTGCTGCGGTGTTCACCCTGCATCTGTAACAGCAGTGGGTCTTTGCAGGCTGTGTTGTAAGTTTACACCTTTCTTTAATAAAGCACAAGAACTGGCCAAACTGGAGTTTTGGGGCATCCTCCTTTGGCATCCCTGCACCAAACTGCTTCCACAGGCCTATAATAGTGCAAGGCCTCCTACCTACTCTTGGCAAAGTGCTCATTGGCTACAGATGGGGGGGGTGTGTATGTGCACAGTTTCACCCCTATCCTCATCGCAAGACAAGGGACCCATTCAGACACGGGTGAGCATCCCTCATTTTTGCTCAGATCTAACTGAGTGCCACAGAGACACGGTGATAGAAATGAAATCGGCAATCCTGTCTCAAAAATCGACATGGGAGAGGAGATTATGTGTGCCCCTGTGATGTCCTTGGCAAAGGAAAATGTAAAAAGCCAACTGCTTTGCTCCTTTCCCCTAGCCAGGGACATGGGTGGCACTGTGATCTAAACCACCAAGCCTCTTGGGCTTGCTGATCAGAAGGTTGGCAGTTTGAATACCCGTGACAGGTTGGCAGTTCGAATACCAGTTTGCTCTGTCCCAGCTTCTGCCAACCTAGCAGTTCGAAAGCACACCAGTGCAAGTAGATAAATAGGTACCTCTGTGGTGGGAAGGTAAATGGTGTTTCCAGGAACTCTGGCTTCCGTCACGGTGTTCCGTTGCGCCAGAAGCAGTTTAGTCATGCTGGCCACATGACTCAGAAAGCTGTCTGTGGACAAACGCCAGCTCCCTCGGCCTAAAGTGAGATGAGCACCACACCCCATAGTCGCCTTTGATTGGACTTAACTGTCCAGGGGTCTGTTTCCTTTACCTTTTACCTTAGCCAGTCATCTGTGGAAGATCCCTGCTTATGGGCTATTTGCCATGAATGAAGCCGACTGCATGCCACTGTAAACCTGCTCAGTGAGAAGAGAGTAAAGGTAAAGGGACCCCTGACCATTAGGTCCAGTTGTGTCTGACTCTGGGGTTGTGAAGCTAATCTCGCATTACTGGCCGAGGGAGCCGGTGTACAGCTTCCGGGTCATGTGGCCAGCATGACTAAGCCGCTTCTGGCAAACCAGAACAGCGCACGAAAATGCCGTTTACCTTCCCGCTGGAGCGGTACCTATTTATCTACTTGCACTTTGATGTGCTTTCAAACTGCTAGGTGGGCAGGAGTTGGGACCGAGCAATGGGAGCTCACCCCATCACAGGGATTCGAACCGCCAACCTTCTGATCAGCAAGCCCTAGGCTCTGTGGAGTAACAGCATGCAAAAGGGTAGGTTCAGGTCAGATGATCCATTTGCACTAGAAAAAAAGGAAGAAAACTCCCATTATAAAGAGGGGGGTCACCTGTGCCAGTCCTTAGATTGAACAGGTGCTATGCTCACTTTGACTTTGTCTAAATAAAACAGCAACCATTTTGATAGTATATTTTAGACTAACAGCTTTGTTGTATCCTATTAAGCAGCTGTGGCCTACAGCAGCCCATTTTGCCCAATGCACAAAGTGGTCAACCTTCTGTAGATGTGCCGGCTAAACTGTGCCGAGCAGCTAAAGGTGACTCGCACATCTCTTTTCATAGATAACTCTTGTGGGCAGGATTGACATTGTCCGTGGAAATTAGCGCAGAAACTTCCATAAGAAAAGGAAGATCTAATCTTTGGAAACATGGGGACTATTATTTGGCGCATGGGAAGCAAACGAGAGTTTGGGAATTGCCCTTTCCATTTCAGCAGGACATTCACCAGGTGTGGCATTACTGAACAGGGAAATAGAGTTTTGCTAACCTAGTATCTCCAGATTGCAATGATAGCAGTTGAATAGGCATAGGCCCATATGCTTAACAGGACAAATAACCAGGACTTTATATGAGCCTGCTTGCTCTGTGCAACCTATATGGGGAGCAGATGGCCTTTGTTGTGGGCCCCAACTCTGGCTCAGAGGTTTCTCCAATTAGGTGGTCTGTGGTGTGTGTTAGCTCTTTCTACATATTACTTGTTTGGGATACTTGTTTAGGATGTTGAAGTTGCAAGTACACTTCCTGAGTGCAAACCTCAGGTTATTAACATGCCCTCAGACTCCCACAGTTTCCTTGTTTGAAAACGTCTCTCCTTGTAGAAATATAATGTTTACCAGTTCTTCTTTCAGGCTCACTTTTTCCTCTCCCAAGAGGACGTTGCTTATGCATCCTCTAAGAGGAAGCTAAAGGGAAAAATTAACCTGTCAGAGAGGAATGATAAAGCTTCTATCTTTTTTTAATCAGTTTCTTTTTTGAAAGGCAGAGACTGTGTGCTTTCCTGCCTCTTCATCAGCTCAGCAATCACTTACATCATGACTATAGCAGCAGCAGCAGCAGCATTCGATATGCCTCTTTGCCACTGAAAAGGAGGAAACAGAGACTCAAGTTGTGTCTCTGAGTGTGTGTTTAACATTCTTGCCTTGTAGCACATGGGTAAAAAGGTGAAAAGGTAAAGGTAAAGGACCCCTGGGCGGTTAAGTCCAGTCAAATGTGACAATGGGGTGGCGCCAGTCATCTCACTTTCAGGCCGAGGGAGCCAGCCAGTGGTGTAGCTATCTGCTCGGGTGCCCGGTGCGGCGCACACACCCTGCATCCGGGGCTGGGGCACGCTGCGTGGAGCCTCTCTGCAACCTCCCCCTCAGCTGTAGGGCAACTGAGGGAGAGGCACTGGGCAGACGCAAGCTCCACGCTGCCATTTCAGGCAGCGCCGAGCCTGCAGGTGCTTGAGCCACCACATCACTCCCATGTGGCTCGGGCACGCTGCAGGACCACCAGCCCCCGCGGCGTGGGTCCAGTGCCACCCACATATTGTTGTGTTTGTTGACTGAACTAATAAGTTTTGTGAGGCCAATGTTACAATTTTTAAAAAACTTATATTTTTGTCACATTGTCACCCCCCCTCAGTGATGACACCCGGGGCAGACCGCAACCACCACACCCCACTTCCTCCACCACTGGAGCTGGTGTTTGTCCATAGACAGTTTTCCATGTCATGTGGCCAGTATGACTAAACCGCTTCTGGTGCAACGGAACACTGTGACGGAAGCCAGAGAGCACAGAAACGCAGTTTACCTTCCCACCACAGTGGTACCTATTTATCTACTTGCGCTGCCATGCTTTCGAACTGCTAGGTTGGCAGGAGCTGGGGCAGAGCAACGGCAACTCACCCCGTTGCAGGGATTCGAACTGCCGACCTTCCAATCAGCAAGCCCAAGAGGCTCAGTGGTTTAGACCACAGCACCACCCACGTCCCATAGCCATAGAGTAAGCATGAGCAATCAGGGTCCCCATATGGTAGGTATCCCTAGGCACCACTTCAAACAGGCTACCCTCGAGCCTTCTAGGCATTTAAGGGTACCTGCACTCCTTATTTATTTGAATAGTTATAGGCCACGCTTTTCGTAAAAATACAAAAAGGTTGCATACAACATGTTGTTCAGTCGTTCAGTCATGTCCGACTCTTCGTGACCCCATGTCCATGGAGTTTTCTTGGCAGGGATAATGGAGTGGCTTGCCGGTTCCTCCTCCAGGTGGATCACATTTAGTCGAAACTCTCCACTATGACCTGTCCATCTTGGGTGGCCCTGCATGGCATAGCTCATAGCTTCCCTGAGTTATTCAAGCCAGTTGGGAAAAAGAAAAAGCTGAGGGATCTTTTTCTACTTGAGGATGCCCAAAATATTTTCCCTTGGCTTAGGAAGGGACATTAGTTTTTTACAAGGTTCCACATATTATATTATACAGTGGTACCTTGGGTTGCGGCCACGATCTGTTCGCACCCCGAAAAGTCTGCAACCTGAGCGGCGATATCTCACTTCTGCACATGCGCGACCTGTGCAGACCGCTTCTGAGCATGTGCAGACCGCATGGAGCGCTTCTGCGCGTGTGGCGAAACCCGGAAGTAAACACTTTCGGGTTTGCAGCATTCATAACCCGCGCCGTTTGTAACCCGCAGCAAACGCAACACGAGGTACGACTGTATATCAGTGGTGGGGATTTATGGGGTGTATGGGGAAGGGTAGTACCTCTTGTGGGGGACACGTTGTGCTTATTCTGGGTTAGTTTGTCCATCTTTGTTCCCCACCCTGCACTCAGCTCTTACCTGTGGCTCCTAGAAACTGTCAACATGTGACAGCAGTCACAACCCTGGGAAACAACTTCAACTTGCCAGCTAAACCAGATATGGGTCTCAAACCTTTGCTGAGTTAGGGACTTCCCCTGCATGGGAAGACAGGCTTTGGCACATTGAGCGGACAAGACCAATGGTGCGTCCAACACTCAATAAGGTGGTTTCTGCATGTGCTATAGAGGGAAGAATACCTGCCTGCTGCCTTGCAGGACGTCTTTGGGAGAAGAAAGGGCTAAGGACTAACTCTGCAGACAAATCCAGAGTGGGGTCCCTAAGACAGTCGGACAGCACCTTGTATGCCTCCTTCCGGCAACTCCTGCAGCCAAGCTGGTGCCAAAATGTCTTCCTCTGCTTTCCTTTCGACCACATCCTCAAGGCCAAGAGTTGGGTCTTTGGGCTGCCCAGGACCTCCATACACAGTGCCCAGGCTTGCGCCCCAGTGAGGTCCCTTTGGTGCTGCCTACACAGCAAAAACAATGCGGGGGGCAGCCGTTATGAGTTACAGGTCTCCGTCGTCACAGCAGTCCCTTCACTGTGATCCCACTCCTGTATTATATGAACTTTAGTTGAAAAGATGGCAAATCTAAGGCAAGTGAGCTTCCCAGTCGTTTCATGAACACATTTCACTTGTATCAGTACTGTCACAGTGATATTTCAGAAGCACAGAGACAGCTTCTTGACAAATGCCGAGCACTCTGTAATGCTAAAAAGTATCAAGCCTGTGGTTGTTATGCCTGCTCTACGCTCATTGTTCCCGCTTCCTTTCAGATGTAATTATTCTGACACTTATGACCTCTCTGTCTGCTCCACCCAGGGCAGATTTTATAGTGTCTGCTGCAGAAATATGGATGCGTCCAAAGGACTACTTCATTCAGATTCTTCTCCTGCTTTTTTGGTGTGGGGGGTATTGTTTTATTTATTATTATGGATGAAGGATAGTACAGAAATGTAATTTTATATATATTTAGATTTCTCCTCCAAACGTCTCTTTCTCCACTTTGTCCACACCATGTATAATTTTACATAACTCTATCCTGTCCGCCCACTATTCATCTTTCCCCAAAACTTTCAGTAGGAATCTGCTAAAGAATCACTCCCATTGCAGAATTGTCTGCATCACAAACATGGATAGAAGGCAAAGGAGGAATCACGAGGAGCCCAAGAGCTTCTTTTTCTTCACCGGGAACCTGATTTTTAACCAAAGCAGTATGAGACACTGGATACACAAGCTTGAATTTGTTGGCCTAACTATGCCCAAGAGGCTTGCTGTCTGGTTAGTAGGATCAACAAAAGAAACAATAAAGCATTTTTTATTAGCCTTGAAGTCAGACCACTGGGAATTTTTCTTTCCAGGGAAGGGCCCACCCTACATATATTTCACAAAAATATGTTTCCTCCTGCCCAAGCCATATAAACAACAAAAAGAAAGAAAGAAAGAAAGAAAGAAAGAAAGAAAGAAAGAAAGAAAGAAAGAAAGAGAAGTCAGCAATACTGTGAGGTCCCCTCACCCCTTTAAGAATATTGCATAAACTTGAATCATACTTTAAAGATAGGGGATTTTTAGCCACTGTGAACAGGGATTTTTGAAAGAGTGGATTTTACTTGGCACTGCTCTCTTCACATGCTTAATCCAGGAAGGGGGCTCTGGAGGGTTCAGGAATACAGCAGCAAATCTCACCCACCCCCCAATGTATAGGTGCTCATTTCTATGTCTGCATCATGCACACAAACTCTATACAAACAGGCTTGGGCATGTGGTTGGAGACCATGGCTTTCACCCAATGCTGCATGGACAGAGTTCTGCACATGCAACTGGGCTCCCACTTTCTCTCCTCCCCCCTACAGTCCTTCATACACCAGTCAATGCAGTCCCCAGCCGTCTGGAGCAGATTGAGCATGCACGAGGAGCTGCTGAGGGGTGGGGAGAGGAGGAGAAGTAGCCCTGTTGCATGAGCAGATGTCCATTCCACTGATGCCACAGATGTGTTGCATGCAACCCTATGTTTATTGCCTACAAAACTGCCCTTGCAAATTTATTTATTATCTATTTATTAAGAGCATTTCAAAGACACCCATCCTCGAATGAACCCAGGGCACGCTATTTAATACTTACACATTCAGTCTGGAAAGTCTTCTACACATTGCAATCACATGCACATATGACAGTAATTGGGTTTGTTGCTATCATCCTGCTCACCCCCTATGTTTGATGTAACATATTGCTGCACACGTGAAAAGTAATATATTGTCTCTGAGCATGGAGGTCACGTTTTTATTACTGTGCCGAGGAAGCTTCAGCTAGTGCAGAATTCAGCGGCCAGGTTGCTCAAACCAGGATGGTTTGAGCATATTACACTGATCCTGGTCTGACTGTGCTGGCTGCCAATTAGTTTCCAGGGCCAATTCAAAGTGCTGGTTTAGACCTATAAAGCCTAAAACGGCTCAGGACCACGATACCTCAAGGACCGCCTCTTTCCATATGAACCTACCTGGATCCTGAGATCATCTTCTGAGGCCCTTCTTCATGTGCCTCCTCCTCGAGAGGTCCGGAGGGTGGCAACACAAGAACGGGCCTTCTCAGCAGTGGCTCCCCATCTGTGGAACGCTCTCCCCAGGGAAGTTCGCCTGGCGCCTTCATTACACACCTTTAGGCGCCAGGCAAAAACATTCCTTTATAAGTAGGCCTTTGGTTGATCTGTTTGACATCCTATACCCTTTTAAAATGTGGCTCTTTTCGGGGGGGTGGGTGTCATTGGGTTGTTGTTTTTTATTCCGATTATATATGTTGTGATATTTTCTGTGAACCGCCGTGAGACCTCCAGGTACAGTGCAATAAAAGTAAAGGTAAAGGACCCCTGACCATCAGGTCCAGTCGTGTCCGACTCTGGGGTTGCGGCGCTCATCTCACTCTATAGGCCAAGGGAGCTGGCGTTTGTCCGCAGACAGCTTCCAGGTCATGTGGCCAGCATGACAAAGCCACTTCTGGCGAACCAGAGCAGCGATAGTGCAATATATATATATACTCAATATAGAGCCAAGGGATTCTCATGTGCAGCAGAGGCTGTGTGGTTATCATGCCAACCAGACACATATGAGAAGCCTGAGAGCATGATCTGAGTGCCCACTTGTGATTCCCAGCAGCTAGTAGTTAGTGACAGATAACGATACGACTAGGCTACACGTTTAGCTTCTAATAAAGTACTGAGATTTCACAGCGAGCAGCAGGTTTTGCTAGGAAGCCCTCCCCTCCCCTCCCTGCTCCCTCTGTGCATTCTCCCTGCATCCAAACACTCTGAATGTCAGGAGAAGTTCAATCAAATTTCCCCCCATTCCTTGACAATCTAGAGGAAACATATTAGCGAGTCCACCCTCAGCTGCATTATTTACTCAAGCCTGGCCTTGACAACAAGCAATCTCGATAAGGTGGCTGGATTCCTATAGAGAAAAATGAAACAATAAACACAGAAATATGAGGAAGAAATTACACCCATTAAATACGTGGGGACTGATGAATGATATGGTGGCTGCCTATTCAACTTGGAAATTTTACACATGATTGAAGCTTTATTTAGTCTAATGAAATGTGCTTCCTGAATATTGCATCTGAGTGACTGCATGACCCAGAGGACAAAGGAAAGTATTATGTGATTAGACTGAGATCATTCTCATTTTAAAGTCATTGTGATATGATTTTAAGGTTTTTAATTAGCAGCCTGTGCTTTCATGTCCATTGCTTCTTTCTTTTATTGCCAGGATTCCAATTCTGGCCCTTCTGCATATTCTTAATCCTAACAGAAAAGGCAGCAAAAACGCTAATTTTAATTCCTTACTCATAAAAAATAAAAAGGAGAGGAACTCTTGCTTGCACTGATGAGAATTCACAACTTTTGCATACTGCTTGATTGTAACAAAACCCCTAAGTGGTGAAATTAGAGGACTTAGGGAGGGAGAAACGAGATTCTCTTCACATTTAAAGCTGCTACCTAATTTGCAGCTTTCTAAATATAAGGTGCAATCTGAAACACAACTGTCCTTTGAAATTCACACTTTTTTCCAAATTTTGCAATGCAGCCAAGTAAAGGTGTACAAGAATGCATATATACAACTTGTGAATTTTCGCAAGGCTATCAAATTGAGTGGCTATCAAACTGAGTGGCTGGGGAGACCTGGCCAGATGGGCGGGGTACAAATAATAAATTATTATTATTATTATTATTATTATTATTATTATTATTATTATTTGGAGATGTGCAGAAATGAGCTTAAGACTGAGGCGGGGGGGGGGGGGACTGAGAAATGAAGAAAAACCCAAAGTGACAGATTCACCTGTCCCTAAGCAGAACCTGTCATCCTCTAATTTCTGAGCTCAGGACATATTTTTCTTCAACCTAAAGAGCTTAAAATATTGATGTGTGGGTTTAAGCCCCACATTAGGCAAAAGTTTCCTGCATTGCAGGGGGTTGCACTAAATGACCTTGTGTTCCCTTCCAGTGCTACGATTCTATGATATGGATATACACAGACATAGACACACACACACACATAGAGAGAGAGAGAGAGCTTAGAACTGACACTATAATTCTGTGCATAAGCAGTCCATTGTGTTTGTGGCCAAGATGAACCCAGAACCTGTGTGGTGTGTGGCAAGTCTCTGGTGTAGGCTTCTAACCAGGAAAGGTCTAGGTAAGGTCTAGGAAAGGTCACATTGGACACAAAGTGGCACTGAGCACACGACAAGGCCAGTTGTGAAACCACAACCCTGCGCCTTCTTGACTCGCTCCTTTCATTATTTTTCCTGGGTTGGAGCCAAGCCTCTCACAGCAAGAGCACTCCACTAAGAGATGTGGGGAGGTGAATTCCCCCCCCTCGCTGATTCCTCCTTTCACTGTGTCCCCGAAAATCTGCTTTGGATGCTTGGGGGACCCTCTAGAATGCCATGGGGAGTGGGTGCAGTGAAGGGGGTGGGGATTAATAAAAATTGCCTTGTGTCCTCATCACCCTACATACATTAGTGGAGCCTTCCAATAGATCAGAGACCCTTGTGTTGACAGAAATACTCTTTCCACAAATGGAAGAGCACCTTTGAATCAGACTCAACGTTCACATAATTTTCTTTGCAGAACATTAGTGAAGACTGGGTCTTACTCTTGCGGTATCCCATCTGGCAGCAGCTGAAGGTGCTGTGCAGTGCTTATTTGGATCAGCTGCAAATATGTTCAGTAGAGTTGTCCAATTGATGCCAGATGCAGATCTGGATCTGCCTTTTAAATACCATTCATTCTTTGTATCTCACTTGGCCTTCATTAATTTAGTCCTATAGCAGCGAAACTGCTCTTTACGTACCAAGCTCTGTGGTTCTGGCCACAGAGAATAATCAAGAGTTTGGAGAGAGTCATTAAAAATCTTGCATTAATCATGCAAGACTTCTCTCTCCCAACACACACACACACACACACACCCTGACTCAACCCTAACATACTTTATAATGCATTTTTATGTGATACTGAGGTTTTGGCACTATAAAATGATTTGGTTAATGAGTTTCAGGTGATGCTTTAAAAGTAAAAGAGGGGAAAGGAAGTGCAAAATGGCAGCTTTGTCACTTGGGTCTGTGAAATTCTTCTGCCACCACTTTTGCTGCTGAATTGGGATGCCCATACTTTGCAGAGCTTCTCTGAATGAATCAAAGTGAGCAGAGCAAGGCCAGCATTTGGGCCTGGCTATAAATATGTGAAGCAACATAGTGATGTCTTTGCCTATTACTTGGAGTAAGTGATGAACATTCATTAACAGAACAGGCCGATTAGCCATTGACGAAAGCAAAGGGGCAGCCAAACCAAGACAGTATAAATATTATATTAAAAAACACAGTATGTTTCAAGACTGTGCTGTACAGTTTCCAACTACCTAAATTCGTCTTGTTGATGCCTCCAGCAATCCCACCCAACCCTTCCACAAAACATCCTGCTTCTCTGTATGCACCTGTAAACTTTCGGATCAGTGCCCATTTGGAAGAGCCAAGCATCATAAATGTTGGCTGCTCCTTTATTGCTGTTTTTAACTAAAATTCAAGTGGATAAGCAGGAAAAGTATTGGGAACAGTCTGACAGTATACAGGGATTTGCTTTATGTTGACGCTTTAAATGAAAGATATCAAGGACTTCCCTTCTTCTCTTTCCATGGTTCATTTTACATATCATAAATCCCTGTATATTTTACAAAAACTATACCATTAAGTATTCTATTATTGCATCCATCAAAACACTGTTGAATTTATCTTAATGCTGCCAGTGTTTTCAACTGTACACAATTATTTCCTATATATTCAATAAACGTTTTCCAATCTTCTCTAAACATATGTTCTTCTTGTTCTCTTATTCTATATGTTAACTCTGCAAGCTGCGCATATTTTGTCAACTTAAGTTGCCATTCTTCTTTAGTTGGGACCTCATTCATTTTCCATTTTTGGGCTAACAAAACACAGGCCGCAGTCGTGGCATACATAAATCTTTATTTCTCTTTCTAAAATTGAATACAGGGACCTGCCCGCATGCTCAGGATCAGCATGCGTGTAGCCATTGGTATGTGCACCATGTTCAGTGCTGAAAGGGGGTGGGATGGACTTGCATGACAGCCAGGAACTGAAACCCCACCTCCCAGAAGGGGGGGTCACCTATATGTGGGACAAATCTCACCCCTCCTCAGAAATTCACTTTGCCTCCTTTTTGCCACCCACAATATTCTCCTGTTCCTGATGCTGCCAAATGGACACATCCCTTGCTCTTCCGGGCTGGTCCATTTCATCTCTCCTCTAATCCATTGTCCACAGCTCGTGTTAATGCTGCTAAATTAAGCTTTTTGCTTGTTAGTTTTGGGGGCTCCCCCCCCAAAAAAAGAAAAAGAAGAATGCTACCATAATCCTTTGGTTCAGTCCCATTTCAAAAATGTCCACCCACCCCCTTGAAATCCATTTTGGGATTCCCCGCCACCTTAATTTCATCCCACCTCAATTTCAAGTTGAAAGTTCTCTATGAATAATTCTTCCGGGACGCAGGTGGCGCTGTGGGTTAAACCACAGAGCCTAGGGCTTGCTGATCAGAAGGTTGGCGGTTCAAATCCTCATGACAGGGTGAGCTCCCATTGCTCGGTCCCTGCTCCTGCCCACCTAGCAGTTTGAAAGCACGTCAAAGTGCAAGTAGATAAACAGGTACCGCTCCAGCGGGAAGGTAAATGGTGTTTCCATGCGCTGCTCTGGTTCGCCAGAAGCGGCTTAGTCATGCTGGCCAAATGACCCGGAAGCTGTACGCCGGCTCCCTCAGCCAGTAAAGTGAGATGAGCACCACAACCCCAGAGTCAGACACGACTGGACCTAATGGTCAGGGTCCCTTTACCTTTACCTTTCTGGATAATTCTCAGTTCAACATTGGCATGTTCTGACAAGAGAAGCTGAACCTTGAGTAAAGTCCATAGATGCCTTGTGAACAAGGCACAAACATGCACTTACCGATATATTACACAGGTACCCATGCCGAGACTTTGGGATAAATTGGTGTGAGATCTTTTGCTCTGTGCTTCTGACAATACTTAGTGTTTATCTACAATGGTGAACAGTTCTTCCCCAACCGGCGTTTTCATTTACAGTTTTTGTAGCTCTCAAGAGACTGGGAAGGGCTCGCTTCATACATTGCACATCTGAGCTCAGGGGGGATCACAGCTGCAATGAAAATTCCAGTCATGAGCTAGTGAGCCCATCATTTTGAATATTGATGGACAATTTATGCCAGCATTAATGCGATAAGATAAGAACTGCCAGCAGAACAGAAAAGATGTTGGCAGATATATTGTTTAAGCTGACCAGGAAAACAATGCTTCAGGTTTGCTTTTCGCTTAACATGCATATCTTTTATAATAATGACTGTTAGCGCAAAGAAAGCTTAAGCATCTTTCTTCTTGCCATGGAGGTGGTAAAGCCTTCAACTGATGCAATTTCCTTTCGTTTATTTTGCTTTGTTTACAAATACAAACCCCTCAACTGTCCTGGGAAAACTGGGACACCCCAATTTTTCACATGAGAGCACGGCGGCCATTTTGGATGCTGCAATCACACACTGGGGGGGGGGTGCTTTTCCTGTGGGTGTGAACTTTTGAAGGTCGCGTGACTCGTACAGGAGCACGGCCCCAGAAGGCGGCATACCAGTTTTTCCCCTTGACGTGTTAGAGGACATATGAATACCTTTCTGACAAAGTGAAAAAGAAGAGATGTCTTACCCATGGGGCGTATTAGTTAGCACAGTGGTGGAAGTGAAGCCTGCGGTGCAGTACTAAGGTTGGGATGAATGTATTATAGGATTTGGGCTGTGTTCAGGGCTGGCTCCAGAGGGAAGCAAAGACTGGCGATTTCCCAGGGCTCCAAAGAAATGTCAACTTCCCTGCCACTACTACCCATTCCACTGTGCCCAGGAAATCTAAGACAATTAGATACTGCTTACAATAATTCTCACGCTGCGTGGTAAACCTCTTCTAAGCTAGGCCTCCCCACTGAAAGTGCCGTGTCTGAGGGGGGCCCCACTGGGATTTCTCAAACTGGTTCCTAATGGTTGCCACAATTACCATTGTTGCCAGTGTCTCTATTTGAGCCTTAAACTGCTCCCATGCTAGTAAAGCTGGTTGGAAGCAAAGAAGGATGGAAACAACATATATTTTCCAGAAGCCACAAGAATAAGATCTGGAGTAGAGATTTTAGACTGAGTCCTCAATTCTTCCTCTTAGTGAAATAACCGAACCCTTTCATCGGAAACACAGGCAGAATACTGTCGCAAATAATTCAGCCTCTCCTTCTAATACAGGTTCCTGTTTATATAGATCCAAAACTTTTGGGTTTGGACACTTGGCCTAGTTTAAGAATGCCCAGTAATTTTACCGAACTAATTCTGATCATGCCAACATCTATATTAGATATGTGCTTTTGGAATCATTTTCATTTTCTGGTCAGCTCAGCTCCTGCATTTCGAACAGCAATTCTTAAGAGCTTCATTTTCACTGAAGGGCAGAGTGAGATGTCCCAATGAATGATCCATGAGCAAGTGAAGGGCATGCCACTTAGAAAAGGGGCTCCATTTAAAAAAAAATGGTTAGCTTTTGTATTGTAAAAAGGGAGAGAGATGGAACCTGAGGAATTCCATGAAGACTGCTCTTATTCTGAGTGGCTCTGGGTGGGGAAGAAGAAGAAGAAGAAGAAGAAGAAGAAGAAGAAGAAGAAGGAGAAGAAGAAGGAGAAGAAGAAGAAGAAGAAGAAGAAGAAGAAGAAGAAGAAGAAGAAGAAGAAGAAGGAGAAGTCTGAGGAACTAGCAGGGTAAAGTTCAGCAAGGTATCTCAGAACAAGGAGCTTAATGCAGACGGAAAGGCCTGCCTCAATGGCCCCGTGATGTTAAAAGCCTGAGAAAGAGTGGTTGATGACTCAGACGACATGGTGCTAATCTCTCTTTATTGCTGGCAGCAAAGATGCTAACACAGAAAAGCTCTGAGACACAAAATGAATTTTACCCCTGAAACAGTCCAGCTCCATGACTGGAGGGCCAAATAATGACTCAGCAGCAAATGCATCTCCCACTAACAGAACTTCTCAGTAAGTGTCCCTTGGCTGGATATGATTGCCCTCTCTCTCTCTCTCTCTCTCTCTCTCTCTCTCTCTCTCAGACAAGATTGTTGTCTCAGGTACTTTCTCACAGTCAGAGTCCTAGGGCCTTTCCAGGGCTAAATTTGCACAGTGGGTTTCTATTATGCATGTGACACAGCCAGGGCCGTCTTAAGTAAATCTGCCGCCCTGGCGCGAAGATCCCTCCGGTGCCCCTCGCGCTCCGCCGGGCAGGGCCAGGCGCAGCAGGCAGCCGGAGGGCGCGGAGGGGCGGGTGGGGACGCTGCCAGCTGTGCTCCACCTCTGCCTCTGCCTCCGCCTGCGCCTGCTCAGCCGAAGTGGAGGCACGGCGCTGCCGTCCAGGGAGCCCTGGCTGCAGCGCCAACGGGAGGCTCGCCGACAGCCTCCCCACGTCCACAGCCCGAGAAGAGGTGGGCGAGAGCGGTGCTGCCGGTGGGGCTGGAGGGCACAGATGCCCTCCTCAGGCTGTGGCACGTGGCGCCTTGCGCCAGTAGCCTCAATGGCTAAGACGTCCCTGGACACAGCAGTGAAGAAGCATAGGTAGGCAATCGGTTTGCAAAATCCTTAGATAAAGAGGTAGAAGGAACATCCAAGGCATGTTGCTCCCAGACTAGGCCAATATTTGGGGGGTCACAGAAAATGTTTCAAGTAAATAGCCTTTGGGAACATGCTTTGCCAGCTGTTTCAGCTTCACTCCTTCCATCCTCTCATTAGAGGTTACTAAAGGAGCACGCACAAGTTCTCCTTTCTTGCCATTATCCTACCAGGCCATTGACCCTTCCCCCTTTCTCTGTTCCAAAGGACTTGCTGAAAGTCCACTTCACATCAAACAGAAAGACTGAAGCAAGGGCAAATAAACATGGTTGACTGAGGATACTTGAGCCTTCCTTCTCAATCATTGGTGCTTGACTCCTGCTAATCAAGAGTGAAATTAGTTCCAAAGAGAGGGTGAATGGCAAGCCAGAAAACGGCAGCTACAAAAGTCAAGGCGAGTGCCTGGAGATGACAACAAGCCAGAGGACTCTGAAATGGGAGCCCTCTCTCTCTTTTAGTCTCTGAGAATGGAGAAAATATAAATAGAACTAAGTACAGTTGAGAGAGCTGGCACAGCAGAGCAGTTAATGGTGGGAGCTGTGAGCCAGGAGGTCCTGATTCAAATCAAGCCCAAACAAAACTTGGTAGTGTTAGCAAAATCTGGTATTCAAATTCAGGTTTTCTTCCATCATGTTTAAAGTCAGAGTGTGCGGTTGGTGGACTACAGTGGTATGGATGGTTATTGCTTAAAATGTGGAATTTTAGTAGTTACAGCCGCCATATTGAATGCAGAATTTATATTTAATGTTATAAACTGTATTTGGAGTTTTCATTGAGATGTAAACTGCTTTTAGATCTTTAAATATAAAGCTAAGTTTATAGGCTTACACTAAGGTAAATAGGCTTACACTAAGGTAAGTTGGTTTAAGGATGCAGCCTTGCTATCTTGATTTTACAGTTCCGTATAAAAGTAACATTCTCGTTTCCATTCAAACAGGGAGAGACAGTTCAGGCCCGTTTTACATTTTGCTTTTCATTTCCTGAATTGTAATAATTCCCGGGTGCATATTAAACATTTTACAGGTACTCTGATGCCAGCATAATGCCCCTTATATGACTCCCTCCTTTTTTGATAATACAACATTTTATTTCCTAAATGTGTACTTTATATAGAGAATGGTCACACGTGTGCTTCATTTCAGCAGTTCTAAATGTTTGTAGAAAACATGGTTTTACCAATCCAATGGTCCCGTCAACACCATACAAGCACATGGCTTCCCTCGAATAACCTTGCCAACTATATTTTACCTCTCGCAGAGCTACATTTCCCAGTGTCCTTAACAAACTACTGTTCCCAGGATTCATGTGCTTTAAATATACAGTGTGGATGTGACCCTGCACTCTCCTCTAACAATTGTTTTTCAAGCCTGTCTTCGGGGAAATTCATTGAACAGCAATTCAGATTTCAGAAGGTCTTACCTCTTCTGTTTCTGGTTATTTGGCTGCATACAGTATAGGGGGGAAAAGAGGTTGCACACCTGAATTTTGAATTACCGGCCTCTGAAGGAGGACCATTGGGGTCCAAGACACATAAGATCAATAAACTTTTTTCCCCCTTCTGTACTCCCTTTTTTTTTGGCTTTTGTTTCAGGTAAGTGACAAACTGCCTACTCAAGAGTGACCATTTCTGTGCCTGCTTATGTGCCCGTACCTTTCTGTTCTCAACTCCTCCTATCCTGTCAGTCTCCATCACTTCTCCCTTCATCTTCCTCCCTCAATAGTCTACTGTTTCTGTCCCCATCCATCCCCATCTCCTACCTCTCTCCTAAGCCCCCTGCTGGGAAGACACGGAAAGTTGAAGCCCTGCGGCATCTGACAATGTCTGCTCTCCTTCTGCCAGGTTGGAGCCAGCTGGTTTGCCTTTATCACAATGCCCAATCCTGATAGATGTTATCACCAGTGCTAGCTTTCTAGAAAAAGAGGTGCCGGAACTCACCATGACCGCTCCCCTTGTTCTCTTATAATGGCAATTTCCGGCTGAAAAAAAAAGCCCTGGTTATAACACCTGTCCTAAGACCCACATTCCCTCCCAGTACGTTTCCGAGCACAATTCAAAGTGTTGGTGCTGACCTTGAAAGCCTCGGCCCAGTATACCTGAAGGAACATCTCCACCCCCATCATTCAGCCAATGAATGATGCCAATGAAGGTCCAGTTCCGAGGGCCTTCTGGCAGCTTCCTCGCTGCGAGGTTACAGGGAACCAGGCAGAGGGCCTTCTCGGTAGTGGCGCCCGCCCTGTGGATGTCAAGGAAATAAACAACTATGACTTTTAGAAGACATCTGAAGGCAGCCCTGTTTAGGGAAGTTTTTAATGTTTGACGTTTTACTGTGCTTTTAATATTCTGTTGGGAGCCGCCCAGAGTGGCTGGGGAAACCCAGCCAGATGGGCAGGGTATAAATAAATTATTATTATTATTATTATTATTATTATTAAGCTTTGGCCCATGTGTCTGTGGCTGCCTCTATCCACTTCTGGTGCCAAGACACTTTAGGGAGCCCATTGAAAATAGAAACCCTTCAATAGATGGGGGGTTTGTCTGCCAGCTCTCCTCACCTGCTGCTTCTTTGCCTACCCAACCTTGCACATTTGAGGCAGAGAGACTGGTTGCTGTCCACTGCTGGTGCCCACCTCAATAAGAAAGGAAGACTGTGTTCACAAGTTCCTGGTTTGGACTGCTGGGATGGAGCGAGGGAGGGAGGGAGAGAGGGAGAGAGAGAGAGAGAGAGACGGAGAAGGAGACAGATTTGGTCCACGTATGATGTTGCTCTGTGTCACTGAGATAGAGACTGGCATTGTGAGCTCATGCTGGTTTTCTCAAGGAAAGAGAAAGTAGCCATTGTGACCTCACGGTGACAGTGCCTGTCTGAAGAAGAGAGATTGGCTATTGCAGCCACAGGCTGCTACTGACCACTTGCAGGAGTGAGACTGGCCATTATGACCTCCTGCTGATGTGGACCACCTGAAGAAGGAGGTCCAACTGAAAGAGGGGGACTCTGGCACCTTACAGTTCCAAGTTCTTTCATGGGAGTGGTGCCCTCTTGTACCCTGGACCAGGTAGGTGTTACTCTTCCTTACTCTCCCATCCCCTCAGATGCGAATCTTATTTCTCCTCACCCAGCAAGTCAGCCAGCCAACCAGCCCCCAATGATGTGTGGCTATTGTTAGACTGCCCTCTAACTTCTCTTGGCTGTCATTGAGAGCATGTCTCTCTGTTGTGTCTGCCTGTCGCCTGTCAGTCATTCCTATGATGAATGGGAGCCATTGAAGACTGCCGCTGCTGAGAATGAGAGAAAGCATCAGAGTGCCAACTTGAGAAGTGTTGTCAATATTCTCACAAAGAGCCGCGAAAAACTAAAACAAAAATGGAACATTCCTAAAACCAAAATCAAAACTAAAGGTAAACTAAAATGTCACCCCCTTCACATTCTAGTATCATATCGATGGGATACTGGATTTTTTTCCCTTTCTTCTTACCCTCTCCCCAACATATTTTGTCCAATGGTCACTTTCTCTTCCAAACCAATTTTTCAGCAAGCTTATACTGAATAAAGCCCTGATTCAATTGTCTTCACTCCAGAGGAAATAATCAATCCCAATATCATATACTAGTAGACAGTGCTATTTTTCTAGAAAAAGAGGTGCCGGAACTCACAATGAACGCCTCCCTTGTTCTCTTATAATGGCAATGGTGCCCACCTGAGAGGTGCAGGAACTGAGTTCCAGTGAGTTCCTGCTTTAAAAAGCCCTGCTAGTATATTATATACAAGTTGATGAGGCTGTAAGAAAGAAGCATTTTTAGTGTGGTTTTTACAAAGTTTATCATTGCTATTACTATCTTTTTCATCAGTGAAAACAAATTCCCATGTATATTTTAGAAGTTATTCTCTATTTTCTTTATATTATACATGTTTAGATATGGATATTTCAATGCTAACCTATTAGATGCCAAAATCTGCTCCAATCCACACAGGAATTGGACTACCACTCTATTGAGAATATGAATACATTCACGGTGAAAAAACTATATATAATGAATTTTGATATTCATTTCTGTTGATTTGGGTTACATCATTCCAGCGTTGGGACTTTGACTGATAGCATGAATCAGGCCAGAATGATTTTCTTAACATAATAGATTTTATTCCTTCTTTATTCCCCAGGTGTTTGTTCTTGGAAGAGCCTGGGAGTGTTGTGGCCAAAACAAATCAGGGTTATTAAGAACGTGGTTTTTGGATTATCATGAGAAAAATCTATAGCTATAGCAAGTAAGTGGGCAGATATGGTTAAATAAACTATAATTATTTCTATAGTTTATCATTCATGCATAATTTTATGTACATGCACAACGTTTCACCCCCACAGAATAATTATTTTAGCTAAATTGCTAATGTTTCCATTTTACAATTGGGGAAATGGGATTTCCGGACCACACAATAGGCCAGTGGCATGGTGGAGACTTCAGCTCAGCCAAACTAGTCCAGATATTTATTTTCTGGAGCATACTGGCTAATTATAGATTGGCCCATCTCAACATGCATGTTTCATTGATGGCAAGAGGAGCTAGTCTAAAATATGTATGCCTAAGTTTGTGGCCCAAATCTGATAGCAAAGAGATCGTTGCACCATGATAACAATACAGCATCAGTTATAAAGCATAACCTGATACTCAAGGGTTTTTAAAGCAATAATTTGTTTTCATGGAACTACACTGAAGCCAAAGTAAATGTGGTCATTAGGTGCTTCCAAAAACCACGGTTCAAGCTTTGCTGCCATGGTTAAACGACAGCCATAAGAAATCAAGTGACAGCCCAAGCTATTTTGAGGCCTGAAGCAATGACCAAATGGTTCAACACCCTTGCTAGGGCCATTTAGAAAAGTCTTGCTATACCATTCAGATACCAATTCCTGCTTTCATCAATCCTCACCACCGCCCCAACCCATGAAGCCACCAGAAGTAAGTTGCTTCACCTACTGCGTGACAGGGACCTGGTTGAATCTAAATAAGAAAGCAGACAAACCCTGAAAAATGTGTGTGTGTGTGTGTGTGTGTGTGTGTGTGTGTGTACACCACACAACAGCAGAGGCAAAGAACCTCAGGTCTCTGGGCCAAATGTGACCTTCCAGGCCTATCAATCTGGCTCTTGGAACTCTCCCCAGGACACACACCCTCACTAGTTTGGTTATGCACCTTCTTTGAGTGTCTTTGGTTGTCTGACTATTCTGTATATGAGAGTGTGCAGAAACTCCTACTGTACAAATCTACAGTTCAGTCTATTGCTCCACACACTCTAGTCCTGCCCATCACTGGCATGTGACATACACCCACCCACCCTAGAAGGTTGCTCAGAAGGGAGTGCAGATCCCAAGCTAAAAAGCAGTCCTCCTAACATGGCACTGCAGGCAAGTATACTGTCTATTCATGGCTGTCATTACCATGTAAGAGCCCACAAAGATTGACAAGACAACATAGGAAGGAACCACTTGGCATCTGGGAACAGAAGCAAGAATAGGGGTCTTGCTTCAGTTCCAGAAAAGGGATTGAAAAGAGGAAGAGGAAGAAGACTGGGTTTCTGGAAAGGGAGCTTAATTGACAATCCCCGTTAACTGGGCAATATGGTTTTGTCCATTCCCCTACCTGGTTCCCTTTAAATGTTTTGCACTATAAGCCAGCACATCCCATTATCAGGGGGTGGTTGAGGAGCTGTAGTCCCAAACCAGTTTGGGCACCAGTTCAACAAAGGCTGCATTATACAAACGCAATACAATCGCACCTTGGAAGTCGAACGGAATCTGTTCCGCAAGTCCGTTTGACTTCCAAAACGTTCGGAAACCAAGGTGCAGCTTCTGATTGGCTGCAGGAAGCTCCTGCAGCCAATCGGAAGCCACGGAAGCCCCGTTGGACTTTCAGCTTCCAAAAATAGTTCACAAACCGGAACAGTCACTTCCAGGTTTGCGGTGTTCGGGAGCCAAAACGTTTGAGAACTAAGCTGTTCGAAAACCAAGGTACGACTGTATTCATAATTACTGTCAGGTCAATAACTTACAACTGAGTAGCTAGCTCTCCTTGCCTATCTAGACTGTGTACCACACTAATAAAGCCTGAGAATCGCAGTGCTACCTGGCATGGGAAAAATCTCATCTCACAAACAGGACAGAAGACGGCCTGCCTCCTTGCAACTCCTGGCATCTTCCATGGACAGAAAGATGCTTTTACACTGGCATTCAGTATGCTTTGAAGGCCCAAGGCTGTGGTGGTCTCAGATAATCACATAATAGAGAACAATCTTGAGCAGGCAGCCATACTGCACAGCACAGATAGGGCTGTGAGAAATCTTCATTTAGGAAGGATCATTTTTATTTAGCAAGAGACAGAAACCTCTGTCTCTGGTGCCACACAACATTAAACATACTCTGGTGATAGCTGGACAGCCAAACATCAAGCAAAATGCTGTTGTATTATGGACTTCCAATCCATAGCTTGTGGCTGGCTGTGCTTAAAAGAGCTGCTTTAAGTCTTGCAAGATTTGCATGCATGGAAAAAATAGCAACAGTCAAAGAACATACGCATATCAGCAACCACTGACCTCAACCTCAGTTTACTGGATTGGGCAACTGAGTAAAGGAAAACACAGAAGCCTTTCTGTGATTGGAGGAAAGCAGGGCAAAAAGTTATCTTACGACTGCGATATTCGGCTTCCAGTGGACACAGAAACTTGACACGAATCAAATGCCCAACTGGCTGATAATAGACAGGAAGGATTAGTGTTGACACAGCAGACCTGACCCCTTCCAGCCATGTAACTGTGCCTGAATACAGCTGTGTCTGCCTGAAATCACCCCCCAGGCATCTGAGCAGGGGAAGCAGTAGGTAAAGATATAGGGAACAGGGTGCGCTGGGACACTCTCACGCCTAATTGGACTGACAGCTCAGTCTGCAATGGCGGACAGTGTTTATTTACTCATTGTTGCGTGATGAGCAAATAGAAAGATATGCCGGCTTTAGTCCATGCTGATATTGGTCCAAATGCTGTCTGGCTCCAGACTCAGTAAACCAGGACAATGCAGCACAAAAAACTTCCTATTCGCCATCACTTTTAAGTCTGTCCTGGCACAGATATGCAATGACCTCAGATCACAGTTGAGTCTAATAAGGAATTTATCTTTATGGAAATGTGACCTCTTGCTACCATAAGGCTACACAAATACAAGTAACAATGGCCGAACGCTGATAAAAGTTTGCCCCGGCCAACTCCTGATGTATTTTCTAAAGAGTTCTATAATTCTATAATCCCTCTAGTGGAAAGAGTGGGACTTGATAAAGGGTGCTGGTTGAAGCTTTTCACAAGGTTGTCACTGTCGGTCGTCCTCCCTCCCGCCCCCCAACAACAACCAAAGAATGTGCAATGAGCACAATCGAGTTCCCTTGAAGTGAGCGAGAGTTTAGCCATTGACTCCAGGGGTCTAGCGAGCATTTCTTCTCCTCTGTGCCACTGTGGCTGGATTTCACTTTCCTTTTCTGAAACCAGAAGGTATACCACTTGACAATCTAAAATCGCCAAGGTCACGTGCCTGCACAGCAACAAACTTTTAATGAATTTTAAGTTTCTGCTTGTAAATGCCTTTCTCTCTCTTCCTTACCCGAAACAAGGGGGTCTGTGGGGTTGGGGTTTCTGTTCCAATAGCAGAAGTTCATACCACTAATATACTCAAGGTATCCGCTCTTAATCTTTAACTTCTCTGAGTTTTATTGGAACTAGCTTTTAGTCCTGCTTTAATAACTTCAGCCTTCTTTTGCCCCCAGCTATATTTTAATGAATAAATAGTTTTTCTTGTGATTTAGTTGCATTTATACAGCTGCCTCTGAAACAGCTGCACTGACTTTTATTGCGAGTGGAAAGGACTGCACCACAATCAGTAGTACGCACATGCAGAAGGGCCAGCGACATTTTTGTGGAATATTTTCTAACAACAAAATTGGGTGCTGCTGAAGTGGTTTTCTTTAATCATCTAGTCCAAATAACAGATTAAGCTACAATCTTCATAAATATTGATCCAGAACCTCTCAGGACAGCATCCTGATTTTGACCTAGGAAGGGAGATGCCGTAATTATCAATGTCACTTTAACGATTACCGCAAATATTGGCCAGGTGATGCAATCTCCTACCATGGGCTGAATCATTCAGAGGAAGAGACTGAATCTGATGTAGTATATTATTAAGGAATCGGGTCATGTAGTTTCATGCTCAGTTTTGGATAGAAATGTGCTTAATTATTTTGTTCATATCCCACATTTTTTCCATGGAGCTGAAGTGTTTCCAGGTAGTTTTCCATTGGTGCAGACACTGAAAGTCTCTAGACATGTTTAGTTTCAGCAATCCTGCTGCATCATGTGCCTTCACACCATGCTTTAAAAAAAAATGAAATTGAAGAGAACTTGTGAGGGATTGAATGCAAACCTAAACCAAAATACTAGGGCAGGCATAGGCAAACTCGGCCCTCCAGATGTTTTGGGACTACATTTCCCATCATCGCTGACCACTGGTCCTGTTAGCTAGGGATGATGGGAGTTGTAGTCTCAAAACATCTGGAGGGCCAAGTTTGCCTATGCCTGTACTAGGGAGTAAGTCCCATTCAACTTAGTGGAACTAACTTCTCTGAGTAAAGGTTGTCCTGCTGCATATGTCCATTAAAGCAGAAGTGAGAACCTGCCATTCTCCAGATGTGCTGCAGCACAGCTTCCTTCATCTCTAACCACTGGCAACAATGACAGTAATAATAAATAAATTACTCACCCTTCACCCTAAGGTGCCCGGGCGAGTTACAACATTAAGGCACATTGTGAAAGAAATCACAAAATCACAATCACAAAAATAAGATGAGTCATAAATGTATATCATAATAGCAACAGCATCCGTAAAACCACAGGTTTCCTATCGTAGCATTAAAGAATTTCAAAGGTTGTTTGACAAAGAGGAAAAGAGACTTATATGTTCAGCACCATTTCAGTACTTATTTCCCAAAACAGATTCAGAAGCCAAACGAACCAGGATAAAAGTGATTCAAACTTCTGCAAAACTTGCAATTCCAAAAGGAAACAAAAGTTGTACTCTGGAAGATGTACAAAACCACTGTCCAGACTGGGAACTGGGCAATGAGTCTGCCTGAGGCAGATAATAAGATACAAGCCACTGAACTTCCACATATATGTCTACTGGAAAGAGGCAACTCCAGGCACTAAACAAGGCTCTGGGGTTTCACTAAAATGCGCATATATATATATATATATATATATATATATATATATATATATATATTCTGCTGACAAGTACAGTTCCCAAGGTTAAGAGTAATCAAGTTCATTGGGAAGACACAAGGTGACTTACAATTGAATATCTTCTTCTCATTAGAGGCAAGTCAGGATGCTTTAATGTTGGGGATGGGAAAAGAGAGTCTAATGCTCCTTCATTGGTCCTGGAGAGCCGGTGTGGTGTAGTGGTTAAGAGCGGTAGACTCGTAATCTGGCGAACCAGGTTCGGGTCTCCACTCCTCCACATGCAGCTACTGGGTGACCCTGGAGTAGTCACACTTCTCTGAAGTCTCTCAGCCCCACTCACCTCACAGAGTGTTTGTTGTGGGGGAGGAAGGGAAAGGAGAATGTTAGCCGCTTTCAGACTCCTTCGGGTAGTGATAAAGTGGGATATCAAATCCAAACTCTTCTCTTCTTCTTCTTCTTCTTCTTCTTCTTCTTCTTCTTCTTCTTCTTCTTCTTCATACTGTGGGAGATTAGCAGCCAAACCTAACAGAGGCATATTCTTGCTAGTTAACACAAGAAGGCCCTAATTCCACAGAACTGTATTGGTGTCAGGCAGGTACTTAGACCTCTCCTCTCCTCTCCTCTCCTCTCCTCTCCTCTCCTCTCCTCTCCTCTCCTGGAAAGGAAGGAGCATGTAGTATTTTCTGCTTCTCCCTTCCTCTCTTCCTTTGATTAGCATTGGATGCAGAGATGTCTCTGCTTGTTTCAGCTTTAGGCACTTATACTGTAAACAGAAGTACTTTGCCTGCATAGTTTTTACTGTTACCTTTGCTGTGCACCAATGCATGCACTGCATTGCATGCACTGGAAGGGCAGATCCTGAAGTTGAGGCTCCAATACTTTGGCCACCTCATGAGAAGAGAAGACTCCCTCACCGCCAAAGAAACACAAGCGAACAACAGAGAACCTACACAATCAACGCTGACACCAAACCCTACATACATTAAGGCAAATAGAAACATTGTCACCCCACCTCACCCACCCCCCCATCCCGCCCACCTCCTTTCCCCCTTCTCTCCCTAATGTCTCAACACACAAAACTGATTTGAAAAAATGTTACATGGAAAAAATACGAGAGAGACATTGCACATACTTTTGTAAATCAAGAAAAAAAATTAATTAAAAAAAACCAATCTCAATAATTTTTGGTTTCTAAAAATATCCAGGCAGTGCTGGACACTCCCTGCTAATATATAAACAAACCTTATATCACAGAAAATGTTATCCATCTTATTATTCCTTCATTTCAAGGAAACTAAATGTAGGGACCCCTGAAATCTTTCAGTGCTCCGAGACTGGAATAGATGTAATATGATTGAATCAAGATTATTTTTTTGCTCTGTGTTTTACGAGTACACATATGTACTTCTGTGCATTGATAAAATCCCAGACACTAAATAATCTTAACACAACCTTGTGCACAATCTCTTTTTTTTTATAAGAATTTTATTGGTTTTCCACAAAAACAAAAACACAGAGACAATACAAAACACAAATACAGCATACAACAATTACAGACAGACCTAAACAGAAATAAACCTAAACTGGAACGCCAACATCCCTTTACTTGTTACAAATTTTTTTTTCTTGTTTCAAATCTTCTTGGGGTGACTTCCCCCGTTTTCTCTCCTTTGCTTTCAGTTCTAATTTACTTTAATAACATCCATCTTTAAATTCAAAATCCATTATCATCAAAATATCCAAATAAACTTCTTTACATTTAATTTACCTTATAATACAACATAATGCTTCTTAAATCAAATCTTAAATCTTATTTTACTTAAACTGCTGCTGATAATCAATCACATATCTCTTCACTAGTTCAAAATCATAAAATCTTAACACACTATCTTCAGGGTACCATGATGAGCCGTCCTAATTATATTTCAAACATTTTCACCCTATCCCTCTTCTGACCGTTTTCCTTGGCCATCTCGGGATCTTGTGCACAATCTCATCAAAGTTGCTTTTTGAGGTGTTTCATCAGTGCGTACAAGGTGCATCAGTAAAACACCACACAGAGTTTTGGTGGAATCAAATCAAGGCTGCCTTTCCCCCAGTCACATCAAGACGGCTCTTTTTCTTCCCTTCTTTTCTTTTCCTGTGTATTATCAGTGTGCACAGCATGTGCCTTGGCAATCTGGAGTGGGGAGAGATGCAAATGAATGGAAAGGTGCAATCAAGTGCATGTGCTTTGATTTTGGACATTCTCTTACTCATAGCAGAAGAGAAGCAGAATGCAGGGTGGATGGAACCCACAAAGGAGGGGGTGGAACAGAGGAAGTTCATTTATTTATCCCTATTATAAAGCTACTTCCCATATTCTCTTTGAGGCAATTCAGCACCTTATAAGCACATAGAGAGAAAAGACAGATGTCATCTCCCTAGGACAATCCATGTTAATGCTAGGTCCTGCATTGCAGACTGTATACCTCACATTGGGTCTGCAATTGCTTCGTTAAGTCGTGCATGTGAATACATGAGTGCAGTTGAATGATCTCACATACATAAGTTGCATGGGAGCAGCTGATTCCTAAATTAGCCAACAAGCAGAGCTACCCAAAGCCGTATAACCACTGATAACAAGTGGATATAGTCTTTGTCCAATAAAACTACCTCCCTGTAAAGGCATAGGGTGCAGTTTGACTTGAGAGAGAGAGGGAGGGGTGTGTGGATCTTCCATATGCAAAGGATCAAATTAATTTTCTGTGGAGGAGTTCTGTGGAACTGCCAAAGCACATATATCTAAGGTTCTCTTACAGCATGTGTTCAAAATTCACAAGATCTTTTCCAGATGATGCCTACAATAAAGATCATTTAAAACAATTAGCCCCTTACATTTTGGAGAGGGAGTTTATAATGGACCAGTTCAGTCTTTTCAAACCCAGGAAGAAAAAAAACGGGTTATATGAGCAAAATGAATCTTCATTTTGTGATTCATCAGTGATTGTAATGGAACTATTTCAAGTTTTTACAATGTTTATACTTAATGATATTAATTGCCCATCGAGGAACAGATTTCAGGACTGCCAATTAGAAGGTCGGTTCATGGTTCTCCACAGGCTTCCTGCCTGGCCTTTTTCATAGGCCAGTTTTCTCAACAACGTTGATATCAATTGCTTCTAAACCGTATGGCCCAAGATAAGACATAAAATGTTCTTTCTCCCAAGTCTTATGGGCGTGCACCTGCTCTCTGTGGACAGCACTGCAGTTTTGAGGTTTTTGGGGAATCCTAAATACGGTAGTTGCTGTGCTTTGCCTATCTCTTGTACACTCTGTGAAAACAAGTATAGAACAGGCAAATGCTCAGTAGCAGAAACGCTTGCCCCTACCCACTCTTTCAACTGGCACTATTTGGGCAAAGTCATATGAGGGAAGCTTGAATGGGTGGCTTCACGGGGCGACTGCAACCACTTACTCTGGCTCAAAAGCAACATTTGATTACAACAAAACAAACGTGTTTGTTGGACATGGGCATCTGCTGGGAGAGGGCATTTCCCCAACCCCCCAAAAAGGGCCATAACCCACCGATTCCCAGGTTTCATGCAAAAGCAGAAAGTAAATGAATGGTGCAGAAGGCCCTAAAATAATGTGGGAGCAAGAATTTGGGTTTGTAACTGGAGGAACAGGAATGCCAGACAAGGTGGAACAAACCCCCATTTAGGTCCATCTCAGCTAGAGACAAAGAGACAAAGAGGCTATTAGCCCATGGTGTTATCCTTTATAAATTCTACACTTATCATCATGCTGTTGTCGAAACAAAATAGAAAATTCTTTCCAGTAGCACCTTGTATCTGAAGAAGTGTGCATGCACACGAAAGCTCATACCAAGAACAAACTCAGTTGGTCTATAAGGTGCTACTGGAAAGAATTTTCTATTTTGTTTCGACTATGGCAGACCAACACGGCTACCCACCTGTAACTGCATCATGCTGTTGCATGAGATACCAGCTGGTGGGTACATGTAGACATCTCTGGTGGGGTTGTGGAAAAGTACAAAGGTTCTGGCTCTCTGTGTTTAAAGAGATTAGTGCAAGTACAAATTGCAGTGTAGCATGCACTCCACAACTGGCTCATCTAAACATCTTTGAAGAGAGTGATAAAGGATTATATTGTAAGGTCTCAATTATCCATATGCTTACTGCAGCCAGAGCCACAATACCCCCATTTTGAAAGGATCTAGCTAGAGCAGATATTTCTTACTGGTTCATATTTGTTACTGGTTCACCGGGGGGGGGGGGTTGACATATAACCTGAGAGCCTCTAGAAGTCAAATAAGGAAGGACAAAATTATTTCTGTTTGGTATGATTTTATTTTTAACATCAGTGGTTTTCAACCAGTGTGCTGTGGCACCCTGGGGGGCCTTGAATGGTGGTTAGGCATGCCGCGAGCAACAGTAGCCTCTGTCCCTTTTTCCTTTCCTCCCTCCTCTGATGCCCTCTTGCGTCTCTGCCTCCCAAAGGCTTGTGTGGCTGGCTACAAGCTCCCCAGGTGAATAGTGCCTCTGGGGGCTGGCCAGGGGTGGTGGTTGCCAGGAGCTGAGGCAGCCTCATTTGTAAACATTGCCAGTGGAGACCATGTCCACCATTATTACAGCCATATTATAAGAGAGGTAGTTGAGGCAGCATGGGTTACACACCTGCATTGCAAAGTAGCCCGATATTGTAACATCCTTTTTGCTGGGGGAGTTAGAAAAAAGTGTGACAACCCTGAAGTATATTCCTGGCACAAGATCAGGAGGTGAAGGGAGCTAGGGAAACAGTTGAAGGTTTCAGGTATGGGTGGGAAAACATAATCTGAATGTCAAGGCTACCTTTAGTTGGCTAGCAGACCTATCCATTGAGGGGGGAAAACAAAAGGGTAGACCTGAAACACAACTTTCTCAGAGGCCAGGTCTATCCAGGCCTTGCTGCTTGCCAGATGCCAGATCTGTTATCTGATGCTAGTTATGGTTGTTGATTTTGGAATATTCACTCTCAGCCTAAAAAAAAAAAATCCCCGCAGGTGTCCATTTCCTTGGGTTCCTCATTATTTAGCCCAGGATAGCTTAAGTACCACTTGTGCATTCAAAACTGATGTCCGAGATCACCCGGAGGAGTGCTATTAGTGGTCTCCCATGGACTGGAAGTACGCCTCAGGTCCAGGAGAAGTCATGCTTCGGTGTTGTGGACCCAGCTCCTACAATAAGTCAGACAGGCACTGTCCCCGCTGATGTTTCAAATGCCTTATTAAAACCGTTTTTGCCTCTGGCCCCACCCACCACTGACACGTGGTCCCTGGACTGGAAAGGGTTCCTCAGTCCTGGTGTAAAGAAACCACTCACCTGGGAGTAAGCAACAATGCACCCAGTGGGTCGTACGTCTGAGCTGATGTGTAGGATTGCACTGTCCGGCTCCCACGGTCCTTATGCCAACCCACCATTTCTGTGCCATTCAGCAAACTGCCCTTGCTCTGTCATCCCTGTCCCTTCTCTGCCCCCCGCTGCTCTTTTCCTGACCCCTTTGCTGCCACAGTACAGTTCTTACGACTGTCTTTATTTTCCCTATCTCAGAGACACCGAACTGGAGTTGTGCCATTTTGGAAATCCCCAACTCAGCCGTTCTCAGTGAGAACAAAATAGGCCAGAGGCTAGAGTTTCATTTGAATATAATATTTTTAATGCTCTTGGCGGACTTTGGGAAACCTCACTGAATCTCTTCCTGGCTCGGAACCCTTCCTACCATTTCCTGGTTCAGAAACCATCCTTCCTACTCTTCCCACAATCAAGGAAGAATCTGCCACAGCTCGTTTACGATGCTTTCCTAAATCTGATGTGACAAGATCAAGTTCCATTTACAAGGGTCAGGGAGTGTAGTCATTAGCTATAGCTATAGCTAAAGCAAAATCCCATCGTGGAATCACACAGTTTTGGCAGCAGCTTTGAAGAGTGAGTCTTAAGCCTTTAGAAATACGACGACATATACAGTAGGAAATTTCCAATTGCAAAGGAAATGGTAATGACTCGAGCAACGGTTAGTTCTCACACTTTTAAGGACAAGTAGCAGCAATGTGAATCATCAAAAATAAATTTGAAGTCTGTTTCTTGGTTCTTGAGGGTCTGCAGGTGTGCCAAAGCACACATGTTCTTCATACTTTCCAGTATCGGCAAACCAGAGCCTCTCACTTGAGAAAAATATCCCCTATTCCAACAGCGTCTGAGGTCAATTCCCAGACTCCAAGTGATCTGCATTTGTAGGGGGAGGCTGTGCAAGCCAATTTCACAATTAGGGTAGAATAGAAGGCTGTCACAAGGCATTTACACCTAACCAATCAGGGGCAGCTGATGTGGTGCCTCCCAGATGTTGTTAACCTACAACTACCATCATCCCTGACTATGGGCTATGCTGACAAGGCCTGATGGGTGGTGTAGTCCAGGCATGTCCAAAGTCCAATTTGGGGGCCTAATCTGGCCTGCTAGTCGATTTAAATCGGTCCCCATGACAGTATATGTCCTTTAAAAAAGCTGAACAAGTTCAACCCTAAAAAAAAGCTCAACAACTGTGGTTGGCCCTCACACATGTTCACTGGCCCTCTTAGAAAAAAGTTTGGGCAGCCCTGGCTGTAGTCCAACCACATGGCTTCTCTCTGTCACAGACAGATATTGTGCTATCATTCATAAACAACCAAGATAGTTCCCTGCCCTGAGGAGTTTACAATCTAAACGTCATGAGCCCAGCAGCACTGTTGGGACTGGGCTTAAGATGGCAGGCTCGGGTGGGAAGAGGAGGAAGAGGAAGCAGATAGCGGACTGAATTGCGGGAACCTTGGTTGGGAGGTATCTCCTCATTCCATACCTAGCCAGTTTAAAAGGGTGAGCAGGGATGCTAGCTCTCTCCTCCCACAACACTCCTCCAGAGTGGAGACCCTCTTGGGAGGTCTTTGATCAGCCAAGTGGAAAGGCTGAAGGGGAGCTGGCAGCAAATCAACAGGAGGGTGCAGTCTTGTTGCATAGATCTGTCAATGGGAGCAAACCCACCTGCTTGTAACCATGATATTCCTGCAAGGCAAGAGAGTTTTGCAAAGGAGCGCACCATGCATTTGGTGGGAGGGTTGGGGAAACTTGTTGGGATATCTTCGTTGCTTCCTTCCAGTTCTGAACTTTATGGCTTGCTCCTTAACTCATGAATCATGAGTCCTGAGCACTGTGTCTACTACAGAACATGTACAGTTACTTGCCTAAATAAATATCTCTTTCCTACTTCCAAGTAAGAACTTCTATCAGCGTGTATTGAGTGGTAGGCAGGACACTAAAATTAAACTAAGAGGCAGAAATAGAGGGCTGGGTGGAATACAGAGGCAAGAGTAACACAGAAAGTATATGTGTTGAAGTTCAGCTACACATACTTACAAATTAGTTTCAGGCGGAATTGAGTCCCTAAAAGACTGGTCTATGAATGTCATGGAAAATGAGCTTTTCGAATAATTATGTTGCTGAGGTTTGCATGGACAGGCGGAGTCCCCCAAACCCTAGACGACCCCCGAGCGGAATAATGACACAAGACAACGTGCTATGGGATTAAAATTGGCCACAACTTTATTAAGATTCAGATGTAGGGAGACCTTGGCTCAGGCACTGGGTGTTTATCCTTCCCAGCCCCCAGCCGGGGTCTGGGAAACGTCAGGGTTATCCAGAATGTGTGGGGATTCGGCTGGCTCTGGAGAACATATGTTCAAGCAGAGAGCCCACCCCCCATTTTGCCGCCATTGGTGGGGGAGAGCAATGACAACCTCTCGGTGTATGGACAATGCCTTCCCCTTTAATGGGGAACCCTGTTATCGCCACCACACTGGGGGCATGGAGTCACTGCCCCACGCCCCGCCCCCCCCCCATTTAAGAAGATGACTAAAGGATTCCACCCAAGGCCTGAAACCGCCACCTGAGACCGCAAACTAGCGGTCTCGCCGCCAAGACTACCTACACCTGAAAAGACGCTTGCAATTCACCAACCATTCCAAAAGGCCATGCCTAATGTCACTCAGCCAATAATCAGTATCAGTGGCTGAAAAGACGCTTCACAATCCACCAACCATTCCAAAAGGCCATGCCTAATGTGACTCAGCCAATAATCGTTACCTGTGGCTGAAAGGTGCACGCCATTGGGCCTGAATAGTTCCTTCCTGCATATTTAAATGCTGGGATGATTCCAACATGGCCCCCACTGCACGAGATCACTCTATTGTGTGGGCTGGGTAGTCCCTCCCCTTACGTGGCCAATCCCTTGGCAACGCCTCCCCCAGGCGGGATTGGACAGTAAACTGGGTAGGTGGAGACCCCGGGTATCCTTTCTGGGAGAAGGCAAAGCCAGTCTGAACTACCAGGTGTCGCCCAGGAATTCAGGGGGCTGCGCGCGACCACGCAAACGTTGCCCTCCATTTGATGTGGGGAACGGTCATTGTGCTTCTGGCTTTGGAAATAAGACCATTAGGAATTAAGCACTTGCAATGCACACTAGAAGGACAGATCCTGAAGTTGAGGCTCCAGTACTTTGGCCACCTCATGAGAAGAGAAGACTCCCTAGAAAAGACCCTGATGTTGGGAAAGATGGAGGGCACAAGGAGAAGGGGACGACAGAGGATGAGATGGTTGGACAGTGTTCTCGAAGCTACTAACATGAGTTTGGCCAAACTGCGAGAGGCAGTGAAGGATAGGCGTGCCTGGCGTGCTCTGGTCCATGGGGTCACGAAGAGTCGGACACGACTGAACGATGGAACAACAACAATGCACATCTCAAATGCGAGGTGGGCATTATGACCAAAAGTGCATGGCTCCTTGATATCAAACCGTCTAACTGCTGCCAAACTTAAAATAGCAAAAAATGAGAAATTCATAAATAGCTACATGTAAATTAATGGATTGGCAGAGTCCGACAATTGTCCAAATTAAGACAAAGGTTCAAGGAAAGTAGCATAACAAAAACAGGTATTGTAGAACAATGTCCTTCAATCATTTTCGAAAGCAGAATTATAATATGGATGATCCATAAATAAACATATACCTAAATTCCGCTCACCATTTTTATATTCTATGATCTGGAATCTTGCAGATTGATGCTTTAAGATACAGTTTTTATACTGCAATGTATGGTGTGTGTGTGTGTGTGTGTGTGTGTGTGTGTGTGTGTGTTACTATATATGTTGTTCTTTTGCTATTTTTGTTGGGCATTGCTTCAGAAGCATTTCTTGAGAAGCAATTTGTAAATCCTCAGTTCATTAGTCAGTTTTGTAAAATGCTTTTCTAACTGTTCTCTCTCTCTCTCTCTCTCTCTCTCTCTCTCTCTCTCTCTCTGTGTGTGTGTGTGTGTGTGTGTGTGTGTGTGTGTTTATGCACAGAAGAAAAAGTTGGGTTGCATCTATCATAAAATTTATTTTTGGACATTGAATGAGAAGGTCTAATAGGCACCGAAAGTGCAACGTTTGTTTCTGACCGAAATCCGGAATGGTTTCTCATTCATGTATATGCTTCTTTATCTGCCCCCCCCCTCCACACACACACATTGATGCTGCACTAACCTGAAATTACCCGAAACAGCTTGTCGATGCTCAAAAGGCACAGGTTTTCCCACCTGAATTCCTACCTGGGAGAGGGCGGGAGCTCGGGGTAGCTGGTTTTCATTTCAGCGTGTCTCAAAAAGATCAGTTCCTGTGCTGAAAGACAAGCCCAAGACAATGTTTTACAGAGCAGAAGATATTGTGAGGGACCAATTATCACATAAGTGGTTCTCACGGCTTGGGTTGGCACTGTGTGCCAGCTTGCACACTAACCTCTTTCACTTCATTTTACCCAGTTTACTCAACATTCTCAAGTGGTTGCTTTGTCAATTGTTCCTCCTGCTGATGTTTCGACAGATGATAGCCCCTTGATGCCAGCTTAGCATTGCTAATAAGAAATAGGCCAGCACGAAACCTTAGACCAAGGAGGTGCTCTTGCAGAATGGAGCTGAAGTGGGTGGGGAGTGGGGGATTGATTCTGAATGATCATTACATTTTGCTAAACCAACCACCCCACTTTCGTTTCTTCCGCATACAAACACAATACTCACTTTATCCTGTAAGAAAAGTATTACATGAGCAGATGCGTAGATGTGGGGGATTTCCTTTTCTGCTGCGCTGTATTCTCAGGACCTATTAATGAATACTGAAGGGCAGTTGTGGCAGCGGCGGTGCCAGGGGGATGTTAGCAGGACAGCCACAAGTATAACCATGGTTGCATAACGGAGCGAATATTCGTGGTGTACAGTGGAACCTCGGTTTTTGAATGTAATCCATTCTGGAAGTCCGTTCAACTTCCAAAACATTCTAAAACCAAGGATCAAAGGGCTGCCAGCAAGACAAATGAGGTGATCCGGCACTCCCATTTCTTTAAGAACTTGCCATAGTTTGCTGTTGTCGACACAGTCAAATGCTTTTGCATAGTCAATGAAGCAGAAGTAGACGTTTTTCTGGAACTCTCTGGCTTTCTCCATAATCCAGCGCATGTTTACAATTTGGTCTCTGGTTCCTCTGCCCCTTCGAAATCCAGCTTGCACTTCTGGGAGTTCTCAGTCCACATACTGCTTAAGCCTGCCTTGTAGAATTTTAAGCATAACCTTGCTAGCGTGTGAAATGAGTGCAATTGTGCGGTAGTTGGAGCATTCTTTGGCACTGCCCTTCTTTGGGATTGGGATGTAGACTGATCTTCTCCAACCCTCTGGCCACTGCTGAGTTTTCCAAACTTGCTGGCATATTGAGTGTAGCACCTTAACAGCACCCTCTTTTAAAATTTTAAATAGTTCAGCTGGAATATCATCACTTCCACTGGCCTTGTTGTTAGCAAGGCTTTCTAAGGCCCATTTGACTTCACTCTCCAGGATGTCTGGCTCAAGGTCAGCAACCACATTACCTGGGGTGTATGAGACCTCCATATCTTTCTGGTATAATTCCTCTGTGTATTCTTGCCACCTCTTCTTGATGTCTTCTGCTTCTGTTAGGTCCTTTCCACTTTTGTCCTTAATTGTGGTAATCTTTGTACGAAACGTTCCTTTCATATCTCCAATTTTCTTGAACAAATCTCTGGTTTTTCCCATTCTGTTATTTTCCTCTATTTCTTTGCAATTTCTATATGTACCTCTGTATTTTTTGTAATACTTTAAGTTGTCTGTTGTTGCTTCAGTTTTTTGTACATCTCCTAGAGATATTTTTAAAAATATATTCAGCAGTATAGAAATCAATCAATCAATCAATCAATCAATTTACACTAAAATGCCAATTTCTCAAGGACTTTAAAAAATGCAAATTGATGTGCAAGTTTGGAGAACTGAACTTAAAATTGGAAAAATGAGAACCTAAAAGTAACCAAAATTGGCAGATTAACCCATCTCTCTCCTCTCTCTCTCCTCTCTCTCTCTCTCTCTCTTTTTGTCATCACGCAAACATCTGTACAGAGAAGTCCCTACATAATCAACCCCCACTTCAAATCCAGAACAAGATTATAGCCTAAAAACTCTGACCGACAGATACACTGCAAAGCTACCTTAAGAAATGTGGTCAAACATACTGAAACTGTTTTAACTTTCCTCCAAGTCCCTTTTGATAATTCCACCTGTCCAGAAACCATCACGTCCCCCCCCCCTTTTGGTAGCAATTTCTTCCTGATCCTTAATACTTCATTGACTGTAACTTTCATTGAAATAAAGTAGAACAGTAGACTATGACATAAGCATTCACGGACTAGAGTTGGTGTCATCAGGTTTCAATGAGTCCTCTTAAAATAATAGGCATCCTAGTTCTCAACAGATCCAATGCATTGCTGGCAAGATTTCATTACATTTCCTTCCCTGGCATTTCCACAAGGTGATCTTAGGGACTCTAATATCTCCTGTGGGTGAGCTCATGTCGAATCCACAGGAGGGAAGAAGATGTACAATTCATACAGACTTTGGATTTCCCCACTTCTGTGTAGTGTTATATATAATCAGCCAATTGCACATTTAGTCTGCTTTTCTCTCATACTAGAGATTACTTAGCAATAACAACCTTCACACAGGGCTTTTCCTGGGATTAATGACAGTCTGGGGGTCAGCATCTCCTCCCAGTTAGTTATTAATCCTCAGGAAACACTTGGTGCCTTGATCGTTATTGCTTAATTAGCATTGAGAATGTGTGTGTGCTGGAGGGGAGCTGTGTTAGGTTTCTTTTCATGTGCCCTGTGAACGGCGGTGGAAGGGCTTTCTCTCATTAATTTGTTTTTGGGGGGTCGAGGTGGGAGAAGCAAGCCTTGTGGGCCTTGAAATTCAGCACAAGGTTAAACCTATTTAAACAATCTGAATTCCCTGTGAAAGCCCGGCTAAAGCCCAGCATCTGCAGTGTATCAGGAAATGCATTTCCCCAGCTTTAACGGGGTGATTTTTTTTGTAAAAAAAAATCAAGCGTTGTTGTCAACAGGTCAGGGCAAGCAAGAGACAGTGATTGGGAGCAGGAACTGGTCCCCAAAGGGGGCTTTAGGGAGCAAGGGAAACCTTCAGGGGCAAGCGGAATAACAAGGCCTTCCCCTCCAACAGCCAAATTTACAAGCCACGTCAAAAATAATTGTACATCAGGAAAGTTTGTGTGTCTTTGTGTGTGATTCTCCCCCCCACCCCGACTTCCTCAGTGCTCCAGGAAATGCAGAGGATTTGAAAATAATAAGGCAGAAATCCCCCCTCCCCCGAAGAAGAAAAACACACATTTAGAAATGAATTGGTTCAATTAAATTCATGCATTAATCGCAGATGTTGAGCGTAAAATGGTAACTGGGTTTTAATTGGTGTTGCTGCTGCCTTGGGAAGTGCTAAGTGCCCTTTAATTCAAGCAATGGACTTAAAATGAATTTCCAGACAAGGAAGAAGGCACTTTTTGGGTTTTGAGTTGTGGTGAAACATAAACACCTTCAAAATAACATCTCTAGTAGGGAACGAAAATATATTAAATTGATATTTTATTAGCTTTCACGGTCTCCCCCTTTCTCCCAAACAGAAGAAACGCAGAGCAGCATCCTCCTCCTCCATCGCTAGTGAAGCCAAAGCATAATGATCAGGGAACCATGGTAGGCATTCTAATAAATGAGCTAAACTGCAAAAAAGCAAAAGAAGCCTACCAAAAATTTAATGCTCATTAACATGTAGAAATGGAGAGCCGAAATGTCCTTCAAAAAGAAACCGTTTGCATGTTCCGTTGGGATATGCCTTCAACAAAGTTGGTGCAAAGCCTGTAGCTATTGTAGGCACAGCCCTGCTCCTTAACTCACCTCTCAGCAACAATGGTGAAGTGGAGAAAGCCATCTCTCTTACAGCCCTACAAAGGAAGCTGCATCACGCTGAATCAGACCATTGGTTCATCCAGCTCAGCATCACCTACAGCAATTGGCAGTGCATTTCTGAAATTTCAGAGAGCAAGTCCTTCCCAGTCCTACCTGAAGATGACAGGGATTGAACTAGAGGCCTGCTACTGAGCCACAGCTCTTTCACACTGTAGCTTTGTGATTATAGTATACTATGAACAATATACAGCAGCTTTCCCCAACATGGTGCCTTCCAAACATTTCACAGTCTAAACCTCATGAGTCCCAGGCAGCATGGCCAGTGATGACGAATGATGGGAGTTTTAATCCAAAACATCTGCAGCGCACCATTTTGGGGCTAGCTTGTATGCAGCATCGACAGAATCCGACTATGGAATATATTATACATAGAAAGCAGAATATATTATACCTAGAAAACAGATATAAGCCAATGCATTTGATCTGCATAACTGACAGAGGCCACCATGTGCAGCTTTTCTCAGTGTGGAATTTAAAATTCTTCTTCTTAGGGCAGGGGTAGGCAACCTAAGGCCCATGGGCCACAAGCGGCCCACGGGGGTCATTTAACCAGCCCACGAGCCTCCCCCAAACTGAGCTACCCGCTTGACGAGTCCCTGCGCACTGCGCTAAACCGGCTCAGCGCGGTGTGGGTACTCGCTTCCACAGTGCCAGAAATCGTGTCTGCACATGCTCAGATGACGGAAATAGTGTCTACACGTGCTCAGATGCTGGAAATTGCATCTGCAGAGACGCAGACACCAGAAATCGTGTCCGCGTGCAATCCGGCCCACGGAGGGATCTCCGCTGGAGTGAACCAGTCCACGAGAGGTAAACCTTGCCGACCCCTGTCTTAGGGCAAAAAAGTAGCTATGTGCCAAATCAGACTTGCCACCAAATCCCTACAAAGAAGCAAAGTGAGAAAATTTGGGGGCAAAGTGTGTGGCTTGCTTTCCTCCCAAAGGTTCCTTCTTAAAATCACTTCTCTCCTATTCTCTAAAACTGGCAACAATAACAGAACCCTTCCCAAAAAAAGAATAACCACAGTTAAAAAATGGCTACAAGATTTCAGGGGGGGGGGAGTGTGAGTGAGTTATGAACAATTGAGCTCCACTATGATGTACCGGTACTTTATAATGCACTGCTACTTTATAGGGAACTGCTGTCATTACTCCTCAATTCCAAATACGTTATCTAACTAAGAAGGGACAGGGAGTGAAGGACTAAGTAAGTGGCTTAAGGTAGTGACTGTGTTGTCCGAGAGGGAAGACTCCCAGATCTACTTTGGTTTTTAGTAGAACTCCAAGATCCATGAACTAGAGCGAGATGCAGAAAAAAGACACTTAAGAATTAAAACTTCTGACACCAGGAATCTTTATTTTATGTGTACACCAGAACTGAATGGAACTCGCAGTCTTTCAACTCAATAATCTACTCCTAGTAACTCACACAACTTTCTTAATTTCTGCTATTGGCAAAGGGAGTTATTTTGTTGTTGAGAGCCAGTAGATCCCAATCTGTTCCTGTGGACCTGTAGCTCAGTGGTACAACACTGCTTCGCAACCATATGCTGACATCTCCGTCACTGAAATATTGGAGAGTTACTTCCTCCTCAAGGAAATTATGCTCAAGCTGATGGAGCAATCGCAATGGAGGAGAAATTTGATTTGATTTGCATTTAAAGGCAAACTTACCTAACATGCTTTCCAAAACAAGGCGAAAACAGATGCTGGTAGTAAATGGATTGATTGAACAGATGCACAGCTAGCCTTTAAAAATTGCATATCTCTGAATTTTGCAATGAAGTTTTCCAGCCAAATAATGTGTAGCAGAATACATATACTAGGATAAAACTGTTAAAGAAAAGCATATGTTAATGCGCAAGGCACATAAAGCATACATTTGTGTTAAGGGAAATTGCTTTTGCAAAAATGTGAATGTTAGGCATACAAATATTAGGAGAAATTTGCACTAAAATGAATTTTCATGAGGCTAGATATAGATATAGCTGTATAGATATATCGCAAACTAATATCGAAATTTGAAGAACTGAACTTAAGAGTGGAGAAATGAGAAACAGAGATAAACAAAAATTGACATATTCACCCATCCCTATGGGACAAAGTTCCTACTTGGTGTTAGGCAGTTCAACATGTTTTAACTAGCAAAAGATGTTAGTGGCTGCAGGAGTATTTAATATCAATGTTAAGAAACAGAAATAGCAGAAGCAGTAGGAACCTGAGAGCTAAATGCCCCAGAGAGATCAGTAAGAGCCCAAATGTCACAATCAGAATTGTGTTCTGCATTTCTTAACTTCTTGAAAACTTACTGCAGATGTTGCTTGGAAAAGCTTTTGTTTTGTTTTGTTTTGAAGCTGGGGGTAGGAGCTCTGTCTCATGGCTGCTGCAGTTTTAAAGTCAACATAAACTCTGGCCCAAATAGCCTAACCATCATTTCCTCAAAGCTAGCTGCACTTAAACCAAAATATAGTTTTATTTGGCTAACCCCAATATAGGATGTGGCTGCCAGCCTTTGGAACCACACAATCAGGTTTCAAGCAGACGCCATCAGAGCTGTACTGTTGTTGTGAATGGGAAAGTCATAAATATATTATTATCTATACCATCAGTATGTTCAACAAACAATTTTCACCATAACAACAGGTATGGTTTGGCTTGCAGCCAGCCTTCGTTGCAAAAGTGTTCAGCATATTTCCAGGTGGAGTTTCAAAGAAATGAATGAACCATCAGTGATTTCTTGGTAGCCAGCAGAAATTTAGTGCCTGAATTTTAATGCATATGAGTTCATGCTCTGGGATAGCTCAGCTGGTAGAGTCTGAGACTCTTAATCTCAGGGTCGTGGGTTTGAACCCCACGTTGGGCAAAGATTTCATGCAGGGGGTTGGACTATATGACTCTACAATTCTATTATTCCTTTGTTATTTATTCTATTCAACATCAAACATAGAAGTTGAAAGATTAGGGTTCATTTCCCTTCACTTTATCGAATTTGCTTCTTTTTAAGTTCAAAACCTCATCTACTTTTAATGAATAGCTTTTTAAAATGAAATAAGAATTACTTCTCCTTACTTCTGTAAGCACCATGCCTTGCTCATAGTTACAGTAGTCAAAGGGAGAAGCCCCCAGCTGCCCAGTGACTTGAGGATAGAAATGATATTTTAAAAACACTCTGAATCATGGGGAATCTAGGATAGGCAGAACTGGGTAAGTCAGGTAAGTAGAATCTATAACTCAACGATTGCTTTTGGTCAGTGGTAGCCATCGTTCTTTCAACCATATTTTTTTCCTATTCTAAAAATCCCATTCTCTTAAAGGAAGGCTTTGTGAAACAAATTAAAAGGGCTGTTTTCAAAATCTGCAGAGAATCCATGCTCCAGGTGGGGCAGTTCCCCCACATTTCCATTCTGGCTTTGGTTTTGGACCCAGTGAAACTAGAATTAGAAATGCTTCCATTTCTGACTTTAGGGCTATGAATATAGCTGGGCATTGCATCCTATATTAAAAAACCTATCCATTCTCAAAGAAATCAGCCCTGAGTGCTCACTAGAAGAACAGGTCCTGAAGTTGAGGCTCCAGTACTTTGGCCACCTCGTGAGAAGAGAAGACTCCCTAGAAAAGACCCTGATGTTGGGAAAGATGGAGGGCACAAGGAGAAGGGGACGACAGAGGATGAGGTAGTTGGACAGTGTTCTCGAAGCGACTGGCATGAGTCTGGCCAAACTGCGAGAGGCAGTGAAGGATAGGCGTGCCTGGCGTGCTCTGGTCCATGGGGTCACGAAGAGTCGGACACGACTGAACGACTGAACAACAACAACAACAACAACAACAAAGTGATAACATATAACTTTATCTTTGGCTGTGAGAGGACAGCACAACACAGGACAGAATGGACAGGTAGTTGTCCTGATTCTCATAGCATGGGCATTTCTCATCTGTTCAGCTGAAAACGGTATTAGAAAAGAGAAGGGAAGGGAAGAGTAGGGAAGGGAAAGGAAGGGAAGGGAAGAGAAGGTGAGGGAAGGATGATACAAATGTGAAAATGGGGTGCCATATGGGCACAATGTGGGAATCTTTGCTTTAACAGATTGTTTCTGGATTCCAAAAGAAATGCATAAGTGCAAACACCAATTGGGAATACAGCAGAGACTGAAGTAACAATATACTCCAAATGGGAATAACTTTGGCGGATGGGCACAAACTGGTCTTAACGCTTCGGACAGAATAGGATAAGCTGGAGGCCCCAGGTCACAAGCATGGCAGGAGTTCACAGCTTGTACTTTATGGACAGGATCTGTATAGAAGGATTTACTCCCATTCATATTTTTTTATTTATTTTTTAAAAAAACCTGCTGCTCATTTCCCCCAGTTGAAACTCCGTCCTTCTTGTGGATATCAATGAGCATTTTTCCTTTTCGTTGGATGGTGAGGTCTTCGCAAGTCCCAAAGGGACAAGGAGAAAAAAAAAAAAAAACATGATGGAGTTGGGTGCCTCCACTTAATGACCAGCACTATATTCACGAGCTCATTTGGTTTTGTTCCCACTGTGTGGTTGAATGCTGCTGATGAGAAGGAATTAATTTTTATTGAGGACAACTCAATGAATTAAATGGGGGGAAGGAACCTTGCTCAGCTGGGTGGAAACGGCTTGGCAGACGGCACAGCAGCCGGTCAGATTAGAAACACTTTACATCTCCCACATTGTGGAGGGGGTCTGATTCCAGATAAGCTGTGAGGCCACTTACTCCAAGGCCCCTTCAAAACAACAGAGGCATGCTGCAATCTCTTCTTTTGATTCATCGCCTTGCCTTCCTTTTTTTTTTTTTTGTCTCTAGATGCACTAAATCTGTTCATGAAGCCCAAACCTACCCCTCCCTTGGCCCCGCTTCTTCATTTCAACAAAACACCCAGTAAGGAACTAATTGTTGTATGGTGAACTGGAGAAGAAGAAAAAGTGTTCGGAGTAATGTTATGGTCATGGAAAGCTCTTTTGCATTGTAACCATCTGGTGCTCCACAGTCACAATGAATGGGATAATTGAGTCCCAAATAACTCCTTTTGGGTGACGCAGAATAGTTTTCTCACCCGGGTTTGCCTCCCTCACAGCAGCGATGCCCCATCATTTGACACCCGCATCTGCACCTCTCTTTGATCGGGTCCTGTGCTACCAATAAGTTACTACACTTAATTAAGCCCACATAATTCTCCTCAAACGAGCAGAAAAGGCTGCACGCTGGCCAAGAAACAGAAAGGGCTTGCAAATGAGACTTTAGTGACTCCGCTTTGTACAAAATGATTGAGATGGATGGCCATCCCATGCCGCCATAGTTTCCAGCTACGGGGGGGGGGGGAGCTGTGAAAGAATTAGGTAGCTCAACAGCTGTTTATAATCCTAGGAAGGCCTGCTTTTCAAGCAGGCCTGCTTCTCGAGGTGACTGAGACCCTATTGTAGCCTAATCTTGCTTTTCAGAGAGTGTTACAATTCATTCAGTTAGATTTCTAAGGTGTTCGGGTTTTCAAGGCATCATTAAAAGCCCTTTAAGAAACTAGAGAATTGACTCAATGGTCTTTGTTCATGTCTTTAAGCATGTTCAAGTCACTTCAGCTGCGCGCGAGGCAAAGGAGCTGGAGACCTTAATAGCAGACCTTCCAACATTTGCCAGATAAAGATAGGTACATTTATTTTTGCTTGTAACAAAACAATAGATCCTTATGGAAAGATAGACAGACAATGTGAGCTTGCCACTTCTGGGGGGTCCGGTGGCCTGGCACAGCTCCCAAGACAAGTTTAGGAATCTATAACTTCAAAATCTATTTTTCTCTAACACCCAGAGGGCAATTTGCTCTGCCCCACTCCTTTTTTTTACATTTTCCAAATCTAGCTCCCCAGTGCTCCAGTTGTCTGAATTTCAAAATAGCACATGTTTAGGTCTGATATCAAAATAGTGCCAGTCAAATCCATACATATAAAACATATTATTGTTAATATTATTTTAAAGTATTTTTTGCACAGTTGAGGAAACCTTGCTTACAAGTAGGATACAGCCAGTGGCCTGACACACCAAACACTGCAGAATTATTGGTGCTTAAGTCAGTATAGAGGGACGCGGGTGGCGCTGTGGGTTAAACCACAGAGCCTAGGGCTTGCTGATCAGAAGGTCGGTGGTTCGAATCCCTGTCACAGGGTGAGCTCCCATTGCTCAGTCCCTGATCCTGCCCACCTAGCAGTTTGAAAGCACATCAAAGTGCAAGTAGATAAATAGGTACCACTCCGGCGGGAAGGTAAACAGTGTTTCCGTGCACTGCTCTGGTTTGCCAGAAGCAGCTTTGTCATGCTGGCCACATGGCCCGGAAGCTGTACACCGGCTCCCTCGGCCAGTAATGTGTGATGAGCGCCGCAACCCCAGAGTTGGACATGACTGGACCTAATGGTCAGGGGTCCCTTTACCTTTAAGTCAGTATAGAACTGTTTGGAAATCTGAATGGAAGATCACTGAGATGCCAAGCCATATTCCATTAATTTCAGTAGGACTTAGCTAAGACCTGTTTTTACTGGTGAATGCAGAAGATATATACCAATTCATACAGATAGCACAGGTAATGGAATAAATACATAATGTGTCAGTTAGACAATACAGTTGGAGGGTATGTTAAAGTGATTAGGTGAATGTAAGCCATAAAACAAAAATTACTGGAAATATAGCATTGAGAAGGAAATGACAACCACCACCACAACAACATGGAGGTATTGGGGGCAGGGGAAAGTACTACAGTCCTTACGGTGCTATGACATTTGCTCGACCTAGAATCAGGATTCTGAAATCACTCTCATATCTTCTCAGAACCTACACGGTCTGGAATATGGGACAAGTATCGGAGGGAGGGACCCCATAAGAACCTGTAGAGAGGAACTTCTCCTCATATGAAGCTCAATTACAACAAAATAATGGAGAGAGAAAGTGAGAGCTACTGCCATCTTGTTTGAGGGAGGTGGCACCCAGATTCTCCCACACACAAGTGGAAAGCAGGAGGGGAAATATTCGTTTCCCGTGACAGACTCTCACATCTTGTGGGATGAAGTTCTAACTTATGTATAGGATCTGGGAAGCTTTAGGGGGCTGCCACCAGAAGGGAGAATTGAAAAATTCAAATGCACCGGCAATACACCACCAGTGGTGCTCTGGATCCCACCCACAAACATAATTAAAAATGCAAGTTTTGGAGTTTGGCATTGGGTTTTTTTTGTTTTGTTTTTTGAGGAGAAAGGTGTTCCTGTTGTTGTTTTACTTACCAAAACAACAACAACAAAAATCCCTAAGAAGCCGGAAGCCCTGAAGATATTTTGGTGAACAAGTGGAAAGAAAATATTCCACAAGTGTTCCATGGGTCACTTCACAGACACAGCTTGCCCCTCATTTGTTTATCTAAATGCTGACAAATTGCAGCATTTTAACAACATATCTTTGGTCCTGAACTTCATTTGCATGGTCTGCCCTCTATCATTGAGCTGATAATGAGGCTAAATATAAAGGCCTCATTCAGGTCCCACAAAGGCTCCTGACAGTGATGAATACCAAATAGGAGAATTAGGTGGTTTTATAGGAGAATATGTCATTGTGCAATCTCATTCTCTCGCCATCCCTTTTATCTCCCCTTCTGCTCATTTTCAGTTCTTTCTCGTAAGCTGTCACTTGCCGCTTTCTCTTGTGAATTTCCCTTCTCTCGCTTCTGCTTACGTGGGGGGGGGGCAACTTCTTCCAAAAGAAAGGGTTGAATGAGCGAGCGAGCGAGCGAGGGGAAGTCACCAAAGATTTTTATGGCAGCTATTGTTTCCACTGGCCCCTGAAATGCTGGGGATATATCTTTTAGTTTTGTGGACTGATGGAAATCCACTGCGGAAATAAATAAATAAATAAATAAATAAATAAATAAATAAATAAATCACTGTGCGCAAGAAGTTGCCCTCTAGATTCCTGGTAATTCATATCTATTCTCCTGTGCATTGCAGGACACAACAAACCTACTGTCGCTCTGAGCCCTTTGAAAGGAGACAAACAGGCCCTTTTCAGTGTCAGACTGTAACAGAAACATCTAATGTTCCTCTGAGATTAGCATGTCTTTCAGGAGAGGTGCATTTTTAGGGCTGCTAACTGTGATGGATCAGATTAGCACTTCCTTTCTGCATCTGTAGCACGAAGCAATGGCTGGAGGCAGGCTGGGGATCGGGGATACCGACATGTTATGTATGTTTCTAAGCACAATTCAGTGTGTTGGTGCTGACCTTTAGAGCCCTAAACCGTCTTGGCCTTGCATACCTGAAGAAGTGTCTCCCCCCTGGACACTGAGATCCAGCTCTGAGGGCCTAAGGTGGTTCCCACATTGCGAGAAGTGAGGTTTCAGGGAACCAGGCAGAGGGCCTTCTTGGTAGTGGCACCCAGCCTGTGGAATACCCTCCCATCAGCCGTCATGGAGATAAGCAACTATGCAACAACTATATAAGACATCTGAAGGCAGCCCTGTATAGGGGAAGTTTTAATGTGTGGCGTTTTATTATGTTTTTATATCTGTTGGAATACGCCCAGAGTAGCTGGGGCAACCCAGTCAGATAGGCAGGGTACAAATACAACAACAACAACAACAACAACAACAACAACAACAACAACAACAGACCCTCCAAGTGTCCCTATTTTGCAGGGACGGTCCAAGATTTACAGAAACCGTCCCAGTTTCTGATTTGATCCCAGAATGTCCTGCTTTTCCTTAGGACGTCCCTATTTTCATCAGAGAAATGTTGGAGGGTGTGGAGTTATGCAACTCCCAAGCCAAGGAGATATGTAACTATACAACCTTTGGAAGACATCTGAAGGCAACCTAGTTTAGGGAAGTTTTTTAAAATATATATTTAATGTTTTATTATGTTTTTATATATGGTGGAAGCCACCCAGAGTGTCTGGGGCAACCTAGTCAGATGGGCAGAGTACAAATAATAATGTTGATGTTGTTGTTGTTGTTGTTGTTGTTGTTGTTGTTGTTGTTGTTGTTGTTGTTGTTATGGAATAGGATGTCCCTATTTTCATCAGAGAAATGTTGGAAGATATGTTGTTGTTATTTAGCATGAAACTATGACTGGAGAAGGACTCAGGTGGCACTGTGGGTTAAACCACAGAGCCTAGGGCTTGCTGATCAGAAGGTCAGCAGTTTGAATCCCTGCAACAGGGTGAGCTCCCGTTGCTCAGTCCCTGATCCTGCCCACCTAGCAGTTCAAAAGCACATCAAAGTGCAAGTAGATAAATAGGTACCGCTCCGGCGGGAAGGTAAAAGGCATTTCCGTGCACTGCTCTGGTTCGCCAGAAGCGGCTTTGCCATGCTGGCCACATGACCCGGAAGCTTTACGCCGGCTCCCTCGGCCAGTAATGCGAGATGAGCGCCGCAACCCCAGAGTCGGACATGACTGGACCTAATGGTCAGGGGCCCCTTTACCTTTACCTTTTTAATGACTGGAGAAAGATGGGGGGTTAGGAATGTCAATACAGTGGTGCCTCGCTAGACGAAAATAATTCGTTCTGCGAGTGTCTTCGTATAGCGAATTTTTCGTCTAGCGAAGCACCAAGGCAGAATAGCAGTTTTCGCGCCGGAAAAAAAATTTTCCCCGTCTTGCGAGGCAGCCCCATTGACTTTTTTATCTTGCGGGGCAGCCTTCCGCTAGCGAATGCCGTTCGTCTAGCGAGTCTTTCATCTAGCGAGGCATTCGTCTAGTGGGGCACCACTGTATAGGAGTGCAGGGATTTTCTTCATTCCATTCCCATTACTCTGTGGGCTTGGACTTCCCGATGTCTCTGCCTTGAATATTGGAATTGACACATGTGAGTGTGCCGCAGTTTTCAGCAGGTCTGGCCTGCCCCTGTGGCTAGGTAAGGCAACCACCTCAAGCATCTCGCCCACCCTGCTGCATCCGGAGAAGCGGTGGTGGCAACAGCACCAGTTTTCATCAAGATTTCGTGGGCTCTCACTGGAAGATGCCACCACTGCCCATGTTTCATGGGCACTGCCATGCAATGCAAATAAGGAAGACTTCAGTGGCAGCAGGGGACTGGGGTGTTGCCAATAGCAGGGTGGCACATTCCCATTTTGCTCAAGCAGCAAAACAGGATGCTCCATCTCTGGTTTTCAGTTTGCTTCTTGATCTTTGCATGGGCTGCAAGTGCATGTCCAACACATGGGCATTTTGATTAAGGCTGCAGTCCTCTATCCACTTATCTGGGAGTAAGGTCTGAGGGCTTATGTCTGGAGTAGTTCTATATAGAGTGGCTGGGAAAACCCAGCCAGATGGGCAGGGTATAAATAATAAAATTATTTTATTATTAGTTCTGCACCAAAGGAATATTTGTGCTTTCATGCAACCACATAAAGATTCTTTTCCTTTCCTTTGGGCCAAAGTTGTTGAGCTTTTTTCAACAAACGAATCCTGGCTATGTCTGGACAAATGGCAGCCCTACTTTATAATTAACAACAATTTATTATTTATACCCCACCCATCTGACAGACTTTCCCCAGCTACTCTGGGTGGCTTCCAACAGGAGATCAAAAATACATTAAAACATCAGTCATTAAAAATTTCCCTAAACAGGGCTGCCTTCAGATGTCTTCTAAAGGTCAGATTGTTGTTTATTTCCTTGACATCTGATGGGAGGGCCTTCCACAAGGCGGGTGCCACTGCTGAGAAGGCCTTGTTCCCTGTAACCTCACTTCTCACAGTGACAGAACCGCCAGGTTTAGTGAATTGGATCAGGAAATTGGATTGACCATAAAGTACAAGAATAACTAGTTGTCAGCATGAATCAGTGGGATGTGTCACATAAGAGAGAATGTGGTAAAATGGTAAGAGACCAAAGTAAGCATGTTTAAAACAACAACAACAACAACAACAACAACAACAACAACAACAACAACAACAACAACAACAAACTTGGGTGATGAGTATCATTAGTCAAAAGAAATTAGTCTAGTTAAACAAATACAAATCCTCCAATCCAAGATACAGAAACTCCTGCTCTCAATATGAAGAAAATAATTTTTTTTCAAGATCAGGATGAAACTTGAAACCAGCTGTTTCACTGCAAACAGTCTTCACAGCTATGTTAACATGTGAGAATACTTTTGATTCTCAATTCAAGCCTAATTGCATTTTTGACAGGCCTCCATCTGAAGTGCCAGGAGTCATAATTTATAAATCTTTCTGCATTTGGTTATTGTGGGTCTTCTTGGATCATCTCCTTACTGCAATTTGATCACAAAAGAATTAATAAGACAATATCAAAATGTTCATTAGAATCAGGACATAGGAGAAGAGGCAATTTAGTAACACTGCTCGAATCTCTTCCATTCTCTCTCTCTCTCTCTCTCTCTCTCTCTCACACACACACACACACACACACACACACATTTATATACAATTTCACACACACACGCCCCCTGGCATAATAATTTTTTAAAAAAATAGCTTCCTTTTAATGGAATCTTTTAATTACATTTCACTTTTCAAATAAGGGGTAAGAGTATTGCGCTCACTTTGAAATATTCATTTCAAATATTCATTTCAAAGTCTTCAATAATCTACCAATATTCAGAAAGATTGATTGACACTTTCCTAGAATGTTAGATTTGCAGCACGTGCATTATTCAACTTGGGAATCCCTGGAAAGTGTATCCTTGAGATACACTGCAGAGAAGGCCTGTTCTCATGTTGCCACCCTCAGGACCTCTCAAGGAGGAGGCGCACGAAGAAGGGCCTCAGAAGATGATCTCAGGGTCCAGGTAGGTTCATATGGCCTTATTACAAAAGAGATGGGGGGTGTCTTGACAGTTTCCTGAAAAGCTGTGGCTACTCGTGAACAAGGAAAGGGGTGCAGAAAGTGTGTGCAGCTTGGGACTGAAGACCCTGCAAGTGTCTATATTTTCCAGGGACATCCCAGATTTAAAGAAGCCATCCCGGTTTCTGATTTGATCCCAGAATGTCCCGCTATTCCTTAGGACGTCCCTATTTTCATTGAAGATTGGAGGGTATGGAATTATTCAGTTCCCAAGCTATCTGAAGGCAATCCTGTATAGGGAAGGTTTTTTTTTAATGTTTAATGTTTTGTTATGTTTTTATATATGTTGGAATCTGCTGGGGCAACCCAGTAAGGTGTGTGGGGTATAATTAGTAAAATTATCATTATGGAATGGGATTTCCCTGTTTTCATTGGAGAAATGTTGGAGGGTATGGGATTACTGCTGAGAGGTTGACTAGCTGTTAAGGAGAAGGCCATGCCCCAGTTGTCCTAATAAATCAGCCTGCACTGGTCGGTAGCTTGCTAAAGAAGAAAGCCAACTTTTCCATAACTGGGGAAAAACCCCTCAGGAGCCCTTTTGAAAAATGTTTGGTAAACATTCTGAATGCAACACCATCAAAGTGATTTTTGATGGAAGATAATTTGATTGCATGAGCAGGGGAGACATTCTATTCCACACACGATAGACTTCCTTGCCCCACCTCGAACCCAAGGATATAATTTTCTTTTCTGTGGGTCGCAGTGGGAAGACTGTATGGAAACAAATCTTTCTCTCCCCTCCCTCCTTTGCCTCCTGCTAGTAAAAATGCCCTCAAAATACAAACAGAATGTCCAGGCATGTGATGTATAGATTTTATCCATTTCCGTTACTCTTTGTGTAAATGGGTCAAAGCTCTGTTGTCACCGCAGGCTGTTTTATGGTCCCACCGATGCTGGAACTGTGGTCACCTTTTTTCATTAATCAGGTTTATGAGCAATCAATGAACTCTGGGCATTTGCTAAAGGAAAAGTTGTTGCCTTAAACTAATTTTGAGTCCTAGTCCTAGGGATACGGTTTGCTTCCAGGCGGGGATTGAATATGCCAAAGGGCCGCTGAGATATTGCAAGCAGGTTGTCGGCAACAGGTTTTTGTATTATTATTTTTTAACAATGCAAATGACCCCCTCGTGGTCATTTCATGTGTGTGGTGGGCATGACAGCCAAGTATGGATGTTGCCTCCAGGCCAGCAAGGATTAGCTGCCCCTGTTACAGAGAAAACCACCCTTCTGTGCACATGTGTTAGGAAGAGTTAGGCTAAAATGCCACTGATTGGCACAGAATAATATGTAGCATGTGTCCAGCCTTTAAAACATCTCTTGTTTCCTATAGTTCGCCTTCTGGAAACTTGCCCATGATATGCTCCTTGCGTTCTGGCCCACATCTGAATCTCATAGGCCTTGTCCACATTACAAGTTGAGGTAATCCAGGACTGTCTCCAGATTTCACTTGATCCTAGCAGTGGGAATTTAGGTTTTCCTAAGCTCCTACTTCTGAGAGCAGCATGGGAGAGAACAGCATGAATATGCTGGGGGGGGTAGCACCACAGATAATTATGCAGCTTACAACACAGCGAATTTTAAAAAATTATTCTGTCAGGCTGGGTGCCGCCAACAGAAACGGACTGGAGGGACTTTTACTGCAATGGGTAAGCTGTTTAATTGAAGGGGGTGTACACTGTAGCGAGCCGCTTCAGATTTCACTACTAGTGTAAGGGAATAAACTTTGGCACCCGGCAGCGAGTGACTTCACGATTCAGTGCTGAGTTTTAATGGATATTAGAATTCCGGCAGGTAATTGTCCTTGGAAAAGTTTAATAAGAAGGAGAAAACATGGCTTTATTACTCAGGTTTGGTCGTCAGAAACTCACAGATGGGTCCTCGTACCTCTGTTGTGGGGGAGGAATGTGAAATGTTGCCATAAGCTGATTTTAAAAAGAAAAGAAAAGAAAGTTTTATATTTTGTAAACAAATCCATCTGGAACTACTAAAGTTTTCCTTTCCAAACCAGGCCCTTGCCACCTCTGCACGCCCCGGCCTGTCTGAAAGGGTTCCAGTTGCAACCATTGCTTTCCATTGCTGCGCTGTGCCGGGATGTGATCACACCACCTCTGGGCCAACAGAGAACACAATCACTCACTCTGAGTCATTACATAAGCAAAAGTATGTGATTTATTAAACCACAAAAAATAGGTTACATTAACACTAAGAGGCTGACTCGAAGCCACAGGAGGAGCAACATCCACAGTTAAGAGTGGGACTCCCTGATTCTTGGAATTTCACTTTCCGGTGCTTTCTTATGTAAACTGTGATATCATCCTGTATTAGGAGATTCCCATAGTGCACCAGGCTGAGATAAAGACAAGAGATACAGTATACTTTTTTTAAAAAAAGGCACCATGGGATAATATGCTTGATTTCTAGTCCCTTTCAGTCAAAACTAACTAAAATGTTTAATGATGTCATGTCCTGGTGTCATAACATGAGAGTGGCTATAATCTGCTCAGATTCTAATATCTTGCCTATTCCCATGGAATCCTAAAATAAATATAGGCACAGGTCTTTGCTGTTACTTATGCTTGATGTTCAGTTAAATATTTTCTCCCCCTACCTCCTCTTTCCCCCATCGTTGGACTGGTCATGTTGTGCGGATGCCTGATTATCATCTTCCAAAGCAAATACTGTATTTTTCGCTCCATAAGATGCACTTTTTCCCTCCTAAAAAGTAAAGAGAAATGTCTGTGCGTCTTATGGAGCGAATGTGTGGTCAATCGCTGGCTCCCTTTCTGGCCCCACCCCCTTGCCCAGGCCTCCATTGTTGAATGTTGTGCAGACGGAGGCTGTTTGTTTCCCCAGCGACATGTGACTGGCTGATTAGATTATCTGTCTGGAAACTGTAGAAATGGCTTCCTTTCCTTTCCTAAAGAAGCTGCAGAACTGTGAGCTGAACCCCATAAAAACAGGATTTTTCCCTTTGCAAAGTAAGCTCAACAACTTTGAGCTGATCCTCAAAAAAGGGGCTTTCCCCCTTTGCAAAAGAAGCTGCACAACTGTGAGCTGATCCCAAAAAAACGGGGCTTTCACCCTTTCCTCCTCTAAAAATTAGGTGCGTCTTATGGTCAGGTGCATCTTATGACGCGAAAAATATGGCACTCTATTCTGTACTTAAAAATGGAAAGTGTAATGCTGGCGGTCAACAAAAGAGGTTTAAAGACTGTCTCAAGGCAAATATTAAAAAGTAGCATAAACACCAACAACTGGGAAACACTGGCCTATGAGCGCTCCAATTGGAGAACAGCCTTTACCAAAGATGTCATGGCTTTTGAAGACCCTTGAACTCAGGATGAAAGGGAGAAACATGCTAAGAGGAAGGCACACTTGGAAAACCCTCACCATGATCAACTCCCACCCGGAAACCTATGTCCCAACTGTGGAAGGACATGTGGATCCAAAATTGGCCACCACAATCACTTACGGACTCACTGTTAAAACTATGTTTATGGAAGACAATCTTACTCGGCTACAAGTTATCGCCAAAGAAGAAAAGAGGCGAGAAGAGCTCAGCACTCTTTGGTTGTACAACAATGTGTTGCCCCCTAACCTGACCCATGCACGGCCTCCGTTTCACTAACACACAGGTTGCTTCCTATTTTGCTTTTTTTACAAAAAAAAGGTTTATTCACTGTTTAGATTGTTGCCGTGGGAATATACATGAGGAAAGATGCATGAGGAAACTGTTGGACGTTTGCAGTTTTCTCCTCCTGCTGCCATGCCTTGTTAAGTCGATGTGATGGTATGCAGTCAAGGATGAGCTAATTTTTCCTGCAGATTCTTGCTGGGTTGGACAAGTTCAGGGCACCATGCCCCACACGCAATATCTTGATGTGTGAAGTGAAGAGGTTTCATCATGTTTGAAGCCCACAGTTTTGCCAACCCCGAACAGAAACTGAGCAGGGAGTAGTAAAGAAATATCGCAGAGGCTGATGTTATTGCCCCCCAGTCCAACCTTCTTAAAGCAGCATTGCTGAAACTTTTTGACTTCAGCCTGCCTAAGTAAATCTACACTAATTTTATGCTTGTCTTCCTAGACAAAAATCATGTGTTCCACAGGTGAGTATGCAGAAACAGGAGCATTAAGAGCTGCTTTATATAGGATCAAATTATTGGCGCACCTTGCCCAATATTGTCATCTGTGAGAGGCAGTGATTTTCTGGGATCTCCAATCAGAGATGTTTCCTGTCACCTTCACCCTGTTCTTTTTTTAACTGGAGATGCCAGGGATTAAGCCTGGGACCATTACACATTAAGTTCCTCCCCAACGGGTCTTGCATGGAGTCGTGAGCAGAAAGTCTTTGGCATACAAATATATGTGCTATGGAGAAACTAATATCAGTCTCTCTTCTCTTTGGCAATCACTCATAGCCGAGTCCGATTGCCTTTCATGAATACAGTTTTAACAGTGGGTCCGTAAGTGACCGTGGAGGCCAATTCTGTATCCACACGTCCTTCCACAGTGGAGACAAAAGTTTCCAGGTGGGAGTTGATCACAGTGAGGGCTTTCCAAGTGTGCCTTCTTCTTAACATGTTTCTCCTTTTCATCCTGAGTTTGAGCATCTTCAAAGCCCATGACACCTTTGGTAATGTCTGTTCTCCAATTGGAGTGCTCGCAGGCCAGTGTTTCCCAGTTGTTGGTGTTAATGCCACATTTTTAAAGATTTGCCTTGAGAGTCTTTGAACCTCTTTTGTTGACCACCAGCATTACGCTTTCCATTTTTAAGTTCGGAATAGATTAGTTGCTTTGGAAGACGATCATCAGGCATCCACACAACATGACCAGTCCAACGAAGTTGATGTTGAAGAATCATTGCTTCAACACTGGTGATCTTTGCTTCTTCCAGTACACTGATATTAGTTCACCTGTCTTCCCAAGGGATGCGTAAAATTTTTCGGAGACACCGTTGATGGAATCTTTCAAGGAGCTGGACATGGTGTTTATAAGTACTGCCTTAAGAGGAACAGGACAGGATTAATTCATCCTGAACTCATGCTCAAGAGAGCATCATCAAAACACAGCAGCAGTTTATTAGGAACATAGGAACCTTCTGTATACCAAATGAGACCATTAGCTCATCTAGCTGGGTGTTGTCTGAACTGACTTATTCTCCAGGATTTCAGATGTGATTTTCCCCAGCCCTACCTGGAGACATCAGGGATTGAACATAGGACCGTCTGTCTGCAAAGTGTGTGCTCTATCAGTAAGCCATGGTCCTTCCTTTCTGACACCCTGTCCCTCAAGATGAGAGCCCCACAAATCCAACTGTGCAGCTATCAAGACTCTGCAAAGACAGCCTTGCAATGTTATGTGCAAGAGCAAAGAAGTTTTTTTTAAAACCAAGAAAATATGGGAAACTCGTTACAACACCGTGTAATGCAAATATTAATCCCTTCTTGAAAAACTCAAAGAAATTCATTTTCTTCCATGACTTTTTCAGGAGGCTTTCATTTCAAACCCAGCCAACAAATAATCAAAGGAGGATTAAGATAAGATATATTCAGGTGGTGTTTTGTTTTTGTTGACCTAAATCGATATGGTGTAAATGAAAGGGACGTTACCAGAAGCAAACTGTGATTTAATTACAGATGAAGATATGCAACTGTTATATTAAGTACTGTAGAGTGTGACTTAAAAATATCCACCCTCTGTAATGTTGTTTCGCTGGTGGAAACATCTTTGAGAATAGGCTGTAGTGGCTGGAGGACATCACAGCCCTGCAAGCTGTAATGGCACATTCCTTGAAGCACAGAAGGGGTTGAGAATGCATCTATTCAAAAGTCAGAGAGAGAGAGACAGCTGGTAACAGGACTTTAAAAGTGATGCCCTTTGGGATTTCAACAAGTGAAAAGACTTAGCAATCCTCCAAGGGCAGCCTTTTCAAAGCCAGGTGGTCAGTTTGCTCCTTCATCCCGGACTCTATTTATCAGAAGGTTTTTGGGTGTTACCTGAGCTCTTTGGATAAACAAGGTTGCTTTGTGCGCTTATTGTTCTCAGGAAAGAATACGGCAGCCCTTTGAAGTCCTTATGGCTTATTGTGTGAAGGCTCCAACAGGGCTCTTCAGTGTATTTACAGGCCCGGGAAATGCTCTCAGCAACAGCGGGTCACCCCCTCCCTTACGTAACTGAGGTAGAGTTCCCATTTAACACCAGAAGAAATCAAACCGTTGGAGCGTTCACCTTTCCTTTCCTTTTTGCTCCATTTTTCTCTTTCTGTCCCAAAAGCCACACCAAAGTTCTGCATCTTCAATGCTCCATCATGGATAAAGCAACCGCGCTGATTTAGCATAGACATTCCTTCAAGATGCAATGGCACACAGGCTGTGTTTTGGTACATGAGAATAACTGCCGAAGCGCCAGTGATACAACTTAACAGAAAGAGAAAAATGGAGCGAAAAGGAAAGGAAAGGTGAACGCTCCGCCCTCCGCCCCCCATTGCAGATTAAGGGGGCTGTGGACATAACCACCCATGGACCAGTCTAGTGAATGTGCTTTGCTGCCCTCAACCAGCCCAGAACAACCTACGTCTGCTCTGTATATGGAGAGAAAAATCAGCACATCTGTGTGTTGCTTCCATGTGCCTTGCAAAGTTCAGTAATGCTGTGAAGCCTGTTGTCCATATGAACAACTTCTGGGGGTCTGTTTTCCAAATCCGAAGTTGTATTCAACATAGCACTAAGATTCCATTAGCGCATGAATTCCTTCTTGCACAATAGAATACTCCCCCTCTCTCATTCCCTCTGTGCACAGCCTAAATCTGTTCTGGGAGGGGTTCAACAATGTCTAAAACTGCCCACAAGTCAGAAGTTCTCCATATAGCAGCACAAATGAGAGTGTGACATGATCCACAGAGATAAAAAGGTAAAGGACGCCTGGCTGGTTAGGTCCAGTCAAATGCGACTATGGGGTTGCAGCACTCATCTCGCTTTCAGGCCAAGGGAGCGGGCATTTGTCCACAGACAGCATTCTGGGACATGTGGTCAGCATGACTAAACCGCTTCTGGCACAACGGGACACTGTGACGAAAGCAGAGCGCACGGAAATGCCATTTACCTTCCCGCCACAGCGGTACCAATTTATCTACTTGCACTGGTGTGCTTTCGAACTGCTAGGTTGTCAGCAGCTGGGACAGAGCAACAGGAGCTCACACGGTTTTGCAGATTTGAACCACTGAACTTCTGATTGGCAAGCCCAAGAGACTCAGTGGTTTAGACCACAGTGCCAGTCGCCTCCCATATTCCACAGAGATATGTGTTTTCTGGAGCATGATTTGGGATGGGACCTCATGATCTTTAACCTGACTCATCTATTCTACTGGCTAGTGATGGGGGAGAAATTTATTCAGGAATCTACCTAATTACAACTTCCCAAACAAACATGTGAACCAAAACAGTTATTCTTTGAATTTGTACTTCGTTGAATTTTGTAATGAAGTTATCCAGTACCACCCTCCCCACTCACACAAAGCATTTTATATAATTGTAGGGTTTAAATTGGTTTTTAATGTTGTATTTTAAATTGCTGTAACCTGCCCTTGGGTGTTAGGGTGAAAGGCGACTAATAAATGCTTAATATCAGCTACAATAATAATTTGTATATTAGAATATACAGTGGTACCTCCGGTTGTGGACGGGATCTGTTCCGGAGCTCCGGTTGGATCCCAAGGTTTCTGCAACTGGAGCCTGTTTTGCACACACACGCGATAGAGTACGTCTGCACATGCGCGCGGGACGAAACCCGGAAATATACTTCTGGGTTTGCCATGTGCGTATCCTGAAGGATACACAACAAGAGGTGTATGTAAGTAGAGGTACCACTGTATTAGGGTAACAATAAAATGTGTACACATTGCACACATTAGTTATATATAATGGTATACTAAATGCATTCTGTTAGGATAAATTGCTTCCAAAAAGTGCTTATTTGAGACAAAACTGAGTACGCGCATGTGCATTAGGAGAAATGTGCTTGAAAATGCATGCAGTTTTTCAGGCTGACTTAATTACAATTTGATTAGGAACACAGCAGACTGGCAGGTTTGTGTGTGATAAATTGTCAGATTAATCCATCCCAAGCACCAACTTGGTCTTCCGTCACCATTTCCTCCCAAGGAAATAAATGTGCCTTAAACAAATGTTGTTTATGTGCTCTTAATTACATCAATGGCAACCACTGTCCTGTGCCAAATATATAGGTTTGCACCTATACAGCTGGTGATGTCCTCACCAAATGCACACAAGAGTAACATACAGGTCTGCCATCCCTATTCTCCTTCTATTCCAACCATTTATTGGACTCACAGGATTTCGTCACTACAGAATGCCTACATGCAGCCAATTAGGGTGGGGTGGGGGGACCCTGCGAGCCTCTAAATATTGCCGATCTACAACTCCCATTGTCCCTTAAAATCAGCCATGCTAGCTGGGGCTGATGGGAACTGGAGTCCAACAACATCTGGAGGAACTGGGACTTCCCCACCCCTGAGTCAGGACAGGAGTTACTGACTAGGTTTAATAATCAGAGTTATTTAAAAAAAAAAGAAGATGCGCAGGAAAAGAAAAGAACTGTTTTTGTTCGACTCGCATGAAGTCATGCCACTTCCAGGCTGAGCTCGCTCTGTGCTTCATCCGGTAGGGGAAAATGAGTTATACTAAAGTTCTGAAAATAGGTGTGAGTGTGTTTTAAAGTCAACATGTTTGCAACTCCACTGCATAAGGATTTATGCTGCTGCGACAGAGAAATGACTTCATCAGGAAATCCCCTTTCAAATTTCCAGACATAAAAACACATATTCATAAATTTTACATTTAATACAAGTCTTTGCATTAAAAGCTTTGCCATGCAATCTCATACATGCCTTTGGCTGCAAGTCTAATCGCATCCCATTGAACTCAATGAAGCCTACTTCTGAGTAGACTTACTTGGATCGCTCTGTTCCTGTCCACACTGAGAGACATATTCACCGGTTAACTTCCACCATGGTTCAAGTCATCTCCAGCAATGCTGTCACCTGCCTCAGCAGCCCTTTGAAAGGTTGTCTCATTGTTGATTCTGGAGTGACAGGATCACATTTATTCTGTTCCTGAAGGCTGACATTCTACAACCTGCTGATGGCTAGGGGCATTCAGAAAGGAAACTGTTAAAAGACGTTGTATAGAAAATGCAGAATTAATAAACGGAGACAAGTGAAGAAATGTTTGACTGCACTAAGTATGTTCTATGGTTGAATAAATAATTGGGACAAACTTCAAACAGTGGGAATTTCACCTTTGACTTTGGTTTCACAAATTAGTGAAGAGACCATTTTATATTTTGCTGGGCACTACAATCACATTATACCTATGCTTTACCTACTGCACTGGCTCTCAGGTTGCTTCTGAGCTCAATTCAGAATGCTAGTTTGGGTCTTTAAAAGCTTTCATGGACTGGGGACTCAGCTACATTAGTAAAGAAAAAGTGTTTTAAATGCGTTATAACACTGTGACACCAGATGGCGCTGTGGAGTTCCGGTTTATTGGCAACCTGATTTATGAGGTTTACAATGTGTTTATGGTGCTGGAGGAGACTCTTGAGAGTCCCATGGACTGCAAGAAGATCAAACCTATCCATTCTCAAAGAAATCAGCCCTGAGTACTCACTAGAAGGACAGATCCTGAAGTTGAGGCTCCAGTACTTTGGCCACCTCATGAGAAGAGAAGACTCCCTAGAAAAGACCCTGATGTTGGGAAAGATGGAGGGCACAAGGAGAAGGGGGACAACAGAGGATGAGATGGTTGGACAGTGTTCTCGAAGCTACTAACATGAGTTTGGCCAAACTGCGAGAGGCAGTGAAGGATAGGCGTGCCTGGCGTGCTCTGGTCCATGGGGTCACGAAGAGTCGGACACGACTGAACGACTCAACAACAACAACAACAATGTGTTTTCCTGAAACTTTTTTTGATGTGTCTAGATCCAGCCTGGGACTAGAGTTGTACTAAATAGCCCCATCACCACCACCTTTGTCTTGGATTCTTGCTGTGAAACTTGCCTTCCAGTTTGTCATACTTGCCCCATTCTCTGTATTATCTTTGAACATCTGAGCATAGCCCCCCCCCCCAAAAAAAGGATTATTGGTGTGGCCATACATATGACTGCATCAAGATTATTCTTTGCATAGTGTTTTATCAGTGCACATTGCTGAAATCTTAATGCTATACAGTTCATCAAGAATGTGTCTGTGTGGCATGTTCCAATGCACAGGAGTGCAATAAAATACCACACAGGAAAAAAAATCCAGATACAACCATAAGATGTTCATATCAATATTCTTAATAGAGATGTCAGTGGAGTTAATAATTATCTGGCTTTGAATATGTCCAGCTCATGTACTCTTCTGTATTGTGAATCACGTGTCATGTCCCCCCAGAAGTTCTTCTTCAGCTCAGAATGTAAAATGAGATTCTTTACATGGGCAATCAGTGCTCATGTTAGGAGCGGCGTATCCTATTCTGGGAAATCGGGTCCTCCATTAAAGGAGGGCACGTGTTGCAGTGCGACCTGCAACCCGACCCAGTGTTGTGGGGGTAATTGGAAATCAAGGCCACAACCCCTGATAGGTTGGTCCCGTGTTGCTGGGGTGAAAACTGGCCAATGGGGCGTCGTGAAATGCAGCAACACAGGACCTATTTAAGCCCAGGCGAGGCTGCTGAGCTTCCTCTTTGGGGCCTAATGCATTGGAACACCCACCCACCTCTCCCTATATTTAGGGCTTGTGTTGACCTTGCTATGCCGTCATGTGTCGTATGTCATTGGGACAGGGGCACGGTAGGAATTTTCCCCACTTGGCTGATTGGCTGGTGCCATTTGGGTTTCGCCTGCTGTGTAGCAACTAGTCACAACTTCTAAGTTGCGGATAGGCTCTGGTTCAGGTGATAGGCGTGGCATGTGATGTGGCTACGCCTATGGAAATGCAGGACATTCTGGTAAAGGAATCCAGGGACTCAATGGTTTGTCGGTTCCCGAAAGGGGTCTGGCCAGTGGCCAAGTCCCAGGGACATCAGAACGGCTGATTGGTGAAGCTTCCATCAGCTGTCCCTGGTGTTCATCATTGTCTGTCCTATGAACGTGGCTCTGGGACAGGGCTGCCTGCAAGGGTGCAGGGAGATAGTCAAACGAGAACCTACGCAACCACTCACTTGGTTGTAATCAATAAAGTTGTGGCCTAAATTCTGCCAAAAACCAAACCAAATATCTGAGTCCTGTGTGAATATTTGGGGCAAGGTTAAAGGTCTAAACACGCAAATGGAAAGTGTTGCTGTGCTACGGCCATCACCTGCCCCCTGCCTCTGGCACAGAAGTGGCACCAGCATTGGCACAACTTTGGCAAGATCTCACCTGAAATGGGTGCTGATGCTGCTTTTGCACTGATGGTGGAGATGGCAGGGCAGGTAGAGCATCCCTGGGGTCACGACTGCATGGCTGTGCTGGCACCTGGTTCAGGTGAACCAAAAAGCTTTGTACCAGGTACAGATGCAGAAGTTTTCTCTCTCTTTTTTTTTTAATGGTAGCCTCTTACACTTAATGAAACTCCTATTGCCTGATTACAAATACAGTGGTACCCCAGGTTACATCCTTAATTTGTTCCGGGTTACAGTACGTAACCCGAAAAGGGCGTAACCCGAATAATTTGTGCGCAGACCGAAAAAACCCGAAAAATCACTTCTGCGCATGCGCAGACCGCGAAAACGCTTCCCAGAATTCTTTGGGATGGCTGTTACTGAGTGGTATAATAGTGCTTTGTATGTATGGTCTGAATGTGACTCAGTAATATCCTTCAATCCCAGTCTGCATGGAGAACTATCGGAGATGATGGGAGCTATGGACCAACAACATCTAGAAGGCCGTAAATTACTAATCCCTGTTCTAAAATGACATCCAGGGTATTTGTTTAGATGAGCATTTTACTGCCAATCAGGTGGTGATGAAATACGGTTCCTTGGAAGCTGCACACACACGCAAAAAACCCCAAACCCCTGCCTGTTCTGTCAAAAAATGGATCTGTTCAGAACTGCACTGAAATTTTGCCCACAACCACCTGGCTTTTAGGGGCTGCAAAGTTTGCCCTGAAACACCTATTTCTTTAAAATAGCTAGTCTTTAAAGTACCAAGGCACTCTTTGTCATTTTTGATAACATCAGACTAACATGACCACTCTTCTGGAATACAGTCAAATGATCACCCAACTTTCCCCCCCCCTTTTTTTTCTGCAGTTTCAGCAACTCACTTGTGCATGCAGTGACATCTAGTGACAAAGAACACAAATGGGACTCAGGGAAATTTCAGTGGAGAATTGTTATCTATGTTTTTTAAGCCAACATTCAACTAAAATCTCTCTCTCTCTCTCTCTCTCTCTCTCTCTCTCTCTCTCTCTCTCTCTCTCTCTCTCTCACACACACACACACACACACACACACACACACACGGTATCTCCAGCAACATTTTGGAAAGCCTACATGTAATTCTCCAAGGTTTACTTCTGTTTTAAACAGAGGCTGACTGGCCACCTATTCAGGCATGTTCTCTGGTTCTGGATTTCCTGCATTGGCAGGAATAAATGGCCTTTGAAAACCTCTACAACTCTTCAGTTCTGTGCTTGGTCATAACACAGAATAAACTAAATGTTCTTTGCAATAAAGCATTTTTTTGCACCAACTTTATTTCCTAGAGGAGAAACCAAGGCCCTAAACCCCCACAACTTGCCCAAGATTCCCCCCAGTGATTTCTGCGGTCAGGGAAGGCTTTGACCTTCATCAAGTCCAGAGGAGCACATTGACAAAAGATGCCCTCTTTCTTGGTGATTAGGAGGGCTACTAAATAATGCTGGATTTTTTCTTGGAATGAGATACGAAGCTCTTTTCACACGCCGGGTCTCTGAGATGATCAACAAGTTCCCTGAGATTTGCAATGAAGAGTTGCTGATGCTGCAAAGATTTGGGGCCGTGATAAAAATCTCTCCTCTGGGGCTTTTCCCATTCTTCTATCTTTGATGGAGTCTCTGGAACGAAGACAAGATGTTTCCTCCTTAAAGGCAAAGCCTACTTTTGCTTCTCAGTGTCTTTACTGGTAGCAACTCTCTGCAGGTAGTCAAAGGCTGGAACCCAAGTGCTTACTTTACCCGTGAAACACCTGACATTTCAGAACAATGATTGTGCTTCTTGACACACAAATTGGATCACACGCCTGTTTTCCAGGCCAACCATTCAAGGCCCGAGGAAAGAACAGAGGGGAAGTCCTGGGCTGCAAAGGGTATTACGGAGCATGGTGGGTCCTGGCTGGCTTAGAAAGTCAGCTGATTCTTTTGCAGCAGTGCACCCCAAGACCTAGTCTTTCTGACTTCCTGTATTGGAGACTAGTTACTGGTGGGCCTGGCCAGTTGAGACACATGGCGCACACCACAAAGTGCCTACAAAAGGTTTTCAAAGGATGGGGGGGGGGCTTTTGGGGAAGTTGAACCAAGGCAGTGGTGGGAGAATTATAGCCCCTGTCTGTCTAAGGTGATCTTGTGTTAGACAAGGACAGCTGGGGTGGGGAGACCTGGAAAGCCGCTGCTGAAGAGATAAATCTCTGGTGCTCTTTTCTGTGGGAAGTGGACTCCAGCTCCCATTTGCAGAGTATGCCAAAGACAGCCCTAGGTCATTTGACCCTTTCATTGGTTCACTCTCTTTTAAAGATTAAATTAGGGTTCGCTGTGGGTTTAAACCACTGAGCCTAGGGCTTGCTGATCAGAAGGTCGGCAGTTCGAATCCCTGCCACTGGGTGAGCTCCGTTGCTCGGTCCCAGCTCCTGCCCACCTAGCAGTTCGAAAGCATGTCAAAGTGCAAGTAGCTAAATAGGGACCGCTCCAGCGGGAAGGTAAACGGCGTTTCCGTGCGCTGCCCTGGTTCGCCAGAAGCAGCTTTGTCATGCTGGCCACATGACCCGGAAGCTGTCTACGGACAAACGCCGGCTCCCTCGGCCTATAGAGCGAGATGAGCGCCGCAACCCCAGAGTCGGACACGACTGGACCTGAGGGTCAGGGGTCCCTTTACCTTATTTCAAAAAGTGAAAAGTTTTGGGGGCTAAATTGTTGCAAAATCTCAATTAATAGAGAAGTTTTTGAGCTATTTTTAAGGAAATTCGCCAAAATCTACGCTTCCGACATGGGTTGCCATATGTCCGGATTTCCCCGGACATTTAAGCAATTTCCGCCCGGTTGACAAACGTTTCGGAACCCGAACGCCGAAAACCCGGAAGTAGATGGTTCCGTTTTCAAACGTGCCCTGGAAGTCGAATGGCTTCCGCTGAGGTTTCCGCAATTCCTCTATCAAATTTATAGGCTGCCCTTTGTGCCTTGGTTTGCTAATGTTTCAGACCTCAAATGGTCTTCCGGAACGGATTACGTTCGAAAACCGAGGTACCACTGTACTTGCACTTGCAGATTAAATATACAATGCAGGTACTTAAGTTGCTAAAACCACTTACTTTGATTAAACTGCTACAGGCTAACTAACTCTGAGGAGAAACAAAATAAAAAATAAAAAAATTCCTTCCAGTAGCACCTTAGAGACCAACTAAGTTTGTTCTTGGTATGAGCTTTCGTGTGCATGCACACTTCTTCAGATATATGGCAGACCAACACGGCTACCTACCTGTAACTAACTCTGAGGAGGACAGCAGCACAACATAACATTCCTGCTGCAATACCTGTTAAAGACGATTCACCTGCCATAACTGTAGCAACTCCCAGAACTGCCCACCGAGTGCATGACACCATAGTGTTCTATAGCCCTTGCAATTATCCCTTTTACCTATGCATTTTGGGTGCTTACATCCCACACTTCCACAGTGAGGAGGAGACCAGGACTTGGGTGCCCAAAGGTGGAATAAGTAGCCTATGAGGCTGTGGCAGAAGGGTGGGGGTGAATCAGAAACCCTTGCTGTATATGACTCAAATTGCAAAAATGTGCAAATCTGCTGGATGAGGATGCTTTTATTGCCCACTAGGCAGCATTTCAAAGGGACGCAGGTGGTGCTGTGGTCCTAAACACTGAGCCTCTTGGGCTTGCCGATCAGAAGGTTGGGTGGTTCGAATTCCCATGATGTGGTGGCTCCCGCTGCTCGGTCCCAGCTCCTGCCAACCTAGCAGTTCGAAAGCATGCCAAAAAGTGCAAGTAGATAAAAGGTACCGCTCCGGTGGGGAAGGTAAATGGCGTTTCATGCAATGCTCTGGTTTCGCCAGAAGCGGCTTAGTCATGCTGGTGGCCACATGACCCTGGAAAAAACTGTCTGCAGAAAAATCCAGCTCCCTCGGCCTGTAAAGCGAGATGAGTACCACAACCCCAGAGTCATCTGCCACTGGATCAGAGGTCCTTTATCTTTACCTTTTAGGCAGCATTGCTTAATGTGCACTTTACCTACTTGGTGATTTAAAAAATAAAAAATAAAGATTTTCCCAAGATTGTTATTATTTTTAAGAAAGTTCAGTTTGAATAAGTGCACATATTTGATTAAACATTCCTCCCTGAAGGCATAACCGAAGTGGGAAGTGCCCTTCCTCTGTGGATGCAGTGTGAGCGCCGCCTAAATTCTTGGCTCCAACATAAATGCTTTTTTATTAACTACAATAATAGGATCACTTAATGAAATTGTTTCTTAATTATTCAGGGAGATTAGGTGAATCTGGAGGAGATTGTATTCCCACCAGGCAAAACTTGCAAGAAGCTTTTCTTTTGCTTTTTTTATTCTGCATATTTACTTACAGTCTATCAGCACTGGTCACTGAAACTCAGAATAATTATTAGGAAATTCTTTCCAGTAGCACCTTAGAGACCAGCTGAGTTTGTTCTTGGTATGAGCTTTCGTGTGCATGCACACTTCTTCAGGTATCTGAAGAAGTGTGCATGCACACGAAAGCTCATACCAAGAACAAACTCAGTTGGTCTCTAAGGTGCTACTGGAAAGAATTCCTATTTTGTTTCGACTATGGCAGACCAACACGGCTACCCACCTGTAATCAGAATAATTATGCCAATGGAAACATTGAAATCACTAAAGATGTACAGTGGTACCTCAGTTTAGGAACAGCCCTGTTTACGAACTATTTGGTATAAGAACTCCGCAAAACCGGAAGTAGTTTCGGTTAGCAAACTTTACCTTGGTCTATGAACGGAAGCCGAACTGTGGAAGGGCACCAGCGGCAGGAGGCCTCATTAGGGAAAGCATGCCTCGGTTTTAAAAAACGGCTTTGTTTAAGAATGGACTTCTGGAACGCATTAAGTTCGTAAACCAAGGTACCACTGTATATCAAAACACTTGCTTGCAATCAACTGGAAGGCTGTGGCAGCCAGCCAGTCCAAATGCATTTCTTTCTTTCTCTTTCATCTCTAAGTGTCAGTGTAAAATATAGACCAAATTAATAACTTTTGTGGGCTGGTTTTCGTGTGGTGTTGCCATCTCTGCCTCTTCTCACTTTCTTCATGGCGAGTTTCTACTTTGGCACTAGAACTCGCACATACTAATCACCATGTGATGTAACATCATAACATTGATGTCCCTAGGGCATGGGGTGAAGGGTGCAAAACTCATGTCACAACCAGGGCATCCATAAGTACAGACCAGCTGTAAGCCTTTTGATCCCAGGACCAAACTACACATTACGCACAATTCCATTATTGCTTTCTTTATTACAAGCCGTTGGAGGTGGTTTTAGTTTGAGGAGCGGACTGGTTCTTTAGGAGGGTGGAGAAGCTGCTCAAACCTTTCTTTTGTTCCCTTCAAAGTCACTTTGCCAACCTGCTTTCATTCCCAATTCAGGGACACCAACACCTGTGTGTTGGAAAACATCTTAGAGATGGGATGTTTGAACAGATCTAGGAAAGGATGTTTAAAAAAAAAACACTGTTGGCCCACCTTATAATGGATCAGGCCCTATAGCTCAGTATTGTCTATGGTGACTGATAGCAGACATTCCAACATTCTGGAAGGATCTGTCAATTACACTTTTTCTCAGTTTCTTGTTTTAGCAATCTTAAATTCAGTTCTCCACATTTCTGCAGCACTATGCACTTCCTCTTTTTTTTCATCCTCACACAAATTTAACAGCACTTCGGTTGTGAATTTCTCCTAATAAACACATTTTTGCATGCGTTTTGACCAATGTGCACATTTTTGCAAGCGATTTCTCTAAAGCAATGCATTTTTGTATATCAACTCACAGGTTGATTAAAAAAAAATTCTGCACACTTTCCCCAAATATACACCACAGGTTCCCACTTACTGAACACAAAGCGCTCCTTGGAAATCGTTCGCTAGGTGAGCATTCGCATAATGAGTCTGCAATGTCCACTGATTGCTACTATGGGACATTTCTAATTAGGATTTGTCTGATCTCTCCCCGCCCCTCCCCATGGTTTTCTTCCTGAAATCGCTGCAGACAACCAGCAAAAGAGAGACAAAGGGGAAACTGGTTTGTCCTATCCTGCTTGCTCCCTCCCTATCTGCTGCCAGCCAGCAAAGCACAAACAAGCAAGGAAGTAAAGAAATTGGCAAACTCTGGATGTTTGGATACCTGGGGCTGAGGCATTTATAGTGAGGTTGGGCTATGGGCATAGCCAGGATTTTGGTTAGGGGGGCAGAAGAAGTTTTTTTTTTTTTTTTTAGGAGATTGCTGGATGGGAGCAGAACCTCAGTTAACTGAGTACTGTCTCCCTGCCCTCCTCCCCAATAATTTGGGCATACAGTCATACCTTGGATCTCAAAAGCCTTGGCTCTTGAACAAATCAGCTCTCCCGAACAATCAAAACCCAGAAGTGGGGTTTCGGTTTTCAAACAATTTTCGGGAAGCCGAACATCCAATGCAGTTTCCGAGGCTTCCAATTGGCTGCAGGACTCTCCTGCAGCCAATTGGAAGCTGCCGCCTTGGTTTTCGAATGGTTTTGGGAGTCGAACTGACTTCCGGAACGCATTCTGTTCGAAAACCAAGGTATGACTGTAATTCTTGCATTCAGAGAATGTGAATTTTGCATAGTGAGCAGGTAGATAGCACAAACCTGTGTGTATACATTTCCGTAAACATTGTTTGGCTGGAGAACAGCACCCCAAAATCTGAATAAGAGAGAAGGACGGCTGTATTTTGTTTCTCAGGTGATGTAAGAAAATGAGAATTTGATCGGTTGGTTCCCCATTAATGTTGAACTGAATCAAATTCCTTATCCATCCCTAATTCTATTAATGTGCCACGGCTCGTCCTCAAGAATCTAACACTCTGCAAGCTTGTGCACAAGAAATTGGCATGAAGCAAGCCGCCGTGAGTTAAGCTGGCATAAAGTTAACCAGCTCTAAACCCCATTTGGCAGCAGGGCTACTGTTGCTGCTCTGCCTAAGGTTGGCAGAGAAAAAACAAGCCTCTAAAATAGTGTCCTACCTCAGGTTGCCAGGTCAAATGACCAAGCTAAATGTACTTAGGATTCAGTTCTGCTTCTCTTGTTTATGTCCACCACACCCTCAAATGCCCTGTATGTACTGAGTTCAATAGGATCCAAAATGCAGCAGTCTGATTGGTCCTAGAACAATAGGATTCAGAATGCCAGCAGTCTGATTGGTGCTGTAGAACAACATGGATCCAGAAGGCAGCAGTCTGATTGGTCCGCAGGAGCCACCCAATCCAGCTCCAGGTGGAAGTGAATCCGCAACCCGGTTGGCATACAGGAGTATCCCGGAATCAGCCAATCACGTGGGGCCCATTGTGTAAATAGTGTATATAAAGCAGACGTTTTGGGGGAACTGCATTCCTCACTACTATGAGCTGAATAAAGAGCATGAAATTCACACTTGACTCCGGGTATATTTCATGCCCCTTTGGTGGATTTGCTGTGGGATGAGAGGTTACGCCAGCAAATGTTTGGTTGAGCTGGGGTTGGGAATCTGGCTGAATCTGGGTTGATCCTGGAATCAGCCAGTTGAGCCAGGCGATTTCCACTGCTCATCTCACTGAATCTTGTAATAGGATGGCCACTTCCTCTTGTTTACAACTGCTGTCTCCTCTTGCCATAACTTGCAGGTTATCAGACACGTATTCATCTGGGGTGTGCTTTTGGAGCAAAGGAAAATGAGAATGATCATCTTTGTTTCCCCCTCTTGTTCCTTCTTGAAAGAGCAAAATCACACTGGATGTACTGCCATCTCAGCCAGCTATTGGCTAGAAAGCAAAATTTGGTTCCCACAAGCACAAGAAGGCAGATTGGGACCTGCAAACCTGCTTTCTTGTTTCTTAATTTCCCAATCTGCCATCCCTGTAGCAATATTTGATTTATTGTTTCATCTTCAGGAAAAGAATGAATATGTGGTTCCTTCATTTTAATCCTGGCAAAATCTGCCCATTAGCTTGAAGGTTTATATTTAACTCTTTGGTGCCTGTTCTCTTAAGTCTCGGGTTCATGATGCAAGGAACTATTTATTAGCAGCAGGTGGATGTGACTACATAGTGTGGTCTCATTCCTCGGCGTCCAACAAAATCAAATTAGGTTTGGGTAGAAATGCTGGGTATCCTAGCTGGATGCTAGTTTGTAGCCGAAAGAAGCTATTGCAGGCAAAGTTTACCAAGCATAAACCCCTCATATACTGTATGTTGTAAAGAACACATTATCAAAGGCAATGTATGTAGAATCATAGAATATAGAACTGCAGAGCTGGACAGGGACCCTGAGGATCATCTAGTCCAAACCCCCCTGCAATGCAGGAACGTTCAGCTGTCCCCTACGGAGATCAAACCTGCAACCTTGTCAGCCCTATGTTCTAACCACAACTGAGCTATTCCCTTCTAAAAGCAATGTATGAACCGGGTTATTGAGATGATGAATGGGTTGTTTACTACGTGCAGCTGTCAAGCTGAAGTTGTGGTTTTTTTATGATGTAGTATTGTCCAAACAAATGACAAAGGAAATTTCAGCATTTAAGGAGGTGTAAGAAGAAAGTTGTGAGCCATCATATAAAGGGCCAAGAATTCATTTGAGTGATTCATTGACCTCATTCTTACTGGCATCAGTGGAACTAAAAGGGACACTCTCATTTTGATGAAAAAAACTTTACATTCCATGGCACTGTTGGCTCAAGACCAATAAAAAAATAAAAAAAATGTATTTTTTGTAGTTACAGATACAAACTTTTCTTCTCCCCCTCCTCCTCCCTGACACCACAAATGTGAGCACATTTTATAACAGTCGCAACTAGTGTTGTTTTGGAAGTATAACTGCAAAGGCCTCAATTCCTTGGGGACATTGGCTTCTGCAATTTATTCCATAAACATTTCCCAACATTAGCACGGACTACGGTCTTGATGCTGTAATGCACAGAGAAGTAACATTAAATTCCAGCTGCTGCAAATTTGAAACACACAAAAAAATGCAAGAATCTCAAAAGCACAGCGCAGTTTGGGCTTCTGAGTTTTGGTGATGATGTGAGTGTGGTCCATTGTGGTTTTCAAGCGCTTACCTGATATCGAGTTTGATCACATTATTCGTCCTTACCGGGAGGTAGAGGAGCAAGGCCAGAGGAAGTTTTGTGGTACAAACACATCAGCTGAGCCAACACATTACATCAACATCATGCCAATCTTCCCACTTTCCCTTCTATATTTACTGCCCAGTAAGCAGTAAATAAACGCAGGTGGTGCTGTGGGTAAACCACAGAGCCTAGGGCTTGCTGATCAGAAGGTTGGCGGTTCGAGCTCCCGTGCTCGGTCCCAGCTCCTGCCCACCTAGCAGTTCAAACACATCAAAGTGCAAGTAGATAAATAGGTACCACTCCGCGGGAAGGTAAACGGCGTTTCTGTGCGCTGCTCTGGTTCACCAGAAGCAGCTTAGTCATGCTGGTCCACATGACCCAGAAACTGTACGCTGGCTCCTTCGGCCAGTAATGCAAGATGAGCACCGCAACCCAAGTTGGACACGACTGGCCTAATGGTCAGAGGTCCCTTACCTTACCTTTAAGCAGCAGCAATGCAACTAACTGGAGGTCAAGGCAACATTGCCATCCCAACATGCCACCTGCTATTGATAGAACCACCCTGCAAAATTATAGAAATAAAAATCTCTGCCACTGCATTTCAGTATTGTGAATTGTGTGGTTTTAAAATGGGGGGTTGGGGGGTTGGTGGTATTCCAGATAAATGTTACTTCATGTCTTTGAAGAACCCCATAATGCTACAAAGAAATTCCATCATCCATTTTTGTGCAAAATTTCATTGAAGTGAAAAAGTATGTAGGTCTCTCCTAACAGACATCAAATAGAAATGTTAGAGTGGCAATGAGGAAAGTAGTAAACTGAGAATATTAACAGGATCCCCTCTAAAATGCAAGAATTCTATGTGCCTTGATTCCTAAAATGTGAAAAGTTGGGAACCCTTTAGAGTAAAGCAGTGTCCTACATTCCCTAATCAAAGTGTGATGTCTTTTGGCTGTTAGAATATATGAATGTAACCAGCTTGGTTACTGAATATGATATCCAGTGACCACAAATTCTGGGGATGTTCACTCTGCTTCTTGAGATGAGACTAGTTGTCCATTTCAGGGACTCCCTTCTTTCCCCCAGATGATGGGAGCTAAGAAAGTCACTGCAAGCTCCAGCAATTGGGAGGGTCGGCATGCTGCATTTGTGGATGTGGCTTCACATATGTCTCTCATGAGTTCATTCCAAGTGACATTTGGCAAGAGCTTCTTCATACTTCTCACCACTGTTCTTCACCAGCTCTCTGGCCAACTTCTGATTATACAGAGGAAGACCATGCACATTGCTCTGCTGTATTTCCTTTGGTTTTCAGTCAAATTGCTTTGACTTAAGGAAGACATTTGCTGAATACAGGCTAAAGTTACAGCATCCTCATTGACACGGAGTCCAATACTTGTCACACTGAGAAACTGAGCCATCTGTTAACAGGGAGTGGAGGTCTTAGAAATGGTGACCAACCTGTTCAAAAACCTAAGCTTTTCCATGTTACTGCTGCTGTAGGATTTGATGGCATACATTTTCTATTCAGCGCAAATGATACTCCTGTCTTCCTGGCTATCCTTTTGCACCAGCTGTTTAGGAGACTTTGCAAAGAGGCCCACCTGTCTTCACCTTTCCCCCACCCCACCCCCGGTCCCGTGCTTGCCCCATTCATTATGGTGTCAGGAAGGAAAGGACTGACAGTAGGTTACCTGTGTGTGAGATAACACAGCACTCAGGTACTTCCCAAGTCAGTTTTCACTGACAAATGCAAGATATCTAAAAGAAAGCATCTAAACATCTAAATAAAAACAAGTGTGAGAAGGGTTGTGGGTACTTCAGGACTATGACTAGCACCAGAGCCAGAGAATGATATTGCGTGTTGTTTTCATAGGAGAAGTTGAAGATCAGGGGTAGAACACATGTCATCTCTAGTTAAGGAGGCATCAGTTGCTGGGCTGGGAACAGGACCTTTGCAACTGCTACCCTTCAGTACTAGGCAAGATGGAACCATCCTCTGACACAGCAAAGGCCAAGTTCATCTGTTTCAGTATCAAGAACTATAGAGCATGAAATTGGGGGGGGGGGTGGATGCCAGGCCTAGGAACTGAATGCAGCTCTTCAGGTCTCTCTCTGGCCTTCCTGATTCTCCCTATGCCAACCCACCATCTGGCCAACCCTATGCCAACCCTTCACTGGCCTTCTCACACCATCCTTGAGGGCTTCTGGTTGACTGGAATGTGGCTTTTGTATGGTGGTACTACCTTTTGCTCGGATGGATGGATGGAAGATGGAGACACATGGATGGATGGGTGTAGAAACCTTGGACCTGGGCAAGGCTGGAATGCGCTCTGTTGTGCAAAGCTAAGAGTTGCCTCTATTGCTCCATCCAGTTCTCTCAGGTTCCATCACCATCGCAGGCTCCACTCTCTACAGTACAGCAGTGCTGTGACATGATGTCCAGCAAGTAGCATCTCTTATTAATCTAAGCGCAACGTGGCTGTAGATCAGGGTTTCCAAAACTTGGTTCTCGGCTGTTGTGGACTACAATTCCCATCATTCTTGACCTGGTCCTGCTAGCTAGGGATGATGGGATCTGGAGTCCAAAAACAGCCCAAGTTTCAGAAACTCTGCTGTAGATTAAACCACAGAGTTTTCTGTTTGCCTTGTGATGATTTGGGGGCTAAATTGTTGTTTGTTGTTGTTGTTGCTGCTGCTGTTTTATTTTATACCCACCCTTCTGGCTGGGTTTCCCAGCATATATCAGAACATACCAAAACGTCAAACGTTAAAAATGTCCCAATACAGGGCTGCCAGAGAACACCATCCTTACAATATCCTGCTCATTCTGAAGGAATTTATTGCAGTTGCCATGCCATTAAAATGATACTCTTCCCCAAGAGCTGATTCGAAACCACAGGGCATGTCCCAGATAGTAACCAGTCAGCAGCTGTGTCCTAATCAAGGTGCACTGTCAGGTAAAACATCCATCTTGTCTCTTGAGTTATTGATTGATTGACTGATTGATTGATTGATTGATTGCACGGAGTGGCAACTTGCAGGATTGATTCCTATTTTCCAGTACAAAAATGGACACATTTAATGGATGTCATTCATCATCCTGAGCTCTGCCACCTGTATTCAATCCTCCTCGTGACATCCAGTTTTTTCTAATTTGTAGCAAATTCACCACTACCAAAGTTTTGTCTTCTCATTCCAGGCTTTAGCCTCCACCTTCCAAGGCACATTTTCAAGCTCGCCCCATCCCCTATCCCCTGCCCGCCTCTTAGTTTTAGCCATCCTTTCTCTGACATGACATACAAACAGCAACGCTGCAGAAAATGTGAAGGGGAAAGGGTGGTGCAGTAGGAACTATCCTTCTCTTATCCCTACTCCACCAAAGCAAAAGTTAACTCCATACATTCTGTACTCGGGTAGCCCCATTTCAAGAAGTAAAAATACAGATGCAAAACAGTTGTTAAGCTTTTTTTTGGGGGGGAGAAATTCCCCCCCCAAAAAAAAAAACCCTCACCCCAATTCCTGGTTCTGTTTGCAAAATTCCAGACATTTGCCTCTGGATGGTAATGTCGCCATTGGAATCCCAGATATGTCTTGGGGGGGGGGGGCACAAATGTACCACTTCCACGCGTAACATAGCTGATCCTCTCTGTGCTCAACCACCATGTGTTCAAGATGTCTGCACAAGGACCTACACATATACCTGCAACATATGTAGGATCCCAATGTACAGTCTGTGTCAGGGACTGGGCAAGGGAGGAAAGGTAGAGACCGCCTCTCCATCCTGACCCCTTCCAGGGGGGAGGAGGGAGAAGACTGTATAGATTCACAACAGGGGTTTGAGGGATGGTCGCAGCTCAGAGGCAGATGAGGGGGGAAAGCTGGGAAATCATGGGAGAACTGGAACAACCCCAGCTGACACGTTGTCATTAGAAAGCATTCCAGACCCTCCTTCTCCCAGAACCCGGAGAGCCTTAAAAGTAGGAGACCAAAGAGCTCAAAGGACAGAGGGTACTTAGCGGCACCCGTAGAGGAGACAATGCGAATGAGGAATGAGGAAGTGGGAGAGCTGGGGGGTGGAGATTCACTCGGGACAACGCCATTATCCAAGAGGCTGGGTTCTATAGCCTCTCTCTGTAAAGACTGAAATAAAAAAGGACTGTAAAAGAAACTTTCCTTTGTCGTTATGTATTTTCCCAGGCAACTAGCCGGATCCACTGACAGCATCCTGACACCATGCTGTCTTCAACATGAAGTTCTAGATTCAATGTCATGGTTTGGAAGAGATATATTATTAGCAAGTTAACACAGGGGTGCTTAGTAGTTGCAATGTGTAGGAAGAGGAAGACATCGAAGTTCACCATGGGGTTGTCTGTGTGCAAGGTGGGATTGCACAACAGGAGGGGAAAACAATGGCATGAGGGTGAAGGTGGAAATGTGTGGGATTGCAGATCAGAAGAGAGAAGTGGCTTCAAAAATAGGGTTGGGAAGTGAAAGGGGGATTTAGGTGGGGTGGGGAAGCTCTAAGGGGAGTGAGGTTTGGTGAGCAGGCAGGGGACAGAGTACCCCTAGCTTTACTTAAGAAAGTATGTACAAAATGCCTTCAATGGGATAGGCTTTTATATAAGAGCATGATGGGATGCAATGGTGTGCAATAGGATGGGATGGACAGACCTATGATTGAAAAAATGCTCAACCCATTTTAAAACAAATAAAAATAAAAATCTTAGTTTACAAAAATACGTGCATTGTCTCTTTTCCAAGTGTGTTATTACAGATCAGTTTCATTTGTTGTGAGACATTTGTGTCACATACAGTGTTAGGTTAGGAAGAAATGGGGGGAGAGGGGGGAATGGTGAGTGGGCTGGAGTGGTAATGCTTCTATTCTCCTCAGTGTATGTGTGGGGTTTTGTGTCAGCATCACTTGTGTGGGTTCTCTTACTCTTCACTTGTTGTATTTCCTTGGTGGTGAGAGAGGTTGGGGTGGCCTAGGGTATGGGTGGTTGTCTTCGACTGGCTGTGGTGAGATTTGTTTTTGTGTTGTGAGTGGTGTGTGTGTGTGTGTGTTGGATCAGGTTAGCCAGATTGATTCGTATGTTGTCAGCGGATTCGTGTTGTTGTCTTGTTGGGAACCATACCGGGGTGAAGGCATCTTCTTCTATTTGACCCCGTGTCACTTTCAGTTTATTGGTTAGTTTCTCTAATAAGGCTATTTCCCACACTATTTGATACCATTGGTCCATGCTTACTCCTGACAGGTCTCTCCAGTGTCTGGCTATGATGCTTCTGGCTGCCCAACCCACCTCTAAGCTGAATGCCCAGAGTGAGCACGGCTGCACCATTAGGAAGGCCTCCTTCATGTTTGTTGCCAGGCAGAAGATTAGCATGCATTTTTCAAAAAGCAAAAGTGTGCCCGCATGGATAGGTAGGCTTGCATACAGGAGGCTGCAAATGCTTCTTTCTGTTGGCATGAAGCTAAATGTGAGCGATGCCCCCTTCACAGTGTTTATTGTATCCAGCCATTGGCAGCGCAGCTTGAGACTGAAGGCTCCCACTCACCAAAGCCCTTGTTCATTCATTCATCAGTCAGCCAAGGGCCGTGGCGCCAAGCGCTGTGAGGCTGAGGAAGCAATCCTGCTCAAACACCGCTTTACAACTGGGGCCAGCTGGCAGTAGTTGTAAGCACCAATGTCACAGCGTTTGCCAAGACATACCTACCTGTTTGAAATGAGGCCCATGTTTTGTCTGTTGCTTGCGCTGCCATTATGTCAAAATTAAAGAACTCCAGCCAACATTCAAGATACAAATAAGGAGGGATTGTGCATCCTTTATGTAAGCGGCAGAGATGTGCTCCTGGTCGTGCTCCCTTCGCCCATTATGCACGATCCATACAATAGTGCACTTCTATTTGCAGGAATAGAATGGTGGACAATTAAATCCAAACCACATCAAACAATTGACTGACGTGGGGCGCTTGGGCAACACTTATTTCAACACTCACAATTACCAGGTTCTTTTTAAAGTAAGGCAGACAAAGGTAAATTCAAGACTCGCTGCATCCTCCATTACTGTATTCCTGAGTCCCTTCCAAATCCTGTATCCAACAAGGATTCAGTTGCTGGGGTAGCCAGGCCAGCTTCCTGGTAATGGTAATAAGAATAAGAATAAGAATTTATTTATACCGCACCCATCTGGTTGGGTTTCCCCAGCCACTCTGGGCAGCTCCCAGGAGAATATTAAAAACATAATAAAATCAAACATTAAAAACGTCCCTAAACAGGGTTGCCTTCAGATGTCTTCTAAAAGTCAGATAGTTGTTATTCCTTGACATCTAATGGGAGGGCATTCCTCATGGCGGGCACCACTACCGAGAAGGCCCTCTAAGCTGGACCTCAGTGTCTGGATAGAACAATGGGGGTGGAGACGCTCCTTCAGGTATATTGGGCTGAGACCGTTTAGGTAATGGCCTAGATATGGGTCATTAAGGTAACAAAGGACATGGCTCTGTGCCAGAGAACAAAAGCTGTGTCACACACACACACACACACACAACTGGCTGGTAGAAAGACAAAAGCCCGAGTTGAGTTGTGTGAGAGCTGGAAGCTAGAAGCAGGCTGGGCAGCTGAGAGACAGAGCCATGCCTCATTTCTGCTGGGATCCAAGGTTGTGTCTATGGGAGAAGCAAGGTTCAGGTTGGGGAAAAAAAGTAAAGGTAAAGGACCCCTGGACGATTAAGTCCAATCAAAGGCAACTATGGGGCTGCGGCACTCATCTCACTTCAGGCCGAGAGAGCCAGCATTTGTCCGCAGATAGCTTTCTGGGTCATGTGGCCAGCATGACTAAACGACTTCTGGCGTGTAAATAAACCATATATAATAAAGACACTGCAGTCTCCACTGACCCTCATTCCAAGGAAACCGAAACCTGTGTAAGCAGTTTAAACCCCTAGAATCTCACACTGCTCAGAGATTAGGGTGGCGTGCAACGATACACTTCTGGGTCTTGTATAAGGCATCTAGAAAATTCTGTTTTTTCTAATGCTTTTCAATGATCAGCAGTAAAGTATTCATAGACCAGGGGCGGCAGTCTGGTGGCTATAGACCTGCTCTCTGTGAGCAAGCACAACTATGGCTGTTGTGCGTGCCTTTCTCCATCCATTGACCATTGAGTTAATCTAGCAGCCAGTTTGGATTCAGGAAGGGCTGTGGACACAGGCAACCTGAGCAGGAGACTCAGCTCACTTTCAGATGACCTGTTTATTGAAGATTCATCTGAAATGTTTTTCCACAGTGTTTGTAGGAAGGTTGGCTGCTTCTCAAACATTCTTGTGTGTTTATGGGGAGGTTAGATGATGTTGGTCAAGGAATTGTTATCCCACCCTTTCCAGTGCAGTTTTGCGGTCACTTTCTTTGATGCAAAAAACACACAGAGAGACAAAACTGGGGTGTTTTTGTTTTGGAAGTGGGTTTGTTGCACAAGAACTGCAGGTCTGTTTTAATTGTGCAACCTGAATTTGCTGGTGCACCCTGAAATCTACCTGCAAAAAAACAAGAGTCTAGGAGTGCCCAGATTAGACAGACGGGAGTTTCCGGTTAGAAAATGGGAGTGGGGTGACATTGGCTGGGGAAAGAATGGGAGACCATGCAGGGAAAATAATGTAGCATACTGATAACATGTAGCATTTGAAGTTTCACACTGCAGACATCACCTGGAAAACTTGAAAGTGGTAGGCATATTTTATATATCCAACACCTTGCCACCCCCAAAACAAAATCTGTTGAAAGCATCATTATCAACCTTCCCTGCTGCATAACCTCCCTTCATTTTCAAAAACCTGCACATTAACTGGAAAGACACCTCTAACATATAGTTTGGCTCACTTTCTTTGTGACAGCAACTGGGGCTGCTAAAACAAGACCAAATTGGAAGTCTTACATCTTTGCAGTACGCTAAAGGAACTGCATGCACATTCCATATGTACATGGTGTTGCTTTGGCCAAGATTGCAACAAACAACATCTTTCCAGCAGGCAGCAACAGAAGGAGAGATGGGAAGCAATGCCACTCCATTGGCCTTGCTGAGAGACCATCTCCATCAGGATTTCCTTCTCCCTGAACAGTTCTGTTCCAAGTGATCTTTATAACTGCTACCTCACTTTAGGAACTGATGCCTCAGCTTGCAATCCTACACCCACTTACCGTGGGGGGTGGGGTGGCAGCACTGGATTAAGTGAGTAAGCATGTCTAAAACTGCAAGGTGAGTTTTCTTCTTTATTCCTCTTCCTCGTTTCCTTTTGTGCTCTGTCTTTTAGAATGTAAGCTGGTGGGGCAGGGCCTGTTTTCTTTGCTATTGATCTCTGTTATTGATCTTTCCAGGCCCTCCCCCAACTGCTGATTCAGCTGAAGACAGGGGTAACAATGCTTTGAATAAAGTTAACTAAATTACAAGTGACTGGCAGGCAGTGGGAGACTGAACATATCTCGGCTTTTCCTCTTCTCGGTCAGATTTGTGAACCCCACCTAAGCTTTTCCCTGGCCAAATAAAATCCCAGCCTGGCAGACTTTGACTCTGAATTTTAATGTTAGGTGTGCGATGTACTCAGATTTTGTAAACTCCACTGTTTGCCCTGAATTGTGCCAATTTGATCCGTAATGGCGACTTTTGTCCTGGGGATTGCCAGGCGCTGAGTATACACCACACCCAACCTAGTCATCCTGTCATGTATGCCAGATACTCATAAACACTCTTAACAAGTTTGCATGTGCAAGGATGAGGGAAGAGAGGAGGAAGACATGGATGCCTTCAGCAGCTCCCTAGGCTGAACAGCAACCATCTGGCCCAGAAGGCTAAAACATGAAATTGGTCTACTTGTATGTCATAGCTGAAATACAAGCCTAAAGTTGGCTGCTGTTTTCAGTTCCACTTGTTCCAGTGATTACTTCACTTGCAAGAAGCTGCACCCATCCCATTTCTACTACCTAGCCTGGCTCACATAAGGGAAACTTTGCCCTCCCTCTTGTTTGATTCCAAAGCAGTGATTTTTCAAGATAGCCCGTGTTGCCATATCCCACAAGACTTTAATGTGTCATCCTTACGGCAGCTGGGGCTGATGTAGTGCAAAGGTTACTACTTGCTGGGTCTTTTTATTAATTACACTTGTTATTTTTGACCCGCATTGCTGGCTTTGCAAATCACCTTCAAGGAAATAATGGTTTTGCTTTGAAATGGGGCTTGTCTCTCAAACCTCCATAGGGGAGACGTGAAAGGGCAACGGCAGAGCCCAGCTCATCTGGGAAGTTCAGTCGGTGGGCCTGCTTTCCATTTCAGACGCTTCAAGTCTTTCCAGCCTTGCAATTTTCCAGAAAATGCTCCTGGGGTGGGGAGCATTTTCCAGATTCAGGGACCACATTCCCATCCGGCCAATCTTTTGCAAGCCACAGACCAGCAGTGGGTGGGAGCCAAAGGGAAAACAAAAGCAGGAAGAGCAACTCATGTAGTTCTTCTAGCCTTGTAGAGTAGGTTAGTTTACTCACCCTCTGTGTCCTCCATTCAGGCAAGTGAGAGGTGTTATCAGAGCTCAAGGACACATTCCGGTCAGGCAAAAAACACCCAGGAAGGTTGAGAAGCAGATGAAGTGAGGGGGTGTGGCTTGAGAAGAGCTTTATGTTGTGAAGTGCCCCGAGATCTATGGATATAGGGTGGTGTAAAAAACAAATAAAATAAATAAGAGCTCCAAAGATTCTCACCCCTGCTACATACTTACACTCAGATGTAGGGACTGGCGGGGTTCATTTTGCCTGCTTCCTAATTCACACTTCCCAAACCAACGTGAAAACTGAGACACAGCTGTCCTTCGAAATCAGAGCTCCTTTGAATTTTGCATTGTAGTTCCCCCCCACACACACACACACCACACCCGCCAGCAAAAAAAATTAGTCCTACAAAAATATTAGGGGAAACTGTGCACAAAAAACTCACCTGAGTGAAAATAGCATACAAAAAAATGAATACATTTGAGGCAAATTGCTTGCAAAAGGGCTACATTCAGCAAACCTACGTTCAAAAATACGTTGTAGGATACCTGTGTGTGAAAACACGCACACATTTTTGTGCTGACCTCTTTTTTGGGGGGTGGGGGAGTGACAAACAGGTTTGGAAATGGGACAAGCTAAGCTTAAGAATGAGGAAGGGGAGAGCGGAACTGAGAGGAACCAAAAATTGACAGACTTGTCTATCCTTCTCAGAAGTAAGGCCCACCTGTGTTCCGTAGAGCTTGCATTCAGGAAAGCATGCAAAGGATTGTGGTCTTAATCTTCTTAGCATTTCAGTGGATCCACTGAAATCAAAGGGAAGGCAGAATGGTTTGTTATTGAGGCAGGTAGGAAGATTTGCAAAAAACCAACCAACCAACCAACCCCAAAACATAATTCTTGCACTTTTATTCTCATTCACCTTCCAGTTTTATTAACCATGTGGCTTTTGTGACGGAGCCACTGAAAATGCAAGAGAGAATCTATGGTGTTAATACTTTCCCTGCTGAACAATTCTCCCAATAGATCAAACTGGGTAGGATCAGATTCCTGTGTAGGCGAGTATGTGCCTGCTTTTCTGCTTCAAACAGAGCAAAGCAAAAAGCAAAAACAAAAGAACAGTGAAAAGTAGTGGTTCCAAGAAGTGAAATTGCTGATTCAAGCCACACCTGAGCTATGAGATTACTGGATGACCCTGTGAATCCTTCTCTCTCTCCCTCTTTCTGTCTGCCTAATAAAGCTCCCAGTGTTATTGTACAAGTAAACGCATTGCACCATCAGCCTTACCTCTTTGTACTGGTCTTACCTTCTTGGTAATATAAGGATAAACTAAGCCTTCTGTGCAGGGCTGCCATAACTATGAATAAAATAGTGAATGTAAAACATTGTGAAGATAGAGACATAGTGAAAGTAGAGTCTCCAACAGATTGTAATTATTGGTAATTTCCTGATGGGGAGAATGCTCCTATCCTGTTCTGGGATAATTTACGACGGCATCAAAATCTCAGTGAAAACCACCTCCTCCACCTTGGAAAACCTTGTTTGTAACCATCATGCCAAACTGGGTAAAGTCACGCCAAAGTCATATTTCGGTCCACCATCTTGTTTCACAATGGCAGCCGGTGTCCCAATGTCAACAAAGACTGCTGCCCCAACTTTCAATAACTTCTATGCTGAGTTTGGAGATGACGTCTCAAGAGGTGTCTGATCCTATAGAGAGGACAGACAGGCAAACTTTTTCCTCCAAAATATAAAAGTAGATTGTTGGAGGATCGTGGAAGTTCTGCAGAGGAGAGGAGAGGAGCCACATGGACGCCAGAAAATAGGTCAGCATGCAGATTCAATATGCTCATCCATGAGACAAAATGCAAATGTATGTGTTATGCCTGTACAATTTGACTGTTAGCAAGCAATTATCAGTTTACTTGGGTGTTGATAAACGTCTGAGCACTGACTGCTATTGAGGCACCAAATGCAGCAATGGAAGGAAGGTAGAAAATCACCAGTTTAAGAATGTCAGATAAAATGTGCATTGTGTACTGTATAACGTTTAATGAGATGAAAGGAAATGGAACATCTAAGCAGCTGAACAAAAATTTGAGTGATATTTTTTTTCTTGGGCAATTTTACTTTGATCATGGATGCCAAGAAAAGCATGTGAGAGTCAAGGAACAATCATATTTGTGTCAAGGCAATTGTACACGGACAACCTTTTCTGCAGGAGGTGCTCTTGGGAATCAAGTTTGTTTAGTTTCCTAGCCTCTGGGGAAGGCAAGGCCTGAGCATCAGCTGTCAAAAGTAAACAATGCGCATCAGCCACACACCAGCCATTTTTCACAAAAAAAGTAGATTTGCAGTGCGATCAATGGGGCTTACTTCCAAGTAAGTGGCCATAGGCTTGCGAGCCTTCAGGGTGTGAGCTTTTTTTTGTTGATGGGTTTGTTAAGTGAGGGATTCGGGACAGACAAAAGAAAGTACTTATTTGCACAGTGCATAGTTTCTTGGGTTTTAAAAAAGAAAAGTGGTTTATATAGCAGAGTTAAAAAGTCAAGAAGCTGGAGCAACCTAGTCCCACCAATTTACATATTACTAACAATGTGAATTCCCCCCTGAATATCTGTTAGTCTCAACCCTGCCCCCTACAAGCTGGGGGGGGGGAGCATGCAAGGTTGCTCATACTCAACATAGTTAAACTACGGAATTAATTCCCATAAATTGTAGCGATGGCTGGATGGCTTTAAAAGGGGATTCGACAGAATAATGGAAGGAATGGCTATCAATGGCTATTGGCCATAAGGGCTGTTTACTACCTCCAGTACTGGAAGCGCAAGTGGGGAGAAGTGTTGTTGCGTTGACGTCCTGCTTGCAGATATCTGGCTGGCCACTTTGAGAACACGATGCTATACCAGATAGGCTTTTGGCTTGATCCAGCATGTTCCTATGTGAAGTCATTGCAGGACCAGGCATCGGACTTCCCATACCCCAACCCATATAATGAGAGACCAAAGAGACTGGTTTGGGGTCAAAAAAGGCCACAACTGTATTGGCTTGGGAATGGGGCAATCTAAAAACTTCCGGCCTGCCCACCGGAAGTGATGCGCGGTTAGTCCAGATGGGGGTTCCTAAGACTTACATCCAATAGGGTGACCCCAGCAGGGACTGCCATCTGGGGGAGTGCCTTGGGCCCTGGCCCCCACCTGGGCATGCGGACACGGCCACTCCCCCCAGATCCCCTTAACGGGACACCCCAGCATTTGGAGGGGCAGGCGGAGACTACAATCTGCCCCCCATCCAAAACAAAGGATTGCCCCAATGCCCAACCAGTTGTGATGATTGCTATGAGGTAGGCAAAAACCCTGGGTCAGAGCCAATTAGCCCGGTGGGCAAATTCCTACCTGGCCCCATGAAGAAGAAGAAGAAGAAGAAGAAGAAGAAGAAGAAGAAGAAGAGTTTGGATTTGATATAAAGGACAGCAACTACCATAGCCACAGCAAAGTCATTGGCTATCAGCTTATACCGAGGGTGGGTGGGTGGGTGGGGGAAATCTGGCACAAGAGGAAACCGGCTGAGCCCAGGGTGCTGGCTACTTAAAAGAGTAAGGGGCAGATCCAACGGAAGCCCACTGCCGGCTCCATTGACCCCGCCTCCCACACAGCCCATGTCCCAGCCTGCATCCCCATTTGTCAAAGCAGAGTGCAGGCTAGGATTATGTTCCTGATAAGGAACCCATCAGGAAGAGCCAGCCAGGTTGAATTCTTCTGTCGGGGCCGCAGTGAAGCCTCCTCTGTCCCGCAATGCTGCCACATGCAAAAGGATGAGTGGGCTTCTCAGGCCATGCAAAGAAAGCCAGAAAAACAGCGTCCTTGCATTACCTACAGCATTTTATAGTTCTGGTGTTTACAGCAAAATTCCCAAACACACCAGAAGTTCACCAAACCTGATAAATAACATAACACAGAAAATACCCTAAGACCATGAAAGAGAGCAGAAAAATGGTAAGAAGGGGAATAGGGTGAAAATGATAAAAATTGAATTAGGATGGATTTATGGTACCCTGAAGATAGTGTGTTAAGATTTTAGGATTTTGATGTTAAGTTTTAAGATTTTGATGTTACGATTTTGGGAATTTTGAACTAGTGAAGAGATATGTAACTGACTAATAGCAGCAGCTTAAGTGAAAAGAAGTATAAGATTGATTTAAGAATTATTTCATGATTAGTATAAAAGGTTGGATAATGAATTGTAATGTTAAAAATGGATGTTACCAAAGTATATTAGTATTGAAGGCAGAGGAGGGAAAGCGGGGGAGGTCCCTTTAGAAGATCAGAAATTAGATTTCGTTAAGTAGTAAGAGATAGATTGGTGTTCCAGTTTAGGTATGTATTGGTTTTGGTTTTGTTTTAATTGTTCTCTTTGTCGATTGTGTTTATGTAATGTGCTTTTATTGTGTTAATGTTGGTGTTTATGTTATGTTATGTTCTTTTCTTGTTTTACTGGAAAATAATAAAAATCTTATAAAAAAAAAAAAGACCATGAAATGTTGAAGTTAAATTAATATATGTACGTAGGCAGCAGTTTTTGTCAGTAAATGGAAGAGGGAGAAGACAGGGACCCCAATCTACAGACAATGTGTTAGGCCCAGAAAATCCTTCTGGCATCCCTGGGGTTGGAAAGGCAAGTGTCGAGCTATCCAAAACAGGGAAATTCATGGCTCAGCTGTCAGAGTCTACTGAAAATTGCATGTAGCCTGCAATCAACGTTTTCCCTGGGTTTTAAACATGTTTAAAAAGTTGCAGGTCAATTTATCCAAATCGAGAACAAGCTGGCATTTTAAAGCAAACAAATCTGTTCTGAAATACTGTCAACAAAATGAACCGCAAGCATTGTGGCTGTTGCAGAATTAAAATAATTGTGTGTTTTGATGGGACAAATCTACACAGGCAGCAAGAGGTTTAGGTTTTTGTTTTTGTTTTAAATCACCCAAGTCTCAAATGATTGCACTTGAGCCCCATCTTGTGTTATCCCTCCAAAGTACACACTATCTATGTTTTGAAAGCAAAGGAATTCGCCTCCAACCTACAGAGAAACTTTCCTTTCATTGATGAACAGCAGAGAGGGAAACTTGAATGGATGCTTAACCGAATGAATGGTTGGCTTTTTGCACTACATTAATAAAATAAAATAAGATGTGGAGACATCACTCCTTCAGCTTTGACTTCTATTATTAACCCCCTATTAGCATTGTAATTATAAATACCAGGTAAATTTCTCCCTTTGATCTGGCCTGCACATCACTCAGCAGTCTTTTAAACTCAATTCCCCCCCCCCTCTCTTTGACGTTTGTTATTGTCTTCACCTTGAATACCTTTCCTGCAATTCTCAAAAGATGGTCAAAAACCCTAAGAGGCCAGATTGTAGTATCAAGTACCAGGGCTTTGGGGGCCTACAGCATCTGACGTGTTCTAAAAGCCCCTTTCATTCTCCCCAGCAACAGCTTTCCAAATCCATGAAGGGCAAATATTCATTTCCCTTCCTCTTTTACCTTTAATTGGGGGCCACAGAGAGACAATTACTTCTTGCCTCTTTGTAGGCCCGCCTGGTGTACGTAATACACCTTGTAATTGCTTGTCTCTGTCGGCTTTCTTCTCTCTTCCCAGGTCCCCTTTCTTCTCATGCCTTGGCTTCGTCATCCCAGCTATTCACCGTCTTTGGAGTGCTGAAACCCGAGTCCCTGCAAGCGAAGAAAGGACCCACACTCGGCCATTCATAACAAATTGAATGGCTTATTTAAGAGGAAGATAGGGCCTCCTCTAGTGTTACTATTCATTGCAATAATCTTCATTGCAAGTTCTGTGTGTGTGTGTGTGTGTGTGTGTGTGTGTGTGTGTGTGTGTTTAGAAGCAGGACTAAGGTTCAAGTCCAACCTTTGCTGGAAAGGTAATGAGCTGGAAAAGACCAAAGGGAAGGATGTGTGTAGCTGTGACACATTTGTGTTGTTTCACAGTCACAAAATGGTCAACGCCGGCAATTGATTTTGCCCCTTTATTTGACACTGTCTTCCCCGATACTAACCCGTAGGGCCAAACTAGACAAGGTTGGGCAGATCTGGGGAACTGGATTTGCTGCATTTTTAGAAAATGTCAATAGCAGCTGTGGGGCAGGGTGGGGATTCAGGTCACACAGCTGAGAGAGTCAGCTCAGTCGGTTGAGAAGGAGACTCTTAATCTCAGGGTTATGGGTTCGAGCCCCACGTTGGGCAAAAGATTCCAGCATTGCAGGAGGTTGGACTTTTGGGGGGGGGGCAGGGTTCATAGTTATTTTTATTTTTATTTATACTTTTCAAATGTATACATTTCATTAATTTTACAATCATTTTAACATTTCAAGGTTGGGCTTCCTTCCCCCTCTTTCTGCGGTTCCTTAAATTTATTTTTTAATATCTTCTGCATATCCAAATTAACTTAATTTGCTCATTTAATTATCTACTTTAAATATATACTCTTATGAACCTGAAGGTTATTAAAATAACCCTGCCAATGTTTTTATCTGTTTGCAATTTATCTGTAAATATTCAATAAACCATTTCCATTCTTTTATTAAAAGGTTGTTATCTTGATTTCTTATTCTTCTGGTAAGTCTTGCCATTTCTGTATATTCCATAAGTTTTTGTATCCATTCTTCCTTTGCTGGGACTTCTGCTTCTTTCCATTTTGGGGCGAGTAGCGTTCTTGCCACCATAGTAGCATACATGAATAAGTTTCTATACAGTTTAGGTAGTTTTGTTCCTATAATTCCCAAAAGAATTGCAGGAGGTTGGACTCAAGGACCCATCTTGGTAGCTTCCAAATCTACAGTTCTATGATTCCATGAATTCTTTCCCTCCATGTTGCTGTTCTGCTCATACCCCACCCTCTTATTTGCCCTATGGTCCAAAACATACAGGTATCGTGTCAGTTGGCCTGAGGTTATTCTGGTGTGGAGTGGGATGAGATTCCTGCATTGCAGGGACCAGATGACCCTTGATATCCCTTCCAAGTCTACAATTCTATGGAAATCCAGGTGTGCATTTACTCGGTGCTTTTCTTATGGAAAACATGGTGCCGGTACTGCTTATCTTTGATTTCCCACCAGAAACTAGCTTATGTGTCAGGAGTCCAGGTTCTCAGCTTGATAACACAGTAAGCATAGCTAATTAAAAAGGAGGATTTATTGCAAAAACAAACAGATAACTCCGGACGGCTCTAACAAAGCCTCCAGCACCATTATTCAATATGACCCTTCTGAAGACTGCTTCCGGCGTGACCAGAAGCAACTGAACTTTCGCTTCTTACGCCTTTTGTTTCGCTTCCTGTCTTGCAACCCTCCCATTCGCCGAGTCCTCGGACTGAGTGGGTCAGCTCCTGCCTCTTCCTCATTTTCTGAGAGGCTGCCTCTTAACTCTTTCCCGCCTGTTTTTGCTTCCAGTGAGCTTTGACTGCATTCTAGCCTGCTCTCCATTCCTGTCAGCTTGCACGTCAAGGTCAGGAGAAGCTGGAGTATGCAGCTGCCGGCTTTCCTCTGTCTGACTAACATCAAAGCAGCCTCTCTATTCCTGGCTGTTTTCTGCAGTTAGCAGCAAACTTTCGCTCGGAGCTGGCTCATTCCTGACATTATGCTAGTTGTTTACAACATGGCCAGAGATTTGCTTTATTTGTTTTTGCAAAGCCATAGCCCAGATAGTCAGTTAAACTGCTGATCATATCAGCCTAGCCCTTTGAAAATGATCTTCCAGTGTTGGTGTCATTCCAGGGAGCGAAACATAATTTTGGCAAATTTCTTCAGTGAGGGGTCTTAAAAATATGGTTTTGGGTGTGAAACATTCAGATCTGCTATTTTTTGTGACTGGACAACATTTAGTTCAGAAAGTCTACATTTGACGTAGAAGCACCTAAACTGTTTTTGGAAAGCAAACAAAAAAATAATGAAAATGTCAGGTAATGCTAAATAAGAATTAATAATAATATAACTGCAAGTACTTGGCAATCATTTTTAATTATTTCTATGCAATTTTGCACACATTTTACCTACCAAGCAAAACTATTAATTATATTAATTTAAGCAAAATACCTTTTGAATTCCAAAGTCATATTACAACTTTTTGGCACCCCTCATTTTTGGAATTTGGAAGTGTTAGGGTTTAAAACCTGAAACGCTGGCAGACTAGCAAGGTCACATGATTTAGGTCGTTAAGTTGTTAAGCTGCTCAGTAAATACAGAGCGTTTGTTTTGTTTGCCTCTTGGGCGTGGCTCAGTGAAAGCTCCGGAGGTGTTTTCTGTTATCAGCCTGCAATAAACCTCTCTTTAAGAAGCTGAGCTCCCGTTTGTCATTTGATCGTCTCTGCACTAAGAATCCCGCTGCTGGAAGTGTTTTAATGCTCTGCAAAGAGAAGTGTTGCTGGTTTGCGCAGCAGAAGCATTTTTCTGGACCAGTACACTAAAACCTATAAGGTTATGGTCACCAGAACGTTTTTTGTGGCTGTGTTGTGTGCAGAGACAGTGAAAGTAGCCTTCCTGTGAAAGAAGACTGGCTTGGTTGTAAATCCAGGAACGGAGAGGTTGTGAAAGTTAAAGGAGCTGCTTAAGAGAAGATTAACAGCTTAATTAGCTGCAAAAGGCTAGCTTAACCTCCCGTTGTGAGTGTGTGTGTTTTTTTGCTACTAAAGACAGCAGACGGTGGAAGGTTGCTAGTGAAGAAATAGAGGGAAGTTTAAAGGCTTCAGAGAAGGCTCCTAGCATCTGAAAAGTGAGTAATTTAAATCTCAAAAGGGGAAGAGAAGCCAGGGCACACGGAGGGAGTAGCAGCAGACCTCAAGAATGGCAGCAGAAAATTTTCAGGTACCTTTTCCAAAGTTGAACTCCACTAATTATGTGCAGTGGTCTAAGAGGGCACAAGTTTGGTTAGAAGCTAAAGAAGTGTGGACAGACTACGTCCAGAGGCGAAAGCCATTTGTGGCTGTTGAAGCAGATGCCACACCAGAGCAACAGGCTGCTGCACATGTTCAGAATAGAGAACATGATAAAATGGATACCAAAGCTAGATGTATGTTGATGGTATCGATAGAGGACTCTCAATTACCCCATGTTGAAGACCTACGATCTGCATTTGAAATTTGGAATGCCCTTAGGCGTATTCACCATAGAACCACGCCCGGAGAGAAGGTGAATATTATACGTGCTTTGTATGGGTTAAAATTGAAGCCGGGGGACAGTGTGGTTGAGCACACATCACAAATGACTGAATACTTTAACCGGTTGTCGTCTTTAGGCGTGAATTTTCCTGAAAATATTAAAGTTTATACTCTGCTTAGCAGCCTGCATGCAGGGTTTGAAAACTTGGTACTAACTTTACAAGTTTTGCCAGAGGACCAGCTGAATGTGAATTATGTGACTGGTAGATTGTGTGAGCAAGAGTATCAATATCATCGAAAGCATACTGATAATCCAAGTGTTGGGTGTTCAGATAATTCCCAACGTGGGGGAACTGGCAAGCAGAGCTGTAAGGAAGCTTCACAGGTGTCTGCTATGACCAGCAAGTCATGTTTTCAATGTGGCAGCAGGTTTCATCTAATAGCAAAGTGTCCAGAAAAGCAACAGGAATTTCAACAGCCAAAAGCCAATTTCAGGAGCTACCGGGGAAGACGACGTGAGAACTACAAGAATCAACGACCCAGAGGGGGAGGAGGTACTGATAAGGGACTATCTGCAATGGCAGCGCAACAAAGCCCTAAAAGGAAGCTACAAACCTTGAAATGGATTATAGACAGTGGTGCCAGTCACAGTTTGGTTCCAGCGACATCTTGTGGCAGCCTGATGAACTGCAAGACCTTACCAGTTGCAAAAACTGTGACTATAGCAGACAATAGTAAACGAGAAATGAACCTTAAAGGCACAATTTATGTTAATTGTTTGCAAACTAACCTTCCTGTTTTTGTTCTTCCAGGAATGAAGAATGGACTTTTGAGTGTGTCATGCCTGGTAAAAAGTGGTTTTAAGGTTGAATTTGAAAATGATGTGTGCACCATTTCAGAACAGGGGAGGGAGCTGGTTAAAATTCCCTGTGAAGATGGGCTTTTTGTTTTGGATGAAGAGCAGTTAGCAGCAGGCAGGTGTTCAACAGGTGAAGCACAAGCTAAGTGTGTAAATAAGGCTCCTCATACAGGTTGTGCACATCTACTACACAGAAGGTTAGCTCATATATGCTTTAAGTATGTAAGCAAGATGCCAGATTTAGCTGAGGGGTGTAACATTAAACCCTGTTCAAATTTTTTGGATTGTTGTGCTTGTAAGCAGGCTAAGGTTAAAACATGTAACTACCCTAGATCTGATAGAGTAAGCAAGAAACCCTTTGAACTGGTACACACAGATGTGTGTGGACCAATGCCAATCAAATCGCTTGGAGGTGCGAGATTTATGCAAATTCTGGTGGATGATTTTTCGAGGGCTAGTTGGGTTTTCTTTCTGAAAGAAAAATCACAAGCAGCTTCAATTCTAATGGATTGGATTGAAGAAGTTGAGTGTAAATTTGACACTAAGGTACGTAAAATACAATCAGATCGTGGTGGGGAGTTTGTAAACCACAAGCTAGAGACATGGTTAAAAAGGAAAGGTATAGTTCATAGGCTTACCAATCCTTATTCACCCCAAGAGAACGCGGTTGCGGAAAGAAAATTCCGAACATTACAAGAAGCCATTGCTGCTTTATTGTTTGATTCTGGACTTCCACAGCGTTTTTGGGCTGAGGCTGCACTGTATGCAAATTATACTTTTAACAGAGTGTACAATGTCACAGTAGGCAACACTCCTTACTTCATGTTATTTGGAAAAAAACCAAAAATTGATCATTTAAGAGTCTTTGGATGTCGTGCTTATGTACTGGTGCCTAGGGCACAACGTAAGAAAGGTGATCCCAGATCTAAAGAAATGTTTTTCTGTGGTTATCAAACAAACACAAAAGGTTGGAGATTTGTGAATGTGGAAGGCAATCAAACGAAAATCACAATCAGCAGAAGTGCTGAATTTTGTGAACAGGATGGTTGGAATAGAATACATGGAAATCCTGACATATTATTTGATGTGGTGAACAGTAACAATCAAACACAGGCCCCAGGGCAGTTATTAGTTCCAGAACAGGCTGAGGAATTTGAGTCTGAGGACGAGGGTGAAAAACTGTCAAGTTCACACAAGTCTGTAAAGTCAGAATCATCTAGCTCTGAAAGCTCACCTGTACAGCAAGGGAGACGTATAAAATCAGAATCAGAAAGTTCCTCAACTACTAGTGACAAACAAGTGACGACAGGTGATTCTGAGTCAGAGGGGGAAACTGAAGGAACATCGCAGGAGCTGTTAAGACGCTCCAAGCGAACCACCAAAGGAAAACCTCCTGAGAGGTATCAAGCTATTAGTGTTTGGGCAGGGTTGGCGAATTCCGAACCCGAAAGTTTTGAGGAGGTTGAGCAATTACCCCAGGAGGAGGCCAGTAGGTGGCATGAGGCCATGAAAAAGGAATTAAATTCTATGAAGGAACTTGGTGTGTTTTCCATCGCCAAACTGCCAGAAGGTACCAAGGCAGTAAGTTGCCGATGGGTGTATAGAATAAAGACAACAGCAATGGGGAAACCAGAGTACAAAGCAAGGCTTGTAGCTCGAGGTTTTACCCAAAGAAAGGGGTTACATTACACCGAAGTTTATGCACCCACTTCAAGGAGTGAAACCCTGAGAGCACTATTAGTGGTTGCTGCTCAGAAAGGATTAAAAGTGAGTCAGTTTGATGTCTCAACTGCTTATCTTCATTCAGACTTGGCTGAAGAGCTTTATATGGAGCTACCACCAGGTTTGAAAGACAATAAATTAAATCAGGTTTGGAGACTACATAAATCCATTTATGGACTCAGGCAATCTGCTCATAATTGGAATGAATGTTTGAATGACGTTTTGATAGGCATTGGTTTTAGCAGAAGCAAGGCTGACAATTGCTTATATTTCCGAGGTTCAGGAGACGCTCGAGAATCTTTGCTTGTTTATGTAGATGACCTGATTTATACTTCAAAGACGCAAGAACAAGTAAAGAAATTGGCCAAAGAGTTAAATAAACACTTCAAAATTAAGAATCTTGGTGATGTAAAGGTCTATCTTGGTGTTCAGATAGATAGAACCAAAAATGGCAGTTTCCTACTGAATCAAAAAGGCAAGATATTGCAAATGTTGAAAAAGTTTAGCATGACAGAATGTGCAGGTGTTAAAACTCCAATGGAAATGGGTTTCGTAAAAGACAATGAGTTCAAGGAGAGTGCTGAATTCAAGCGTCCTGAAATTTTTCAGTCAGCACTGGGAAGCTTACTTCACATCTCGCAATGGAGTAGACCAGACATTGCGTATGCTGTTAATGTGCTGAGTAGGGAAGCATCAAAACCTAGCGTAAATGCATGGAAAGGAATCCAAAGAGTCTTAAGATACTTACAATACACCAAAGATATCTGTCTTGAATTATCTTCTGAAGGACAAGCACAGGTTACTTGCTGGGCAGATAGTGATTGGGCAAACTTAAAAGATAGAAAATCAGTGTCTGGCTGTGTAATAAAATTTGGTAACTCTCTGATTGGATGGAGATCTAAAAAACAAAACCTGATTGCTTTGTCATCGACAGAAGCTGAGTTCTGTGCTTTATCCGAATTATGTAGAGACTTAGAATTTTACAAATGCTTGGCACAAGAGATGTATGAAAAAGTAATCACGCCAATCACTGTATACGGCGATAATCAACCGTGTCTTAAGTTAGCACAAAATGGACAGTTTAAAGGTCGTACAAAACATTTAGATATCCGATTTCAAAATGTGTGTCAAACAGTGAGAGCAGGAATTGTTAAATTAAATTACTGTCCTAGTCATGAAAATCAAGCTGATGGTTTTACAAAACCACTTGGGTTTCAGCGTCATGAAAAATTTTGTGAAGAAATGGGTCTGAAGTAATCCTGTTCTTGTTTGCCAGCGAGAGGGGGTGTTAGGGTTTAAAACCTGAAACGCTGGCAGACTAGCAAGGTCACATGATTTAGGTCGTTAAGTTGTTAAGCTGCTCAGTAAATACAGAGCGTTTGTTTTGTTTGCCTCTTGGGCGTGGCTCAGTGAAAGCTCCGGAGGTGTTTTCTGTTATCAGCCTGCAATAAACCTCTCTTTAAGAAGCTGAGCTCCCGTTTGTCATTTGATCGTCTCTGCACTAAGAATCCCGCTGCTGGAAGTGTTTTAATGCTCTGCAAAGAGAAGTGTTGCTGGTTTGCGCAGCAGAAGCATTTTTCTGGACCAGTACACTAAAACCTATAAGGAAGTTGACATGCCCATCTTCCAGGGGTCATTTCTTGAAATATTTTCAAAGGAATCAGCAGATCTTTGCACCAAGTACAGTAGCCAAACCATGACTTCTTGTTTTTTTTTTTTTTTACAGAAGAAAGGAAGTCTCATTACCTCTTAATTGTAACCAAGCACCACAACTTTCCCCCTTATCCAAAGTAACCAGATATTCATACCCCAACCCAAATGTCCCTGAATTCTCCCCGCACCATCCCCAGGAAGAAAGTTTCCAAGTGGGGAATTGCCTATTCCTAGTATTCACAAAAGAAGCATGACAATAGTAACCAAATCAAAGCTCTATATGGCTGGCCAATGCTTGTCTCTGTTCCTCCCTGTTCTCTTCTTAAGCCCCTCCTTCTACAGGATTAAAGCCTTTTTTATAGGGTTTAGATTCCACATCTCACCTTCCCCTATTTCCTGAACCATGTAAAACTGCTACAAGTGCTAGCCAGCCTTGTAAACCTGTAAGAGGAGTCCTGCTGGCCTGTCTAGTCTAGCAGCTTGTTCTCACAGTGGCCAAACTGGGTCCTGATATAAATGCTATGCTTCTTTTTAAAATCAAAATGATTTTAAAATCAAAATGAAAGTTTCTGTTGATATTTTCCCAGTCCACCCCCCATATATATTGTTGCACACCATCCCAATCTCTAAATGGTGCAAGATTCCAGAAGGTCCAGGCACTTACTCGGGATTTGCGTTTCCTTTGGGAAATGAGGCACAGCCGAGACTGTAGTGTCTTTATGACGTATGGTTTATTTACACATATCTACAAACCAAGCCTATGATGGAGGGGCTCACAGCATCAGCACCCCAAAAGGGGTATTGTTTCTTCCATAGCCGCAGCCTTGGATTCAATCACATGTTGCTCTCAAACTGACTCCTGCCACCTCTACTCCAAACCCTGGCTTTGTCCGTTGACGGAGCAGGGTCCACCCGTTTGATGTCTCACACCAAGCTCCTTAATCCCCCATCACCTTACTAGGAAGATAGCTGGGCAAATTCCCAGAATTAGAAGGCTTGATTCGCTTTTAACACACGCTGGCCCCAGGATTAGAGGGGTCTCTGCATACAGCCTATGACCCCAAACTCATAACAACATTTGGGTTCTATGTACAGCAGGAATTGTGCTACTTTCTTATTTAGATTTGGAAAAGGAATCGTGCTACTGTCTTTGCTGTTCAGATCTTTATCTTGTTACATAGCCTAGTATGTGAATTACGATACACATTTTCCAGTAACTGAGTGCCCAAAATACAGCTTTCATCTCTAATCTGTTATTGGCAAAAGCCCTTTGGCTAAAATAGATGTTATCATGATCAGCAGTGTTGTTTCATGTTTCGCTCATAAGCTACCCTGACAGGCACAGTTGGGAGAAGATGCAAACTAACTTGCACCCACTATCCTATGGCAGCATCCTCCATAGGACATCTGTCTATCCTGTTCTGCTGCCTGCTGGCTCAATGCCATTATTTGGGAGGTTACATAAGATATTAGACACAAAGGATTGTGCTGACATGAATTCACATTTTCCAGGGCCAAGTCCGGTTCTATATGGGTCCCAGTTACAAAGCCCAAACAGTTCTAACAATTATTACCTCATCCTCAATTGCAGACACTGGAAGCTTTCAGGGCAGGACTTTTGCAAAGAACCGAGGCCCCAATCTGTACTATAAATTGAAAGCAGTATCATATCACTTGAAATAGTCATGGCTCCTCTCAAAGCATCCTGGGAATGGCAGTTTTCTATGGATGCTGAGAGTTGCCAGGAGACCCTCTACTCCCCTCATAGACCTACAATTCCAGAGTTGTCTAACAATCAATCCATCTTTCCAGGGTAACTCTGGGAATTGTGGCTTTATCAGATGAATAGGGGTCCCCTAACATAGGGACCTCCTATGCCTAATTTGGACTCCTTTGAAAAGAAAATTCCTCTTGACAAAGATCTCATCTTGAAATGCAGTGGGGATAAAGGATACTGTCATTTTCTAAACAGCTAGCTGGGTTTCCTTCTACACTCCCCTGCCAACTATTAATTGCAGTGGTTCTGAGTGCCATGTTAATTCAGGCCTCCATTTATATGTGGTGAGCCATGTTCAGCTTGGAGGAGTTTAACAGACCTCCTCTTCTGCATACAGGAGAAAATCATAACAGGGGTAATGTTGTGAAAGATTACCTGACTGACTGGAGACCTCTACGTTATTTCAGGTCTCATATATCTGCTACTGTTTGGGGCTGAAATCAGCAGCAGTAGCATACATTTATTAGTTGCATGTAGAAATCAGGGATGACAACAAAATTGTGCCTCTCTGATGTGCCTGTCCCTGATTTAGGGTTTTCGACTGTCCTGATTGTGCTTGTAGAATGGCACCTTTCACTTTTGATTTCCAGAATTTGTTCTAACTTCTGAGCATGCATGAGCCTTTCCTCATTTTCAGTTCATATCTCCTTTTGCTTCTTCTTACTGTTTACCAATCTGCAGGAGCATACAAGCACATTGGATTATTTTCCATATAAAAGCGCAAAAATATTGACGTAACTGCACCGTCGAATGGCATATTCCTTTCCATCCCTTTTCTTCTTCTTTTTTTGGAGTTATATACTCAATGTGCAAGTGTGCATGATTAAAGAGTATCAAAAGCAAAGCAAATTCAGTGGTGGAATCATGCAAATATGTGCTTTTTTTGCATCGGGATCAAAATGTATGGATTCTGAAATGAATTTTAGTTAAGCCAGAAGACAGAGCCAACCCAGGAAACAATGGCAAAATGGAATGCAGATTTGAAATGCAGATACCAGTGCTGATAGAAATGGCTAGAAATTCCACAAAAAGGTCTTATGGACAGTTTCCTGCACTCTTCTTACTAGATTCAATAAGCCATGAGTTGAAAGGGGAAGGGAGGAAATGTGTCTGTGTCTTAACATGCCATCCATTTGCTTACTGTAAATGCTGTCTGCCTGTACAAGGCAGAGTTGAATTTGACTTGCTTAATAGCTTTAGATTTTCCCACGACATTGCACAAGTGCTAGGGCAATGCTATAGTTAAGGGGGTTACATAAATAAGCCATTGGGAAACAAATTAATTGATTTCCTCAACGGAGAGAGTCATGGTAATTTGGAGATTGCAGGATAACTTGCTCTCCTTTTGAAGCTGCCTGACCCTTCAGTTCCCCCTCTTCTCCTTCCCCACCACTCATAAAACATTTTTAAAATAATTTCAAAACAAGTAGAAGGAATGCACATGTCCAATATTGGGTGAACTTCCTGAAAGTATTTGACTGCCTAATGAGGAAAAGATGGAAGGCAAAGCAGGGGCTGGGCTGGCCTGTAAAGCAGTTTTACGGCACACTGTTGTGCCGTATCAAAATAAGCTCTGGAACCAACCCAGTTCAATATCATGTGACTTAGGAAGAAAGCTCTTTCTATGAGCACACTGTGCTCCTGGAGACTCTTAGGCAATTGATACTACCCTTGTCTGTTACAGCCATGCCAATTATGCCATAAAATGTGGTCCGGGCCAAACTATGGGGCCTGTCTGTGCACAAAGACAGGGAAATATTTCAAATTCTTGGCTTTTGTAGTATTAAAATAAACCCATTTGCAAGCTGCGAGTTATGCCATTCCGTTTGGGGGAGGATTTCCTGGACAGTCTTTATTGTGGGCTGGTTATCAGGGCAGCTAACGCGGATGATTATTTATCAAAGTGGCACCCTCCCTACCGATGCTGAAGGCAGCTAGTGAAAAGCAATATACATATAAAATGGCGTCGTAAAAACTGGTAAAAATATTGCGCGCACCAGCATCAGAATAACACAACTGGGGAGGGAGGTGGGGAATCATTTTTGAACCCTCCCATTAAGCAAAGTGGGCTCCAGTTGGCCCATTTAAATGCCTTCCTAAAATAATGTTTTATAGTACTTTCTAAAGGCAAGGGATTGAAACCAGTATGGTGTAATGGTTGGACCAGGGCCTGGGAGAGCGGGATTCAAATCTGCACCTGGTTGTGTAGCTCAATGGGTTACCTTGAGCCAGGCCAGTTGGTTCTCCATGGCCTCTCCATTGCCACTGCTGCCTGTCTCCTGCATTGGGCAGCTTGTAGCAGCTGCTGGAGATGGGGCAAGAGGAGAGGCTGCTTCTGAGGGGCAGGCAGAGGACAGGGCCACCCTGTACAGGAAGAATGGTGGAGCAAAGCACAGCTCAAGGAGCCTTCTTTTGATATCAGTTATATCCGCTGGCCTACCCCTTATTTTATACTTGAATGGAAAGGGGTGCAGGTGGCACTGTGGTCTAAACCACTGAGCCTCTTGGGCTTGCTGATCAGAAGGTCGGCGGTTTAAATCCCCATGATGGAGTGAATTCCCATTCCTTTGTTCCAGCTCCTGCCAACCTAGCAGTTGGAAAGCACACCAGTGCAAGTAGATAAATAGGTCCCACTGTGGTGGGAAGGTAAACGGCGTTTCCGTGCACTCTGGTTTCCAACACGGTGTTCCATTGCGCCAGAAGTGGTTTAGTCATGCTGGCCCCATGACCCGGAAAGCTGTCTGTGGACAAACACCAGCTCCCTCGGCCTGAAAGCAAGATGAGTGCCTCAACCCCATAGTCACCTTTGACTGGACTTAACTGTCCAGGGGTCCTTTACCTTTTTACTTGAATGGGGCTTATGTTGGGCTTCTGTAGTTACGTGGTAGAAACTGTGGCTGTTTTTAAATCCTCTTATAGATAGTTCAGTGTAAAATCTTGCATTTCATTAGGCAAATATTTAAAATTGTTGAGCTTTTTTTGAACTGATATAAAAGAAGTGCACATCCTCGTGGACTTTTTGGTTTTTTAATGAGCATTCCTGAAGCTTGATTTACCACATCACATGAATATGGGGATGGATCTGGAACATTAGAGCTGCTTTTTGGCTCACGTTGAAATGTCGCAGCTGGCTTCAGAATCTCAGCACTGAAGATGATGCCAAGGGTTGGGCATAATAATAATAATAATAATAATAATAATAATAATAATAAGCATCAGATTATAATTAACTATATAAGTCATCTTTCTTGCCATTCTTACTGGTCAATTGCTTACAGCTGAAAAGCCTGGGATGTTTCCACACAGTTTATAGTTAATGTTTTTTATAATGGATCAAAGTGAATATATGGGTTCGTTTCCTTGTTCAAACAGCATCTATCATATCACAGCATCTCTTAATCCACAGTTCAAGACATCTTTCTGGCACCCACGTTGTTACATCTGAGCCTTGCGATAAGTTGGGAGAATTATGCAGGGGAGTTTGACAACAACTGTACACACATTTAATCGCTGTCATGGCTTGCTGAAACATGCTAGATCTCAAATTATCTCAGTTCATAGTTAAAATAGCAGATAAGGAGATACTTCCATTCCCTTTCTGCTTACTCTAATATTTGATGTTGTGACCTCCTGAAGGACTAGAAAGATGTTGAACGTCATATCCCACCAGTGAACCTGGCCGTTCTTTTGTTTTCTTTTTAAAATGCAACTCTCTGAAAGAAGCTACCACCCCACACTCCATGAAATCACAGTGAAGTTCTACACATGTTTATTCATGCCATGAGCTCTGCAGAAGGTTGCGGCGGTTTCAAGAAATGTGAAGATTGATTCTTTTGCTTCATATAAGCTTAGGATTGCAAACTGGACTAGCAATCAAATGCAGCGATGCTCCATGCCTCTCTATCTGGATCTCAGTATGCTTCCCAGCAGGGCCACACACCCTCTCCCCAAGCCATGTTCCTAGCATGTTCCTGCTATGCGCTCTTCTTGGGTGCTTTTTCCAGCCTAGAATGAGTGCTTGAATTGCAATGATACCTCTTGTCTGCCCAGATGGAGAATAGAGAGCTGAATGTATGTGTCAGGGACTGAGCAGTGGAGGAATGGTGGAGACTGCCTCCCCAGCCTGACCCTTCCAGAGAAGAAGAAGACAGTTCAGAATTACAAGCAGAGTTTGCGGGAGGTCACAGTTCAGAGGAAGATGAGAGGTGAAATAATGGGAGAGGAGGAAGAGGCAGAGCTGGAGCATCTGGCTGACACATTATCACTAGAAAGCATTCCAAACCTACCATCTCCCAGATCCCAGCCAGCCTTAAAAGTAGGAGAGCAAAGAGCTTGGTTACAGGTGGCCCTAAGCGGCAACCATATTGGGGGGGGGGGTGCTGTTGACGAATGAGGAAGTGGAAGAAAAGGTGGGTGGATATTTACTCAGGAGAACATCATTATTCCAAGAGGCTGCATTCTCAAGCCAGACTCTCTCCGTAAATATTGACTAAAAAGCAGGTGGTTAGGACTTTTCCTCATCTTATCCATTCCTGGCATGCCTGCTGTAGGGGTTGGTTCCTCTGCCGTCTGACAGTTATGTGTATTAGAAAACTCTGGTTGTTCTGTGGCTGGAATGATGCTTACAACAGAAAAGCAAGAACCACATCAGTTGCTTCATGTGGTCTCTAGAAGATGGCACATGGGGGAGCATGGCAGGGGCAGGAGTGTTCTACACCCCTACTCTAGATTAATGTATTTAATGCTACCATCCTAAACAATGGGGAGTAAGTGCTACTGAACAGTGGGGCTTATCTCCAAGTAACCATGCCTAGGATTACGCTGTAAAAGGACTGACCCTTAGGGTGTACCTGCCTGAAATCGCCTTCATCTGCCTGCAATAAAACATGCCTCTCCCATATTGGTCTCTACAGCCACAGCAGGCACTGTAACTCTCCAACAGTTTGACTTTACCCCTCATGGCACCCTCTTGCATTGTCTCTTGAGGCAGACGGATGCCAACAAAACCTGTAGCTACATTTGACCTCCCGGCTGGAGAGTCACTGCTGCTAAGCAGGAGGGAGAGGGGGAGCGGTGAAAAGGTGGGAATGCTGGTGCCGTGTTGGTGTACCAGCAGAAGCAATCCAGCTGTCATAAGGCTGACAGGAGGAGCAGGTCATTCACAAGTCAGAGAGAGAGAGAGAGAGAGAGATGTGAGGCCAATTGACAGTTAGTTTCTTTATTAAGGAAAGGAAAAAATACAAGGAGGCTCATAAAGGCAACCCCCCCACCTAATGAAGAAGTTGCTCAAACTGGCATGCAGCTCCTCCTTCACTCTCTAGCTTTGTGACTCAGGGCTGCTCCCCATAGCTGTCAAGTTTCGGATTTGAAAATAAGGGATCACATGGAGTAACACATGACTGGAAAGGTTTGCAGTTCCACAAACATAGGTGTGCACTGCCTCGAAATAAAAAGAAATTAACAAAAGAACGCTCACTAGGGGGACATTGCTTTAAAAAAAAAGTCCACTTTGTGTGGTGGTGGTGGTGGTGTGTGTGTGTGTGTGTGAGAGAGAGAGAGAGAGAGAGAGAGAGAGAGAGAGAGAGAGAGAGAGAGCTTTTATGCACGCATCTCTGCGCCCCACCGACCTCTCGCTTTGGGTGGAAGGGCGGGGGAATCCGACCCAGGGCCGGTGTGCGTGTATTGCGGGAGGAGGTTCGGTGCACTCCCCCCACCCCGCCAACCCCCGCCGACAAGCTCTCCTCGCCACAGCGAGTTGCAATCGGATCTGCCTCCTCCCCACCTCTCGTCGGCTCGCAAGGGAGCGAGCGAAAAGTGTGGAGAGGTGGGATCGTCCGAGGCACAAATCGGAGAGAGACTGGAGGGACAGGAGCTGCTTCCTTCAAAATCGGGAATTTTAAGGGATTTCAGCAATCCGGGAGAGCAGCGGGAAACAGCTTAGAATAAGGGAGTTTCCCGCGAAAAACATGATACTTTACAGCTATGCTGCTCCCTTGTAATCTTCTGCTATGATGAGCCCCAGAGGCCTCTCCCTGTGACTGTGGCTCCTTGCTCAGCAACATGTCACTTTCTAGGAGTAAGTGGGGCTGGAGAGCCGTCAGCAGAGAAGCTGTCAGGACGGATCTGCAGGAGATGTGCAGGGTCTGGCTCCCCTCCATCGTCTGTCAGAGCCTGCATCTGAACTGCAAACCTCATCACCCTGCCCTGTGCTGGGCCACTTGCCTTCTTCTACCTTTTCTGAATCCCTCAAGCTTCCTGCTTCTAGTACCTCCCAGCTTGTCCCCTCCTCTGAGGTATAGCTGGTGTCCCACCACCAGGATCCAGGATCTAAATCTTCTTCTGTGCCTTCCCTAGGGGGCTCTTGGGTGGGTGGCTTCTACCGCTCTTCCTCATCCAGCCAGTCCTTGACTCCAGAGCTCCCGCTGATGAACCTGCCTCCCTCTTGCCTTAGCCTACTTCCAGCAAATGACAGGGACTCCATGACCAGGAGGTCAGGCGTGAGGGTCCTGCTCCTTCTCACCAACTGCTGTTGTCTTAAGTGAGACATATGACTGGGGTGGCTACAATATTAGGCTCTTTGTACAGACTAGTGTTGTGCATCTTTCCCATTACTTAGATATGGCACGAAGTTTTCTTTGCTACCATTTCAGGTGTAAGATTTGGCACCACATTGAAAGTTTGAAATGTTCGGCTTTTAATAAAACATAATTGGTATTCCCCCCCCACCCCCACCCTCTAGATATGTTTGCGACTGAGAAGGGTGCTGGATTTTTGAGTGAGGAAAATACAAATGACTAGACGCGGCAGGATAGTTGTGTGCGCATGAATTCTGCATTTGGAAGCAAAATACAGGTTTCAAAATTTGTTTTTACTTAAAATAATTAGAAACAGAATAAATGGCTTTCTGGTGGCTTGATTAAATAAGCAGTGCTACTGAGTGCTGGTTCCAGAATATGCCTAGTTTTGGCCTTTGGCAAATCTTCAGACATCTAGGCTTTTAAATACTTTTAATCTTGCAAATGTAGGGAATAATCCAGCCAGATTTAAACACTTTCCAAATCCAATTAATGTCAATCAGAGAGATTTATGCATGTGTTTAACTTTCACATTGAAATCAATGGGACTCGAACGTGATTAAATGTGGTTGTATTGCACCCATAAACGCTCTATAATTTATTAGTAGATTTTTGAAGTATGTTGAAAGATGTGGTTGCAGCACTTTGAGCCAGACACTGAAACACAAGCAGCAACAGCAAACACATTAGGCAAAAAAAGTTTTTTTTAAAAAAATTGAAGGGGGAGATGACATGGCTCAGGGCATATAAGGCCCCACTTCCAATCTTAAGTCCTAGGTTCAGTCCCTGGTATCTCTAGTTTGAAACATCTCAGGTAGCAGGGCTGACCATGGAAGGTTTAGAGGGCATACTGGTCAGGAGGAAAGACAAGAATGTTATTGTCTCTCTCCAACATGAATAAGATAGACACAGGAAGCTGCTGGTCCCTCTCGCATACAACACAGTGCCATCTAGTGTCTAAACCATATAATGGCATTATCCACACATCTGGGAACCACCACCTTCAGATCCTGGAAAGCTTTGCAGGCCCCACTGACCATCTGTTCATCAGTGCCTGCAAACCCCCTTTTGGCCCCAGCATATCTATACATGGCCTGTGATTTCAGGGTTGGGGCAGGTGGACTTGGCTTGGCTAAAGTGCCTTGTGGATCACATGGGGAATCCTGATGGGCCTAGTTAGGTCCATGAGTCTGAGGTTTTGTACTCCTGAGCTAGATAAACCACTGGTCTTCTGGCTCAGGTAAAAACGTTGAACAAAAATTAAGCAGGGATACAGTTAATTTTTCCTCCACCTTCTAGACCAGGCACCCCCAAACTCGGCCCTCCAGATGTTTTGGGACTACAACTCCCATCATCCCTAGCTAACAGGACCAGTGTTCAGGGATGGTGGGAATTGTAGTCCCAAAACATCTGGAGGGCTGAGTTTGGGGGTGTCTGTTCTAGACCTATTCATTATGAAAGAATTGCAGGGGTGGAACATTTCAGCCCATGGGGAATTTTTCCTGGAAGCACAACATCTTAAGTGGAAATGGGGCAATATCCCAAGCAGTGGGATATTTTACATAACAAAGCAAAGGGCCTTGACCCGAACATTTCATCTCCCTTTTGTTTTCACCAAGTTGCCCCATGATATGTTTTCCCAGAAGACACACTCCAGGACTCCAATAAATAATATCATTGGCTTGCCTTTCCCATCTTCAGCTTAGGACTATTCCAAAATAATATCATATGTCTGTCTCCATGACTTTATTGAAGAGGAAGCTGCTTGATTAATTCTCCAGGGCCAGCACTTTGCCCTTAACCTTCTGCCTATCTCCTCTACAAGCCTACAGATGCTTCCCAACAATTTATTTTATACAAAGCCCCCTTCAGGTGTTTCTAAGACTTGCTATTTCAGGTTGAGGACAGAATTCTCACAATAGCACAAAGCCCCATAGACAATGAAGGGAATGGATAACAAGGAACTGGAAAAGGAATCATTCCATGGGTCCACTTAGCTGCTGGACTGCATTCAGTTGTTATAGCAGTGTGGCCAATAGGATAAGTTTTCAATTCAGTGACATCATTGCTCTTAATATTTATTTATTGTTAGTCAATTATTTCATGTAAGTTGTATCCTGCTGTAGAGCCTAGGGCAATGCGCATAGGGTGTCTGTGCAAGCTCCCATGTAGACACTGACTGGAGCCAGACCAAGTTAGCTCCATCTCACCAATGAAATTCAATTTTTGAAACTGTATTAGCAATGGTAATATATCTAGTGCATGTATTCAGGAAATATTTATTGAAGCTGGGGTGAGTAAATACATTCCCATGCTTATGTGATGTAGAATAAAGGATGCTGAAGATGACTTGAGGAGGCTGTTAGTTTCAAGGATGATACCCGAGAACAAGATGTATGTGGACCTGAAGATCCCAGCCATTTATCAGAACTCCAGTAGTTTCCATAACTTTCTACATGACTATTTTTCAGTTGGGTTTCTTAAACCACCACCGTTTGGACCAGAGGAAGAATCTCATCCAAGTTCATTCTTAAGGCGAAATGTCAGAAGCCAAATGTAGTGGATCCCACTGCTCTGTCACCTATTGCAGCAAATCCCATCTGCACTTACACTGTATATAACCACCATGGGTTATCATGTGGTTTTTGAAACCAAAGTGCTGCAGTAAAAAAAACATACCGTATTTTCCGGCGTATAAGACGACTGGACGTATAAGACGACCCCCACCTTTTGCAGTTAAAATATAGAGTTTGATATATACTCGACCACAGATTCTCCACCCGGCGTTTAAGACGACCCCCGACTTTTGAGAAGATTTTCCTGGATTAAAAAGTAGTCTTATACGCCAGAATATGCAGTATGTAAAACAGGCAGCATATTGAGAACAGGTTTCCCTTCCTGTGAGAGTGATGGAAGAATGCTTCTTCCAAAACGGCACCTGCCGTCTGCAGTTTTTGCAAAGGTGCTCTACTAAATAAGTGCATTGCCATATCAATCTGAAACACTTTTCAGCTGATCAGAAGGCAATTAAATGATTAACCTTGTTAATTAAGCAATTTAAAACTGTGGCTCTAATGTGAATAATTTCTGAAGAAGCATAATTTATTTATCCAATCGTCCTTTGTGGGGATAATGTAAATTTATAGGATTGGCAAAACTAACGGCAGCCATAAGGAATCACTCTAACCAGAACTTGAGGAAGGAATGGCAATGTTTTGAGGATTATATGAAAAAAACACTGTTCCAAAGACAATATGTTGTTATGCCTAGAGTAAGTATGTAAAGACGAATCAGTCTAAAGTAAACTCAACAGTGACCAGATAAGGCTTAGCATAAAGACACAATGTATAATAGATATTAAAGGATTTCCAGCTGAGGTGGGAGGATATACATGGGTATATTGTATAGTTTCTATTAATTTGATAAACACAGGGTTTGAATTTGTTAATTTGTAACTATGATTTTGCAACTGTAATTTTTCTTTCTTGAATTAAAAAAAAGGGAAAAAATTCTGAAGAAGCCTACTGCTGAAGTGGCCAGTCACAGGACTTGCTTATTGCGCCTTTGGGATGCAAGTTGGCTTCTGTAATATTTGTGCTGGACATCTGGAATAGCTGCGCTTCCAAATCTGAGCAGATGTGCACAGCAGTTTCCTTTCCCTTCCCAGCAACGAGAGACGTGTTGCACAAACATTGCTCTTCTCAAGAAGAGGGACCACACCGAGCAAAATGAGTTTTCTCCTTTGCCAGGGCACTCTGTTGCCTGCTGCTGCATCCGTTGCCTAATGTACACAGCACTCCACCGCGAAGCAGAAGTTTGCGTTCATGGAAAAGCATCTCAAAAAACCCATTGGGCGCATGCAAAGATAATTGCTCTCCTTGCCTATATGGAACGCAACAGATTGTCTTCTTGGTAGCATGGCTTTGGTGGTTATACAAAGAATTAAATATTTTTTAAAAAAAAAAAAACTTGTTGCCATGAATCTTCAGGGACAGTATTCCAGTGAAACAATAGTATTCTTCCTTGTTAACTAAACAAGCAGAACAGCTGAGCAAAGGGATCAATCCGCATTATAGACATTAACACAAATGCATAATCAGGAGTCTCCACATTAAGACAAACCAGCTTCATCTCTCATTTCTTTGTCTTGAACTTGAACCCCCCCCCCCAAAAAAACCTCATTCCTTCCAGTTGACTCCAGCTACAAAACTGAGATCTTGGACTGGTGTATTGTTTAGGGTGGGAGGGTTGCCGGATTTTGTTTCTGTTCTTGATATTCCATTTTTGTACCTTAATTTTTAGATCTTATTATGAACTTAGGTGGGAATAGTTCAGTTTGGCTGTGTACTTTTTGATTTGTTTAAAGACTACTTTTGTTATAATTGTAATTGTGTTAATCTGTTCAATGTTGTAAGCTGCCTCGAGCGTAGTTTTAAGAACGTGGTAGGATTTTCTGGAAATCTGGTCAACAGGCAACATCCCCTTCAGCCCTTATGTGATCTGTACTGCAACCTGATGATGCTCGGGTGGGTGCTGAGACAATCACAAATAAATCAGACTAGGAGTGGCTGCTGTCACTCAAAGGCTTCAATAGCTCACCTGGGCTCTGTCCACAGTCAATGTCAGATGTATCATTCAATCACTTGCTGACACCCTCACATGACCCACTTCATCCAAACCTATCTCAGTGGGGCAGTTCAAGTGCTATTTTCACTTCAATATGCATTTTAATGTGCACTGGAGAACTGCATTGCAAATTTCCAAGAAGTGTGAATTTCACAAGATGGCTGTTTTTCCATTTGTGTATTGCTTCAGAAAGTGCAGGTCATATACTTTAAATGTATATTCAGCTCCTCAGGTTTGTCCAGGAATAGTCAATACTGAGAACTATTTGCCAAACATGTAGAAGTCAGTTCCTCCTTTTGCATTCAGCTACATTTGGTAAATATGAACTTGGCAGACATTGATTTTAGCTAAATGGTCTTTCCTAAAGCTGAAGATATATTTCAGGAATGTCTTCAGGCACACTGTCAGGGTCTCTTTAATGGGGACCAGCAGTTCAATTAATAATGTATTTTGGAATTTACCAGAAGGGAGACAATTTAACTAATTGCTTCAAGGTTCACATAATCCCGCCACGTCCTCCGGACATGGATCGAAACCCTCAGCTCATGCTACTTTTTGTTAGCAACAGCATTCCTGTTTTTATAGCATCAGTTTTCAGCTTTTTAGTCGAGCAAAATTAACAAGGTTTGAATGGCAGCGGGGGGGGGGCACATGGTGGCACAATGTTGACCTCACTTAATTCTGGCTCTTTAATATTCAGTGGGAAGCATTGCCAAGTAAAACAAAATGCCTGTCCCTGGGCAAATTTATAGATAGTCTTTCCACCTGTAGGTCAGCAGGTCACAGGTTTGTTTTAAATGCTGCTAAAAGCTCAGCAATGTACAATTGTGAACTCTTTATGAAAAGGAACAGTTTGGGGTGATGACAGACCTTCTAAATGTGAGGTCAAGCAACTTGTTCTGAATGGAGACACTGGAAATAAACCAGTGGGTGGAGGGCTTCAGTCAAAGGTGTCAGGAATTAATTACATACCATATTCACAACCGGAGTCAGTTCCTAAATTCTGCTTGAAGGACATCTTGCATTTATTTTTATAACACTCCCGTTAACGTCTCCTTCAGAGGCGGATGTTTTGAGGCACCGTTTAGAAACTGGGTGAATTTATACAATCAGCATGTGTATAGAAATGTCAAGGCAGCCTTCCTAATTTGGTGCCCACCAGATATTTTGGCTCCTGCCAACCTAGCAGTTCGAAAGCACGTCAAAGTGCAAGCAGATAAATAGGTACCGCTCCGGCGGGAAGGTAAACGGTGTTTCCGTGCGCGGCTCTGGTTTGCTAGAAGCAGTTTAGTCATGCTGGCTACATGACCCAGAAGCTGTATGCTGGCTCCCTCGGCCAATAAAGCGAGATGAGTGCCACAACTCCAGAGTCGTCCGCGACTGGACCTAATGGTCAGGGGTCCCTTTACCTTTTAGATATTTTGGACTGCGATTCCCATCAGCCCCGGCTGACATGGCTGCAGATAATAATCTGCAGAGGGCATGCAGATTTCTACCATGGCAGATCTTGGTATCTCAGCAGTAGGTCCAAGAGCTGCTTGTGGATGGGAATAGGACCAAACGGCATCTTTCCACAGGATCTTCCTGAGCTCTAATTTGCAGGTTGTTTTGCTTTTTAAATGCAAATAACTTTGCAATGCATGGTTTGCTCCTAAGTATTCCTGAGAAAAGCTGATGTTTTTCAAATTAATCTCTGTGTGAGCAGAATAATCATCTAATATAAGCAGAGGCCCCCCTCTGTGATACATGAAGAATATGCCTTCATTAGTGTCATCTTCTGCAAGCTGGCTGGCAAGACCTTGAAGTGAAATCAAAGACAATCAAACATGAATAAGCAGACAGCAGTCTTTCTTGGTAACATGGATATATTTAAAAGTGCATCTGAGTGGCTGGAGCATTTTTCCAATTTACACTGTCTTGCTAATGAAGACCAAATTGCCCTTTTGCAGCACTCCTGAATAACTAATAACCTTTAAAAGCTTTTTCCATGCCACTGCTTAGTTGCTTGTCAATTATTGGAAAGCCCCTAGGAGCTTAAAAAGAAGAAGAAAAACTTCAAGATTTTAGGGGGGAAAAAACCCCATCAATTTCCTGCATCACACACACACACACACACACACCCTGCATTTCAAAGCACACTTACTGTTGTTCAAGGAAGAATAGCTTGACCTTTGAAAAGAGTTGATAGGAACTTTGTTGTTGTTCAGTCGTTCAGTCGTGTCCGACTCTTCATGACCCCATGGACCAGAGCACGACAGGCACACCTATCTTTCACTGCCTCCCATAGTTTGGCCAAACTCATGCTAGTCGCTTCGAGAACACTGTCCAACCACCTCATCCTCTGTCGTCCCCTTCTCCTTGTGCCCTCCATCTTACCCAACATCAGGGTCTTTTCCAGGGAGTCTTCTCTTCTCATGAGGTGGCCAATGCACTGGAGCCTCAACTTCAGGATCTGTCCTTCCAGTTGAGCACTCAGGGCTGATTTCTTTAAGGATGGATAAGTTTGATCTTTGTGCAGTCCATGGGACTCTCAAGAGGAACTAAGAGTCATTAAAAACACTTACACAAAATAGCCTGCTGTGACACCAACTTGGCTCAAAAGAAGTAGTTTGCCGAGAGCATCCCTACCCGTGACAGTGTGTGCAGAATGAACTGTCGAGGTGCAGTCTTTCAAGTAGCTCATCCTTAAAAGTTCAGAAGCAAATTCTGCTTAGTAGGGTCCTTACCGACCGCAACACGACTAGCAATAGCTCACCAATGGAAGAAGGAGACAGAAATGCCCCTAAATAGGTCTTGCCCCACTGACTCTGATCAACCTATTTCAATCCAAATGGAAAACAACACTATTGACAAAATTGCAAGATCTGGGCTTTTCAACCGGAAGGTGGCAACACAAGAACGGGCCTTCTCTGCAGTGGCTCCCCGTCCATGGAATGCTCACCCCAGGGAAGTTCGCCTGGTGCCTTCATTATACACCTTTAGGTGCCAGGAAAAAACGTTCCTTTTTAACCAAGCCTTTGGTTCATCTTATTGACATCCTATGCCCTATGCTTATTGACATCCTATGCTATTGAGTTGTTCTTTGTATTTTTATTAGGTATTTTGTGGTTTTATATCTTGATTTTATTCTGTGAACCGCCCTGAGACCCCCGGGTATAGGGCAGTATATAAATTCAAATAGTAGTAATAATAATAATAATAATAATAATAATAATAATAATAATAATAATATATGGTTTAGGACACACTAAAACTAAAGTGACTATTATACAACAAATCAGAGACATTGAATTGCAAAATCACCTGAGACTGAGTGCACACCATCTCAAATACAAGGACATTTATAATGCCAAAATATATGTCAAATTTATCAATCCCCAAATAAGGGAAAGCTTTTATGATAACCAGATTAAATGTTTTACCTTCTGCACTCCTCGGAAGGCAGATATAAGAAGATCCCTGTTCAAGAGCAGTTATATCCCTGTGACACATGGGAAGTGTGGAAACTGAAGCCCATGTACTATTCCATTGCCCTTTTTATCATGACCTGCATAAACAACTCATTACCCCAATCCTTTAAAAAAGAAGAAGAACAGGGAGAACTGAAGCATTCTATTTAAAATACTTATTACCGGATAGAAATCTTCTGACACACAATGTAGCAGAATTCTGTGCATCTGCTATAACCTGCAATTAAATCATGATAAATCAAGGACAGCAAGCCTTACAGAGCATTATTATTCAGTTTATGAAATCTTGTGCTTCAATCACATGATTCTTTTTCGCCAGGGTTCAACTGGGCAAAGCTCTAGTTGGTTAGCGACTCCTGTTTCTCTGCTTTTTTCTGGCTTTTAAAAATATATATAACTATTGTATCTTGTTGACATTATTATTGCATTTTTAGCCATTTTAAAGTTACTGGTCTGTGACCGGGTAGCACTGTGGTCTAAACAACTGAGCCTCTTGGGCTTGCCAATCAGAAGGTCGGTGGTTCAAATCCCTGTATCGGGGTGAGCTCCCGTTGCTCTGTCCCACCTCCTGCCAACCTAGCAGTTCGAAAGCACGTCAAGTGCAAGTAGATAAATAGGTACCACTGTGGTGGGAAGGTAAACGGCATTTTTGTGTACTCTGGTTTCTGTCACAGTGTCCTGTTGTGCCAGAAGCTGTTTAGTCATGCTGGCCAATGTCCCAGAAAGCTGTCTGTGGACAAACGCCAGCTCCCTCAGCCTGAAAGCGAGATGAGCACCGCAACCCCAGAGTCATTCGCGACTGAATAATGGTCAGGGGTCCCTTTACCTAAACATATGACTGTAATAAACGGATGGATTGAACTGATTGACGAAGAAACCTTTTAATTTACAAGCATGCCCTGCTACATTTTTAGAATGATATTGTTAATAACGTTCTAATAACGTTAAATAGGTCAGTGTAGATCCAGCCTATGTCTCTGGATACCACTTCCTGGGAATCACAAGCGAGGAGAGTGCTGTTGTTCACCTTCACTTTGTTTTGGGAGAAAAAAGTCCTTGTGGTTTGTAGGTGTTCACACACCCTTAATTTATTTCTCTGTGGCGTGGTGACCAACAGATGGACAGTGAGAGTGGTTCCTGTGAGCCCTTATGGTTGCAAAGAGAATTATACCAAAAGGCTGGAAGGATAAATAGCCGACATCTCCCACTCAGTGAATTCTCACTGCCTTTTCTGTGTTTGAAGTTATAACTTATCATAAGCTATATCATTTGGACATGACTGCCTATATAAATTTATAATTTTGAAGTCAGAAACAATGGACTATTCTTACTGTCGGCAGTAGCTGACAAATGTCTCTTTTTTCTGTTACATTTCCTAAATTTAAAGAGTGCTGTTGCACTCAAACTTGTTTTCCATATATATATCTGTTTGGCAATTGTGGGAGTAGGCTGTTGGACAAGATGGGCCTCTGGCCTGATCCGGCAGGGCTTTTCCTTGTGTTTTATGCCCTTAATATAAAAATCTGGTGTCTATTGCTTGAGCATGTGTATGTTACGCTCTCTGTTACAAAATTAACTGGTCTGCTCAGAGCCAAAGGTTCCACCCATATGTGCAAGCAAGTAATGAGTTCCTGCCAAACATGCCCCAAGGCTTACAGAAGCATTTCCTCCTTCCTCGCCAATACAGCTGCACCTCCTAAGAGTAGCAAGCTCAGTCCTTGAGGACTTCCCACAAGCAAATGCTTGATCCCAGATGTTGGCTATTTTATTTTATTTTTGAAACGACAGGCGTCGCATCCATCCTCATCACGAAAGCTTGCACAGCTTCGTTTTAGTGGCAAATTGTGACGCGTAAGCTCTGTGCGTGGCTTTCACACTCTTGCCGATCTCATCTGTGTGTTTGAGACACATTTGCCGGGCTCTTCCCACAAGCTCAAAGCAGACAACAGATAAAACACAACCGGCAAAGCAAAATCTTCAGCACCGATGAAAACAAAGCCTATGTGGAACGACAAAAGATAACAGCATCCATTAACTCACAACTCACCCATTTCTGGGCGTAGCCCTCAGTCAGACAAGCCAAAAGCCGGCTAGAACAGGAACATCTTGCAACCCTTCCTAAAAGCAGGCAGAAAACCACAATCTTGCAAATCATTCCACAGTTGCTGTGAGGAGAGGCGGTTTTAGGGTGGCACGACTCACTGGGTGCCGCATTGCCAGGGCCGCCACCACAATGCTGTAGAATGGAGCGTGAGAGGCAGGGGGCACCAAATTTTAACACAGGGCGCCACTGAAATTTGAGATCCCAAAGTCTGCCACCGCTGTAAAGGCCCCGCTCCTACCAGCTGAGGTTCTCTCCTGTCTAACCTAAGGTTACCAGATATTTTTCAATGAATCCGGGGACACTTTTTGAAATATACTCAGAGTCCAGTGTGAATTTCATGCTCTTTATTCAGCTCATAGTAGTGAGGAATGGAAGTTCCCCCAAAACGTCTGCTTTATATACATTATTTACACAATTGACCCCACTTGATTGGCTAATTCCGGGATACTCCTGTAGGCCAATCAGGTTGCGGATTCACTTCCACCTGGAGCTGGATTGGGTGGCTCCTGCGGACCAATCAGACTGCTGCATTCTGGATCCTATTGTTCTAGGACCAATCACACTGCTGCATTCTGAATCCTATTGTTCTAGGACCAATCAGACTGCTGCATTTTGGATCCTATTCAACTCAGTACATAACACTTTTCAACTTCCAATTAAATAGATGGATTTTGTCAGGGGACTGATTTGTAAATCTGGGAACTGTCCCCGGGAACCGGGGATGTATGGTAACCTTAGTCTAACCTGCAACATGCAAAGCAAACAATCACAGTTTGTGTGATTAGGCTCCTTCCTTATCCCAATGAGCTTACGGAGACAACTGTTATTATTTTTGTTATATTGATGTGTATTTGTATCAGCAGTCATGATCCAGCCAAAACAAAGCAAGTTTAAATGGATCTCAACAGGATGGTTAAGCATATTTAAATATTTTGCATTGAAAGCAATGAGACTTTTAAAAGTTTTCGATTCTGATAGGATCTTGCCCTGACATAGGTTGGCTACCTAGTGGTCAGACACTACTAGACAATCGAGGCACCAGTAGAAAGCAATCAATAATTTTTTGAGATGATGAAAGTGCCAGGTTTTCAGCATCCATCTGAAACTGCTTCGCTTCCTTAGCAGCAGAAATGTCGGGATTGGCACATTTTAGAATGACGTGGAAAGATTTGCAAAATCTATCACTTGTTATTAATGCTCCAGCTTTTCATCAATTCAAGAACCTTGGCTTTAGTTTCTTCTGCTACAGGGAGGGAAACACTACCGTTCCACCTTTGAAGTCGTGATGATAGGAAGATTGCCAAAGTGTGATATGCAGAGTGGCTGGAATGAAAACAAAACGAGGCCAGAAATACTTACTTTTCAGTCTTCTAAGGTACATAAAACCAGTTCATTTGAGGCAGTGTTGCTAAATCCCATAATGGTATGTGGGGGGGAAAACATCTATTATTCAGGATCTGATCCTGCATGGGAGTGCCAGTTTGGCTTGCATCACCAAGAATAAGACTATAAGAGAATCTGGCAATGCTAGGGTTCTGGAGCAAACTCTTCCCTTGATGCTCACATTGGGCTGGGCAGCTCGGATCAGGTGCATCCACTTTGGAATCATGGCTCCCTGGATTCCTCCCCCAGCCATAAGTCAAGGACTTTTAGTTTTTGAGAGTGCATGTCACCCAGGGAGGCACACTTTCAAACAATCACAGTTGCTTAGCTTCTGCTGGTATTTCTTGTGCACAAGGGGAGGAGCCAATGGGATGAGGCAGTTGATTGGCAGCAGGAGGCCGGGACAAGAGTGTAATATTCAAGGATGCTGAGATCAAGGACACACCAGTGGAAATCTGTGCTGCTGTTACAACAGCACAACAGCAAGTGACATGGGTCTCCGGAGTTTATGGAAGCACTGGTGCTCAATCCCAGGGACATAAAACAAGTACCGGTATTTAAAGGACATTTGTCTCTCCTACCCAATAATATGCACATGTGCTATACTGCCAGGTCTAGCTGTAAAATACTGTTATGCTCTCCTCACTTCTCCAAGCAGTTAAAAGTACCAGGGGCAAAGCATTTTCCCAGGTTTCCTTTGGAAGGAGGCCACAAGGGGCTTGTGGTGTCTTTTAAGGCAGTATTTAATTGATTCCCAAATATACAGATTGAGAATAGGTGGAGGCACAGTTTAAACCCTCTGATACAGCCAAAGCCTGCCACTCGCACATCACATCTCCAGAGCTGATAGCTTGCAGAGCCTTAATTCACATCTCTCACTCTGGGGAGATAACCATTCAGGGGCCAGAATCAAAAGCGTTTGGGAACCATGAATGTAAATGATACCTTTGTACAGTCTGGTCCCTACACAAACACATTCATTCCTCTTGTGTCTTCCATCCAGGAAAACAAGAGGCATCACAGGTAGCTCAGTTGGTTAGAACATCGTGCTGATAACACCAAGGTTGCTGGTTCGATCCCTGTATGGTACAGTTGCATATTTCTGCATCTCAGGGGGTTGGACCAGGTGGTCCTCAGGATCCCTTCCAGCTCTACAATTCTATGATTCTATGATCAGAGTTCAAGGAGACAGTCCAGCTAGGCAAAAATGTTCAAGGAGAGTGTTAAAGGAGCTGGTAAGGAGAGGGGCTGTGGCAGGGCAGAGTCTCAGGGGCCAGATAAAGGTCTGGAGGGCCACATGTGGAGGGACCCCAGACCCAAGATTCCGCATCCCTTTCCTAGTCATTTATACACAAGCCTCCTGGTCCGCTGCTCCCATCAGGGACATCTGACACGGCGGGTGCCTTCTCAGTTGGGTGTCAAGCAGGGATGCGTACTAGCCCCCCTGCTGTTCAATTACTTTATTAATGATATAATATCTAAACTATCAAGTTCTGATTTCCATCCACCCAAACTGGCAGATAGGCCTATCTCTATTCTCCTGTATGCAGACGATGCCCTGATCTTGTCCAGGACTCCAATTGGATTAAGACGGGCGCTCCGGTCCCTTGCTCAATATTGTAAAGAGGCCTGTCTTACTATTAACTATCAGAAGACCAAAGTAATGACATTTGCTAAGCATCCTAAGACACGACCTTGGAGTATCAACGGACGAAAAATCGAGCAAGTCCATTGTTTTAAATACTTGGGCATAGTCTTCCATGATAGAGGGTCGAGGAAAGCCCACTTAACACAAGTTGTGGCTGCAGCCCAGAAGTCCACCTCTGCAATCTTAGGTTTTTTAGGATCCAACGGTGCACACTATGTACCTGCGGCTCTAAAACTCTTTGAGGCTAAAGCACTAGCTCAATTGCTTTATGGGGCTCAACTTTGTGCCCCTCCACCAAATCTGACCCTTCTTGAAAGGGTCCAGTCAAAATTTATCAGAGCAGCCCTCCAGGTGCCTCCACGTGTGCCAAATGCTGCTCTTCGTCTCGAAACAGGCATGGTCTGTGTCGAGGCGAGACTCTGGACACAGGCCTGTAACCTTTGCCTGAAAGTTCATCTTAATCCTCAGAGCCTTGGCCCATTGATATTAAAAGATAAACATCGCTCCTCTTGGAACAAAGCCATAGAAAACAAGATGACGAGCATAGGTTTACACCCAGCTTACCTGTGTTCACATAGTTACAACACAGCAAGGGCATTAGTCAAGCAGAGGCTAATGGCTATCGAGAGGCAAAATGACTTAAGTAAAGTCCCTCTTTTTTTAACCCCAGAGGAGCGGAGATACTTACAACTCCCAGCTAGGTATTTTACTCAGCTCGAGGTCCCATCCCACAGAAGGGCGTTCACACTGGCCCGAAATCATGTCCTGCCATCTGCCGTATTGGATGGGAGGTATAGGGGGGTTCCTTTGGGCGACAGACTCTGTCCATGCGGCTCCGGAGAAGTAGAGACTACAGACCATGTACTTCTCCGTTGCTGCTTTTATAGGGCTTTACGGAATGAACTTATCTCTCCGCTATTATGTGAGTCTCCTGGATGTCCCGAAGAACACTATGCCCATTGGCTCCTATCAGATGCCAACCCTAAGGTTCTGTGCTGTCGCTATTAAGCTTCGGTCCGCACAATTAGGTGGCTCCTGATCCTTCTTTTGATTTAAGTATTATAATAATCTGAATTGTTGACTTTTAAATTAATTTCTAAATTTATTCTTTTAAAGCAATAATTATTAATTTTAATGTACTTTAATTTTAATATGGCCAACTCCTTTTAGATCAAATCTCAGATCAATTTTAAATTGCATTTATTATTGATTCTGTATGTGTCTTTTTGTGTGTATGTGTGCTGGTCGTTGACCGTAATAAAGTACTTACTAGTCATTTATAAAAGCATTTCCAAGCTGCCAGTTTGTTGATAAAAAAAGAATCATTCAAAAAACTATGGTGGTGAACAGAAAAATTTAATAGCATTCTAAAAGGCATTAAGGAGACCTGAGGAAGATCCAGCTACTGAGAGCAACCAGACAATCTCTCTCACAAAAGAGGCACTTGCCCACTTTGCCTAGGCTACTAAGGGAGTCTCCAGCAGTATAGTTGTATCTCCTTGACATCTGATGGGATTGTGTTCCACAGAGCGGGTGCCACTACCGAGAAGGCCCTCTGCCTGGTCCCCTGTAACTTCACTTCTTGCAGTGAGGGAACCACCAGAACACTGGTGTAGGATGGGTGGGGCGTAGGGGGTGGGGCACCCCGGGCAGCGGGATCCTGATAGGGTTCCATCTCGGTGCACCCCGCCCCCAGAATGCGTGCCACACCCCCAGAACGCATGCCACGCTCCTGCGGGCAGCACCCCCTGCCCCCAGAATGTGTGCCAGCCCCGCCCCTGCCTGTTTCCCGCCCCCGGTGCCGGAGCATGAAGCTCCGCCACTGCGCCAGAAAGCCCTCGGAGCTGGACCTCAGTGTCTAGGCTGAAGAACAGGTGTGGAGACACTCCTTCATGCTTTAAAGTTCAGCAGCAACTCTTTGAATTGTGCCCAGGAACATGCTGGGAGCCAGTGTAGATCGTTTAGGACTGGTGTTATATGGTCCCGGCAGCCGCTCCCAGTCTCCAGTCTATTTCCTCCTAGTGATTCGGATATAACCTGCTTCTCCCCCAACCTCAAATCATTCTGAGAGGTTTTTTTTGTTTTGTTTTGTTTTGTTTTATTCTTAAGGCTTTAGACCATCAAGGAAGACTCGCTTGTTTATTATGAGTTTGTGAAGCTGATCTGTTTATTCATAAATTTGCCCAGTGGGTGGAAATTATGCTCCCATCTCTCCCACGGGCTGGGATTACTTTGGGGAGTCAGTTGAAATGTTGTAGTTATTAAAACTGAGTCCATCTTGATTCAGTTAGCAGTTTTATGAAGCAATACAGACCTTTGGTTTTCAGCAACAGTTAAATATTATAAGCTCATAATGGAAAATATGTCCAAAATCATTACTGCTCCATTCAAGGAGCGAAACATCTTAAGACCTTTGCTCTGCTTGTCTTTTTCATGTAAGACAGTTCATGCTTTATGTGGTGCAGTGATGGATCCGGGTATTTAAGAACTCTTCCATCAACCCATTTATCTTTCTGATCACTCTGTAAACAGCTTTCGCTCAGCTTCATTATACCCACACATAAAACAGAGCTGATAAATGAACTTGCATGATCTCCTTTCAAACTCTGGAGATAAGGATACTTTCTCCCTTGTCCTGCTACTTGCTTTTCATTTTAAGAAGTGAGGGTTGAAAAGAAGCAAAGGGCTGAGGGTTAACTGGGCACCATTCAATGGCTGCATTTGCGTCACCAGCAAAGATGTCAAAAGAGGCCATAGATTTGCATATAATTAGCATGAGCTAAATTATATGTGCGGATGCAAAATTATAAATAATTGGTATACTTCAAAGAGAAAAACGGAACATCCATAGTGGGGGAAAACCATGACCAAGTGACCTACATGCCTGTTCATTTTGAACCACCATGGATGGTTAAGCATGGGCTTTGGCTGCACTTCCCAAATTAATTGAAATTTCAGCAAACTGGGGGGTTGAATCCCCGGAGACCCATGGCTAGCACCCTGCACCCGATTCTGTGCCTTGGCAAGAAGATGGGCTCTATCCAACCTATCTTCAATAATTGTCCTAGCAGGTGTTAAGCGTCACAGCCAAAGACTCTGAAGTTTAATATCCCAATGCAGCACTCAAGGGCTGCATGCTGGTGGAAGTTCTCCTCATACCACAGGCAAACTCCAACCCTTCTTGAACTCCAAAGGCTTTAATTGCATTGACTGCTGAGTTCCTCATGCTTGCTCACACTCACAACAGATCAGTTCACATGTAATACTAAAATCATGGATGATTCTCAGTAAGCCGAACTGAAGAGTTAGACTCACATGCTCCTCAACAACAACTCCTCGCATTGTGCCACCAGGAGAAGACCTTCTGTCAAGTTTAGTTTTACTTAATGTTATATTCAAAGCAGGAATCCTGGTTTACAAGCAATGGGTAATTTACTAAAGCAGATGCCTAACCCATGATTTGAAACTGACTTGTTATGAAACGGGCCAGAGTTTGTTTTAAACCAGGATCCTTGGGTTGAACATCATGTTAAAGTAAAAAAGGTAAAGGTACCCCTGACAGTTAAGTCGAGTCGCGGATGACTCTGGGGTTGCACGCTGATCTTGCTCTATAGGCCGAGGGAGCTAGTGTTTGTCCGCAGACAGCTTCCAGGTCATGTGACCAGCATGACTAAGCCGCTTCTGGTGAACCAGAGCAGTGCACGGAAATGCCGTTTACCTTCCCGCTGGAGCGGTACTTATTTATCTACTTGTGCTTGGTGTGCTTTCGAACTGCTAGGTGGGCAGGAGCTGGGACTGAACAACGGGAACTCACCCCATCGCGGGGATTCAAACTGCCGACTTTTCGATTGCCCAGCCCCAGGCTCTGTAGTTTAGACCACAGCGCCACCTGCATCCTGATCATCATGTTAAAGAGTGGTTCTTTAAAGTGAAACTAAACTCAGTGGAAGTTTTCCTCAGAGGGTTTAGCGTTGCATGTGAACACAGTATGTACCAAGCCAGTATTTTACATGAGTTTTAAAACTGCTAAGCAGAGGAGGGGGAAAGAAGATGGGTTAGAATAATTCCAAACAAGCAAAATGCTAAATAAAAGAGGAGTCACGTGTATATCTCTCAAAGTGCATGCAGATAAGATGAGAAAGTTGCGGAGCAGTATTTAAAAGGTGCAATACCTTTGATTTTCTGGACGCTTGTTCATCACACCATCTTTATACACCCAAGATACATTTATTACATATCTTACTGCTATAATTGCCTTTTAGGAATTTTGCAGCATACCCTCTGGCAAGTGATAAAAACTTTTAAGTGACACCTAAAGAACTGTTAAGCTACTATGTCCCATGGAGGCATCTGGAAGTGATTTCTTTCTCTTTGCAAGGATACTTGGGAGAGAATGTACATTTATGGCTGTTTCCTTCCCACCCCACCTCCCCTCTAAGTTATTAATAAAATGAGGTGAAAGGTATCCCCTCTAAAAACTAATAATAATAATAATACTAATACTAATAATAATAATAAATGCACAATTCATTGCATGCTTTATTTACTATTATGGTGGAAACAAAAGAAATAATGACCACTAACCAATGGCTGACATTCATAATTATTGTTTCATCTGCTGTAAAGTAAAAAAAAAATGATACATTAAAAAAGTAGTTAGCTTTTCATGACCCCTGAACATTGGGCCATTCTGGGGGTTCCCTCCCTTGGGTCCCCCCCTCCAAGTTTGCACTTCTGCAAACTTTGGGGTTGCCCCAATCCTGCTGTTACCTCCCTCTTGTTCATGGATGGTTCTGTTTTCACTGCATAAGGATCCATCCTTGGACAATAACTTTCCGGTTAAGTACATAGCCTGTTTATTGTCTTGCAAAGAGTAGCACAAGATTCTAAGGGGATCAAAGCCAACTGAACAAGCCTAGATATATCTATGCAGCAGAAAGATGTGGGGGAATGTGATGGCAGACCCTTGTGGACTGTATCCATTTTTAAAGTGTTGTAGTGTATTTTGAGGGTGGGGTGAAAACCTGAATAAATTTAATACATGGTATCAATCAAACCAAGCCTACAGAAGTCAGCGCTTCCCGAAAATGTACTGCCTACAATTCATTCAGGAGGAAAGGTGTTTTACAGCACCAGTTAGTATGGCCGATGGTCAGGGATGATGGGAACTGTAGTTCAAATACATCTATCATGCTGCAAGTTTATAATCACTGTTTTACAGCAGTAAGGTGGCAACTTCAAAGCAATGTTCAAGGGCACTCAGTGTTGATAAAATCCACATCCACTTGCTTTGAAAACACTGAAAATTTAAACTATGGTTTTTTGGTGTGTTTTTAAAAAAACACCTAGAGACTTTGTGGATCACATCAAAACTTTTTGGGATTCCCTTGAAGTTTCTCAGACGTTGAAGATGAAACTCCTGGATTTGGTTTTGAATTCTTTTGTTGCCGGTGATGTTTTGTTGTTAGTACTGCACCACTTTTACCTATATACATAGTGGGAGGAATCCAACACTGAACTCTTCTAATAGTTCCACCAATCCTGCTGTTTTAAGAGGGAGCATAAGGCAGAGGACGGGGGGGGGGGGACCCTCTTCTGCAAGCAGAAGTCCTTGTGCAGGGCTTCTGCTGGCAAGACCTATGCACCAAATTCCCTGAACTAATTTTGTGGCATGTAAAAATGCAATGCAGCTTCTGCTCACAATTCTAATTGTTGTTTTGATTAAGTTTAAGGTAATCAAGTGAGATCCTGCCGACCTAGCAGTTTGAAAGCACGCCCCAAGAGAGCCAGTGTGGTGTAGTGGTTAAGAGCGGTAGACTCGTAATCTGGGGGACCGGGTTCGCGTCTCCGCTCCTCCACATGCAGCTGCTGGGTGACCTTGGGCTAGTCGCACTTCTTTGAAGTCTCTTAGCCCCATTCACCTCACAGAGTGTTTGTTGTGGGGGGGGGAGGGAAAAGAAATTGTTAGCCGCTTTGAGACTCCTCCGGGTAGTGATAAAGCAGGATATCAAATCCAAACTCTTCTTCTTCTTCTTCTTCTTCTTCTTCTTCTTCTTCTTCTTCTTCTTCTTCTTCCCAAAGTGCAAGGTACTGCTCCAACGGGAAGGTAAATGCTGTTTCTGTGCACTGTTCTGGTTTCGGTGTTCCATTGCACCAGAAGCAGTTTAGTCATGCTGGCCACATGACCCGGAAAAACTGTCTGCGGAGTGGACAAACACCGGCTCCCTCGGCCTGTAAAGCGAGTTGAGTGCCGCAACTCTGGGTTCCTGACTGGACTTAACTGTCAGGGGTCCTTTACCTTTACCTTTAATCAAGTGAGACACAATGACATCTGATCTGTATGCTTAAACCTGGATCTCCCACAATCATGAAGTCTAGACTGGGATGAGTTCTGGTTTCTTGGAGTGCTACAGGTAACATTTTCATTATTTGCATGGATGTTAGTTTGCCGCGAGGCGGTTATTACTTAGCTTTGCTGGGGAACCGGGTTCGCGTCCCTGCTCCTCCACATGCAGCTGCTGGGTGACCTCGGGCTAGTCACACTTCTCTGAAGTCTCTCAGCCCCACTCACCTCACAGACTGTTTGTTGTGGGGGAGGAAGGGAAAGGAGAATGTGAGCCGCTTTGAGACTCCTTCGGGTAGTGAAAAGCGGGATATCAAATCCAAACTCTTCTTCTTCTTCTTCTCTGGGGAGCTTTCTCATTTCCAAATGTTGGGTGATGCCTGCTGACTCTTCACTGCCTCCCAGCTTACTAGAGAAATGAATGGCAGTAGACAGAGGTGGACATAATGCAGAAAGATGCTTTCGTTGGCAGCCAGCAGATGTTAGAGGTCAGTCATCTCATCCTCTGGAAAGCCTTGATACATTGCGTGGCCTTACCTGCCTGCCAGATGAAATGTGACACTTGTGTTTCAGAGGATGGGAAGGTTAGCTAGGAGGTTAATAACCCCCTGTTTGCTCCAGGATGCAAAGACTGCCTTCCTTATAAAAAGTGTTTGGCAATACATTAAAGTGACTTTGGGCGGAGGGGACATGGGTCAATCAAGCAGGCAGCATCACCATGAGGTCACAATTATCAGTTGCTCCCCCCTTCAGCACATGTCACAATGGCTGCTTGCTCTCCTTTATCCTGGCAACATCAGTGTGGGGTCACAATAGCCGGCCTCCCTCCTTCAAGTGGGCAGTATTAGCATGAAGTCACAATGGCCAGCCTCCTTCCTTAAGGCTGGCAGTAGCAGCCTGAGGTCACAAAGACTGGTCTCTTTCCTTCAGGTGATGACCGTCAGCATGAAGCTTTTCTTTTTGTCCATCCCCACCCCTCACAAGTGTTGCACATTGTGTGGGAATGGGAGATAGGGCTTTCTAAGTAATGGTGTCCCAGTTATGGAATCCCCTTCCCATCACAGCCCAGGAAGATACCAGACCCTCCAAGTGTCTATATTTTCTAGAGACAGTCCGAGATTTAGAGAAGCCATCCCAGTTTCTGATTTGATCCTGGAATATCCCGCTTTCCCTTAAGATGTCCCTATTTTCATCAGAGAAATGTTGGACGGTATGCAGTTATGCAACCACCAAGCCAAGGAGGTAAGCAACTAAAGAACCTTTGGAAGACGTCTGAAGGCAGCCCTGTATAGGGAAGTTTGGAAAAAATGTTTTATTGTGTTTCTATATATGTTGAAAGCTGCTCAGAGTTCCTGAGGCAACCACGTCAGATGGACGGGGTAGAAATTATAAAATTATTATTACTATTATCATGGAATAGGACATCCCTATATTCATCAGAGATATATTGGAGGGTATATTATACCTCATTGATGAGCTTCCATTCAGGGGACAATTTGCAACAGTTTTGCCCCAATGTTGAATGAATTGGAAAACATCAGATTTTGGGGAAAATTCTGCCGCCGTAGGTTAGGGATTTCCCCCCCCCAAAAAAAGCTTTTGCGCAGGTTAAGTTGGAGAGGCCTGGTTTTTTTTATCCTATGATGAAAACAGTACTGTTTCTGCCGCCAAAACTTTAAGGGATTTTTTTCAAAAAAATGTTTTTCCGCAGGTCAAGTTGGCGAGGCCTGATTTTTTTATCCTATGATAAAAAAAGCCTTACGTTTTCACCGCCAAATCTTCCGGGGGAGTCTTGGCAAAATTTTGGCACCATTTTTGAGGAAATTGGAGAACGTCAGATTTTTGATGAAATTCTGACCGCGCGGGTTAGGGATTTTTGGGGGGGAAAAATTCCCGCAGGTCAACTTGTCGAGGCCTGATTTCCTTTCCTTTGATGAAAAACCCTTCTGTTTTCACCGCCAAATCTTCCGGGGGAGTCTTGGCAAAATTTTGGCACCATTTTTGAGGAAATTGGAGAACGTCAGATTTTTGGTGAAATTCTGACCACGCGGGTTAGGGATTTTTTCAAAAAAAGTTTTTCCCGCAGGTCAACTTGTCGAGGCCTGATTTCCTTTCTTTTAATGAACAACCCTTCTGTTTTCACCGCCAAATCTTCCGGGGGAGTCTTGGCAAAATTTTGGCACCATTTTTGAGGAAATTGGAGAACGTCAGATTTTTGGTGAAATTCTGACCGCGCGGGTTAGGGATTTTTTCAAAAAAAGTTTTTCCCGCAGGTCAACTTGTCGAGGCCTGATTTCCTTTCCTTTGATGAAAAACCCTTCTGTTTTCACGGCCAAATCTTGCGGGGGAGTCTTGGCAAAATTTTGGCACCATTTTTGAGGAAATTGGAGAATGTCAGATTTTTGTGAAATTCTGACCGCGCGGGTTAGGGATTTTTTCAAAAAAAGTTTTTCCCGCAGGTCAACTTGTCGAGGCCTGATTTCCTTTCCTTTGATGAAAAACCCTTCTGTTTTCACCGCCAAATCTTCCGGGGGAGTCTTGGCAAAATTTTGGCACCATTTCTGAGGAAATTGGAGAACGTCGGATTTTTGGTGAAATTCTGACCGCGCGGGTTAGGGATTTTTTCAAAAAAGGTTTTTCCCGCAGGTCAACTTGTTGAGGACCGATTTCCTTTCCTTTGATGAAAAACCCTTCTGTTTTCACCGCCAAATCTTCCGGGGGAGTCTTGGCAAAATTTTGGCACCATTTTTGAGGAAATTGGAGAATGTCAGATTTTTGGTGAAATTCTGACCGCGCGGGTTAGGGATTTTTTCAAAAAAAGTTTTTCCCGCAGGTCAACGTGTCGAGGCCTGATTTCCTTTCCTTTGATGAAAAACCCTTCTGTTTTCACCGCCAAATCTTCCGGGGGAGTCTTGGCAAAATTTTGGCACCATTTTTGAGGAAATTGGAGAACGTCACATTTTTGGTGAAATTGTGACCACGCGGATTAGAGATTTTTTCAAAAAAAGTTTTTCCCGCAGGTCAACTTGTCGAGGCCTGATTTCCTTTCTTTTAATGAACAACCCTTCTGTTTTCACCGCCAAATCTTCCGGGGGAGTCTTGGCAAAATGTTGGCACCATTTTTGAGGAAATTGGAGAACGTCAGATTTTGGTGAAATTCTGACCGCGCGGGTTAGGGATTTTTTCAAAAAAGGTTTTTCCTGCAGGTCAACTTGTTGAGCCCTGATTTCCTTTCCTTTGATGAAAAACCCTTCTGTTTTCACCGCCAAATCTTGCGGGGGAGTCTTGGCAAAATTTTGGCACCATTTTTGAGGAAATTGGAGAACGTCAGATTTTTGGTGAAATTCTGACCGCGCGGGTTAGGGATTTTTTCAAAAAAAGTTTTTCCCGCAGGTCAACTTCTCGAGGCCTGATTTCCTTTCCTTTGATGAAAAACCCTTCTATTTTCACTGCCAAATCTTCCACGGGAGTCTTGGCAAAATTTTGGCACCATTTTTGAGGAAATTGGAGAACGTCAGATTTTTGGTGAAATTCTGACCGCGCGGGTTAGGGATTTTTTCAAAAAAAGTTTTTCCCGCAGGTCAACTTGTCGAGGCCTGATTTCCTTTCTTTTAATGAACAACCCTTCTGTTTTCACCGCCAAATCTTCCGGGGGAGTCTTGGCAAAATGTTGGCACCATTTTTGAGGAAATTGGAGAACGTCAGATTTTGGTGAAATTCTGACCGCGCGGGTTAGGGATTTTTTCAAAAAAGGTTTTTCCTGCAGGTCAACTTGTTGAGCCCTGATTTCCTTTCCTTTGATGAAAAACCCTTCTGTTTTCACCGCCAAATCTTGCGGGGGAGTCTTGGCAAAATTTTGGCACCATTTTTGAGGAAATTGGAGAACGTCAGATTTTTGGTGAAATTCTGACCGCGCGGGTTAGGGATTTTTTCAAAAAAAGTTTTTCCCGCAGGTCAACTTCTCGAGGCCTGATTTCCTTTCCTTTGATGAAAAACCCTTCTGTTTTCAACGCCAAATCTTCCGGGGGAGTCTTGGCAAAATTTTGGCACCATTTTTGAGGAAATTGGAGAACGTCAGATTTTTGGTGAAATTCTGACCGCGCGGGTTAGGGATTTTTTCAAAAAACGTTTTTCCCGCAGGTCAACTTGTCGAGGCCTGATTTCCTTTCCTTTGATGAAAAACCCTTTTGTTTTCACCGCCAAATCTTCCGGGGGAGTCTTGGCAAAATTTTGGCACCATTCTTGAGGAAATTGGAGAACGTCAGATTTTTGGTGAAATTGTGACCACGCGGATTAGAGATTTTTTCAAAAAAAGTTTTTCCCGCAGGTCAACTTGTCGAGGCCTGATTTCCTTTCTTTTAATGAACAACCCTTCTGTTTTCACCGCCAAATCTTCCGGGGGAGTCTTGGCAAAATGTTGGCACCATTTTTGAGGAAATTGGAGAACGTCAGATTTTGGTGAAATTCTGACCGCGCGGGTTAGGGATTTTTTCAAAAAAGGTTTTTCCTGCAGGTCAACTTGTTGAGCCCTGATTTCCTTTCCTTTGATGAAAAACCCTTCTGTTTTCACCGCCAAATCTTGCGGGGGAGTCTTGGCAAAATTTTGGCACCATTTTTGAGGAAATTGGAGAACGTCAGATTTTTGGTGAAATTCTGACCGCGCGGGTTAGGGATTTTTTCAAAAAAAGTTTTTCCCGCAGGTCAACTTCTCGAGGCCTGATTTCCTTTCCTTTGATGAAAAACCCTTCTATTTTCAACGCCAAATCTTCCGGGGGAGTCTTGGCAAAATTTTGGCACCATTTTTGAGGAAATTGGAGAACGTCAGATTTTTGGTGAAATTCTGACCGCGCGGGTTAGGGATTTTTTCAAAAAACGTTTTTCCCGCAGGTCAACTTGTCGAGGCCTGATTTCCTTTCCTTTGATGAAAAACCCTTTTGTTTTCACCGCCAAATCTTCCGGGGGAGTCTTGGCAAAATTTTGGCACCATTCTTGAGGAAATTGGAGAACGTCAGATTTTTGGTGAAATTGTGACCACGCGGATTAGAGATTTTTTCAAAAAAAGTTTTCCCCGCAGGTCAACTTGTCGAGGCCTGATTTCCTTTCTTTTAATGAACAACCCTTCTGTTTTCACCGCCAAATCTTCCGGGGGAGTCTTGGCAAAATGTTGGCACCATTTTTGAGGAAATTGGAGAACGTCAGATTTTGGTGAAATTCTGACCGCGCGGGTTAGGGATTTTTTCAAAAAAGGTTTTTCCTGCAGGTCAACTTGTTGAGCCCTGATTTCCTTTCCTTTGATGAAAAACCCTTCTGTTTTCACCGCCAAATCTTGCGGGGGAGTCTTGGCAAAATTTTGGCACCATTTTTGAGGAAATTGGAGAACGTCAGATTTTTGGTGAAATTCTGACTGCGCGGGTTAGGGATTTTTTCAAAAAAAGTTTTTCCCGCAGGTCAACTTCTCGAGGCCTGATTTCCTTTCCTTTGATTAAAAACCCTTCTATTTTCACTGCCAAATCTTCCACGGGAGTCTTGGCAAAATTTTGGCACCATTTTTGAGGAAATTGGAGAACGTCAGATTTTTGGTGAAATTCTGACCGCGCGGGTTAGGGATTTTTTCAAAAAAAGTTTTTCCCGCAGGTCAACTTGGGGAGGCCTGATTTCCTTTCCTTTAATGAAAAACCCTTCTGTTTTCACCGCCAAATCTTCCGGGGGAGTCTTGGCAAAATTTTGGCACCATTTTTGAGGAAATTGGAGAACGTCAGATTTTTGGTGAAATTCTGACCGCGTGGGTTAGGGATTTTTTCAAAAAAAGTTTTTCCCGCAGGTCAACTTGTCGAGGCCTGATTTCCTTTCCTTTGATGAAAAACCCTTCTGTTTTCACCGCCAAATCTTCCGGGGGAGTCTTGGCAAAATTTTGGCACCATTTTTGAGGAAATTGGAGAACGTCAGATTTTTGGTGAAATTCTGACCGCGCGGGTTAGGGATTTTTTCAAAAAAAGTTTTTCCCGCGGGTCAACTTGTCGAGGCCTGATTTCCTTTCCTTTGATGAAAAACCCTTCTGTTTTTACCGCCAAATCTTCCGGGGGAGTCTTGGCAAAATTTTGGCACCATTTTTGAGGAAATTGGAGAACGTCAGATTTTTGGTGAAATTCTGACCGCGCGGGTTAGGGATTTTTTCAAAAAAGGTTTTTCCCGCAGGTCAACTTGGGGAGGCCTGATTTCCTTTCCTTTGATGAAAAACCCTTCTGTTTTCACCGCCAAATCTTCCGGGGGAGTCTTGGCAAAATTTTGGCACCATTTTTGAGGAAATTGGAGAACGTCAGATTTTTGGTGAAATTCTGACCGCGCGGGTTAGGGATTTTTTCAAAAAACGTTTTTCCCGCAGGTCAACTTGTCGAGGCCTGATTTCCTTTCCTTTGATGAAAAACCCTTTTGTTTTCACCGCCAAATCTTCTGGGGGAGTCTTGGCAAAATTTTGGCACCATTTTTGAGGAAATTGGAGAACGTCAGATTTTTGGTGAAATTCTGACCGCGCGGGTTAGGGATTTTTTCAAAAAAAGTTTTTCCCGCGGGTCAACTTGTCGAGGCCTGATTTCCTTTCCTTTGATGAAAAACCCTTCTGTTTTCACCGCCAAATCTTCCGGGGGAGTCTTGGCAAAATTTTGGCACCATTTTTGAGGAAATTGGAGAACGTCAGATTTTTGGTGAAATTCTGACCGCGCGTAGGGATTTTTTCAAAAAACGTTTTTCCCGCAGGTCAACTTGTCGAGGCCTGATTTCCTTTCCTTTGATGAAAAACCCTTCTGTTTTCACCGCCAAATCTTCCGGGGGAGTCTTGGCAAAATTTTGGCACCATTTTTGAGGAAATTGGAGAACGTCAGATTTTTGGTGAAATTCTGACCGCGCGGGTTAGGGATTTTTTCAAAAAAAGTTTTTCCCGCGGGTCAACTTGTCGAGGCCTGATTTCCTTTCCTTTGACGAAAAACCAATCTGTTTTCACCGCCAAATCTTCCGGGGGAGTCTTGGCAAAATTTTGGCACCATTTTTGAGGAAATTGGAGAACGTCAGATTTTTGGTGAAATTCTGACCGCGCGGGTTAGGGATTTTTTCAAAAAAAGTTTTTCCCGCAGGTCAACTTGTCGAGGCCTGATTTCCTTTCTTTTAATGAACAACCCTTCTGTTTTCACCGCCAAATCTTCCGGGGGAGTCTTGGCAAAATTTTGGAACCATTTTTGAGGAAATTGGAGAACGTCAGATTTTGGTGAAATTCTGACCGCGCGGGTTAGGGATTTTTTCAAAAAAGGTTTTTCCTGCAGGTCAACTTGTTGAGCCCTGATTTCCTTTCCTTTGATGAAAAACCCTTCTGTTTTCACCGCCAAATCTTGCGGGGGAGTCTTGGCAAAATTTTGGCACCATTTTTGAGGAAATTGGAGAACGTCAGATTTTTGTTGAAATTCTGACCGCGCGGGTTAGGGATTTTTTCAAAAAAAGTTTTTCCCGCAGGTCAACTTCTCGAGGCCTGATTTCCTTTCCTTTGATGAAAAACCCTTCTATTTTCAACGCCAAATCTTCCGGGGGAGTCTTGGCAAAATTTTGGCACCATTTTTGAGGAAATTGGAGAACGTCAGATTTTTGGTGAAATTCTGACCGCGCGGGTTAGGGATTTTTTCAAAAAATGTTTTACCGCAGGTCAACTTCTCGAGGCCTGATTTCCTTTCCTTTGATGAAAAACCCTTTTGTTTTGACCGCCAAATCTTCCGGGGGAGTCTTGGCAAAATTTTGGCACCATTTTTGAGGAAATTGGAGAACGTCAGATTTTTGGTGAAATTCTGACCACGCGGATTAGAGATTTTTTCAAAAAAAGTTTTTCCCGCAGGTCAACTTGTCGAGGCCTGATTTCCTTTCTTTTAATGAACAACCCTTCTGTTTTCACCGCCAAATCTTCCGGGGGAGTCTTGGCAAAATGTTGGCACCATTTTTGAGGAAATTGGAGAACGTCAGATTTTGGTGAAATTCTGACCGCGCGGGTTAGGGATTTTATCAAAAAAGGTTTTTCCCGCAGGTCAACTTGTCAAGCCCTGATTTCCTTTCCTTTGATGAAAAACCCTTCTGTTTTCACCGCCAAATCTTGCGGGGGAGTCTTGGCAAAATTTTGGCACCATTTTTGAGGAAATTGGAGAACGTCAGATTTTTGGTGAAATTCTGACTGCGCGGGTTAGGGATTTTTTCAAAAAAAGTTTTTCCCGCAGGTCAACTTCTCGAGGCCTGATTTCCTTTCCTTTGATGAAAAACCCTTCTATTTTCACTGCCAAATCTTCCACGGGAGTCTTGGCAAAATTTTGGCACCATTTTTGAGGAAATTGGAGAACGTCAGATTTTTGGTGAAATTCTGACCGCGCGGGTTAGGGATTTTTTCAAAAAAAGTTTTTCCCGCAGGTCAACTTGGGGAGGCCTGATTTCCTTTCCTTTGATGAAAAACCCTTCTGTTTTCACCGCCAAATCTTCCGGGGGAGTCTTGGCAAAATTTTGGCACCATTTTTGAGGAAATTGGAGAACGTCAGATTTTTGGTGAAATTCTGACCACGTGGGTTAGGGATTTTTTCAAAAAAAGTTTTTCCCGCAGGTCAACTTGTCGAGGCCTGATTTCCTTTCCTTTGATGAAAAACCCTTCTGTTTTCACCGCCAAATCTTCCGGGGGAGTCTTGGCAAAATTTTGGCACCATTTTTGAGGAAATTGGAGAACGTCAGATTTTTGGTGAAATTCTGACCGCGCGGGTTAGGGATTTTTTCAAAAAAAGTTTTTCCCGCGGGTCAACTTGTCGAGGCCTGATTTCCTTTCCTTTGATGAAAAACCCTTCTATTTTCACCGCCAAATCTTCCGGGGGAGTCTTGGCAAAATTTTGGCACCATTTTTGAGGAAATTGGAGAACGTCAGATTTTTGGTGAAATTCTGAACGCGCGGGTTAGGGATTTTTTCAAAAAACGTTTTTCCCGCAGGTCAACTTGTCGAGGCCTGATTTCCTTTCCTTTGATGAAAAACCCTTTTGTTTTCACCGCCAAATCTTCTGGGGGAGTCTTGGCAAAATTTTGGCACCATTTTTGAGGAAATTGGAGAACGTCAGATTTTTGGTGAAATTCTGACCGCGCGGGTTAGGGATTTTTTCAAAAAAAGTTTTTCCCGCGGGTCAACTTGTTGAGGCCTGATTTCCTTTCCTTTGATGAAAAACCCTTCTGTTTTCACCGCCAAATCTTCCGGGGGAGTCTTGGCAAAATTTTGGCACCATTTTTGAGGAAATTGGAGAACGTCAGATTTTTGGTGAAATTCTGACCGCGCGTAGGGATTTTTTCAAAAAACGTTTTTCCCGCAGGTCAACTTGTCGAGGCCTGATTTCCTTTCCTTTGATGAAAAACCCTTCTGTTTTCACCGCCAAATCTTCCGGGGGAGTCTTGGCAAAATTTTGGCACCATTTTTGAGGAAATTGGAGAACGTCAGATTTTTGGTGAAATTCTGACTGCGCGGGTTAGGGATTTTTTCAAAAAAAGTTTTTCCCGCAGGTCAACTTGGGGAGGCCTGATTTCCTTTCCTTTGATGAAAAACCCTTCTGTTTTCACCGCCAAATCTTCCGGGGGAGTCTTGGCAAAATTTTGGCACCATTTTTGAGGAAATTGGAGAACGTCAGATTTTTGGTGAAATTCTGACCGCGCGGGTTAGGGATTTTTTCAAAAAAAGTTTTTCCCGCGGGTCAACTTGTCGAGGCCTGATTTCCTTTCCTTTGACGAAAAACCATTCTGTTTTCACCGCCAAATCTTCCGGGGGAGTCTTGGCAAAATTTTGGCACCATTTTTGAGGAAATTGGAGAACGTCAGATTTTTGGTGAAATTCTGACCGCGCGGGTTAGGGATTTTTTCAAAAAACGTTTTTCCCGCAGGTCAACTTGTCGAGGCCTGATTTCCTTTCCTTTGATGAAAAACCCTTTTGTTTTCACCGCCAAATCTTCCGGGGGAGTCTTGGCAAAATTTTGGCACCATTTTTGAGGAAATTGGAGAACGTCAGATTTTTGGTGAAATTCTGACCACGCGGGATAGGGATTTTTTCAAAAAAAGTTTTTCCCGCAGGTCAACTTGTCGAGGCCTGATTTCCTTTCCTTTGATGAAAAACCCTTCTGTTTTCACCGCCAAATCTTCCGGGGGAGTCTTGGCAAAATTTTGGCACCATTTCTGAGGAAATTGGAGAACGTCAGATTTTTGGTGAAATTCTGACCGCGCGGGTTAGGGATTTTTTCAAAAAACGTTTTTCCTGCAGGTCAACTTGTTGAGCCCTGATTTCCTTTCCTTTGATGAAAAACCCTTCTGTTTTCACCGCCAAATCTTCCGGGGGAGTCTTGGCAAAATTTTGGCACCATTTTTGAGGAAATTGGAGAACGTCAGATTTTTGGTGAAATTCTGACCGCGCGGGTTAGGGATTTTTTCAAAAAAAGTTTTTCCCGCAGGTCAACTTGGGAAGGCCTGATTTCCTTTCCTTTGATGAAAAACCCTTCTATTTTCACTGCCAAATCTTCCACGGGAGTCTTGGCAAAATTTTGGCACCATTTTTGAGGAAATTGGAGAACGTCAGATTTTTGGTGAAATTCTGACCGCGCGGGTTAGGGATTTTTTCAAAAAAAGTTTTTCCCGCAGGTCAACTTGGGGAGGCCTGATTTCCTTTCCTTTAATGAAAAACCCTTCTGTTTTCACCGCCAAATCTTCCGGGGGAGTCTTGGCAAAATTTTGGCACCATTTTTGAGGAAATTGGAGAACGTCAGATTTTTGGTGAAATTCTGACCACGTGGGTTAGGGATTTTTTCAAAAAAAGTTTTTCCCGCAGGTCAACTTGTCGAGGCCTGATTTCCTTTCCTTTGATGAAAAACCCTTCTGTTTTCACCGCCAAATCTTCCGGGGGAGTCTTGGCAAAATTTTGGCACCATTTTTGAGGAAATTGGAGAACGTCAGATTTTTGGTGAAATTCTGACCGCGCGGGTTAGGGATTTTTTCAAAAAAAGTTTTTCCCGCGGGTCAACTTGTCGAGGCCTGATTTCCTTTCCTTTGATGAAAAACCCTTCTGTTTTCACCGCCAAATCTTCCGGGGGAGTCTTGGCAAAATTTTGGCACCATTTTTGAGGAAATTGGAGAACGTCAGATTTTTGGTGAAATTCTGACCGCGCGGGTTAGGGATTTTTTCAAAAAAGGTTTTTCCCGCAGGTCAACTTGGGGAGGCCTGATTTCCTTTCCTTTGATGAAAAACCCTTCTGTTTTCACCGCCAAATCTTCCGGGGGAGTCTTGGCAAAATTTTGGCACCATTTTTGAGGAAATTGGAGAACGTCAGATTTTTGGTGAAATTCTGACCGCGCGGGTTAGGGATTTTTTCAAAAAACGTTTTTCCCGCAGGTCAACTTGTCGAGGCCTGATTTCCTTTCCTTTGATGAAAAACCCTTTTGTTTTCACCGCCAAATCTTCTGGGGGAGTCTTGGCAAAATTTTGGCACCATTTTTGAGGAAATTGGAGAACGTCAGATTTTTGGTGAAATTCTGACCGCACGGGTTAGGGATTTTTTCAAAAAAAGTTTTTCCCGCGGGTCAACTTGTCGAGGCCTGATTTCCTTTCCTTTGATGAAAAACCCTTCTGTTTTCACCGCCAAATCTTCCGGGGGAGTCTTGGCAAAATTTTGGCACCATTTTTGAGGAAATTGGAGAACGTCAGATTTTTGGTGAAATTCTGACCGCGCGTAGGGATTTTTTCAAAAAACGTTTTTCCCGCAGGTCAACTTGTCGAGGCCTGATTTCCTTTCCTTTGATGAAAAACCCTTCTGTTTTCACCGCCAAATCTTCCGGGGGAGTCTTGGCAAAATTTTGGCACCATTTTTGAGGAAATTGGAGAACGTCAGATTTTTGGTGAAATTCTGACCGCGCGGGTTAGGGATTTTTTCAAAAAAAGTTTTTCCCGCGGGTCAACTTGTCGAGGCCTGATTTCCTTTCCTTTGACGAAAAACCAATCTGTTTTCACCGCCAAATCTTCCGGGGGAGTCTTGGCAAAATTTTGGCACCATTTTTGAGGAAATTGGAGAACGTCAGATTTTTGGTGAAATTCTGACCGCGCGGGTTAGGGATTTTTTCAAAAAAAGTTTTTCCCGCAGGTCAACTTGTCGAGGCCTGATTTCCTTTCTTTTAATGAACAACCCTTCTGTTTTCACCGCCAAATCTTCCGGGGGAGTCTTGGCAAAATGTTGGCACCATTTTTGAGGAAATTGGAGAACGTCAGATTTTGGTGAAATTCTGACCGCGCGGGTTAGGGATTTTTTCAAAAAAGGTTTTTCCTGCAGGTCAACTTGTCGAGCCCTGATTTCCTTTCCTTTGATGAAAAACCCTTCTGTTTTCACCGCCAAATCTTCCGGGGGAGTCTTGGCAAAATTTTGGCACCATTTTTGAGGAAATTGGAGAACGTCAGATTTTTGTTGAAATTCTGACCGCGCGGGTTAGGGATTTTTTCAAAAAAAGTTTTTCCCGCAGGTCAACTTCTCGAGGCCTGATTTCCTTTCCTTTGATGAAAAACCCTTCTATTTTCAACGCCAAATCTTCCGGGGGAGTCTTGGCAAAATTTTGGCACCATTTTTGAGGAAATTGGAGAACGTCAGATTTTTGGTGAAATTCTGACCGCGCGGGTTAGGGATTTTTTCAAAAAACGTTTTTCCCGCAGGTCAACTTGTCGAGGCCTGATTTCCTTTCCTTTGATGAAAAACCCTTTTGTTTTCACCGCCAAATCTTCCGGGGGAGTCTTGGCAAAATTTTGGCACCATTCTTGAGGAAATTGGAGAACGTCAGATTTTTGGTGAAATTGTGACCACGCGGATTAGAGATTTTTTCAAAAAAAGTTTTTCCCGCAGGTCAACTTGTCGAGGCCTGATTTCCTTTCTTTTAATGAACAACCCTTCTGTTTTCACCGCCAAATCTTCCGGGGGAGTCTTGGCAAAATGTTGGCACCATTTTTGAGGAAATTGGAGAACGTCAGATTTTGGTGAAATTCTGACCGCGCGGGTTAGGGATTTTTTCAAAAAAGGTTTTTCCTGCAGGTCAACTTGTTAAGCCCTGATTTCCTTTCCTTTGATGAAAAACCCTTCTGTTTTCACCGCCAAATCTTGCGGGGGAGTCTTGGCAAAATTTTGGCACCATTTTTGAGGAAATTGGAGAACGTCAGATTTTTGGTGAAATTCTGACTGCGCGGGTTAGGGATTTTTTCAAAAAAAGTTTTTCCCGCAGGTCAACTTCTCGAGGCCTGATTTCCTTTCCTTTGATGAAAAACCCTTCTATTTTCACTGCCAAATCTTCCACGGGAGTCTTGGCAAAATTTTGGCACCATTTTTGAGGAAATTGGAGAACGTCAGATTTTTGGTGAAATTCTGACCGCGCGGGTTAGGGATTTTTTCAAAAAAAGTTTTTCCCGCAGGTCAACTTGGGGAGGCCTGATTTCCTTTCCTTTAATGAAAAACCCTTCTGTTTTCACCGCCAAATCTTCCGGGGGAGTCTTGGCAAAATTTTGGCACCATTTTTGAGGAAATTGGAGAACGTCAGATTTTTGGTGAAATTCTGACCACGTGGGTTAGGGATTTTTTCAAAAAAAGTTTTTCCCGCAGGTCAACTTGTCGAGGCCTGATTTCCTTTCCTTTGATGAAAAACCCTTCTGTTTTCACCGCCAAATCTTCCGGGGGAGTCTTGGCAAAATTTTGGCACCATTTTTGAGGAAATTGGAGAACGTCAGATTTTTGGTGAAATTCTGACCGCGCGGGTTAGGGATTTTTTCAAAAAAAGTTTTTCCCGCGGGTCAACTTGTCGAGGCCTGATTTCCTTTCCTTTGATGAAAAACCCTTCTATTTTCACCGCCAAATCTTCCGGGGGAGTCTTGGCAAAATTTTGGCACCATTTTTGAGGAAATTGGAGAACGTCAGATTTTTGGTGAAATTCTGACCGCGCGGGTTAGGGATTTTTTCAAAAAATGTTTTACCGCAGGTCAACTTGTCGAGGCCTGATTTCCTTTCCTTTGATGAAAAACCCTTTTGTTTTCACCGCCAAATCTTCTGGGGGAGTCTTGGCAAAATTTTGGCACCATTTTTGAGGAAATTGGAGAACGTCAGATTTTTGGTGAAATTCTGACTGCGCGGGTTAGGGATTTTTTCAAAAAAAGTTTTTCCCGCAGGTCAACTTGGGGAGGCCTGATTTCCTTTCCTTTGATGAAAAACCCTTCTGTTTTCACCGCCAAATCTTCCGGGGGAGTCTTGGCAAAATTTTGGCACCATTTTTGAGGAAAT